>NC_143515.1:20293557-21644804 GCF_031878675.1 Megascapheus bottae
TCTCCTCATTCATGAGGATCTCATAGTTAGTGACACAAAATAGTCCAAACTCATCGTGCTCTTCTACTTTTGATAAAGAATCAGTTATTTCTACAAGAGACACTAGTTTCATTTATGAGAGAAGAGCTTGGAGGTCCCTTAGTGATAGTTTTATCTGTTATTGGAACTAGAGAATCTTTACTTCTACACTAGGAAAAATTATCAATCCTCATACCTTCATCTATTCATATACACACATTCATATATATATTTATATATGTATTTTTACATACACACATGTGAATTTATGGTGATTTCTCCACTTATGTCCACAACTCAAGGTTATAATTAAATCAAATCTTACACAAAATCTATTATTTTCCTTTTTCCACAGGACAATCTGTATAAAATCTATGAATATGTAACTAAAGTTAGGCAAAATTTTCATCTAATTAGGTTACTCTTTTTTTACCTCAAGAGTAAGATCAATAACTAATTATCCTTCATAGTTTTAGCCATGTGACCAACAGTTCTTCTGGATGATGTGAAATTTCTTGTGGCACTGCCATTTATATTGGCATATTAAACCTCATCTCCCTCCCCCTTCCTCCCACACATTTTTTTACACACTCCTCAGATTGTGGTAATGCTGATAAGATGAAACAACTTTGCATCCATGCAGTAGTGACTTCCTGGGCACTGACAACTGCATAGGCAAATCACCACACACATATGGGTGTCCTTTTGTGTCACTCCAGCTTAGCAGCTTCCATATAGTAAACAATGCTGTTTCTCCCTCCTTTACACAATCAACTATCCTCACAGTTGCTCCTAAGTCTGCTGGATTCAAAACGCTCTTCATGGATATCAAGAACATGATCTTCCTTTTTAGGGTTTTACTCACACTACTTGGGCCCAGTAACTTTAACCCAGGTATGGAACACAATGTTCTCTTAGTAACTAGAAGAGACCACCAAGTGAAGGGGACATATTCAACTTGAGCAAAATGTAGCCTCCAGAATAAACTGAATTTATTTTCCTTTTCAAGGATAATCTCTGCTTCTAAACACAGTAGGTTAGGTGAAGACATTTAAAACACAGAAGGAATAATATGAGGACCTCAAGCATGGACATTTGAAAGTATACAGAAGACTCACTTGGAAAAAAAAGATTGCTCAGGCACGAAGGGAGAAAAGAACTTGCTTTTGCAGGTCAGCTGTGATAAAAGTTCAGAAATTCAGGGAAAAATAAGGTTGAGTAGTACACGAAGTATTTTGTTATCAATGTAACAGATTCCCTTTCCTATTTCACTTCTATGGATTTCATTACAGTGCTGTTAAGTTGCCACATAAATGTTATCAGTGAATGAGAGAAATTCCAACAATTTCCCTTCTGGATAGTAAAGAATTGTGCCAAATTTGTGCAAAATATGTCTGTAAATTTCTGGAACTAAACTTCAGTCTACAGGTCTTGTCTCAAATAAAGAAATAGAAAGAAATTTGATTCTCAAAGGGATAGTTGACCTGATTAACCTGTAGGAAAGCAACATTGTGATTCTGTTGATGATCTAGGTCCCCTGAGACTCAGAATGGGTGCAATCACTGAGATGAGGCAGCTGGACCTCTGTGCTTATCCCTGCCCAGAGGCTGCTGATTTGCATGGCCAACAGCACAGCCCATTGCCCTCAGCACTTCTTCATAGGCTGCTGCTCCCACTGTGCAGCAGTCAGTCCAGTGGGCACCCAACATGGACATGAGGACCCCTGCTCAGCTCCTGGGGCTCCTGCTGCTTTGCTTCCCAGGTAAGGAAGGACCATGCTAGGGAATAACCCAGATCAATGTGATCTATGATGTTTTACTCTTTAGGGAAACCTTCTTAAAACTTGATTAGTAATAGGGATATGTGTATTAATGTTTCCACAAAGGAGCCAGGTGTGACATCCAGATAACCCAGTCTCCATCTTCCCTGGCTGCATCTCTAGGAGACAGAGTCACCATCACTTGCAGGGCCAGTGAGGACATTGAATACGGTTTAGCATGGCACCAACAATATCCAGGGAAAGCTCCTAAACTCCTGATCCATTATGCAGACAATTTGGAAGATGGAGTCCCAACTAGGTTCAGTAGCAGTGGATCTGGGTCAGATTACTCTCTCACCATCAGCAGCCTGCAGCCTGAGGATGCTGCCACTTATTACTGTCAACAGTATAATGATTTGCCACCCACAGTGATACAAGTCATAACCAAAACCTCCCATGGAAGCAGAAGTGAGAGGCTGGGCTGCCCCAGCTGCTCCCCCTCATACCTTTACATTCTGACAGTGTTCTCACAGGCATTCTGGCTTAAAAAATCATCAAGGTTTTGTTTATAAAGTGAGGATTTATGTTTTTCTATATCATAGTTGTCCCTTTCATGTTCAAGTTCAGTAAGACCTAATATGCCCTCCTGACTTAATAAGGGACATAGTTTAGAGCTCTAAGGATTCTGAATTATGGTATCACATGAAATCACACAACAAAAGAAAATGAATATTTATTTTCATACTGAGCAATTTTAAAACGAGTGAAAGGATCGTTAATGAGTTTATCCTTGGGTCTATGCCAAAACTCTGACAAAGTTTCAGACTAATTTCACCTGAGAATTTCATACAGAGGGAATGAAGGTGTAGCTCATGATACTGCCAACAACGTGAGAGTTTGATCATAGGCTGGAGATACCAGAATTAAGATACCCACTTACTTCTGCCCAAGTGAAGACAAAGTCTGACAGTATGGTCTCTGGTCCCACTGCTGCCTGCTCATTTGTTGTGTGTCAGTGACAGGCCATGAGATGTTGTCCTCTAGGATCAGCATTTGTAGATTCCACCTGTTAGACTGAGGAAAATTCCCAAAGCAGCAGCATTAACTTGTACTTTTGTAAAACCTGTCTCACCAAAAAATGTGAGGATAACGTCAGCAAATTCTAGAGTTTCCTTTTGCCTTGGAAAATCTCCATTCTTTGTCAAATTAAATATTCTGCTGTGTGACATAAAATAATACCCACCCATTCTTTTTTTAGTAAATAAGTGACTGATGGGAAACAATAAGTCTCCCAATAGTTGTGCAGAGCCATGAGCTTCCCTCTCATTACTTGAGGATCAGTAGAAATGGTGGGAAGACCTAGACTCTACTTCCCAGCCTGCTATCCATGGAGAACTGGCCTCTACCTCCTACAGGCCTAAGCAGAGCTCTGCACAATGATGGAAATAGTTAATTGAACTGATTTTTGTGGATGCCAGACCTTCTCTGTGGCTCATCTTGAATGGATTTCACCATGTTCTCTACGATTCCAGTCTGTTTCAGTGGCAGTAAGCTAGGAACATAATTTTAACTGACAATATTCAGAATTATTTCTAATCATAGAAGAATACAATACTGTATGCTCATTGGACTCAACTGCTGTCCCACTGCTATAGCTTTGAATAGGAAACTACCTGCTTGCCTTGCCTAGTTGTAAAAAGTTTGTTCTACAAACCAGACAGACCGCACAGGCTACCCATGGTGATTGATTTGCATGTGCCCAAAGCACAGCCCACAGCCCTCAGACTTTATAATAGACTGCTCACTCCCTGTGGTGGAGTCAGTCCAGCAGTCAGCACACAGCATGGACATGAGGACTCCTGATCAGTTCCTGGGGCTCCTGCTGATCTGGATCCCAGGTAAGAAAGAACCATGCTGAAGAATAACACAGATCAGTGTTATTCGTTATGCTTTACTCGTTACGGAAATCTTCTTAGAGGTTGATTAATAGTGTGGATGTTGGCTTTTATGTTTGTACAAAGGGTTCAGGTGTGACATCCAGATGACCAAGACTCCATTTTCCCTGGCTGCATATCTAGGAGACAGAGTCACCATCATTGCAGGGCCAGTGAGGACATTGGATATGGTTTAGCCTGGCATCAGCAACATCCAGTTAAGTCTCCTAAACCCCTGATCTATGGTGCAGATAATTTGGAAGCTGAAGTCCCAACCAGGTTCAGTGACAGTGGATCTGAAACAGACTTCACTCTCACCATCAGCAGCCTGCAGCCTGAAGATGCTGCCATTTATTACTGTCAACAGGCTTTTGATGATCCTCCCACAGTGATACAAGTCATAGCATAAACCACAAGGGAAGCAGAAGTGAGGGCTACTCCTCATGCTTCTACCTGCACGATCCGTCCTAGAATCACAGGACAGTGAACGTCTATGTCTCAGTCTCTGCAGTGAGTGTCCTGGCTGAAAGATGAAATATTAAAAGTAGAGTCAAGACTACAAACATCAAAATGCACTGTATTTATTCTTGTGTCTTTTAACAACTAACAGATATTCACACCTTGCACAGAGATAATTCTAAGTTATTTTTTGTTTTGTTTTTATTTATTTTTTATTGTAATTAATAGAAGATTTACATTATATTCACCAGATAGAAGGTGCATTACTTCACAAACATTAATACCCTTTCTTATGACATGGTCCCCATTTTCCCCGCACACACCGCCACTCATTTTGATTTCCCCTCTTCCCTATCCAATTTCAAATAACCAATTAAGCACATATAAAAAATATCAGATAACAAGGTGAAATATTTAATAATATGTTATAACCAAGGGATAGCAAAAGAGATAAGAGATAATATAACATAGTACATTAAGAACAACAATCACTCATTATATGGCTTTTGTTTCTTTATCCTGGATGTCCTTACATTTAGTGTCACACTATTTGGCTTTATGTCTCTAGATTTTGTTCTATTGTAAATCTCTGTGAGGAGAGCCATAGATTCTACTCATTTTGACAAATGAGGGAGACTATTGGGCCTATGTTCCTTTGAGTCTGGCTTACTTCACTTAATATGATTTTTTCTAAGTCTTTCCATTTCCTAACAAACGGAGTGATGTCATTCTTTCTGACAGCAGCATAGAATTCCATTGTGTATACATACCACATCTTGTTGATCCACTCATCAACTGAGGAACATCTGGGTTGGTTCCATACCTTTGCTAGGGTAAATAGTGCTGCAATGAACATTTTTGTGCTAGTGGATTTAGTATGTCCTTGTTTCTGGACGATTGGGTAAATGCCAAGTAGTAAAATTGCTGGGTCATAGGGGAGCTCTATGTTATTATGTCTAACTTTTGATTTGTGATTTCAAAACACTTTATGCATAAATTCCATTACCAATTAAAGTCATTTTGCTACTTCATTGTTCTGGTTTATGCCTTTTGTGTTTTTATTTTCCATTTTGATTTTAGCTTTTCATATTGCATTTGGAGAACTTCAGTACAATTTTAGGTACAGATGGTGATAGTGAACATTGCATTCCTTAATAAAACTTGAGTGATAAAATGTTAAATACTCATTGAGAGTTTGGCTTACTGATAGAGTGCTTGAATAACATGCACAAAACCTTGGGTACAATTCTTCTGTACCACACACATAGAAAAAAGCCAGAAGTTTGCTCAGGCTCAAGTGCTAGAGCTTTAGCCTTGAAAGTCCAAGGACAGTGCTCAGGCCATGAGCTCAAGCCTGGACTGGGAAAAAAATATTGACTTTATAGACAATAGAGGGAATTGAAAGCATGTTTTTATTGAGGATGTTATATGCATAGTAGTAAGTTGTAAATGATGAATTTCAAATAAGACATATGGTTCTATTGGGTTTTTTTGGTTCTAATGGTGTTTGGACTCAGGATTTCCTGCTTATTGGCCTCTACAAATTAAGTCATCCCAACATCATCTTTTTTATTTTTTTTACTTTATATTTTTTCTTAGTTGAGTTCTTGGGATTTTACCTAGCTTGGTTTTCTTTTGCAATGCTCCTAATTTCACCACCTGCATAGCTGCAGAAACATGCACCACCTACTTCAACCTGATTTTTGAGCTAGTGTTTCACTGCCATTCAGGTGGCAGATGTGAATCCAATCTTAAAATCTGTGCTTCTAGTTTAGTTGGGATTACTGGCATGAGTTTCCATGTCCAGCCCTCAAAGAAAAAATGCTTATGAACTATAGTACTACTGAACATAGTGAAGTATTTATTTAAAACTCAGAATAATGGGTAGAAAAATTGTGGTAAATATTACAACTGTATGTCAATTCCACATACAGTATTATGGAAAAAATGAAATAAATAAAGGGCACAATGTACTTTTCCTTCCCTGTAAAAGAAGGTTGATTCCTGAGAACTGATAATTAAAAACTTGAAGAATTATTTATAAGGCATTATATCTCATATAAAGATGAAGTAAGGTGTGGGAACAATATGGCGGACTGCCTGCTTTTTTGCTGCACTGATTGCCTGGATAGCAAATGACATTGATGTTTTGATAGATTCCTTACTCAGTGAAGAATCCACAGCTGCATTGCAGGCTGCTAGTTTGTATAAGCTAGAGAAAGACAACCACAAAGCTGCTACCTGTCTGGAAGCCATTGTTTATCGCGGAGACTTGCTTCTGGAAATAATTCAGAGTGCATTGACTGACATTGCTCTGTATCAGCTTAAGACAAGAATTGGGGTCCACATCCAGCCTTTCGCAACTACTAGCACCATCACACCATGGACTGAAATAAGGACCGGTCCCTTCTATTAGAATTCTGTAGCACATAGACAAACCGCCACAGTAGCTTCTCATGTGTGCAGCCTTTCAACTATTTTTAATTCACTCATCATTGTTCATAAACAAGCTCATCAAATTCTGATGGAGTCTGCTTTAAGCCATCTTTGTGTCATCTTTTTGGGTCCCCCCCCCATGAAGATACTAAGGCAGGTGTTCATTTGTGTTCAATGTGGAGAAATAAACATATAATAAAGTTGAAAAAAGATGAAGGAAAAATGATTTCACATTCCAATATAAGAGAAAAAATACTAAGCTAAACTAAATTAAAGCACACACAGAGTGAGTATGATATGCAGTAGATTGTGTCCACCAATGTGACAGAAGGATTTGAGATGTAATTTTTGTTTTAGCATGACTTCTATTATATTGTTAATTCTCATTTGGGAGGCAATTGCCACCTTATACATATTCAAATTACACAGATGAGGAGAATGATAAAGGAAGATGAAATTATGATCCTTTAACAGATAAATGATGCACTTCTGGGCATTTACCCAAATGCCAATAAAGAAAAACATACTAAAGCTACTACCACCACCATGTTCATTGCAGCATTATTTATCATACCTAAGATATGGAACCAACCCAGATGCCTGTCACATAATGTTTGGATCAAGAAGATGTGGTACTTATACACAATGGAATTCTATGCTCCCATCAGAAAGAGTGACATTGCCCCATTTGTAAGGAAATGGAAAGGCTTGGAAAAAATCATATTAAGTAAAGTAAGCCAGACTCAAAGGAACATAAGCTCCATGTTTTCCTTCATTTGTAACAGTTCTCCTAGGAAAGAATCATAACAGGCCAAAAGCTGTACATAAGGCCATATAGAATGAGGCTAAGCAAAATGAACTCTAGGATATGGAAACAAGATATTTATGTTTGTGATCGTTTTCCTTAAGGTACTATGTGAAGGTATTTCTTTTCTCTTTTTTTCCCCCCTATGGTTTATCTCATGTTTTTACTATATGTGACTTTGGTACCTGGTGTATTATATACACATTTATTTGTTTATTTGAAATAGGAAGGGAAGCAGAGAAACAAGATGATCTGGAGAGGATGGAGGGAGGGAAAAACATGGGAAGGGGTATCAATATTCAGAAAGCAATGTAACCACTACCTGACATGTAACTGTAACCCCCCTGTACATCACCCTCCAAAAATTAACAGCTGATAAGATGTAGAACCCAACCAAATGCCTCTCGATAGAAAATGGGTCAAGAAAATGCAGTATATATACACCATGGAATTTTATGCTACCATCAGATACAATGACATCGCAACATTTGTAAGGTAATAGAAAGACTGAAAAAACCATGTTAAAGAAACCAAAGAACCATAGAAACATAGGCTTCATAAGTTCCCTCATTTGTAATATTTGGTATATGTCTAGGAATTAACCCAGCAGAAGACCATAACAGCTCAATAGCTATGAGAATATGATCATATAAGGTGATGCTTGAATTGGTGCTGTAGCTCAAGAGGTAGGGTGGTAGCCTTGAGCTGAATGGCTGAGGGACATCACTCAGGCCCAAAGTTCAAGTCCCACAACTGACAAAAACAAAACAAAACAAAAAAATGATGCTAAGCAAAATGATCTCCCAGATATGGAAACAAGAGGCTTTTCTTTGTGGTTTCTGTTGGTGTTTTTTAACGTTTGTGTCTAGTTAAAACTTTGTCCTAGGTGCAAATGTGGCAGCTATGATAAGTAATCTGAATAGCTAATGTCCCTAGTTCAACTACTATGATCATTTATGTAGTCTGGAATTTTAGATCATGTAGTCCATGTCTTGTTTATTGATTCCTAGTGATATTACTATACCATTCCATTATACACTTTTTGTACTTTTGCGGTGCTCAGTTTTGAAGAACTATTCTAAGTTTTAATGATATTCTTGCCAGAAAATGGAAGTACTTTTTTATATTTAATGCACCTGATGTTGTAAAGAGGGCAAATTTAAAAGCATCTGATTTTAAAGTGAATGAAGTTCTGTGGTATCTGAGAAAAAAAAAACACGCACATGTTATTGTCAATTACCAAAAGTTAATTATATTTCTATAATGTATCAACAATCACCTTTGGGATAGTATTGGTTTTTAATAAAAATTATGGGCAAAATTTTTGGCAGTATTTCATTGCAATTATGTATCATGCCATTCACAGTATGAAGATAGTTAAAAGAATCTATATATGTACATATGATAGGCATTTCTACAAGGTTTGAAAATATTATGCCTTATTTTTGAGTCCTAATTATTTTCTCTTATTTTGCCATAATTCTGACTAGCCTTGCAATGTTGAATATTTTTTAGCTCTTTCACTCAACACAATTTGTCATTTCCCTCTGTTGATTGTTTTGTTTAAATTAGTGATATGTGCAAATACAATATGCATAATAATAAAAATAAGAAACAAACAATCAAACAAAAAAAGATCATTAAATGATCAGGACAAACAACCCAAGGAAATAATCTCTGTTTTATTGAGTGTTTTTTTTAATATTTTTATTGTAAAGAATAAAAGGGTTACATGATATTTGCCAGATAGAAGGTGCATTAATTCACATACATTGATACCCTTTCACATGTCTTGGTACTCATTACCCTCCCCCCACCCAACACCTACCCCACGTCTTGGTTTTTCCCCCCTTCCCTATCAAATTTCAAATAACCAAATACAAATAAATTCAATATATCAGATAACAAAGTGAGATACTATACCAATATGAGCTACCCAAGGGACAGCAAAGGAGATGAGAGATAACATAGTACATTAAGGACAACAATCATTCGTTATATGGCTTTTGTTTCAATATCCTGGAGGTCCTTTCGATTAGCTTCATACTATATGGCCTTTTGTATCAAGGTTTTGCTCTATTGCAGATCTCTGCTAGAAGAGCCCAAGGTTTCTACTGATTATGATGAATGAGGGAAACCATTGAGCCTAAGTTCCTTTGAGTCTGGCTTACTTCACTTAATATGATTTTTTCTAAGTCTTTCCATTTCCTAACAAATGGGGTGATGTCATTCTTTCTGACAGCAGCATAGAATTCCATTGTGTACAAATACCACAACTTGTTGATCCACTCATCAACTGAGGAACACCTAGGTTGGTTCCATATGTTAGCTATGGTGAATAGTGCTGCAATGAACATTGTTGTGCTAGTGGATTTAGTATGCCCTTGTGTCTGGATGGTTGGGTAAATGCCAAGTAGTGGAATTGCTGGGTGATAGGGGAGTTCTATGTTTAGCTTTTTGAGGCACTGCCATACTGCTTTCCATAGTGGTTGAACGAGTTTGCACTCCCACCAACAATAACTACCAACCAAGAATACTGTACCCAGCTAAGCTCTCATTCATAACTGAGTGAACAATAAAAACATTCCATTCCAGGGAAAAGCTGCAACAATATGTAGCAACAAAACCAACACTACAGAAAATTCTCAAAGATGTTCTACACATAGAAAACCAAAATAAATGCAATATAGGGAAAGAAATGGCACCTAACAGCATACCTTCTAAGGACCACAAGAACTGTCAAAACACAGGCCCTAATAAAAACTTTTAAAAATGGTAGGAACTAATAAATATCTCTCAATCCTAACTCTCAATATCAATGGACTTAACTCTCCAATTAAACGGCATAGGCTGTCTAGTTGGATCAAAAAGCAATAGCCATTGTTCTGCTGTCTTCAAGAGACATATCTTACCCAAAAAATCAATCATCTTTTGAAAATGAGAGGTTGGAATAAACTCTATCAAGCTAACAGCCCCCATAAACAGGCTGGAGTTGCCATTCTCATATCAGATAAAATAGACTTCAAACTAAAATTAGTAAGAAAAGACAAAGAAGGTTAGTACATACTACTTGAGTTTTTTTTAAATTTCCAGTGTAATTGTATACCTGTGCAGACAAAATAATTGCAAAGAAACATATGTAGGAAATATATATATATATTTCTTCAATATATATATAAAATACGACTATACTAAGTCCTGCTGATCTCACTCAATCCCCCACATGAAGTACAAGGACCCTGCACACGCATCTCGGAGCTGGATACTCATTGGGAACCTGAAGCTAGGGACAGGCCAAAGCACTAACTACCCGTGTTATGCTGACATCTGCAATGCAACAGTGGCAGCTGAAAAGAAGTAACAGTATACATGAGGAACATAGAGTTGTCTCTAGTAGAAATGCTTGCACATCCTGGAGAAGCAGTCCAGTGAAGCCCCAGTCACAAGTGCAGTCAGTCCTCCTGCAGAAGCAGAAACCAAACAGTGGCCACAACAACCTGGTAGCCTCTTCTTTGTTCTCTAAGGAAAAAAGGTTTAGAAGGAAATGGCTGATGAGTTCTCCCTAAAGGCTGTGGCTAGTATCATGGAGGTGGGGAGGAACTGTCAATATCATGGGAGGAGATCTGTGCATGCTAATATCTCTGGTGCTATTTGGTCCACTAAGGACACTTTCTCATGCCTGTTCCAGGTGTGTGTCACTCATCATGTGTGAAGCCAACATCAGAGCTGTAAGATACTGAAAATGGACATTGACTAAAAGGGATATTTGGAAAGAGTAGTGACTAAAAGGGAGAAATAGGGGCCAATGTTTGGCCTAGTGGTAGAGTGCTTGCCTAGCATGCATGAAGACTCAGGTTTGAATCCTCTGTATTACATACCTAGAAAAAGCTGGATTCCAAATCATTTAATTCTGCTTTGATTTTAATTATTTGCTTTCTTCTACTGGGATTAGGGTTGGTTTGTTGCTCTTTTTCCAGGAGCTTAAGGTGAGACATTAACTTGTTGGTTTGCAATTTTTCCAACTTGTTGTTGTAGGCACTCAGCGCTATAAATTTTCCTCTGAGTACTGCCTTTGCTGTGTCCCAAAGGAGTTGGTATTTTGTGTGCTCCTTATTGTTAAATTTCATAAACTGTTGGATTTCTGTTCTGATCTCTTCGATGACCCATTGGTGATTCAACAATGTGTTGTTCAGTCTCCATGAGTTACAGGGTTTTCGTTGGTGGAGATGTGTGTTCAGTTCCAGTTTGATGCCTTTGTGGTCTGAGAGTGTGCATGGAATAATTTCTGTGTTTCTGAATCTGTCCAGCAATTCCACTACTTGGCATTTACCCAACCACCCAGAAACAAGGACATACTAAACCCACTAGCACAACAATGTTCATTGCAGCACTATTCACCATAGCAAAGATATGGAACCAACCTAGATGCCCCTCAGTTGATGAGTGGATCAACAAGTTGTGGTATTTGTACACAATGGAATTCTATGCTGCTGTCAGAAAGAATGACATCACCCCATTTGTTAGGAAATGGAAAGACTTAGAAAAAATCATATTAAGTGAAGTAAGCCAGACTCAAAGGAACTTAGGCTCAATGGTTCCCTCATTCGTCATAATCAGTAGAAACCTTGGGCTCTACTAGCAGAGATTTGCAATAGAGCAAAATCTTGATACATAAGGACATATAATGTGAAGCTAATTGAAAGGACCTCCAGGATAGTGAAACAAAAGCCATATAATGAATAATTGTTGTCCTTAATGTACTATGTTGTCTCTCATCTCCTTTGCTGTCCCTTGGTTATCTCATATTGTTATAGTATCTCACTTTGTTATCTGATATATTGAATTTATTTGTATTTGGTTATTTGAAATTTGATAGGGAAGGGGGGAAAAACCAAGACGTGGGGTAGGTGTTGGGTGGGGGGAGGGTAATGAGTACCAAGACATGTGAAAGGGTATCAATGTATGTGAATTAATGCACCTTCTATCTGGCAAATATCATGTAACCCTTTTTCTAATTACAATAAAAAAAAAGAAAAAGGTGGAAGTGGTGCTGTGTGGCTCAAGTGGTAGAGCTCTAGCCTTGAGAAAGCCCAAGAACAGTCCTGAGTCCAAGCACAGGACTGGTAAAAATAAATAGATAAATAAATAAATGGGAGAAATAGATTTATAAAATTTAGAGAATATGTCTATGTAGTTGTGTTTATATTTCCCATACTATGTCCATATCATTGGGTATGCAAATATTGAGTCCTTGCTCTTGCACTGTTTGGATCTAATAGCCACATATTAAGGATAGCGTGTGCCTTTTGTTCCTTTGGTCTTGACATGTCTCACTCAACATGATTCACTCTAGATTCATCCACTTCCCTGCAAATGCCACACAACTACATAGACATAAAAACTTATGACTCTATAGACATAATATTTTATTACATTGATTAATACAGAGTTATGATATACAAACCCTTAGCCTGATTTTGATTATGTTCTAAAAATTAAGAGCTTGTGATTGTGTATAGAGATTCCCTTCTTGAATACTTATTTGGTAAACATGTCATTGAAATATTATGTAAAAATCAATGCTAATAAATTCTTTCATAAAAAAGTAGAGAATATTCTACTAGGCTATTTCCAATAATAGAATAGTGGTAGAAGTTCTGTAATGAAAAGGATGAAATCTTTATTTCTTTAAAAGTACACACTAATTAGACCTTCAAGATATCAAACACATTACATCTCCATATAAATAAAATAAATATTTTATTTAATATTCTTTCTGTGATCATAATTATACGGCTTAGTTTAAAACTTCTTATTTAAATTTAAATAGAGAATGAAAATCTGATTGTTTTCATTGAAGAAAAAGGATGAAAATACATATCAGTAGCAAAAAGAATCCTGGAATTTTTACAAATATAAAGGATAAATTTATCATTTGTTTTAACTCTTTACTGCTGTTATAAAGGTGATGTAGACAGGTTTAACAGCTACATAAGTTCGATAAAGAGTACTTTTTTGGACAATGTTACTACATTTATTTTTTAAAGTTGGTGTAAGAAGAAAATAAAAATCATGTTAAAGATATCATGGAAAAATTACATAATAAAACTCATGAGATTCAAAATTCATTGGGATTAAATCAAATTATATAGCCATGAATTCCTACTTAGTAAAGAAAAGAGTTTTCAGATTAAATTTGTATTTGAAAAGCTACCTTCAGTTAAAAAACTGTTCTGGAACACTTGAGATTTCTTTAATGTTCCAAAAATCATTTAAAATGTATAGTCAAAAACTTATTTGGAAACATAGGTCTTACATCTGTAATCCTTGATCCACTGGAAGCTGAGATCTGAGGATTGTATTTTGAAGCCAATCTGAACTCTAGGAAGAAAAATATACTTGAGACACATTTTATGGTCCCTTGTCTAGGGCCTGGGCACCGTCCTGACTTCTTTTGCTCAAGGCTACCACTCTACCACTTGAACCACAGTCTCAGTTCCACTTGTGTGTTTCATGGACTTTTGTGCCTGAGATAATTCCACACCATGATCCTCAGATCTCAGCCTCCCGAATAGTTAGGATTATAGAAGTGATCCACCAGTACTCAACTTAGAATCTTATCTCCAGTTAACCATCACAAACCAATAGTGAAGTGATACTTCAAGTGGTTGAGTGTCAGCCTTGAGGAAAACCTGAGGATAACCCAAGTGCTGCTACAAAAAAAATAATAAAATGGGTGACCAGGTAAGAAAAACTATCTAAAGTGGTTCAAAGAGAAAAATAGAAAAGATATTTCCTAGGATTCCATTTTAAAGCCCAGGGCCTTGCACAGCTGAGTGGACAAGAATGTCACTCTTACCAGCAGTTGTCTGAAGGCCCAGTGACTGTGAGACAACTATGCTAATAATTACCAGCCCGGTTGTTAAAATACCATTCATGAATATAGATATTAAAATGTGCTGTCTCGGAAGTGGCGTTGTGGTTCTAGGGATATGCTGGTGGTCTTGAGCTGAAGAGCTTAGGGACAACACCTAGGATGAGAATTCAAGTCCCACAAATGGACAAAAAAATGTTCTGTTTCCTTTAATAAATACTATCTATTTATGTGTGTTTCAATTTGTTTTAGTAAAATTTTAACTTAAACATTTTCCATGTCACTCATTACCTTTCAAGGGCTCCAGAACCATATGTGACTGATGACTGATTAGACAGCTCAGATCTAGGCATTGTCATTGCAGAATATTTTGATGGAAGATATTGGGCTGGTTTACAGGGGTAGGGAACATCCATACTGAGGGATGACAGGAGTGGAACATTATTTGATATGTGCAAATCAGACATGCGTTGTCTGATGTGTTCCTCTACCACCCATGGTGCTCCTGCTGAGTGACAATTTTGTATGGCCAAGAAATGAGGAAGTTGAGAGATGACATCAATCAAGATAGATTGGATTCCTAAACTGTTTTGTCCAAGTATTATTAAAGGTAATAAACAATTACAATTAAGTAGCTAATTGCATAAAATAAGCAAATGTTTCTTGGTTGAAACAAATGTTTCTATCCCTGGAAATATTAATTTGATGTTTCAGTATATCAGCTAAAGACACACACCTTTCCACGTCTTGGTAACAGCATTGGAGAATTACAGTATGTGTGCATGCGTGTGTACACTTGTGTGTGCATGCAGATGCGAGGGATAGAGAGAAATGAGAGAGATGACCACGGTCACAGAGACTAAGATGAATGTAAAGAAGAACCATGTTTGTGTTTGGGGAGGAAATCCATTATGAGGGGCAGAAGGAAGGGAGAGGGTGATGGAGTGTACGTAAGTGAAGTACAGTATAGCCATCAGTATTAAAAAAATCATCAAAAGAAGATAGTAGGGGAATAAAGTATGAGGTGGTAAGCATCACCAAATAAATTGTATATGTGTATGGCAGTTTAATATTGGAACTCCTTTGCACAACTTATGCTAAGGGAGATGTAGAGGAAATGGAAGAATTGGTGGCCGGGCAGAGCATCAGTGAAATCCAGTGTATGTAATCAAGAGATGCAATGTCACAGTCAGACCACGAGATGGCAGGCCCTACAGTGCTCACACAGAGCTGCCTATCTGAGAATACAATGGAAATAGAAATCTGTCTGTGTCACCAGAGATACCACCAGAACCCTGAACACATCAACAGTCCATAACACAAACTCACAGTTAGGCAGCTCCTTCTAGCAGGATGGGTTTGGGGGAGAAAGCCTCTGCTCTTGCTGGTTCTGAGCCCAAAAACCTGGCATCATTTCTATCCCTGTCTTCTCTATAGGAACCAAAGCCCTCTCTAAAGAGTTGTGTCCCACAGTGTGTGTATATTTGGAGAAGTGTTCTGCAAAGAGGAAATGAATGTGAAGGTTGGGAGGGAGAGAGTGCAATCATGAAATTCAATTCATATTCTACAGAATTAAGGAAGCTGACATAAAAGATGTGTTAGGGAGGGATGGGAGAGAATGATGGAAGGAATGCTATTGATGAAGATACATTGTCTTTATAAACTGCTTTGTTGAGTGGCAAATCCTGTGTACGCTCCTGAAAGATACATTTTAAAAGAGAAGTCGTACAGGAATCCAAGCAGCTTGCCTGTGTTATGATCCTTAAACTAAAAGCACCTTTGGAAAAGTACAGTGCCACTCACATGAACAGTTCTGCTGGTGTTCCATCTGGACACTTAATTCCTTGGATCACCCTATTTACAGTTAAATGAACACCAAGAATCTAAATCATGGTTGGTCAAGGGGAGTGCAGTAAAGAAGAAAGGGGTAGAGAAATGGAGAGAAGAAGGGTGTGCAAATATATTTATAATACTGAATTCATTGGCTTCATGCCTTTTCTTTTCTTGTTTTGATATAGTTTCTCTTATTTCTTTTGGAGAATGTCAGTATAAATTTGGATACATAAGGTGATTGGGAATATTTCAGACTTTAATAGAACTTGAGTAGCAAAATACTAATGGATGTAATATCCAGTGGCTTCTGCCCAGCTGTGAGACAGCAGGATCTGGGATGTGATATTTCTTTTAGCATGACTTCTGTCTTTCGTTAATCCTCACTGTGGGTGCAATATCTTACTTACACATATTGAAAGTAAACAGGTGAGGAGAAGGATAAAGGAAGATGAAATGATGCTCCTTTAAGAGGAAAAGGAAAATGGAATGTTAGGGAGAATTTTATGAAGAAGCCCCTCTCCTGACTGATCAGCTAGTCAGTCATACACTCAGGCAAGTAGATAATTTGTTATGCCTATTTGCACAGGGAAACTTCAGTAAATTCTTGGATCAAATTTTTACCTTTAACAATTGAGGTTAGAATTTAGTAGAATGGCATATGTGACAAATGAATGGAAAATAAAGGCCAACCTTTGTATTAGTGATCCTATAGCACCAATTGAGGGTAAAGTAATAGTGTGTGGGGGGGGCGTGTGTGTGTGTGTGTGTGTGTGTGTGTGTGTGTGTGTGTGTGTGCACTTGCTATCACATATTCCCATACTGAAAGAATATTCTGGTGCATTAACCTAAATTGTTACAATTTTATAGCATAATACAAGAATATGGTTATGAAAATGAATCCTGATCGTTGTAATTAATCTTGTCCTCTTTGCTCACATGTTTAGGATCCATTGGGGATGCTATATTGACCCAGGCTCTACTCTCTCTGCCTGTCACCCTGGGAAAGCCAGCCTCCATCTCCTGCAGGTCTAGTCAGAGTCTCCTACATAGCGATGGAAACACCTATTTATGTTGGTTCCTGCAGAAACCAGACCAGTCTCTAAATCCCTGATCTATTTGGTTTCCAAACGATATTCTGGGGTCCTGCCAGGGCCAGCCGGCAGCAAACCAGGGTTCGCGGATTGGGATTCCTGAAATAGGGGCAAGGACTAGGAAAAAATAGAAGAGAGACAAACAGATGGAGTTCGGGAGGACTACAGCCCAAGTCAGCAGTCCAAGAAGACTGTGAGCTCCAGACTGCCGCCTAAGACTCTCCCGTTTATTTTAAGTTCCGACCTTAAATACTCTTCTTAAAACTAGGGAGTTGCCAGAGGCTACATTCATACAAAATAGTAAACAAATCACATATAGGATAATTGAGAAAGGATTAACATTGCTTAAAGTCATCATGATAAGAACTGATTGACATAGCTTAAAGTCATCATGATAAGATCAGATTGACATTGCTTAAAGTCATCATGATAAGAACTGATTGACATAGCTTAAAGTCATCCTGATAAGAGTTACTTCCTTGTGTATACCGTTGTGTAGGTCCAAGGTCAGGTCCAAGGTCATTGACCCCACAGTCGGTCCCCAACAGGGACCCAGTCAGATTCAGTGGCAGTGGGTCAGGCACAGATTCCACACTGAAAATCAGCAGGTTTGAGCCTGAGGATATTGGGGTTTACTACTACTTTCAAGGTACACATGTTCCTCCCACAGTGATACAGCCCTGAACAAAAATCTCCCTGCGTGGGGTGGCACAGCTGTCTAACATAATTTGTTTGTGAAGCAGTACAACAGTTTTTTTGGTAATTGTCAGAGCACGAAGCTTTAGAAATCCTAACAAGATTCAGTTGAGCCCCGGGTACCATGAGCATCTCTGCTGCACTTGACGCATAACTGGGTAAAGCCCATGGCTTGCCCCAAGCAGCAGGAGAATGCGTGTTATTCATTCAGCTGCTGAGATATGATAATTCATGTTATATTGAATTAAATCCTCATTCTAATCCTAACTGCTTTGCTATCATTTATTAATTAAATTAGACCACTACAAATTGAATAGTATTTAGTAATATTAAGAGATTTTTTTCAAATAATTCTCTTTCTAGGCTGAGGTGCTGAGATTTGCCAGGTTACTGTTAGTCTAAGATATATTTTGAATGAGAGGCCAAACTGGAATACATAAGGAAACCCTGTGCAAAAAAAATAAAACAAACATTGCAAATGAGTAAGTCTTCTGTTTATGATTTTTTAAAAGAATTTAATAATATGGATTTTTACATCATATTTCAAATGACTTGTTTAACAAACAAGTATTGAAGAAGGGAATTTTTTAATTGTAATTAATAAAAGGGTTACATGATATTTGCCAGATAGAAGGTGCATTAATTCACATACATTGATACCCTTTCACATGTCTTGGTACCCATTACCCTCCCCCCACCCACCACCCACCCCCTGTCTTGGTTTTCCCCCCTTCCCTATCCAATTTCAAATAACCAAATACAAATAAATTCAATATATCAGATAACAAAGTGAGATACCGTCAAAATATGAGATACCCAAGGGACAGCAAAGGAGATGAGAGATAACATAGTTCCTTAAGAACAACAATCATTCATTATATGGCTTTTTTTCAATATCCTGGAGGTCCTCTCAATTAGCTTCATATTATATGGCCTTATGTATCAAGGGTTTGCTCTATTGCAGATCTCTGCTAGTAGAACCGAAGGTTTCTACTGATTATGACAAATGAGGGAAACCATTGAGCCTATGTTCCTTTGAGTCTGGCTTACTTCACTTAATATGATTTTTTCTAAGTCTTTCCATTTCCTAACAAACGGAGTGATGTCATTCTTTCTGACAGCAGCATAGAATTCCATTGTGTACAAATACCACAACTTGTTGATCCACTCATCAACTGAGGGACATCTAGGTATCTAGGTTGGTTCCATATCTTTGCTATGGTGAATAGTGCTGCAATGAACATTGTTGTGCTAGTGGATTTAGTATGCCCTAGATTCTGGATGGTTGGGTAAATGCCAAGTAGTGGAATTGCTGGGTCATAGGGGAGTTCTATGTTTAGTCTTTTGAGGCACTGCCATGCTGCTTTCCATAGTGGCTGAATGAGTTTGCACTCCCCAACAGTGTAGTGGTGATCCCTCCTGGCCACATCCCCTCCAGCATCTGTTATTATTCATTTTCCTGATTCTGGCCATTCTAACTGGAGTGAGGTGGAATCTTAGAGTTGTTTTGATTTGCATTTCTTTTATGACCAGAGATGTTGAGCATCTCTTCATGTGTCTATAGGCCATTTTTGTTTCTTTTTCATACAAGACTCTCTTTAAGTCTTTGGCTCACTTTTTAATGGCATGGTTGTTTCTTTGGAGATTAGTTTTGGAGTGATTCAAGTTTTTGAGTTGTTGATATATTTTAGATATGAGTCTTTTGTCCGTTGTTTGGTTGGTTAAGATCTTCTCCCACTCTGTAGGCTTCCTAATTAATTTACTAGCTATGTCCTTTGCCATACAAAAGCTCTGCAGTTTAATGCAGTCCCACTTATCCAGCCTTCCTCTGATTTGTTGTGATTCTTGGTCCTTATTAAGAAAGTTTCGACCTGTGCCAAGGAGGCCTAGTGTATCTCCAATTCCTGAAGAAGGGAATTTCTAAATACAGTCACTGGCACTTAGTTTTTAGAACATAATCAAAATTAGGGCAAGGGTTTATATAGTATAGATACATATTAAACTATGTAATATGTCTATAGAGTAATAGGATTTTATGTCTATGTAGTTGTGTTTATCTCCAATACCATGTGGTATATATATACAATGGGATTTTATGTAGCCAACAGACAAGATAAAATAATGGCATTTACAGGAAAGTGGATGAATCTATAGCAAATCTTGTTGAGTGAGACAAGTCAAGATCAAAGGAACAAAAGACACATGATATCCTTAATATGTGGCTATTAGATCCAAACAATACATTTATGATTTTGATGTCTGTATGTTGTAATGGCAATTGAGATAATTAACACCAGTCTACAGATATAGCCATGTGAGAAAGCATTAATGCACTCTAATTCTCATGCATGAAATAACTTCTCTGGAGAACAGTACTGAAAAAATAGCATTGGGAAGATGTCATGACCCCATGATCATGAGACCCAAAAGTAGACACAGCTGTGGACAATGTCTAGTCCTTTCACTTATGCAGTTCTGAACAATTTGTTTGGAGTCAAACCTGAAGCAGCTGTTCATATGCACAAATACATTGTATGTAGAAAGCCTGTAGGTGTGAAAATACAGAAGCTGGCAGTTGTCATAAATCATTTCAGTGAGGTGAAATTCCCTCATAAAGTGGTTTCCCGTGTGTTATGAACAATTTGATGCAATGGAATTTGTGTGGACTTTCTGCGTGGCTGGAGAGAAATGTTCCAATGTAATAAATATGATTCTTTGGTGGTCAAACATTATTGTGATTTTTCTATCTTCCAACTTCTTCAATTTAGCATTTACCTTCCCCTTCCATAGACAGCAGAGAAGTCTACACAGCTCTTCTGTATGGAAAGATGACCAGGGATCTTGAGCAAAGAGACCTGAGATCTTGCAAGCCACTTCCATTCAACACATCATCATCACAGAGAGCTGTGAAATGCATTACCTTAGAGGAGGCCCCAGAGCCTCTGTGGTAGGTGTCATGGAGACAGAACACACAGCACCTGATGACCAGAAGACCCAGCAACACCTGCATCACTGAGGCACAGCAGAGATAGAGCCAAATCCCATGTAAGTGATATATATTAAGGATGAGTTGTGCATCCAGGAGGAAAACATCCCAGTAACTGCAGGGATTTCTGCCTTGGTCCCTACACTCCCATCCTTTCTCCTCCGAATCAGATCTGAGAAAATGCATGATGGGAAAATGGCCTGATGGCAGATCCTGGCTTGTGAACCTCCAAAGTCAGCTCATTTCTCTTTGCTCACATGTCTTTGTCTGTGTCTTGGTAAAACTTTGGCCTATGTTGGCAAATGTGCCAACTCTGAAAAGAAGGCAGAATAGCCAATGTCCACTAGTTCAACTAATATGGTCATTTATATATTCTGGAACTTTAGATCATGAAGTCCATATTTCCTTCATTGCATTCTGATGTTACTAATATATCATTACAATATATACTTTCCATATTTTTGCAGTTTGAATTTCTGAAGAGGTGTTCTAAGCCCTAGTGATATTTTTACCAGAGAATGGAAATTCTTTCCATCTTAATGTAGATGATGTTTTAGAGAAGGCAATTTTACCAGTGCCTCACTTTAAAATGAATGAAATCCTGCCACCTCTGAAGAGGACCACTCACATGACACTGTCATTTACCAAAATTAATCTTATTTCTATATTATAGCTACAACCATTTTTGGAATATGCATTCGTTTCTGATATAACTGATGGGCAAACTTATTGGAAAAAGTTACTTCTTTGCAATTACATATCATTCACAGTAAAAGCATATTTAATTCATCGGGAGAATAATCTGTCTACTCAGCCTATTTCATCACAAAGAAATAGATTCTATTTTCAGTTTCCTTGTATATCTCTGCAGGAAAAAAATAAAAGCAAAGTATCTATGAAATGTGTGGCAACAGGAATCTTTTATATTGTAATATATAATGGGGTTACAGTCATATTCACCAGATAGCAGGTGCATTACTTCTCACACAGTGATTCCCTTTCTCATATTTTTATCCCCATTTCCCTGCCCCAACCCCTCCCATTCATCTTGTTTCCTCCCTTCCCTTTCCCACTCCATATAAACAAATAAATGTATATTCAATGTGCCAGGTAATAAAGTCAGATACTGTAACAATATGGGATTAACCAAAGGGCAAAAAATGAGAAGAGATGTAACATAGTACATTAAGAACTACCATTATACAAGACACAGCTCTTGTTTCCATAACCTAGAGATCCTTTCATTTAGTCACATCCTATATGAGCTAATGTACCTAGGTTTTGAAATATTGTAATTCTCTGCTAGGAGAGTCCTAGATGTGTACTAATTATTACAAATGAGGAAAGCCATTGAGTCTATGTTCCTTTGGGTCTGGCTTACTTCACTTAATATGATTTTTTTCCAAGTCTTTCCATTTCCTTACAAATGGGACAATGTCATTCTTTCTGATGGCAGCATAGAATTCCATTGTGTATAAGTACCACATCTTCTTGATCCATTCATCTACTGAGGGACATCTGGGTTGGTTCCATATCTTAGCTATGGTAAGTAATGCTGCAGTGAACATTGTTGTGCTAATGGCTTTAGTATGTCCTGGTTTATGGAAGATTTGGTCATAGGGTAGCTCTCTGTTTAGTCTTTTGAGGAACTGCCATACTGCTTTCCATAGTGGTTGAATGAGTTTACACTCCCACCAACAGTAGCGTAGCGATCCCTCCTGGCCATATCTCTGCTGGCTGGCACCTGTTGTTATTAGATTTCTTGATAATGGCCACTGGAGTGAGGTGGAATCTCAATGTTGTTTTGATTTGGCCACATGACTCTTTAAAATTTATATTTATACAATCATTCATATGAAATGTGAGAGACCTGTGTACACATCTCTGTGCTGGACACTCTCTGGAACCCAGAACAGTGGGACAACCCAAAGCACAAACTCCCAAGTTAGGCTGTGTACTCAGTGCAGAAGCAGCTGCTGCAAAGCCTAGATGACGAGATGAAAACAGACTTGGCTCAGGTGGAAAAGGCTGCAGACCTGGAGAGTCATGGAAAACCTCAGTCACACACTGTAAGCATCCCTCATGAAAAAGAGGAACTGAACATTGGCCCACACAATCTGGTAGCCTCTTCTTCCCTCTTCATTAAGAGTCCATTTTGAGTAATTGTTAGTAGGAAGTGTGTGAAAAGTTCTCCTTAAGGCCCAGGGTAACATCATGAATTCATAAATTGCTTGTAATTGGCAGTTCCTGGGCACAACAACTAAAATGTAGTACAAATAAACAAGTATAATTCACTATTTACACAGAAATAACCAAAATTTTAATGGCAGAAACAATATACCACATCACTAGAAATATTAATTTGATCTTTCATTGTTTCAGCTAGAGACACATATCTTTCCAACTATGAGCATACACACATTATAGCAACACTGGAGACTTATGGTGTGTGTGGTATGCATGTATATGGATATGTGTGTGCATGTAGGAGGTTTGTGTGTGGGGGAGAGAAAGAGAGACAGAGACACAGTGAGAGAGAGAGAGAGAGAGAGAGAGAGAGAGAGAGAGAGAGAGAGAATATGAGACATGTTCTGATGGACAGAGTGACTGAAATGAGTGTAGAGAGGGCCTTTGTTTGTATTTGGGGAGGGAATCCAGTAGGAGGATGAGAGGAAATAAGAAGGGGATGGGGTCTATGTAACCGGAGTAAAGTATATGAATGAAATCAGGATAGAAATCATAGAAAGTGGATAGGAGGTTAATGAAATCTGGAGTGGTAAACAGGGGGAAATAAGTTGTATTTATGTATCAAAGTTTAATAATAAAGCTCTTTTGGAAAAGTAATATATGCTAAGGGAACTGTATTGAAAATGTTAGAAGAGGTGGGAGGAAGAAGGTTTAGTAAAATCTGGTTTCTGTTATGTAACAAGATGTAGTATCGCACAATGACCACTAGATGGCACACCTCACATTGCATACAGAGAGTTCCATGGGAGCTATACCAGGGAAATAAGAGAAATAGGTCTGCTGCCACCAGCAATGTCCACTGGAACCCTGAACAGAGATTAACCAAAAAACAAAAACTCACAGTTAGGCAGTGCCTCCTAGCAGGATGGATTTTGGGGGGAAAGCCTCTGCCCTTGCTGGTTCTGGGCCTGGAAGCCTGGGATTGCCTCTCTCCCTTTTCTTCTCTGTGGCAACAAAGTCATTCTCAAGGGAAGGAGTTTTGTCCCTCAGTATTCATGTAAACGGAGAAGTGACCTGCAAGAAGAAATGAATGTTAACAAGGAAGGGTGAGGGCTCAGTAGATGATTGGATCAACATGATGTGGTATTTATAAACAAGGAAATTCTATGCTGCCATCGAAAAGAATTACATGGTCCCATTTGTAAGGAAATGGAAAGACTTGGAACAAAATTATATTAAGTGAAGTAAGCCAGGCTCAAATGAATATAGGCTCAATGGTTTCCCTCAATTGTAATAAATTAGTACACACCTAGGACTCTCCTAACAGAGGATTACAATAGTGCAAAAACTAGGTACATGAGGTCATATAGGATGAGACTTAATGAAAGAATCTCTGGGCTTGGAAACAAGAGCTGTATTTTGCATGATGGTAGTTCTTAATGTACTATGTTATTTATCTTCTCTTTTGTTATCCTTTGGTTAATCCCCTATTGTTACTGTATCTGATTTTGTTATCTGGTATATTTTATATATTTTTATTTGTTTATTTGAAATAGGAAATGGAAGGGGGGATAACAAGATGATGGAGAGGAGTGGGGGAGAGAAATGGGGACAAAAACATGAGAAGGGGTATCAATGTGTTAGAAGTAATGTACCCACTACCTGGGAATTTAACTCTAACCTCTCTATACATTATCCCAAAAATAAAAATAAAATTTATTAAAGGATGGGAGAGGAAAATGCAATAAAAGAAACCCCAATAGACATCCTAAGACTGAAGAAGATTTAGTAATGCAGTGGATTGAGATGGATGGGTGAAAATGATGATACGGGTCATATTGAACAAGATGCATTATATTCATTAACTTCTTTGTTGAATGGCAAGTCCAGTGTATGACTCTGAAAGAATAATTTTAAAAAGATAGTATAGAGAAGTAAAAATTCCATATTTCCACGGTCATTAGAAGAAGCTCTCTCTCTAGTTCTCCTAACAGGTACCAAGCCTATGAGGACATAGAAATTAGGTTTGACTGGACATTCGGCTCTAGGATTTCCCCAACCTCCTAAACTTTCATAGAAAAAAAATGCTTGTTTGTCCCACCAAATTTAGTTCCATATGGCAGACAAGCCAAACATCAAACCAACTCTATCTGAGCAGGATCAGCTTTAGGAATTGACTTTGGGACATGAAGTCTCTAACCTTCTTTCTCTCCATTCTGCAGCTTTGATCTTGGTAAGAAAGGATGGCGCGAGCTCCAACCCCTGTGTATGTGTGTATTGAGCATGAATGTGTCCATGAGAATGAAGGCATTTGCCTGACTGGTTATCTGAACAGAACTATATTCCCTGAACAGCCTGCTTGGTCAGTATTGATTTTTGTTCTCACACTTAGACGTGAGTGAACACAACTTATGTTGACCCTGCTGCCAAGGTGGAGGGTGATCTGCAAGATAACAATATGCTCTTTAGAAACCAAGCTCGGTCATTCTAGGAAAAGAGGGGCAATGCGGCCTGTTCCCCCTTGTAAAGAGGAGCTGGGAGCTGTCGCTCTCTGCCAGGTTTCATGGAATCTAGGACTAGGATTTTAGAGGAAATCATGACTGCCGATATAAGAGTTTTTGACCATTTCATGTTCACTTTGTAAAGTGTAATCACACCTGGCAAGGCTGACATTTCCACAGGCATGTTGTAGTGAAGTGATTAAGGACAGGTGAGAAAGGTGAGGGGAGGAGGGGGACCTGCAGACCTGCAGCCCTGAAGGGACATGTGCACACACCATGTCCAGTTGTGGGAGGTGGGAAGGGGCTGTAGGGTCAGTGCTCTCCCCAGCTGGTCCCCAGAATCCTCTGCAGTGAGCAGGTCACTGCTTGTCCTCAAGGGCACAGACTGGGACCTAAGCTTCATCATGCTCAGGCTAAGAATGAGGAAGAGCTACTCGGTGATTATTCAGTGTTCCCTAGATATAATTCTTAGTGTCGTAAATTAAAATGATGAGTTATACAATTAAGATTAAGCCTATGAATATATTAATTTAATAGGCAATTGACTGCATTCGTTCACTTGTGAAGTGTCCTCTCTGTTCTGACAGCACAGACTCCAGGGGATTTAAGGCTCTGTCCTGGGACCCTGCTGACTCTCCTCATCACCCAGCTCCTCAGGAGCAGAGAGAGCAGCCCTGCAGCATCATCCTTCCCCCACACGCAGCCCTGCTCTGCAGTCTGCCTCTCTCAATCATTCACCTTGGCTCTAATCTCATTCAGGTTCATGGACCAGAGTGAACTTCCCCCTTACCAGGATGCATCATAGTCCTGGTCTCCTGGTCTCCCTCTATTCCCAGGTTGTTTGTCTCATCTCAGCCAGGAACTCCTCCCCTCATCACACACAATTCGGGTTGAGAATATGGCTCCTAACTATTCCATGTATGCCAATGCTTCAAGTCCATGTGGACTTGGAATTCACAAGCCACATGTCCACACTAGCTGAAGGCAGCCCTGGAACACAGATCATGAGAATTCAGTTTGTCATCATTAGGGTGTGGTGGCTTTCCAATCCACTTGAGTAGATGTTCTTGGTGTCTCTTTATGTCCTATTAATATGTCCAATAGAATTTTAGGAGGCCTTCACACCTACACAGTTGTCAGCTGCCTTCTCCTTGCTATACGTAGAAAGACCTTTGACCTGCAGTGCATGGTAGACAGACCATGTAAGACATTTAAAAGTGAAATTTTAAGAGGAATAAATGGATGGGTATGACTTTTAATTAGGATATTAATTCCTCATAAAAGGAGGGAAGAAAAACATTGTAAAATGCTTCCAGGGACAGTAATTTTAGCATGTGCACCAGAAATTATTAATGTGGTAGAAGGTGGAGATGATCAAATCAAGATGCAGTTCATAAAAGGAAGGGAACTGAAGAGGTCTCTGATCAGACACTGGTTTATCAGTGTGTACCTGGCCTCTGAGAAGCAGTGCTATCTTCATGTCCCCAGAGCAACTTCTTGGAAATTTAATGTCATGTTGCATTGTGGGTAGTGTGTTCATCTGTCCCCAAATGGGACATCCTACATTATGGGATGGAGTCTGTTGCTACCTACTGCCCTCCATGTGGGGAAGGCCTCTTCACTTGAACTTAGCGTCACTGCCTGCACTCCCTTGCCTCAACTACCCCATGTTGAAGATATAAGTATTTGATACTTCCTGTTTGAATCCCAGGCCTAGAAACTGCTTTATTCCTGATCAATGGTAGCTCAATGCTAGCCACCCAGCTAGCTGAAATCTGAGGATGGAGGTTGGAAGCCAGCCTAGTATGAGAGACAATGTGTCTTTCATTTCCAGTGAAGAGCCCAAAGTCTGGAAGTGAAGCTGTGGCTCATGTGGAAGAACACCGGCCTTGAGCACAAAACTCAGGGAAGTTCTTGGCTACTGGATTCTAGCTCCAGGCCCAGCTCACAGAAAGTTGCTTTACTTTGGGGAGGGGAGTGTGGCCTAGTGGGTAGAGTGTTTGTCTAGGCATGCACAAAGCACTCCGTTCGATTTCTTGGTACCACATATGCAGAAAAAGTTGGAAGTGGTTCTATGGCTGAAGTGGTAGAGCACTAGCTTTGAGAAAGCCTAAGGCCAGTGCCCAGCCCCTAAGTTCAAATGCTGGGACTGGCAACAAAAGAAAGAACAAAGAAGAAAATTTGCTTTACTTAGTACCGGAAAGATATGATTCATTAAGAATTATGCTTGCTTAAGGAACACTGTGAAGGGGGCCGGGAGTTTGGCCTAGTGGTAGAGTGCTTGCCTAGCATGCATGAAGACCCGGCTTCCATTCCTGGGTACCACATACACAGAAAAAAGCCAGAGGTGGTGCTGAGGCTCAAGTGGTAGAATTCTAGCCTTGAGAAAATCCAAGGACAGTGCTCAGGCCCTGAGCTCAAGCCCAGGACTGGCAAAAAAAAAATAAGAACACTGTGAAGTTAGAGAAGAATGGAATCTTGGGTTTAGAGAACACCTCAGCTTCTGTGAGCAAATGTTTTCCAATATTTGACACAAATGTCATCCAAAAGCTTCATAAATATCTGGCACGAAAACATGAAAGACTCACAAAGCTGGATGGCATGGCAGGACGTGATTTTTCCTAAGAATTGATGGGAAATGCCTGATGTGAAGTACCCTAAAGGTAGGTGATGGGTAAGAGGATTAGAAAATAGTCTTCTATATACCATATAGCTATCCCAAGAGTCATCAATTCATATTTAGTAATTAAAATGTATTTTTATAAATAGAAATATATATGGAAAAGAGGAGTTGGATTGGGAGGGATTTAGCTGAAAGCTCACATAGATCAAGATGCTTGGCATTTATAAACTGACATGTTTAATGGTAACTCTTTTGTACGACTACATGTAGATGGTAAAAAAAAAGAATTAAAAACAAAAACCTTGCATCCATTTTTCAATTGTCCACTATTTATCTCTGTCCACCTATTTCTTCTTAGTTTGTGGATGGAGAGGATTTAGTCTCTATCTCATATGAGATTAGAAGAGATCTCATCTCATTCAGAATATGCACAAGAAAGCAGAGAGGAGAGGACTGCTGGGAAATGCAATTTCTGAAAAGTCTGTGATGAGAGGAGTTCACAGCTGATGACTCAATGAGGCTCAACTCTCAGAATATATCCAGGAAGGCTTTGCTCAAGGCTGTGTTTACATGTGTCTCTTCCTGTCAGCAATTTGCAATCACAGCAAGAGTTTCACTTAGTCTCAATCAAAGGACAATGTGGTATTTGCATTAAATATGTTAGTGACACAAAGGAATCAAACCCATGGATGCAATATTATTTTCTTCCCTACTCAGAATGTGTCTAGAATTCAGAATCATCATCAGTATCCCTGAGAGTATATTATAAATTAAAATTTAAAAAATCACCTTAGATATACTGATGATGAATCCTCATTGATTCTTCAGGACTCTGAATGAAATATCTCGATGTTTAGTTAGCTGCTTAGGAGATGAGTATTGGGGTAGAGAGATGCTTTTTTTCCCCAATCAGCCCATTAAAGAGCATTCCTCTTTAAACTACGTCACACACACACACACACACACACACACACACACACACACACACACACTCATCAGTCCTTTCTTTGAACAAAATAACTGACCTAAGTTTGGAATAAGAATTTTCTCCTAGCAGCTGGCGCCGGACCAAGCTGCGAAAAGCGGCTTGAGCGGGTGCCGGCTCCACGCGGGGAAAGCGGGGGCGGGCACCGGCTGTAATCCACGAAAAGTGGTGGCAGTGGAGGGCACCAGGCTGGGAGCCCAACGGCTGCAGAAACCAGCACAGAACCGGGCCAGCGAATGGCGGAAGCAGCTGAACCCAGACCCGGAACCAGAACAGCAAGCTGCCGAACTCAGACAAGGAACACAGGCGGCAGCGGAGACCCGAGGGGAGTGAAAGAGTCCCCACCACCGTGGAGCACCCGCAGACGGACGCAGAGGCGTGAGTAATACAGCGCATCCCCGAACACATAGGGAAAGCAGAGCGGGTGCCAAGCAATAGAACTTAACTCAGACCCCAACACCCCAACCGAGAAAGACTGGCGGGAGCAGGGGGGCAAGGAATTTAGAATCCTGCCCCTCCCCTCAACAGCCCCCTCCCTCAGGCCATTGACTGGAGATTGACAGGCGGGTTACCCATAAGACCCAGCACCCCACCAAGGGAGGCGGGGCTGTCCCAACTCCCACCCGCCCAACGGGCTCAACCCCCAGCCCTCTGACTGGAAACTGACAAGCGGGCTGACCATAAGACTCAGCACCCCACCAGGGGAGGCGGAGCTGTCCCAGCTCTCACCCGCCCACCAGGCTCCTCTCCCAGGCCACTGGATCTGGAGAGTGGAGGGCTTTGGGACCCTGCCTTACAACAGTGGGTAGGGGGTACGGGTAAATAGGAGCCAGCATCTGCCCCCCCTCAATTCTCGAGCGGGGCATCCTCCAGCTGGGAATCCTGAGCAAGACACCACCGAGGGCCCCCCCCCCACAGTCACAGACTCTGACAAAGCAGTGGAAACACAGCAGGGATCTGAAGGGCCGACCAGCAGCCAATCTCCCCTTCTGAGAACCAAAAAGGCAGGGCTCCGCCCTTGTAGCCCACATCCCCAGCTGGGCCCAGCCCCTGGGAACACAGGGGCCTCCTGCTGGTCCTGCTGAGAGCTCCTGAAACTCTCAATCCCCACACCCTTGGCTTGGGGCCACCCCTGGAAGCAGCACAGGAAAACGTCCGCCAACCGCGTTCAGACGGAAGATCGCAGATCCATCCCATGGTCCACTGTGAGGCCACTGGTTGGGCTAAGAGCTAGTCGCGCAGCAACACATAAGTTTTATTCTAATACTTTCCAAACTTTTTACTCAAATACTCTACCTAATTACCCCCTGACCTCTCTCATTCTATTTTTCTATCTCTGGACCTCTGCTCCTCTTTCAACCCTTACACTGCATGGATCTACACTTGATGGCTGTTGAGCAACATTGTATATCTAGGTGTTTAATTATTCTCTAGGCTCAGAGGGACTTAAAGACAATAGAGATTGGATTGAGAGGCTTATTGTTTTGGATATAAATCGCTTATCAGTGAATAATTAGACTAGTCGGTAACTGCACAAAAAGAAAGAGTGATAACACCAATCAAAACTTGTGAACATCTAGAGTCTGCCAGCTACAGAGGTCTAGGTTAGTTATATCTGAAAAACTATAATCGTGTTTAGCATTAATCTTGCTCCCATTTTCAAATGGGCAGAACAAGAAACTCAAGAAAAATGTCAAATCAAGAAACAACATCTCCCACCTCCCCCAGCCAATGTAAACAGCCAATGGAACAGTCACTGGCAAACCTAGAGGAGAGTCTTCCAAGTGCTACACAAATGCAATTGATAAACATCATTAATGAAAAATGTGAAAATATAAAGAAAGAGATAAGGGAGTAAGCCATAGCTAAACAAAAGGAAACCATGAACAAGGTGATAAGTGAAAAAAAAGAAGCCATAAAGGAAGCCATAATAAAGGCTGTTCAAAGAAAGATGGATGAATTCATAGAATCCACAAATAAAAAGGTGACCGAACTCCAGCAAATGTTCAAAGAAAATAAAGCTACTGAGCTAACCACTCAAATGGAAATCCAGGAGTTAAGAAATCCATACATGATCTAAAAGAAGAGATGCAAGGCATTAAAAATGAGCAATTAGTAGCAAGGGAGATGAAAAATAAAGTAGATAGCTTTGATAGCAGGTTAAACAATGCAGAGGAGAGAATTTCCGGGGCTGAAGATAATTTAGTTATTATAGAGAAAGAACAGAAAATGAGTCAATCCAAATCTAGGAAAAATGAGAGAGCGCTTCAGGAGGTCCAAGATACAATTAGGAAGCCTAATTTAAGGCTACTTGGTATTGAGGAGGGTCTGGAGAAAGAGGTCAATGGTATTGGAAATATACTTCAGGGAATCATCTCAGAGAATTTCCCAAATATCCAGAAGGGCAGACCCATCCAGATACAAGAAGTTTTAGAACCCCAAACAGACCTGACCAGAAAAGAACATCTCACCGCCACATCGTAATCCGAACTGGATCAGTAGAAACCAAAAAAAGGCCTAAAGGCAGCCAGGGAAAAGGGTTCAGTAACCGATAAAGGAAAACCAATCAGAATAAGCCGAGATTACTCAGCAGAGACCATGCAAGCAAGAAGTGACTGGAAGCATATATGTCATGCCCTTGAGTCAAATAACTACCTACCAAGATTACTGTACCCAGCTAAGCTCTCATTTATAACTGAGGGAACAATAAAAACATTCCATTCCAGGGAAAAGCTGCAACAATATGTCGCAACAAAACCAACACTACAGAGAATTCTGAAAGATGTTCTATACATAGAAAACCAAAATAAAGGCAATATAGGAAAAGAAATGGCACCTAAAAAGCATACCACCTAAGGACCACAAGAACTGTCAAGACACAGGCCAAAATAAAAGCTTTTAAAAATGGTAGGACCTAATAAATATCTCTCAATCCTAACTCTCAATATCAATGGACTCAACTCTCCAATGAAAAGGCATAGGCTGTCTAGTTGGATCAAAAAGCAAGAGCCATCGTTCTGCTGTCTTCAAGAGACACATCTTACCCAAAAAGACAAGCATCTTTTGAAAGTGAGAGGTTGGAATAAACTCTATCAAGCTAATGGCCCCCATAAACAGGCTGGAGTTGCCATCCTCATATCAGATAAAATAGACTTCAAACCAAAATTAGTAAGAAAAGACAAACAAGCTTACTACATACTACTAAAGGTATCTTTCCTCCAGGAAGACATAATGATCCTAAATATTTACACACCCAATCCCGAAGCTCCAAACTTCATCAAGCAAACTTTACTTACACTGAAACCATACATAGATCGAAATACAGTGATTGTCGGTGACTTTAACACACCACTCTCACCTATGGACAGATCAACAAGGCAAAAACTCAACAGAGAAACCTTAGAACTGAACAACTATATAGACCAACTAGATCTAACAGACATCTGCAGAATATTCCACCCAGCAACAACACAACATACGTTTTTCTCAGCAGCACATGGAACATTTTCCAAAATAGATCACATCTTAGGCCATAAAACAAACCTGGACAGATTCAGAAACACAGAAATTATTCCATTCACACTCTCAGGCCACAAAGGCATCAAACTGGAACTGAACACACATCTCCACCAACGAAAACCGTGTAACTCATGGACACTGAACAACACATTGTTGAATCACCAATGGGTCATCGAAGGGATCAGAACAGAAATCCAACAGTTTATGAAATTTAACAGTAAGGAGCACACAAAATACCAACTCCTTTGGGACACAGCTAAGGCAGTATTCAGAGGAAATTTATAACGCTGAGTGCCTACAACAACAAGTTGGAAAAATTGCAAACCAACAAGTTAATGTCTCACCTTAAGCTCCTGGAAAAAGAGCAACAAACCAACCCTAATCCCAGTAGAAGAAAGCAAATTATTAAAATCAAAGCAGAATTAAATGATTTGGAATCCAAAAAAACTATAGAAAGAATCAACAAAACAAGGAGTTGGTTCTTTGAAAGAATTAACAAAATTGACAAGCCCTTAGCAAATCTTACCAAAAAAAGAAGAGAGCATATCGAAACAAACAAAATCGCAGATGAAAATGGTAATATCATGACAGAAATTACCAAGATCCAGAATATCATGAGGGAATACTTCTCAAACCTTTATGCCAACAAATTTGAGAATCTAGATGAAATGGATGAATTCCTAGCCAATATTAACATACCCACATTGAACCAAGAAGAACTAAGCCAACTGAACAGGCCTATTTCAAGCTCTGAAATAGAAATGGCAATTAGAGAACTTCCACCTAAGAAAAGGCCAGGGCCAGATGGATTCACAGCTGAATTCTATAAGGTCTTCAATGCAGAGCTCACACCAATACTCCCCAAGCTCTTCAACGAAATTGAAAATGAAGGTTCTTTACCAAACTCATTCTATGAAGCCAGTATAACCCTCATCCCCAAACCAGACAGAGATTCATCAAAGAAAGAGAACTGTAGACCTATGTCTTTGATGAACATCGATGCAAAACTTCTCAACAAAATACTGGCCAACCGTCTACAACAACACATCAAAAAAAATTATACACTATGATCAAATTGGATTCATCACAGGGAGGCAAAGCTGGTTCAACATACGCAAATCAATTCAACACATCAACAGGAGCAAGGACAAAAATCACATGATTGTCTCAATAGACGTGGAAAAGGCATTTGACAAGATCCAACACCCCTTTATGTTAAAAGCTCTGGAGAAACTAGGAATCCATGGAACATTCCCCAATGTAAAAAAGGCTGTGTATGAGAAACCTACTGCTAGTATTACACTTAATGGTGAAAATCTAAAGCCATTCCCTCTAAAATCAGGAATGAGACAAGGATGCCCACTCTCTCCACTCCTCTTTAACATAGTACTAGAATTCCTAGCCAGGGCAATAAGGCAAGAAGCAAGTATAAAGGGGATCGAGGTAGGGAAAGAGGAAATAAAACTATCCCTCTTTGCAGATGACATGATTCTGTATTTAAAGAATCCTATAGACTCTACTCCCAAGCTCCTTGAGCTGATTCAAAGCTTTGGAAGAGTAGCAGGCTATAAAATCAACCCTCAAAAATCAACTGCCTTCCTTTATGCCAACATTGTGAGGAACGAGGCAATAATCAGGAAAGAAACTCCTTTCACAATAGCCTCAAAGAAAATAAAGTACCTAGATATTAGCTTAACTAAGAATGTAAAGGACCTTTTTGACGAAAACTGTAAAACCCTAAAAAAGGAAATTAAAGCAGAACTAAGGAAATGGAAAAACCTCCCATGCTGCTGGATTGGGAGAATCAACATTGTGAAAATGACAATCTTGCCAAGAGCTATCTACAAATTCAATGCAATACCCATCAACATCCCAATGTCATTCTTTAAAGAAATAGAAGAGGCAATCCAAAATTTCATATGGAATAATAAAAGACCCCATATAGCAAAAACACTTCTTAGCAGAAAGAACAGTGCTGGAGGAATTTCAATTCCAAACTTTAGACTCTATTACAGAGTTATAATTCTCAAAACAGCTTGGTACTGGCACAGGAACAGGCCTGAAGACCAATGAAATAGAACTGATGACCCAGATATTAAACCACAGACCTATGGCCACCTAATCTTTGACAAGGGAGCCAAAAAAATAGAATGGAAGAAAGACAGCCTCTTCAACAAGTTATGCTGGCAGAACTGGTTAAGCACCTGCAGAAAACTAAAGCTGGATCCTTCTTTGTCACCTTGCACTAGAATTAACTCCAAATGGATCAAAGACCTGGAGGTAAAACCTGACACACTGAAAACTCTACAGGAAGGAATAGGAGATACACTAGGCCTCCTTGGCACAGGTCGAATCTTTCTTAATAAGGACCAAGAATCACAACAAATCAGAGAAAGGCTGGATAAGTGGGACTGCATTAAACTGCAGAGCTTTTGTATGGCAAAGGACATAGCTAGTAAACTAATCAGGAAGCCTACAGAGTGGGAGAAGATCTTCACCAACCAAACAACGGACAAAGGCCTCATATCTAAAATATATCAACAGCTCAAAAAATTGAATCACTCCAAAACTAACCTCCAAAGTAACAACCATCCCATTAAAAATGGGCCAAAGACTTAAAGAGAGTCTTCTCTGAAGAAGAAACCAAAATGGCCTATAGACACATGAAGAAATGCTCAACATCTCTGGTCATAAAAGAAATGCAAATCAAAACAACTCTAAGATTCCACCTCACTCCAGCTAGAATGGCCAGGATCAGGAAAACGAATGACAACAGATGCTGGAGGGGATGTGGCCAGGAGGGATCACTACTACACTGTTGGTGGGAGTGCAAACTCGTTCAACCACTATGGAAAGCAGTGTGGCAGTGCCTCAAAAGGCTAAACATAGAACTCCCCTATGACCCAGCAATTCCACTACTTGGCATTTACCCAACCACCCAGAAACAAGGACATACTAAATCCACTACCACAACAATGTTCATTGCAGCACTATTCACCATAGCAAAGATATGGAACCAACCTAGATGTCCCTCAATTGATGAGTGGATCAACAAGTTGTGGTATTTGTACACAATGGAATTCTATGCTGCTGTCAGAAAGAATGACATCGCCCCATTTGTTAGGAATGGAAAGACTTAGAAAAAATCATATTAAGTGAAGTAAGCCAGATTGAAAGGAACATAGGCTCAATGGTTTCCGTCATTCGTCATAATCAGTAGAAACCTTGGGCTCTACTAGCAGAGATTTGCAGTAGAGCAAAATCTTGATACATAAGGACATATAATGTGAAGCTAATTGAAAGGACCTCCAGGATAGTGAAACAATTATTGTTCTCCTTAATGTACTATGTTGTCTCTCATCTCCTTTGCTGTCCCTTGGTTATCTCATATTGTTATAGTATCTCACTTTGTTATCTGATATATTGAATTTATTTGTATTTGGTTATTTGAAATTTGATAGGGAAGGGGGGAAAACCAAGATGGGTGGGGAGTGTGGGGGGGGAGGGAAACGGGTACCAAGACATGTGAAAGGGTATCAATGTATGTGAATTAATGCACCTTCTATCTGGCAAATATCATGTAACCCTTTTACTAATTACAATAAAAAAAATAAAGCAAAAAAAATTTTTTTCTCCTACATGCAGTGGAGTCTGCCTCTCTGCAGGTGAGGCCTGCGTTGTCTGTCAAACAATATGATGTGGTAATGAAAAGAGAACCAGCCCCAGGTTGCAGAGGCCTAGCATATGGTTTTCTTACTTTATAGTAAGGGCCTATGATGAGAACGGCCTCACTCCATGAGAGACCCCATAACCCTGGGGATGGCAGGACTCCAATAACCTCATCCCTTCCCACAAGGCACCACTTCTGATGGCCAGGCGGGGTCTTCTGAATATCAGCACAGCCTTCTCTCCCCGTTACCCTTCTTCCCAGGCCTTGTTCAGCCACACACCAGAGCCAGCATCCTGGGAGATAATAAGCAGAGGCTGAAATCTCTGTGACAAATGACCAGAGACTGGTAATTTAGATTGATATGGAGACATTTAAATTTTTATACTAATTTATGCCAAACAGAACCATATATGTATTTATTTGTCTTTAAAAGTTTACAGAAATTGGCCAGGAGTTTGGCCTAGTGGTAAAGTGCTTGCCTAGCATGCACAAAGACCCTGGTTCAATGCCTCAGTATTACATACACAGAAAAAAAAAAGGTGGCGGTTTGATTCAAGTCGTAGAGCCCTAGCCTTGAGAAAGCCCAAGGACAGTACTTTTGAAAATGTGCAGCCCCTTGTAAAATACAACCCAAAGCCCAAACCACAAAGTAAGACAACACAAAACCAAAAAACTACAGAAGAGGATCTAAAATATGTGCATGTATCACTGGAACTCACCTTAAAGCACTATCTGCATTCCATTATTCTCGAAAAGGAAGCTTTCAGAATTTTGTGATTAATTTGTTATACAAATGCAGTGTGGATGAATGAAAGGATATTTACTTAATTTGAAAACTTCTTACATTGAATATATACTCACACTTTCAGGTATAACTATTTTCTTTTACCATATAAAGGCATTTAGATCACTATTAGTAAGAGAAGATTTTTTCTTCCTGTCAATGAATGCATCAGCCAAATCTTAATAGGAATTTTCTTCAGAAATAGAGCTTCCCTGAACAGGTAAGTTGGTAATTAAAGGTATCAATTGCCTCTTTATCTAACTAAATTCTATACTTAAACTAGTCTACTCCTTGAGGATCCGTGCTGCTGCTGTGGACACCCTGTATTTCTCTAGACTAGCCCAATGAGTGCAGGAGAGCCTGGCATTGCGTCCATTACTTTCCTACAGGCTGTCCTTCACATGACCCTGCACAGCTTCAGTTGTCTAGTGTTGATTTAGATTAGTAGGGCTGCGTGCACCCTGTCTTCCCTTAGGGCAAGACCTTCACAGTGGGGTCCATCTTCCCAGTGATTCAGGCATCCTGGGTTTTATTGGTTATCACCAAGCACACAACACTTCTGAAGTCACCTTCCTCAGAAGAGCAGGCCTCATCCATTGGCTCTTCTCACTGTGTTGCCCCCACCTAGATATTTGCATACTGCTCCCTAGGGAGGACCTTCCTCTCCAAGTCTGAGATAAAGGCTCAGCTCTGAACTTGCCTTGATCAGTGAAGACTCCTCATTTCAATCCTAGAAATGAAGTCCTTCTCTCAGCTCCTGTGTCTGTTAATGCTCTGGATCCCTGGTAAGGAAAAATGGAGATGAGGAGTGAGAGTGGATGGAAGGGTGAGCATTCAGGGCCCAGCTATTCACTTGGTGTATATTAGATGTGCAGGTCTTCTTATGTATGATGGGGCAAGTAAGATTTAGGTCTGGGAGAGTGAAGAACATTCCAGAAGGAGCTCGAATATGTGATTCAGTGAAGCACCCTGCTCAGTGAAGTAATGTAGATTATTCCTAGAGACCCATTTATACTTAAAATGTTTTTAATGTAACATTTTAGATTACAAATCTAACCATGAGATATTGATAATTGCTAATACATACACAAATAGAGACAAAAATAGCATGTTTCCCTATATTTGTATATAACCTTGCACTTCCGTCTTACACTAATTTCATGATGCAGTGGAGATGTTGTGTTGCCCCAGTCTCCACGTTCCCTGCATGTCACCCAGGGAGAGCCGGCCTCCCTCTCCTGCAGGTCTAGTCAGAGCCTCCTCTATAAAAAATGATGAACATGTTTGGATTGATACCTGCAAGGCCCATCCAGACTCCATGTATCCTGATCTATGAGGTTTCCAACCAAGCATCTTGGGTCCCAGACAGATTCAGAAGCCATGGGACAGGCAAAGATTTCACACTGACTATTAGCAGCATGGAGGCTGAGGATGTTGGGATTTATTATTGCCTTCAAACATTACATTTTCCTCCCATAGTGTTACAGCCCTGACCAAAAACCTCCCTGCTGTCAGGTGAGCAGCCCTATGGGATGTTGCTCTGGGTTGTTGGAGAGCAGATTATGTGAGTGCGTAGATGGAGGATATTGTGGTCAGTGTGAAAGTGACTGAGTGGCTATGAAGAGTATGTGGCAAAGACTACATACCATCTGACAAGACCAGGAGAAGTCATACAAGTACAAAGACCAGGAGACATGAGATAAACAATAAGGTTTCTCATTGCAAACATTACTTGTCTCTTCAGTAGTACTATAGTCAACCAGGAAAAGAAGAATCAAATATCTTCTAATATTTTTCCCTTTATGATGAAACTTACAATCCTTGCATCAAGCACATGATCCTGGCCCACATCTACAGCATATGCAATGCTTCCTCTTCCAAAACTAGAATCCGATTGAGCATTTTCTAGGGTCTGTTCTATGTTCTCCCCAAACCTGGCCTGTCCATCAAGCCCTTATCAGAGTCTAGTCACTGTCTCCTGACTAGAACAACTTGGGGCAGATGCAGTGCTGGCCTCTGAACATTGGTCTTTAGCCTTCTGCGTCCTGGGGCTCTGGCGCTACGCAAGACAGGTGAGTATGGGGATGCCCTGAGATATTGCTCATAGGGAGTTTGAGTTTGAGCCTTTTGGATGGCACAGCATTCACCTTGTCAGCCTGAGTGGCTTTATTTGAAAAACTATGGAATATAGGAATCAATAATACTTAAGCGTGTTTTGATTCCACGTCTAGATTCTACTTGCAGGGTTGTGGATCCCAGGCTCTCTTGTCTCTTTGGTATCTCTAAATCATAGATCTCTATCACTTGCTGGGGAGAAACTGACTCTTTGGGAGGTACAGCAGGTTTCTCACAGGCCATGTTCACCTGGCCGCAGGACCTCCTCCAGCTGGGTGAAGCGCTTTAGGACAGACACTTGAGCCCCTGTATCAGCATAGCTGTTCAAGTAATAAGGCTGAAGTTCCATTAGCCTCTATTGTGCTGTCTCACTCAGTAAAGATCACAAGTGTGATGACATCAAAATGAATTAAAACTAAATAATTAGTCCTTTTGAGCTTGTAATTTCATTCCTAGTGGTGATGAGGGAAGAACTGAGAGGATTTGGTGTCCTGATCACTGGAGTTGAGTTCCTTTCCTGTTTTAAGGAAACATCTACAGGAGCCTGACTGTGAGACATGGGAAAGAACTCTTGAAGCAGCTGGTAAATGGAAGGTGACAGGAACAAGCTCTTCCTTCTCTCTCACCCTTGCTAAGTGGCCCTTGTTTCACCTCTCCTTCCCAGCTTGCCTAGCTCTCAGAAAGGAAAATTCTGTGAGAATGAATATAGATCTCATCCTATGTAGGTTATGACATTTACAAACTTGATAAAAATAGTTAATGCTATGTTTATTTCTAATATTGAAACCTTGTAACATTCTCTTTTTTGTTCTTTTTATTGTGGAGATAATGTATAGAGGGGTTACAGTTACATTAATCAGGTAGTAAGTGCATTACTTCTTGAACATTTTTACCCTGTCCCATGTTTTTCTCCCACTTTGGGTTTGGTCTGTGGACTTGGGTCACTCTGACCACCTGCAGTCCTTGGCTGCCTTAGAAGCATATCAACTTGCTCCTGTCACCACTAGGTGGGGAACTCACAGTATCTGCTGCTCCTTCAGGAGGCAATGGGAGTCTGTGAACTTCCCATGAGAAGTGGAGGTGAGTTGCAAGAGATCAATCAGCTCTGAAATCATATTACCTTCTCCTGTCCACATCCTTCTCTCTCCCATGCAGGGGCACCTCCAGTGATTCTCTCCTGCTTTACTGAGTGAGACCATCACTCTTTCTTGCTGTCCTCTGATACTGTCTTCACGGGCCAAATATTCATTACTTCATCCAGGGCTAGTCTTGTGTTGAGTTTCAGTCCCCTCAGTTATGCATCCTGAAGTCTGGCTGACTAACTTTCCTACTGCACTCTAGAACTCTACCTTGGTTAATGGTGAAGAACTTTCCAGAAAGTACCATGTAGATACTCAGAGAATAATATGTAGAGCACGTGCAGGCCTTGTTAAACAGATTCCCAGCTGTGAAAGCTGAGTAGACAAACCCACGTTGCTAATAGTGAAGGGAACTTCAAGTGGCTTTTGTGTTTCCTTGCTTTGTGATCACATAAAACTTACCATAGTGTGGGTCTTGAGAGATGGGAACCTCAAGGGAAAAGCTGTCTGTCATGAATTCTTTTTCTTTCCTTCCTCTTATTGTGAATTTATGACTCCAAATCTCTCAGCACATGGTGACTTGATATCCTCAGGCTACCAGAGCACCTGTCGCCCTATGTCTGAGATCCATTTAGGTCACTTTTCATCCTCAGCAATGGCAAGCAAACTCCTCCAGCAGCAAGATTGCGGGGAGTGAGTCTTGGGCTTCTTGTTGCTTGGGCTTCTTGACTAGGGAGGAGACCGGAAGATTGCTCAGCCAGCGCTGATTTCATTGCCCAGGTCAAGTCACCAACAATAAAGTCATACATTACAGTTAAAGAAAAACATTATCTATGTATATTCAGATATTGTGAATAATGTAGTATATGTAGTACATCAATGTAAGTTATACCCAATAATACACAGGAGATGTATACTCAATGTGTTCATAAGTAGAATGGACTGTGGCTGAGACATGCTCTTGGGTGTAGTGCATTCTGACCTTCTTCCAGTCAGGTTCCAGTGTGATTTTCGCCTCTCAGTAGCAGAGAGACCAGCCAAGAGTACATAGAGCTTCTTGCACCTCAGACTCTTTCCTTGCCCTAGCCATGGCCTCTTGTTTTTATTTATGTTTCAACCAAAGCCTTACAACCAAATCAAATAGAAGCTCAGTAGGTTGAACATGGCATCTTTGATGAATTTGATGATTGTTGTTCTTAATTTACTATGTTATCTCTCATCTCATTTGCTGTCCCTTGGCTATCTCATATTGTTACAGTATTTCACCTTGTTATCTGATATATTGTATATATGCACTTTGGTTATTTGAAGTCAGATAGAAAAGGGAGGAAAACAAGATGAGAGGCGAGTGTGGGGGATGGGAACTGGAGACCAAGATATGAGAAAGGGTATGAATGTATGTGAAGTAATGCACTTTCTATCTGGTAAATATAATGTAACCCTTCTATTAATTACAAGAAAATATATGAAAAAAATAATATAACAAAAAACCCTCTCTGTCTAGATGTTGGAACACATGGTGCTATGAATTATCTTTATGTGGAGTCCTTTTGAAGAAACACGTGCAATATTTTATATTATCTCCTTAAATTTTTCTTTTTTCCAGTCTTGGGGCTTGCACTCAGGCCTGAGCACTATCCTTGGGCTTTATTCTCAAAGCTAGCACTTTGCCACTTGAGCCACAGTACCATTTTTTTTGTTTGTTCTATGTATGTGTTACCAAGGAATCGAATCTGTGTCATTGTGTATGTGAGGCAAGCACTGTACCACTAGGCCAAACTCGCAGCCCCCTTAAAATTCTTTGTATTGCCCATTTTTAAGATTTTATTAACACTGATTTTTACATCATATTTCAAATGCTATGTTTTGGAATTGTATCAAATTTCAAAGTTTGGTAATGGGAAAAGACAGATCTTCCAAGCTAAATAAAAACCCTAAAATCGGAGATGATTTTTATCAGCTATATACCACACAAAACTCTCATATACAAATATCCTTAGAACATAAAAATTTAAACCCCCAAAATTACCCCTCAAAGGAGTAGCCATCCAATTAATAAATAGACTATTGACTTAGAGATTTCCCTTAAGATGAAGTAAAGTGGCCCATAGATATCTGAAGAGGTGTCTGACATATCTAGCCACATAGAATATGCATATCAAAACAATATTAGATTCTGCCTCACCCACTTAGAATGGCCAATATCCAGAAAACTGAGCCTAGCACGTACTGGTGGGTTTATGGCCAAAGGAAACTCTATCATACTCTCCTTGAGAAAACAAGCTTATTCAACCAGTCTGGAATGCAGTATGCAGATTTTTCACAAACTAAACATAGGGCTGCCCTATAGTCCACCCAATCCACTTCAGGTCATTTATCCAATAGAGTAGAAACAAGGACACTCCAAAGCTCCCAGCACAGCTATGTTCACCGCAACATTGTTTACTATAACCAACATATGGAACCAACCCAGATGCCCCTCAATGGATGGACAGATTTTAAAAATAGTGGTATTTATAGTCATCCATCAGAAAGAACGATTGTACCATTTGTGAGGACATGGTAAGACGTGAAAAACACATTAAGCAAAGTAAGCTGTACCTAGAAAAACATATGTTGCATGCTTTCCCCAATCGGTGTAGCTATAATATGCCCATAACTCTATGAGTAAACATACTGCATGGTAACCCATGTTACAAACGACCTAACTGAAAAGTAATAGACTCTATGGAGAGCATAAATAGTATAATTTCTTTAAAAGTTTAAGTCAAATATCAACCAAGTAAGTACTATGAAAATGGTACTTGCAAGTAGAAAGAGTGAGAACAAGAGGGGAGCAGAAGAGCAATGAGGGGACAGGGGTGAAAAATGTAGGCAAGACTTCATTGTATGTAGCATGAAATTGAGAAGAATAAGTGAAGGGGTGGATGGAAGGGGGCGAAGATGTCAAGGTGGTGACACAGATCAGTAGTCATTGAACACACAAACTACTTCATTAAATGGCAAAAAATTCAAATAAGTAAGTGAAGATGTTTTTTGGGAGGGATGGATGGGAATGTGGAAATGGGTGGTATTGATCAAGAGGCACTGTGTTCAAAACCTGCTGCAGTGAATAACTAACTCCTTGTACTTAAAGATAATGAAATATTCAAAACATAAAATACCGTCAGGTTGAGAAACACATAAAATCATAGTAGTGTAAAAACATATAGTGTAGGCTGGGCATTTGGCCTAGCGGTAGAGTTCTTGCCTAACATGCAAAAAGACTGGGGTTTGATTCCTCTGTACCATGCACATACCAAAAAGCCAGAAGTGATGCTGTGTCTCAAGTGGTAGAACTCTAGCCTTGAGAAAGTCCAAGGACAGTGTTCAGGCTCTGAGCTCAAGCCCAGGACAGGAAAAGTAAGCAAACAAACTTATAGTGTAAAACACGCTGAGTGCAACAACACAAAAAACGTATCACTTCTGAGTAGACTGAAGTGATAAATAATGCCTCCAACTTTGGATAAAAAGTTTCATTCCTCTTGAAAATTACATATGTTTGCCCTTACATTTTGGCTATAAATGCTTTAAAATAATCTTGTGATTAATAGGGTGTTGCACAGAGTGCTATTGGTTTATAGTCAGTGAATGAGAACTTTTCTGATTTTGGACAATGTCACTCCCTTTACTTTTCCCCACTTTTTCCCTCCTATTCTTATCCACAAGTTACATATACTGTATACATATAGTGTATAACTGTATACATATAGTGTATACTAAAGGGTATGTTTGCCTTATTCAACCATCCCTATTCCTTCCTTTCTGGACCCCAATTTTGACTCTCCTATATTCCACCTATTTTAGAGACATATTCATTTATGTATATACATTGCAGGGTTTCAGTGTTCAGTTTGTTAACAGTAAAATTTATCCTTTTATCATTTCCTAGTGATTACTATATTTTATTTAATTAGAAAAGAAATACAGTGTTAATTTTTAGGTTTCTAAGGGCCATTATCCTAATCCTCAGACTTGGAGCAATATAAAAATGTGTCATTCACAGGATGTAGATTTCCACCCTCATTTATGGACAAAATGCCCATCTATAATTTATAATTATCATGTTGAATGACATACATCAGGCACCCAAAGTCAGATACTGTATGGTCTCACTTATTTGTGGAACCTAAACCTAAAATGCTGCTGCTGCTGCTGCTGATGATGATATGATATTTAAATTTTAACAAATAATAATAATAATAATAGAGCATGAATGTAAAAAAGGAGACATCTAATGGGAGAGAGAGATAAGTGGAAAAGGAAGAAAACAATATTAAATTTGAAGATTATCTATGTGTAAAATATAATGTACATATTTAGACACATGTTTATGTAGATAATGAAGTACAGTAAATAATGCTTAAAAAACAGATTTAGGAGGATAGAGATATACAGGAGGTAGTGTTTTTTTTAAATACACTGCATTCAGATAAGGAATTATCATCAAGAAATCACATTCACTACCATATGAATGTAACTGTAACTCCTCTATACTGAAGTGTGCAACTCCATCCTTTGGCCCACTGTGGGCCATTGGTTGGGCTGAGAGGTAGCAGTGCAGCATCACACAGCCTCTGGGAATGGGCCAACACACTTGTAAAAGCAGCAAACTCTAACCCAATCAGCAGCGGAACTAATTTGGCTGAGAACCACACATATACACAAATTCCCAGAACCACCAGCCCTAAACCAAGTAAAACCGCAACCTGCAGACCACAAAGTGAACCTACAACAACAGTCTCAAATCCAATGAGACAGAAATTGCAGAGGCAAATCAAAGTCCAACACCACGCCCAAATGGAAACAAGAGTGCAGGGACAAGAGAGATGTCACCATCCCAAGAAATGATACCTGAAGAGACATGAAATGTGACTCTATTCAAGGAGATGATTGTGGACATGACTAAAGAGTTTAAAGCAGAATTCCAAAAACAATTCCAGGAACATAAGCAGGAAATCACCAAGGAGCTTCTCGAATTCAAAAGGGAAATAGAAAAAAATTGCACATCCCTAGAAGACAAGACATGATCAGCTCAGTGTCCACAATGGAAACACAAATGGAAGCATTAAGCAACAGATTGATTGAGATGGAGAACAGGACATTAGGAACGGAAGATAAAACACAAGAACTGGAACAGAGAATCATAAGTCTGGAGAAATCAGTCAGAATTCACCAAAGAGAACTCCAGGACCTGGCAGATGCAGCCAAGAAATCTAATCTTTGTATAATAGGAATCTAAGAAGAGGAGAAGTTTCAAAATAAGGGAATGCAACCCATATTCACCAAAATCATAGCAGAGAACTTTCCCAACCTCAAAAGGGAAAATACTCACATTATTGAATTCTTCCAAACTCCAAGCAGGCAAGATCTTAGAAGGAACTCGTCTAGACACATCACAGTAAAAACATTAGATCCGAATACTAAGGAGCTGATCTTAAATGCTGCAAAAAAAAACAAAAAAGTGCTATACTACAATGGAAAAAAATTAGAATAACTGCAGACATCTCCACACAAACCCTAAATGCAAGAAAAGCTTGGAAAAATATCATTCATACGCTGAAGACCAACAACTGCCAAACTGGACTGATATATCCAGTGAAACTAGCATTTACATTTGAGGAAGAAACAGGATTATTTAATTCCAAAGAGAATGTATATGAATACATGCACACTAAACCACTATTTCAAAAATATTAAATAATCAAGAACAAATTGCAGAACATCAAGAATCCCTATCAAGAAGCAATCACCTATAAATCACTAAACACAAAAGGGAAAAAAGAGAGAATAAACTCAGAAGTAAAAATATATAATGACAAGGACACTAACAACTTCTCTATAATTTCCCTAAAGGTGAATGGAATGACCAATCCAATCAAAAGACACAGAGCAGCAGACTGGATTAAGAAACAAGACCCATCAATATGTTGCCTCCAAGAGACACACCACATTGCTAAAGACAGAAACAAACTGTAAGTGAAAGGATGGAAAAGAAATTTCCACTCCAACACACCATGCTAAAAAGCAGGAGTAGCAAATGGGAAAAGATATTTACCAAAAATACATCAGAAAAAAAATGCTTAATAGCCAGTATCAACAGGGAACTCAAAAAACTAATCTGCCCTCCACCCCAACAAACCAATCACGGGCAAGGGAAGTAAAGAAAGACTTATCAAAGAAGAGGTTACTATGGCAGAAAAGCATATTAGAAAATGCTCATCATCCATAGTCATAAAGGAAATGCAAATAAAAACAACCCTAAGGTACCACCATACCCCAATAAAAATTGCCAAGATTTTGAACTCAGACAATGATAGATGTTGGCAGGGCTGTGGAGAAAAAGGAAACCTACTGCACTGCTGCTGGGATTATAAGCAAAGTCAGCCATTCTAGAAAGTAGTGTGGAGGTTTCTTAAAGAACTGAAAATAAATCTTCTCTACAATCCTGCCATACCACTCCTGGGCATCTACCCTGAACATCATAATCCAAGATATGATAAGGACACCTGCTCAGCTATGTTTATCTCTGCACTATTCACACTAGCCAGATGATGGAAACAATCCACATGCCCTATTGCAGATTAATGGATACAAAATATGTGGTATATATAACCAATGGCATTCTACATAGACAACATGCAAGATAAAATAATAGCGTTCGCAGGGAAGTGGATGAATCCAGAGCAAATCATGTTGAGTGATACAAGTCAAGACCTAAGAAACAAAAGGTGTATGGCATCCTTAATATGTTGCTATTAGATCCAAACAATACAAGAGGTCGGGATCATTATTCAACTACCACATGCTATGGACATGGTATTGGAAATATAAATACAACTACATAGACATAAAAATTTATGACTCTGTAGGTATAATGTTTTAATACATAGATTGATATGTATCTATGACATACAAACCCTCAGACTAATTTCAATTATGTTCTGAAATCTAAGTGCCGCTGATTATATATAGGGTTTCCCTTCTTGAATACTTGTTTGTTAAATATTTCATTTGAAATATGATGTAAAAATCAATGTTAATAAACTCTTTTTTTCATTTTTTTTTATTGTAATTAGTAAAAGAGTTACATGATATTTGCCAGATAGAAGGTGCATTAATTCACGTGCATTGATACCCTTTCACATGTCTTGGTACCCGTTTCCCTCCCCTCCACACCCCCCACCTGTCTTGGTTTACCCCCCTTCCCTATCAAATTTCAAATATCCAAATACAAATAAATTCAATATATCAGATAACAAAGTGAGATACTATACCAATATGAGATAACCAAGGGACAGCAAAGGAGATGAGAGACAACTTAGTACATTAAGGACAACAATCATTCATTATATGGCTTTTGTTTCAGTATATTGTTAATATTCTTGCAGATCACTCTCCACCTGGGGAGCAAGGTGAAATGCTTTAATAAAAAAGTTAACAAGAAAAGAAATCACACTCACTATCATATGAGTGTAACTGTAACCCCTCTATACATCACTCAGACAACAAAATAAAAAGTTTATTGTTAAAAAACCAAATCAGATTGTAGAAATCATTGATAGACTTCTTGCCTCGCATGCCCTAGCACTGGGTTCAATTCCTCGGCACCACTTACACAGAAAAAGCCAGAAATAGTGCTGTCGCTACAGGGGTAGAGCAATAAATAGGCATATAGAGAGAAGTTCAGAGACAGTGCCCAGGCCCTGAGTTCAAGCCTCACAACTGGCAAAAATAAATAAATAAATAAATCACGTTGTGTTATTAACATATGACAATAAAATAAAATATAAATAATATGACATTTAAAATACTGGAACTTACTGAAACTCCAAGTGGAAATCCTGCTAGGTGCTATGTCACAAACCTGCCACTAGATGGCAAGCAAACAACACAAAGAGAAAAAACTGAAACCAGATGTTAGACTACACCCTGGGAAGGAAAGAATGATCCTGCCCTTATGTCAACAGGAGCTCCAAGCTGGGAAACTGTCAGAGTCTCATGGCACCCATGCAGGCTTGATCTATGTGTATAGAGGAGATCATGCCTCCTCAGATGCAATTTCCTAGCTATTTTGTATTTTCCTTTTTAAAGTGAACTCACACCTGACAAAGCTGACACTTCCACCAGGCTTTTGTAGTGAAGTCATTAAGTACAGGAGAGAAAGGTAAGGGAAGAAGTGTGGACCCTGCAGACATTCAGGGAACATGTGCGCACACCCTGTCCAGTGGTGGGAGGTGAGAGGGGGCTGCAGTGTCAGTGCTGTCCCAGCGTCCTCTGCAGTGAACAGGTCACTGGTTGTCCTCAAGGACACAGTGTGGGTCCTGAGATTCATGATGATTAGGTTTATTACTATTAATAGATAATTTCAATACAAACAATGCACATGTAAGTTCCATACTCTTTCATTTATGACAAAAATATGTTCTAATAAGGACTACAACATCATATTTGAGCCTCTGTCCTGAGGACTCTGCTGACTCTCCTCATCACCAGCCCCTCAGGAGCAGGGAGAGCAGCCCTGCAGCATCCTTCCCACACACTCGGCCCTGCTCTGCAGTCTGCCTCTCTCACACTCTCACCTTGGTCCGAGACCTCTTCAGGTTTATGACCCAGACAATAAGCACTTCCCTTTCCTGAGTGTAGTTGCTTCTTCCAGAAAGATCCATGGGAAAGTTTTCTGGTTTCCTCCTCCCCACTGGTCCTCAGCTACCTCTCAACCAAGAGTTCTGTCCCTTATGACCCAACAGTGTTAGCCTGCCCACAGCTCTGGTTTGAGATCAGGATTCCAAACTCTTCCATGCATTTCAATGCCTGAATCTGTGTGGACAGGAAATTCATAAGCATCGTGTCCACCTGTGCTGAAGCCAGCCCTACAGCATGGATCTTGAGAATTTAGTGTGTTATCCTCAGAGTTTGGCTGCGTTCAAGCCCACTTGAGAAAATGCTTACGGGGTCTCCCTTTGTCAGTCTATTAATTTGTTCTCCATAATTGATCAGGTGGCTTCCACACCTACAGTGTCCAGCTTCCTTCTTGTTATATTTAGTAACAACTCTGTCCTTCCTGCAGTTCACTTGGTAGAGAGAGCAAATCTCTCCCAGTCAAAGACAAGTAGCAATTATTGGGGGACCATGTGATAAGATCACAAATGAAATTTCAGAATTGAGAGAAAAGGTCAAAGTTTGAAGTAGAATAATAAATCACCCTAAAAAGAGGGAAGAAGGGAATTGTTAACAAGTTACTGGAGCAGTTACATTAGCATGTACTGCAGATAGTATTAATATTGTAGAGACAAAAAAGGATCTCTCCAAGACTCAGATGCAGTAATACAGTGAATGGTGGTGAAGAGGCTCCCGGTAGGGCAACGATTCACACGTGGTCTATTGGCCTTTGAGGAGCAGTGTTATCTTCCTGCACCTGTAGCAGCTACGTGGAGTTATAATGCTGATTTCCATGTGAGTTTTCTGTGTCTCTATTCCCCAAAGTGGCCTCCTGTGCTATGGAAGGGAAATGATTTCACATGATGACCTATATGCTGAGGGGCCGGGTCACCTCATTCTAGTTTCTTTGCCTCCAGTCGCTTGTCCTCCATTCCTCATACTGAAGATGTCTTTTTATGCTGTGTTCCTTGTCCTCTCCAGGAGCCATGTTGCATTGTATCCCTTCTGTTTGTGTTTAGCAGTGGCTCATGTGTTAAAGCACCAGTCATAAGCACAAAAGTCAGCACAGCACCTAGGCCCAGTGCACAAAACACTTTTCAGTTCCAACCTAAAAGATATGGATCTTGAAGGACTATGCAGGCTTAAGTAGCATCTTGATGCTTAATGCTGAGACTATAGTTTGCAGAAACTTTCATCTTCTGAGAGGGAAGAGATTCCATTAATTAAGATAGAAGAAAAGAAATGTCCTTCAAAAACTTAGTTATCTGGCATATAAATGCATAATACTCACAAAGCTAGATATGATGCCAGGCAAAATGCCTAATGTGAACTCGTAGAAGGTGGCTATAGTAACAGCATTGAGAGAAGGAAACCAGTTAATTATGATGAGGGCACAGATCACCAATGCGAAGACTGGCAAACATTCAAAAGCCAAAGGCAAGGATACTTAATTGTATGCATTATATTTTTCAATAATATTATCATTCATTAAAAATGTGAACAGGTAGCCCTGGAGTTTGGTCTAGTGGTAGAGTGCTTGATTAGCATGCACGAAAACCCAAGTTCGATTTTCCTTGGTACCACGTACATAGAAACAAGCTGAAATTGATGCTGTGGCTTAAGTGATAGAGCTCTAGCCTTGAGAAAAGTCCAAAGACAATGCTCAGGCCCTGAATTCAAGGCCCACAACTGGCAAAAAAATTGTGAACAGGGTTGGGAGTTTGGCCTAGTGGTAGAGTGCTTACCTAGCATGCAGGAAGACCCAGGTTGGATTACTTGGTATCACACAGAATGCTTGAGCTTGAGCTGTGCTCAAGTAGTAGAGCACTAGCCTTGAGGGAAGCCTAAGGACAGTGCTCAGGCCATGAGTTCAAGCCCAAAACTGGCAAAAAAAATTGCACAAATTTGTGAACGGTATATTCCTTTATCTAGTGCATTCTCTCTCTCTGTGTCTCTGTGTGTCTCTCTGTCTTTGTCTCTGTCTCTGTCTCTCTCTCCCTCTCTCTCTCTCCCCCCCCCTCTCTCTTCCTCTTCCTTCCTCCCTCTCTGTATGTGTCTATGTCACTGTCTTTCTACCTAAGCATGTAATACCAAGTTTAATAACATTTGTCTCTGAGTAATAAATAATGATCACACTGAAGCATATATCATTGATCAGAGAAAAAGCTTGAATTCACTAAATATCCTGTTCCACAAAATTCACGGATACCAAAGGAAGGAAAATTTTGTAATAAAATTTCTCGGAAATGTTTCACCCGACTTAAACTGAGAAATAACTAGAAAAGAACCTAGCAAACTATGGATAGTGTTGAAATTAAAAAAAGAACATATTCTCCGAATAGAACAGAATCATTTTTTATCTCATCATCAGGGAGGAACAGCTACTCAGGCAAATGTGACTCCTGGGTTCATTAGGTCTGTGCTTCATGACTGAGATGGGCCAGCCTGCAGCTATGTCCACGCCCTAGCTGATTTGCATGTGCCCAGAGCACAGCCCACTGCTCTGAGGACTTCTTCACAGGCTGCTCTCTCCAGTGCAGGAGAAGGTTCCAGTCAACACACAGCATGGACACGAGGGTCCCTGCTCAGCTCTTGGGGCTCCTGCTGCTCTGGCTCCCAGGTAAGGAGGGACACTGCTGGGACTATGTAGCTCTTCATGGAAGGACTTGGATTGTGTAGTTAATTAAACGACTAATGGATTTCATGTTTCCAATATCAGGAAGGAGATGTGACATCCAGTTGACCCAGTCACCATCCATGTCAGCATCTGTTGGAGAAAAAGTCACCATCACTTGCAGGGCCAGTCAGGGCATTAGTGATTATTTACATTGGTACCAGCAGAGGCCAGGGATATCTCCCAAGCTACTGATCCGTTATGCAACTACTTTGGAATCAGGGGTCCCATCCAGGTTCAGTGGCAGTGGATCTGGGACAGACTTCACTCTCACCATCAGCAGCCTGCAGCCTGAAGATATGGCCACTTATTTCTGTCAACAGAGTAAGAATTGGCCTCCCACAGTGATACAAGTCATAACAAAAACCTCCCAGTGTAGCAGAAGTGAGAGGCTGGGCTGCCTCTGTTGCTCCTCCTGCTGCCTCCATCTGTGGACAGTGCCTCTCACCCACAGCCACACTCTGAAAGTCACTGGGGCTTTTGGGAGAAAGGATCAGAGACAATCCTGTTGATTTTGCCTTTCTTCCATCTCTGCCTCAGGGCACCATCCTAGCTTCTGTTGTTTGGTAAGGTACACAGATTTGCACTTTGGAGAATCTGGGATAGGGTATCAATTGATTATGATTTCCATTTATGCAGAAGGGAGGTGTTCACCCTCCCAGTTCTCCCCTCACAATGCTGTGCTCACCCCCATGGCGCTGATTCACATAGTGCTTCCCTTGTAATTCTGAGATACAGACTCAGTTTCACTTTGTCTTGACCCATCAGGACTCCACAGTTAGCTCTTTAAAAAGGAGATCTGTTTGTAAGCCACTGGGGCTGCTAATACACAAGATCAATAGTTCAATACAGAGGGAGATGAAAAATGAAATCATGTAACTTTCAGGAAAATGGAAGGAACTGCATATGGTTATGTTGAATGACATAGGTCAGACATCCAAGCCAAGTATTTCGTGGTGTCACTCATTTGTGGAATGTGTGCCTAAAATAATGACAACATTAATACAATAATAAAAATCAATAACCAGATCAAATGATAATAAATAGTAATGGGACATGAGTGTAAAATAGAGGAAATGTCCAATGGAGTATAGTAAGTGGAAAGGAAGGGAGGAAAGGATAAGTGTTGCAGATGCATCAAGTATAAAGTACACACTTTGTGTATATATGTGTATATTCATATATGTATACACCTATATTAAGCCATGATGGTCACAGAATATTGTTTGGAAAATGATACGAGTTGGAGGGGAAATGAGAATGCAAACAGAAAAGAGTGAATTTTCAAAAGTAAGACATCTGCAAGTTTGGAATTATAATCATGAAATCCTTTTGTATTGTTAATATATGACATTAAAATTCACAGAGATGCAAAAGAAAATGTGGATTTGATCTTCAAATAAAAATACTGGAGGGCCAGGAGTTTGGCCTAGTGGTAGAGTGTTTGCCTAGTATGCACAAAGACCCGGGTTCGATTCCTCGATACCACATACATAGAAAAACGGTGGAAGTGGTGCTGAAGCTCAAGTGATAGAGTTCTAGCCTTGAGAAAGTCCAAGGACAGTGCTCAGGCCCTGAGCTCAAGCCCAGGACTGGCAAAAAATAAATAAATAAAAGAGATGTTCTTTAAAAAAAATACTGAAATTTCCTTACACAGTTGTTTAAAGTAATCATGTGACTTAAAACCAGGACGCTAAATGAAAATTCTGCAACTTGAAAACAAAGTAAAAGAAAACAAACTAACTAAAACCTAACATCCAACTGTAGAGAAGACCCTGGGAATAATAGAGGAGGTTGCCCCCTGTTCACAGAAGCTTGAGGCTGGAGAGCTCTCTGCCAGGCTTTCCTGGTACACAGGGTAGCTGGGAACCATGTTTATAGAGGGGGTCATGTCACCACATATGCAAGTTCCTCACTATTTCATATTTTATTTTTAAAGTGTAATCACACCTGACAAGGCTGACATTTCCACAGGCATGTAGTGAAGTGATTAAGTTCAAGTGAGAAAGGTGAGGGAAGGAGGGGGACCTGTAGACATGCAGCCCTGGAAGGGAACATGTGCACACACCACGTCCAGTTGTGGGAGGTGAGAGGGGGCTGCAGGGTCAGTGCTGTCCCCAGTAGGTCCCCAGAGTCCTCTACTGTGAGCAGGTCACTGCTTGTCCTCAAGGGTACAGACTGACTATTGGGCTTCATCATGCTCAGGTTTAGCGTGAGTTCTGGACACTTGATTATATGCCCATTGTTCCCCAGATTTGTTTCTTCTCAGAATTTAAAATGATCCATTAGTGTATAATTTAATAGGCAATTTCATGCTTATAAAATACACATGTAGCTAGTGCATTCATTCATTTGTGAGGTGCTCCTCTGTGTTTTCATGGGAACTAATAACACTGTTAAAGCTCTGTCCTGAGTCCTCCAGACTCTCCCCATCACCCCTGCCCCTCAGAAGCAGTGGGAAGAGCACTAGGACATTCTTCCCACACACTCAGCCCTGTTCTGAAGTCTAGGCCTCTCAGATTTGCACCAGACCTCATTCAGGTTCATGGACCAGCCTATAAGCACCTTCGTTTCCTGGGACAATTACTGACTTCCTGTAAGCCTCATGGGAAGGGTTTCTTCTCTCCCTCAATTTTAAGTCCTCAGCCTTATCTCTCAGCCAGGAGCCCCTGTCCTGGCTGTTGTAAGCCTAGACACATTCTGGTTTGATGCCATTGTTCTAAACAGTTCAATGTCCTACTGTAGTTGAAGTCTGTGTGAACTTGATATTCACAATAAATATGTCCACAATTGCTGATTCCAGCCCTGGAGCAGGGAACATGAGAATTTAATGTATTATCCTCAGATTCTGGAACCTCAGTCCCGTAGATATCCTTGTGGTCTCTCCCTCACCATACTAAAATATCACCTGTAATTTATTGGGTGGCTTTCACATCTTTGCAGCAGCCAGCTGCTTTCTCCTTGTTTTATTTAGTAACATCTTTGTTCTGTAGTGTGTGCAGTACACTGCAGAGCACAGCTCTACCCACAAAGGCTGTAGCAGTTATTCAGAGAACCATATGACAAAGTTGTCAGTGAAATTTAGGAGAAGGGGGTGGCTAGGATTTTAAGGAAGATCGATGTTGTAAAAAATTTCTGGAAAAGTTATATTATCGTGTGCTGCAGAGAGCATCAATGTAGAAGATTCAGTTGCAACTCTTGTAGTGAATGGATCTACAGAGGTCTAAAATCGGGAATGACTTACCTGGGTTATGTGATTTTGATTGTTAGTGCAACTGTTTGGACTTACATTGTTTTTTATTTTTTATTTGCCAGTCCTGCGCTTGAGCTCAGGGCCTGAGCACTATCCTTGGACTTTCTCAAGGCTAGAGCTCTACCACTTGAACCTCAGCACCACTTCCGGCTCTTTTCTATATATGTGATACCAAGGAATCGAACCTGGGTCTTCATGCATGCTAGGCAAGCACTCTACCACTAGGCCAAACTCCTGGCCCTGTACTTTTATTGTTAAGTTCCTCGTGAGTACTTTACTCATCTTACCAGAGATCTGAAATCTTGCAATATGGAATGGAGTCTGTCCTTGCTAATCTCACAGTGTAGAATCTACTTTTTGAATATTGTTATCCCTTCCATCATTTTCTCTGATTTCTCAAATAGTCAAAGCACCCTTGGCTTCTGGGTAAGTTCAAATGAAACCACACATAGGAAAATATTAATGTATTGAATAGAAAATATAGCTAATACACTTATGGAATGAAGTAGCAGCTACAGTTACATAGTGACCCACAGTACATCAATATTTCAGAGTAATTACAAACATATCTTCTATGATCCCTACAGAGTTACAGAGAGTCATGAATTCCCATTAATATTTTAAATATATTTTTACATGGACTAAAATATATTTTATATTTGGAAGAAAGGAGTTGGACTGGGACAGACAGGGCAGAATAATGACAGCAATGAGAGATCACAATGCATTGTATTTATAAACTGATAAGTTTAGAGATAACCCTGTGTACACTACTTACAGATAACAAAAGCAAAATTAAAAGTAGAAATGTGCATGAAATTATCACTTGTCCACATGCTCATTTCTGTCTGCATATTTCTTTGTGTGTTGTGAACACATGGGATTGTGTCTCTGCAAGCTTCAAAGCTCACCACAGATGAGAAGAGATCACATTGGATTCAGAATATCCACAGGAAAGCAGAGAGGGAGAGGAATGCTGGGAAATGTCTTCTTGAAGAGACTGTGAGGAGAGGAGTTCACAGCTGAGGACCCAGTGAGGTCATGGCCCAACTCTCAGAATATATCCAGAAAGGCATTGCCCAAGACCATCGTCAGACGTGCCCCTTCTTATGTGCAACTTGTCACCATAGCAAGAGCTTCAGGAAGTACAAGCCAATGAAAAGTGAGATACTTGCATGAAAGCTGGAAGTGGAAGTGACTCTTCTCAATCAGTACCAATTCTATTTTTTATTGTTGGGTTAATGTATAGAGGGTTTATACTTACATTTGTCATGTAGTGGGTATATTACTTCTCGAAAATTGCTACCCCTTCTCATGGTTTTATTCCCTGTTTCCTCCCCTCATCCTTTCCCAATCATCCTGGTTTCCCCCATTCTCTTACCTATTCCAAAATATCAAATAAATTATATACAATATACCAGGTAACAAAGTCAGATATAGTGACCACATGAGATTAATCTTAAGGGGAACAAAAGAGAAAAGAAATAACTGCACATAATGCATTAAGAACAGCAATTCTTGACATGAATGAAGCAAACACAACAAAACATGGATGCAGTATTATCTTGTATCCTGGTTCGAATACATCCAGAATTCAGAACATCATCAGAATCGCTAAGAGCATGTTAAAACACAAAGTGACCGATCTACTGGATGTGAGTCTGCCATTCAGCAAGTGAACACGTGATCCCTGTAAGGATAAGGAAGCTGTGCTTAAGGGATGAACAGGTAGAGGGATGCTTTTTACCATTTAAAAGAATTTCTACTTAATTTCATCATGTACACACACACACACACACACACACACACATGTGCTTGTCAGTCCTTTTGTATTACAAAATAACTGAATTAAGCTCTGAGTAAAGAAGAATTTTGCTCAATTCAGTTTTAGATGCAGAAAATCTCAATTGCAGGATCCTCATTTGTCTGTCCTCAGGTGAAAGATGTCATGACTGTGTCCCAGCAAGGTGGATTTAAAAGTTGCAAGTTGAGGTCGACAAACATACAGTTGTCTTCATGTTATACCAAGGGCTATGGGGAGAACTGACTTACTCTAGGATAGCAGCTTTAACCAACGTAGGGCAGGATCTCGAATGGCCTAATTATTTTCCACAAGGCACCGCTTCCAGTGGTCAGTTTGGTCCATGGGTATCAGCACAAGCTCCTCTTCATGTGCTTCTGTTCCCCAGGTAATGTTCTGACTCATGAAATGCCAGTATCTTTGCAGAGAAGAAGCACAGCCTGAAATCTCTCACACAAATAAGCAGAGACTGCTCAAATTAGATGGAGACTACAGACACTTAACGGTTTTTGTGTTAATTGAGGAGCATCAGCCTTGGTCATGTCTGGGTCAGTGTTGGTTTCTAAAATGTAGATACATTAACTCCAAGCATGTATCTTCACAAGTACATTAAAAAAAGAATATTTTCCACATCTATTTTAATAGAATAAAACATGACAGTCACTCAGTGCCCCTCCTCCGTGGCAATGCTTAATATTTCCATATTGCATAATATGTGTTATACTTTCTTGATGCTCCCATACAAGACTGAATGTCACAAGTCAGCTCTCACTCAGCCCCCTGTCCTTGGCTTGCATTGATTTAGGTGGATTGATTTGGATGTAGGAAAACAGTGGATCCAGCTCTTGCTACTATCAAGTTTGAATCTTTGCTTGAACTGTTGACTTTGGTTGTGAGTGGCCTTCCCATGTACTGACTGACTAGGTGAGACCTATGATTTCACAGAGAACAAGAAAGAAAGTAAAAACCCTAACCAGACTTGATTGTATATAATAAGAAAGAATTTCATTAGAAGGAATTTCTCTTGTTACACAAAGGGGTTTCCATTCAGCATGTCACCATATGAATGCAATATCTCTTGATCAACTCACCATTCCATTACTTTAATGAGAGAACTTTTGAGAAATTCATCAGTTAACTTACTGTACAAATATAGTGTGGACTAATGACAGGAGACTTAGTGCATCAAGAAACTTTACCTGGAATGATGATTTATCTATTAATTTGATGAGTCATGGGACTTGAACTCTGGGTCTCAGTGGCTTCCATGAGCTCTTCAGCTTAATGCTAGAACTCTACTAATTTGAGCTACAGAACAACTTTAGGTTTCTTGTGGTCAATTGGGAATAGGCATATTATGGACTTTCCTGTCTGGGATGCCTTTGAACAGCGATCCTCAGATCTCAGCCTCCTCTTGAGTAACAAGGATGACAGGTGTCACCAGTGCCCAGCTTTCGAATGCAAATTGAAACTTTCTACCATTTTCCTTTTCCATTCTAAAGAACATTAGGTCAATATTTGCAAAAAAAATTAGTTCTTCCTGTAATTTTTATTGTAAGTCTTAATAGGAAGTTATGAAAACTGAGGTTCTAACTTCAGTAGAAAACATGGCAGAATAGTTCCTTTGATAACTATGATTATCAGCTGCTTCTTCATCTAGCTTAACTCTGTGTTCTTATTGATCAACTCCCTTGAAAACAATGCAGCAGTGGACAAGCTAAGGAGGGCTCGGAGCGGACCATCTGTCCATTCCTTTCCTGGAGACAGTCCTGGACATAAACCTGCAGAAGTTTGGGTTTCAAGGAGGTGGTACCATATGCACCCTATCTTCCCCCACAGATCCAGACTTTCAGGGCGACCCACTTCCCAGGGCTGCAGGCATCAAAGTTTTTATTGGTTATCACTAAACACAAAACTCATCAGACTTCATCTTTCTCAAAGGAGCAGGCCTCACCCTCCCTTGGCTCTTCTCACTCTATTGCCCCCACCTGGATATTTGCATACTGCTCCCTAGGGAGGACCTTCCTCTCTAAGTCTGAGATAAAGGCTCAGCTCTCAACTTGCCTTGACCTATGAAGATTCCTCATCTCACTCTTAGAAATGAAGTCCTTCTCTCAGCTGTTAATGCTCTGGATCCCTGGTAAGTACAAAGAGAAATGAGGAGTGAGAGTGGGTGAGAGGGTGAGTTCTCAGGGCTCAGTTGTATTTTATCTATGAGTAAGATGTGCAGGTCTTGTTATCTATAATTGGACAGGTGATTTAGATCTGGTTGAGTAAGGGATATTGCAGGAAGAAGTAGAACTTATACTTGGGTAAAGACTTTATGGATGCAAATAATGAATTTAGTGACTTACTGATGTGTTAAGATATTTCTATTCTTATTGCTTAATACTTTCAGATTGTGAATAAAACTGTGGAATATGAATACCAGATTATATACATACATAACATAATAAAAGCAATAAAAGCATGGCTATCTGTGTATACAAACTTGCACTTCTGTCTTATTCTAATTTCAGGATGCAGTGGAGATGTTGTGCTGACCCGGAATCCACATTCCCTGGCTGTCACCCTGGGAGAAGCGGCTTCCATCTCCTGCAGGTCTAGCCAGAGCCTCTTATATAGTGATGGAAACACGTATTTGCGCTGGTTCCTGCAGAAAACAAGCCTATCTCCACAACCCTTGATCTATAAGGTTTCCAGTCGATATACTGGGGTCTCAGACAGATTCAGAGGCAGTGGGTCAGGCACAGACTTCACATTGAAAATCAGCAGGGTGGAGGCTGAGGATGTTGGAGTTTATTACTGCCATCAGAGTTTATATGATCCTCCTACAGTGATACAGCCCTGAACAAAAACCTCCCTTCTGGCTGGGCGCTGAACTCATGGGTCGCTGTTGTGTGGAGCAGCAGAGCAGATGGTCTAAGTCTACCAGGAAAGGAGATGTGTTGTTTATGTGAGAGTGACTCTGACTTGAGAATAAGACAATGTGACAATCTGATTACATATCATCTTTAGTGACTTTTAGAACAATCATGGAAATACAAAGATCCAGAGACTAAAGATAAAACATAAGTTATTTAATTATTTGTGTCTTCAGTGGTATTATAGATAAGGAGCTATATATGAATCAAATGTATTCTTTGATCTTTTTTCCATTGGGAAATACTTTCATCAGGCATATGGTTCTGATCCACATCTATCCTTCCTTCTGTGTTTTCTGTTGAGAAGCTGGAAGCCCATTTGTGTCTTTTTCAGCTTCTATTCTTTTGGTTCCCAAATCTTGCCTGACCAACAATCCCTTAACAGAGTTTGTTCACGTTTTATTGTCTGGATCAGTATGAGGATCAGTATGGGGCAGATAACATACTGGACCCTGTATAATGGTCTCTGGCCCTAGGACTCTGTCTCTAGTTCAGGCAGTGGAGTGGAGTGAAGCCCTATGATGATTTCATAGGTTTCAGATATCTGAGATTAAGCCCTTGTTCAAAGTGCACAGCAATCACAGCCCTGTCTTGTCAGCTACCATGACGAGACTTTATTTGAAAAACTATGACCTGAGTTATCATCAGTGCTTAGCTATGTCTTGCACCTCTATCTCCTCAAACATCTGCCATTTCCTTATAATGGGCCTTTCAGAGATCTGGAACTGTGACATTGCAAAGCCCAGGCCGTGGAGGATTTTCTAGCTTTCATCACTGTCCAGTGCGCATTGTCCCTCATGGCATACATTCTTTTACCACGATGGTTTCAAATCCATCTGAGAAACCAAAGGATGAAAGTAGAGATGGTCTGAGCTCATTCTCAGAACAAATATAGGTCAAGAATGTAAAGGAACCAATGGAATATCTTTAATCACTCATGACACTTGTGACGGGGATAGTTAATCCATAAGTATTTATCCACAAGTGTAGAGTTTTGTAGGAGACTAGTCAAAACCAGCAAAGAGTTGATTCTATTTTCTCCTATATCCAGTATTTTACAATCTTACCATGGCTCCACATTGTGCAAGTCACCAGAGAACAAAAAGGAAATGGTCACTGTGCCTCCTGTGTAGTGCTTGTAAGGAAAATGGAGGAGAATGGAAAAGGAACATGTCAGACTCCATCTTCAATAGGCAAAGACTGCCTGAGGAACCATGAGGGGCACAGACCTTCCTGTGGGATTGGAGGTTGTGCGAGGGACTGGATTTGGGGTAGACTTCTATAGGGCTTAACAAGTAAGCAAAAATAAAATAAAAAACCATGGGGGCCCAGGGAGGTGTCTTTGGCCAGGCCCACAGTGGTATGCTCCACCTTTGATGTAGGGGCCATTTTCCCCTGGAGGGGACAAGCACACACATGAGCATGCACCTGGTGCTTTGCCTGACCTTGGGGAATAAGACAGGACTCAGTCCTTCCTATTTTAGATACATAAAAAGATTGGGCTTGAAGAGAAGAGGAAGATCCTTCAGTGCTGATGCAGGGAGATTGGCAGCCAGATGTCATCACTACTTTCCATCCCAGAAATTTGACAATCAGGTGATGGTCCTGGAGCCCTCTTGGAATTGTCTGTGAATATTTTATATTGAGTCTAAGATTACGCCAGCAAATTGCATTGTACTATCCTAATGCCAATTAAGAAATTGCATTAAATATTCTCCACCTTTGAGAAGTCCCGATAAATGCATATACACTTACTGATAAAATGAAATGACAATCATTTACCTAAAGATTTGCAAATAAGCACGGCTAATCATCTTTTATACCAAAATCAGAAATTGCCATCCCTAAGCTATTGATTCAAATGCAAAATACCTGATTCTACTTGTCTCAAGAAATAAAGATCTGCATTTTAACATAATGACAAAGTATCAAGCATCCAGGGAACAGTTTTGAATCCACACTGTAGGTGATTTTTACCTCAGCAAGTGAAGTCTTCTGTGGAAAGATATGGCAACACATCCACGTTTTTGGATAAGTAACAAAAACTAATTTTCATTTTTGGATTCTGACTTTGAAATCCATATGTTATTATTAGTTGTAGTGTCTAATCCCTTAAAATTTAATGACTTCATGTAGTATAAAGACAAAATGATTTAAACTTTGTGTTTCTGTTATGGAGATAATTGGACATACAGTTGTTTTCATAGCTTGAACACATCCATGATGTGAAGTGCTCATTGCCCTTCGATCTTTCTTCAAGATCAAGCAAATTCACAATGGAGACAAGCCCAGTGACCTCAGCGCTGTCCAGCCCAGCCCTGCCTCAATGTTCAATTCATTGCAATTGTGAACTTCTATGCACTCACATAAATGCTTTGTGTTAAGAGCCACTAGCCTTACATGTTTTTGTTACACACCATTATTGCTGGCATGCTGACTGATTTAATATCAAACATCCACAACTATAGTTAGATGCATTGTTATAAGAATTAGCTACAAAAATCATTAATTTGTAGAAAGTAATAACAAAGAGAACACATCCAGAAATAAGCACAAATCTATGTAAATAAGGGAATATAAGTTCCTGGTAGACCTACGAGGAACTTTCTGACAGGAAGTTAATTTGCAAAGATACCCATGAACCTCAATAGCTGTCAGAGGAACTAGAAAGGGGATTACATAAACATGTGATATTACTGATGGTCAGAAGTTCACAGGAATATTCCCTAGTAAGATCAAAGGGAGATGAGGAGTGAGAGAAGTTCAAAGGGTGAGCATTCAGGGCCTAGCTATGCCCTATCCATCTGTCAGATTTGCAGGTGTTATTATCGATGATAGGGCAAGTGAGGATTAGGTCTGGGAGAATGAGGAACATTCCCAAAGAGATAGAATCTGTACTTGTGTGAAGACTTCATTGGGGAGAATAATGCAGATTACTTCTACAGAACTATTTATGCAAGAAAATGTCTCCTTTTAATATTTAGTATTTTTATCTTGAATCAAACCATGAAATATGATTAATAGGCTATATATATATATATGTGTGTGTGTGTGTGTGTGTGTGTGTGTGTGTGTGTGTGTGTGTGTAAGAAAAGCATTCCTTGCCTATGCTTGTGCATAACCCAATACTTCTGTCTTATTCTAATTTCAGGATCTAATGGAGATGTTGTATTGACCCAGACACCCAGTTCCCTGCCTGTCACCCTGGGAAAGCCGGCCTCCATCTCCTGCAGATCTAGTCAGAGCCTCCTAGATAGTGATGGATATACCTACTTACAGTGGTACCTGCAGAAGCCAGGCCAGTCTCCACAACTCCTGATCTATTTGGTTTCCAGCCGAGCATCTGGAATCCCAGACAGGTTCAGAGGCAGTGGGTCAGGCACAGACTTCACACTGAAAATCAGCATAGTGGAGGCTGAGGATTTAGGGACTTATTACTGCATGCAAATACCCATGCTCCTCCCACAGTGATACAGCCCTAAACAAAAACCAACCCTCTGGAGAACTGCATTCATAGGTAGCTGATCTGGCATGCACCAAAGCAGACTGTCTGAGCCAACTAGAAAAAAGGATTTTGTTACTAGTGAGAGAGTGACTCTGTTTAGAGACAAAGAGAATGTGATAATCTGACCACAGACAATCTACAAAGACAATCTACAAAAAAACCATTGGAGTACAAGGTAAGGAGACTACAGATAAACCAAGAGTTATTTATTGAAAAAAAACGTTTGTCTCTTAAGTGGCACTATAGCTGGTTAGAGGTGTATGTGGACCATTTGTATTGAAACTTGAAATACTCCCATCAAACACATGGTCCTGTCTACATCTATAGCACATATTGTGCTTTCTTTTATTATTGTATTCATTATTTTATCTTTTGAAAAGGTGATGATCAGGGGGTTGCATAAATAAAAATGGTAGTGAGTGCATTTGTTTTAAAACTGTTACCCCATCCCTTATTTTGTCCTACTCACTACTTCCTACTCCCCTCCCCCAAGCTGTTTAGTATGGAACCTTGTGTCTAGGAAGTATTAATGTTGCATTAGTTCATCCTATGTCCTGCTGTTACCCAATACAGAATAATCTTATGTACAAGACAGGAAATATACAACAAACAATACAAACAAAAACAAACCCCTCCCCATACAAAACCCAAAAGCCTACATACAGGTCATAACCTCTACTTTCCATGTCTTGGAGTTTATGTTAATAAGCTTAATTATATATGGTACTGTGCTGTAAGCAATTGGATAGTTCAAGAATATCGTAGACATATTCTAGTTCTTTCAAATGAGGAAAACTCTGCAACCTACTTTTCCTTGGGTCTGGCTTACTTCACTTCGTCTAATTTTGTTCCAGGTTTTTCCATTTCCTTACCAGTGGGGCATTGTCATTCTTTTTGATGGAAGCATAGAAGTCCATGTTCATTGAAGCATTATTTACCATAGCTAAGATATGGAACCAGCCCAGATGGTCCTCCATAGATGCATGGATCAACAAGATGTATATTTACAAACTGTGTTTTCTTTCCATAATATGGAAGACCCAGATGTGTCTATTCTAGCTTCTACTATTGATTTCTCAAGCTTTGCCTGACCAAGCCGCTAGCAGATTTTGGTCTACAGTCTCTTGCCTGGTTCAAAGAGGGGCAGATATAGTACTGAAGTACCCTTCACACTGGACTCTGGCTTTCTGGGTCCTACAGTTCTCGCTTCAGGAGAAGCCCTGTAGTCATGTTAATAGGTACCAGAAACCTGAGACTGAGCTTGTGTTCAATGGTCATAGAATTCACAGCTCTAACTTGCCAGTTTCTGTAAAACAAAGTTTCAAGAGAGCATCATCAATGCTTAATTATGCCTTGTTTACACATTACCTACCACACTTTGTCATTCCCTTGCAATAAGCCTTTCAGAGGCCTGGACCTATGACCAGGGGAGATTCTCTGACCTTTGCCAGAATCCAGTATGCATCTGTTTCAGATGCTGTAAACCGTTCTCCATGATGCTCTTAACTTAATCTGGGAAACCACAGGGTGGAGGAGGAGATTCTCTGAGCTCACTGAAGTGTCATTCGCCGGAGAAATAGAGGTCTGGAACGTACATGGACAAATGGAATATAGTCAAGTCACTTATGGAAACCTGTAGCAGAAACAGTTATTGCGAAGTTAATCCATAATTGGAGCATTTTGCAGAAGATGAGTCAGAACCAGCTGATTCTTGGTTCTCCTCTCCATCCAGGGATCTTACAAGCATCCAGGGAATACCCTTCTGATTTTTAATCTCCACTGTGGCTCTCATTGTACACATATGTTTGTCCCCAGAAAACAAAAAATAAATGGTTACTGTTCCCCTAGTGCAGTGTTGATGCTCTGTTATTGACAGCCAGCTGTCATCACTATTTCCCACCTCAGAATTCTGCCAAATGGGTGATGGGTATGAAACGCACTTGGATGTATTTCCAGATATTGGGTCTAAAATCATGTCAACAAAACTTCATTGTAATTTGCTAGTGAAAAAAATGAGAAATTCCATTAAATGTATCTAGCCAAGATTTGAGAAATGGTGTAAAGACTTAAAAAAAATACAACAAAAGCAAACCCACAAGGAGAAAATATCTGTGTAACATTCATTAAATGAAAATTTGTGAATAACTGTTGCTACTCACTATTGTCCTTTGAAACCAGACATATATTCATCCCTCCTGAGCATTTGGTATAAATGTAAAATAGCTAATCCACCTCAGTCCAAGTAATAATGATCTGTGTTTAAACAAGTTAGGAACCATCCAGGCCATGCTTTGCAATCCATAATATTGGAGATTTTTGCTTCCGAAAATGAACTCTTTTAAGAACTCTTTTAAGAAGATGTTGTCAATACATCCAAATTTCTAGCTAATTAACAACTGATTTTTGTTCTTGAGTGATGAAGTTGAAATTCACAAGTGTTTCTCAATGCATGTTCCAAATCCCTTAAAAGTACAATGAAATGAATACATTTTGTCATTACTTGATGAACTATAAAGACAAAAATAATTTGAAATTTGTGCTTCTGTTCTGAAGATATTTGGACATAATTTTGTTTCCATAGCTTGAGCACAAAATAGGGTCAATGATAGTAAAGGATCATTGCCTCTTTGGTCTCTGTTTCAGCTCAAACAAATTCATGATGAAACACTAGCCCAGTGACCTGAAATAGACCTTTCCAGCTGAGTCCTGCCTGGATGTTCAATTCATTGCAATTGTGAACTTTTGTATGCACTCACATAAATGTTTTGTGTTATGAGCCCCTAGGTTTGGATGTGTTTGTTACACATCATTATTGTTGATTTGCTGACTGATTTGATACAAAAGAATGCACACATACAGAAGGATGCATCTTATGAAAATACACATAAATATTTAGAAAATGAGAGATCTCATACAAAGAAAAGCCTGAAATAATGCAAATGAATGGAATACAATTAGATATTTCAAGGAACTTTCTATCAGGAACAGCTGATTTGCAAGAGATCAATGAACATCAATAAACATCAAAGGAACAAGAAAGGGGATTGCACATAAAATGTGAAATTATCAATCATCAAAAAGTCATAGTAGGGGCCGGGAATTTGGTCTACTGGTAGAGTTTGTCAAGCATGCACAAAGACTCAAGTTCAATTTCTCAGTTCCACATACAAAGAAAAGTCAGAATTGATGCCCTGGCTTAAGTAGAATACTAACCTTGAGGAAAGCTCAAGGACAGTGCTCAGGCCCTGAGTTCAGTTCCTAGGACTGGTCAAAAAAAGAAAAAAAGTAGTTCATAATTATATTCCCATTAACAGATGAAATCTATTTATACATGTAAACATGCATGTAGTTCTCAGTTGCCTTCAAAACTCTAGTCTTTCCTCCCCTGTGCATGCAGATTCATAGGAGTGAGTGTTTTGAATCCTATATGAGGCCCTCATTTAGCATATTTACAGGAAACTAGAGCAGGAAAGGGTGCTGGGAAATGCACTTCCTGTAGAGACTGTGTGATAGAAGTTCAGAACTGAGCAACCAATTTTCAGGATTTTGGTCAGGACGGCATTACCCAAGAGCATTTCCTCATGGCGTCTAAGTATCATGAACAAGCTGAAAATAAAGCAAAAGCTTCATTAACTCACAGGTCAATGAAAAATAAAATTTCTGCATAAAATATGTAAAAATGTATTGACCAACAAAAAATATTTCATAACAAAATAAAAAGCAAATTAAATAAAGTGCAGACTCTTCCAGGTTCATTCTGTACCCTCAACTTGCAGTGGTGGCCACTGGTCAACATAGATGAATATATTTTATGAGGAGTATCTTCTATTATATTTAACATTTGTTTTGCTGAAAACTAGCCTTCTCCACTAATTTTAGTGAAGCCTTTTAGGATGAAAGGAAAAAGAAACTTTCATCTGCAATGTCCCAATATTCTCAATGAATTAAAACTTTCTTCATGATTCACTTTTTTTTTGCCAGTCCTGGGCTTGAGCTCAGGGCCTGAGCACTGTCCTTGGACTTTCTCAAGGCTAGAGCTCTACCACTTGAGCCTCGGCCCCACTTCCGACTTTTTTCTATGTATGTGGTACCGAGGAATCGAACCCGGGTCTTCATGCATGCTAGACAAGCACTTTAACCACTAGGCCAAACTCCTGGTCCATGATTCACTTTTTTCCCCAGTCCTGGGGCTTGAACTCAGGGCCTGAGCTTTCTCAAGGCTAGCTCTCTACCAGTTGAGCCACAGCACCACTTCTGGCTTTTTCTGTGGTACCAAGCCATCAAATCTAGGACTTCATGGCTGCTAGGCAGGCACTCTTGCACTAGGCCAGGCTCCTGACCTTCCTGCTTCTTAAATCACAGCCTTGGTCATCGATGGTAAGGTGATCATTTGTCTCTCCCAGGTGCTGGTTTTTGCCTTCGGAGTTCTTGGTTATCATTTGGTGGTCTATGTGGTTTTGGAGATGTTGATTCTTGCCAAAATCTTGGGATGAGATGCAGGCTTGCTAACTGGTCTTTCACTGAAGCTATGGCCTATGATGATGTCCTGTGGAGATCTCCTCACACTGCAGTTGGTGGTATGTTAGTGTGAATCGTATATAACAAAGATTATTAGCGCTCTCTCTCTCTCTCTCTCTCTCTCTCTCTCTCTCTCTCTCTCTCTCTCTCTCTCTCTCTCTCTCTCTCTCCCCCTCTCCCTCTCTGTGTATTTCTCCTCTTCTCTTCTGCTCCTTTTCCCTCTCATATTCCAAGATATATAAGAGTTCTTATGTCATGAAAAGAGAATGACACAACATGCATACATATCTGTTTTTTTTATCACATCACAGCTGTATTTTAAGTCTCTCATAAAGATGTTTGTGTCCTTTGTCCTCCCATTTGATGCATTTTCATTAGGTTTCTGCCCCAAGTAAAGATTTCCAAACGGTCATTCTGTTTGAATTTAGTTTAAATTGAACCCCATGTGAAGAGCTCTCCTCATTTCTCGCTAGCTTCACTGCCTTTGATTCATGCCTCACTCCCTGAAGATTCCATGTGGTTTCTGGTTCTTTGTCCTCACCCTTGGCCCTGAAGTGTTTTACCCATACTGTGCCTGCTTGAGTTACCTTCTTAAAAGTGAGTCATTAAAGATTGCTTCTCTAGGGAATGTGTGAGGTATGAATATACAGATGTATAGAATAGAGTAGGCTGAAGTAGATGAGAGCCCTTGCTTTAGACAATACCTCAGATTTTGAAGAGTCAAACACATGTCAAATGTAAACATAAGAAATGTATAATAATTGGGCTGGGAGTATAGCCTAGAGGTAGCATGCTTGCCTAGCATGCAAGAAGACCTGGGTTCAATTCCTCAGTATTACATACATAGAAAAAGCCAGAAATGGTGCTATGGTTCAAGTGGTAGCCCTGTAGCCTTGAGAATGGCCAACACCCAGTGCTCAGGCCCTAAGTTCAAGCCCCAGGACTGGCAAAAAAAAAAGGAAAACATTTTCTGAGGACAAGCTTGAGCACTGCTTGCATCCTTTGTATCATAAAGAAAACCAGTGACTTTAAAATTTGTTTGGCATATATTTCCTCCATCCTGTATCTCTACTCAGCCCTGCAGCTGCGCTCAGACTGAGGATCTGCATGTGCCTCGAGCACACCCACTTGTCCTGAGCACAGTTTTATAAGTGGCTCACACTCCATTCACCAGTCAGTCCCAGTCAGCACACAGTGTGGACATGAAGACCTTCGCTCAGCTCCTGGGACTTCTACTGTTCTGGCCTTTAGGTAAGGAAGGACAATGTTAGGAATTTACTCAGCTCATTTCTAACAGTATAACTTCACTTTTCTTAGAAGGTCTCAGAGCATGATTAATTGTGGGGACATTTGTCTTTTTGCTTCCAACACCAGGTGCCAGATGTAACATCCAGGTAACCCAGTCTCCATCCTCTATGTCTGCATCTCCAGGAGACAGAGTATACCTCACATGTAGGCCAGTCAGGATAAAAGCAATTTGTTAAGCTGGTATCAGCGGAAACCAGGGAAAGCTCCTAAACTCTTCATTTATTGGGCATCCAGTTTGGAATCCGGGGTCCCATCCAGGGACAGAGTTCATGCTCACCCTCAGCAGCCTGCAGCCTGAAGATGTGGCCACTTACTACTGTCAACAGAATAAAAGTTAAGCTCCCACAGTGATACAAGCCATAACATAATCCTCCCAGGGAAGCAGAAGTGAGAAACTGGGCTGCCCCAGTTGCTATGCCTGTTATCACTGTCTAGTGACAGTAGTTTTCAGCCACAGCCAGGCTCTGAAGTTCAGTGAGGGGTTGATAGAAGGGATTAGGGACAATCCTCTTCATTCATTCTCAGCCTCAGGCCCAGACTAGACAATGCCTCTGTTGTCTCATGTAGAACACAGATCTCTACTTCTGAGAATGTGAGACTTGATGTGCAGGTGGGGATGACCTGCACTTTATCCCAAGAGAGGCTTTTGCTTTCCCACCACTCCCCTCACACTGCTGCACTCACCCTTGATTTTCATAGTGCTCCCTAAGGAGGACCTTCCCTTGTGACTATGAGATAAAAGCTCCCATCACCTTGACCTATCAGGACTCCTCAGTTCAAGCTTTAAAATGGCTCACTTATTTGCAGAATCTACACTTAAATGATGATGGTGATAATATAATATTACTTAAATAATAATAATAATAGGACATGGATGCAAAAAATGTAAAAATATATGATGGGAGGCGTTAAGGGAGAAAGAAAAGACTAAAGGAATCTAAGTGTTGAAAATGAATTAAGCATGATATAATATATATATAAATACACACATATGTATCAATAATATTTTTAGTTGTGGTAACCTGTGTCTTTTATGTATGTTTACCTGATTTGAAGAAGGGAAGGGAAATAACCAAATGGTGAGACAAAGGACCAAGGTTGACCCAAGGCAACAGCAGTACTCACAAGACACTATGCTGGCAATGAACTTTACAACTTCGGAGGTGAGGGGAGTTGGGATGGGAGGAAAAGAGGGAGAAAATGAGGGAGGGTAACAATATTTAGTGAAGTTCATGGGAAAAAAAACATAAGATGGGATGTCAATGTGTGAGAAGTAATGCACCCACAATCTGGCGAATGGAACTGTAACCACTGTATACATTATTTTGATGATAAAAAATAAAATGAAAAAAAAAAAGAAATGCACTCATTACCCTTCTTATGTAACTGTAATCCGTCTGTAAAACAATAAATGTGTATGAAGTTCTCACTTTCTGCATTCGCATCTCTGTCCACACATTTTTTGAAGTTGTGGATGGATAGAATTCAGTCTCTTAAGGCTTCTAATCTCATATTGAAATCTCATCTCATTCAGAATACCCAGAGGAAAGCAGAGAGGAAAGAGTTTCTGGTCAATGAGCTTCCTGAAGAGCCTGTGATGAGAGGAGTTCACAGGAAACCCAGTGAGGTCGTGGCCCAGCTCTCAGATCATATCAGGAAGGCATGATCCACCAGCATGCTCACACTTGCCTCTTCCTGTCACATCTTGCAAGCATAACGAGTTTTAGTAAGAAGATGAGGTTTTTACATGAAATATGTAATGGATACCTTACATGAAATATGTAAAGAATACAGAACGATTTCTTGACACAAAAGAAACAAATACAAATAAACACAGATGCGACACTATTTTCTTTTTCTTTTTTTCATATATTTTTATTGTACTTAATAGAAGGGTTACATTATATTCACCCGATAGAAGGTGCAGTAATTCACATACATTGATACCCTTTCTCATGTCTTGGTCCCCATTTCCCTCCCTGCCCACCCCCACCCCTCATCTTGTTTTCCCCCTTCCCTATCCAATTTGTGACACTATTTTCTTTCTTACTCAACATTTGTCCAGAATTCAGAATCATTGTCAGCATTGCTGAGAACATGTTACAAATACAACATGACAAAGCTAACTCAGATCTAGTGAATGTGAAGCTGCACTTCCTCAAGTTATCAGGAGATTCCTCTAAGGATTAGGAATATGTATTTAGGAGATGAGTATCACAGGTAGAACAATGATTTTTATTCCTCCACTTACCCATTTAATAGCATTCGTATTTAAAAAAGGCACACACACACACACACACACACGCACACGCACGAGCACGTGTGTGCACCACACAGGGTCAGTCGTGTTCTAAAACAAAGTAGCTGACCCAAGCTCTTAATAAGTAAGAGCTTTGTTTAAGTCACAGTTATAGATCCGCATTCCTAGGTGCAGTACCCTCATCTCCTGAATTCAGGAGAGGGAGCACCACTCTATCACAATGTGATGTGTTAAGAAAAAGAAAACTAGGTGCAAACTGAGGTGGCCAAGCCTTCATTTTAAAACCAGGGACTATTACAACAACTGACTCAGTCCATAGGACTAGCTTTAATCACTGACTCGTCACACCAAGAGCAGGACCTCCAATGACACAAACCCTACCTACAATGCACCTGCATGTTCAGCACAGGCCCATTGGACCATCAGCACCAGCCTCCTTCCTCACAGGTGATGGACAGAGAGCAATGAAGTGCGCAAGAAGCAAGTCATAAGGGGGAAAGGCAAGGCGCAAAAGGCAATGTGCAAGTTGCAAGGCAAGGTGCAAGAGGCTAGGCTCAAGGGGTAAGGCAGGTTGCAAGAGGCAAGAGGCAAGGAGCATATGTATAATTCTACATGTACAAATGCTAAATTGTCTTGCACAACTGAGATAATCATTTAAATGTAAACGGAAATTCCAAATGGAAATCCTGCTAGAGGCTATGTCATAAAGCAGACACTAGATGGCAAACAAATATCACGAAGAGACAAAAGAAAATAGCGCCATAACCTCAGTCACCAGAGGGGTTGCTTCCCCTTGTCAATAGGAGCCTCAAGCATGCAAGCTCTTGGTCCGGTTTTCATGGCACACATGGCAGCTAGGACCAAGTTCACAGAGGGGTCATGTCTCCCAATGTGTAGGTATGCTTCAGTATGTGTACATGTTGTGTACTAATATGAATGATGCAATTGACACTATAGTTCATCACCTTGAGCATTAATCAGTTTTGTTTCTTCTTTTTGCCAGTCCTGGGCCTTGAACTCATTGCCTGGGCACTGTCCTTGGGCTTTCTCAAGGCTAGAGCTCTACCACTTCAGCCACAGTACCACTTCCAGCTTTTTCTATGTATGTTGTAGCAGGGAATCGGACCCGGGTCTGCCTGCGTGTTAGGCAACCACTCTACCACTAGGCTAAACTCCGGCCCCCCTTATCAGTTTTTTATGCTCAGATGATTTCTGTTCTTCAGCACATTAGGCCTTTAATAAAAACTCATTTCAATTCTCAAGTTAATAACACATCCAAAATATCAGAAAATTATTTTAGTTGTGTTGTTTAATATCAAATGTATTATTTATTTATTTTCTTATTTCCTTATTTATTTTTGTGGGTCATGGGGCCTGAACTTGGCCTGGGTGCTGTCCCTGAGCTCTTTAGCTACCCTTGAGTCAAACCCCACTTCCTGATTTTTTGAAGTTAATTGGACATAAGAGTCACAGGTCCTTTCTTGCTAAGGGTGGATTTGAACCTTGATCCTTAGATCTCAGCTTCTTGAGTAGCTAGAATTACAGGTGTGAGCTACCACGTCTGGCTTCAAATGTATTCTAAGTGTAATTGTTTCGTCCTTTGAAAGTAAAATGGAATGAGTTAATAGTAACTTAAATACAAAAATAAGAAAAATTATGTACCCATGTTTTGGAAAGTTTGCACATTTATGTATTTTTTTCTGTTGTGTGGTCTCAGGGTATCATACATAGATCACAACACCCTTGACTTCAAATATATACACACATGGAAATAAAAATATGGAAATATGTCAATTGATAGAATACTTTTAAGATTATCCTGGAATCTTATAGAAGGTGCAGATACATAGTGATCCATATTATATCATCATCAGAGTAATCAGAATAGGCTCTTCCATGTACCATGCAGATGTACAGAGAGACATGAATTCACATTTAATAACTTAAAATGTATTTTCAAGTGTATGTAAGTGTAAGAGTTCATGAATGTAAGAAAGGGAAAGGAAAGAGAGGGATGGGGTGAAAAATAAAAGGAGTGACAGATGCAGATGCATTGTATTCATAACCCGAGATGTTAGTTCAACTCTCTTGTTACAGTACTTATATATAGTAAAATGTAATTAAATAAGAAATGCCTATGAAATGATCAGTTTCGCCTGCTGTCATGTTTGGCTACATGTTTCTTTGCAGGTTGTGGATAGATAGGATTGAGTCTCTTTAGTCTTCTAATCTCATATGATATAGAAAAGATCTCATCTCATTCAGAATGCCCACAGGAAATCAGAGAGTGCTGGGAAATGCATGTCCTGAAGAGACTGTGATGAGAGGAGCTCCCAGCTGAGGACCCAGTGAGGTCATGGCCCAACTCTCAGAATAGATCCAGGAAGGAATTCACTAAAATCAGGTTCTCACAGACCTCTTTCTTAACCCTAGCAAGAGTTTCAGTAAATATAAGAACATGGAAAAGGAGGTATTTGCATGACTTATGTAAGGAATACTTCTCAAACAAAACTACTTCAAGAAACAGGGGAAGTAAATGTACATGGATTTCATATCATTTTCTTTTCAATCCAGATTTTGTCCAGAATTCAGAATCATCGAAAGCACCCCCGAGAATATGTTACAAATAAAAAAATTTATAAAACTCCTTCAGATCTACTGACTACGAATCGGCACTTCAGCAAATTGACACTTGATCCCTGTAAGGTTGAGAGATTGAGGACGCTGTCTTCTGGAGCTGATGTTATCACTCCTCAATTGGCCAGTTAACAGCATGTCTTCTTTTTTTTCTTTTTTTCTTTTTTTCTTTTTTGCCAGTCCTGAGGTTGGGCTTAGGGCGTGAGCAGTGTTCTTCGACTTTCTTTTTTTTTTTTTTGCCAGTCCTGGGCCTGAGCTCAGGGCCTGAGCACTGTCCTTGGACTTTCTCAAGGCTAGAGCTCTACCACTTGAGCCTCAGCACTACTTCCAGCTTTTTTCTATGTATGTGATACCGAGGAATCGAACCCGGGTCTTCGTGCATGCTAGGCAAGCACTTTAACCACTAGGCCAAACTCCCAGCCTCTCAAGGCTAGAACACTACCACTTGAGCCTCAGCACCACTTCTGGCAAGCACTTTACAACTAGGCCCAACTCCCGGTAACAGCATGTCTTTTCACGGCACAAGAGTAGGCAGATACCTGTGTTAGAATTTTCTATACCAAAGTAACTGTCCTAAGCTCTGAACACAGAAGCGATTTGCTTACCTTACGGTTTTAGGTGCAGAAAGTCCTAGATGCAATATTGTCGTTTGTCTGTGCTCAGGTGAGGCCTGTCCTGTCGGTGTCACAATACAGTATGAAAAGAATAAAAAGAGAGCCATCTGCAAGTTGAAGGAGTCAAGCATATTGCTGTCTTCACTGTATAACAATAGAGAGTTCCGAGAACTGACTCAGTGCTTGAGAGCAGCTTTAATCCTCCAGAGTGCAGATCCTCCAAGATCTAAGCACTTCCCACAAGGCACCTCTTCATATGGACATCTCAGGTCTATTGTGGCATCAACAAAAGCCTCCTCCATGTGCTACTTCTCACATGACCATCTGCCTCACAACTGACCTGGTATCTTTGGAGACAAGAAGTAGAGAATGAGATCTCTGAACCATACAAAAAAATGACTTGTTAATTAATGTTAAGTTAAATTGGGACTGGAGACATTTAATGATTTATGTTAATTATATTTATTAGGTTAGTTACACCATAGGGTTCAACTCAACATATCAGTGGATGTGTGCAATGCATCCTGATTAACTTCACCCTTCCATTACTCTGTAGAGAGGACTTTTAACAAATCCTTTGCTTGCTTTATTGTACAAATATAGAACAACAGGATATTCTTGCATTTAAAACTGTTACATTGAATTTATAATCACACTTTCAAGTATAAGTCTTAATAGGGAGTTCCTAGGGAAACAGAAATTCTAACCCTTGTAGCTAATGGCCCTGAACAGATAACTTGATGGCTATTGGATAAGATACATCTTCATCCAGCTCAACTCTGTGATCCTATGGGTCAAGTCCCTTGAGGATCAATGCTTTTTAGTGGACATTGCAACTTTCTCTAGATTAGTTGAGGTAGGTTCAGGTTATCCAGGCACAGTTGTCCATTACTTTCCTAGACATAAATCTGCATGTCATTGGACCTCGAGTGCTGTGTTATGGTGACTGGGACTTGTGTACACTCTTGCCCCCCAAAGACCCAGACTTTCATAGTGAGACCCAATTCCCAGTGCTGCAGGCATCCTGGATAGGATTAGTTATCACCAATGGCAGAGCACATCTGATGTCATCTTCCTCAGAAGAGCAGGCCTCACCTTCCCTTGGCTCTTCTCACTCTGCTGCCCCCACCTGGATATTTGCATACTGCTCCCTAGGGAGGACCTTCCTCTCTAAGTCTGAGATAAAGGCTCAGCTCTGAACTTGTCTTGACCAGTGAAGACTCCTCATTTCACTGCTAGAAATGAAGTCCTTCTCTCAGCTCCTGTGGCTGTTAATGCTTTGGATCCCTGGTAAGGACAAAGGGAGATGAGGAGTGAGAGTGGGTGGAATGATGAGCTCTCAGGAAACAGTTGTGCCCTATCTGTGTTACATGTGTGGGTATTGTTATCCATGTTGGGGAAAGTGAGCCTGAGGTCTAGGAGAATGAGGAACTTTTCAACAAGAGCTTGACCCTTTGACTAAGGACTCTGCTTTATGCTTTGATAACTGTCTATTTTTAATATTTATTATTTTAATTCTGATTCAGTCCACAAAATGTAATAGGGAAAATATAAAAACTTAATCAGTAAATATATCTATGTTTATATATAATCTTGCATTTCTGTCTTTTTATAATTTCATATTCCAGTGGAGATGTTGTGATGACCCAGAGTCCACTTTCCCTGGCTGTCACCCTGGGAGAGCCAGCCTCCATCTCCTGCAGGTCTAGTCAGAGCCTCCTAGATAGTGATGGGGATAACCTTCTGAACTGGTATCTGCAGAGGCCAGGCCAGTCTCCACAACTTCTGATCCACTTGGCTTCCAACCGATTTACTGGGGTCCCAGATAGATTCAGTGGCAGTGGGTCAGGCACAGATTTCACACTGAAAATCAGCAGGGTGGAGGCTGAGGATGTTGGAGTTTATTACTGCATGCAAGATATAAATGATCCTCCCACAGTGATTCAGCCCTGTACTAAAACCTCCCTTCTGGCTGAGTGAGTTGCTGCGATGGGCTGCTGGTCTAGGGACACAGCAGAGCAGATTGTGTGAGTGCACTTAGGAGACTCAGACAATGGTCAATGTGAGACTGACTGACTAAAGAAGAATATGTGACAACATACAATCTCACAAGAAGAAGAGAATAATTATGGCAGTACAAAGACCAGGGGACTTCAGATAGAACATGAGGAATTCATTGAAAATATACTTTGTGTCTAAAACAGAATCATGGCCAACCCATAATATAAAAATCAAATATCTACCATGATTCTACTTCCTTTGTAACAAAAATTATAATATTTCCATCAAGCATGTGGTCTTGCCCCAAACCCATAGCACATGCTATGTGTTCTGCTCAGAGCGGGATAGTCCAATTATGCATTGTCTAGCATCTGTTCTATATGTTCCTTAAATCTTGCCTGACCATCAAGACAATGGAATTTTTCTACTGTCATGTCATTTGTATCTGTAGTTCTGTCTGCTTTGTTCATATGAGGTGATGGTCTAGGTCTGGATTTTCATTATTCAGTAACAGTTCCATAAAATAGGAGCTCAGAACTTGGTTGGCACAGTTGAATGACTTTAGTGACTTTCGATATGTGCAGTCAACTCCAGACATCAGGTGCTCTGTAAATAATTCCTATTAAACTATATTTATATCAGACACATTTTGGACTGTCCCCATCACCTCACTTTGTAGGCACAAAATTCTGTGTATTTCCCTCCAAAATTAATACAACTTGTCCAAAAATATGTATCGTAATGTAGCTAGAAATGTCTTTAGAAGGAGAGCCAATTTGAGTCTCATATCTGCACTTCAGGAAAAAAGACACCTTATAATGTATTTATAAGTGTGTCTCACAGAAGGACTGAGGCATGGTGGTCAGGACTAGAAAAATGAATGCTTGTCAGGCACTGGTAACTCTCACCTGTAATACTAGCTACTCAGGAGGCTGAGATCTGAGGATTGTGGCTCAAAGCCAGGCTTGATAGTCCGTGACTCTCTTAACTCCAATTAACCTCCAGAAAAGCAGAAGTGGAGCTGTGGCTCAAGTGGTAGAGAGTTAGCTAGCCTTTAGCAGAAGAGCTCAGTCACTGGCCCAGACCCAGAGTTCAAGCCCTCAGAGTGATCAGTGAATCAAAGTCTGAAAGTAAAGTGGAAAGCATACAACAAATGAGAAAAGTAAATTGTTCTCTGTGCAATTACTTTAGTGTAAACAGATTAATCTTCCCAATGAAATACATAGCACAGGAGGCTTAAAACTTGAGCAAGGCTAGTTTGGTTTACTACAATATGTCTTTATGCCAAAGAACAGGTCTCACTTTCTATGTAAAGGTAAATTACAACAGTCTATGAAACTAGTAAAGAAACTATGAAGGGTTACACTCTTTTCAGAAAAAATATACTTGCATCGAAAGCTGTTACAATATATAAAGAACATTATCTGTTAGTCAAAACCTCAATTCACTGATATGATTTTTTACTAATGTGAAACAGAACTTTCTCATGAAAATGTCATAATTATGACCATATATGAACCGAACAGCAGAGGTCTAAAACATGAGCAGAAGAGAGGAATAGTTAACAATACCACAATAATAAGAAATCTCAATATTCGACTTCCAACAATAAGTAGAACAAGTGGAAGCCTGTAATGAAAAGGATGTATTTTTTAATTCAGATTTTTATTTTTTGATCAAGCATGGGGCTTGAACTCTGGGCCTGGGCGTTGTCCCTGAGCTCTCCATTTCAAGGCTACCACCCCAAGCCTTGAGCTACAGCCCTGCTTTCCTTTTTCTAGTGATTAATAGAAAATAAGAGTTTCACTTGCTAGTGTCCAGACTGCCTTTCAACCTCCATCCTCAGCTCTCAGTCTCCTGAATAACAAAGAATACTAGTGTGAGCCACAGCACCCAGCTTTATTCAAATTTGTATACTGAAAAAACGTACATGTATAGAGCATTCCAGAGTAAATGCAGAACACACTTTTTCCTTTTCTGGCAAGTACACATGGAACATTCTCTGTGATAAGCCACATCAGATCTTGGTAAATATAATGAGAGGAAATGAAGTAGAAGAAAATTGCAAATCAATGTTGGAATGAAAACTGAAAAGCTCACAAAACTGAGGACAAAAACCTCTCACATTTATTTTCAAAATTTGACAAAGAAGAAACCAAAAGTCCTATCACAAAATATTATGACAAATGAAAATGCACACAACACATGAACTTACTAAATGTAGCAAAAGCTATAATAGGAACAGAGTTCATAGTTTTGAATGTCTACATAAGCAAAGAACAAGTTTTGGAGCAGATTTTGGTCTTGGAACAATGAAGCATCTCTTATATCTTTAGAACAAGAGACTATGGCTTCAACCCCAGCCCTCCATTACACCCAACAATGTTAGGACTTTTCTTTTCTTTTTCTTTTTCTTTTTTCTGTGGGTCATGGTGCTTGAACTCGGCCTTGGTGCTGTCCCTGAGCTCTTTAGCTCAAGGCTACTGCCCTACCCTTGAGCCAAGTCCCATTTCCCATTTTCTAGAGGTTAATTGCAGATAAGAGTCGAGGTTCTTTTGCGCCTGGGCTGGCTTTGAACCTTGATCCTCAGATCCCAGCCTCCTGAGTAGCTAGGATTACAGGCATGAGCCACTGTGCCCAACTCTTAAGGAAGATTTTCCAAAAACACATTATTGTCCATCTCCCGTAGATCACACTATCCAGCCCTTAACTGTCTTGTGACTATTGTCTTTTCCTAAATTGAATATTGATTAATAGTTTGTTTTTTATCCCACAACTAGATGTCTGAATTACTGAGAGGAAGCACCATTTGCTGATTCCTACAGAATCCTTCCTGGTGAGTAAGAAAACAGATCCAGCTTCTTAAGTAAGTAGAAAGATCCATTGTCAAGAGTTGCTGAGAATCAGTCTCTAAAATTCTGTGAGATTCAATGCCACAGAAAATCCATTAGATGTCAAGCAAACCACCCTGTCAGTAAATGAGCTGTCTATGTAGAAACAGTAGAGATTGATGGGGTGCTATTACCAACAAGGAGTCCATAGGCTTGATGAGAATTCTGGAAGAACCAGGCACACTTGGGATGCACAGGTGACTTGCTGACCTTTGTGGAAAACCACTCTGTGCTAGGTGCTGAGACTGGAAACCTAGCCTTGCCTCTATCCCTGCTTCCTCTGTGTCCACACAGTTCATCTCCTAAGGACTGAAGTGTGTCTTCCAAGTTGGTATGTAGAAATCCTGCACCAAATCAGGGCGTACTTGGAGAAAGAGCTATAAGAAGAGAATGAAGTGTACCTTACATCATTCTTAAGGAAGAACTTAGGTCATGTCCACACTGTGTGTGTATTTAATAGTTATTTTTCCCTGGACAGGAGAATGTCTGCATGTTTGGCTCACTGATTAGAATCTTATCACCCATATGAAATATTAAATCAGTATGAGCATTTTGAGATGTCCATATTCTCTCTCTTAGGTACCAAAGACTTCTGTTGGATGTGCAGAGGTTTTGGCCTTTCACTACAGAGCCAATAAACATGTGTGCTGCCTTAGGTGTTAAAAGACTCTAGGAGAGGAGCTGTTTCCAGTGAGTTCTGGACCCAAAGCTTCTTTGAACTTGAGATGAAGATCCACTATTTCTCCAGGGTTCCTTCTTCACTTTCTCCAGATCTATTTATGTCATTGTGTATGCTCAGAAAGAGGAAGAATGAATGCTCCAGCAGCAGGAGCACAGGGGTGCGTTCTGGGCCTCATGCAACTGAGGAGTGTTGAGTGGAAATGGTTCTGTGGGATTGTGTAAGGAGCACTTATTTTAGCACCCCGTCAATGTGTAACAATGTAATGTCATATTACACAAGGGAGAAAAATTACATGTTCATATGTTCAAAGTAGGAATACTTAGGTTATTAACAAGCTGCAGCCCCATCGGAAGTTCTTCATTACCAGAAGCACATTATGGCTTTATCCATGATCATTGATTCATTTCAATGATTTATAATAATCTTACAAACACATACTTAGGAAGAAGAGTTACTATAGATCTTTTATTTTTTAACTGGAAATTCTCAGATGCTTATGCATTTGTTTAGGGAAGACTGAAGCTTGAAAGTCTGGAAACCATAAAGATGTAGATCTTTATTTTTTGTAGCCAAGCTATATTGTCAGTGCCCAGAAAAATAGAAATAAGTCAAAGTGAGGTTTATTTTCATCCAGTCTTCATGTTTTATATAGAAACTTTTCTCCCTTTAATTCCTCTCTCTTCTAAGAGTCATTAACATAGAATGAAAAATTAAGAAAATCAGAGTGAATCTTGAAGAGAGCAAGTTTGTTCTACACACCAGACAGACAGCACAGGCTAGCCCCTGGTGGTTGATTTGCATGTGCCCAAAGCACAGCCCACAGCCCTCAGACTTCATAATAGACTGCTCACTCCCTGTGGTGGAGTCAGTCCAGCAATCAGCACACAGCATGGACATGAGGACCCTTGCTCAGTTCCTGGAGCTCCTGCTTCTCTGGATCCCAGGTAAGAAAGAACCATGCTGAGAAATAACACAGATCAATGTTATTCGTGATGTTTAACTTTTCACAGAAATCTTCTTAAGAGGTTGATGGATATTGTAAATGTTCGCTTTTATGTTTCTACACAGGGGTCAGGTGTGATATCCATATGAACCAGTCTCCATCTGCCCTGGCTGCATCCCTCGGAGATGCATCACTTGTAGGGCCAGTGAGGAGACTGGATATGCTTTAGCCTGGCATCAGCAATATCCAGGGAAAGCTCCTAAACTCCTTATCTATAGTGCAGATAATTTGGAAGATGGAGTCCCAACCAGGTTCAGTGGCAGTGGATCTGGGACAGACTTCACTCTCACCATCAGCAGCCTGCAGCCTGAAGATGCTGCCACTTATTACTGTCAACAGGGTTATGATGATCCTCCCACAGTGATACAAGTCATAACATAAACCACAAGGGAAGCAGAAGTGAGAGGCTATTCCTCATGCTTCTACTTGCACGATTTGTCCTAGAATCCCAGGACAGCTATCTTCTATGTCTCAGTCTTGGGAGTGAGTGTCCTGGGCTGAAAGTTGAAATATTAAAATTAGAGTCAAGACTACAAACATTGAAATGTACTCTATTTATTCTTGTCTTTTAATCTCTAACAGATATTCACACTGTGCACAGAGATACATCTAAGTTATTATGTCTAAATTTTGTTTTGTGATTTCAAAATACTTTATTCATAAATTCCATCAGCAATTAAAGACATTTTGCTACTTCATCCTTCTTGTACATTCCTTTTGTGTTTTTTTGTTTTTTATTTTTTTCATACATTTTTATTGTAATTAATAGGGTTACATCATATTTGCCAGATAGATGGTGCATTAATCCCATACATTGATACCCTTTCACATGTCTTGGTCCCCATTTCCCTCCCCCCACCCCCACTCCTCATCTTGTTTCCCCCGTTCCCTATCCAATTTCAAATAACCAAATACAAATATATCCAATATATCAGATAACAAAGTGAGATACTGTAACAATTTGAGATAACCAAGGGACAGCAAAAGAGTTGAGAGATAACATAGTACCTTAAGGACAACAATCATTCATTACATGGCTTATGTTTCTATATCCTAGAGATCCTTTCATTTAGCGTCCTACTATATGGCTTTTTGTACCAAGGTTTTGCTCTATTGCAAATCTCTGCTAGGAGAGCCCAAGTTTTCTACTGATTATGTCAAATGATGGAAACCATTGAGCATATGTTCCTTTGAGTCTGGCTTACTTCACTTAATATCATCTTTTCTAAGTCTTTCCATTTCCTAACAAATGTGGTAATGTCATTCTTTCTGACAGCAGCATAGAATTCCATTGTGTACAAATACCACATCTTGTTGATCCACTCTCATAAACACTTCTTAGCAGAAAGAACAGCGCTGGAGAAATTTCAATTCCAAAGTTTAGACTCTTTTACAGAAGTATAATTATCAAAACAGCTTGATACTGGCACAAGAACAGGCCTGAAGACCAATGGAATAGAACTGAAGACCCAGATATTAAACCACAGACCTATGGCAACCTAATCTTTGACAAGGGAGCCAAAAAAATAGAATGGAAAAAAGATAACCTCTTCAACAAGTGGTGATGGCAGAACTGGTTAAGCACATGCAGAAAACTAAAGTTGGTTTGTTCTTTGTCACACTGTACTAGAATTAACTCCAAATGGATCAAAGACCTGGAGGTAAAAGACAACACTCTGAAAACTTTACAAGAAGGAATAGGATATACACTGGAACTCCTTGGCACAGGTGGAAACTTTCTTAATAAGGACCAAGAATCACAACAAATCAGAGAAAGGCTGGATAAGTGGGACTGCATTAAACTGCAGAGCTTTTGTATGACAAAGGACATAGCTAATAAACTAATTAGGAAGCCTACAGAATGGGAGAAGATCTTCACCAACCATACAACAAACAAAGGCCTCATATCTAAAATATATCAACAGCTCAAAAAATTGAATCAATCCAAAACTAATCTCCAAAGTAACAACCATCGTATTAAAAGATGGGCCAAAGACTTAAAGAGAGTCTTCCCTGAAGAAGAAACAAAAATGGCCTATAGACACATGAAGAAATGCTCAATATATCTGGTCCTAAAAGAAATGCAAATCAAAACAACTCTAAGATTCCACCTCACTCCAGTTAGAATGACCAGGATCAAGAAAAAAATAACAACAGATGCTGGAGGTGATGTGGCCAGGCGGAATCACTACTACACTATTGGTGGGAGTGCAAACTCGTTCAACCACTATGGAAAGCAGTATGGCAGTTCCTCAAAAGACTAAACGTAGAGCTCCCCTATGACCCAGCAATTCCACTACTTGGCATTTACCCAATCATCCAGAAACAAAGACATACTAAATCCACCAGCACAACAATGTTCATTGCAGCACTATTTACCATAGCAAAGATATAGAACCAGACTTTTGTGTTTTATTTTCCGTTTTGGTTTTAGGTTTTCTTATTGTATTTGGAGAGCTTCAGTAAAATTTTAGGTACAAATGGTGAGAGTGAACATTGTATTCCTTAATACAACTTGAGTGATAAAATGTTAAATACTCATTGTGAATTTGGCCTACTGATAGAGTGTTTCCTGGAATGCAGAAAACCCTGGTTCGATTCCTCTGTAACATATACACAGAAAAAATCCAGAAGTGGTGCTCAGGCTCAACTGCTAGATCTTTAGCCTTGAGAAAGTCCAAGAACAGTGCTTAGGCTCTCAGCTCAATCCCAGGACTGTCAAAAATTATATTGACTTTATAGGCAATAAAGGCAATTGAAAACATATTTTTATTGAGGATATTATAAGAATAGTAGTAAATGATAAATGATAGCTTTCAAGTAAGATGTTTGGTTCTATTGGGGTTGTTTGGTTCTATTGGTGTTTGAACTCAGGGTTTCCTGCTTATTTGGCTCTACAAATTAAGTCATCCCATAATTATTTTTTTTACTTTAGATTCGTTCTCTGATGAGGTCTTGTGATTTTACCTAGCTTGGTTTTCTACTCCAATACTTCTAATATCACCAGCTGCATAGCTGCAGAAACATGCACCACCTACTTCAACTTGATGTTTGAGCTAGAGTTTCACTGCCATTCAAGTGGCAGATGTAAATCCAAACCTAAAATCTGTACTTCCAGCTTAGTTGGGATTAGAGGCATGAGTAACCATGTCCAGCCCTCAAATGAAAAATGTTTATGAACTTTAGTACTACTAAACATAATGAAGTGATCATTTAAAACTCAGAATAATGGGTATAAGAAACTATAGTGAATATTACAACTGTATGTCTATTCCACATACATTATTATGGACAAAAAGAAATAAATAATTGAAACAATGTACTTTTCCTTCACTGTGAAAGAAGGATGATTCCTGTGAACTGATAAGGAGTGAATCAATGATATAGTTAAAAAGTTGAAGAATTATTTATAATGTATTATAGATCATATAAAAATGAAGGAAGGTGTGGGAACAATATGGCGGACAGCCTCACTCATCTCCACGACCGGTGAACTCGAGAATGCTCAGCTTGCTGCTGCACTGATTGCCCAGATAGCAAAACTCATTGATGTTTTGATACCTTCCTTACCCAGTGAAGAATCCACAGCTGCATTGCAGGCTGCTAGTTTGTATAAGCTGGAGGTTGACAACCACAAAGCTGCTACCTGTCAGGAAGACATTGTTTATCTGGGAGACTTGCTTCTGGAAAAGATTCAGAGTGCATTGGCTGACATTGCTCTGTCTCAGCTTAAGACAAGAAGTGGGGCCCACACCCAGCCTTTCCCAACAACTAGCTCCATCACAATGTGGATTGAAAAAATCACCGGGCCCTGCTATTAGAATTCTGCAGCCCATAGACCAACATCACCACACTAACTTCTCATGGGTGTTGCCATTGAGTTATTTTTAATTCACTCATCATTGTTGATAAACAAGCTCATCAAATCATGATGGAATCTGCTTTAAGCCATCATTGTGTCATCCCTCTGCATTTACCCCCTCTGGATGAAGATACTAAGGCAACTGTGCATTTGTGTTCATAATATGGAGAAATAAACATATAATAAAGTTGAAAAAAGATGATGGAAAAATTACTTCACATTCCAATATAAGAGAAAAAAATATTAAGCTAAATTAAATTAAAGCACACACAGAGTGAGGATGATATGCAGTAGTTTGTGGCCATCAATGTGACAGCAGGATTTGGGATGAATTTTTCTTTTAGCATGACTTCTATTATTTTGCTAATTCTCACTTGGGAGGCAATTGCCACCTTATACATATTCAAATTACACAGATGAGGAGAATGATAATGGAAGATGAAATTATGGTCCTTTAAGAGATAAAGGATCCACTCCTGGGCATTTACCCAAATGCCAATAAACAAGGACATACTAAAACTACTACCACAACCATGTTCATTGTAGCGTTATTTACCATACCAAAGATAGGGAACCAACCCACATGCCCCTCACAAAATGTTTGGATCAAGAAGATGTGGTACTTCTACACAAGTGAATTCCATTCTGTCATGAGAAAGAATGACATTGTCCCATTTGTAAGGAAGTGGAAAGGCTTGGAAAAAATCATTTTAAATAAAGTAAGCCAGAATCAATGGAACATACGCTTCAGGTTTTCTCTCATTTGTAACAATTCTCTTAGGAGACAATCATAACAGCCCAAAAGCTATGTACACAAGGCCATATAGAATGAGGGTAAAGAAAATGAACTCTAGGATATGGAAATAAAAAGTTTATGTTTGTGATCATTGTTCTTAAGGTACTATGTGAAGTTATTTCTTTTCTCTTTTTTCTCCCTAATGTTTTATCTCCTGTTTTTGCTGTATCTGACTTTGGTATCTGGTATATTATATATATATATATATATATATATATATATACATTTATTTGTTTATTTGAAATAGGGAAAACAAGAGGATCGGGAGAGGATGGAGGGGGGGAACATGGGAAGGTGTATCAATGTTCAGAAAGCAATATATCCACTATCTGACATGCAACTGTAACCCCCTGTACGTTACACCCCCAAATAAACAGCTGATAAGATGTGGAACCCAACCAAATGCCCCTCAATAGAAAATGGATCAAGAAAATGCAATATATATACATCATGGAATTTTATGCTGCCATCAGATAGAATGACATCATTGCTATATTTGTAAGGAAATAGAAAGACTGAAAAAATCATGTTGAAGAAAGTAAGCCAGAACCAAACAAACATAGGCTTCATAGTTTCCCTCATTTGTAATAAATAGTATATGTCTAGGATTTAGCCTAGTAGAAGATCACAATAGCTCTATAGCTATGAGCATATGATCTTATAAGGTGATGCTTGAATTGGTGTTGTTGCTCAAGAGGTAGGGTGGTAGCCTTGAGCTGAATGGCTGAGGGACAACATTCAGACCTAGACTTCAAGTCCTACAACTGACAAAAAAACAAAACAAAACAAAAAGATGATGCTAAGCAAAATGAACTCCAAAATATGGAAATAAGAGGCTTTTCTTTGTGGTTTCTGTTATTGTTTTTTAATGTACTATGTGAAATTATTCCTTTTTAATTTGTTTCCCCTCCTATGGTTTAATCCTCTGCTGTCACTGTATCTAATTTTGTTACCTGGTGAATTCTATATATGTTTACTTGAATTAGGGAAGTGAAGGCAGACAGCAAAATGGTGTGATAAATCACAAAGGACAATAACAAGGTAATATGTTGCAAATGAGCGCTACAACATGGAGGGGGAGCTGAGGGGAGGGAAATTGGGAGAAAATGCAGGAAGGGGTAACTATGATAGACAAGAAATATACTCACTACATTACTTACATAACTAACCCTTCTGTACATCATTCTGAGAGTAAAATTAAATTACAAAAAGAATTCTGAGTTCATGACCCTATACTCAAAATTAGATGACGAGAAATTGCTATGTGTAGACATATTCTGGTGTATCCCGAAGCCTTTAAAACCTCAGGAAGTGACAGGGAGAGTTCTGAACCCAGGGGAATACAATGGTCTCAAAAATAATAATTCAGAAACAAGGAAGAAGCTAAAACAGAAGAAATGTTGTTTCTTCAGCTTATGTGATGGTTTGGAAAACGCAAACTATTGTGGCCTATGTCAGGAATTTGCCACAATAATAACAGCATCTGTTATGGTTTGTGAGGGCAAAAACATGCATCTAAGGAACTTGATACAGAAGTTCATGGTTTGTCTGAATTATAGAACTGTATTCACTGCACATTTCATATTATTGCTTTCTACATTTTATGTAGTTTATCTTAAACAAAATCAAACTACTAGACCTAAACTTTTAAGTAAATATCTAGAAAATAAAGAAAGCTGGCTCAGTATTTATGGAAACTCATCCTTCTCAAACAACAGTGTAATGTGTACCTGGGAAGGTGTGGAAGAATTAGGAAGCAAGCCAAGAGCAGGAGGAATCATGAAGGCATGTCACTCTGTAGGACACACACATTAGATCTCTGTTGCTCTTCTTGATCACAGTGAATGTCATGGCTCTCAGGAGAGGCCCCACCCTCCTGGTGTGTCTTTCCACCTCACCTGCCAGTGTGTCTCTCCACTGCACCCACCAGGTCATTTGCCCATTGCTCCCAGGGGGGGAGTAAGTCCCACATAAGAGCTCAGCTCTCAGCTTGCCTGCACTGAGCAGGACTGCTTCCTCTCAAAATGAGTTGCCCTGCTCAGCTCCTGGGGCTGCTCATGCTCTGGATCCCAGGTAAGAGCACAGTGGATCTGGGGAAGGAGTCAGGGAGGTTGAGCTCTGTGTCCACTGCTCCCCATGTGTGCTGTGTCCACATGTGAGATGGGCAGATCTGCCTTCCTGGTTGCACATGGGATAATATGGATCTGTGTGAGTGAGGAAGATTCCAGTGGGAGCAAAGACCTTTGCTCTGCCTAGGACTTGATAACAAGAAGGGGTAGCAAATTTTAGATCCCCTTTGTATCTTACAACTGTGTGTATGTACGTGTGCATGTGTGTGTGTGCATGTGTGTGTGTGTGTGTGTGTGTGTGTGTGCGCGCACGCGCGCGCACCCATGGTCACATATGGCCACACTTAAAGAATATTATGTTGCATAACACTAAACCATAACAATTTTATAGCGTAATACAAGAATATCTTTATGAAAATGAATCCTGATGTTGTAATCAATCTTTTCCACTTCCCTCACATGTTTAGGATCAAGGGGGATGCTATTTTGACAAAGACTCCATTCTCTCTGGCTATCTCCCTGGGAGAGCCTGCCTCTATCTCCTGCAGGTCTAGTCAGAGCCTCCTACATAGTAAAGGAAACATCTATTTGTATTGGTTCCTGCAGAAACCAGGCCAGTCTACACAACTCCTGATCTATTTGGTTTCCAATCTGTATTCTGGGGTCCCAGGCAGATTCAGTGGCAGTGGGTCAGGCACAGATTTCACACTGAAAATCACCAGGGTGGAGGGTGAGGATATTGGAGTTTACTACTGGTTTCAAGATACACATGTTCCTCCCACAGTTATACAGCTCTAAACAAAAACCTCCCTGCTTGGGATGGCACAGCTGTCTAATATTATTTGTTTGTGGAGCAGTACAACAGTTTTTCTTGGTGATTGTCAGAGCAAGAAGCTTTAGAAGTCCTAACAAGTTTCAGTTGAGCTCTGGGTACCATGACCATCTCTACTGCACTTCAGGCATAACTGGGTAAAGCCCATGGCTTGCCCCAGGCAGCAGGAGAATACATGTTGTTCATTCAGCTGCTGAGATATGATAATTCATGTAAATTGAATGAAATCCTCATTCTAATCCCAATTGTATTAATTAAATTAGACCACTACAAATTGAATAGAATTAAGTAATATTAAGAGATCTTTTTCAAATAATTCTGTTTCTACCCTGAGGTGCTGAGATTTTCCAGCTGAGTAGTAATCTAAGCTATATGGTGAATTAGAGGTCAGACTAGGATTCATAATGAAACCCTATGCAAAAACAAAGCAAAAAAACATGGCAAATGTATAAGTCCTCTATTTATGATTTTTTTATGTTTGTATATTATGATGGCAATTGGGATAAATACCACCAGTCTACGTACATAAGCCATGTGGGAAGGCATTAATGCAGTCTAAATCTCATGCATGAAATAACTTTCTCTGGAGAACAGTACTGAATGAAATAAAGAGCATTGGGAAGATGTCAGGGTCACGTGATCATGAGACCCAAAGGTAGAGAGAGCTGTGGACAATGTCTAGTCCTCTCACTTATGCAATTCTAAAAAACTTGTTTGGAGCCAAACCTGGAGCAGCTGTTCATACGTACATGTACATTGTGTGCCAAAAGCCTGTGAGTCTGAAAATACAAGAAGTTGGCAGTTGTCACAAATTGTTTCAAAGTCAGGGGACATTCCCTCATCTAGTGTTATCCCATGTGTTATGAACAATTTGATGCAATAGAATTTGTGTTGACTTCTCAAATAGCACATGGCTAGAGAGAAATATTCAAAAGTAATAAATACTTTTCTTTGGTGCTCAAACATTATTACTTTCTTCCTATCCTCCAACATCTTCTATTTAGCATTTACCTTCCCATCCATAGGCAGCAGGGAAGTCTACACAACTCTTCTGTATGGAGAGCTGACCAGGGATCACGAGCAGAGACCTGAGATCTTCATAGCCACTCCCATTCAACACAACATCATCACAGAGAACCGTGAAACCCATTACCAGAGGAGGTCCCAGAACTGCTGTGGTTGGTGTCATGGAGACAGAACACACAGCACCTGATGACCAGAAGACCCAGCATCACCTGCATCACTGAGACACAGCAGAGACAGAGCCACAGTTCCTGTAAGTGATATGTGTTAAGGATGAGTTGTGCAGCCATGAGGAAAATACGCCAGTAAGTGGAGGGATTTCTGCCTTGGTCCCTATACTCCCAACCTTTCTCCTCCTGAATCCGATCTAAGAAAATGGCCTAATGGGAGATCATGGCTTGTGAACCTCCAAAATCGGCTCATTTCTCTTTGCTCACATGTCTTTGTCTGTGTCCTGGTAAAACTTTGGCCTATGTTGGCAAATGTGCCAACTCTGAGAAGGAGGCAGAATAGCCAATGTCCACTAGTTCAACTAATATGATCATTTATATATTCTGGAATTTTAGATCATGAAGTCCATATTTTTTCACTGCATTCAGATGTTACTAGTATATCATCACAATATACACTTTCCATATTTTTGCAGTGTGAATTTCTGAAGAGTTGTTCCAAGCCCTAATGATATTTTTACCAGGGAATGGAAATTCTTTCCATCTTTATGTAGATAATGTTTTAGAGAGGGCAATTTTACCAGTGCTTCACCTTAAAATGAATGAAATCCTGCCACCTCTGAAGAGGACCACTCACATGACACTGTCATTTACCAAAATAAATCTTTTTTTAAATTTTTTAGTGTAATTAGTAAAAGGGTTACATGATATTTGCCAGACAGAAGGTGCATTAATTCACATACATTGATACTTTTTCACATGTCTTGGTACCCATTTCCCTCCCCCCCACACCCTTCACCAGTTTTGGTTTTCCCCCCTTCCCTATCAAATTTCAAATATCCAAATACAAATAAATTCAATATATCAGATAACAAAGTGAGATACTATACCAATATGGGATAACTAAGGGACAGCAAAGGAGATGAGAGACAACATAGTACATTAAGGACAACAATCATTCATTATATGGCTTTTGTTTCAATATCCTGGAGGTCCTTTCAATTAGCTTCACATTATATGGCCTTATATATGGCCTTTTGCTCTATTGCAAATATCTGCTAGTAGAGCCCAAGGTTTCTACTGATTATGACGAATGAGGGAAACCACTGAGCCTAAGTTCCTTTAAGTCTGGCTTACTTCACTTAATATGATTTTTTCTAAGTCTTTCCATTTCCTAACAAATGGGGTGATGTCATTCTTTCTGACAGCAGCATAGAATTCCATTGTGTACAAATACCACAACTTGTTGATCCACTCATCAACTGAGGGACATCTGGGTTGGTTCCATATCTTTGCTATGGTGAATAGTGCTGCAATGAACATTGTTGTGCTAGTGGGTTAAGTATGTCCTTGTTTCTGGGTGGTTGGGTAAATCCCAAGTAGTGTAATTGCTGGGTCATAGGGGAGTTCTATGTTTAGCCTTTTGAGGCACTGCCACACTGCTTTCCATAGTGGTTGAACGAGTTTGCACTCCCACCAACAGTGTAGTAGTGATCCCTCCTGGCCACATCCCCTCCAGCATCTGTTGTTATTCGTTTTCCTGATCCTGGCCATTCTAACTGGAGTGAGGTGGAATCTTAGAGTTGTTTTGATTTGCATTTCTTTTATGACCAGAGATGTTGAGCATTTCTTCATGTGTTTATAGGCCATTTTTGTTTCTTCTTCAGAGAAGACTCTCTTTATGTCTTTGGCCCATTTTTAAATGGGATGGTGGTTACTTTGGAGGTTAGTTTTGGAGTGATTCAATTTTTTGAGCTGTTGATATATTTTAGATATGAGGCCTTTGTCCGTTGTTTGGTTGGTGAAGATCTTCTCCCACTCTGTAGGCTTCCTGATTAGTTTACTAGCTATGTCCTTTGCCATACAAAAGCTCTGCAGTTTAATGCAGTCCCACTTATCCAGCCTTTGATTTGTTGTGATTCTTGCTCCTTATTAAGAAAGTTTCTACCTGTGCCAAGGAGGCCTAATGTATCTCCTCTTCCTTCCTGTAAAGATTTCAGTGTGTCAGCTTTTACCTCCAGGTCTTTGATCCATTTGGAGTTAATTCTAGTGCAAGGTGACAAAGAAGGACCCAGCTTTAGTTTTCTGCAGGTGCTTAACCAGTTCTGCCAGCACAACTTGTTGAAGAGGCTGTCTTTCTTCCATTCTATTTTTTTGGCTCCCTTGTCAAAGATTAGTTGGCCGTAGGTCTGTGGTTTAATATCTGGGTCCTCAGTTCTATTCCATTGGTCTTCAGGCCTGTTCCTGTGCCAGTACCAAGCTGTTTTGATAATTATAGCTCTGCATACACTGTTGGTGGGAGTGCAAACTCATTCAACCACTATGGAAAGCAGTGTGGCAGTGCCTCAAAAGGCTAAACATAGAACTCCCCTATGACCCAGCAATTCCACTACTTGGCATTTACCCAACCACCCAGAAACAAGGACATACTAAATCCACTACCACAACAATGTTCATTGCAGCACTATTCACCATAGCAAAGATATGGAACCAACCTAGATGTCCCTCAGTTGATGAGTGGATCAACAAGTTGTGGTATTTGTACACAATGGAATTCTATGCTGCTGTCAGAAAGAATGACATTGCCCCATTTGTTAGGAAATGGAAAGACTTAGAAAAAATCATATTAAGTGAAGTAAGCCAGACTCAAAGGAACTTAGGCTCATTGGTTTCCCTCATTTGTCATAATCAGTAGAAACCTTGGGCTCTACTAGCAGAGATCTGCAATAGAGCAAAATCTTGATACATAAGGACATATAATGTGAAGCTAATTGAAAGGACCTCCGGGATATTGAAACAAAAGCCATATAATGAATGATTGTTGTCCTTAATGTACTATGTTGTCTCTCATCTCCTTTGCTGTCCCTTGGTTATCTCATATTGGTATAGTATCTCACTTTGTTATCTGATATATTGAATTTATTTGTATTTGGATATTTGAAATTTGATAGGGAAGGGGGGAAAACCAAGACGGGTGGGGGATGTGAGGGGGGAGGGAAATGGGTACCAAGACATGTGAAAAGTTATCAATGTGTGTGAATTAATGCACCTTCTATCTGGCAAATATCATGTAACCCTTTTACTAATTACAATAAAAAATAAAAATTAAAAAAATGTAGGGTTTCAGTTTTCCAAATTTCCAGAAGGATACAAACATGGAGAAGTGTCTACTGTGGAGATAGCCCTAGAGCTGGAAGGAAGAACAAAAAGAGTGGAGCTTTTACTTAAGAATGTTCTCTTCATCCCGGGCCATTTGTAAGAGGTGCTGTGTAACACCAAGTGGATGGCAGTGAAAGCTAACACCTGTTGTCAAATAAGAGGGACGAGAATTGCTGTGTTGAGTGCACTGAGATCCTTTAAGGTTTCAAGTAAATGTGAAGTCATCCACAAGAACGGATCAGGAAGAGCCCACAGATTGGCTAGTGCAAGTGTTGGCCATGGTGGAGCAAAAAGATAAACCCCCAGGGTTCACCAAGGTTTCCTAGAAATGATGGAACCATGCACTTGCTGAGCTCTTCTCTGAACCCTCACCTCCCATGTGAATGACAGAGATCCAAGAGGGGTCTTGAGACAAGGGATGGGAGATGACATGGCTGCACTTTGCACTCTTAATCCACACACCAGAGTGAACTGGAAGAAGCAGGACACACTTGCTATGTGTAAGAAACCTGACCCATTGCTGTTGCATGTCTTGCTATGTAGATAGAGGGAAGCCATTAGAGATCCAAACAGTGATCACAATAAAGAGTTTTTTAAAAGACCAATGTCATCTTTATTCAAATTCTAAATTGAAAATAGATTTTAGTAATTATGGATTAGTAATTATGGATTACAGATATTAATAATTTTTAGACATTTTTTTCTAGTCCTGGGGTTGAACTAAGAGGCTGAGCACAAAGCTAGTGCTCTACCACTTGAGCCACAGTACCACTTTCAGCTTTTTTCTGTTTATGTGGTACCAAGGAATCGAACCCAGGGCTTCATACATGCTAGCAAGCACTCTACCACTAGGCCATGCTCCCAGATCATTTTTAGACATTATTGATCTCTGTTGAAAGAACTAAAAGGAATATCTGAAGAAAGTAATGGAACAAATAAAATCTTAATAGAGATATGAAAAAGGCTACAGGTCAATCTGAGAATGGGAAACACCATAACTTCACTGAAAACTTCACAGACCAATGAAGATTCCAATCGACAATAGGGGAATAATCAGTGTTTTTGAGGGATCAATAGAAAAATTGTAATCCAAAAGAAACAAAACAAATCTCCAAGCCTCACAAGATTATAGGTAACAATGAAGAACAGAAAGAAATGCATATACATATTATAAAGGAAGAGAAAGAGAGAGAAAGAGAGAAACAGAAACAGAGGAAAGATTTGAACAAATATTTCAATAAAACTGGGAAATCTTTCAAGTGTAGTGAAATACAATAATAAAAAACCTGAGAATTTATAATTTACTTAGTGGGGTATATTAGTTTTTTATTTAATATTCAAAATCTCTCAAAATTTGCCAGTGGGCATTCCTTGTTAGTTGATTTACCCTCATTCTTTCTTTTACCTCGTCCATGAGGAATTCTTAGTCTGTGGCACAAAATTTTCCCAAACAGACCATGTTATTTTCCTATTTTTTGATAAAAAATCAATTATTTCTGCAAGGGTTACTGGTATTTTATGAGTGAATAGCTGAGAAGTCCATTAGTAATGGTGCTATCTGTTGTTGGAACTAGAGCTTCATTACTTCTAGGCTAGGAAAAATGATCCACTTGTGTACTTATTAATCTATTCACATGTATGTAATCGAAATCATATATACTTATGTATATATACATGCATGCATGCACACATACATACATATGTGAATTTATATTGATTTTCCACTTACCGCTACAAAAATAGGTTATCATAAATAAAATCTTAGCATTTTTTCGTGTTTTTTTTCCCACCACATATCCCATATGGTATCTATGAAATATATTGCTAACGTTAGACAAAAATTTTCATCTAATTAGGTTACATTTTTTAACTCAAGAGTAGGAATATTGACTGTAATTATGCCTCATGAATTTATCTATATGACTAACAGCTCCACTGGATGAAGAGAAATTTCTTCACACTTATATCAACTCCTCCCCATGTTCTCTCATATACTCCTCAGGCTCTGATAACTCTGATAATATGAGATAACTTTGCATCCCATACAGTTGTGACATCTTGGACCCTGAGAATAGCACAGGTAAATGCCACATGTATGGTTGTCCTCTTGTGCCTCTCCATCTCAGCTGCTTCTCTGGAGTCCTCAATGTTATTTCTCCCTTGCATGGACAATCAGCTCTTCTTATTCTTGTTTCTAAGCCCCAATGTAACCTCCTCCAGCCACATTTCCATGTGTGGCAGGCTCCAAGACTGTAGGTTCTCAAATTCCAACATAATGTTCCCTTTGATGGGTCTCCTCACACTTCTTGGGCCCATTATCTTTACCTCAGAAGCATGGCATTCTCTTAATAACTGGAAGAGACCACCAAGTGAAAGAGATATGTAAGTGTAGGCAACACAACAGGTTCCAGATAACCTGAGTTTATCTTACTTTTCAAGAAGAATTCTGCTTCTGAACACAGTAGCTGAAGGGAAGATGTTTAAAACCCAGAAGGAATAATAGGAGGACACAATGCACGGACCTTTGAAATTACACACAAGGCTAAATTGGTAAAAAAAAAAAGATAATTCAGGAATAAAAGGAGAAAATCTCTGAAAGAACTTGCTTTTTTGTTCATCTGGGATAAAACACACAAAAATGAAGGAGAAAATAAGGCTGAATAGTAGAATAAAGAAGTATGGGCATTTTCTTTTCAATGAAAGAGCTCCACTTTCTTATTTCACATCTAATGATTTCATTATGAGACTGTATTGGTGGTATATTGCCACATAAGGATTTTCAGTGAGTCAGAACAATTCCAAGTTTTTTGTTTTGTTTAATAAAGACTTGTGCCAAATTTGTATTTAGTGAATGCTTTCTATAAATGTCTAGAAATAACAATCCAGTGGACCAGTGTGGTCTCAGATAAAGAAGAACCTTTGATCCTCAACGGGATCATTGACCTGAGCAACTCACAGGAAAGCAACTTGGTGATTCTCTTCTGTGTCCTCAACATATCCTGTTGATGAGCTAGGTCTCCTGAGACTCAGAATGGGTGCAGTCACTGAGATGAGGCAGCTGAACCTCCGTGCTTATCCCTGCCCAGAGCCTGCTGCATAGCCAACAGCACAGCCCAATGCCTTCAGCACTTCTTCAGAGGCTGCTCCTCCCCCAGTGCAGTAGTCCACTCATGACCCATCATGGACATGAGGACCCCTGCTTAGCTCCTGAGGCTCCTGCTCCTCTGGATCCCAGGTAAGGAAGGACGATGCTAGGCAATAACATAGGTCAGTGTGAACCATTGTGAGTTGTTCTTCTAAAACTCGATTAATAATGCACATATTTGTATTCATGTTTCCACACAGGAGCCAGGTGTGACATCCAGATGACCCACTCTCTATCGTCACTGTTTCTGCCTCTAGGAGACCTAACCACCATCATTTGCAGGGCCAGTGAGGGCATTTCCCACAGTTTAGCCTGGTACCAGCAGCATCCCAGGAAAGTTCCTAAGGCCCTGATCTGTAATGCAGATAGTTTAGAGTCTGGAGTTCCATCCAGGTTCAGTGGCAGTGGATCTGGGACACAGTTCACTCTCACCATCAGCAGCCTGCAACCTGAAGATGCTGCCACTTACCACTGTCAACAACATTTTTTCCATATATTTTTGATTGTAGTTAATAGAAGGGTTACATTATATTCACCAGATAGAGGGTGCATTACTTTGTCAACAACATTTTAGGGCTTCTCTCACAGTGATACAAGTAGTAACAAAAACCTCCCAGGGAAGTAGAAGTGAGAGTCTGGTCTGCACCACCTGCTCCTCCTGTTGCTTCCACCTGCTGACACAGCTTCTCAGATACAAACAGACTTTGAAGGTCACTAGAAAGTATTAGGAGAAAGGTCATGGAGACATGACTACACCTTAACTCTGTCTTGCTCATTTTAAGCAGCACACACTCATCAATGCCTCTTCTGACTTACAAAAATCATTTTATTTACTCATGTAAGCCCAGGCTCTGCTAAAATATTTGCAGTCACTCAATAAAGAAGCAGCATTCTAGTTATATCAAAGCAGGTTTAAACAAGTGATGCAATATAACCTGTGAAAAAGATTTTTGAAAAAAATAGTTTCATTAAGGAAAAAAATCAAGAAAAATGTTTGAAATCAATTTTTGATTGCCCAGGTATAATGGTATTTGGAGTACAATTTGACATGTGGGTATTTGTATATATTGGTCAATGATCTGATTGATCATCGATTAACAAGTTAACTCATCAACTTAAACATTCATCAAGTTCTTATCATCAGAGTATTTTTTTCTTCTGGAAAGGAGATATTAAAAAACTTATTTCAACTTACCTGTTAACAGTGCATCATGCATTTCAATTTAATAATCAGAAAGGTAAATTCTTATTGCTACTATCAAATTCATAATAATTTTACAATATCCTTGTTTCTCCCATTGAAAATAGAGTGGAGTAATGATTATGTAGGAAATATTTCAGTAAATATAAAGATAAAAATAATAAAGATTTTGTGCCCCTGTTGGGAAGGTTTGGACATTAATTTTTTTGTATATTGCGTGATCTCACAGTGGTATTTCTAGCTGAGTTTAAATAAAACCATACAGAAAAATAAAATATGAAAACATGTCAATAAGAAGAACAATTATGGAACTATATAAGAGGCACAGTTACATAGTGACCAATATTACTTTAATATATACCAGTTTAACCAGAAGATTGCCTTCCATATACCATGCGGACATACCAAGAGTCATAAATTCATGTGTATTAAAATATATTTTTATGTATGGAAATGTGTATGGAAGGGAGGAGTTGGATTGGGAAGGATGAGGCACTGTGACCAAAATGGTGACTTAAATCAAGATGCTTTGTACTTATATAAACTGTCATGTTTAAGGGTAACCTTTTTGTATGACTACGTATAAAACATTCAAAAGAGAATTGAAAACAAGAAATGTGTATGGAGTTCTCACTTGTGCACACTCTCATCTCTTTCCACAGGGTCTTTGTATTTTGTGAATAGATAGAATTGAGTCTAACCTAGCTTGTAATCTTATACGAAATTAGATCAGGTCACCTTGAATTCAGAATATTCATAGGAAAGCAGAGAGGGAGAGGAACGCTGGGAAATGGCCTTCCTGAAGAGACTGAGATGAGAGGAATTCACAGCTGATGACCCAGTGAGGTCATGGCCAAATTCTCAGAATATATCCAGAAAGGCCTTGCCCAAGACCGTTGTCACCTGTGTCTCTTCCTAGTCAACAACTTGCAACCATAGCTGTGAGGAAAATGGAGAAGAATGGAAAAGGAAGAGGCAGGACTTGATCATCAGCAGTCGAGGACTATTTATTGAGCAACAGTGAGGGGACAAAACCTTCCCGAAGTAATGGAGACAGTGCTGGGGACTAGATTTTGGGGTAGGCTTCTATAGGGCTTAACAAGGTAGCAAAGTTAGAAAATGGGTTCTGGTCTCGTGGGGCTGAGGGTGATGTTCACGGTCAGCCCCACAGTGGAACGATCCACCGGTTTTGAGGGGCTATTACCACCTGGGGACAGAGAGTGGTTTCAGCCCAGATAGGAATTGCCTAGGTATGTGGTCCAGCTTGTTGGTGTGTTCTTGGTGGCTTTCTTGACCCTGGGCAATTAATGCAGGACTCAATCCCTTCAATAGCATAAGTTTTAGTCAGTCTCAGTCCACGGAAAGAGAAGTATTTGCATGAAATATGTAAGGACACTTCTCAAACAGAAATACTTCTTGACATAAAATGAAAGCAAACACAACTAAACATGGAGGAGGTATTATTTTCTTTCCTACTCAGAATGTGTCTAGAATTCAGAATCATCAACAGCATCCCTGAGAGCACATTATAAATACAAATTTACAAAATTATCTCATATATGAATCTCTACTTCAGAAAGTTTATCAATGATCACTGTAAGGATTAGCAAGCTGTGTTTGGTAGATTAGTACCACAGATAGAGAAATAATTTTTCGTTCACAGTTAGATCATTTAAGATCATTTCTTCTATTTAAATCACTCCCACACATACACACAAACACATAAAATACACCCTGCATCAGTCCCTTTTTAGCACAAAGTAACTGACCTAAGATTTGAATTAAAAAAGAGTTTTATTTAACTCACAATTTTAGATGCAGAAATTCCTAGTGCAATATCCTTATCTGTCTGTACTCAGATGGGGTTTGAATAGTCTGTGTCACAATAGAAAAAGAACCATCTGCAAGTTGAGGTGGCCAAACATATGGTTGCTTTCATTTTATAATAAGTTACTAGGATGAGAACTGATTTACTCCATGAGAGCAGCTTTAACCCTCCAGGGGAAACCACCTCAAATGAACTAATCACTTCCCCAAAGTCTCCTCATCCAATGGCAAATTTTGTCCTTTGGATATCAGTACCAGGCTCCCTCTCCAGGTGTTCTTTCTTCTCAGGTGAAGTAAAGACTAAAATCCCTTACAGAAGGGCTGGGATGTAGCTCAGTGGCAAAGTGTTTGCTTAGCAAGTGCAACATCCTAGGTTGGATCCCAGAACCAAAAGAGAAATGCCAAAAAATCTCTGACATAAATAAGCAGAGAATGGCGAAATTATACTGGGACTGGAGGCATTTAGATATTTTATGTTAACTTAAGATAATCAGAATTATGTATATTTGTATGCACCATTATTTTTTGCTAGTCTGGGGCTTAAACTCCAAAATTATCTTGCGCTTATCTTGTTTTTAATAAATCAATTATTTCTGCAATAATCATTGGTTTAATTTATGAGATAATAGATTGGAGAACCATTAAGTGGTAGTACTATCTGTTATCAAAGCTAGAGCATCATTATTCTAGGATTGGAAAAATTATTCATCCATGTATCCTTTCATTTATTAATATATATGTATGGATAAACATGCACATAATTGCACATAGATAGATATGTGAATTTTTGGTGATTTCTCTTTTTGCATTCTCCAAAATAGGTTTTTATTAAATAAATTATTGGACACAATTTTCTTGTAGATTGATTACAAGATTGAATGTCTCTACAAAAAGGTTTATGGATTTTTCCCCTCAAGGTATTTTCAATAATGAATACATGTGAGCAAAGTCCAAGAGTGCTGCTGTGGTTTTGGTGGTTTATCAATATTGCATCCCTCATCAAAATATCACTACTGGACCCGAAGATGGCGCCGAGACAATAGGGACACTGCCTAGCTCTCTCCCACAAAAAGAGAGAACCAGGGAGTTCCACGAGCAAAATACCTTAAGAAATCCACAACAACAAACTCAAGAAGCAACGGGGGACTCAAACCTGAAAATAAATCCAGATAAAGCTTACATCCAACTTTCTCAAAGAATTCGGGAACTGGAGGACCCTTCTACCACCACTCTCCTGGAAAAGCAGAGGCTGGCGGAGGGCGCTGAGCTGGGTAGCCCTGACCACCGCAGAAGCCAGCAGCAGAAGCCAGACACAGGAAACAGCACAGACCAGAACAGCAAGCAGGGGAACCCAGATGCGGACCACAGGCAGCAGCGGAGATCAGAGGGGAATGAATGAATCCCCAACACTGTGGAGCACCCACAGCCAAACGCAGAGCAGTGAGTAGCCCAGCAGGTAGTCCAGTGGGACCCCAAACCCATCGGGAAAGCAGAGCTGGTGCCAAGCTATAGAACTGCCCCCACCCTGCCTGAGAAAGACTGGCAAGGGCAGTGGGGCAAGGAATTTAGAATCCTGTCCCTTCCCTCAACAGCCCCCTCCCCCAGACCATTGACTGGAGACTGACAGGTGGGCAGACGCTCAGACCCAGCACCCCACCAAGGGAGGTGGATGTGTCCCAGCCCCCACTCTCCCAGCAGGTTCTCTCCCAGGCCACTGGGTCTGGAGAGTGGGGGGGGGGGTGTGCTGAGACCCTGCGTTACAACAATGGGTGGGGTCTGAGGGAGTCTGGGAACCAGCATCTGTCCCACTCAAATCTTGAGCCAGCAGGGCACCCTCTAGCAGGGAAACCCCAGCAAGACAGCACCAAGGGCCCCCCCCCACAGTCACAGACTCCTGGAGAAAGCAGTGGAAACACAGCAGGGAACTGAAGGGCCGATCAGTAGCCAAGCTCGCCTTCTGAGAACCAGAAAGGCTCGGCTCCGCCTTTCTGGAGGAGCCCAAGTCCTCTGCTGGGCCCTGCCCCTGGGAACAGAGAGGACATCAGCTGGCCTACCTGAGAGCTCTTGGAAACTCCCAAACTCCAGACCCTTGGCTGGGGGCCCACATCTGGAAACAGCGCAGGAAAACCAACCATTTGCCCAGCCCCTTGAGACTGAAGCGCGGAGACCCATCCCATGGCCCACTGTGAGGCCACTGGTTGGGCTGAGAGCTAGTGGTACAGTGGCACACAGCCTCTGGGAACCTGCCGAACACCTGCAAAAACTGCAAACTCTGACCTAGTCAGCAGAGGAATCAATTTGGCTGAGAACCACCAGTCCCAATCCAAGTAAAGACCGCCACCTACCAACCACAGAGCGAACTACACAAGAGTTCTCGATGCCTAGAAGAACACAAAGACGAATTACTACATACATAAATAATCAAAGTTCCACACAAAGCCCAAAGTGAAACAAGAGCGCAGGGACCAGAGACGTCACCATCCCAAGAAATGACACCTGAATAGACATGAAATATGACTCAAATCAAGCAGCTGATTTTGGAAATGAAGGCTGAATTCCAAAAACAAAAGCAAGAAATTTCCAAGGAACTCTTCGAATTCAAAAGAGAAGTGGAAGAAAAGTTCAATACCCTCTCAGCAGACATGATCAAAAATGGAGGCATTAAGTAGCAGATTGACTGAGATGGAGAATAGAACATCAGGAATGGAAGATAAAACCCAAGAGCTGGAACAGAGAATCGCCACCTTGGAAAAATCAGTCAGAATCCAACAAAGAGAACTCCAGGACCTGGCAGATACAACAAAGAAGTCTAATCTTCGTATAATAGGGATTGAAGAGGGTGCAGAATTTCAGGAGACAGGAATTCAACCCCTATTCACCAAAATCATAGCAGAGAACTTCCCCAACCTCAAAAGGGAAAATACTCACATTATTGAAGGTTTCAGGACTCCAAACAGGCAAGATCCTAGAAGGAACTCATCTGAACATATCATAGTAAAGACACTAGACCCGAATAACAAGGAATTGATCTTAAATGCTGCAAAAACAAAGAAGGAGCTATACTACAATGGGAAAAAATTAAAATCACGGCAGATCTCTCCACGCAACATCTAAATGCTAAATGCAAGAAAAGCTTGGGAAAACATCATTGATGTTCTGAAGACCAACAACTGCCAACCCAGACTGATAAACCAGCAAAACTAGCATTTACATTTGAGGGAGAAACAATAATATTTCACTCCAAAGAGAAGCTTTATGAATACGTGCACACTAAACCAGCGTTTCAAAAAATACTAATTAATCAAGAACAAATTGTAGAACATCAAGAACCCCCATCAAGAAGCAAACATCTATAATTCACTAAACACAAAAGGGGAAAAAGAGAGAGAAAGAAACTTAGAAGTAAAAATAAATAACGACAATGGACACTGACCACTTCTCCATAATCGCCCTAAATGTGAACAGGCTGAACAATCCAATCAAAAGACACAGAGCAGCAGGCTGGATTAAGAAATAAGACCCATCCATATGTTGCCTCCAAGAGACCCACCTCACTGCCAAAGACAGAAACAAATTCCAAGTGAAAGGATGGACACGAATTTTCCACTCCAATGCACCATGCAAAAAAGCAGGTGTAGCAATCTTAATCTCCGACAAAATTAAGTTCTCAGTAAAATCAGTACATAAAGATAGAGATGGCCATTACATATTACTAAAGGGTACAATCCATGCCCATAATATTACAGTTATAAACATTTACTCCCCCACCATGGGAGCACCCAAATTCGTCAAACAAACTCTCTTAGAATTACAAGATAGACTCAAACACAATCATAGTGGGAGACCTCAATACACCACTCTCAACAAATGACAGATCAACTCAACAAAAGTTAAGCTAAGATACCATCCACTTAAATGACACAATAGCCCAGCTGGGCTTAACAGATATACACAGAGTCTTCCAACTAATGGCAAAACTTTTTACATTTTTCTCAGCAGCACATGGAACACACTCCAAAATAGATCATATAATAGTTCATACAGAAACCTTTAGCAGATACAAGAAGACTGGTATATTCCCATGCATTCCATCAGACCACAGTGGAGTCAGACTAATTCTAAACAATGCAGTCAAAGTCAAAAATCATTCAATCACTTGGAAACTGAACAACACACTTCTGAATAACTCCTGGGTAACAGATCAGATCAGAAATGAAATTAAAAACTTTCTTGAATGTAATGAGAATCAAGAAACATCACAAAGGAACTTATGGGACACAGCAAAGGCATTTCTAAGAGGCAAATTTATCGCAATAGAAGCCCATATTAAAAAGACAGAAGACAAGCATGTAAATAACCTAAAAAAAAAAACGAAACACCTAGAGGAGCAAGAAAAAGTTAATTCTAAAACAACTAGAAGGACAGAAATAACAAAAATAAAACCAGAAATTTCAGAGATTGAAATAAGATCTACTATACACAAAATTGATAAATCAAAAATTTGGTTCTTTGAAAGAGTCAACAAAATAGACAGACCCCTGGCAAGATTAATCAAAAAAAGGAAAGGGGAGACTCAAATAAACAAGATTAGAGACCCCCCCCGGGAACAATCACAACTGATTTCCAAGAAATTTAGTCCATAATGAATAGGTACTACCAGGACCTATATTCAAAGAAACAAGAAAATCTAGTAGAAATGGATGATTTCTTAAATAAATATAGGCTACCCACACGGAACAACCCTGAGGTAAACAAATTGAACAGACCAATTTCTTACAACGAAATTGTGGAAGCAATGAGGGAAATGCCAAGTAAAAAAAGCCCAGGTCCAGATGGTTTCACTGCGGAATTCTACAAGACATTTAAAGATGAAATAATACTCTTGAAACTCTTCCAAGAAATAGAAACAGAAGGAGCAATACCAAAGTCATTTTATGAAGCTAATATTACTCTCATCCCCAAACCAGGAAAAGACCCAACAAAAAAAGAAAACTACAGACCTATCTCTCTAATGAACACAGACGCAAAATTCCTCAATAAAATATTGGCCAACAGAATCCAGAAACAAATTAAAAAAATCATACACTATGATCAAGTAGGCTTCATCCCACAGATTCAAGGCAGGTTTAACATTGGCAAATCAATCAATGTAATACATCACATCAATAGAGCTAAGGATAAGAATCATATGATAATTTCTCTGGATGCAGAGAAGGCATTTGACAAAAACAACATCCATTCACGTTGAAAGCCCTAGGAAAAATAGGAATAAGTGGTACAATCCTCAAAACAGTGAAAGCCATATATGAAAAACCTACAGCCAGTATTATACTAAATCCGGAACTAGACAGGGATGCCCACTCTCTGCACGTCTCTTCAAACTAGTACTGGAACCCTTAGCCCAAGCAATAAGGCAAGAAAAGGACATCAAAGGGATCCACATAAGGAAAGAAGAAATTAAACTACCCCTATTCGCAGATGACATGATCCTCTACTTGAGTGACCCAACAAACTCCACTCCCAAACTTCTAGAATTAATAAACTACTTTAGCAAAGTGGCAGGATACAAAATCAACCTTCAGAAGTCAGTAGCCTCCTTGTACACCAACAATACACAAACAGAAGGCCAAATCAAGAAAATGATCCCATTCGCAATAGCCCCCAAGAGAATAAAATAATTAGGTATATACTTAACCAAAGATGTAAAGGAATTATTCAATGAAAATTATAAAAGCCTAATGAAAGAAATTAAGGAGGACACTAGGAAATGGAAAGACAGCCCATGCTCATGGTTAGGGAGAACCAACATAGTGAAAATGGCTATACTGCCAAAATAGATATACAGATTCAATGCAATCCCCATCAAAATCCCAAAGACATTCTTTATGGAAATAGAAGATATAATCCAAAGATTTATATGGAATAAGAAAAGACCTAGAATACCCAAAACAATTCTAGGCAAAAAGAGCAATGCTAGTGGTATTACAATACCAGACTTCAAACTCTACTATAGAGCCATAATAACAAAAACTGCTTGGTATTGGCACAAAAACAGACCAGACGATCAGTGGAACAGAATAGAAGACCCAGGAATAGGACCACATACCTATAGTCAACTTGTATTTGACAAAGGAGCCAACGATATACAGTGATACAAACACAGCCTATTCCATTATTGGTCCTGGCAAAACTGGGCAGTCACATGCAGAAAAATAAAAAGTGACCCTAGCCTTTCTCCATGCACAAGCATTAACTCAAAGCGTATCAAAGACCTCAATGTCAGACCAGAAACTGTGAAACTGCTACATGATAAAGTAGGAGAGACAATGGAACTCATAGGCATAGGCAAAAGTTTCCTGAAGAGAATCCCAGGGTCACAACAGATTGGAGAGAGACAGAATAAATGGGACTACCTAAAAATAAAATTTTCTGTACAGATAAAAACATAGTCGCAAAAGTATAGAGACAGCCAACCAACTGGGAAAAGATATTCACCAACAATACATCTGACAAATGCTTAATATCCAGTATCTACAGGGAACTCAAGAACCTAATCCCCCCAAACTCAATAAACCATTCACTAAATGGGCAAGGGAACTAAAGACAGACTTATCAGAAGAAGAGATTAAAATGGCAGAAAAGCATATGAAAAAATGTTCATCATCTATGGTCATAAAGGAAATGCAGGCCTGGAGTTTAGCCTAGTGGTAGAGTGCTTGCCTAGCATGCACGAGGACCCGGGTTCAATTCCTTGGTACCACATACATAGAAAAAAGCCAGAAGTGGTGCTAAGGCTCAAGTGGTAGAGCTCTAGCCTTGAGAAAGTCCAAGGACAGTGCTCAGGCCCTGATCTCATGGCCCAGGACTGGCAAAAAAAATAAAGGAAATGCAAATCAAAACAACCCTAAGATTCCACCTTACCCCAACAAGAATGGCCAAGATTTTGAACTCAGACAATGACAGTTGCTGGCGGGGTTGTGGAGAAAAAGGAACCCTACTACACTGCTGGTGGGAATGCAGACTTGTTCAGCCACTCTGGAAAGCAGTGTGGAGGTTTCTTAAAGAACTGAAAACTGACCTTCCCTATGATCCTGCCATACCACTTTTGGGCATCTATCCTAAACATCATGACCCAAGATATTATAAGGACTCCTACTCAGCTATGTTCATCTCTGCACTATTTACAATAGCCAGGCGATGGGAATGAGCCAGATGCCCTACTACTGCAGATGAATGGATACAGAAAATGTGGTATATATACACAATGGAATTCTACATAGCCAACAGACAAGATAAAATAATGGCATTCGCAGGGAAGTGGATGAATCTAGAACGAATCATCTTGAGTGAGACAAGTCAAGACCTAAGGAACAAAAGGCGCATGGTATCCTTCGTATGTGGCTACTAAATCCAAAGAGTACAAGAGTGAGAACTCAATAACTGCATACCCAAAGCTATGGACATGGTAATGGAAATATAAACATAAGTATATAGACATAAAAACCTATGACTGTATAGACATAATGTTTTATTTCTTAAATAAATATGTTTCTATGACATACAAAACCTTAGCCTAATTTTGATTAAGTTCTAAATACTAAGTCCCAGTGATTGTAAATAGAGATTCCCTCCTTGAACACTTGTTTGTTAAACTTGTCATTTAAAATATGATGTAAAAATCAACATTAATAAATTCTTTAAAAAATATCACTACTAATCCAAGGATTTACAATTTATTTAATGGAGTATATTAGTTTTTATTTAATACTCAAAAATGTGTCAGAATCAGCCAGTGGGCATTTCTAGTTTGCTGAATTCTCTCCACCTTTTCCTTCTCCTCATTCATGAGGAACTCATAGTTAGTGGCAGAAAATGGTCCAAACTCATTGTGCTCTTCTACTTTTGATAAAGTATCAATTATTTCTGCAAGAGTCACTAGTCTCATTTATGAGAGAAGAGCTTGGATGTCCCTTAGTGGTAGTTTTTTCTGTTATTGAAACTAGAGAATCATTACTCTAGGCTAGGAAAAATTATCAATCCACGTATCTTCATCTATTCATATACATGCATGTATTCTTACATACACACATTCATATATATATGTATGTATGTTTACATACACATATGTGAATTTATGAGGATTTCTCCACTTGTGTCCACAACTTAAGGTTATAATTAAATAAAATCTTAGACAAAAATCTATTATTTTCCTTTTTCCATACATAATCTGTATAAAATCTATGAATATGTCACTAAAGTTGGGCAAAATTTTTATCTAATTAGGTTACACTTTTTTACCTCAAGAGTAAGATTATTAACTTTATCCTTCATAGTTTAGTTTTAGCCATGTGATCAACAGTTCTTCTGGAACATGAGAAATTCCTGGTGACACTTCCATTTATACTGGCATATTAAACCCCACCTCCTTCCCTGTCCCCCCCCCACATTTGTTTACACACTCCTCAGACTGTGGTAATGCTGATAAGATGAGACAATTTGCACCCATGCAGTAGTGACTTCCTTTGCCCTGACAACTGCACAGGCAAATCGCACACATATGGGTGTACTCTTGCATCACTCCAGGTTAGCATCTTCCATGTAGTCAACAATGCTATTTCTTCCTCCTGTGCACAAACACCTCTCCTCACCATTGCTCCTAAATCTGCCGGATACAAAACACTCTTCATGGATATCAAGAACATGATCTTCCTTTTTAGGGTTTTACACACACTGCTTGGCCCAGTAACTTTAACCCAGGTATGGAGCACAATGTTCTCTTAGTAACTAGAAGAGACCACCAACTGAAGGGGGGATATACAGCTTGAGCCAGCACAGTAGACTCCTGAAATAACTTGAATTTATTTTCCTTTTCAAGGATAATCTCTGCTTCTAAACACAGTAGCTTGGGTAAAGACATTTAAAACCCAGAAAGAATAATATGAGGACCACAAGCATGGACATTTGAAAGCATACACAAGCTCAGTTGGAAAAAAAAAGATTGTTTAGAACTTGCTTTTGCAGGTCAGCGGGGATAAAAAAAAAGTTCAGAAATTCATGGAAAAAAAGAAGGTTGAGTAGTACAATACAGGAGATGAAGTATTTTGTTATCAATGTAACAGATTCCCTTTCCTATTTCACCTCTATGGATTTCATTACAGTGCTGTTAAGTCGCCACACAGATATTATCAGTGAATCAGAGAAATTCCAAAACTTTCTCTTGTGGATAATAGACAATTGTGCCAAATTTGTTCAAAATGTCTCTGTAAATTTCTGGAACTAAACTTTAGTGGACAGGTCTTATCTCAAATAAAGAAATAGAAATAAAGAAATTTGATTCTCAAAGGGATCGTTGACCTGATCAACCTACAGGAAAGCATCATGGTGATTCTCTTCTGTGTCCTCAACATATCCTGTTGATGAGCTAGGTCCCCTGAGACTCAGAATGGGTGCAGTCACTGAGATGAGGCAGCTGGACCTCTGTGCTTATCCCTGCCCAGAGGCTTCTGATTTGCATGGCCAACTGCACAGCCCACTGCCCTCAGCACTTCTTCATAGTCTGCTGCTCCCCTTGTGCAGCAGTCAGACCAGTCAGCACCCAGCATGGACATGAGGACCCCTGCTCAGCTCCTGGGTTTCCTGCTGCTCTGCCTCCCAGGTAAGGAAGGACCATGCTAGGGAATAACCCAGCTCAATGTGATCTATGATGTTTTACTCATTAGGGAAACCTTCTTAAATCTTGATTAATAATGTGGATATTTGTATTCATGTTTCCACACAGGAGTCAGGTGTGACATCCAGATGACCCAGTCTCCATCTTCCCTGGCTGCGTCTCTAGGAGAAAATCTCCATCACTTGCAGGGCTAGTGAGGACATTGGATATGCTTTAGCCTGGTACCAGCAACATCCAGGGAAAGGTCCTAAGCCCCTGATCTATGCTGCAGATAATTTGGAAGATGGAGTCCCAACCAGGTTCAGTGGCAGTGGATCTGGGTCAGATTACTCTCTCACAATCAGCAGCCTGCAGCCTGAAGATGCTGCCACTTATTACTGTCAACAGTATAATGATTTGCCTCCCACAGTGATACAAGTCATAACAAAAACCTCCCATGGAAGCAGAAGTGAGAGGCTGGGCTGCCCCAGCTGCTCCTCCTGATAACTTCACATTCTGACAGTGTTCTCACAGGCATTTAGGCTTAGAAAGTCACTTCATGGTTTTGTTTAGAAAGAGAGGATTTATGTTTTTTATATCATAGTTTTTCTTTTCATGCTTAAGTTCAATAAGACTTAATATTCCCTTCTTAAGAAGGGAACATAGTTTATAGCTCAACGATTCTGAATTATGCTATCACATGAATTTACACACCAAAAGAAAATGAATGATTTTACTAGTGAGGTATTTTAAAACCAGTGACAGGATCATTATTGCGTTTATCCTGGGGTCTATGTCAGGACTGTGACAAAGTTTCAGACTAATTTCACCTGAGAATTTCGTAGAGAGGGATTGAAGGTGTAGCTCATGAGACTGCCAACAACGTGAGAGTTTGATCATAGGCTACAGAGACCAGAATTAAGATATCCACTTACTTCTGCCCAAGTGAAGACAAAGTCTGAAGGTATAGTCTCTGGTCCCACTGCTGCCTGCTCATGTGTCGTGTGTCAGTGACAGGCCATGAGATCTTGTCCTCTAGGATCAGCATTTGTAGATTCTACCTGTTAGACTGAGGAAAATTCCCAAAGAAGCATTAACTGGCACTTCTGTAAAACCTGTCTGACCAAAAAATGTGAGGATAAGGTCAGCAAATTTTAGAGTTTCCTTTTGCCTTGGAAAAATCTCCATTCTTTGTCAAGTTAAATGTTCTGCTGTGTGATATAAAACAATATCCACCCATTCTTATTGGTAGTAAATAAGTGACTGATGAGAAATAATAATTCTCCCAATAGTTGTGCAGAGCCATGAGCTTCCCTCTCATTACTTGAAGATCAGTGGAGATGGTGGAAGGACCTAGACTCTCCTCCCCAGCCTGCTATCCATGGAGAACTGGCCTCTACCTCCTGCAGGCCTAGGCAGAGCTCTGCACAATGATGGAAAGAGTTAACTGAACTGTTTTTTGTAGATGCCAGACCATTCTCTGTGGCTCATCACGATTGGATTTCACCATGTTCCCTGGGATTCCAGACCGTTTCAGTGGCAATAAGCTAGGAGCATAATTTTAACTATCTTCAGAATTATTTCTGAGCATGAAAATACAATGCTACCTACTTATTGGACTCAACTGCTGTCCTAGTGCTATAGTTTTGAATAGGAAACTACCTGCTTCCCTTGCCTAGTTGTAAATTCATTCATTCAGTGTCAGAGGAAGAAATTATAGCAAAACCTTTAGGAGCATGGACCAGTGAGACCTGATGTTTGTAGAGCTGAGAGGAAATTTTAGATGAACTTTCTATAGTTTGTTTACACAGTGTAAGAAAAATAATTGAAGCTGAATTTGCGGAAACTATACTCATGCTGTTTGGTTTAGCACTCATGATTTATTCTTAGTGATCTATATTAGGTAGTATAATATTGCTAATGTGAAGACACTCATTTCGTTTCTCCTCTACTATTGTTTTCTTCCTTTACTGACCATGTATTCCTCTGCAGGATGAGGGTGCATTCAGGAGAGCATTATCCTAAGGGAGAAGCCAATGAGCACTTGACCACTTAGTTTCAAATACTTACAATCTATCCAGAGTTAAAATGGATAAACTCTGTTCAATGCATTTAAAAATGAAAATGTAATATTAAATGTCCTTAAGAAATCTCATTCAAATCACTTTAATAAAAAAAACAATCATTTTCTTTCCAATTCCCTCTCATCATGCCTTCTCTTCTGCCTCCCTACCGTGTGTGTGTGTGTGTGTGTGTGTGTGTGTGTGTGTGTGTGTGTGTTTCTGTGTATATGTATGTCTTGGATCTGGGGATTTCACTCAAGGAGTCATATATGTTCGGCTTATATTTTACCACAGATCTACATGAAAATAAATATAATTTTGTCATTACACAGTTGATCTTATGTTTTATATACTTTAGATTGTAAAGCACCAGAATCCTTTAAAATGCAAATAAAATGTGCACATGCATACTGAAAATAAATTGTTGACAACTTAAAACAATGATAATGGCCAACACTTATATGCTGTACTGTATATTGAATGTTTTAACTATCCAAGTCTTAAGCTATCATAAGCAGGGGAGATGGACACCTGTAAAACCCACATTGTGGGGGAAGGCAAGATCACAAGGAGTTCAAGGCCAACCTGGGCTCAGAATGAGATTTAAAGTTCCAACATACAAATACAAAACAATCTGAGTTCAGAGTGTGACCACCAACAGAGAGTGTGACCACATTTCAATATACAAAAAAGAAGGGGTTGTAGAATGTTGCTGTTCATTAACATATAATATCAATTATGCTATCATAGTAGCAATGAGCAAAAGCTAGATCAAAGAAAAATATTCTGCTTTTGTTTAAGAAAACAATTGTGAACTTTGCCATTTCTATACAAATATATTTCATAAAGAGTACAATTAAAATGTAACAGTCCTATAGAAACCTTTTGGAAGGAAATATCTTGGCAGTAGCAAATCAATACTTCAACATTTGGTAGTTTTCCTATATGAAAGAGGCTCCATTAAAACACTTTCAAGCAAAGGAAGGACACAAGACCACTTGAGCTCTATTTGAAAAGAGAAAAGTGTACCTCAGACAGAAATTAGGGAGATGGATGCCGTCCTCATTTCACAACACTGTGGCAGGTATGGTTCTAAAAGATGAAGGTGATCAATCACTAGGTTATACCCTGGATTACAATAGCTGCTATTGATCCACATGTCTGGTGGCCTCAGTGCTACCATGTGCAAGTGCCACAGCAGATATGCCTATCTGAGTTAGCTCTGGGAGGTTTGTGACACAGGAGATCAGATGCTGCCCTGACAGCGCTAGAATAGGAGACCTCGTCTTTTATCCCACCCACCCTGATGTTAGGCCCTAGAGTTCTTCAGGAATATTTTCTAAAACCATGTTATTAACTTTCCAAATATATCTTAGTAGCCCATTTTTAAATATCTTGTGATGAATATTTTTAAGAATTTCAGGTTGTCTTTTACATTTTCATCTTGAACTCGATGTATCAATTATGGAGAAGGATTGTTTTATGTTCCCTACAGAATCCATTCTGGAGCTGGATGGAAAGGACCCACAAGATACAGTGAGGAAAAAAAGCATCACAAGTAAAAGTGGAGATTGTCAACTACTGAGCTCTAATCTCTGAAACTCTATGAGTTGCAGTGTCACAGAAAGATAATTAGAAAGCAAACCAATTCCACAAAATGAAAGTGCTGCTTATCTTACAATAGCAAAGTAAGAATGAGCAGTTTGCTATGCAGATCACAGTTCTGTATGTTGCAAGATTAGGCTAGTGTCTCCATGCCCTGGAAAAGAAATAGGGATTAGAGAAATATATAATCAGCAGAAAGAACTTGACAGAAACACTGCATCTTTCTTGAGATAATGAGGTCAAATAATCTAACTCATCATGTTGAAACAGAAGGGACTCATGTCTTTTCTACCATTATCAAGTTGCTGCCCAAGCCTTCACTTCCATAGTTGTCAGACTTCTGTGTGAATCAGTGCTCCACTGTGGTTTCTTGTGCTTGAGTAGTGAGATGATTCCTCTGAATTCTGTCCTGATTAACTCCATCCTGCAGTAAGCTGTCACAGAGCTGTTCTTCATGCCACACTGCAGCAGACCAAGCTGTTCCTCGTATAATTGCACAGCTTGTTTAGATCATCAGATTCTGTGATAAAGGCAAGTCAGAGTGCAGAAAGACAATAGGATTTTTCTAGTGTCATGTCATTTGGGACTGTAGTTCTATCTGCTGTTTTCATATGAGGTGATGATCTAGATCTGAATTTGCATTATTTGGTTACAGCTCCATTAAATAAGAGCTCAGATCTTGGTTGGCACAGTTAAAGACTTGGATATGTGCAGTCAACTCCAGACAATCAGGTGCTTTTTAAACAATCTTATTAAACTAGATTTGTATGAGACACATTTTGGACTGAGCCACAGACCTGCTTCCCATTTTCTAGTGATTAATTAGAAATAAGAGTTTCACTAGCTAGTGTCCAGGCTAGCTTTGAACCTCCATCCTCAGATCTCAGTCTCCTGAATAGCTAAGATTACTGGCATGAGCCACAGCAACTAGCTTTATTTAAATTTTTTTACCGAAAAGAAGTACATATACAGACCATTCTACACCACAAGCAGAACACACTTTTTCTTCTTCTGACAAATACACATGGAACATTCTCTGTGATAAGCCACATCAGATCTTGGTAAATATAAGGAGAGGAAATCAAGTAGAAGGAAATTGTGAACCAATGTTGAAATGAAAACTACAAAGCTCACAAAAAAGAGGACAAAACCTCCCACATTTATTTTCAAAATTTGACAAAGTAGCAATCAAAAGTCCTATTATAAAATATTATGACAAATGAAAATGCACGCAACGACACTTGAATTTACTAAATGTAGCAAAAGCTATAGTAGGAACAGAGTTCATAGCTGTGAATGCCTACATAAACAAAGAACAAGTTTTGAAGCAGGTTTTGGTCTTGGAACAATGAGGCATTCCTGGCATCTTCAGAACAGGAGACTATAGCTTCAACCCCCACCCCTCCATTACACCTTACAGTATTGGGCATTTTCTTTTCTTTTCTTTTTTTTTCTGTGGGTCATGGACCTTGAACTCGGCCTTGGAGCTGTCCCTGAGCTCTTCAGCTCAAGGCTACCGCCCTACCCTTGAGCCAAGCTACACTTAAGCTACACTGCTTGTTTTCTAGAGTTTAATTGGAGATAAGATTCAAGGTACATTTGTGCCCGGGTTGGCTTTGAACCTTGATCCTCAGATCTCAGCCTTCTGAGTAGCTAGGATTACAGGCATGAGCCACTGTGCCCAGCACTTAGGGAAGATTTCCAAAACCACAGTATTGTCCATCTCTCATGGATCACACTATCCAGCCCTTAACTGTCTTGTGACTACTGTCTTTTCCTAAATTGAATATTGATTAACAGTTTGTTTGTTTTTTTCCACAACTAGGTGTCTGAATTACTGAGAGGAAGCACCATTTGCTCTTTCCTACAGAATCCTTCCTGGTGAGTAAGAAAAACAGATCCAGCTTCTTAAGTAAGTGGAAAGATCCATTGTCAAGAGTTACTGAGATTCAGTCTCTAAAATTCTGTGAGATGCAAAGCCACAGAAAGTCCATTAGATGGCAAACAAACCCCACTGTCTATGTAGAAACAGTAGAGATTGATTAGAGATTGATGGGGTGCTATTACCAACAAGGAGTCCCATAGGCTTGAATGAAAACCCTGCAAGAACCAGGCACATGTGGGATGCACAGGTGGCTTGTTGACCTTTGTGGAAAACCACTCTGTGCTAGGTTTTGAGGCTGGAAACCTAGCCTTGCCTCTATCCCTGCTTCCTCTGTGTCCACACAGTCCATCTCCTAAGGACTGAAGTGTGTCCTCCAAGTCGGTATGTAGAAATCCTGCACCAAATCAGGGCATACTTAGAGAAAGAGCTATAAGAAGAGAATGAAATGTACCTTAGGTCATTCATGCTGAAGAATATAGGCCATATTCTCACTGGGTGTGTATTTAATACTTATGCCTTCTTGGACAGGAGAGTGTCTGCATGTTTGGTTCTCTGATTAGAATCTTATCACCTGTTTGAAGTATTAAATCAGTATGAGAATTTTTAGATGTCTATATTGTCTCTCTTAGGTAGCAAAGGTCAGGCTTTCTGTGGGTTCTGGAGGGGGTTTGGCCTGCCACTTCAGAGCCAATAAACATGTGTTGCCTTAGGTGATAAAGACTCTAGGAGAGGACCTTTTTCCAGTGAGTTCTGTACCCAAAGCTTCTTTGCCCTTGCAATGAAGATCCACTGTTTCTCCCAAGGTTCCTTATGTCACTGTAAATCCTCAGAAACAGGAAGGATGAATGCTCCAGCAGCAGGAGCACAGGGGTGGTTTGGGGCCTCATGCTACTGTGGAGTGTTGAGTGGAAAGGGTTCTGCGGGATTGTGTAAGGAGCACTTATTTTAGCACAACGACTCAATGTGTGAAAATGTATTGTCATATAACGCAAGGAAGAAAAATTACGTGCACATATGTTCAAATCAGGAATAATTAGGTTATCACCAAGCTGCAGCCCCATCTGAAGTTCTTCAGTCTCAGAAGTACATTATGGCTTTATCCATGACCATCAGTTCTTTTGAGTGTTTTATAATAATCTGACAAGCACATACTTATGAAGAAAACCTACTCTAGAACTATTATTTTTAACAGGAAATTGTCAGTTGCTTATACATCGGTTTAGGGGAGACTGAGGCCTGAAAGTCTGGAAACCATAAAGATGTAGATCTTTATTTTTTGTAGCCAAGCTATAATGTCAGTGTCTAGCAAAATAAAAACAAGACAATGTGAGGTTTATTTTCATCCAGTCTTCATGTTTTATATCAGGGAAATGAAACAGAACCTTTTCTCCCTTTAATTCATCTCTCTTCTAAGAGTCATTAACATAGAATGTAGAATAAAGAAAATTAGAGTGAATCTTGAAGACAGTAAAAGTTTGTTCTACTCACCAGACAGACCGCACAGGCTAGCCCATGGTGATTGATTTGCATGTGCCAAAGCACAGCCCACAGCCCTCAGACTTCATAATAGACTGCTCACTCCCTCTGGTGGAGTCAGTCCAGCAGTCAGCACACAGCATGGACATGAGGACCCCTGCTCAGCTCCTGGGGCTCCTGCTGGTCTGAATCCCAGGTAAGAAAGAACCATGCTGAGGAGTAACACAGTTAACTGTTATTCGTGATGCTATACTCTTCACAGAAATCTTCTTAGAGATTGATGGATAGTGTGGATATTCGCTTTTTTGTTTCTCCACAGGGGTCAGATGTGATATCCAGATGACCCAGTCTCCATCTTCCCTGGCTGCATCCCTTGGAGACAGAGTCACCATCACTTGCAGGGCCAGTGAGAATATTGGATATGCTTTAGCCTGTCACCAGCAACATCCAGGGAAAGCTCCTAAACCCGTGATCTATAGTGCAGATAATTTGGAAGATGGAGTCCCAACCAGGTTCAGTGGCAGTGGATCTGGGACAGACTTCACTCTCACCATCAGCAGCCTGCAGCCTGAAGATGCTGCCACTTATTACTGTCAACAGGGTTATGATGATCCTTCCACAGTGATACAAGTCATAACATAAACTACAAGGGAAGCAGAAGTGAGAGCTACTTCTCATGCTTCTACTTGCAGGATCTGCTCTAGAATCACAGGACAGCGATCTTATATGTCTCAGTCGCTGGAGTGAGTGTGCTGGGCTGAAAGTTGAAATATTAAAATTAGAGTCAAGACTACAAACATCTAAACGCACTGTATTTGTTTTTGCATCTTTTAACCTCTAACAGGTGTTCACACTGTGCACAGAGATACTTCTAATTTATTATGTCTAACATTTGTTTTGTGATTTCAAAACATTTTATGCATAAATTCCATCAGCAATTAAAGACTTTTTGCTACTTTATCCTTCTGGTTCATGCCTTTTGTGTTTTTATTTTCTGTTTTGGTTTTAGCTTTTCTTATTGCATTTGGAGAACTTCAGTACAATTTTAGGTACAGATGGTGAGAGTGAACATTGCATTCCTTAATACAACTTGAGTGATAAAATGTTAAATACTCATTGCGAGTTTGGCCTACTAATAGAGTGCTTGCCTAGCATGCACAGAACACTGGGTTCAATTCCTCTTTACCACATACGTAGAAAAAAGCCAGAAGTGGTGCTCAGGCTCAAGTACTAGAGCTTTAGCCTTGAGAAAGTCCAAGGACAGGAAAAAATATATTGACTTTATAGGCAATAGAGGGAATTGAAAGCATGTTTTTATCCAGGATGCTATATGCATAATAGTAAATGATAAATGATGAATTTCAAGTAAGATATTTGGTTCTATTGGGTTTTTTGGTTTTAGTTGTGTTTGAACTCAGGGTTTCTTGCTAAGTAGGCTCTATAATTTAAGTCATCCCACCATCACTTTATATAGCTCTTGAAAGATACATTTTAACAGGGACGTTGTACAGGATAGAGTGAATTTCATATCACCAGTGTTGTTGGAAGAAAATATAGTAAGGCATTGTCTCATGCCCAATTACCAGGCATCAAGACCTGGGAGAAGGACATGAGAAGAAAGAACAATCTGGGCGGACAGCTCTTGCACCTCCCCAACCTCCAGAACTTTGAGAAAAGAAATTCCATTATCAAAGTAACATTTCTCTTGGTATTTTGGTTTCCTTCAGCAATCTACGAAAACAAATATATCAAATCTACAAATTAACTCATCCGAACATCTCTTTTTTTTCTTTTTTACTTTAGATTCTCGCTCAGATTTTGTCTGGTGATTTTACCTAGCTTGGTTTTCTGTTGCAATGCTTCTAATTTCACGACCTGCCTAGCTGCAGATATATGCACGGTCTACTTCAACTTGATTTTTGAGCTGGAATTTCCCTGCCATACAAGTGGCAGATGTGAATCCAATCTTAAATTCTGTGCTTTCAGGTTAGTTGAGATTACTGGCACGAGTTACCATGTCCAGCTCTCAAAGAAAAATGTTTATAAATTTTAATACTACTAAACATAATGAAGTGGTCATTTGAAACTCAGAGTAATGGGTAGAAAAAATGTAGTGCATATTGCAACTGTATGTTGATTCCACATACATTATTATGGACAAAATGAAATAAATAATGGACACAATGTACTTTTCCTTCACTATAAAAGAAGAATAATTCCTGTGAACTGATAAGGAGTGATACAATGATACAGTTAAAAACTTGAAGAATTATTTATAACGGAACAAATCTCATATAAAGATGATGGAAGGTGTGGGAACAACATGGTAAACTGCCTCATGCAGCTCCAAGATGCCATGAACTCGAGTTTGCTCAGCTTTTTGAGGAACTGATTGCCCCGAGAGCAAAAGACATTGAGGTTTTGATAGATTTCTTAACCAGTGAAGAATCCATAGCTGCATTGAGGCTGCTAGTTTGTATAAACTGCAGAAAGATAACCACAAAGCTGCTACCTGTCTGGAAGACATTGTTTATCGAGGAGACTTATTTCTGGCTGACATCGCTATTCCCAGCTTAAGACAAAAAGTGGGGCCCACACCCAGCCTTTCCCAACAACTAGTACCATCACACCTTGGTCTGAAAAAGACCCATCCATGCTATTAGAATTCTGCAGGACATAGACCAACATCGCCACAGTAACTTCTCATATGTTCCACCTTTCAGTTATTATTAATTCACTCATCTTTGTTGATAAACAAGCTCATCAAATCATGATGGCATTTGCTTTAAGCTATCATTGTGTCATCTTTTTGCGTTTACCCCCTCTGGATGAAGATACTAAGGCAAGTGTTCATTTGTGTTCATAATATGAAGAAATAAACATATAATAAAGATGAAAAAAGATGAAGGAAAAAATGACTTCACATTCCAATACAAGAGAAAAAAATACTAAGCTAAACTAAATTAAAGCACACACAGAGTGAGGATGATATGCAGTAGTTTGTGTCCATCAATGTGACAGCAGGATTTGGGATGTAATTTTTCTTTTAGCATGACTTCTATTATCTTGCTAATTCTCATTAGGGAGGCAATTGCCACCTCATACATATTCATATTACATAGAGGAAGAGAATGATAAAGGAAGATGAAATTATGGTCCTTTAAGAGATAAAGGATCCACTTCTGGGCATTTACCCAAATGCCAATAAACAAGGACATACTAAAGCTACTATCACAACCATGTTCATTGTAGCATTATTTACCATAACTAAGCAAGGGAACTAACCCAGATGCCCCTCACGAAATGTTTGGATCAAGAAGATGTGGTACTTATACACAATGGAATATATGCTGCTATCAGAAAGAATGACATTGCCCCATTTGTATGAAATGGAAAGGCTTGGAAAAAATTATATTAAGTAAAGTAAGCCAGACTCAAAGGAATGTTCTCCCTCATTTGTAAAAATTCTCCTAGTAGAGAATCATAACAGCCCAAAAGCTATGAACATAAGGCCATATAAAATGAGGCTAAGCAAAATGAACTCTAGGATATGGAAACAAGAAATTTACGTTTGTGATCATTGTTCTTAAAGTACTATGTGAAGTTATTTCTTTTCTCTTTTTTTCCCCTCATGGTTTATCTAATATTTTCACTGTATCTGACTTTGGTATCTGGTATATTATATATATACATTTATTTGTTTATTTGAAATAGGGAATACAAGATGATTGGAAGAGGATGGAGTGCGGGAAAACATGGGAAGGGGCATCAATGTTCAGAAAGCAATGTATCCACTACCTGACATATAACTGTAACCCCCCTGTACATCAATTCCCCAAAATTAACAGCTGATAAGATGTGGAACCCAACCAAATGCCCCTCAATAGAAAATGGATCAAGAGTGCTTGGTTAGGCAGCACATATACTAAAATTGGAACGATACAAAGAAGATTAGCATGGCCCCTGCACAAGAATGACACGCAAATTTGTGAAGTGTTCCATACTTTTAAAAAGAATAAAAAAACAATAAAAAAGAAAATGGATCAAGAAAATGCAGTATATATACATCATGGAATTTTATGCTGCTATCAGGTAGAATGATATCATCGCTATATTTGTAAGGAAATCGAAAGACTAAAAAAATCATTTTAAAGAAAGTAAGAAAGAACCAAAGAAACATAGGCTTCATAGTTTTCTGCATTTGTAATAATTAGTATACGTTTAGGATTTAACCTAGCAGAAGATCACAATAGCTCAATAGCTATGAGCATATGACCCTATAAGATGATGCTTGAATTGGTGCTGTAGCTAAACAGATAGGGTGGTAGCCTTGAGCTGAATGGCTGAGGAACAAGACTCAGGCCCAGAGTTCAAGTCCCACAACAGACAAACAAAACAAAACAAAACAAAAAGATGATGCTAAGCAAAATGAACTCCCAGATATTGAAACAAGAGGCTTTTCTTCGTGGTTTCTGTTGTTGATTTTTTAATGTACTATGTGAAATTATTCCTTTTTAATTTGTTTTCCCTCCTATGGTTTATCCTCTGCTGTCACTGTATCTGATTTTGGTACCTGGTGAATTTTATATTTGTGTACTTGAATTAGGGAAGTGAAGGCAGACAACAAAATGTTGAGACAAAGGAAAAAACCAATGTAACAGTGATAATAACAAGGTAATATGTTGGAAATGAGTGCTACAACATGAGGGGGGCTGAGGAGAGGGAAATTGGGAGAAAAATGCATAAATGGGTAACTATGTTTGACAAGAAATGTACTGACTACCTTGCTTACATAACTGTAATCCTTCTGTACATCATTCTGAGAGTAAAATTAAATTTAAAAAAAGAATTCTCAGTTCATGACCCTATACCTCAAAATTAGATGAAGAGAAATTGCTATGTGTACACATATTCTGGTGTACCCTGAAGCCTTTTAAACCACAGGACACTTCAGGGAGGGTTCTGAACCCAGGGGAATACAATGGTCTCAAAAATAATAATTCAGAAACAAGGAAGAAGCTAAAACGGAAGAAAGGTTGTTTCTTCAGCTTATGTGATGGTCAAGTTTAGGAAAACCCAAACTATTGTGGCCTATGTCAGGAATTTGCCACAATGATAACAGCATCTGTTATGGTTAGTGAGGGCAAAACATGCATCTAAGGAACTTGATACAGAATTTCATGGTTTGTCTGAATTATATCTGTGCAAAACTGTATTCACTGCACATTTCATATTTCTGCTTTCTGCATTATATGTAGTTTATCTTAAACAAAATCAAACTACTAGACCTAAACTTTTAAGTAAATATCTAGAAAATAAAGAAAGCTGGCTCAGTATTTATGGAAACTCATCCTTCTCAAATAACAGTGTAAAATGTACCTAGAAAGGGGTGGAAGAATTAGAAAGCTGACCAAGAGCAGGAGGAATCATGAGGCATGTCCCTCTCTAGGACACACACATTAGATCTCTGTTGCTCTTCTTGATCACAGTGAATGTCATGACTCTCAGGAGAGGCCCCACCCTCCTGGTGTATCTTTCCACATTACCTGTTAGTGTGTCTCTCTCCACTGCACCCACCAGGTCATTTGCCTATTGCTCCCAAGGGAGGAGCTTCCCTGCAAGTCCCACATAAGAGCTCAGCTCTCACCTTGCCTGCACTGAGCAGGACTGCTTCCTGTGAAAATGAGGTGCCCTGCTCAGCTCCTGGGGCTGCTCATGCTCTGGATCCCAGGTAAGAGCACCGTGGAGCTGTGGAAGGAACCAGGGAGAGGTTGAGCTCTGTGTCCACTGCTCTCCGTGTGTGCTGTGTCCACACATGAGATGAGCAGATCTGCCTTCCTGGATGTACATGGGACACATGGATCTATGTGAGTGACGAAGATTCCAGGGAGAGCAAAGATATGTGTTCTGCCTAGAACTTGATAACGGGAAGGGGTGGCAAATTTTAGAGCCCCTTTGTTTCTTACACGTGTGTGTGTGTGTGTGTGTGTGTGTGTGTGTGTGTGTGTGTTGTGTGCTTTCATAATGTATTTTATGAACATTTTACATAAAATGTAAAAGCATGTGGAGTTTTCTCGTCTAATGGAATCCTATGTGTTGTGAAATATTTGATGCAAAGGGATTTGATTGGACTTGCTCAAAAAGTACACATCCTGAGCACAAGAAGTACCAAATAATTTTCTGTTTTGTTTTAAAAAATAAGTTTTTCCTATTCCAAGTATCCTCGTTCCTCTATGTAGCACTTACCTTCCCCCTCCAAAGACATAGTGGAGTAGCGTTCTACACTGCTTTCCTTATGGAGTGGTGGCAGGGAATCATGATAGCCGATCCTCATTCAACACAACATCAACATGCGGAGTGGTGAAATACATTACTTTAGAGGAGGCCCCACAGCCTCCGTGGTTGGTGTCATGGAGTCAGAACATACAGCACCTGATGACCAGAAGACCCAGCAGCACATACATCACTGAGGCACAGCAGAGACAGAACCATAGCCCATGTAAGAGATATACATTGAGGATGAGTTTTCAGGAATGAGGCAAAATATTCCCTGTCAGTGTGGGATTTCTACGTGGGTCCCCACACAGCCTTTCTCCTGCATCAGATCTCAGCAAATGTCCCATGGGAAAATGGCCTGATGAGATATCATGGCTTGTGAACCTCCAAAGCTCAGCTCACTTTCTTCACTTGACTTTGTGTCCAGGTAAAATCTTTTTCCTAGGTGCAAATGTGGCAGCTATGATAAGCAATGTGATTAGCTAATGACCCTTGTGCAACTACTATGATCATTAATGTAGTCTGGAATTTTAGATCATGCAGTCTATACCTTGTTCATTGCTTCCTAGTGATATTAGTATAACATTCTATTATATATATTTTATAATATTGCAGTGCTCAATTTTGAAGAACTATTCCAAGTCCCAATGATATTCTTGCCAGAAAATGGAAGTACTTTTGATATTTAAGGCAGGTGATGTTTTAGAGAGGGAAAATTTAATAGTGTGTGATTTTAAAGTGAATGAATGTTCTGTGATCTCTGGAAAAAAGAGCACTCACATGGTATTGTCAGTTACCAAAACTTAATTGTATAGAAAATGGTTTCATTGCAATTATGTATCATGCCAATCACAGTATAAAGATAGTTAAATGATCAGGACAAACAACCCAAGGAAATAATCTCTGTTTTATTGAATTTTTTAACTTCAAAGATATAGTTTATATTTCCAATGTAATTGTTTGCCTGTGCAGACAAAATAATAGCAAATAAACATATGTAGTAAGCATTTGGCCATATGTATATTTCTTCACTATATATATGTATTTATAAAAATATGAGTATGCTAAGTTCTGCTGATCTCACTCAATCACCCACCTGAATTACAAGGACCCTGCACACGCCTCTCGGGGCTGGAGACTCATTGGGAACCTGAAGCTAGGGACAGTCCAAAGCACTAAATACCCGTGTTAGGCTGACATCTACAATGTAACAGCAGCAGCTGCAAAGAAGCCCCTGTGGACATGAGAAACCTAGAGTTGGCTCCAGTAGAAATGCCTGAGGATCCTAGAGAAGCAGTCCAGTGAAGGCCCAGTCACAAGTGCAGTCACCCTGCCTGAAGAAGCAGAAACCAAACAGTGGCCAGAACAACCTGGTAGCCTCTTCTTTGTTCTCTAAGAGAAAAAACTTGAGAAGGAAGTGGCTGATGAGTTCTCCATAAAGGCACTGGCTAGTATCGTGGAGGTGGGGAGGATCCATCAGGATCTTGGCAGGGGATCTGTGCATGCTACTATCTCTGGTCCACTAAGGACACTTTCTCATGCCTGGTCCCCGTGACTGTCACTCATCATGTGTGAAGACAACATCAGAGCTGTAGATATTGGAAATGGACAGTGACTAAAAGGGATATTGGGAAAAAGTAGTGACTAAAAGGGAGAAATAGGCCTGGTGTTTGGCCTAGTGATAGGGTGCTTGCCTAGTATGCACAAAGACCCAGGTTTCATTCCTCTGTATCACATACATAGAAAAAGCTGGAAGTAGTGCTATGTGACTCTAGTGGTAAAGCTCTAGCCTTGAGAAAGTCCAAAGACAGTGCTCAAGGCCTGAGCTCAAGCACAGGACTGGCAAAAATAAATACATAAATAAGTAAATAAATAAATAAATAGGAGAAATTGATTTATAAAATTAGAGAATATTGTACTAGGCTATTATCAATAACGTAGAAGAGTGGTAGTTCTGTAATGAAAAGGATGAAATCTTTATTTCTTTAAAAGTACAGACAAATTAGACCTTCAAGATATAAAGCACATTATATCTCCAACTAAATCAAATACATATTTTTATGTAATATTCTTTCTGTGACCATAATTATATGGATTAGTTTAAAACATCTTATTAAATTTTAGAGAATAAAAATCTGATTGTTTTCTTTGATGAAAAAGGATGAAAGTACATATCAGTAGCAAAAAGAATCCTGAAATTTTTGCAAATATAAATGATAAACTCATAATTAGTTTTAACTCTTTACTGCTGTTATAAAGGTGATATACACAGGTTTTACAGCTACATAAGTTCAATAAACAGTGGTTTTTTTGACAATGTTACCACATTTATTTTCTAAAGTTGGTACAAGAAAAAACTGAAAACCATATTAAAGATATCATGAAAACATTAAATATTACAACTCATGAGATTCAAAATTTATTGTGATAAAAGCAAATTATATAACCATGAATTCCTACTTAATAAAGAGCAGAGTTTTCAGATTAAATTTGTATTTGAAAAGCTAACTTCATTAAAAAAACAACTCTGGAAGACTTGAGATTTCTTTCATGTTCCAAAATTCATTTAAAAAGTATAGTTTCAATAAATGTGATAAAAGTTATCTGAGAACATAGGGCTTACATCTGTAATCCTAGCTCCACTGGAAGCTGAGATCTGAGAATTGTATTTTGAAGCCATTCTGAACTCTAGGAAGAAAAATATACATGAGACTCCTTTTAAGGTCCCTGGTCTAGGGCCTGGGCACCATCCTGACTTCTTTTGCTCAAGGCTACCACTCTACCACTTGAACTACAGCCTCAGTTCCACTTGTGCATTTCATGGACTTTAATGCTGAGATAATTCCACACCATGATCCTCATATCTCAGCCTCCAGAATAGTTAGGATTATAGATGTGATCCACCAGTACTCAACTAAGAATCTTATCTCCAATTAATCATCACAAACCAGTAGTGAAGCAATACTTCAAGTGGTTGAGTGTCAGCCTTGAGGAAAACCTGAGGATAACCCAAGTGAGCTAAAAAAGAAAAGTAATAAAATGTATGACCAGGTAAGAAAAACTACCTAAAGTAGTTCAAAGAGAAAAATTGTAAAGATATTTCCTAGGATTCCATTTGAAAGCCCAGGGCCTTGAACAGCTGAGTGGCAGTGCGTTGGACAACAATGTCACTCTTATCAGTGGTTGCCTGAAGGCCAAGCGACTGTGAGACAGCTATGCTAATAATTACCAGCCTGGTTGTTACAATACCATTAATGAATATTGATGTTAAAATGTGCTGTCTCAAAATTGGCTGTGGCTCAAGTGTTAGTGTGGTAGTCTTGAGCTGAAGAGCTTAGGGACAACACCTAGGCCCTGAGTTCAAATCTCACAATCAGAAAAAATATATACTGTCTCACATAATGAATACTAGTTGTTTATGTGTATTTCAATTTGTTTTAAAAAATTTTAGCTGAAGCATTTTCCATGGCACTCATTACATTTCAAGGCCTGAAGAGCCATATGTGACTGATGACTGATTAGACAGCTCAGATCTAGGCATTGTCATTGTGGAATATTTTGTTGGAAGATATTGGGCTGGTTTACATGGGTAGGGAACGCTCATACTGAGGGATGACAGGAGCGGAACATTATTTGATACGTGCAAATCAGACACGTGTGTGCCTGATGTGCTGTTCCACCACCCATAGTGGTTTGGCTGAGTGACACTTTTGTATGGCCAAGAGATGATGAGGATGTTGAAAGAGATGACATCCATCAAGCTATTTTGGATTCCTAAACTGCCTTTGTCCAAGTACTTAAAGGTAATAAACAATTACAATTAAGTAACTAACTGCATAAAAGAAGCAAATGTTTCTTCGCTGAAACAAATGTTTCTATCCCTGGAAATATTAATTTGATGTTTCAGTATATCAGCTAAAGACACACATCTTTCTACCTCTTGGTAACAGCATTGGAGAATTACAGTATGTGTGCATGCATGTGTACACTTGTGTGTGCATGCAGATGTGAGGGATAGAGAGAAATGAGAAAGATGACCACGGACAGAGAGACTAAGATGAATGTAAAGAAGAACCATGTTTGTGTTTGGAGAAGAAATCCATTATGAGGGGCAGAAGGAAGGGAGAGGTTGATGGAGTGTACGTAACTGAAGTACAGTATAGCTATCAGTATTTAAAAAAATCATCAAAAGAAGATAATAGGGGAATAAAGTATGAGGTGGTAATCATCACCAAATAAATTGTATGTGTGTATGGCAGTTTAATAATGGAACTCCTTTGCACAACTTATGCTAAGGGAGATGTAGAGGAAATGGAAGAATTGGTGGCTGGGCAGAGCATCAGTGAAATCCAGTGTCTGTAATCTTAAGAGATGCAATGTCACAGTCAGACCACGAGATGGCAGGCTCCACATTGCTCACACAGAGCTGCCTATCTGAGAATACAATGGAAACAGAAATCTGTCTGCTGTCACCAGAGATACCACTAGAAACCTGAACAGATCAACAGCTCATAACAGAAACTCACACTTAGGCAGCACCTTCTAGAAGGATGGATTTGGGGAAGAAGCCTCTGCCCTTGTTGGTTCTGAGCCCAAAAGCCTGGCATCACATCTATCCCTGCCTCCTCTATATGAACCAAAGCCCTCTCTAAAGAGTTGTGTCCCACAGTGTGTGTGTATTTGGAGAAGTGTTCTGCAAAGAGGAAATGAATGTGAAGGTTGGAGGGAGAGAGTGCAGTCATGGAATTCAATTCATATTCTACAGAATTAAGGAATCTGACATAAAAGATGTGTTAGGGAGGGATGGGAGAGAATGATGGAAGGAATGCTGTTTATCAAGATACATTGTCTTTATAAACTGCTTTGTTGAGTGCTAAATCCTTTATACAGCTCCTGAAAGATACATTTTAAAAGAGAAGTCGTACAGGATAGAGCGAATTTCATATCAAAGTGTTGTTGGAAGAAAAGGTGGCAAGGCACTCTGTCTCATGCCCAATTTCCAGGCATCAAGACTTGGGAGGACATGAGAAGAAAGAACAATCTGGGTGGACAGCTCTTGCACCTCCCCAACCTCCAGAACTTTGAGAAAAGAAATTCCATTATCTCAGTAGCAATTCTCTTGCTATTTTGTTTCCCTATGGCAGTCTAGGCAAACAAATACACCAAACCAGCTCTCCCTGTGCAGAGTCAACCTCAGGAGTTGAGCTTTGGGCATGGTGTGCTCATCTTGATAATCTCCCTCCTACTTCTCTCACCAGGGTGAGGAAGGACTCGGGTTCCACCATCAGTGTGTCTGCATTGAGCGTGAAGGTTTCCTTGTGGATGAAGGTATTGGCCGGTTTGGTTATCTGAATAGAATGGCGTTTACTAAGTAATCAGATTGATCAGTACTGATTTTACTTCTCACACTTCCATGTCAGTGCACAGTTTTGGGAGGTCCTGTCTCTAGTTCCTCCCTGTGTCCTCCGGGAAGGTGATCAGCAAGAAGAGTAACAGCACCCTGACTGGAAACCAGCAGATGCTAAGCTTGTTGTCTCTGTGGCACCATGACTACTGAGGGGAGGCTGGGGGCTCTGGACTGTGGTTATTCTGACCATCAGCAACATCATTGCCTCAGAGGCACAAGGACCAACTTCTGTCCCCACCAGCAGGGGGCAACCTCACTCCAGCTGCTAGGAGAGCCAGCAGAGGACAACTCTGACAGCATATCATACAGCCCTGCCCAACACCTCCTCTGTTTCCTGGCTGGAGTACCTCTGGATTCCTCTCTGCATCTCTGTTTTCTGAGGGTCATCTTCAGGAAATTCTTCTCAAGTTTCTCTCAATAATAATTTCTGTGTCTGAAAGTCTTGTTGACCTTAAATTCACAGGCCATATTCCCAAACCAAGCAGAGATCTGTGGTTCCTTTTGAATAATTAGAAGTTTGCCTTCATTGTCATCATGAGGCACAGGCTTATTCCAATCTTATCAGTGTATCTTTCCTGCAGATCACTCTGATTTCTTTCTCGTTCTTCAGTTAAATTGGAATCAAGGCGATATTTAAAATGGGACATTTCTTAATAAGCTGTCCTCAATAGCATCCTTCCTCTCATTTGCTTCATAGGGCATCAGCTGTGTTCTCCTAGGTCTAGAAATGAGTATCTTTCATAATGGGAAAGAAACATAGTTTTGATCTTCTGTGATTAGTTCAAAAATTAGACATATCAGGAGTGAGGGGACAGGTTGTTATTTTGAGAAAGTTCTTGGTTATCAAGAAAGAAGAAGGAAGGTCAGACTTTACCTCTGAAATGTTTTTGAGACTGCTTTGAAATCTGAGAATTGTATTTGATGAATATTTGCAGAGACATTGCAACCCTCTTGAGACTATGAGGCATTTTTCCCAATCTCAAAAAGATAAAGAAGGAGTTTTGGTCCTTTCTGCTGGCACAAATCTGCAGTCAGCTCCCAGATTTCAGACTACAGTGTGTCATTTAAATCGTTGCTAAAGTTTCTCCTTCTTGCTTTCTTAGTTCTTTTTTTTGTGTTTATCAACTAAATTTATCTTTGACGTTTCCCAAAATAGTTGTGCAAAGGAGTTACCATTTATCAAAGTAGTTTATGAATATATCTAAAAGACACATAACTTATCCAAAAGGGCACATAAGAAGAGGAACCTGACTGAATCTTAGAATGTGCAAGCATATAAAAGCATGTTTTTAGGGAGAACGAGTCATGCAATCCAAGATGTTTATGAATTTTTCCTGAGATTTTCTTCTTATCCTAAATGGGAAATACCCTTTCATTTATCTAACTCCTTTCAATTCCACTCATCATTCAAAAAGACTGTCATTAAGGTACAGAGAAATCATTTACTGAGCCATGAAGAGAAAGGTAGCTCAGTTTACCCATGGTAGAGAGACTGGTTACACCTTGTGAACTTTGGGGGAGTATGTGCTCTCCTGGTTTGAGCTGGGTAATGTGGGGACTTGGAACCTATGCTGAGTGACATTCAGAGAGGAGCCAGCCCTGCAGCTGTGCCCAGCCCTGCCCAGCCCCTGCTCATTTGCATGTGCCCAGAGCTCAGCCCACTGCCCTGAGCACTTCTTCAGAGTCTGCCCACACCCTGGGCAGCAGTCAGTCCAGTCAGCACCCAGCATGGACATGAGAACCCCTGCTCAGCTCCTGGGGCTCCTGCTGCTCTGCCTCCCAGGTAAGGAAAGACATTGCTGAGCATTAACTCAGCCTAGTACATCCAGGCCTGTTTGGAACTTCAATGAAGACCTCTTGTAACATGGTTAGCAAGGATAATTGTTTTTGTGTTTCCTCTGCCAGGTTCCAGATGTGACATCCAGATGACCCAGTCTCCATCCTCCCTGTCTGCATCTCCAGGAGACAGAGTCACCATCAATTGCAGGTCCAGTCAGAGCATTGGTAGTAATTTACACTGGTATCAACAGAAACCAGGCAAAGCTCCCAAGCTCCTCATCTATTCTGCAAAGAATTTACACTCTGGGGTCCCATCCAGATTCAGTGGCAGTGGATCTGGGTCAGAGTTCACTCTCACCATCAGCAGCCTGCAGCCTGAAGATGTGGCCACTTATTACTGTCAACAAGGTTATAGTAGTACTCCTCCCACAGTGATACAAGTCATAACAAAAACCTCCCCGGGAAGCAGAAGTGAGAGTCTGGGCTGCCCCAGCTGCTGCTCCTGCTGCCTCCACCTGCTGACACAGCTTCCCACATGCAGCCAGTATTTTAAAGTCACTGGAAAGTATTGAAGGAAGGACATGGAGGCATCTGCACATCCTCACTCTCTTCTCCTCCCCAGCAGCACACACCTGACAATTCATCTTCTGACTTACAGAGGACACAATCTCTCCTCATTTGTGGTTCAGTTTTGTTATAAATTTGAAGTCAGTAATAGCCCATCATTGATTTTTATATCTATGTAGTTATTTTTCTCTCTCTAAGACATTGTCTATAACCTTGGGTACCCGAATATTGAGTAACTGTTCTTGTACTGTTTGGATCTAATATCCACACAAACCCTTTGCTTAATTGTGATTATGTTCCAAAATTTATGTGCCAGTGATTTTATATAGAGATTCCCATACCTATTTGCTAAACAAGTCATTTGAAATATGATGTAAAAATCAATGTTGATAAAATCTTACAAAAAATTTGCAGGCAGATGGAGAAAAAAAACACAATAGGTACAACATAGCAGACTATTTAAAGAAAGTTAAAATAGATTTGAGATGATTTTTTTGAAAAACAATTTTGTGAACAATTATAGACATTAATTTTTAGTATAATTTTTGTTGCCACAGTTTAATTGTATTTTAAGTGCAATAGGATATTTAGCTATGTGCACACATTGTGCAATGATCTAAATAATATACTTGTCAAGTTAGTTCATCACATTACACATCAGTCTCTCATAGTCAGGTTTCTGATTTCTTCTGCAAATAAAGTATTTTATGAAAAACCTTATTTCATATAATATGTTAACAACTAGTGCATTCTCTAATAATCAGATAATTCATTTATCTTTGATCCTGAATGTCAAAATCAATGCCATGATCTCATCCTTGAAAGTAGACTGGAATAATTAATTTTAGTTAGGTGAATAAATATCAAGGCAAAAGAATATAAATTCTGTATATCTGCTTAGGAATTGTTCTCCTAAACCAGAAATATTTTTCCTGTTGCTTGATCTCAGGGTGTTATTCAGAGCAAATGGACAAAGCACCATTGGCTTTCAGCCAAGTTCAAATAAGTCCACACATAGAAATACAAAAATATTTGAGAAAGGGTATCAATATTTGTGAAGTAATGCATCTTCTACCTAGTGATTATAATCTAACCTTTCTATTAATTACAATAAAATATATGAGAAAAGAACAACAAACACAAAAATAAAACTCCTGTTTTCATAAAAAAGAAATACAAACATACAAAAGCTTGTGAAAAGTAGGATATATTGAAAACTTTTATAGAAATATGTAGTAGGTATAGATAAATGGGGACTCATGTTACATTAATTTGTCAGAATTATCAGAAAAGTGTCTTTAATGTACCATCTAGATATACAGAGTCCTGCACTGACATTGAATTGCTCAGATAGTATTTTTAATCATAGAAATATGTATGTCAGGAAGGGAGGAGTTAGATTGAGAAGATGAAAGTTGTTATAGCACTCAATATGCATTGCATGTATACATTGACATGTTTAATGGTCACTTATGTACAAATCTTTATAGATAATGACATATAATTAAAAATAAGAAATGTGTATGAAATTCTCACATGTCTTTCATTTCATCTCTGTCCAGCTGCTTAGAATGGAGTCTCTTAAGGCTTCTAATCCCATTTGAGGTTAGGCATTTAGAAGAGCTATCATCTCATTCAGAATATTACAGGAAATCTGAGAGGAGAGTAGTGGTGGAAAATGCATGTCCTGAAGAGACTGTGATGAGGAGGACCCAGTGAGGTCATGGCCCAACTCTCAGAATATATCCAGGAAGGCTTTGCCTAAGATCAGGTTCACATGTGCCTCTTCGTGTCAGCAACTTATAACATAGCAAGAGCTTCAGTCAGTCTCAGTCCATGGAAAATGAGGTATTTGCACTAAATTTGGAACACTTCTCAAAAAAAACTTTACACAAAGGGAGCAAGCACAGCTACAGATGGATGTGATATTATTTTCTTTCTTACTCAGGATTTGTCCAGAATTCAGAACCAGCAGTGGCAGCATTACTGAGAACATGTTATAAAGTCAAAAACTACCTCAGACTGCTGTGTTTCTGGATCTTTATTTAGGACGTTTGACCTGTGCCAAGGAACCATAATGTTTCCCTGGTCAGTTTCTGTAATATTTTTAGGGCACCTGATCTTATGAAGTCTTTGATCCATTTGGAATTGATTCTGGTGTAGGGTAATATATAAGGATCTAACTTCAGTTTTCTGTGTATGTATAGCCAATACTTTCAGCAAAATTTGAAGAGGCTGTGTTTCTTTCATCCTGATTTTTTGTTCCTTTTCTTCTTCTTTTTTTCTTTCTTTCTTTCCTTTTATTTGTTCTTTCTTGCTTGCTTGCTTTCATTCCCCTATCAATGATTAGTTGACCATAATTCTGTAAAATCATTTCCGTGTCTTCACTTCTATTTCATTTGTCCTCAGGCTTATTTATTTGCCATTACCAAGCTATTTTTATAACTACAGCTTTATAATAGAGTTTGAAGTCTGATGTTGAGATTCCTTCAGCACTGTTCTTCATGTTAAGGATTTTTCTTTTTGCTATCCAGTGTCTTTTATTATTGTATAGGACCTTTTAGATCACCTTTTCTGTTTTATTAAGGAATTTTGTTGGACTGTCCATGTTTACATCCAGTGTTTCCTGGGTAGATCATTTTCCATGTACTTGGATTGTATTTGTTGAGATGGGTATGTTTCTCTATCAATAATTTCTTCTTCATGATTATGTTCATTAAAATTATGTTTATTAATGAAACATCAATATTGTATTATGTTTATTAATGTTTTCCAATAACTTCATTATTACATTTATTAATAAATGTAAAATCTAGAAAAAAGAATGTTGTTACGATATTGATGGGTATTGCAATGGATCTGTAGCTAGCATTTGGCAGTATTACCATTTTCACTTAATTAATCCAATGCAGGAACATTAGAGGGTTTTCTACTTTCTTGAACCTGCTTTATTTTCTTTTTTCACACCCAGATGATGAATGGATCAGGAAGATGTGATATGGAGTTCTATGCTGCCATCAGGTTTTAATGCTTTCATTTCTTTGTTAATTCTGAGGGTTTTTAAAATTATTTTTGAGGCTATAACTCAAGGAATCAGGCTTTCCTGATTTCTGCCTCCCTCTTCTCATTGTTGCCATACAGAAAAGCTACAGATTTTGTGTGCAAATTGTATACCCTGATACATCTCAAGCAAGTCCAATGAGACGTGGATGAAATCTTATTCTCCTTTCTGCTCAGAATGTGTCCAGAATTCAGAATTACTATCAGAATTGGTGAGAGCAGGCTACATGTACAAAACTACAACAGGTCTCCTGAATGTGATTCTGCACATCAGCAGTTAACAATAGAATTCCTGTTAGGCTTAGGAAGTTGAATGGGAAGAGATGAGTTTTACAGGTAAAGGGATGCATTTTACTCCTCAGCCCATTAAGAACATTATTATTGAAACCACATTTCTCTGTCTCTATCTCTGTCTCTCTCTCTCTCTTTCTCTCTCTCTTTCTCTCTCTCTCTTTCTCTCTCTCTCTCTCATACACACACACACACACACACACACACACACACACACACACACACACACCTGTGTCAGTCCTTTTCTCTAGCAAAGTAACTGACCTAAGCTCTGAATAAATAAGTGTCTTGTTTACATTAGTTATAGATGCAGGAAGTGGATTATCCTCACAAACCGTCCATATTCAGGTGAGGCCAGTCCTATCTTTTTTACAAAATGGTTTGCTAATGAAGAAATAGCTGCAAGTTCAAGTAGCCATGCATATAGTTGTCTTAAGTTAATTCAAGCAACTATTATGAGAACCAATTCACTCCATGAGAATAACTTTCACCTTCCCGTGGACAGTGGTCAGGACTTCTTCCCATGCCAGTTTGTTCCATTGGATATCATTACCAGTCTACTTCTCCATGTGCTATCTCTTCCCAGGTGAAGTAGACACTAAAATCTCTGAAATAAGAAGAGGCTGATTAAAGTAGTTTGGGGACTAGAGGCATTTGAAGATATTATGTTAATTTAAGGTAATCAGAATTAAACATATGCACATCTATAATTATTTGGAAAGTTCCACAAAGAAGTTTCAGTTCAGCATGTCATTGTATGAGTACAATGCAATTTGATCAATTTTAGACTTCCATTACTCTCCAGAGGGAACTTTTAAGAAATCACTTGATTAATTTGCTGTACAAACATAGTGTGCAAGAATGACAGGATATTTAGTGGACTTAAAACATTGTTACATTGAGCATGTATCACACTTTTAAATATAATCATTTCTACCATTTCCTCATTCCCTTAAAAAAGGTCATTTGATTACTCAATACCTGTAAGAGGAAATAATGTTCTTCCTGTCAATTTCTTCCCCTAGGTCTTAATTGGAAGATTTTGATGAGCAGAGGTGCTAATTGAGTGTGCTGGCTCATGCATGTAATTCTAGCTACTAAGAGGCTGAGATCTGAAAATGGCAGTTCAAAGCCAGCCCAGGCACTAAAGTCTGTGACTCTTATCTTCAATTAATCACTAGAAAACTGGAAGTGGCACTGTGGCTCAAGGGGTAGTGTGGTATCCTTGTGCTCAAGAGCTCAGTTACAGCTCCCAGTCCCAGATTTCAAGCCCAACAACAGATAAAAAGCAAGCAAGCAAACAAACAAAGCTTCTATCACTCCTAGATAACATCTCTAAACCCATACCTTGGTAACTTTGATAATCACCAGTCTCTTTATTTCATCATTTTACTGTTATTAGATAATTCCTTGACAAACTGTTCAGCCAACATTAGGTGCTGTGTCCTTTTCTAGACTACCTGAGGAAGATGCAGGAGAACCCGGAAGAGTGTCCATTCCCATCCTGGAGAGTGTCCTGGACATAAACTTGCATACCTTGTGGTCTCTGATGCTGTTTTAGGCTGGAAGAGCCATGTGCATCCCATCCTCCCAGCTGTTTCAGGTTTTCTCAGTGGGGTCCTTCTTCCAAGAGCTGCAGGCATCCTGGATTTTATTGGTTATCACCAAACCCAGAGCACATCTGATGTCACCTTCCTCAGAAGAGCAGGCCTCACCCTCCCTTGGCTCTTCTCACTCTGTTGCCCCCACCTGGATATTTGCATACTGCTCCCTAGGGACGACCTTCCTCTCTAAGTCTGAGATAAAGGCTCAGGTCTGAACTTGCCTTGACCAGTGAAGACTCCTCATTTCACTCCTAGAAATGATGTACTTCTCTCAGCTCCTCTGGCTGTTAATGCTCTGGATCCCTGGTAAGGTCAAAGGGAGATGAGGAGTGAGAGTGAGCTATCAGGGCACAGTTGTTTCCAATCCATGTGTTAGACATGCAGGTCTTGTTATCCATGATGAAGCAAGTGAGGTTTAGGTGTGTGAGAAAGGGGAGCATTTCAGAAGGAGATATGCTTCATCACTGAAGCTACTTCAATGAGGACTCTGCTTGATGAAAATAATATAGGTGACCCCAAGAGACCCATTTAGATTTTAAAACAGCTGTATTTTTAATATAACATATTTATAGATTATAATGAAATATTAAAAATAGACAAGATATGTCAAATTATAACTAAAAGATCTTGCTTTGCTATGTTTGTACATAACCTTGCACATCTGTCTTATTATAATTTCAGGATGCAGTGGAGATGTTGTGCTGACCCAGTCTCCACTCTCCCTGCCTGTCACCCTGGGAGAGCCAGCCTCAGTCTCCTGCAGGTCTAGTCAGAGCCTTGTGAATAGCTATGGAAGCACCTATTTGGAATGGTACCTGCAGAAGCCAGGCCAGTCTCCACAACTCCTGATCTATAAGGTTTCCAACCAATTTACTGGAGTCCTACACAGATTCAGTGGCAGTGGGTCAGGCACAGATTTCACACTAAAAATCAGCAGGGTGGAGACTGAGGATATTGGTGTTTACTACTGCTTTCAAGGTACACATGATCCTCCCACAGTGATACAGCCCTGAACAAAAACTTCCCTTCTGGCTGGGGACTGTGCTCATGGGGTGCTGTTTTGTTGAGCAGCAGAGTAGAAGGTCTGAGTCACCCAGGAAAGGGGATTGTGTTGTTTATGTGAGTGTGACTCTAAGTTGAGTCAGTAAGGTGACAATCTGACTATATACAATCTACAAACTCTTGGAGAACTATCATGGAAATATAAACCATCAAGAGAATTCTGATAAATGATGAGATATTTAATGAAAAGTCCCTTTGTCCCATCAGTAGTATTAGCTAGCCAGATGTATATGAATCAATTATCTACCTTGATTTTTCATTTATATTGACCCTTCAAATACGTCTATCAAGCATATGGTCCTGGTCCACACCTATTGCACATACTATGCTTTCTGTTCAGAAGCTGGAGGAAGCCCAGTTGTACCATTTCAAGTTTCATGGTTTGTTTCTATATCTCACTTGACCACCCGGCCCTTAGCAGAGATTGTTCACTTTTTCCTGTTTGGATCAGTCTGAGGCAGATACAATACTGGACTCTGCACACTGGTCTCTGGCCTTCTGTGGCCCAAGGGTCTGGTTCTAGTTAAAACAGTGGAGTATGGTCACGTCCTGTGATGGTTTCGTTGTTCTCAGATGTCTGAGATTGAGCCTTTGGTCAAAGGATCTAACATTCATAGCCTTATTTGGTAAGCCACAGTGACTTTATTTGAAAAACCTTAGACCAGAAATATCATTAATGCTTAGGTGTGTCTTGTTTCCACTTTTGGTATTTGTCTTTTCCTTGTAATGAGCCTTTCAGAAACCTGGATCTATGACATTGCATAGCCTAGACCTTGAAGATTCTAGCTCTGAACTTCCAATGACGAATCTGATGAGCTTATGCAAAGTGTCAGAGCACAATTGGTTAGAACAAGGCCAGTGAGTTCTTAGTAAAAATAATAGAAATGGAGAAACAGTTGCCATTACTCCTAGAAATAAAAATATATACTTCTCAGGTGTCCAGAAATGAACTTAAAAGCCTCATTCACAATAATATTTAGACAAATTCTAAATATAAAATGCATTTTACATCATTTCCTATACTTTATAAGAATTATATAGCTAGTTTAAAACATAGATTTATGTAGAAGAATCAATGAAAGTCTTGGTAAAAAAATACAAAAGTAATGGTGAAAGATGTCCCTGCCAACACAGCTTCCTGTGTCTGGGTAGAATAAGAAGACAATCATTTCCCTCATTTGTCATAATCATAGAAACCTTGGGCTCTCATAGCAGAGATCTGCAATAGAGCAAAACCTAGATACATAAGGCCATACAGTATGATGCTAAATGAAAGGACCTCTAGGATATAGAAACAAAAGCCATATAATGAGTGATAGTTGTCCTTAATGTACTATGTTATCTCTCATCTCTTTTGCTATCCCCTGGTTATCTCATATTGTTACAGTATCTCACATTGTTATCTGATATATTGGATGTATTTGTATTTGGTTATTTGAAATTAGATAGGGAAGGGGGGAAAACAAGATATGAGGGGTGGGGGTGGGCGGGAGGGAAATGGGGACCAAGACATGAGAAAGGGTATCAATGTATGTGTATTAATGCACCTTCTATCTGGTGAATATAATGTAACCCTTCTATTAATTACAATAAAATATATGAAAAAACGAAGACAGTGCACTTTGCAGGCTCTTTTCTATTTTAATGCATCTTTCAGTTCTTAGGTAACACACAGGCAACCAGTCATCCAACGCAGGCTTCCTAGATTTCCATCAGTGTAAACAGCATCTTCCAAAGTGCATTCTCACATACTTAGGAATCATCCTTTCCACTGCATCTCAAGACAGCTAATGTCTCCTCTGACATCTCACATCCCACCTAATCTCTCTGTTTCCAAGAGATTTGAGGTGCCACAACTCCCTCTGGGGGTAAAAAGTGAAATACCTTCAGTTCCTTAACTCTGGTGGAGAATTTTCTTCGTTGATTCTTAAATATAAAGAATCACATTTTAGAAAATATGTTGAAGGCAGTACCATGAATACTCCTAGACAGGAACAAATTGAGCACATGAACAGAACCACTGACTCACAGTTTTCATTTCAAGACAAATGGCAGACATTGAACAAATGCCTCTCATTCTATTCTGTCCCTGTTTCCTCAGATTCCCCTCCTCTTCCCTCACGCAGCCTTCCGTGCATCCCCTCACCGTTACCTGGACCATATTGGTGTGTCCTCATCTCTTGGCAGGATTAGAGTTAGAGAAAGGGGGAACAAGTTAGAGTTAAACAATTGTGTAGCTGCCCCAGGCAACGACACGCCACTTAGGAGGCGTACTGGGAATGATCACAGACTCAAATCGCTGCAAGCAGAGGCGGTTTATTTCTCTCTTCTTTCTTCTCTGCCTCTCTCCTGTCTCTTCTCCGTCTTTTCTCTCCTCTCCATCTTTTCTCCCTTCTCCTCTTCCCCGCAAACCCTACACTATTTATATCCTTAAGCAGCCAATCACAGTAAAGGTCATCTGCAAAGCAGCAAACAAATGTGGAAGAAATCTAGCAATCCACTCTATTCACAAGCACGGAAAAAACAAATCAACAAATCCAAAGAAACTTCCTGGTCAGCAAGTACTGACTCATTAGCGAGCTGCCAGGTGCCAACTTATAATCTTACTTCCTCAGGAGGCTGAAAGCAATGGTCTCCAATAAATTGTATTTCCTCAAATAAGCATGCAAAAAAAGTCTGAAGGCTATTTAACAAAATCATCTTTAGAACAAGGATATGAGGCTTTCATTCCATTATGCTCCTGCTGTTGAAAATGACCACACACAAAAATCAGTGCCGGGAACCAGACCCTGCTGCTAAAACTCTGGATGCTCTTGTAACAGAGCCCCTTTGAACACTTAAAAAATTCTATTAGAAAAGAGCAACAACCTCTATTTGCAATAGGTGAATAGTTCACATGTAAAAGGAGAAAAAGTAATTTTTATTTATATGTCCCTTAGATTCATGATGACACTTCCTTGGAACTTTTTTGGGAGATGGGGAGTCATGGGCCTTGAACTCTGACATGAACTCTGCCCCTGAGCTCTTCAGCTCAAGGCTATGACCCTAACATTGAGCCACAGCCCCACTTCCCGTTTTCTATTGATAAATTGGAGAAAAGAGTCTCTTGGCTTTGTATTGCCTGGGTTGGCTTTGAACCTTGATCTTCAGATCTCAGCCTCCAGAGTAGTTAGGATACAAGGTTCCTTCTGTAATTTTGAAAGAAGCCTTGTTTGTAGATGGAAAAATGGACATTTGTTTTTTTATTGTCGGGATAATGTATAGAGGGATTACAGTTACACGGTCAGGTAGTAGGTGCGTTATTTCTCACACACTGATATCCCTTCTCATGTTTTTGTCCCTGTTTCTCTCCTGCCAACCCCTCCCAATTATCCTGTTTTCCCCCCTTCCCTTTCCTATTCCAAATAAACAAATAAATGTATATACAATATACCAGGTAACATGGACATTTCGGTTTGCTTTTCTAACTCATCTATTACACCTCTACATTATAATTACAATCAATTATACATTGTATCTATTTCCCCAAATAGCTATGACTATTTGCCTACAGTTTTCTCTAGAGACTGTTGAATCTAAACCCATTGCAGAGAACATCTGCAGGATGGATATTGGCCTTTCTGAGAAGTCATGTTCTACACTGTGATTATCTACAGATTCTTTCAAAGGCTTGGCCATATCTATCATGACCTCAAAGAGAGAAACAGATCCTAGTGTTACATGAGAAAGAAACCTTTACATGGTAAGGAATAAACACAATCCCAGGATTAGTTAGCAAAAAGACAAAATCTTCACCTAATACAAAAGTAGCACACGGCTGAGCAGCGGATAGAAGTATGAATAAATTGTTTTAAACCCATAGCTCAAACTCTCAGGGAAGCAGAGAATGGTATGAAGGTTATTGTGGGTCAGCCAGGAAAAGTTAGTCAGATCACATTCATCATCAAGACAACAGTGAACACTATTTTAATCTGATCATCAGTTTTGTGGTCTTATCACTCTTAGTGACCACACACCAGCATGTTGCTGAATCTGCTGATTAGATGTATGCATTTTCTTCATTCTTGACACATTCAATTATGGATGTGTGTGAGCAAAGTCCACAAGTGCTGCTGTATTCTTTTGATGGTGTTGGTAAGGGGCCCATCATTTGAATCACCATTATTGGATGATCTCCATTTCAATTCTAGATTAAAATGATGTTTTTTCTTTTTCTCTGCTACACAGTTGCTCTTTCCCCTTTGAAATTTGTGAGGATGTGTGAAATTTTAAGGATTTATAAATATCCTAATCCTTATTGAAATATCACAATGAATCCAAAGATCTATAATTTATTAAATGGAGTTTATTAGTATTTATCTGACATTCAAAATCCCTCAAACTTGACAAGTGTGCATCCCTTCCTAATTGATTTCTCTTCAGACTTTCCTTTACCCCATCCACCAGGAATTCATAAAATGGTTCAAATTCATCAAGTTCTTTTCCTATTTTTGATAAAGTATCAATTATTTCTGCAAAAGTCACTGTTACATTTGTAGAAAAAATAACCTGGAGGTCCATCAGTAATGGTACTATCTGTTACTGCAACTAGAGCATCTTTACTTCTAGGTGAGGAAAAATAGTCTATCCATGTATCCATTCCTCTATCTGTATATATGTAGATACATTTATGCATACACATTCATATGTATGATTGTATGCATATAAACATATACATCGTGCATACAAACATGTATACCTGTATATGTTAATCTATACTTCTCTATTTGCATCACCAATAGGTTATGATTAAATAAAATCAATAAAAAATATTTATTCATTTATTTATTTATTGAGAGCCCTAGGGTTGAGCTCAGAGCCTGAGCACTGTCCTTGGACTTTCTCAAGGCTAGAGTTCTACCACTTGAACCTCAGCACCACCTCTGGCTTTTTTTTCTATGTATGTGGTACCAAGGAATTTTACCCAGGCCTTCCTTCATGCTAGGCAAGGACTCTACCACTAGGCCAAACTCCCGGCCCCAAATTTTTCCTTTCCTTTTTTTCCACAACATATTCAGTTTAATATCTACAAAGTATGTTGTTAAATTAAGACTAAAAGTTCATTTAGAGTGTAATTCTTTACCACAAGAATGAGAATGTTGGTTGTAATTATCCCTCATGAATTTAGCCATATGAGCAACAGGTCTTCCGGATGATGAGAAACTCCTAGTGTCACCGTCACTGCCACTATCACATCATATCAAATCCTTCCTCACACACATTTGTTCACACATTCCTTAGATTGTGGTAACTCAGATAAGATGACACAACTTTGCATCCCATGTAGTAGTGATTTCCTGGACCCTGACAACTTCACAGGCTCCACATATTTGGGTGTCCTCTTGGGTCTCTCCATCTCAGCACTTTCAATGGAGTCGGCAATGCTATTTCTCCCTTGCATAGACTATCAGCTCTCCTCGCTCTTGTTTCTAAGCTCCAGAGCCTCTTCTCACTATTGATGATGTTTCCATGTGCTACTTTTTCCAAGGATCTGCTCAGAGATTCTTACATATTCTTCCTTTTCAGAGTTCTCCTCATACTTCTTGGGCCCAATATCTTTAATCCAGTTCTTGAGCACTGTGTTCTCATAGAAACTAGAAGAGACCACTGAGTTGAGAAGACATATTCATTTTTAGACAACTCAGTAGGCTTCAGGATAATCTTGGTTCACCCTCCTTTTCAAGGAGAATCTCTACTTCTGAACATAGTAGCTGAAATAAAGGCAATTAAAACCCAGAAGTTATTGTCTATACATTACATTAGTCTTTACAGTATTAGAAATATATTACTTGTGTTCACATTCATGCCAGAGACAGAGCACCAAGAATTTGAAGAGTTGGGATTGTGTGTGGAAATGCTTGCTGTTTCTGGATAGAATGAGAAGATGGAGCACATTGTAGAGTCTCTGCAAAGGGCAGACAATGAACAATTATTCTCATGCTGCTCTGGCCCAGATTCATGAGACTCTCCCCAATGCAACCTCCCCTCCTTTACCCTCCGGAAACAATACCATTACTCAAGAGAATGGGCGGTGGGCATCCTGGGCCACATTGTAGACTCATTTTCACCATATTTGTGTCTTCCAATTCTTACATCGTCAAAACACTAGGGGTCACTCAAGTCCTATATACAGAAATCTTTCTATATTTTATTGTTCTATGGGTGGTTAACTCACCTGTTTCCACACTCACTTTCTTTCCCTGAAATGTGAATATCAGAGCAACTATAATCAGGAATATCTCCTTGCCTCTTCATTATTGCCTACCAAGATCTGCTGTTGTTGAACTCTAGTACAAATACTGCAAGTTTGAGTATGATGACTTTGTGGTGGTTGAATTTTAAAACCTGATCACACTGATAGGATTTAGATACAAAGGTGTAGTGTAGGAGCATTGTCAGTGTTTTCAATATTAACTAGCAATCATCCATATTTAAATTTCCATGTAGCTGTCAGTTATTTCCCTTAAATGGGGTATGATTGGTGCAATTTAATATCCATGGTAGAAATATTCATTATCTTCATTATGTTAATTTCAACAATTATGTGAATGACCAGTGTGCCAGGGCTCCTCGATTCAGCATGCTGATGCACTACTTCCAGGAATATATATCTTCTCTTGGTTACCTCCATGGGCCATATCTATTTTTTTAATGTTCATGTGTGTATATGTTAGAAAGAGTCCATTCAGTGGAAAGGCCTCTGTCTGATTTTATCTCACCTACTGTCATGTGGGTCTGAGGAGAATGATAGCAGATTCCTCAGAACATGTGCAGAATGTGGGGTGCTATTATGCTCCCCTCCTCACCAACACTCACTGAAAAATGATGGAAAACAGTTCTTGCAACAAACTCGGGTCCAAGTAACAGGAATCCAAACAGCTTACCTGTGTTATTATCTCTTAACAAAAAGCACCTGGAAAAGTGCTGTTCCATTCACCTGCATAGCTCTGCTGCTGTTCCAGCTAGACAGTTCATTCCTTGGAACACCCAATTTACAGTTAAATGACACCAAGAATCTAATCATGGTTGGTCAAGGGGAGTGCAGTAAAGAAGAAAGGGGCAGACAAATGAAGAGAGGAAGGGTGTGCAAATATATTTACAATATTCAATGTATATAAATAAGTATATATATGAATGAAAATGGATAATTGAACAGATGAGTGGGGTTGGAAGAGAAGCAGGCAAATGATGAAAATTATGGCATTCATCAAGATGAATTGTGCTAAAATGTAAGAAAGTATATCAATGTGTGAGAAGTAATGCACCCACTATCTGGCAAATATAACTGCTATCCCCCTGTGCATTGAAATAAAAAATGTAAAAAACGATTAATTGTGATAATGAACTGACTTGTTAAGAATTATCACCCCTTTTATAACTACTTAAAGATGATAAAAGTTTAGGGAAAAATAAAACAAGCCAGGCACTGGTGGCTCGTACCTGTAATTCTAGATACTCAGGAGGCTGAGATCTGAGGATTGTGGTTTAATTCCAGTCTAAGCACTAAAGTCTCTGAGATACTTATCTCTACTTAATCATCAAAAATCCAGAATTAGAGCTATGTCTCAGTAGTACAGTGCTTGCCTGTAGCAAAAATACTCAGGGACAGACATCAGGCCTTGTATTCAAGCCCCAGGACTAGCAATAAACAAACAAAACAAATACATTTCTAAATTGAATATAATATAATACCAGTGCTAGAGATTACAAGAAAACTATTGTAAAGTTGAAGGAAAAAAGTGGGTTTCCCACTGCACACACCCCAGACAAAAGTACAATTGGAAGGCTTTGGCTAGAGGACTGATAAGGACAAACAAAGGTCTCCTAATATAAGTCAGAGGTTGATGAAATATCCAGCCTCTGGTTCATTTACATGCTGGCTGGGAGTGTTGATAAAGTTTGGGTGGAACTTGAATCATCTGGAAGCTGAGATATAGTTCTTTGGAAGTATCAGAGTTCAAAATGTCATTTCCTGGCTTTCCATATCATTCCTCATGAGGAAGCAAATTCTGGAGGAATATAGCTCTATAATTACTCAATGGTAAGGGAATCTCCTGACTACATGCAGCACAGATCTCTAATTATTCCAGTGGAACATGTTTGTCTTTGAAAAAGTTAATTCTGCCTGATGCATATCTGATCATTAACTGAGAAAACATTCTCTTTCTTTTTTTTAATCTTTTTTATTGTAATTAATAAAGGGGTTACATGATATTTGCCAGATAGAAGGTACATTAATTCACATACATTGATACCCTTTCACATGTCTTGGTACCCATTTACCCTCCCCCCATCCCCCCACCCATCTTGGTTTTCCCCCTTCCCTATCAAATTTCAAATAACCAAATACAAATAAATTCAATATATCAGATAACAAAGTGAGATACTGTAACAATATGAGATACCCAAGGGAGAGCAAAGGAGATGAGAGACAACATAGTACATTAAGGAAAACAATCATTCGTTATATGGCTTTTGTTTCAATATCCTGGAGCTCCTATCAATTAGCTTCATACTATATGGCCTTATGTATCGAGATTTTGCTCTATTGTAGATCTCTGCTAGTAGAGCCCAGGGTTTCTACTGATTATGATGAATGAGGGAAACCATTGAGCCTAAGTTCCTTTGAGTCTGTCTTACTTCAATTAATATAATTTTTTCTAAGTCTTGCCATTTCCTAACAAATGGGGCATAGCTAGTAAATTAATTAGGAAGCCTACAGAGTGGGAGAAGATCTTCATCAACCAAACAACGGACAAAGGCCTCATATATAAAATATATCAACAACTCAAAAAATTGAATCACTCCAAAACTAATCTCCAAAGTAACAACCATCCCATTAAAAAATGCACCAAAGACTTAGAGAGTCTTCTCTGAAGAAGAAACAAAAATGGCCTATAGACACATAAAGAAATGCTCAACATCTCTTGTCATAAAAGAAATGCAAATCAAAACAACTCTAAGATTCCACCTCACTCCAGTTAGAATGGCCAGGATCAGGAAAACGAACATTCTCTTTCAAGAGAGACTATGTAGTTAAAATTAAAAGACTTAGATCAGAAATCTGGGGGTGGATAGATCAGGAGGAGATACAGTAAGCACTCAGGGACAATGTTGTGGACATAAGTAAAGAAAACCGGTGCAGAATTATGGGCTGGGGCCCAAAATTATTAACGGTTGCAATTTACATTTGTTTTACTCAGCCATTTCATATTAGGGTCCAGACTCTGTCTCAGCAAATGTCCCAACCTGCTGGGGTTTAGGGCTCCAACCACGTCCTTCTGATGAAGCAGCTCTTGTAACTGCCGATGTGTGGGTGGACTCATTTATACCAGCATAGTCTATCTGCATGCAATGATCCAGAATCTGCAAGATCATTGAAAATGCAAATTGTATCAGAATAACTGGAGAATACCAAATGAACTGAGAAGACATATGCCTTTTAATTTTTTTGGAAGTTTATCTCATGTGATCTTTATTTGTAACGCTCTGATGTTATAAGCAGATGCTGGAATTTCTTGTATTTTAAAGTTTTCATCCACAGTCACCACAATGATTTCAGGAGTCTTCACTTACAACATCCTAATTTTAAAGTGGCTGCTTTCATACTCTTAATTAATTATACTGTATAGTTGCAGGCTTGTGTATGATACTTCAAAACAGTGAGCTCTAGATCAGATTATATAATTACCCAAAAATTGAAAACAAAGCAATAAAAACAACTGAAGAAATGACGATTATCCTTTCACCCCCCCAAATTATATATAGAGGTTAATTCTTTATTAGCACCACACAATGAGATATATATGCATATGTATCATTATATATCATTTAAAAATCATTTTAGCCAATATTTTCATTCAATATTCAGATCTTTTCATCTGCAGAGTTAAGTTAGAGGGTAAATTAAAAATTAATTTACAAAGTAAAGTCCTTTTTAATTTTGATATGAATATGAATTCTAAGAAAATATATGGTGATGGGTGCAGTTACAAATCCAACAAATGACTGCTTTTTTGAAAGATTTTATTAACGCTTGTTTTTATTTTATTTTTATTTTTTATTATTATTATTTTTTTTTCTTTTGCCAGTCCTGGGCTTGAGCTCAGAGCCTGTGCACTGTCCTTGGACTTTCTGAAGGCTAGAGTTCTACCACTTGAGGCTCAGCACATCTTCCAGCTTTTTTTTTCCATGTATGTGGTACCCAGGAATCGAATCCGGATCTTCATGCATGTTAGCCAAGCACTTTAATCACTAGGCCAAATTCCCGGCCCCTAATGCTTGTTTTTAAAACATACTTCAAATGTCATGTTTAACAAACTAGCTTTCACGAAGGGAATCTCTATATGAAATCACTGGCACATAGATTTTAGAACATAATTAAAATGAAGCTGACTGTATGTCATAGACACATATCAATCTATATATTATAACATTATTTCTATAGCATATATACATACCATCATAGATTGTTATGTCTATGTATTTATGATTATATCTCCAAGACCATTCCATAACCCTGGGTACCCAAATATTGACTTATAGCTCTTGTACTGTTCCTTTTGTTCCTTTCGTCTGGACTAAGCACTAAAGTCTCTGAGACACTTATCTCTACTTAATCATCAAAAATCCAGAATTAGAGCTATGTCTCAGTAATACAGTGCTTGCCTGTAGCAAAAATATTCAGGGACAGAGATCAGGCCTTGTATTCAAGCCCCAGGACTAGCAACAAACAAACAAAACAAATTCATTTCTAAATTGAATATAATATAATACCACTCAATATGATTCACTCTAATTTCATCCACTTCCAACTTCTGTTGGCTGTGTAGAATTCCATTGTATATATGTACCACAGTTTTTGTATCCATTCATCTGCAGTAGGCATTTGGGTTGTTTCCATCGCTTGGCTATTGTGAATAGTGCAGAGATGAACATGGCTGAGCAGGTGTACTTACCATACCCTGGCTTGTGATGCTCAGGCTGGATGCCCAGGAATGATATGGCACGATCATAGGGAAGGTCTATTTTCAGTTTTTTAATTAACATCCAACTGCTTTCCAAAGTGGCTGAACTAGTATACATTCCCACCAGCAGAGCAGTTGGGATCCTCTTTCTCCATAACACCACTGGCATTTCTCTTTGTCCGAGTTCAGAATCTTGGCCATTCTAATTGGGGTAAGGTGGTATCTTAGGGTTGTTTTATTTGCATTTCCTTTATGACCATGGATGATGAGCATTTTCTCATGTTTTTCTGCCATTTTAACCTGTGCTTTGGATAAGTCTCTCTTCAGTTCCTTTGCCCATTTAGTGACTGGTTTGTTGGGCTTGGGGGGATTAGTTTGTTGAGCTCCTTGTAGATCCTGGATATTAAGCATTTGTCTGATGTATTATTGGTAAATATCTTTTCCCAGTTAGTTGGCTTTCTTTTTTCATATAATTTTTATATTAATTAATAGAAAGGTTACAGTATATTCACCAGGTTGGCTGTCTTTCTACTTTAGCAGCTATGCTTTTATCTGTACAGAAGCTTTTCATTTTTAGGTAGTCCCATTTGTCAAGTCTCTCTCCAATCTGTTGTGACCCTGGGACTCTGCTCAGGAAGTGGTAGAGAAAAACTGAATAGCCATTTCTTTCACATATTAATTATAGACAACATATTGAATTACATATTTATGACATATTGTAGTATGTATTTTCTCTAAAAATGAGCATCCTTCCTTACAAAGGGTCAGAAATTTAATACTTTACTATATTTTTATTTTATTTAAGTATCAGTGAAAAGTAGTTACTATTCAACAAATTTATAAGTATAGACATCATGATTGATGTCACCCTGTCACTACAATTATTCTCCCCCACCCTCTCCCTTCAGTTTTCTTCCATTCATTGTATCTGCACAGGATTTTATGAGTGCTTTATCCCCACTTTCCTATCTTCATTCATCTCTTCCTCCCTTGACCTCCCTTCCACATCTTCCAAGTGCCAGAATTAATTTTGTTGAATTGAGTTAGTGTAAGGAGCTACATCATTGGAATTCTCCCATGTAAACAACAAGCTTTGATTAATATATCTGTTATATACTTGTGCATTCATACATTAGAACTACCCTCCACATATGAGAGAAATCATGTGTGTTTTAGGTCTCTGCTGTTCACTTCACCTGACATAATTCTATCTCCTTTTTTTTGAAAATAATTCAATATCATTGTTTCAAATGAGATATTAAAAATCTGTATCCAAGTTTGCTTCGGATCCAAATTATTTCTACAGGTGCTCCTCTGTACTGGTTTGATAATAAAGTCAGCCTCTATGGGGAGACAGATAGCATAGCTGGTGTAGAGGCTCAGTTCCCAAGAGACTCAGCTCCACAGCTGTACAAACTTCAGCCCTGCCCCACCCAGAGCCCTGCTGATTTGCATGGGCCCACAGCACAGTCACTGCCCTCACTTCTTCTTCATAGGCTGTTCATCCCAGATGCAGGAGTCAGTCCCAGTCAGAACACAGCACAGACATGAGGGCCTTCACTCAGCTGCTGGGGCTGCTGCTGCTCTGGATTCCAAGTAAGAAAAGACTATGCTGATGATCTCAGACTGTTGTAGACAATGATGCTTGGCTATTTATGAAGCTTTCTTATAACATGCTTGATTTTATGTATATTTATTACTTTTCCTATGCTAGGTGCGAGATGTGACATCCAGATGACCCAGTGTCCATCCTCCTTGTCTGCATCTCCTGGAGACAGAGTCACCATTAGCTGCAGGGCCAGTCAGGGCATTAACAATGAGTTAAGCTGGTACCAGATGAAACCAGGGAAAGTACCCAAGCTACTGATCTATGCTGCGAACAGTTTACACTCTGGGATCCCCTCCAGATTCAGTGGCAGTGGATATGGGACTGAGTTCACACTCACCATCAGCAGCCTGCAGCCTGAAGATGTTGCAAGTTATTACTGTATGCATGATTATAATCTCCCACCCTCAGTGATACAAGCCATTACATAAACTACCAGAGAAGGAGAAGTGTGAGGCTGGGCTGCCCCAGCTGTTTTCTCATGCCTTCAATTGCAGGAGCAGTTCTAGAATGAGAGGAAAAGAATCCTGCCCTGGCTATCCTGGGCCAACAGTCTTGTAGGTCTCAATCTGCTGAGTAAATGTGATTGTAGGCTTCAGCCACTGGTGTTGACCAGTATAGCTGAAGTAATAAAATGATATTCCAAACTACAAATGTGGAAATACCCTGGATTTATTTAGGTTTCTTTGTATTCTGAACAGCTATTCAAAATGTGGACAGGGATAGTACTGGATTATTAATTCAAGTATTTTATGTTTCGATTCTAAATACTTTGTTCATGAAGTTTTTCAGCAAATAAAGACATTTTGCCACTGCATTTATGGACTTCATGCCTTTTCTTTTCTTTTTTGTCTTGATATAGTTTCTCTTATTTCATTTGGAGAATGTCAGTATAAATTCAGCTACATAAGGTGATTTTGAATATTTCAGACTTTAATAGAACTTGAGTGGCAAAATGTTAATGGATGTAATATCCAGTGGCTTGTGCTCAGCTGTGTGACAGCAGGATCTGGGATGTGATATTTCTTTTAGCATGACTTCTATCTTTGGTTAATCTTCACTTTGGGTTCAACACCCAACTTACACGTATTGAAAGTAAACAGATGAGGAGAAGGATAAAGGAAGATGAAATTATGATCCTTTAAGAGGAAAAGGAAAATGTGAAAGTCAGGGAGACTTTTGTGAAGAAGCCCCTCTCCTGACTGATCAGCTAGTCAACCATATAGTCAGGTACCGGGGCCAACCGGCAGCAAACCAGGGTTCGCAGATTGGGGTTCCTGAAATCGGGGGCAAGGACTAGGAAGAAATAGAAGAGAGACAGACACACCGGGTCCGGGATGTCCACAGTCCAGGTAAAGACTGCCGCGTTTATTTTCCACTCCCCTTCTTCCCTCCTGGAGACCCAAGGAACTTCCAGGTGTTACATTCATATGGTAAATCTCAGGTCATTTAAACAGAATAAGGCCAGAAAACAATAAGACAATAAAGCCATTGTCTGATGCAAATCAAGGTACAGTCTGATCCCACTCTGGCTCCCAACAGTCAGGTGAGTAATTTGTTATGCCTATTTGCACAGGGAAATTCAGTAAATTCCTGGATCAAATTTTATCCTTCACAATTGAGGTTAGAATATAGTAGAATGGCATATGTGACTAATGAATGGAAAATGAAAGCCAGCCTTTGTATCAGTGATACTATAGCTCAAAATTGAGGGCAAAGTAATAGTGTGTGTGTGTGTGTGTGTGTGTGTGTGTGTGTGTGTGTGTGTTTCTTTTTCAACTTTTTTTGAACTCTGTCCTGGGTACTCTTCCTGAGTCTTTCAGGTCAAGGCTACTGCCTTACATTTCTACCTGTTGAGCCACAGTGCAATTTCCTTTTTTCTGCTGGTAAATTGGAGATAAGAGTCTCAGGAACTTTCCTGTCAGGGTTGACTTTGAACCACAATCCTCAGATCTTAGGGTCCTGAATAGGTATGATTACAGACATGAGCCAAAAGCTTACCTACTCAATGTCATGTTATTGCATTGTTTTTATAAATGCAAGTGAAGAGAAATTGCTATGTGCAGACATACACTGGAGTATCCTGAAGCCTTTTAGAACCACAGGAAGTAACAGGAAGATTTCTGAACCCAGAGAAATACAATGGTATCAAATAATAATAATAATAATAATAATAATAATAATAATAATCCAAAACAAGAAAGAAATTTAAACAGAAGAAATGTTCTTTCTTCAGCTTATGTGATGGTCAAGAGTAGGAAAACACAAACTATTATGAAACTTGTCAGGACTGTCAAGTGAGTCTACTTCACCATCTGTTTGTGAGGGAAAAAACATGTATCTGAGGAACTTGGTATAAAATCCCATGAATTTGGGGTTGGGAGTTTGGCCTAGTGGCAGAGTGCTTGCCTACAAGCACAAAGACCTGGGTTCAATTCCTTGATATCACATACATAGAAAAAGCTGGAAGTGGTTCTGTGGCTCAAGTGGTAGAGTTCAGCTCCTAAACCCTAGTCCAGGACTGGAAAAACATTTCCACAGTTTGACTGAATTATATATGTGTGCAAAACTCTTCATTGAAAATTTCATAGTTCTACTTCCTATATTGTATACAGATCATGGTAAGAAACATGAAACTATGAGACCTAAACTTTTAAGTAAATATCTAGAGAATAAATACGAATGTCTCAATATTTATGGAAATTCATCCTTCTCAAATAACAGCGTTATGTGCACCTGGGAAGGGGTGAAAAATTAGGAAGCAGACCAAGAGCAGGAGGAATTATGAGGCATGTTCTCTGTAGGACACACACATTAGATCTCTGTTGCTCTTCTTGATCACAGTGAATGTCATGGCTTTCAGGAGAGGCCCCACCCTCCTGGTGTGTCTTTCTACCTCATTTGCCAGTGTGTCTCTCTCCATTGCACCCACCAGGTCATTTGCATATTGCTCCCAGGGGAGAAGCTTCCCTGCAAGTCCCACATAAAAGCTCAGCTCTCAGCTTGCCTGCACTGAGCAGGACTGCTTTCTCTCAAAATGAAGTGCCCTGCTCAGCTCCTGGGGCTGCTTATGCTCTGGATCCAGGTAAGAGCACAGTGGAGCTGGGGAAGGAGCCAGGGAGGAACTAAGCTCTGTGTCCACTGCTCCCCATGTATGCTGTGTCGACACGTGAGATGAGCAGATCTGCCTTCCTGGATGCACATGGGATACATGGATGTGTGCTAGTGAGGAAGATTCCAGGGGGAGAAAAGATCTGTGCTCTGCCTAGGACTTGATAACGGGAAGGGGTAGCAAATTCTAGAGCCCCCTTGTGTCTTATAAGTGTGTGTGTGTGTGTGTGTGTGTGTGCTTTCATCATGTATTTAATGAACATTTTACATAAAATGTTCATAAAAATTAAAAAAATTATGACCTGAAATAAGAAAAGATAACTATGAAAATCACTCCTGATGCTTGTAAATAACACTGTCCTCTTGTAATTAACCCTGTCTCTCATTTAGGATCCAGTGCTGATGTTATATTGACCCAGAGTCCACTCTCTCTGCTTGTCACCCAGGGAGAGCCTTCCTCCATCCCCTGCAGGTCTAGTCAGAGCCTTGTGCATAGAGATGGAAACACCTATTTGAACTTGTTCCTGCAGAAACCAGGTCAGTCTCCACAACTCCTGATCTATAGGGTTTCCAATCGAGAAACTGGGGTTCCACACAGGTTTAGTGGCAGTGGATCAGGCACAGATTTCACACTGAAAATCAGCAGGGTAGAGGCTGAGGATATTAGGGTTTACTACTGCTTTCAATATACACATGCTCCTCCCACAGTAATATAGCCCTGAAGAAAAACCACCGTGCTTAGGGTGCCACAGCTGGCTAATGTAATTCATTTGTGAAGCAGTACAACAGTTTTTCTAGGTAATTGTCAGAGCAAGAAGCTTTAGAAATCCCAACAGGTTTCAGTTGAGCTCTGGGTACCACAAGCATCTCTACTGAACTTCAGACATAACTGGGTAAGGCCAGGGCTTGCCACAGGCAGCAGGAGAATAAGTGTTGTTCATTCAGGTGCTGAGATATGATAATTCAAGTTATATTGAATTAAATCCTCATTCTAATCCCAACTGTTTGGTATCATGTATTAATTAAATTAGACCATTACAAATTGAATAGTATTTGGTAATATTAAGAGATGTTTTTCAAATAATTTTCTTTCTAGGCTGAGGTGTTGACATTTGACAGCTTAGTATTAGTCTAAGCCATATTGAGGATTAGAGTCCAGACTGGAATATGTAAAGAAACCCCGTGCAACAACAAAACAGAATAGACATGGCAAATGATTAAGTCCTCCATTTATGATAGTTTATGTCCGTATGTTGTGCTGGCAATTGAGATAATTACCACCAGTCTAGGTTCATAAGCCATGAGGGAAGGCATTAATGCAGTCTAATTCTCATGAATAAAATAATTTTCTCTGGAGAACAGTACTGAAAAAAGAGCATTGGGAAGTCGTCATGATCACATGATCATGAGACCAAAAGTAGAGAGAGCTGTGGACAATGTCTAGTCCTCTCACTTATGCAGTTCTGAACAACTTGTTTGGAGCCAAACCTGGAGCAGCTGTTCATATGCATAAGTACATTGTGTGTCAAAAGCCTGTGGGTATGAAAATACAGGAAGTTGGCAGTTGTCACAAATCATTTCAAAGCCAGGGGAAACTCCCTCATCTAGTGGTATCCCATGTGCTATGAACAATTGGATGTGAAGGAATTTGTGTGGCCTTTCTCAAATACTACGTGGCTAGAGAGAAATATTCCAACGTAATAAATACTTTCCTTTGCTGGTCAAATATTATTATTTTTTCCTATTCTCCAACTTCTTCTGTTTAGCATTTACCTTCCCCATCCATAGGCAGTAGAGAATTCCCCACAGCTCTTCTGTATGGAGAGATGACCAGGGATCACAAGCAAAGAGACTTGAGATCTTGATAACCACTCCAATTCAACGCAACATCATCAAGAGAGTTGGGAAACGCATTACTCTAGAGGAGGCCCCAGAGCCTCTGTGGTTGGTGTCATGGAGACAGAACACACAGCACCTGATGACCAGAAGACCCAGCAGCAACTGCATCACTGAGGCACGGCAGAGACAGAGCCACAACTCATGAAAGTGATATATATTAAGGATGAATTGTGCAGCCATGAGGAAAATACCCCAGTAACTGGAGGGATTTCTGCCTTGGTCCCTATACTCCCATCCTTTCTCCTCCTGAATCAGATCTGAGAAAAATGGCCTGATGGGAGATCCTGGCTTGTGAACCTCCAAAGTCAGCTCATTTCTCTTTGCTCACATGTCTTTCTCTGTGTCCTGGTAAAACTTTTGCCTATGTTGACAAATGTGCCAACTCTGAAAAGGAGGCAGAATAGCCAATGTCCACTAGTTCAACTAATATGATCATTTATATATTCTGGAATTTTAGATCATGAAGTCCATATTTCCTTCATTGCATTCTGATATTACTAATATATCATTACAATATATACTTTCCATATTTTTGCAGTGTGAATTTCTAAAGAGTTGTTTTAAGCCCTAGTGATATTTTTACCAGAGAATGGAAATTCTTTCCATCTTAATGTAGATGATGTTTTAGAGAAGGCAATTTTACCAGTGCCTCACTTTAAAATGAATGAAATCCTGCCACCTCTGAAGAGGACTCACTCATTTACCAAAATTAATCTTATTTCTATATTATAGGTAAAACGATTTTTGGAATATGCATTAGTTTCTGATATAACTGATGGGCAAAACTATTGGAACAAGTTAGTTTTTTGCAATTACATATCATGTCATTCACAGTAAAAGCATATTTAAATCATCAGGAGAAAAATCTGTTTACTCAGCCTATTTCGTCCCAAAGAAATAGATTCTATTGTCAGTTTCATTGTATATTTCTGCAAGAAAAAATAAAAGCGAAGTATCTGTGAAGTGTGTGGTAAAAGGAATCTTTTTTATTGTAATGTATAAATGGGTTACAGGTATATTCACCAGAGAGCAGATGAATTACTTCTCATACATTGATATCTTTTCTCATATTTTTGTCCCCGTTTCCCTGCTCCACCCCTCCCAATCACCTTGTTTCCTCCCTTCCGTTTCATACTTCAAATAAACAAATAAATGTATATACAATGTGCCAGGTGACAAAGTCAGATACTGTAACAATATGAGAGTAACCAAAGGGCAAAAAAATGAGAAGAGAAATAACATAGTACATTAAGAACAACAATCATACAAGATACAGCTCTTGTTTTCATAACCTAGAGATCCTTTCATTTGGTCTCATCCTATATGTCCTTATGTACCTAGGTTTTGCGCTATTGTGATCCTCTGCTAGGAGAGTCCTAGGTGTGTACTAATTTATTACAATTGAAGAAAACCATTGAGCCTATGTTCCTTTGGGTCTGGCTTACTTCACTTAATATGATTTGTTTCCAAGTCTTTCCATTTCCTTACAAATGGGGCAACATCATTCTTTCTGATGGCAGCATAGAATTCCTTTGTGTATAAGTACCACATTTTCTTCATCCATTCATCTACTGAGGGGCATCTGTGTTTATTCCTTATCTTAGCTGCAATAAACACTCGTGCTAGTGGCTTTAGCATGCCCTTTTTACGGACGATTGGGTAATAGGGGAGTTCTATGTTAGTTTTTTGAGGAACTTCCATACTGCTTTCCATAGTGGTTGAACGAGTTTACACTCCCACCAAAAGTAGAGTATCGATCCCTCCTGGCCAAATCTCCACTGGCATCTGTTGTTATTAGATTTCTTGATAATGGCTGCTCTAGCTGGAGTGAGGTAGCATCTCAATGTTGTTTTGATTTGGCAGTATGACTCTTTAAAATTTATATTTATAGTATCATTCATGTTAAATATGAGAGACCTGTGCACACATGTCTGGGCTGGACACTCTCTGGAACCCTGAACAGTGGGACAACCCAAAGTACAATCTCCCAAGTTAGGCTGTATACTCAGTGCAACATCAGCTGCTACAAAGCCCAGAAGACATGAGGAAAACAAACTTGGCTCAGGTGGAAAGGGCTGCAGACATGGAGAGTCATGGAAAGCCTCAGTCACAAGCCATGAGCACCCCTCATGAAAAAGAGGAACCAAACCCTGGCCTACACAACCTGGTAGCCTCTCCTTCCCTCTTTATTAAGAGTCCATCTTGAGTAAGTGTTAGTAGGAAGTGTTTGAAAAGTTCTCCTTAAGGCCCAGGATAACATCATGAATTCATAAACTGCTTGTAATTGGCAGCTCCTGGGCACAACAACTAAAATGTAGTAAAAATAAACAACTATAATTCACTATTTACACAAAAATAACCAAAATGTTAAATGCAGAAACAACATACCACATCACTAGAAATATTAATTTGATCTTTCAGTGTTCTAGCTAAAGACACATATCTTTCCAACTAGGAGCATACATACCTTGTAACAAAACTGGAGACCTATGGTATGTATGTATGCATATATATGAACATGTGTGTGCATGCAGGACATGTGTGCATGGGCGAGGGAGAGAGAGAGAGAGAGAAAGAGAGAGAGAGAGAGAGAGAGAGAGAGAGAGAGAGAGAGGATGAGAGAGAGAGAGAATATGAGACGGGTTCTGATGGACAGAGTGACTGAGATGAGTGTAAAGAGGGACTGTGTTTGTATTTGGGGAGGGAATCCAGTAGGAGGGGGAGAGGAAAGAAGAAGGTGATTGGGTCGATGTAACTGGAGTAAAGTATATGAATGAAATCAGTATAGAAATCATAGAAAGTGGATAGGAGGTTTGTTGGGGCCTGACCTTCATCTGTGAGGCCTGATTCCGGCTTAGTGGCCATTAAAGGGCTTTGGCCAGGCATTCTCTCCTTGCATACCTCTCTTAAGGCATCTCTGTGTACATGACTCGACTGAGCCCCCAGCAGCAGCACAGGTCTTGCACAATTTCCTGCACTTGTCCCGCCCAGTACCTAAAAGTTTGCCCCCGACCCTTAGTGATAGCAAGGTGGCCCTCTTCCTATTGGCTAGCTTCCCAGTTCCCACCTTCTCTTTTCCCAACAGTATATAACTAATTGCCTGACACAATAAAAGGAGAGATCTGTTGCGCTTTCATGGATGACCCAGCTCCTGCCTCAGAGTGATTTTTTCTTCTCAGGTGATTTGGGGAGAGTTGGGTCATTGATATTTACCACCTTGCTCGGCTCCGGGGGACTCCAGGCTGGCCCTGGGTGTCGTCCCTCCCCATTCCCGTGTTGCTCCACAGTAGCAACAAAGGTTAATAAAATCTGGAGGGGTAAACATAGGCAAATAAATTGTATTTATATATGAAAGTATAATAATGAAGCTCTTTTGGAAAAGTGATATATGCTAAGGGCACTGTAACTGCATTGAAAATGGCAGAAGAGGTGGGAGGAAGAAGGATTAGTAAAATCTGGTTTCTATTACCTTACAAGATGTAGTATCAGACAATGAACACTAGATGGCACACCTCACGTTGCATACACAGAGAGGTCCATTGGAGAAATAAGAGAAATATGCCTGCTGCCACCAGCAATGCCCACCGGAACGCTGAACAGAGTATTAACCCCAAAACAAGAACTCACAGTAAGGCAGTGCCTCCTAGCAGGATGGATTTTTGGGGCAAAGCCGCTGCCCTTGCTGGTTCTGAGACTGGAAGCCTGACATAGCCTCTCTCCCTTGTCTTCTCTGTGGCACCAAGACATTCCCAAGGGAAGGAGTTTTGTCCCTCAGTGTGCATGTAAACGGAGAAGTGACCTGCAAGAAGAAATGAATGTTAACAAGGAAGGATGAGGGCTCAGTAGATGATTAGATCAACACGATGTGGTGTTTATATACAGTTCTATGCTGCCATCAAAAGAATGACATTGCCCCATTTGTAAGGAAATAGAAAGACTTGGAAAAAAACATATTAAGTGAAGTAAACCAGACCCAAAGGAACATAGGCTCAATAGTTTTCCTCAATTGTAATAAATTAGTACACACCTAGGACTCTACTAGCAGAGGAATACAATAGTGCAAAAATTAGGTAGATAAGTTCGTATAGGATGAGACTAAATGAAAGGATCTGTAGGCTATGGAAACAAGAGCTGTATATTATATGATCATTTTTAATGTACTATGTTATTTCTCTTCTCTTGTGTTGCCCTTTGATAAATCTCACATTGTTACTGTATCTGACTTTGTTCTCTGGTATACTTTATATACATTCATTTGTTTATTTGAAATAGGAAAGGGAAGGGGGATAACAAGATGATGGGGAAAGGTGGGGAGAGGGAAATGGGGACAAAAACATGAGAAGGGGTATCAATGTGTGAGAAGTAATGCACCCACTACCTGGGAATACCTGTAACCTCTCTATACATTACCCCAACAATAAAAAATAAATTTTAATAAAGGAGGGGAAAGGGAAATGTTGTGAAAAAAACCCCATACACATCCCAAGACTGAAGAAAATTTAGTAATGGCGTGGTTTGAGACTGATGGGAGAAAATGATGAAAGGGGAGATATTGAAAAAGATGCATTATATTCATAAACTACTTCGCTGACTGGCAACTCCAGTGTGTGCCCCCGAAAGGATTATTTTTTTCATATATTTTTATTGTAATTAATAGAAGGGTTAATGATATTTGCCAGATAGATGGTGCATTAATTCCCATACATTGATACCCTTTCACATGTCTTGGTCCCCATTTCCCTCTCATCCCACCCCCATCCCTCATCTTGTTTTCCGCTGTTTCCTATCTAATTTCAAATAACCAAATACAAATATATCCGATATATCAGGTAACAAAGTTAGATACTGTAACAATATGAGATAACCAAGGGACAGCAAAAGAGATGAGACATAACATAGTACCTTAAGAACAACAATCATTCATTATATGGCTTATGTTTCTATATCCTAGAGATCCTCTGAAAGGATAATTTTAAAAGAGAGTTAGTGTAGGGAAGTGCAAAATCCTCACCTCCATTGTCATTAGAAGATGCTCTGTCTCTAGCCCTCCTAACAGGCACCAAGCCTATGAGGATATAGAAATTAGGTGAGTGAGGACATTCACCTCTTGGATTTACTCAACCTCCTGAACTTTGTTAGAAAAAAATGCTTATTTGTTCCATCAAATTTAGTTCCATATGGCAGACAAGCCAAACATCAAACCAACTCTATCTGAGCAGGATCAGCTTTAGGAGTTGGCTTAGGGACATGGATCTCTAACCTTGTTTCTCTCCATTCGGCAACTTTGATCTTGGTAAGAAAGGATGGCGCGTGCTCCAACCCCAGAGTATGTGTGTATTGAGCATGAATGTGTCCTTGTGAATGAAGGCATTTGCCTGATTGGTTATCTGAACAGAACTATATTCACTAAACAGCCTGCTTGGTCAGTATTGATTTTTGTTGTCATACTTAGATGTGAGTGAACACAACTTACGTGAATCTTGACTCCAGCATTTCACCTTGCTCTCCAGGTGGAGAGTGGTCTGCAAGAATATTAACAATATGCTGTTTAGAAACCAAGCTCAGTCATTCTTGGAGAAGAGGGAGATACGGCCTGTTTACCCTTGTAAAGAGGAGCTGGGAACTGGCGCTCTCTGCCAGGTTTCATGGAATCTAGGACTTGGATTTTAGAGGAAATCATGACTGCCGATATAAGAGTTTTTGACCATTTCATGTTCACTTTGTAAAGTGTAATCACACCTGGCAAGGCTGACATTTCCACAGGCATGTTGTAGTGAAGTGATTAAGGACAGGTGAGAAAGGTGAGGGGAGGAGGGGGACCTGCAGACATGCAGCCCTGAAGGGACATGTAGACACACCACATCCAGTTGTGGGAGGTGAGAAGGGGCTGCAGGGTCAGTGCTGTCCCCAGCAGGTCCCCAGAATCCTCTGCAGTGAGCAGGTCATTGCTTTTCCTCAAGGGCATAGACTGGGACCTGAGTTACATCACGCTTAGTCTAAGAATGAGGAAGAGCTGCTCGGTGACTATTCAGTTTTCCCTAGATACCTGTCTTAGTGTCATAATTTAAAATGATGAGTTATACAATTAAGATTAGGCCTATGAATATATTAATTTAATAGGCAATTGACTGCATTCATTCCCTTGTGAAGTGTCCTCTCTGTTCTGACAGCACAGACTCCAGGGGATTTAAGGCTCTGTCCTGGGACCCTGCTGACTCTCCTCATCACTCAGCCCCTCAGGAGCAGGAAGAGCAGCCCTGTAGCATTATCCTTTCCCCACACACAGCCCTGCAGTCTGCCTCTCTCACACTCTCACCTTGGCCCTAATCTCATTCAGGGTCATGGACCAGAGTGCACTTCCCTCTTACCAGGAAGCATCATAGAAAGGACTCCTGGTCTCCCTCTATTCCCAGGTCTTTAGTCTCATCTCAGCCTGGAGCTCCTCCCCTCACCACACACAATTCTGGGTTGAGAATATGGCTCCTAACTATTCCATGTATGCCAGTGCTTCAAGTCCATGTGGACTTGGAATTCACAAGCCACATGTCCACACTAGCTGAAGGCAGCCTTGGAACATAGATCATGAGAATTCAATGGGTTATCATTAGGGTGTGGTGGCTTTCAAATCCACTTGAGGACAGTACCCAGCTCCTAAGTTCAAATGCTGGGACTGGCAAGAAAAAGGGGGGAGGGAAATAAAAAAGAAAAATTGCTTTACTTAGGACCTAAAAGCTCTGATTCATAAAGGACTATGCTTGCTTAAAGAACACTGTGAAGTTAGAGAAGAATGGAACACCTCAGCTTCTGAGAGCAAATGTTTTCCATTTGTTAACACAAATGTCATCCAAAAGCCTAATAAATATCTGGCACGGAAATATGTAAGACTCACAAAGTGGGATGGCATCGCATGGCATTATTTTTCCTAAGAATTGATGGAAATGCCTGATGTGAAGTACCCTAAAGGCAGGTGATGGGTAAGAGGAGTAGAAAATAGTCTTCTATCTACCATATAGCTATCCTGAGAGTCATAAATTCATTTTTAGTAATTAAAATGTACTTTTATACATAGAAATATATATATGGAAAGGAGGAGGTGGATTGGGAGGGATTGAGCTGAAAGCTCACATAGATCAAAAAGCCTGGCATTTATAAACTGACATGTTTAATGGTAACTCTTTTGTACAACTACATGTAGGTGGTAAAAATAGAATTAAAAACAAAAAAACTTGCATGCAGTTTTCAATTGTCCACTATTTCATCTCTGTCCACCTATCTCTTCTTAGGTTGTGGATGGAGAGGACTGAGTCTCTTAAGGCTTCTATCTCATATGAGATTAGAAGAGATCTCATCTCATTCAGAATATACACAAGAAAGCAGAGAGGAGAGGACTGCTGGGAAATGTACTTTCTGAAGAGTTCACAGCTGATGACTCAGTAAGGCTCAACTCTCAGAATATATCCAGGAGGGCTTTGCACAAGGCTGTGTTTACATGTGTCTCTTCCTGTCAGTAATTTGCAATCATAGAAAGAGTTTCCATTAGTCTCAATCAAAGGACAATGTGGTATTTGCATTAAATATGTTAGTGACACAAAGGAATCAAACCCATGGATGCAATATTATTTTCTTCCCTACTCAGAATGTGTCTAGAATTCAAAATCATCATCGGTATCCCTGAGAGTATATTATGAATTAAAATTTAAAAAAATCACCTTAGATCTACCGATGATGAATCTTCACTGATTCTTCAAGAATCTGAAGGAAATATCTTGAGGTTTAATTAGCTGCTTAGGAGATGAGCATTGGGGTAGAGAGAGGCTTTTTATTCCCCAATCAGCCCATGAAAGAGCATTCCTCTTTAAACTACGTCCAACATACACACACACACACACACACACACACACACACACACACACACACACACACACGTGCACACCAGTCCTTTCCTTGAACAAAATAACGGATCTATTTTTGGAATAAGAATTTTCTCCTACATGCAGTGGAGTCTGCCTCTATGCAGGAAAGGCCTGCGTTGTCTGTCAAAAAATATAATGTGGTAATGAAAAGAGAACCAGCCCCAGGATTCGAAGGCCTAGCATATGGTTTTCTTATTTTATAGCAGGCGCCTATGGTGAGAAAGGCCTTGCTCCACGAGAGTTCCCATAGCCCCGAGGATGGCAGGACTCCAATGACCTCATCCCGCCCCACAAGGCACCTCTGCAGATGGCCAGGCGGGGTCTTCTGAATATCAGCACAGCCTCCTCTCCCCTTGACCCTTCTTCCCAGACCATGTTCAGGCACACACCAGAGCCAGCATCCTGGGAGATAAGTAGAGGCTGAAATCTCTGGGACAGATGACCAGAGACTGGTAATTTAGATTGATATGGAGACATTTAAATTTTTATGGTAATTTATGCCAACCAGAACCATATACATGTATTTATTTGTCTTTAAAAATTTACAGAAATTGGCCAGGAGTTTGGCCTAGTGGTAAAGTGTTGCCTAGCATGCACAAAGACCTTGGTTCAATGTCTCAGGATCACATACATAGAAAAAAAAGGTGGTGTTGTGGTTCAAGTCGTAGAATCCTAGCCTTGAGAAAGCCCAAGGACAGTGCTTTTGCAAATGTGCAGCCCCTTGTAAAATACAACCCAAAGCCCAAACCAAAACATAAGACAACACAAACAATTACAAAGGAAGACCTAATATATGTGCATGTATCAGTGGAACTCATCTTGAAGCACTATCTGTATTCCATTACTCTCCAAAGATAAGTTTTCAGAATTTCTGTGATTAATTTGCTATATAAATGCAGTGTGGATAAATGACAGGATATCTACTTAATTTGAAAACTTCTTACATTGAATATACACTCATACTTTCAGGTATAAACATTTTCTTTTACCACATAAAGCCTTTAAGATCACTATTAGTAAGAGAAGATTTTGTTCTTCCTGTAAATGCATTACCTAAATCTTAATAGGAATTTCCTTTGGAAATAGAGCTTCCTGAACAGGCAATTTGGTAGTTAAGGGTATCAAATGCCTCTTCATCTAGCTCAACTCTATGCTTAGACTAGTCCACCCCTTGAGGACCCGTGCTGCTTCTGTGGACATCGTGTCATTCTCTAGACTAGCCCAAGGAGTGCAGGAGAGCCTGGCATTGCCTCCATTACTTTTCTACAGGCTGTGCTTGACATGACCCTGCACAACTTTAGGGGTCTAGTGTTGATTTAGGTTAGGGCTGCATGCACCCTGTCATCCCTTAGGGCAAGACCTTCAGAGTGGGGTCCATCTTCCCAGTGATTCAGGCCTCCTGGATTTTATTGGTTATCACCAAGCACAGAACACTTCTGAAGTCACCTTCCTCAGAACAGCAGGCCTCACCCTTCCTTGGCTCATCTCACTCTGTTGACCCCACCTGGATATTTGCATACTGCTCCCTAGGGAGGACCTTCCTCTCCAAGTCTGAGATAAAGGCTCAGCTCTGAACTTCTCTTGATCAGTGAAGACTCCTCATTTCACTCCTAGAAATGAAGTCCTTCTCTCAGCTCCTGTGGCTTTTAATGCTCTGGATCCCTGGTAAGGACAAAGAGAGATGAGGAGTGAGAGTGGGTGGAAGGATGAGCTCTCAGGGCCCAGTTGTGCCCTGTCCAGGTGTCATATGTGCCAGTGTTATTATCTTTGATGGAGCAAATGAGGTTTAGGTCTGAGAAAGGGAGGAATATTCTAGAAGGAGCAGGAAACTGGGTTTGGGTGAAGACTCTGCCAGATGACAATACAGTGACTCCTAGAGACCCATTTATTCTTCAAAATATCTCTATTTTTTTAATATTCAATATTTTAGATTATGAATCAATATGAAGTTTAAATAATACACAATATATATCAAATTACAAATAATAGTCCCATGCACTTCTAGGTCTGTGAATAAACTTGCCCTTCTGTCTTACTTTAATTTCAGGATCTGGTGGCGATGTTGTGCTGACCCAGACTCCACGATCCCTGCCTGTCTCCCTGGGAGAAACAGTCTCCATCTCCTGCAAGTCTAGTCAGAGCCTCAAACATGGCAATGGAAACACCTACCTGCATTGGTTACAGCAGAAGCCAGGCCAGTCTCCACAATCCCTCATCTATAGTGTTTCCAACAGAAATTCTGGAGTCCCAGACAGATTCAGTGGCAGTGGATCAGACACAGATTTCACACTGACAATCAGCAGTGTTGAGGCTGAGGATGCTGCAGATTATTACTGTGGGCAAGATACACATGTTCCTCCCACAGTGATACAGCCCTGAACAAAAACCCCTGTCTGGCTGTGTGATCTGTCTTCATGGGTTGTTGGTGTGGAGAGCAGCAGAGCAGAGAGTCTGAGTCTACCTAGGACACAGCTATTTTAGCCAATGTGAGAGTGACTCTGAGCAGAGATGAGGATATTGAGAACAGGATATGACTGCATTCAATCTACAAACACCCGGACATCATCCTTGAAAGTACAATGACCAGAAAGTTTCAGATGTGCCATTTAGCAATGATTGGACAAAATGTTTGTCTCTCATGTAATATGAGATCTTACCATAATATGAGAATGAAATGTCTTCTGTGACTTCATTCCCTTGATAATAAAACTTAACATACTCCCATCAAGCACATGGTCCTGGCCCACAACTGTAGTAAACAGGTTCCTTAGTGTTCAGAATCTGAATCCCACGTGTGCATTTCTTGCCTCTGCCCTGTGGGCTCTCCTAACCCTGCCTGACCTTTGATTCCTTAGTAGAGTTTAATCAGTGACTTTTGGTTAGATAAGCTTTCCTCAGTTATATTTCTGCATGCTGTACACTGGTCTCTGGCCTTCCATGTCCTGGGTGTCTGGGTCTAGTTAAAACAGTGAAGTGTGGTAAAGCCCTGTGACAGTGTCCATAGGTCCCAGAAGTCTGAGACTGAGCCCTTGTTCAATGGACACTGCATTCATAGGTCTATCTGGCCATCCTGTGTGACTTGATTTGAAAATTCATGGCATGAGGGCATCAGTAGTACTTAATTAAAGTTAGCATCTATTTCTATCACCTTCAACATTGAACCATGCCCAGGTACTCCCTAGCATTTGGGAGATCCTCTAGCCATCACCAGAGTCCTATGTGCATGTGCCCCAGTGGTGTAAACTGTTTCACTGTGATTCTCTCCAATCCATCAGGGAAACAAAAGGATGAAAGGAGAGATGCTCTGATCACACAATGATAGCCTTCATAGGCAAGATATAGGTCTAGAATGTATATGAACAAATGGGATTCTTTTCAGTCACTAAAGCACAGTTATCGTAAAGTTTATCCACAATTGTAGCACTCTGTAGAATGTAGTCAGAACCACCTCAAAATCCCATTAAATTCAGATTAAAGACAAATGCTGTCTAAGCCACCTTTGTGCAGGCATGTCACCCATGTTTAGAAAGGCACCCTTCTGCTTTCTAATTCTCATTGAGGCTCTCATTGTGCAAGTCTGTGGGTCACCAGAAGAGAAAGAGGAAGTGATCACTGAGCTTGCAGTGTGGTGCAAATGCTGGGTGATGAGCAGACATGTGTCATCACTATTTCCCATCTCAGATATTTGTAGTTAAAGTGGCTGGGGCTCAGAACAAACATTTCCAGGTATTATAGTTGGTTTTAAGACCATAGCATAAAAACTTCCTTGTAATTTGGTAAATACAAAATAAGGAAATACATTAATTGCTCCCAACACTTGACAGTAGGAGGACACATTTTTTGAAAAGCACATACATATGCAAATGTAGTTATGAATACAACATTCCTTTACCCAAATATATACAAATATTTATTCTACTTTGACACCTCCATCATTATTTGTTGTCCTTTATGAAGATTGTTGTACAGCAGTTCAGTATTTTTTCCATATATTTTTATTGTAATTAATAGAAGGGTTACATTATATTCACCAGAGAGAAGGTGCATTATTCACATACACTGATACACTTTCTCATGTCTGGGTCACCATTTCCCCCATCCCTCCCCTCATCTTGTGTTTCCCCCTTCCCTATGTGATTTCAAATAATCAAATACAAATATATACTTTATTTCAGATAACAAGGTAAAATACTGTAACTTTATGAGATAGCCAAGGGACAACTAAAGAGATGAGAGATAACATAATACATTAAGGATAACAATCACTCAGTATATGGCTTTTGTTTCTAAATCTTGGTGGTGTTTCATTTAGTGTCATACTATATGGCCTATGTATATAGGTTTTGTTCTATTTTAAATATCTTCTAGGAGAGCTTAAGATTTCTACTGATTGTGACAAATGAGGGAAACCATTGAGCCTATGTTCCTTTGAGTCCGGCTTACTTCACTTAATATGATTTTTTCTAAGTCTGTCCATTTCCTTACAAATGGGGCAATGTCGTTCTTCTGACAGCAGCATAGAATTCCACTGTGTATAAATACCACATCTTATTGATCCACTCATGAACTGAGGGGCATCTGGGTTGCTTCCATATCTTTGTAAATAGTCCTGCAATGAACATCATTGTGCTAGTGGATTTAGTATGTTCTTGTTTCCAGTTGATTTGGTAAATGCTAAATAGTGGAATCACTGGGTCATAGGAGCTCTGTGTTTAGTCTTTTGAGGAACTACCATACTGCTTTCCATAGTGGTTGAATGAGTTTTCACTGCCACCAACAGTTTAGTTGTGATCCATCCTGGCCACATCCCCTCCAGTATTAGATTTATTGCTCCTGACCATTCTTACTGGAGAGGTGGAATCTTACAGTTGTTTTGATTTGCATTTCTTTTATGGCCAAGACATGTGTAGCATTTCTTCATGTGTCCATAAGCCATTCTTTTTTCTTCTTCAGAGAAGATCCTCTTCAAGTCTTTGGCCCATTTTTTAATGGGATGGTTGTTTCTTTGGAGATAAGTTTTGGAGTGTTTCATTTTTTTCAGCTGTTGACATTTTTAGATATGAGGCCTTTGTCCATTATATGGTTAGTGAAGATATTCTCCCACTCTGTAGGCTTTCTAGTTAATTTCCTAGCTATGTCCTTTGTCATACAGAAGCTATGCAGTTTAATGCAGGCTCAGTTGTCCAGACTTTCTCTGATTTGTTGTGTTTATTGGTCCTTAATTAGAATGTTTCAACCTGTGCCAAGGAGATCTAGAGTATCTTATATTCCTTCCTGTAAAGTTTTCAGTGTACAGCAGTTCAATATTTTAAGCTAATATAATGCTTATCTCTTGTAATGTTATTAAACTGGGACTGTAAATTTGGTATGGAAATAGAATGCTTGCCTAGCATGCAGGATACCCGGGTTCAATTCCTCTGGGGGAAATGAAGTGTGTTCATCACCTTCAACATTGATCTGTTGCAAGTAGAGTTATTTTATTCTTCTATAAAGAAGAGCTTTAAGAAAATAATTATTTGGGCTCAGAGAATGGCCTCATTGTAGAATATTTGCCTAGCATGCATGAAGACCCAGGTTCAAATCCTGGGTACCACATATATAGAAAAATCCAGAAATGGTACAGTGGTCAAGTGGTAGAGAAAAACGAATGCTATTATCTTTTCGATTGCCTGCATTTTCCAATTTTGAATAAAAGTTTTGAAGTGCAATTAGATTTTTAGGTATGTGTGGATGCTATACAATGTACAGTTGATTAATGCATTACTATTATTTTTTCACTTTAAAGGTTTCTCACATTTTTTGTAGTCAGGTTGTTTTTCTTCTGGAAATGAGATTCAGAAAAAATTTATTTCAATTAATATTTTAACAACACATCAAATATTTGAATCTCACTACCAGAAAATTAATTTGGATTTGATGCTCCATATCAAATTCATTATTTTTTTCTAGATGCCATTCTGTACACCATGGGAAATATAAAGGGATCCTGAGTTTTTAAGGACCAGTTTTGAGAAAGTATAAAGGCAAATATAAGTTTCTGTGCTCTAGTTTTGGAAGGTTTGGATATTCATTTTTTTCTGTTGTTTGATCTCATGGTAATATTCAGAGCTAAGAGGGCCAAAGCATTCTTGGCTTCTGGCTGAGATCAAATAAATCTGCAAAATATGAATATATGTAAATACATAAAATTTATTTAAGACCCTCATGGAACAAAGTAGCAGGTACAGTCTCCTAGTGACCCATATTACATCATTATTAACCAGAGTAATCAGAATTCTTCCATACACCAAACAGATGTAGTAAATAAGAGTTATAAATTCTAATTTAGTAATTTACTGCATTTTTATACATAGAACTGTGTTTGGAAGGGAAGAGCTGGGCTGCGAAGGATGTGGCAGGATGATGAAAGCATTGCATTTATAAACTGAGTTGTTTAATTGTAACCCTTTGTGCAAATACTTATATATAATAAGGTAGAATTATAAACAAGAAATGATAATGAAGTTCTCATGTGTCTATACTTTCCATCTTTCTACATGTTCCTTCACAGTTGTGGACTGATTGGATTGAGTCTCCTCCAGCTTGTAAGCTCATAGCAGATGAGAAGAGATCCCAGTAAATTTGTAGCATTCACAGCAAACCAGAGAGGAGAGGAATGGTGGAAAATGTACCTCCTGAACAGATGAGAGGAGCTCACAGCTGAGGACCCAGTGAAACCGCAGCCAAATCTCAGAATATATCGAAGATGGCTTTGTCCAAGACCATGTTCACAAATGCCTTTTCTTATATCAACTTGTGAGCATAGTGAGGGTTTCAATAAGTCTAAAACATTGGAAAATGAAGTAGTATCACGAAATAGATAAGGCACACTTCTTAAACAGAAATACTGCTTCACAAAAGGGATGCAACAGAAATAAACATGGGTGCAATATTAATTTCTTTTCTACTCAGAATGTGTCCAGAATTCAGAATCATCATCAGCATGATATAATTAAAATTTCAAAGCTACTTCTGATTGACTGAAGGTTGACCACTCCCTCAACAAGTTGAGAAGGGATCCCTGTAAGGTTCAAGAGTTTGTTTTTAGAAGGAGATGAATATCACAAATACAGAGAAGCTTTTTGCTCCTCAGTTGGCACATTAAGAGCACTTCTATTTAAACCATTTCTCTCTTTCTCTGTCTCTGTCTCTCTCTGTCTCTCTGTCTCTGTCTGTGTCTCTCTGTCTCTCTATATCACACACACACACACACAGCATCCTATGTCAGTCCTTTTCTATAAATACTAACTGACATAAATTGTAAATAAAGAAGAGTTTTAACCTTACAGCTTTGCATGCAGAAAGTCCTACATGTAATACCCTCATCTATCTATAGTCTGGTGGGGACAGACCTGTCTGTGTCACAGCATTGTTGCTAATAAACAGAGAACCAGCTGCAAGTTGAGGTGGCTAAGCAAGTGGTCATCTTCACTTTGCAACTAGTGACTACGATGAGAACTGCCCCACTCCATAAGAGCAGCTGTAATCCTCCCATGGGCAGTGGGCAGGAACTGCAAAGACCTAATCTCTTTCCACATGTCCCCTCAGCCCATGGGCAATGTGGCCCATTGGGTACCAGAACCAGTCTTCTCCATGCACTCTTTCTTCCTGGGTGAACTAGAGACTGAAATCTCTGAGACAAATAAGTAAAGGCTGCTTAATGTAGATTAGAACTGGAGACATTTTATATTGTGTTTAATTGAAGACAATCAGAATTGCATACATGCATAGATCATTATTTTAAGTAGGTCCTTACAGTTCCAGACTTTTCTCAGTGCAGTCCCTCTTCTCTGTGCCGCAGGCATCAAGGATTTTTATTGGTTATCACCAAAACCCAGAGCACATCTGATGTCACCTTCCTCAGAAGAGCAGGCCTCACCCTCCCTTGGCTCTACTCACTCTGTTGCCCCCACCTGGATATTTGCATACTGCTCCCTAGGGAGGACCTTCCTCTCTAAGTCTGAGATAAAGGCTCAGCTCTGAACTTGCCTTGACCATTGAAGACTCCTCATTTCATTACTAGAAATGAGGTCCTTCTCTCAGCTCCTGTGGCTGTTAATGCTCTGGGTCCCTGGTAAGGACAAAGGGAGATGAGGAGTGAGAACGGGTGGAAGGGTGAGCTCTCACAGAAAAGTTGTGCCATATCTGTGTTACATGTGTAGGTATGGTTATCCATGTTGGGGAAAGTGAGGTTGAGGTCTAAGAGAATGAGGAATTTTTCAAAAATAAGTTGACCCTTTGTTTGACTGAGGACTCTGATTTATACTAGAAAACTGTCTATTTTTTGTATTTATTATTGTAATTCTGAATGAACCCATAAAATGTGAGTAATAAGGAAAATATATAAACTTAATCAATGTTTATATACAACCTTGCACTTCTGTCTTCTTATAATTTCAGATTCCAGTGGAGATGTTGTGCTGACCCAGAGTCCACTTACCCTGGCTGTCACCCTGGGAGAGCCAGCCTCCATCTCCTGCAGGTCTAGTCAGAGCCTCCTACATAGTGATGAGGAAAACCTTCTGAACTGGTATCTGCAGAGGCCATGCCATTCTACACAACTTCTGATGTACTTGGCTTCCAACCGAGTACCTGGGATTCCAGACAGGTTCAGTGGCAGTGGGTCAGGCACAGATTTCACACTGAAAATCAGCAGGGTGGAGGCTGAGGATGTTGGCGTTTATTTCTGCATGCAATGTATACATGATCCTCCCACAGTGATGCAGCCCTGAAATAAAACCTCCCTTCTGGCTGAGTGAGCTGCCATCATGGGCTGCTGGTCTAGGGACACAGCAGAGCAGATTGTGTGAGTGTACTTAGGAGATTCAGACAATGGTCAATGTGAGACTGACTCTGAGTGTAGAAGAATATGTGCCAACATACAGTCTAACAAGAGCAACAGAATAATCATGGCAGTACAAAGACCAGGAGACTTCAGATAGAACATGAGGAATTCATTGAAAATATTCTTTGTGACTTAAATAGCATCATGGACAACCCATAATATAAAAATCAAATATCTACCACGATTCTACTTCCTTTGTAACAAAAATTATAATATTTTTATCAAGCATGAGGTCTTGCCCCAAACCCATAGCACATGCTATGTTTTCTGTTCAGAGCTGGGAAGTCCAGTTTTGCATTGTCTAGTTTCTGTTATATATGTTCCTAAAATCTTGCCTGTCCATCAAGACATTAGCAGAGTTTGACAAGTATTTGTCCTTATCAAACTAGGGCACATGCAATGCTACACTCTGCACAAGGGTCTATTGCAGGAGGGCATCATTAATAGTTTATCTTTTATTCACTTCTGTCACATTACATCTGTGACATTTCTTTGTAATGAGCCTTTCATAGGCCTGGAAATGTGACACTGCATAGTCTAAGACTTGCGAATGATCTGGTCTCCACCAGTGTCCAATGTGTATTTGTCTCCGAAGATGGTGCAAGCTGTTTCTCCACAGTGCTCTCACATTAATCTCTGAAACTGCAGGATGAAGTTGGAGTACTATGAGGTCACTGAGGTAATACACATAGGAGAAATACAATCTAGATTTTATTATATATATATATATTTTTTTTTTGCAGTCCTGGGGTTGGACTCAGAGCCTGGGCACTGTTCTTAGACAGTTTTGGTTCAAGGCTAGCACTCTTCCACTTGAGCAACAGCACCACGTCTGGCTATTTCTCTGCATGTGATACTGAGGAATGGATCCCTGGCTTTCAGGCATACCAGGCAAGCACTGTACCACTAAGCCATTCTCCAGGTACCCAATCTAGATCTTTGTGTAGACAAATGGAATGCATTCATGTAACCTTTGGAAGTTTCCAACCAATCTTATCTACTCAGAACTACCAGAGGTGATTGTCAGTTCTCCCCTCTGTCTGGGCATCTTACCAGGATACAGAGAGGCACCCTTCCAATTTCTACTTCTCACTGAGGCTCCTCATTGTACAAGTCTATGAATCACTGAAAAGAAAATGTAAATTGTTACTGTGCCTCCACTGTGGTGCTGATGCTGGGTGATTGACAGTGAGCTGTCATCATTATTTTCCATATCAGAATTTTGCCAATTGTGTGATGGGCCTAAAACTCACTTGAATGTATTTCTAGATATTATTATTGAGTCTACAATCCTAGCAATGCAATTTCATTGTAATATGATAAATAAAAAATGAGAAATTACATTAAATATTTTCAGCCAACCCTTGACAAGTAGTTGTAAACTTTTCTAGAAAGCATATGCATCAGCACACATACAGAATGTAATTATGCAACATTCATTTACACAAACCACCAAGGATGCTATATTTAATGTGTCAATAGTTATCTTGATTTCATTTTTTTCAAAAGACTATAAAAGGAATGAAACTGTATTTGGTGTTTACCATTATGATTTGATCTGTAGATTACATTTGAGATTTCTGGAGGATAACCACCAAATTGGTTTGTGTTTTCCCATTATCTGAATTGAGATGAGTGACCTTAGTTTATAAACATGTTTACAGTGTACTCTGTGGTCACACATTTCTCCTGGTATTTCATAAATATCAGGAGAGTTTGTAATGGGAAAATGTACATTAAATTTATATTGAAGATTAAATGGTAGATTGGGATAAAAATAGCACATGCAGCCTGCCATCAGCACATGAAGCTTCACGAGACACAGAGGGTTACATAGTCCACACATGAAAGGCTACAGGCCAAAAGTCCAGGTCTTAGGCAGTTGCTGACACTGTTGTAGTCCTTTCAAGTTATAGGAAAACTCTAATCTCTGATGAGGTGGCCTGGAATGGGAGCCATTGGTGTTGGGGGTCTTTCCATAGCTTCATTAGGAGTGCCCTTGTGGACCTGTTTCTAGAAGCTTTGCAGGAATCTCCTTCATAGGACTTCCCAACAGTGTGTGAACAGATTTGACATTCCAGAATGTGCACTTGTCTGCTTGCTATTCATATTTACAACTAGCAGCAAGAGCAGCCAGTTCACCCAGGCACAAGGACATGTAATTTGTTCCAAGAATATCATTTAACCACTTTCTTGTAATTATCATATTATCTCTGTGGACCTACCAGAAGAAGCCAAACTGAATCATATTCCAGGCTTTCAAACCTTAAGACAAACAAGAACAGAGGAACAGTTGAATTCTCTCCCCCTACAGCAGGGGTGGCCTCACTGTGGATCTGGGGAATAGACCACCTCCTACAGAAGCACTCTAAACAGGATAGATCCAAGGAGAAGACACATAGAGTCCATGAAATTTAGGCTTTGAAGCTTTTGCAGCCACTGGGTGATGTGGATGCATAAAACTGGTACCTTGTAAGTTGTGTTTTTATTAAAATAGTTATAGAAGTTACCATTCTATAAATCAGTCCATGAGTTCACTACATCATGTCAACCCTATCATTATTCTTCCCCATCTCTCTAGGGAAAGCTGATTCTTGAATTGTCCATTCTGTCAGAATGATGGAAGGAGAGCTAAGTCAAGGGTTTAATTTCTGGGGATCACAGAAACATATTAAAGTGGGATATCACTCTTGCTTGGTTATCAAAGTGATTCTTGTTAATGAGACACTGATTATTGTTGTGATATTATAAAGCTCCAAATGACACAGAAGACAAGGAATTGAATTGACTCTTACCTTTTTCGTAGGGTCTTTCATAATACATCAAGACTCTGAGTACTTTCTGGCATGTTTTTGTTGGTCATGATACTTTTCATTTCCATCTTCACAAGCTTCCTCTCTTTGTGATCTCAGGGCAATACAACAGTTTTTATCCTTCTGTGGAGGTATTGTTTCTCAATGGATCAGGATTAATGCAGGGTTTTAGGTTTATCCTAATTTTGGTTTCAATCACTGGACTATCCTGTTTGATTAGAGGAAGTGAACATTAGTTCAAATTCTTTGACAATTTGCTTTTTTGTTAAGCCCTATAGAAGCCCACCCCAATATCCAGTCCCTCACACAACCTCCAAACTCACAGGAAGTTCTGTGTCACTCACTGGTCATAAACTGTACTTGCCTGTTTATGATGGAATCTGGCCTATTACTTTTCTGGATCCTCCATTTTCTAATTGCTCCTTTGCTAAGAATAATTTTCCTGTTTTTCCAGTCCTGGCTCTGACTCAGGGCCTGAGCACTGTCCTTGTGTTTTCTCAAGGCTAGAGCTCTACCACTTGAGCCACAATATCATTTGTGGCTTTTTCTATGCATGTGGTACCAAGGAATCAAACCCAGGTCTTGGTGCATGGTAGGCAAGCACTCTACCACTGGGCCAAAATCCCAACCCCAATAACTTATCATTTTTGATGACTTTTGGGGGTATACAACAAAAGCACTCCTCCTTGGAACAAATGTACATTGTAAGGATATTTCTTAGATGAGTCTCCATATTACCACCATCTACCTAAATATTAGGAGAATGGTATAGCCAATATCCAGATGTTTAATTTCATTGCCATGTGATATTTTATCACATTATATACCACAACTAACCTACTATTGATGATACTGTTTTAGCTATGGCTCTTCCATAGGGAAAAATGGTTCATATGTTATTTTCCCATTTTGTGATGGGGACAAATATTTTTCATTTAATTATTAGAGTTCAGTTCAGCTACAAGATTCTACTCCATTAAAAAGATCTATTTGTAAAAGTTTTCTTTTGGTATTTTATTTTGCAGTTCTAGGCAATGTGCTTGCAGTGATATTTATTTAAACACGTTTAGATGTTACACACTTAACATGTAAGTTTTCTAAATATACTATATAGGCATTTAGGGCAACAAATGCCAACAGTATTCCAGTGACACACACATGCACATGAAGACTTCCATCACTGTAAGCTTCCATACACAGTTAGTTACTTTATAGACATTGATATATCTTCTATTTCTGCGTGCGCACGCGTTCGCACGCGTGTGCGTGGGTGTATGTGCGTGTGTGTGTGTGTTTGTGTGTGTGTGTGTGTGTGTGTGTGTGTGTGTGTGTGATGGGGCTTGAACTCTGGGTCTGGGCACTGTCCCTGAGCTCTTCAGCTCAAGGTAACCACCCTACCCTTGGCCAAGCCCACTTCCCGTTTTCTAGAGGTTAATTGGAGATAAGAGTCTCAGGTCCTTTTGTGCTTGGGCTGGCTTTGAAACTTGCTCCAAAGATCTCAGCCTCCTGGGTAGCTAGGATTAGAGGAGTGAGCCACCACTCCTAGCTTTGATATATCTATTTCTTGAAAGTCCATAAGTAAAAAAAAGTTCAACAAAGGGAAGATTAATGCCTTGTAATTTATTATTTCAGTGCAACCTCTACTATGTGTTACAGATTGCAGTTCTATGGGTGTAAATGCAGGTTGTCCAATATTGAATCACGTAATTCGTCTCTTACTCATAAGCATTTTGTTCTCATCAAACATACCATGAAATGGGTATTTGTAAGAGGAAGGATAAGGAAAGAAGGATAGAAGAATGATGGGAAGGGGATAGAATGCAAGCAAGAATTCACTGTGTATACCAGAAAATTGAGGAAAAATAAGGGAATGGGTGGGTCAAAGTTGGGGGAAGTTATTGAAGTCATGTAAAAGCCAAAATGCATTACAGATTGCTTTGCTAAATGGCCAAATAATTCAGTATATAATCAAAAGTTATGAAAAGTGAGGGAAAAGTTTAGGTCAGAATGTTTAAAGGGGTAACAATGATTTTTTAAAAAAGGCTGTATTTATCAAATGCTGTATTGACTGGCAAGTCCTTTGTACAATCACTTACAAGAAAAAATATTCAAAAACAGTTATTCAGAATATCCTCTTACAATTCCAACACTACAGGGAGGTAGAAAGCTTTGTTTTGAATTTTGCCATTTGGAAAATTGCAAATCACTTTTTCAGGGTTTCCAAGAATGAAAACTATTATGGGTTCTTAATATTTGCAAACATTTATGAATTCCCATAAAGAAAACTAATAGGAAGTTTTTGCATCTGTCCCCAGCTTGCCCCAATGCTAACATTGTGTATTATTGCATTGTGTATTAATGTATTATTGCCATGATATTGACATTGCTACAATCCATAGAGCTTCTACAGTGTTCACTGGTTATTCTTGCAATGGATAATGTACATGCTTGTGCAGGATGAGTGTGCATGGAGTTACTCTATGTGTACCTAACACATGGGTTGGCTCCATGTAAGTATGCAAGTTGAGTGTGTTTTGCTGTGGTCACCAACATCCTGGAGGAACTCTGCAGAATTATTTCTGAGCATGAAAGATCACAATTCCTCTGCACATTGTTCTACACTGCTGTCCCATTTCTGGAACAGGAAACTACCTGCTTGGATTGCCCAGTTACAAATGTGCCCTTCAGTGTGGAATAAGCAGGCATTATTCCCTAGATCTGTACTAGAGGAACATATCAAGGAATTACTGTGTTCAAGTTGGTAACAACCCATGAGATGCCTGGATTATCCTTGTCCCATGGGAAGGCAAAGGATTGGAATTATGGCAGAACCTTTGGGGGAAATGGAACAGTGAGATTTGATGTTTGGAGAGCTGACTGGAAAGCTCATACTCAAGTCCTTTGTTTATACAGTGTAAGTATAACAATTGGAGCTGGAATTGTGGCATCAATCCCGGTGGAATTTGATTTATTACTAGTGAGTTAATATTGGTGGTGTTCTCGTATAGCACTTGGTAATATGCAGAAAATTCTTTTTCCTCCATTGTTATCTGCCTACATATAGCATGTATTTCTTTGCATGCAAGGGCACACACAGGGGAGAATGTCTGTGCTACACTTGGGTAAGGAGAAGCCAAGAAGGACATGAAAGTTAATACTTAGTTTTAACTAGTTACAGTTTATCCACAATTGAAATGAAAAACTCTATTCAACATGTGTAAAAATAAAAATATAATAAACATTCTGGATGAATTTTGAGAGTCTAGATCCCAGTAATTGACAAACTCCATTTGTACTTGTGATGCTTTTCACCCATCATTGTTTCTTGTGGATCTTTGTCATCCACCACTAGAAGGGAATCTGGAGGGAATATAAAAAATATCTTCCTTCCTTCCCCAAAATAAGGACATCTAGTTCACATGAAATCCAATAAGCTGCAATGTCACAAAAAGACTATTAGACAGCAGCTATAGTTTAAAATAAAAAAGAGCTGCCTATCTTATAATAGCAAAGTAAGCCTGAGTGACGTGTCCTATATATCACAGTTCTGGTTTGGAGTGCATCACAATATCTCACTCAGGACAAAAGGAGAGATTAAGGCGATGTCAGCTCAGATGAGATCTTATAGGGTGTGTGTGTGTGTGTGTGTGTGTGTGTGTGTGTGTGTGTGTGTGTGTGTGTGTGTGTTGGGTGATTTGAGTGGCTATTTAAAAAAGATTGTGTTCCTCTATTAACTGGAAATATAAGAGCTGTCCCTCAAACTCTTTTCGGGTTATTTTATGAGAGAACTTGGTAACTAGTTGAGCTTGTGTGGTTGTCTGATACAGATCAAAGGACAGTTTGATTCCACTCTGGCTCCCAACACCACTGCAGCTCTCTTGCCATCATGAGGCATTAAGCCTGATATTGAATGGTCTACCTGATCTTGGTTCCAAAGGAAACTGAGTCCTGTCTGTCATCATCACACTGTTGTGAAGGCTGTTCTCCAGGATTCATACTTCTTAATGTGAACCATTATTACACTATGGTTTCTTTTGCTGGCATATAGTATCCTCTGAATCTTTGCCCTCAGTAATTCCACTTGAGTCAGTTGTCCTAGAGCTGTCCTGTATGCCACACTGCAGCAGAACAAGCCATCCTCCCTACAGGTAAACAGCTGTTTGAGACAGCAGATTTCATGATGAAAGCAGACACAGTCTCAAAAAGAAATACTTTTCCCAGGGCACAGTGCTTCTCCTGGCAGTGCATTTGAGCCTGTAGTTGTGTTTGCTGTTTTGCCACTAGGGGGCGCGCTAGGGACAGGTTTTTATGGCTGGTTTACAGGCAATTAAAGTATAAACCAGAACTTGGTAGGAAGAGTTCATGACTTTGGTGACTTTGAGTACATGTGTTCGTCTTTACTTATCCAGTGCCCTGTAAGTAATTCCTATTAAGATCATTCAAACCATTGTAAGTTATGTCCTTCCTGGCATCTCAGTCACACTGTGGCAATGTAATATATTCTAACTGTGCAACAACCTCTTGGTTTTCTTAATCTCTGTGTCCACCAAGGGAAATTAGCATGAAATTAGAATTAGGAAGCTTAAGAAAGTCTTTCCACAAACCTTAATGGCCCAGTAGAGCACTCTGCTTATAGAACACAGTCTCTGAGGTAGTGGGAGAATCATGTTGTTTGCAGGGAAAATCCTGCTGTTCTTCTCTGACCTGCGATCCCCCGACATTTGCTGTGCTAATGACATAAGCCTGTCCTGCAGCTGTACCCAGCCATGCTCAGCCTCTGCTGAATTGCAAGCCCCCAGAGCACAGCCCACTGCCCTGAGTATTGCAAAGACACTCACACCTGGTGCAGGACTCAGTGCTGGTAATGACACATAGCATGCCCACGAGGGCTCCGCTCAGCTCCCAGGGGTGCTGCTGCCTTGGCTCCAGATAAAGAAGGGCAGCCATGGGAATTTCTCATCCCAGTATGCTCAGTGTTGCCCGACAGAAGTCTGGGCTCCGTGTCCGCATGCCTTGTGGCCTTAGGTACTTCCACAAGTGGCACAGTGTGATGTGCCTCACACTTGACTTGGGAAGTTTCTGGGACAGTAGGAATGCGCCTTCCCTGACAGCTATAGACACGGAGGCCAAGACTCCACACCAGCCCTCCCATTAAGCCCAAAATTTCTTCAGAAATCTATTCTGAAACAGCATTATTGGCATTTCACAATATACACCCTTAACTGTTAGTGATTAATATTTTTTCTCAGTTCAAAGTTTCCTGTTACTCTTGTTCTCAAGAAGATGTTGGAATGATTGAGAAAAAAATCATTTTCAGGGGCCGGGAGTTTTGCCTAGGGTTAAAGTGCTTGCCTAGCATGCATGAAGACCTGGGTTTGATTCCTCGGTACCACATACATAGCAAAAAGCCGGAAGTGGTGCTGAGGCTCAAGTGGTAGAGCTCTAGCCTTGAGAAAGTCCAAGGACAGTGCTCAGGCCCTGAGCTCAAGCCCAGGACTGGCAAAAAAAATCATTTTGATTCCTTACAATTTCTATGCTAATCATGACTAGAATATGTACAGAAAGTTGGCAACCTCATATTTGTGAGTTCTATTTCTTCTTGTTTTCATCCCTTCTAAGTATGAAACAGCACTCGTTTTCCTTGAGTCACCCTTTTTCCAAAGGTAATTCACATAGAATGTTCATAAGAAACAGAAGAGTAGCCAGAGGTCGATGGCTCATGCATGTAATCCTGGCCACTAGTAATCCTAGACTGAGGATGAATGTTGAGGTTCTCAGTTCAAAACCAGTCTTGGCAGGAAAGTCTGTGAGAAGTTTATCTCCTGTTGACCACCAGAAAATGAGAAATGGAATTGTGGGGACCAAGTGTTGAGTTATTAGCCTTGATCCAAAAAGCTCAAGGATAGCCACCAGGCCCTCAGTTCAAGCCCCAACACTGATGCCCAAAAAGGGAAAAATAGAAGTTTAAGACAATTTATTCTGAGCCATGAATCAAGACACAGATCACTCCCTTCACATCAGACAATTTGTCTCTTCGCCTTTGGAAAAACAGGTTGCCTGATTAAAATCTGTGCTGTCAGGATGCTCTTACATGGGACATGTGGAGACCCTGAGCATGTGCTGCCATGCAGACAGGAGCCTGACTTGCAGCTGTGCCCAGCCCTGCCCAAACCCTGCCAATTTTCTTGTGCTGAGAGCACCGCCCACTGCCCCACTGACTTCTTCATAGTCTGCTCACACTGCATGCAGGAATCAGTCCAGTCAGCACACAGCATGGACATGAGGACCCCTGCTCAGCTCCTGGGGCTCCTGCTGCTCTGCCTCCCAGGTAAGGAAGAACAAAGTGGAAAATTATTCAGTCCAGTGTTATCAATAATTTTGGCATTTCATTGGAATCTTTTTCTGACATCATTAGTTGTATGGACATTCATTGTTATGTTTCCAATCTCAGTTTCCAGATGTGCCATCCAGATGATCCAGTCTCCATCCTCTCTGTCTGCATCTCCAGGAGACAGAGTCTCCATGACTTGCAAGGCCAGTCAGGGTATAGGTGGTTGGTTAGTCTGGTACCAGCAGAAACCAGGGAAAGCTCCTACACTCCTGATTTATACAACAAATACATTGGCATCTGGAGTTCCATCCAGGTTCAGTGGCAGTGGATCTGGGACAGATTATTCTCTCACCATCAGCAGCCTGCAGCCTGAAGATGTGGCCACATATTACTGTCAACAGCATAGTGCTTACCCACCCACAGTGATACAGGTCATAATAAAAACCTCCCAGGGAAGCAGAAGTGAGAGCCTGGGCACCCCAGCTGCTCCTCCTGTTGCTTCCACCCACTGAGAGTGGTTCACAAATGCAGGCGTTCTGCAGAAGTCACTGGAAGTGCTGGGAAGAAGTGGACAGAATAGCCCCTCTGTCATTTCCCCTCTTGGTCACTGTTTCTTAGCCATCATGATGCCTCTTTTTATTTAAAGTAAAAAAATATTTTACCTGTAGATACTGGGTTATGGAATCTTATGGGAATCCCAGGTGGGAGGAGTATACACTGATCAAGATAATCCAAGCATCTGATATGTACATGAAAATACACACACACACACACACACACACACACACACCAGTACCAAGGTTTGAGCTCAGAACTTAGTGCTTCCTTGGCTTACTTGTGCAGCCATCTACCACTTGAACTGTGTCTCCGTACAGGGTTTTTCCAGATTATTTTGGAGATGAAATCTATCAGAATTTTCTTCTCAGGAATTTTGAAATGCAGTCATCCAAGATCTCAGCTTCCTGAAAAATGTATCCAGTAAATATTGATTTAATAGAGAGAATTCAAGTCTGAACATTTAGTTTTTTTCTGTATTTTTCTTACTTTGTAGTTGTGGGACTTAGAGCCTGGGCACTGTTTCTGAGCGGAACTTTGGTGCTCAAGACTAGGGCTCTACCCCTTTAAGCCACATCTTCATTTCCACATTTTGGGTGGTTAATTGGAGATAAGAGGCTCCTAGATTTTCCTGATGGGTTAGCTTTTATCTGATTTAGTCTTCACATCACAGCTTTATGAATAGGCAGGAATACAGATGTGAAGCAGGCAGGAATTCAGATGTGAAGCAGGCAGGATTACAGATGGAAGCAGGCAGGATTACAGATGGATGCCACCAGCTTTCCTGGTATGAACTGTGGATTTAAAAATAATGTAAATCCCACTTTTAATAAAAGACTTGAATTGTCAAGGTACAATGAGTAAGAGGTCAATAAACTGTACTGGATCAAATTGCACTGTCATGTATGTAAGTATCACAACACAATCCCATTGTACAATGAATCCACACTAAAAAATAATGCAGAGAACCTTTAGTGCTCAGCTGTGAGGAATTGCCCAACAACATTGGTAAATAGGCAAAAGGTAACCATAACAAATGATCATGTGAAAAGATGATCGTCAACATTGCTTACTCTATGGAAATTAAAACAGAAAATATCTATACACTTAGTAGGTTGTCAAAAAACCCAGAAAGTTTCTCAATGTCAAATGCTGAGTAAGATTCTCATTGATGGCTCTCATCCTTGGCTATTCCTAAAACAGTAAGTCGTACTTCGGAAGGCATTTTGGCAACTTGGTACAGACATCCAGACGATCTTATGAGTATTTTTCTTTCAGCTCATAGGTTCATTTGAATAGCAAGCATGTTCTCACATAATACTGCTTGTGGAAAATTACAGTGCTTTTCTACATGCTTACAAACCCAGGTAAAAATAACAATCTTCTTAAAAAGATAAATTTATAGGCAACCTATGAAACTTCCATAAAATAGAATCTCAGTCAATGACAGATGTAAAGGTTTTTCAATTCACACAGCTATGGATGGATCTGAAAATGTAGGCTGTTTAGTGAAAGAATCCGTTGTGAAAAGGCTATGTACTGTATTGCTTTGTTTATGTGATTTGATCAGAATAGGAATACTACAAGGAGGCAATTCTAGGTTTGCCATGGATTAGGAACTGTGAGAAGTGTATTTGGGTTGTGGGGGGCATAGAGAGTCAATGTTCCCTTAGACAGGAACTGTAAAATATACAGGAAATGTTGAGGGTGATAGTAGATTTTGTTAAGTTCTTCCTTTAACTAGCTGACACTTGTTTCAAGTCTAAGACCTGTGACATTTAAAGAACATGTTCAACCACCGCATTCTACAGAGCTTGGGTTAAAGGAAATGAAGAGATAGAAGGGAAAACTTCTTCAAAGCTTGTTTGTCAGTAGAATGTACCCAACTGCTTTCAATTGGAAACATGACATTTGCTATGAAACACCACAGAAGAGTCTTTGTGCAGGTAGATGTTTCTCATGGTTTGGTGAAAGCATTACGCAAACAAGGTACAAAGATGATTATACTTACGAAGTTACACAAAGTTACACAAAGGGTTTCATCTCACCACTTCAGTGTTTGGGTGCAACATCTTGATCAATTTCACCTTTCCACCACTCTCTCGAGGGAAATTTTAATAAATCATTTAATCAATTTGCTGTACAATTATAATGCAGAAGTGAAAGAATATCAAGTGGATTTTAAAAATAGATACACGGAATATATTCACACTTTTAAGTATAAACATGTCGATCATTTTCTTTTTCCCTTATAAGTTCAGTTAGTTCAGTACCTGTAAGAGAACACTTTGTTCACCATGACGATTCTTAACCCTAAGTCTTAACAGGAAGTTCCTTGGAAAGAGAGTTTCTAGCACTTGTAGCTAACATCCCTAACACAACACTTGGTAATTCTAGTGTCAGATGCCTCTTCATCCACCTCAACTCTGGGCTCCTGTTGGCTAACTCCCTGACGATCCCAGCTGTTGATGGTGGGTGCTGTGTCTTTCTCTAGACTAACTGAAGCAGTCAGGAGAGCCAGGCCTGCTGTCGCCACATTCCTTTCCAAAAGACTGTCCAGGACATAAACCTGCCCATTGTGTGATGGCAGCATCATGTGAAGTTCTAGACTTTCACAGCAAGGTCCCTCTTCAAGACACCATGGATTTGTAGTGATTCTCATCAAACACAGAACTCATCTGATTGATCCTTTTCTTAGAAGAGCAGGCCTCACCCTCCCTTGGCTTTTCTCACTCTGTTGCCCCCACCTGGATATTTCAATACTGCTCCCTAGGGAGGACCTCCCTCTCTAAGTCTGAGATAAAGGCTCAGGTCTGAACTTGCCTTGACCAGTGAAGACTCCTCATTTCACTGCTAGAAATGAAGTCCTTCTCTCAGCTCCTGTGGGTGTTAATGCTCTGGGTCCCTGGTAAGGACAAAGGGAGATGAGGAGTGAGAGTGGGTGGGACGTTGGACTCTCAGGGTCCAGTTATGCCCTATGTGTTAAATGTGCACGATAGGGCAAGTGAGGTTTAGGTCTGGGACAATGGGGAATAATCCAGACAGAGCTAGAACCTGTTCTTGGATAAGGACTCTGGTAGGTGAGGATACTGCCACAGATAATACCTGTGTTTCAAAAATCTCTCTTTTGATATCTTAGATTATAAATCAAATCATAAATATGAATAAGAGGCATTGTATATCTAAATAGTAATAAGTGCATGGCTTCTTACATTTACACATGATCTTACACTTTTGTGTCATTTTGATTTCAGGATCCAGTGGAGATGTTGTGATGACCCAGTCTCCACTTTCCCTGCCTGTTACCGTGGGAGAGCCAGCCTCCATCTCTTGCAGGTCTAGTCAGAGCCTTCTGCTTAGTAGTGGAAACACATATTTGGAGTGGTACCTTCAGAAGCCAGGCCAGTCTCCACAACTCCTGATCTATAAGATATCCAATTGATTTACTGGGGTCCCAGACAGATTCAGTGGCAGTGGGTCAGGCACAGATTTCACACTGAAAATCAGCAGGGTGGAGCCTGAGGATGTTGGAGTTTATTACTGTGGGCAAGGTTCATATTTTCCTCCCACAGTGATACAGCCCTAATCTAAAACCTCTCCTCAGTCTGGAGGGCTGAGCGGCTTCAGGGGCCGCTGGTCTGCAGAGCAGCAGAGCACATTGTGTGAGTCTGCCTAGCAGGAAGATATTGTGGTCCATGTGAGAGTGACTGGAAATGAAGAGTATGTTGCAATATGGTAAAATACAATGTATGAAGACCAGGAGAACAATTATCTGAATACAGAGACCAGGAGACTTCAATTAAAACATGAGGGATATATTTTTAATTCACTTCTCTCTTCAGTAATACTATAGCCAACTAACAATCTAAGAATCAAATGACTTCTGTGATTTTTTTCCCTTTCCAATGAAACTTACAATACTTCCATCAAGCTCATCCTTGCCTCCAACCTTATGAGAGGCTTTGTGTTCAGGAGCTGGAAGCCCAGTGAGTCTTTTCTAGCTTCTGCTCTGTGTGTTCTTCAAACTCTGCCTGACCATCAAGACTTTTGCAGAGTTTGATCACTGTCCCTTAGCTCCATCAATCTGGGGAAGACACAAAATTGCACAGGGTACAGTGGTCTCTGCCTTTTGTGTCCTGGATCTCTGGACCTTCTTAGGACAGTGGAGTGTGGTAGAGCCATGCAACGTAGTTTGTAAATCCCAGAAGTCTGAGACTGAGCTCTGATCAATGGCCACAGCATTCACAATCCAACCTGGTGAACCTCTGTGACTTTATATGAAAACCATGTCAGAAAGGCATCATTAATACTTAAGGGTATCTCTCATCCACTTCTATCATCTTAAGCATTTGTTGTTTCCTTGTAATGGGCCTTTCAGAGGCCTGGAACTATGAAATTGTACAGCCCCGGGCTCAGGGGAATCTCTATCTTCCACCAGTGTCCAGTTTGCATCTGGCTCTGATGGTATAAACTGTGTCATCATGATGCTTTCAAAGCCATCTGGAAAAAAAAAAGAGAGTGAAGTTAGAAATGATCTGAGCTCATCAAGGTATCATTCATAAGAGAAATAGAGGTTTGGAATGTATATTAACGAGTAGAATAGCTTAAGTCACATATGAAAATTTAATGCAAAGTTAATGCAAAATTTAGCCACAACTGTAGCATTCTGTAGAAGAAAATGCAAAACCAAATCAGAGTTTTGTCTGAGTTCTCACCTGTCTGGGCATTTTACCACGGTAGACAGGGATAACTTTCTGATTTCTAATTCTTGCCCAGGCCCCTCATAGTACAAGTCAGCAGGAAAAAGAGTACATTATCACTGTGCCTCTAGGAAAGTGTTGTTACTGCATGAATGTTGCTAGAGTTTTATCACTATTTCCCATCTAAGACTTTTTCCAATTGAGCACTGGGCCTGCAGTATACTTTGGAGGAATTTCCTGATACTGAGTATAAGATCATAGTAACATAAATGCATACCTGTACATCCAACGCAGTTCTGATGCTCAGCGACTGATAGTCACCACTTTCCATCTAGGTATTTTGCCAATTGAGTGATGGGTCTGGAGGTCACTTATAGGTATTTCCAGATATTATTATTGAGCCTAAGGTCATAGCAACAAAATTTCATTGTAATATATTGATGAAAAATGAGAAATTACATTGAACATTTTCAGCCAACATTGACAAGTCGTGGAAAATCTTTGTAGAAAATATATACATATGTAAATACACATACTTAAAATAACTGTGTAATCCTTATTTAATTAAATATATATTTAAAATATACTTAGCTGCTCATTGCCTTCTGAAACCAGAAATAGCCTCATCATCTCTAATCACTTGTTACAAATCAAAATTGCAGATCTACTTGTGGCTAAGGAATGATGTGCTGTGTTTTGTCTAGGTAACAAGTGTTGAGGGAATGTTTTAGAGTCTATGCTTTGAGAATTCAGCAAATAAAACCTTTTAAGACAAATTGTAGGCAGAACATCAACATATTTGTCTGATAAACAATTATATTTGTTCAGACATATTAAAGTCCATGTTCATAATTATTTTTCAATTGAATGATCTAACCCCTTGAAAATATAGTGAAATAAATGTTTCTTTGGTAACTTAACTATAAATAAAAAATGATGACTTCAAATTTGTGTTTCTGAAAAATCATATTAAGTGAAGTAAGCCAGACCCAAAGAAACATAGGCTCAATGGTTTCCCTCATTTGTCATAATTAGTAGAAACCTTGGGCTCTCCTAGCAGAGATTTACAATAGAACAAAACCTAGATTCATAAGGCCATATAGAATGACGCTCAATGAAATGACTTCCAGGATATAGAAACAAAAGTCATATAATGAGTGATTGTTGTCCTTTATGTACTATGTTATCTCTCATCTCTTTTGCTGTCCCTTGGTTATCTCATATTGTTACAGTATTTCACCTGGTTATCTGATATATTTTATATATGCATATTTGGTTATTCGAAGTTGGATAGGGAAGGGAGGAAAACAAGATGAAGGGCTTGGGATGGGGGAGGGAAATGGGTCCAAGACATGAGAAAGGGTATCAATGTATGTGAGGTAATGCACCTTCTATCTGATGAATATAATGTAACCCTTTTATTAGCTACAATAAAAATTATATGAAAAAAGAATTAAAGTAACCTAAAGCATGAAAAATAATTGTGTTTTTGTTCTGGAGGTATTTGGACATAATGTTATTACAATAGATTGATCACTTGATAATGTACATAATTCTAAGTGGTCATTTCCTCTTTGGTCTTCATTCCAGAAGAAACTAATCTATACAGTTAAGGCAATTTCAGTGACCTACAGCAGAATAACCCATCTGATCCCGCTGGATAGGGCAAATCATTGCAATTGTGAACGTCTCCATGCACTAAAATTAAATGCTCTGTTATAAGCCACTGGGTTTGGTGGTGTTTTTCTTTTTTTACATATATTTTAATTGTAATTAATAGGGGGATTACAGTTATATTTGCCAGATAGAAGGATCTTTACTTCACACACATTGGTACCCTTTCTTATGTTTTTGTCCCCATTTCCCTCCCCCAACCCCCTCCTCTCCTTTAGTTTTTCCCTCTTTCCCTTTCCTATTTCAAATAAACAAATAAATATATACATATGCAATACAACAAAAGAGATAAGAAATAACATAGTACATTAATAACACCAACGACACATTATATAGCTCTTGTTTCCATATCCTGGAGGTCCTTTCATTTAGTGTCATCCTGTGTGACCTTATGTACCTAGGTTTTGCACTATTGTAATCCTCTGCTAGGAGAGTCCAAGGTTTGTACTAATCATTACAAATGAGGGAAACCATTGAGCCTATGTTCCTTTGAGTCTGGCTTACTTTACTTAATATGATGTTTCCAAGGCTTTCCATTTCCTTACAAATGGGGTGATGTCATTCTTTCTGATGGCAGCATAGAATTCCATTGTGTAAAAATACCACATCTTCTTGATCCAATCATCTACTGAGGAGCATCTGGGTTGGTTCCATATCTTTGCTATGGTGAATAATGCTGCAATGAACATCGTTGTGCTAGTGGATTTAGTATGTTCTTGTTTCTGGACCATTGGGTAAATGCCAAGTAGTGGAATTGCTGGGTCATAGGGGAGCTCTATGTTTAGTCTTTTTTTTTTTGCCAGTCATTGGCTTGAGAACGGTTTTTGGACATTCTCAAAGTTAGAGCTCTACCACTTGAGCCTCAGCACCACTTCTGGCTTTTTCCTAGGTATGTGGTACCAAAGAATCAAACCTGGGTCTTTGTGCATGCTAGGCAAGCACTCTACCACTAGGCTAAATCCCCGGCCCTTTGTGGTATTTTCTTACACCATTATCTTTGAAATACTGAATGATTAATTTAAACATGTACACATATGCATATACATACTTGCACACATACACATTTGTATTACCAAAATATTAAGAAAATAAGTTGAAAGAAATAGAATACAGAGAAAAATTTAAAAATGTGTGAATCAGTGCAATAGTTAGCTCCTCCAAAGAACTATCTAATAGAAACATCAATAAATATCACCAGAAGTACCTAGAACACATGGAACCATTTATGCTCAGAAATTCACATTAGTATTCATTTTAACAGCTATAGTGTATATTTACACATAAACATGTATAAGTTAGTCAGTTGCTTTCAGATCTCCATTCTGTCCTCCTGTCTGTCTGGGAATTCTTGGCCCTGAGTCATCCTAGGGCTTAGAACACTAAATGAGGACCTCGTTCAGCATATCCACAGGAAGCCTGTCAAGGAAGGAGCACCTAAGAAGCCCTATTTAAGCCAGGAACTGGTGTCCTGTATTTTTAACTCCTCTGGAGACTGACAACTTAGGATTGTGGTTCAAAGCCTGTCAAGGAAGGAAAGTAAGTACGACTCTAATCTGTACTTAAGCATCAATAAGCTGAGGGCTGGGAGATTGGTCTAGTGGTAGAGTGCTTGCCTAACATGCTCGAAGACACGGGTTTGATTTGTACCATATACATAGAAAAAAAGCCAGAAATGGTGCCGAGGCTCAAGTGGTAGAGCTCCAGCTCTACCCAAGGTCAGGGCTCAGGCTCTGAGTTCAACGCCCAGGACTGGCGAAAAAAAAAAGCAGAAAGTTCATCTGCATCTAAGTAGTAGAGCACTAGCATTGAGTAAACAGCTCAAGAACATTGCTGAGGCCCTGAGTTGAAGAATGAGGAGTGCAAAAACAGCTGCGTGTATGGGTGCTCCTTACATCTATATTAACATAATTTAAGGCCATATCTATTTAGCTTACATGTTAAACACACAGATGCTAGGATGTACACAGAAGCTAGTATGTATACACATGCATGAAAACACACACCTATACACTTACAGAAACACGCTAATGCTAATGTTGACAGTTTTATAACAAACTGACCTGATCACTGAACAAAAAGTTTAGTTTAATTAACACTTTTAGATGTAGAAAGTCCTAGATGCAGTGTCCTCATTTGCTGTACTCAGGTGAGGACTGCCATGTCTGTGTGGCTGAGTACGTGGCGGTCTAGCAAATGACTATTGAGAGATCTGCCTCACTCCTGGAGAGAGGCTTTACCTCTTGCAAAGACAGCAAGCAGTGCAGCGTCCCAGTGAGCTAAGAATTTCCCACAAGGCGCTGACATTTGAGGGCCACATCTATTACCTTAGATACAGAAAATTCTTGGTATGCAGATATTTTGGAAAAGCCAAAGTCAAATGTTAGAAAATCCAATTTTTTGTTTTAGTATAAAAAGAGATTGAAAGATTGTGAAATTATGGTCTTCTAAAAAAGACTAATATGCTTAAAACTTGCCAGCATGGTAAAGTATTTGCTTCTATGGCTCGAGTAGTTAGTGGGTTCTCTGACTTCTCTGCCTGACATCGTCACATTGGAATCTGAGTGGTCACTGATCAGCAGCCTTAGCACAGACACAATATAGAGATGAGATCACTGTCCTGCAGGGAAGTCCCACGGGAGCCCTGTCAGCACAAGGAAATTATGCCCCCCAAAAATCTATGCCAAGTGTTTTAAGGCACTGGAATATCCTTCCTGAGGTTTCTAGGGTAATGAGGTTTTAACTGAAGATGTCACAAAGCACTGTTCCATTGCAGCTTCAATTCTGGATCTTTTTGGTGTAGGTCATTTTTATTCAGGTAGGCTTTTGTGGTTTTGCTTGCCTGGGTCACAGGCAGAACCACTAGTTTGTCCATTAGAATTTCATCTCTTCTGTACTAGAAGACATGGCTGATATAGGAACATGCATGTTTAGGCAGCAGAGTAGAATAAAGTAGATTTAAGCCCTTCATTTGAGAATGCTTTTATTTTTGGTGGGGGAGAGCTTGGCTTAAGAAGGACAGAGATGTGAATATCATTCAAGACTTCAAGAGAATTCCACCTCAGAAAAATGCAGTAATCACACAACCTTGCAAGAAGCCAAATCCTTTCAGTATACAGAGAGTCGACGTGTGTTGCTATTCTCCTATGAGCATTTAGAAGTGGAAGACAGCTCATCTTTTATCAGAATTGGATAGTAGATAGCCAGTGCACTATATTTCACATAGAATGTATTCATACTTTTGTCAATTAAAGTATTGGAAGTTTACACCAATGTATCTATCTACCTAGCCATGTTTTGTCTGAGTAGCTATAAAACTATATCTCATCAGTTTTAACCCTTGTGCTGTTTTTGGCTAATTGGGTAATTGGTTATGATTCTTCATCAAAGAAGTTCATGAAAACAGCCTAAAGAGTTTGGGAATCTGATGAAAATAATTATTTCTACGTGTCTGGAAGCATCTTTACCTGAAAGATTGACTTTGAAAAGGCTAACAGTGTGAGGGCTGGGGGTGGCTCAGGACAGAGAGTGCAGTCCAATGTGGGAAAGTATCAGATCCTTACTTTGAATAATTTTCTTAAGGCGAAAATAAGCAAGCATGAAAAGTTAAGTCATGAATAGCATGGAAACCACAATTCCATATTCACAGGATATGTACACATACACGTGTGTGAATAATGAAGTTCATGAAATGCTGTATGAAAAATGGTAGGTTAAGAGAAGAAAAGAGAATGGAAATACAAGGAGGGTGGGTACTTTTTTCAAAGCACACTACTTGCAGATACGGGATTATCATCATGAAAACACCTTGCGTGATTTATCCAATTATAAAATAAATAGAATGACACCTTGTTGAATATAAAAGTGCTGGGGCTCTCTTGCATACTGAGATAATCATTTAACTTATCAAAACAAATTCAGAGCCACAAATGAAAATCCTGCTAGTTGCTAGGCTACAAGATTGCCACTAGATGGCAAACAAATCCACAAGGAGAAAAGGGAACCCTGACCTTAGAACCCCTGAGAAAGCATGGTTGAAGCTGCCCCTTTGGCAACATAAACTTGAAGCAGCAGAACTCTCTTTCAGCCTTTCATGATACACATGACAGTTGGTACCAGATTTAGAGAAGGCGATATGTCTCCCTCTGTGCAAGTTCCTATTTCATATTTTACTCTGCGGTGCATAATTTCATCTGACCAGCCTACATTTCCAGCAGGCATCTTGTGAACTCATGTAGTGAAGTACAGGAGAGAAAGGTGAAGGAAGGAGGCAGACCCTGGAGACATGCAGTCCTGAAGGGAACATGTGCACACACCACGTCCAGTTGTGGGAGGTGAGAGAGGCTGCAGTGTCATTGCAGTTCCCAGCAGGTTCCCAGAGTCCTCTGCACTGAGCAGGTCACAGCTTATCCTCAAAGACACAGAATAGGACCTGAGCTTCATCATGCTCATGCTAAGAGTGAGGGAGGGCTAGGTATGTGGTGACATGCCCATTGTTCTATAGTGTGTTTTCTCAAGGTCAGAATTTAAAATGATGAGTTGTAAAGTAAAAATTATATTTATTAAGTATTCATTTAGTAGTAAATTTAGTACGTATAAACAATAGACATATAACTTCTTCATTCACTCACTTGTGAAGTGTCCACTCTCAGACTCTTACTTTGGTCCCAGAACTCATTCAAATTCATGGCTTAAACTATAAACATTCTCCCTTCCTGAGAGTACTTCCTTCTTCCAGGATGATACATGGAAAGAACTTCTGGACTCCACCTCCCCCTGGTTATTAACCTCATCTCTCAGCCAGTTAGCTTCTTGCCTGCCAACCCCAGTGTATGTATGCCCTGAGCTCTGGTTTGAAGGTATTGTTCCAAGCTCTTCCATGTATTTCAGTGTCTAAAGTCTGTGTGTACTTGGAATTCACATGCCCATGCTTGGAAAGGCAGCCCTGGGCCATGGTTCAGAAGAATTCAATGTGGTATTTCCAGTGCCTAGCTTCTTTCAACCACACTTGAGTAGAAGATTTTGGTGTCCCTTTTTCTCATCCTATTGATATGTGCCCTGTAATTTACTTGGTGTTTTTCCCAGCTATAGAGCAGCTAACAGCCTTCTCATGTTTTTATCTGAAACATTTTTCAGTGCATGATAGAGAGTGTAAATATCTCCCAGCCACAGGCAGTGGGATTTATGCAGGATCATATAAGAATAGAAGTGAAATTTCAGAGGAATGGAGGGGATGGTTGTAGCTTTTCAGTGGGATTAGAAGTCATAAAAAGAGATTGTAAAATCCTTCCTGGAGCAGTTCTGTTAGCATATGTTACAGAGAGCACTAATGGTTTGGAGGGCAAAAGTGATCAAATCTAGACTCAGGTGTGGTTCATACAGCGAATGGTATGGAAGAGGACTCCAGCTGGGCAATGGATTAGTTTTATACTGTTGGCCTTGAGGTGCAGCATTATCTTCCAGCTCACCCAGCAGCTGTATAGACATATACTGGTAAATTCCTTGTGAGTGCTCTCTTCATCCCACATGCTGATCTCCAGGTTGCAAGTGAATACTAATTATGAGCTAGAAATAGAGACACTTCTTTACCTAAGCATAAAAGGGAAATGCCTGATGTGAACTGTCCTAGAGAGAAGTGATAATTATGAGCATTCAGAAGAGAAGGAAACCAGCCATTTATGAGGAATGCACCAGCACCAATGCAAATGCCACTAGACTGTCCATACCCCTGTGTCCACGACATTTTATTACACATACTATATTTTCAAGAGGGTCATATATCCTTAAAAGAAAGTGAAACTAATAGGTTCTCATGGATTATACCAGTAAACATGGCTGCTCAGGGGTCTGAGATTTGAGATATGATTTGAAGCCAGTCCAGGCAGGAAAAGTTTTGACACACTTATGTCTGATAAATTGCTCAGAACAAGCAAAAAATTTGGCACGGTGGCACAAGTGTAGATTTCTAGGCTTGAGCAAAAGAGTCCAGAGATAGTGCCTAGGTACTGAGTTCAAGCCACAGGATCTAACAAAAGAAAACTGATATCTACATATCTATCTTTCTATCTCTCTACCTATACATCTATATGACTGTCTTTCTTCCTACACACCAGTTTTCGTTTAAGTATATTTGTGTCTGGGTAATAATCACTATTATTTATGATATAACATGGCTCAGGGGAACAACCTGCATAGGTTAGGAATGCTTTTTTATAAAATCCACAAATACCAAATGCAGGAGAATTATTTTCTTAACATCCCTGGAAATGTTTGCTTCTGTGTGTCTGACTTACATTTTTTCTGTGTGGGGGCAGTTCTGGGGCTTGAACTCAGGGCCTGAGCACTGTCCTTGGGCTTTCCTCAAGGCTAGTACTTTATCATTTGAGCCATTGCACCACTTCTGGCTTTTATTTTCGATATATTTCGTACCGAGGAATTGAACTCGGGCTTCATGTGTGCTAGACAAGCACTCTATCACTAGGCCAAACTCCCAGCCCCATCCGACTTAAATTTTTAAAAATACAGAAAAAAATCTAGCAAGTCATGGACAATGTGGAAATTAAAAAAATACTCTTCTCACAGGACAACCAAATCATTCTTTTTCTAACCATCATGGGGAAGCACGTTTTCTACAGGAAAATAGAAACCTGGAATTTTTAGATATGTGCTTTGTCACTGGGATCTTCTGGATTGTAGCAGAACCCAGACCTGCTCAGACTGCTGATTTGCATGTGCCCAGAGCACAGCCCACTGCTCTGAGGACTTCTTCATAAGCTGCTCTCATCCCCATCCTGTACAGTAGAAGGTTCCAGCCAGCACACAGAGTGAAAATGAGGGCCCCTGCTCAGGTTCTGGGTTTCCTGCTTCTCTGCTTCCCAGGTAAAGTAGAACATTGCTGAGGAATAACACAGCTCAGTGAGATTCTTGATGCTTTACTCTTTAGGACAGCCTTCGTATAACTTGATCAATAATATGATTTTTGTTTTCATGTTTCCACTGTCAGGTTCCAGATGTGACATCCAGGTGACCCAGTCTCCATCTTCCCTGGCTGCATCTCCAGGAGAAACAGTCACCATCACTTGCAGGGCCAGTGAGGACATTCATGGCTATTTGGCATGGTACCAGCAGACACCAGGGAAAACCCCTAAACCCTTCAGGTATATTACAAATAATTTGGCTCCTGGGGTTCCATCCAGGTTCAGTGGCAGTGGATCTGGGTCAGATTACTCTCTCACCATCAGCAGCCTGCAGCCTGAAGACTCTGCCACTTATTACTGTCAACAGCGTAGTGATTTCCCACCCGCAGTGACACAAGTCATAACACAAACCTCCGGAGAAGCAGAAATGAGAGTTTGGGCTGCCCCAGCTGCTTTCTCTGCTGTCTCCACCTGTTGACACAGCTTCTCACATGAATGCAGGCTCTGAAGGTCATTGAAAAGTATGGATAGAAGAAAATGGAGCATCTGCACATCCTGACTCTGTGCTGCTGCTTGTCCCAAGCAGCCCACACCTGGCAATGCCTCTTTTGATTAGTAAAAAACACACACCTATACTTATCTGTAGTCCAGGTTGTGCTAAACATTACAGTCACTCAATGAAGAAGCCATTATTGATATCTCAAAACAGGATTTTAGAAGGAAGACAAAATAACTTGTGAAAAATTTTTTGAAAAATAATTTTGGAAAGAAAATAAAGGTTTTTTTCATTACCATGGTATAATTTTATTTGAAGTACGATATGATGTTTGGGTATATGTACATATTGTGTGATGTTTCAATGCATAATTATCAATCACTTCATAGCTAAAACATTGACTTTGGTAGTCAGGTGAATTCGTATTCTTCAGCACAGAAGATCTTTAAATAAATAACATACATTTCAACTGAACATGTTTACAACTCATGCACTGCTTTCATCTAATTATCAAATATTAATTTATACTTGATGCTGACTGTCAAACAGACCATTATTTTTCACCGTGATTGCCACATCCACAAATGCAATATGGAATATGATTTTTTTAGAAACTTGAGGTAATTTAAGGAAAAAAATAATAAAAATTTCATAACCTTGTTTCAGAAATTACATATTTTTTATTAAAGAATTTATTAACATTGATTTTTACATCATATTTTAAATGACAAGTTTAACAAACAAGTATTCAAGGAGGGAATCTCTGGTGGTTAATCAGAAGGCTGAGATATGATGATTATTGTTCAACCTCACCCAGAAAAGAAAATTCAAGAGACATTTTTCCAAATAGTGGGCCAGAAATGGAACTGTGGTTCAAGGTCATAGCTGGGGCCATGATTTCAAGCACAAGAACGCGCGCACACACACACACACACACACACACACACACACACACACACACACACACACACTTGCACGGTGTATAAAATGCATAAACATTTAGTGGTACATTAGAATTCTTTTGGTTGCAATTCCCTCAGCAAAAGAAAACAAAGCATGAGATTTCAATATCCTTTGAGGCTTATATCATTCCATAACTCCTGCACACAGGATTGAAATCATAGCTTATTGAGAAATGACCTGTTAGTCTACATTATCTCCTCCCTTGATTTGCTAGCATTATCCACTTGTCTATCTATTCACCTATTCACACATTTGTGTATATATTTATATATACACATTCATACGTACCTCTTTAGATATATATACTCATATATGTATATGTATATGTGTATACAGGTATATGTACAATGAGGCAAAGTGACTCCTGACTGTAATCCAAGCTAATCAGGTGGCTGAAATCTAACGATCAAGGTTCAAAGCCAGCGTGGGCACAAAAGAACCTGAGACTCTTATCTTCAATTAACCTCTAGAAAATGGGAAGTGGGGCTTGGCTCAAGAGTAAGGTGGTAGCTTTGAGCTGAAGCTCAGGGACAGTGCCCAGGCCCAGTTCAAGCTGGATGACCCACAAAACTAGCAAGCAAACAAAGATACCTGCATACATATATACATACCTGGGAATTTATGGTGGTTTCTCCTCTTGCATTCTCCTCTTGCATGTGTAGGCAACATAATAGGTTCCAGATAACCTGAGTTTATCTTCCTTTTCAAGGAGAATCTCTGCTTCTGAACACAGAAGCTGGAGTGAAGATGTTTAAACCCAAGAAGGCAGGATATAGGGACACCAAGCCTGAACCTTTGAAATTACACACAAGGTGAAGTTGGAAAAAAAAGATTGTTCAGGCATGAAAGAAAAATCTCTGAAAGGACATGTTTTATGGTCACTTTGGATGAAAAATACAGAGATGGAAGAGAAAATAAGGCTGAATAGTACAATACAGTCCAGGAAATTTCTTTTCAATGCAAGAGTTCCTGTTACATACTTCACATCTATTCATTTCATTATGAGATTATATGGCTGATATGTTGCCACAAAATGATTATCTGTGAGTCAGAGAAATTCCAAGTCCTTTTGTTTAGTTTGTTAAAGACATGTGCCAAATTAGTGTTGAGTGAATCCTTTCTGTAAATGTCTGGATTTAACAATGCAGTGCTTAACAATGCAGTGTATACGTTTAGTCTCAGATAAAGAAATAAAATAAGGAAGCTTTGATCCCTTTGAGGATCTTATCAACTCACAGGAAAGCAACTTGGTGATTCTGTTCTGTGTCCTCAACATATCCCGCTGATGATCTAGGTCCCCTGAGACTCAGAATGGGTGCAGTTACTGAGTCGAGGGAGCTGTACCTCTGTGCTTATCCCTGCTCAGAGGCTTCTGATTTGCATGGCCAACACCACAGCTCACTGCCCTCAGCACTTCTTCATAGGCTGCTGCTCCCCCCCTGTAGCAGTCAGTCGAGTCAGCAACCAACATGGACATGAGGACCCCTGCTCAGCTCCTGGGGCTCCTGCTGCTCTTGATCCCAGGTAAGGAAGAACCATGCTAGGGAATAACCCAGCTCAATGTGATCTATGATGCTTTACTCTTTAGGGAAACCTTCTTGAAACTTGATTAATTTGGATATTTGTATTCATGTTTCCACACAGGAGTCAGGTGTGACATCCAGAGGACCCAGTCTCCATCATCACTGTCTTTGTCTCTAGGAGGCACAGCCACCATCAATTGCAGGGCCAGTGGAAGTATTTATAGCAATTTAGCTTGGTATCAGCAGACACCAGAGAAAGCCCCTAAACTCCTGATCTATAGTGCAGATAGTTTGGCATCTGGGGTCCCATCCAGGTTCAGTGGCAGTGGATCTGGGACAGAGTTCACTCTCACCATCAGTAGCCTGCAGCCTGAAGATGTAGCCACTTATTACTGTCAACAGTATCAGAGTTACCCTACACAGTGATACAAGACATAACATAAACCTCCCAGGAAAGCAGAAGTGAGAGTCTGGGCTGCACAGCTGCTCCTCCTGCTGCCTCCAACTGCTCACACAAGTTTTCAGGTACAGCCAGATTTTTAAGGTCACTGGAAAGTGTTGAGAGACAAGTCCTGGAGGCTTCTGCGTATCTTATCTCTCTGTCCTCCTGCTCTTCCCAAGCAGCACACACCTAACAATATCTCTTCTGACTTATAAAAAACACACATCTCTGCTGTGCTCCGGTATGGTCCTAGTTGTGCTATTAATTCCCATCACTCAAGAAAGAAGACATCATTTTTGATATGTCAATTCCAGATTTTAATAGCAAGGCCGTCTAATTGTGGATAAGATTTTTTGAAATAATCATTGGTATAGAAAAAAACAGTTGCTGGAATCCTTAGAAAACAACTTTTGCTGCAACGTTAAAATTGTATTTGAAATACAATATGATGTTTGTTTATGTGCACATATTTTGCAATGATGTAAGCATTGTAATTAACAAGAAGCTTCATCATCTTAAATATCAATCAATTTCTTGTAGTCAGGGAATTTTTGTTCTTAAGCAAAGGAGATCTCTGAGAAATTTATTTCAACTGACATGTTAACCACACATGGAAAATTTTAATTGAATGATTAGAAAATTAATTTCAATTTGATGCTGAATGTCAAATTGGTGATCATTTCTCAATACCATTGTTTGTTTCATCTCTTGAAAGTAGAAAGGAATAAAGATTTAACAATAGATTGGGATAAAGAGAAGTAATATAAATTTTTACTTTGTTTTAGAATAATCAGACATCATTTTTCTATAACAATAGGATTAATGTAATTTCAGATAGTCACTGAGAGTTCAAATGGTCAAAGTACTTTAGGCTCCTGGCCTAGTTAAATAAATAAATAAATACACAAAAAATTACAAACCCATGAAAATAGATGAATACATAGAACATATCTAGGAAATTTATGGACTATATAAAAGGTACAGAAAAATGGTTACCCATATTGCCATAGTATTTACAAGAGTAATCTGAAAAGTATCTTTCATATACATATAGTCATAATTTCATATTTAATAACTTAACATGTATAATTATACATGGAAATGTATGTGGAAGAAAGGAGTTGGATGGAGGACAGGATAAAAAGATGAAAACCTTGACTGTGATTATGATGCATTGTATTTATAAGTTGTCATATTTAATGGTAAGTGTTTTATACAAGCCCACAGATAATAAAAATAGAATTAAAATTAAAAATGTGTATGAAGTTCTAAATTTCTCCAACTTTTATCTTATTAAATTTCTTTCATCTCTGTCCACCTGAATAGGATCGAGTCTTTTAGGGCTTCTCATGTCATTTGAGATTTAAAGAGATCTCATCCTATTCAGAAGATCCACTGTAAAGCAGAGAGGACATTTACAAGTAAATGTAAAGTCGTCCACAAGAACGGATCAGGAAAAGTACACAGCTTGGCGAGTGCAAGTGTTGCCATGGTGGAGCAAAAAGTTAAACACCCAGGGTTCGCCCAGGTTTCCTAGAAATGATGGAACTATGCACTTGCTGAGCTCTTCTCGGAACCCTCATTCCCATGTGAGTGACAAAAATTCAAAAGGGGTCTTGAGCCAAGGGATGGGAGGTGACCTGTCTGCACTTTTCACTCTCAATCCACACACCAGGCTGAACTGGAAGAAGCAGGACACACTTGCTCTGTGTAAGAAACTGTTGGGAGCCAGAGTGGAATCAAACTGTACCTTGACTTGCAGCAGACGATGGCTATATTGTCTTATTGCTTTCTGGCCCTATTCTATGTAAATGACCTGAGAATTACCATATGAATGTAACACCTGGAGGTTGCCTGGGAGAGGAGGAGGGAAGAAGGGGGAGGGGAAAATAAACGCGGCAGTCTAGTCAGTCTTTGCCTGGACTGCGGACATCCCGGACCTAGTGTGTCTGTCTCTCTTCTTTTTCTTCCTAGTCCTTGTCCCCTATTTCAGGAACCCCAATCTGCGAACCCTGGTTTGCTGCCGGTTGGCCCCGGCATCTGGCGCCCGAACAGGGACCCTGAAAATCTGGGACGAAGGTGAAGGACCCCAACCTGTGGTGAGTAACACATCGTAGGACTATTAAGAGAGTATAGTCAGGAGTAAAAATTATGGGTCAAGCTAATAGCCATGGGTTATTTCTACCGATCTTAACAGGCCTATTTGAAGCCCACGGAACGTGGGTGGAAGAGGGGGTGCTTCAGAGCTTCCTACAGTTTCTCAAGGAGGCATGCCCGAGGTCTATAGAGGAGGAATTCCAAAAAGCCTGGCAGCGGATAGGAAAAAGAATTCAAGATTATTATGATGTATATGGCCCCGAAAAGACCCCAGTAGAGGCTACTACTGTATGGAATTTAGTAAGTGAATACATAGATCCTCTACATGAAGATGCTGAACTTAATCTTGAATTAAGGGAACTTTATGAGTTAAAGGACCCTTCTGAAGAACCTGAGGCTGAGCCATATGCCGCAGCCCAAGAGAGTCTAAGTGAGATCTTGAAAAGGGAACAACAACCAGTAGATATTGAGTATCAGAATTCAGGTTTGAATATCAAGGAGGAAAGTTATGATGAGTCAATGGAGGGCCGAATGGCTACGATGGAGAAGAAGTTAGAAGAAATCCTACATTTTCTATCGAAAATGGGGACAGAGCAGAGAGCCCCCCCAGAAGTAGGAAAGAAATATGACCCTCAGGCCACTATGGTGTCTGATTCTAAACCTTACCCCTCACACCCACCGCCTCCGGCTGCAGCCTTACGGCCTCAATCCCTTTCTCAACCTTTAGGCAAGCCTAAAGGCCCTAGCAACAAGTCCCTTTTAACAGGCACTACAACCAGGCACAGTGCATCGCAATTAAACCTGACTCAGGCTGCTAGAGAGAGGGAAGGTATTTCAGGGCCTCGATGCTTCCCTAGTTTAGTTGATCATGATGAACAAGTATACCATCAACCTGTTCCTGTTAAACTATTACAGGATTTAAAAAATGCCTGCTCCCAATATGGGCCAACTGCCCCTTTTACTCAAGCAATATTGGAGGCCGCGTGTGCTGGTATTGCATGCCCAAATGACTGGAAGCGGCTTGCCAGAGCATGCCTTAGTGCGGGAGAGTACTTATTATGGGAGACAGAGTTCACTGCACAGTGTCGGGCTAAAATTGAAACAAATAGGTCTAAGAACCTGCCTTACACTGTTGATCAGTTGTTAGGAGAGGGAACCTATAAAAACACCAAAGATCAATTGGGTTATGCAAAGGAGGCCTATTTACAAATAAATGCTGCGGCGAGAGAGGCTTGGAAAAAGTTACGCAATTCCAATCGTACAAAAAATCTAGTAGAAGTTAAACAGGGACCAAATGAGCCTTATTTAGAATTTTTGTCTCGATTAATGGAGACTGCAGACCGCCTAGTACAAGATGAGAATGCAAGGGAGATTATAGTTAGACACATAGCTTATGAAAATGCCAACGCCGCCTGTCAGGCAGCTATCAGACCCCATAGGAATAAGGGAGGAATCACGGACTTTATTTCACTGTGTGCTGATATTGGACCCTCCCATGTACAAGGCCTTACTTTAGCCGCCGCTCCTCAAGGAAAGACTGTTACTGAGTCTCTAAAATATAGAGGTCAGCGGCATTCTCGGGCTGCTAGACCCCCAGGGCGTTGCTTCTCTTGTGGACAAATAGGACATTGGATGACGCAATGCCCATGCCAGGCCAGGCAAAAGAGAGAAAAATCACCTGGCACATGTCCACGCTGTGGTAAAGGGAAGCACTGGGCTAAAGATTGCAGGTCAAGAACAGATCGCAATGGCCGCCCGCTTTCGGGAAACTGGAGGAGGGGCCAGCCCCTGGCCCCGCAAAACCATGGGGCAGTCCCTCCCTCTTCTCGGCCACAAGTGCATCTTCTAACAACCCCCCAAGATCAGTCTCCGGCCTCCTCCGTGCCACCCCAGGAAGTGCAGGATTGGACCTCTGTTCCTCCACCTGCTCAGTATTGACCCCAGAGATGGGGACACAAGCTCTCCCCACGGGGGTCTTCGGCCCCCTTCCCCCGGGAGTGGCTGGATTGCTGTTAGGGCGAAGTAGCTCAGCCCTTAAAGGGATACAGATTACACCTGGCAAAATTGACCAGGATTTTACTGGAGAAATCAAAGTTATGGCCTCTGCCCCGAAACACGTGGTATCGATCCCAGCCGGTCAAAAATTAGCACAATTAATACTTGTGCCTTTACCTCCCGGGGAGACTGCTAATTCCCCATGTGGACAGAGAGGATTTAGATCTTCTGATATCTATTGGGTACAAAGCATAAAACAAGAGAGGCCTGAGATGACTATATTTATACAAGAAAAGCCCTTTAAAGGAATATTAGACACTGGAGCAGATGTGTCTGTGATATCTAAAAAACATTGGCCAGCCCAATGGCCCCTGACAACCTCTATGACTTCCCTACAGGGGGTTGGGCAAGCAACTGACCCACAGCAGAGCAGTGCGATCCTTGTTTGGAGAGATGAGGAAGGGCACTCTGGTCATTTTCAGCCATTTGTCTTGGATCATCTGCCAATTAATTTATGGGGTCGTGATATCATGGAAAAAATGGGAGTGTATATGTTTAGTCCTAGTGCTGCGGTCACTAAGCAGTTACTTGATCAAGGCCTCCTCCCCTTTAGGGGACTAGGCCGAGCAGCACAGGGGGAGCTAGAGCCACTCCAACCCCAGTCTCACCCTACGAGACAAGGATTGGGGTATCCCTTGACGGGAGCTGTCGTTTGCCCTCCCCCTCATGCTGATCCCATAAATTGGCTCTCTGAACAACCGGTATGGGTTGAACAGTGGCCTCTTTCACTAGAAAAGATCATTGCAGTACAGCAGCTAGTACAGGAACAGCTGGACTTGGGGCATGTGGCCCCTTCTAACTCCCCATGGAATTCTCCAATTTTTGTTATAAAGAAAAAGTCAGGTAAATGGAGGCTGTTACAGGATTTGAGAAAAATAAATGCCACAATGGAACTGATGGGGGCCCTACAGCCTGGCTTGCCTTCACCCATGGCAATCCCAAAGGATACTTATAAGATTATTATAGATTTGAAGGATTGTTTCTATACTATACCCCTGGCGCCTCAAGACTGTAAGCGCTTTGCCTTCAGTGTCCCCTCTGTTAATTTTAAAGAACCCATGAAGCGATATCACTGGCTTGTGCTCCCACAGGGCATGGCAAATAGCCCAACTTTATGTCAAAGTTTTGTAGCTAGAGCCATTTCTTCCACTCGTGAAAAATTTTCTTCTGTTTATATTGTTCATTATATGGATGACATCTTGTTGGCTTGTTCTGACCCTATCGTCGTACGACAAGCCTTTGGACAACTAAAGCAAGATCTGAGCCTCTTTGGCCTTATAATAGCAGCTGAAAAGGTTCAGGAACACCCCCCTTTTACATATCTAGGCCATATATTAGGCCCACACTATTTTAAAAGCCAAAAAATACAATTAAAAACTTCCCACTTAAGAACTCTTCATGATTTTCAGCAATTCTTAGGAGATACCAACCCTACATCCTTGCGTGAATTAAATCCTGACGCCAGGAGGGCCATCCAAATTGTAGAAAAGGCAATTTCCCAGCAACAAGTGACCTATTGTGACTATTCTAAACCATGGGGAGTTTATATTTTAGCTACTTCTCACTCCCCAACTGCTGTATTGTGGCAGGATGGCCCACTTTTATGGCTTTATCTACCATCAACACCCGGCAAAGTGCTGACCCCCTACTACGAATTGGTAGCTAATCTGATACACATGTGCCGAGTGGATTCCCGTAAATATTTAGGTCAGGAACCTCATTTTATCTGTGTCCCATATAATTTACAACAACAAGATTGGCTATTCGCCCATTGCGATTCTTGGGCCATTGCTTGGGCCAATTATACGGGAAAAATTTTGCATCACTACCCGTCTAACAAACTTCTCCAATTTGCTGCGTGTCATACGTTTCTATTTCCTTCCATAGTACAGGCCTCGCCTTTATCTTCTGCCGCTTTGGTATTTACAGATGGATCCTCAAATGGAACGGCTGCTCTGACCATTAATGGGAAAACTCAATCTTGGGTTACAGGTTTTTCCTCCGCCCAAGAGGTGGAATTAGAGGCTGTTTTACAAGCACTCGTCCTGTTACAAGACGAGCCCTTTAACTTATACTCAGACAGTCAATATGTAATTCGTGCTCTTCAAGTCATAGAAACTGTTCCCTTTATTGGAACTACTAACTCCAATATTCAGACCCAATTTCGCCAAATACAAACTTTGCTTTGTTCTCGCAACCACCCCTGTTTTTTTGGCTTTGTTCGAGCTCACACTAATCTTCCTGGCCCTTTAAGTGAGGGCAATGCAGTTACTGACTCCGCCACCAGAGTTTACTTAACTCAGGTTGAACTTGCTAAGCAGTCACATGCCATCCACCATCAAAACAGTCGAGCCTTGCGCCGACAGTTCAAATTATCTAGAGAAGCAGCGAGGCAAATAGTTAAGACTTGCTCCAACTGTGTCCCTTTTTCACCAGCCCCCCATTTAGGCATAAATCCACGAGGACTGCTTTCTAATCACATTTGGCAGATGGATGTCACACATGTTCCATCATTTGGCCGATTAAAATATGTTCATGTTACTGTAGATACTTATTCTAATTTTATCTTGGCCACCCCCCTTGCTGGGGAAGCCACTAAACATTGTATCTCTCACTGCATTCGATGCTTTGCTGAGATGGGGATTCCCTCGCAAATAAAAACAGATAATGGCCCTGGCTATGCAAGCCGAGCATTTCAATCCTTCTGCCATTCCTATAATATCACTCATATTACAGGCATTCCTTACAATCCTCAAGGTCAAGGCATCGTGGAGAGAGCTAATGGATTATTAAAACATCAAATTGCTAAAATACAGAAAGGAGAGTCATATCCCGCTACCCCTGTGAATATACTTAATCATGCTTTATTTGTTTTAAATTTTTTGAATTTGGATTCAAATAATTTATCTGCTGCTCAGCGATTCTGGGAAAAAAGAGCGCAGCGTCCTTTTGCCTTAGTAAAATGGAAGGATCCCCTAACTGGTGCTTGGCATGGACCCGATCCTGTTCTAACCTGGGGTCGAGGGCATGTATGTGTTTTTTCACAAGGAGAAAATGACGCCCGCTGGCTGCCTGAACACTGCGTTCGGATCGTGGAGAGTGACAGTGGCCATCCAAGCAGTGACTCACTGGGCCTACACCCCCAACCCTCCAGTGGTGCATCCTGCGACGTGGGAAGGACCTGAGTTATTTGTGCATGTCAATCGGGACTGCTACTGATCCACTTGTTCCACACATTCATATGAGCTGTGTTTCTCCTCCTTTTACTATTATGTAGGGACCTTTTAACATATTTATTGACTCTACACAATTTAATATGTGACATTATTTTGTCTTTACCAGCCCTCTTCTTAATAACCTTTTTTGTAAAAGATGCCCAGGTGAAAAGCAAAGGCCTCCAGAGGTAAGTAGAAGTCGGCCGACCCCCTTGTATGTCAGCGTTTTATTTTATTTTATTTTATTTTATTTTTGTTTGTTTGTTTGAAAAGGTGCACTGTGGGCCTAAAACAGAGGCCTGGGTGGTCAAGGGATGCCTTGACCCCCCCTCCCCTTCTGAGTTTCTTGTCAATAACAAGGCATACCTGAGATTCCCACTAGCAAGACATGTCTAAATCTAAAAATAACTGTTTGGTGAAAACATTCATTTGAGCTCATGTTTTTTGTGTTAAGTGTATCTGATTGAGTCCAATTTTCTTGTTATATGTCAATGTCTGATTATTTAAAAGTCTCCGTTTGTCTTGTTCGTGTTACATATTTTTCCTTGTCCAGTTTTGTCTTTAAAATTGGTACCATTTCTAAGTATGGATCCTTATGGTTTTTCTGTGCGTACTCAAGCACACATCCTTGTTATTTATTTGAACATTTCTGGGCCTAGTATGGCCGCTCCCCCATGTCTGCAGTTGTGACAAGCCCTGGAAAAATAAATTCCAGCTAAGTTGCCTTGCAAGAAGTTTTGTTTTGAACCTGGTTCTCACCTGTAAGAGTAAAATTGGCAAAACTCTCTTGAAACAAACTTCCAGAAAACGAACGGCCAATATTAATTTTGCGCACTTTATGATCTTTGAGTATGAATGTGTGTGAATGAGTGAGTGAACATGTTCAAGGTTAAATTGTCAGCATACTGTATAAAACAATGGTTGAACTCATTTGAAACAAAGGTAATTGGGTAAATCTAAGTCTAAACTTCAAGAAAATTATTATGCTTGAATGTTTCCTATGTCTTAAAAGTATTATTGCATTGTTTTAAAGAAAAACTGGTAAAAAGTATTTTTCTAAAGATCCTGAAATCTGCATTTTAAAAAATCTGGTATTGCAATACATACAGCTGTTTACATTGTAAACATTGTATCCTGTTCAGCACAGAGGTGTTAGGGAATTTGGGATTTATTACTTTAAGTTAAAGTTTGGAAACATGTATTAGAAATTTAAATGTAAAATTGTTCATTAACGTCAGAAATTTTGCCTGTCCTTTCTTGCAAACTGACACTAGAAATCTGATGGTAAAATGTGGATAATGTGATTAGTATTTTAAAGGAATGTTTAAAGGTTTATCTCCATGCTTTTGGGTGTATTTTAAAAAAAGGAGAGGAAACTAAGTCCAGACTTAGACTTTTGGTGCACTGATGTCTATAGTTCTTGAATTAGGGAAAAACTGTTATTTGAGTTTAAACTGTTGTTGGAGTTCTAGACAGTAATCTAAACTGCAAAAGAGCCCTTTTTTCTAAAAGGCAAGAGGAGTGCCTTGAGCCTTAGAGGGCCTGGAGGCAAAGGGAATTCCTTTAGCCTTAAAGGTTTTTCAAATGCAAATAAAGACCAAAGTGTTAAGAGTTTAAGTTAAAAAGTGTAAAAGTTTTAAAGAAAATTAGAAACCATTTCTGAACAAAATTTAAAAGTAAAGTTGTCCTAAAGCTTTGTTTCAAAAAAAAGAAACAAGGAAAATTAGGACTATCAAAATGGTTGCTTAATTGCTATTTCAGCTTACTCTTGTAAGTTACTTTATAGCAATCTCCAGAAGGCCCATGGAGAAGGACAGCAGATCCTCATTCAGATGTAAGTTTGGCCCTCACCAAGTTCCAGGTAAGATCATGCTTAGAGACTATTTCTGTATTGACCATCTTGTTGCTTCTAATTGGAGTAAAGTGGCCTTTTGTAGACTCATTGATCTGAAAGCCACAGTTTTGAGCCTGCCCGGGCAAAGCAAAGTCCCTGTGAGACTGTGGTGTCTAATCTGCCAGCAGGATGCTGGGACAGAGTTGCTTTGGAGCTCGAAGTGGCAGAGTGCTAGCTCTGAGCTGAAAAGCTGGGGGGAAGCACTCAAGCACCAAGCTCGGGACTCACAGTGGCAGGGCGCTAGCCTTGAGCTGGAGAGCTGAGAGACAGCGCCCAGACCCTGAGTTCAAATCCAGCAACCAACAAAGTGAAATGCCAATGGGATGTTTATCCCTGTGTGGAGAGACACTACCGGGACAGGAAAGCCTCTGCTTGGATGGCAGAGTTGGTGTCAGATCTTAGAGTCACTTGTGCTTGGCCATTCAAATTAATCAGAGCCGGGAGGTCATAGAATAGTTTGTAAGCATGCCTTACTAATGCCCGTGCCTTTCATAACTGGGCAGGAACTTGTCAATCTTCTGTGATAGTGGGTAGTTTAAAGTCCTAATTGAGCGAATTTTTTTATTTTTGACACCAGCCACAAATTCAGGAAAAGTTTGTGGATCTGAAGCTTGTGTCTCTATTAATCTGTTTAGATCTGACAACTGAAGCATTGTTAAGGTTGCAGAAATTTAGTTCCCCAGACAATCAAGAAAAAGCCTTTGCAAATGGGTGCTAGGTAGGCTGCGCTGTTGTGGCCAAGGATGGTTTGTGCAGTTGTTGAATGTCAAGTATGATTTCTAGTTTGGAGTAGATTGTTGTTCCTGGTGTCTAATCCTTGCAACCCCTTGATAAAACAGGCTAGGCTTCTTAAGGTCCCTGGTCAAACGTGGAGACGGCACCCCTGAGTCAGCTTGAAGAAGTCACGGAAGTTGAATCTCCGCCCATCAAATCCCCGTTGGACCAAGGGACCAAAGTCATTTTTGGAAAATGTGACAGGATAAATTAGGGGTATAGAAAAGAGTAAAAATTGCACTTGTGTTTCTTTTAAAATAAAAAACGGGGGACATGTTGGGAGCCAGAGTGGAATCAAACTGTACCTTGACTTGCATCAGACGATGGCTATATTGTCTTATTGCTTTCTGGCCCTATTCTATGTAAATGACCTGAGAATTACCATATGAATGTAACACCTGGAGGTTGCCTGGGAGAGGAGGAGGGAAGAAGGGGGAGGGGAAAATAAACGCGGCAGTCTAGTCAGTCTTTGCCTGGACTGCGGACATCCCGGACCTAGTGTGTCTGTCTCTCTTCTTTTTCTTCCTAGTCCTTGTCCCCTATTTCAGGAACCCCAATCTGCGAACCCTGGTTTGCTGCCGGTTGGCCCCGGCAAGAAACCTGACCCATTGCTGTTGCATGTTTTGCTATGTAGCTAGAGGGAAGCCATTAGAGATTCAAACAGTGATCACAATAAAGAGTTTTAAAAAGACCAATGTCTTCTTTATTCAAATTCCAAATTGAAAATAGATTTGAAAGTAGTTATTGTGGATTATAGATATTAATAATTTTTAAACATTTTTCTCCAGTCCTGGGGCTTGAACTCAAGGACTGAGCACTGTTCTTAGACTTTCTCAAGGCTCACACTCTACCACTTAAGCCATAGTACTACTTCCAGCTTTTTCTGTTTATGTGGTACCATGGGATTGAACCCAGGGCTTTATGCATGGAAGCTTTATGCTAGGAAGCAATTTACCACTAGGCCATGCTCCCAGATCATTGTTAGACATTATTGAAGTATATGATCTCTGATCAAAGAAATAAAAATGAATATATGAAGAACGTAATGGAACAAATAAGATCGCAATACAGACATGAAAAAGGCTACAAAGCAATCTGAGAATGGAAAACCCCATTACCTCACTGAAAATTCCCGAGACCGATGAAGATTCCAATCAGCAATAAGGGAAGAAAAGTCAGTGCTATTGAGGGATCAATAGAAAAATTGTAATCCAAAAGAAACAAAAAAATCTCCAAGCCTCAGAAGTTTATAGGTAACCATGAAGAACAGAAACAAATGCATATACGTATTATAAAGGAAGAGAGAGAGAGAGAGAGAGAAAGAGAGAAAGAAAGCTAGAGAAAGCACAGAGGAAAGAGTTGAACAAATATTTCAGTAAAACTGGAAAATCTTACAAGTGTAGTGAAATACAATAATAAAAAACCCAAGTATTTATAATTTACTTAGTGGGGTATATTAGTTTTGTGTTTAATATTCAAAATCTCTCAAAATTTGCCAGTGGGCATACCTTCCTTTACCTCATTCACAAGGAATTCTTAGTCTTTGGCCCGACATTTTCCCAAACAGATCATGTTAACTTCCTATTTTTGATAAAGAATCAATTATTTCTGCAAGGGTTACTGGTATTTTATGAGTGAATAGCTGGGAAGTCCATTATTAATGGTGCTATCTGTTGTTGGAACTAGAGCTTCATTACTTCTAGGCTAGGAATAATTATCCACTTTTGTACTTATTAATCTATTCATAAGTAAATAATCATGTCTATATATACTTATGTATATATACATGTATGCATGCACACATACATACATATGTGAATTTATGTTGATTTTCCACTTACCTCCAAAAAGTAGCTTATTACTAAATAAAATCTTAGACAACATTTTCTCATATTTTATTTTTCCCACCACATATCCTGTATTGTATCTATGAAATAGTTTGCTAAAGTTAGATAAAAATTTTCATCTTATTATGTTACATTTCTTTACCTCAGTGCAGGAATATTGACTGTAATTATGACTCATGATTTTAGCCATATGACTGACAGCTCTACTGGATGATGGGAAATTCCCTCACACTGTCATAGCAACTCTTCCCCATGTTTGTTGATATACTCCTCAGATTCTGATAATTCTGATTAGTTGAGATAACTTTGCATCCCATAAAGCTGGGACATCCTGTACCTTGAGACTAGCACAGGTAAATGCCACACGTATGGATGTCCTCTTGTGCCTCTCCATCTCAGCCTCTTCACTGGAGTCCACAATGCTATTTCTCCCTTGCATGGACAATCAGCTCCCCTTATTCTTGTTTCTAAGCCCCATGTAACCTACTCCCAATATAGATGACATTTCCATGTGTGGCAGGCTCCAAGACTGTAGATTCTGATTCCCACATAATGTTCCCTTCGATGGGTCTCCTCACACTTCTTGGGCCCAATATCTTTAAGTCAGAAGCTTGGCATTCTCTTAATAACTGGTAGAGACCACCAAGTGAAAGAGATACTCATGTGTAGGCAACACAATAGGTTCCAGATAACCTGAGTTTATCTTCCTTTTCAAGGAGAATCTCTGCTTCTGAATACAGTAGCTGAAGTGAAGATATCTAAAACCCAGTAAGAATAATATGAAAACCTCAGGCATGGACCTTTGAAATTACACATAAGGGTAAATTGGGAAAAACAACAACAACAACAACAACAACAACAATAACAACCTGATAATTCAGGAATAAAAGGAGAAAATCTCTGAAAGAACTTGCTTTTTTGGTCATCTGGGATAAAACACACAAAAATGAAGGAGAAAATAATAGTAGAATAAAGAATAGTAGAATACAGAAGTACATGCATTTTCTTTTCAATGCAAGAGCTCTACTTTCTTATTTCATATTTAATTATATCATTATGAGTCTGTATTGCTGGTATGCGGCCACATAAGGATTATCAGTGACTCAGAGCAATTCCAAGCCCTTTTGTTTTGTTTAATAAAGCCATGTGCCAAATTTGTGTTGAGTGAATGCTTTCTGTAAATGTATAGAAATAACAATCCAGTGGACAAGTGTGGACTCAGATAGAGTAAAGCTTTGATCCTCAACGGGAGCATTGACCTGATCCACCCCTAGGAAAACAACTTGGTGATTCTCTTCAGTGTCCTCAACATATCCTGTTGATGAGCTAGGTCCATTGAGACTCAGATTCTCTGAGCTCACTGAAGTGTCATTCGCCGGAGAAATAGAGGTCTGGAACGTACATGGACAAATGGAATATAGTCAAGTCACTTATGGAAACCTGTAGCAGAAACAGTTATTGCAAAGTTAATCCATAATTGGAGCATTTTGCAGAAGATGAGTCAGAACCAGCTGATTCTTGGTTCTCCTCTCCATCCAGGGCTCTTACAAGCATCCAGGGGATACCCTTCTGATTTTTAATCTCCACTGTGGCTCTCATTGTACACATATGTTTGTCCCCAGAAAACAAAAAATAAATGGTTACTGTTCCCCTAGTGCAGTGTTGATGCTCTGTTATTGACAGCCAGCTGTCATCACTATTTCCCACCTCAGAATTCTGCCAAATGGGTGATGGGTATGAAACGCACTTGGATGTATTTCCAGATATTGGGTCTAAAATCATGTCAACAAAACTTCATTGTAATTTGCTAATGAAAAAAATGAGAAATTCCATTAAATGTATCTAGCCAAGATTTGAGAAATGGTGTAAATACTTAAAAAAATACAACAAAAGCAAACCCACAAGGAGAAAATATCTGTGTAACATTCATTAAATGAAAATTTGTGAATAACTGTTGCTACTCACTATTGTCCTTTGAAACCAGACATATATTCATCCCTCCTGAGCATTTGGTATAAATGTAAAATAGCTAATCCACCTCAGTCCAAGTAATAATGATCTGTGTTTAAACAAGTTAGGACCATCCAGGCCATGCTTTGCAATCCATAATATTGGAGATTTTTGCTTCCGAAAATGAACTCTTTTAAGAACTCTTTTAAGAAGATGTTGTCAATACATCCAAATATCTAACTAATTAACAACTGATTTTTGTTCTTGAGTCATGAAGTTGAAATTCACAAGTGTTTCTCAATGCATGTTCCAAATCCTTTAAAAGTACAATGAAATGAATACATTTTGTCATTACTTGATGAACTATAAAGACAAAAATAATTTGAAATTTGTGCTTCTGTTCTGAAGATATTTGGACATAATTTTGTTTCCATAGCTTGAGCACAAGATAGGGTCAATGATAGTAAAGGATCATTGCCTCTTTGGTCTCTGTTTCAGCTCAAACAAATTCATGATGAAACACTAGCCCAGTGACCTGAAATAGACCTTTCCAGCTGACTACTGCCTGGATGTTCAATTCATTGCAATTGTGAACTTTTGTATGCACTCACATAAATGTTGTGTTATGAGCCCCTAGGTTTGGATGTGTTTGTTACACATCATTATTGTTGATTTGCTGACTGATTTGATACAAAAGAATGCACACATACAGAAGGATGCATCTTATGAAAATACACATAAATATTTAGAAAATGAGAGATCTCATACAAAGAAAAGCCTGAAATAATGCAAATGAATGGAATACAATTAGATATTTCAAGGAACTTTCTATCAGGAACAGCTGATTTGCAAGAGATCAATGAACATCAATAAACATCAAAGGAACAAGAAAGGGGATTGCACAAAAAATGTGAAATTATCAGTCAGCAAAAAGTCATAGTAGGGGCCGGGAATTTGGTCTACTGGTAGAGTTTGCCAAGCATGCACAAAGACTCAAGTTCAATTTCTCAGTTCCACATACAAAGAAAAGTCAGAATTGATGCCCTGGCTTAAGTAGAATACTAACCTTGAGGAAAGCCCAAGGACAGTGCTCAGGCCCTGAGTTCAGTTCCTAGGACTGGTCAAAAAAAAGAAAAAAGAAGTTCATAATAATATTCCCATTAACAGATAAAATCTATTTATACGTGTAAACATGCATGTAGTTCTCAGTTGCCTTCAAAACTCTAGTCTTTCCTCCCCTGTGCATGCAGATTCATAGGAGTGAGTGTTTCGAATCCTATATGAGGCCCTCATTTAGCATATTTACAGGAAACTAGAGCAGGAAAGGGTGCTGGGAAATGCACTTCCTGTAGAGACTGTGTGATAGAAGTTCAGAACTGAGCAACCTATTTTCAGGATTTTGGTCAGGATGGCATTACCCAAGAGCATTTCCTCATGGCGTCTAAGTATCATGAACAAGCTGAAAATAAAGCAAAAGCTTCATTAACTCACAGGTCAATGAAAAATAAAGTTTCTGCATAAAATATGTAAAAATGTATTGACCAACAAAAAATATTTCATAACAAAATAAAAAGCAAATTAAATAAAGTGCAGACTCTTCCAGGTTCATTCTGTACCCTCAACTTGCAGTGGTGGCCACTGGTCAACACAGATGAATATATTTTATGAGGAGTATCTTCTATTATATTTAACATTTGTTTTGCTGAAAACTAGCCTTCTCCACTAATTTTAGTGAAGCCTTTTAGGATGAAAGGAAAAAGAAACTTTCATCTGCAATGTCCCAATATTCTCAATGAATTAAAACTTTCTTCATGATTCACTTTTTTTTTTGCCAGTCCTGGGCTTGAGCTCAGGGCCTGAGCACTGTCCTTGGACTTTCTCAAGGCTAGAGCTCTACCACTTGAGCCTCAGCACCACTTCCGACTTTTTTCTATGTATGTGGTACCGAGGAATTGAACCCGGGTCTTCATGCATGCTAGGCAAGCACTTTAACCACTAGGCCAAACTCCCGGTCCATGATTCACTTTTTTTCCCCAGTCCTGGGGCTTGAACTCAGGGCCTGAGCTTTCTCAAGGCTAGCTCTCTACCAGTTGAGCCACAGCACCACTTCTGGCTTTTTCTGTGGTACCAAGCCATCAAATCTAGGACTTCATGGCTGCTAAGCAGGCACTTTTGCACTAGGCCAGGCTCCTGACCTTCCTGCTTCTTAAATCACAGCCTTGGTCATCGATGGTAAGGTGATCATTTGTCTCTCCCAGGCAATGGTTTTTGCCTTCGGAGTTCTTGGTTATCATTTGGTGGTCTAAGATGTTGATTCTTGCCAAAATCTTGGGATGAGATGCAGGCTTGCTAACTGGTCTTTCACTGAAGCTATGGCCTATGATGATGTCCTGTGGAGATCTCCTCACACTGCAGTTGGTGGGATGTTAGTGTGAATAGCATATAACAAAGATTATTAGCGCTCTCTCTCTCTCTCTCTCTCTCTCTCTCTCTCTCTCTCTCTCTCTCTCTCTCTCTCTCTCTCTCTCTCTCCTCCCCTCCCTCTCTGTGTCTTTCTCCTCTTCTCTTCTGCTCCTTTTCCCTCTCATATTCCAAGATATATAAGGGTTCTTATGTCATGAAAAGAGAATGACACAACATGCATACATATTGGTTTTTTTTTTATCACATCACAGCTGTATTTTAAGTCTCTCCTCATAAAGATGTTTGTGTCCTTTGTCCTCCCATTTGATGCATTTTCATTAGGTTTCTGTCCCAAGTAAAGATTTCCAAACGGTCATTCTGTTTGAATCTAGTTTAAATTGAACCCCATGTGAAGAGCTCTCCTCATTTCTCGCTAGCTTCACTGCCTTTGATTCATGCCTCACTCCCTGAAGATTCCATGTGGTTTCTAGTTCTTTGTCCTCACCCTTGGCCATGAAGTGTTTTACCCATACTGTGCCTGTTTGAGTTACCTTCTTAAAAGTGAGTCATTAAAGATTGCTTCTCCAGGGAATGTGTGAGGTATGAATATACAGATGTATAGAATAGAGTAGGCTGAAGTAGATGAGAGCTCTTGCTTTAGACAATACTCAGATTTTGAAGAGTCAAACACATATGTAAACATAAGAAATGCATAATGATTGGGCTGGGAGTATAGACTAGAGGTAGCATGCTTGTCTAGCATGCAAGAAGACCTGGGTTCAATTCCTCAGTATTACATACATAGAAAAAGCCAGAAATGGTGCTATGGTTCAAGTGGTAGCCCTGTAGCCTTGAGAATGGCCAACACCCAGTGCTCAGGCCCTAAGTTCAAGCCCCAGGACTGGTAAAAAAAAATGAAAAAAGGAAAACATTTTCTGAGGACAAGCTTGAGCAGTGCTTGCATCCTTTGTATCATAAAGAAAACCAGTGACTTTAAAATTTGTTTGGCATATATTTCCTCCATCCTGTATCTCTACTCAGCCCTGCAGCTGTGCTCAGACTGAGGATCTGCATGTGCCTTGAGCACACCCACTTGTCCTGAGCACAGTTTTATAAGTGGCTCACACTTCCTTCACCAGTCAGTCCCAGTCAGCACACAGCGTGGACATGAAGACCTTCGCTCAGCTCCTGGGGCTTCTACTGTTCTGGCCTTTAGGTAAGGAAGGACAATGTTAGGAATTTACTCAGCTCATTTCTAACAGTGTAGCTTCACTTTTCTTAGAAGGTCTCAGAGCATGATTAATTGTGGGGACTTTTGTCTTTTTGCTTCCAACACCAGGTGCCAGATGTGACATCCAGGTAACCCAGTCTCCATCCTCTGTCTGCATCTCCAGGAGACAGAGTATACATCGCATGTAGGCCAGTCAGGATAGAAGCAATTTGTTAAGCTGGTATTAGCGGAAGCCAGGGAAAGCTCCTAAACTCTTCATTTATTGGGCATCCAGTTTGGAATCTGGGGTCCCATCCAGGGACAGAGTTCACGCTCACCATCAGCAGCCTGCAGCCTGAAGATGTGGCCACTTACTACTGTCAACAGAATAAAAGTTAAGCTCCCACAGTGATACAAGCCATAACATAATCCTCCCAGGAAACCAGAAGTGAGAAGCTGGGCTGCCCCAGTTGCTATGCCTGTTATCACTGCCTACTGACAGTAGTTCTCAGCCACAGCCAGGCTGTGAAGTTCACTGAGGGGTTGATAGAAGGGATTAGGGACAATCCTCTTGATTCAGTCTCAGCCTCAGGCCCAGACTAGTCAATGCCTCTGTTGTCTCATGTAGAACACAGATCTCTACTTCTGAGAATGTGAGACTTGATGTGCAGGTGGGGATGACCTGCACTTTGTCCCAAGAGAGGCTTTTGCTTTCCCACCACTCCCCTCACACTGCTGCACTCACCCTTGATTTTCATAGTGCTCCCTAAGGAGGACCTTCCCTTGTGAGTATGAGATAAAAGCTCCCATCACCTTGACCTATCAGGCCTCCTCAGTTCAAGCTTTAAAATGGCTCACTTATTTGCAGAATCTACACTTAAAGAATGATGGTGATAATATAATATTAATTAAATAATAATAATAATAGGACATGGATGCAAAAAATGTAAAAATATCTGATGGGAGGCGTTTGGGGAGAAAGGAAAAGACTAAAGGAATCTAAGTGTTGAAAATGAATTAAGCATGATATATATATATAAATACACACATATGTATCAATAATATTTTTAGTTGTGGTAACCTGTGTCTTTTATGTATGTTTACCTGATTTGAAGAAGGGAAGGGAAATAACAAAATGGTGAGACAAAGGACCAAGGTTGAACCAAGGCAACAGCAGTACTCACAAGACACTATGCTGGCAATGAACTTTACAACTTCGGAGGTGAGGGGAGTTGGGATGGGAGGAAAAGAGGGAGAAAATGAGTGAGGGTAACAATATTTAGTGAAGTTCATGGGAACAAAAACATAAGAAGGGATGTCAATGTGTGAAAAGTAATGCACCCACAATCTGGGGAATGGAACTGTAACCACTGTATACATTATTTTGATGATAAAAAATAAAATGAAAAAAACAAATGCACTCATTACCCTTCTTATGTAACTGTAATCCCTCTGTAAAACAATAAATGTGTATGAAGTTCTCACTTTCTGCATTCGCATCTCTGTCCACACATTTTTTGAAGTTGTGGATGAATAGAATTCAGTCTCTTAAGGCTTCTAATCTCATATTGAAATCTCATCTCATTCAGAATACCCAGAGGAAAGCAGAGAGGAAAGAGTTTCTGGTCAAATGAGCTTCCTGAAGAGCCTGTGATGAGAGGAGTTCACAGGAAACCCAGTGAGGTCGTGGCCCAGCTCTCAGATCATATCAGGAAGGCATGATCCAACAGCATGCTCACACATGCCTCTTCCTGTCACATCTTGCAAGCATAACGAGTTTTAGTAAGGAAGATGAGGTTTTTACATGAAATATGTAATGGATACCTTACATGAAATATGTAAAAAATACAGAACGATTTCTTGACACAAAAGAAACAAATACAAATAAACACAGATGCGACACTATTTTCTTTTTCTTTTTTTCATATATTTTTATTGTACTTAATAGAAGGGTTACATTATATTCACCAGATAGAAGGTGCAGTAATTCACATACATTGATACCCTTTCTCATGTCTTGGTCCCCATTTCCCTCCCTGCCCACCCCCACCCCTCATCTTGTTTTCCCCCTTCCCTATCCAATTTGTGACACTATTTTCTTTCTTACTCAACATTTGTCCAAAATTCAGAATCATTGTCAGCATTGCTGAGAACATGTTACAACATGACAAAGCTAACTCAGATCTAGTGAATGTGAAGCTGCACTTCCTCAAGTTATCAGGAGATTCCTCTAAGGATTAGGAATATGTATTTAGGAGATGAGTATCACAGGTAGAACAATGATTTTTATTCCTCCACTTACCCATTTAATAGCATTCGTATTTAAAAAAGGCACACACACACACACACACACACGCACACGCACGAGCACGTGTGTGCACCACACAGGGTCAGTCGTGTTCTAAAACAAAGTAGCTGACCCAAGCTCTTAATAAGTAAGAGCTTTGTTTAAGTCACAGTTATAGATCCGCATTCCTAGGTGCAGTACCCTCATCTCCTGAATTCAGGAGAGGGAGCACCACTCTATCACAATGTGATGTGTTAAGAAAAAGAAAACTAGGTGCAAACTGAGGTGGCCAAGCCTTCATTTTAAAACCAGGGACTATTACAACAACTGACTCAGTCCATAAGACTAGCTTTAATCACTGACTCGTCACACCAAGAGCAGGACCTCCAATGACACAAACCCTACCTACAATGCACCTGCATGTTCAGCACAGGGCCATTGGACCATCAGCACCAGCCTCCTTCCTCACAGGTCCTCGGCTCTTCTCACTCTGCTGCCCCCACCTGGATATTTGCATACTGCTCCCTAGGGAGGACCTTCCTCTCTAAGTCTGAGATAAAGGCTCAGCTCTGAACTTGTCTTGACCAGTGAAGACTCTTCATTTCACTGCTAGAAATGAAGTCCTTCCCTCAGCTCCTGTGGCTGTTAATGCTCTGGATCCCTGGTAAGGACAAAGGGAGATGAGGAGTGAGAGTGGGTGGAATGATGAGCTCTCAGGAAACAGATGTGCCCTATCTGTGTTACATGTGTGGGTATTGTTATTCATGTTGGGGAAAGTGAGGCTGAGGTCTAGGAGAATGAGGAACTTTTCAACAAGAGCTTGACCCTTTGACTAAGGACTCTGCTTTATGCTTTGATAACTCTATTTTTAATATTTATTATTTTAATTCTGATTCAATCCACAAAATGTAATAGGGAAAATATAAAAACTTAATCAGTAAATATATCTATGTTTATATATAATCTTGCATTTCTGTCTTTTTATAATTTCATATTCCAGTGGAGATGTTGTGATGACCCAGAGTCCACTTTCCCTGGCTGTCACCCTGGGAGAGCCAGCCTCCATCTCCTGCAGGTCTAGTCAGAGCCTCCTAGATAGTGATGGGGATAACCTTCTGAACTGGTATCTGCAGAGGCCAGGCCAGTCTCCACAACTTCTGATCCACTTGTCTTCCAACCGATTTACTGGGTCCCAGATAGATTCAGTGGCAGTGGGTCAGGCACAGATTTCACACTGAAAATCAGCAGGGTGGAGGCTGAGGATGTTGGAGTTTATTACTGCATGCAAGATATAAATGATCCTCCCACAGTGATTCAGCCCTGTACTAAAACCTCCCTTCTGGCTGAGTGAGGTGCTGCGATGGGCTGCTGGTCTAGGGACACAGCAGAGCAGATTGTGTGAGTGCACTTTGGAGACTCAGACAATGGTCAATGTGAGACTGACTGACTAAAGAAGAATATGTGACAACATACAATCTCACAAGAACAAGAGAATAATTATGGCAGTACAAAGACCAGGGGACTTCAGATAGAACATGAGGAATTCATTGAAAATATACTTTGTGTCTAAAACAGCATCATGGCCAAACCATAATATAAAAATCAAATATCTACCATGATTCTACTTCCTTTGTAACAAAAATTATAATATTTCCATCAAGCATATGGTCTTGCCCCAAACCCATACCACATGCTATGTGTTCTGCTCAGAGCGGGGAAGTCCAGTTATGCATTGTCTAGCATCTGTTCTATATGTTCCTTAAATCTTGCCTGACCATCAAGACAATGGAATTTTTCTACTGTCATGTCATTTGGATCTGTAGTTCTCTCTGCTTTGTTCATATGAGGTGATGGTCTAGGTCTGGATTTTTGTTATTCAGTAACAGTTCCATAAAATAGGAGCTCAGAACTTGGTTGGCACTGTTAAATGACTTTAGTGACTTTGGATATGTGCAGTCAACTCCAGACATCAGGTGCTCTGTAAATAATTCCTATTAAACTATATTTGTATCAGACACATTTTGGACTGTCCCCATCACCTCACTTTGTAGGCACAAAATTCTGTGTATTTCCCTCCAAAATTAATACAACTTGCCTAAAAATATGTATCGTAATGTAGCTAGAAATGTCTTTAGAAGGAGAGCCAATTTGTGTCTCATATCTGCACTTAAGGAAAAAAAGACACCTTATAATGTATTTATAAGTGTGTCTCACAGAAGGACTGAGGCATGGAGGTCAGGACTAGAAAAATGAATGCTTGTCAGGCACTGGTAACTCTCACCTGTAATACTAGCTACTCAGGAGGCTGAGATCTGAGGCTTGTGGCTCACGGCTTGAAAGTCCGTGAGACTCTTTTTTTTTGCCAGTCCTGGGCTTGAGCTCAGGGCCTGAGCACTGTCCTTGGACTTTCTCAAGGCTAGAGCTCTACCACTTGGGCCTCAGCACCACTTCCGGCTTTTTTCTATGTACGTGGTACCAAGGAATCGAACCCGGGTCTTCATGCATGCTAGGCAAGCACTTTAACCACTAGGCCAAACTCCCGGACCCCGTGAGACTCTTAACTCCAATTAACCTCCAGAAAAGCAGAAGTGGAGCTGTGGCTCAAGTGGTAGAGAGTTAGCTAGCCTTTAGCAGAAGAGCTCAGTCACTGGCCCAGACCCAGAGTTCAAGCCCTCAGAGTGATCAGTGAATCAAAGTCTGAAAGTAAAGTGGAAAGCATACAACAAATGAGAAAAGTAAATTGTTCTCTGTGCAATTACTTTAGTGTAAACAGATTAATCTTCCCAATGAAATACATCGCACAACAGGCTTAAAACTTGAGCAAGGCTACTTTGGTTTACTACAATAGGTCTTTATGCCAAAGAACAGGTATCACTTTCTATGTAAAGATAAATTACAACAGTCTATGAAACTAGTAAAGAAACTATGAAGGGTTACACTCTTTTCAGAAATAATATACTTGCATCGAAAGCTGTTACAATATATAAAGAACATTATCTGTTAGTCAAAACCTCAATTCACTGAGATGATTTTTTACTAATGTGAAACAGAACTTTCTCATAAAAATGTGATAATCATGAGCATATATGAACCTAACAGCAGAGGTCTAAAACATGAGCAGAAGAGAGGAATAGTTAACAAAACCACAATAATAAGAAATCTCACTATTCGACTTCCAACAGTAAGTAGAACAAGTGGAAGCCTGTAATGAAAAGGATGTATTTTTTAATTCAGATTTTTATTTTTTGATCAAGCATGGAGCTTGAACTCTGGGCCTGGGCATTGTCCCTGAGCTCTCCATTTCAAGGCTACCACCCCAAGCCTTGAGCTACAGCCCTGCTTTCCATTTTCTAGTGATTAATAGAAAATAAGAGTTTCACTTGATAGTGTCCAGACTGCCTTTTAACCTCCATCCTCAGCTCTCAGTCTCCTGAATAACAAAGAATACTAGTGTGAGCCACAGCACCCAGCTTTATTCAAATTTGTATACTGAAAAAACGTACATGTATAGAGCATTCCAGAGTAAATGCAGAACACACTTTTTCCTTTTCTGGCAAGTACACATGGAACATTCTCTGTGATAAGCCACATCAGATCTTGGTAAATATAATGAGAGGAAATGAAGTAGAAGAAAATTGCAAATCAATGTTGGAATGAAAACTGAAAAGCTCACAAAACTGAGGACAAAAACCTCTCACATTTATTTTCAAAATTTGACAAAGAAGAAACCAAAAATCCTATCACAAAATATTATGACAAATGAAAATGCACACAACACATGAACTTACTAAATGTAGCAAAAGCTATAGTAGGAACAGAGTTCATAGTTTTGAATGTCTACATAAGCAAAGAACAAGTTTTGGAGCAGATTTTGGTCTTGGAACAATGAGGCATCTCTTATATCTTTAGAACAAGAGACTATGGCTTCAACCCCAGCCCTCCATTACACCCAACAATGTTAGGACTTTTCTTTTCTTTTTCTTTTTCTTTTTTCTGTGGGTCATGGTGCTTGAACTCGGCCTTGGTGCTGTCCCTGAGCTCTTTAGCTCAAGGCTACTGCCCTACCCTTGAGCCAAGTCCCATTTCCCATTTTCTAGAGGTTAATTGCAGATAAGAGTCGAGGTTCTTTTGCGCCTGGGCTGGCTTTGAACCTTGATCCTCAGATCCCAGCCTCCTGAGTAGCTAGGATTACAGGCATGAGCCACTGTGCCCAACTCTTAAGGAAGATTTTCCAAAAACACATTATTGTCCATCTCCCGTAGATCACACTATCCAGCCCTTAACTGTCTTGTGACTATTGTCTTTTCCTAAATTGAATATTGATTAATAGTTTGTTTTTTATCCCACAACTAGATGTCTGAATTACTGAGAGGAAGCACCATTTGCTGATTCCTACAGAATCCTTCCTGGTAAGTAAGAAAACAGATCCAGCTTCTTAAGTAAGTAGAAAGATCCATTGTCAAGAGTTGCTGAGAATCAGTCTCTAAAATTCTGTGAGATTCAATGCCACAGAAAATCCATTAGATGTCAAGCAAACCACCCTGTCAGTAAATGAGCTGTCTATGTAGAAACAGTAGAGATTGATGGGGTGCTATTACCAACAAGGAGTCCATAGGCTTGATGAGAATTCTGGAAGAACCAGGCACACTTGGGATGCACAGGTGACTTGCTGACCTTTGTGGAAAACCACTCTGTGCTAGGTGCTGAGACTGGAAACCTAGCCTTGCCTCTATCCCTGCTTCCTCTGTGTCCACACAGTTCATCTCCTAAGGACTGAAGTGTGTCTTCCAATTTGGTATGTAGAAATCCTGCACCAAATCAGGGCATACTTGGAGAAAGAGCTATAAGAAGAGAATGAAGTGTACCTTACATCATTCTTAAGGAAGAACTTAGGTCATGTCCACACTGGATGTGTATTTAATAGTTATTTTTCCCTGGACAGGAGAATGTCTGCATGTTTGGCTCACTGATTAGAATCTTATCACCCATATGAAATATTAAATCAGTATGAGCATTTTGAGATGTCCATATTCTCTCTCTTAGGTACCAAAGACTTCTGTTGGATGTGCAGGGGTTTTGGCCTTTCACTACAGAGCCAATAAACATGTGTGCTGCCTTAGGTGTTAAAAGACTCTAGGAGAGGAGCTGTTTCCAGTGAGTTCTGGACCCAAAGCTTCTTTGAACTTGAGATGAAGATCCACTATTTCTCCAGGGTTCCTTCTTCACTTTCTCCAGGTCTATTTATGCCATTGTGTATGCTCAGAAACAGGAAGAATGAATGCTCCAGCAGCAGAAGCACAGGGGTGTGTTCTGGGCCTCATGCTACTGAGGAGTGTTGAGTGGAAATGGTTCTGTGGGATTGTGTAAGGAGCACTTATTTTAGCACCCCGTCAATGTGTAAAAATGTAATATCATATTACACAAGGGAGAAAAATTACATGTTCATATGTTCAAAGTAGGAATACTTAGGTTATTAACAAGCTGCAGTTCTCCCATCCCGCGGGTTCAGTTATTCGTCAGGCTCGAGGAGGCACCTCCTAAGAGAAGAAAACCAATGGGGGAAAGAGAGGAAGGAGACCAGGCGCATAAAGACAGAGACAATCTGAGTCGCGTCAAGATCTCATTTATTGAAAGCAGAGCAGGGTTTATATTCCCTGAAAATAGGAGGAAGGGGCAGGGTGGAAGGGTCCAGGGTTGGGTCACACTGCCCTTTTGGCCGTTGTGCTAATCTCGAAAGCGCATCTTGTGGTCCTTCCAGGAAATCCTTTGAGTAATGGTTTCTGCCAGGTGCTGTTTACTCAGGACTGAGTTATTGCTCAAGGCTACAGGATGTTGAATTGCTCCATTTCATGACCTCAGTCTCCAACACTGTAGCCTCATCAGAAGTTCTTCATTACCAGAAGCACATTATGACTATACCCATTATCATCGATTCATTTCAATGTTTTATAATAATCTGACAAACACATACTTAGGAAGAAGAGTTACTATAGACCTTTTATTTTTTTAACTGGAAATTCTCAGATGCTTATACATTTGTTTAAGGAAGACTGAAGCTTGAAATTCTGGAAACCATAAAGATGTAGATCTATATTTTTTGTAGCCAAGCTATAATGTCAGTGCCTAGAAAAATAGAAATAAGTCAAAGTGAGGTTTATTTTCATCCAGTCTTCATGTTTTATATAGAAACTTTTCTCCCTTTAATTCCTCTCTCTTCTAAGAGTCATTAACATAGAATGAAAAGTTAAGAAAATCAGAGTGAAAATTGAAGACAGCAAAAGTTTGTTCTACTCACCAGACAGACCACACAGGCTAGCCCATGGTGGTTGATTTACATGTGCCCAAAGCACAGCCCACAGCCCTCAGACTTCATAATAGACTGCTCAGTCCCTGTGGTGGAGTCAGTCCAGCAGTCAGCACACAGCATGGACATGAAGACCCCTGCTCAGTTTCTGGGGCTCCTGCTGCTCTGGATCCCAGGTAAGAAAGAACCATGCTGAGGAATAACACAGATCAATGTTATTCGTGATGTTTAACTTGTCACAGAAATCTTCTTAAGAGGTTGATTGATAGTGTGGATGTTCGCTTTTATGTTTCTACACAGGGGTCAGGTATGATATCCATATGACCCAGTCTCCATCTGCCCTGGCTGCATCCCTCGGAGGCAGAGTCACCATCACTTGCAGGGCCAATGAGGACATTGGATATGCTTTAGCCTGGCACCAGCAACATCCAGGGAGAGCTCCTAAACTCCTCATCTATAGTGCAGATAATTTGGAAGATGGAGTCCCAACCAGATTCAGTGACAGTGGATCTGAAACAGACTTCACTCTCACCATCAGCAGCCTGCAGCCTGAAGATGCTGCCACTTATTACTGTCAACAGGGTTATGATGATCCTCCCACAGTGATACAAGTCATAACATAAACCACAAGGGAAGCAGAAGTGAGAGGTTACTCCTCATGCTTCTACTTACAGGTTCTGTCCTAGAATCCCAGGACAGCTATCTTCTATGGTTCAGACTTGGGAGTGAGTGTCCTGGGCTGAAAGTTGGAATATTAAAATTAGAGTCAAGACTACAAACATTGAAATATACTGTATTTATTCTTGTCTTTTAACCTCTAACCGATATTCACACTGTGCACAGAGATACATCTAAGTTATTAAGTCTAAATTTTGTTTTCTGATTTCAAAATACTTTATGCATAAATTCCATCAACAATTAAAGACATTTTGCTACTTCATCCTTCTTGTACATGCCTTTTGTGTTTTTTTTATTTTTAATTTTTTTCATATATTTTTATTGTAATTAATAGGATTACATGATATTTGCCAGATAGATGGTGCATTAATTCCCATACATTGATACACTTTCACATGCCTTGGTTCCCATTTCTCTCCCCCCATCCCCACCCCTCATCTTGTTTTCCCCCCTTCCCTATCCAATTTCAAATAACCAAATACAAATATATCCAATATATCAGTTAACAAAGTGAGATACTGTAACAATTTGAGATAACCAAGGGACAGCAAAAGAGTTGAGAGATAACATAGTACATTAAGGACAACAATCATTCATTATATGGCTTGTGTATCTATATCCTAGAGATCCTTTCATTTAGCGTCCTACTATATGGCTTTTTGTTTTTTTTATTGTAATTAGTAAAAGAGTTACATGATATTTGCCAGATAGAAGGTGCATTAATTCACATACATTGATACCCTTTCACATGTCTTGGTGCCAGTTTCCCTCCCCCCCCCCAAACCCCCCACCCGTCTTGGTTTTCCCCCCTTCCCTATCAACTTTCAAATATCCCAATACAAATAAATTCAATATATCAGATAACAAAGTGAGATACTATACCAATATGAGATAACCAAGGGACAGCAAAGGAGATGAGAGACAACATAGTACATTAAGGACAACAATCATTCATTATATGGCTTTTGTTTCACTATCCTGGAGGTCCTTTCAATTAGCTTCACATTATATGGCCTTATATATCAAGATTTTGCTATATTGCAAATCTCTGCTAGTAGAGCCCAAGGTTTCTACTGATTATGATGAATGAGGGAAACCATTGAGCCTAAGTTCCTTTGAGTCTGGCTTACTTCACTTAATATGATTTTTTCTAAGTCTTTCCATTTCCTAACAAATGGGGCGATGTCATTCTTTCTGACAGCAGCATAGAATTACATTGTGTACAAATACCACAACTTATTGATCCACTCATCAACTGAGGGACATTTAGGTTGGTTCCATATCTTTGCTATGGTGAATAGTGCTGCAATGAACATAGTTGTGCTAGTGGATTTAGTATGTCCTTGTTTCTGGGTGGTTGGGTAAATGCCAAGTAGTGGAATTGCTGGGTCATAGGGGAGTTCTATGTTTAGCCTTTTGAGGCACTGCCACACTGCTTTCCATAGTGGTTGAACGAGTTTGCACTCCCACCAACAGTGTAGTAGTAATCCCTCCTGGCCACATCCCCTCCAGCATCTGTTGTCATTTGTTTTCCTGATCCTGGCCATTCTAGCTGGAGTGAGGTGGAATCTTAGAGTTGTTTTGATTTGCATTTCTTTTATGACCAGAGATGTTGAGCATTTCTTCATGTGTCTATAGGCCATTTTGGTTTCTTCTTCAGAGAAGACTCTCTTTAAGTCTTTGGACCATTTTTTAATGGGATGGTTGTTACTTTGGAGGTTAGTTTTGGAGTGATTCAATTTTTTGAGTTGTTGATATATTTTAGATATGAGGCCTTTGTCCGTTGTTTGATTGGTGAAGATCTTCTCCCACTCTGTAGGCTTCCTGAAAGTTTACTAGCTATGTCCTTTGCCATACAAAAGCTCTGCAGTTTAATGCAGTCCCACTTATCCAGCCTTTCTCTGATTTGTTGTGATTCTTGGTCCTTATTAAGAAAGTTTCAACCTGTGCCAAGGAGGCCTAGTGTATCTCCTATTTCTTCCTGTAGAGTTTTCAGTGTGTCAGCTTTTACCTCCAGGTCTTTGATCCATTTGGAGTTAATTCTAGTGCAAGGTGACAAAGAAGGATCCAGCTTTAGTCTTCTGCAGGTGCTTAACCAGTTCTGCCAGCATAACTTGTTGAAGAGGCTGTCTTTCTTCCATTCTATTTTTTTGGCTCCCTTGTCAAAGATTAGGTGGCCATAGGTCTGTGGTTTAATATCTGGGTCCTCAGTTCTATTCCATTGGTCTTCAGGCCTGTTCCTGTGCCAGTACCAAGGTGTTTTGAGAATTATAACTCTGTAATAGAGTCTAAAGTTTGGAATTGAAATTCCTCCAGCTCTGTTCTTTCTGCTAAGAAGTGTTTTTGCTATACGGGGTCTTTTATTATTCCATATGAAATTTTGGATTGCCTCTTCTATTTCTTTAAAGAATGACATTGGGATATTGATGGGTATTGCGTTGAATTTGTAGATAGTCCTTGGCAAGATTGTCATTTTCACAATGTTGATTCTTCTAATCCAGGAGCATGGGAGGTTTTTCCATTTCCTTAGTTCTGCTTTAATTTCCTTTTTTAGGGTTTTACAGTTTTCGTCAAAAAGGTCCTTTACATTCTTAGTTAAGCTAATTCCTAGGTACTTTATTTTCTTTGAGGCTATTGTGAAAGGAGTTTCTTTCCTGATTATTGCCTCATTCCTCTCACTGTTGGCATAAAGGAAGGCAGTTGATTTTTGATGGTTGATTTTATAGCCTGCTACACTTCCAAAGCTTTGAATCAGCTCAAGGAGCTTGGGAGTAGAGTCTATAGGATTCTTTAAATACAAAATCATGTCATGTCCAAAGAGGGATAGTTTTATTTCCTCTTTCCCTACTTGGATCCCCTTTATGCTTGCTTCTTGCCTTATTGCACTGGCTAGGAATAATAGTACTATGTTAAAGAGGAGTGGAGAGAGTGGGCATCCTTGTCTCATTCCTGAATTTAGAGGGAATGGCTTTAGGTTTTCACCATTAAGTGTAATACTAGCAGTAGGTTTCTCATACACAGCCTTTATTACATTGAGGAATGTTCCATGGATTCCTAGTTTCTCCAGAGCTTTTAACATAAAGGGGTGTTCGATCTTGTCAAATGCCTTTTCTGCGTCTATTGAGACAATCATGTGATTTTTGTCCTTGCTCCTGTTGATGTGTTGAATTATATTAATTGATTTGCGTATGTTGAACCAGCTTTGCTTCCCTGTGATGAATTCAGTTTGATCATAGTGTATAATTTTTTGATGAGTTGTTGTAGACGGTTGGCCAGTATTTTGTTGAGAAGTTTTGCATCGATGTTCATCAAAGATATAGGTCTATAGTTCTCTTTTTTTGATGAATCTCTGTCTGGTTTGGGGATGAGGGTTATACTGGCTTCATAGAATGAGTTTGGTAAGGAACCTTCATTTTCAATTTCATTGAAGAGCTTGAGGAGTATTGGTGTGAGCTCTGCTTTGAAGACCTTATAGAATTCAGCTGTGAATCCATCTGGCCCTGGGCTTTACTTAGGTGGAAGTTCTCTAATTGCCATTTCTATTTCAGAGCTTGAAATAGGCCTGTTGAGTTGGGTTAGTTCTTCTTGGTTCAGTGTGGGTATGTTAATATTGGCTAGGAATTCATCCATTTCATCTAGATTCTCAAATTTGTTGGCATAAAGGTTTGAGAAGTAGTCCCTCATGATATTCTGGATCTTGGTAATTTCTGTCGTGATATTACCATTTTCATCTGCGATTTTGTTTATTTCGATATGCTCTCTTCTTTTTTTGGTAAGATTTGCTAAGGGCTTGTCAATTTTGTTAATTCTTTCAAAGAACCAACTCCTTGTTTTGTTGATTCTTTCTATAGTTTTTTTGGATTCCAAATCATTTAATTCTGCTTTGATTTTAATTATTTGCTTTCTTCTACTGGGATTAAGGTTGGTTTGTTGCTCTTTTTCCAGGAGCTTAAGGTGAGACATTAACTTGTTGGTTTGCAATTTTTCCAACTTGTTGTTGTAGGCACTCAGCACTATAAATTTTCCTCTGAGTACTGCCTTTGCTGTGTCCCAAAGGAGTTGGTATTTTGTGTGCTCCTTACTGTTAAATTTCATAAAGTGTTGGATTTCTGTTCTGATCTCTTCGATGATCCATTGGTGATTCAACAATGTGTTGTTCAGTCTCCATGAGTTACAGGGTTTTCGTTGGTGGAGATGTGTGTTCAGTTCCAGTTTGATGCCTTTGTGGTCTGAGAGTGTGCATGGAATAATTTCTGTGTTTCTGAATCTGTCCAGGTTAGTTTTATGGCCTAAGATGTGATCTATTTTTGAAAATGTTCCATGTGCTGCTGAGAAAAATGTATATTGTGTTGTTGCTGGGTGGAATATTCTGCAGATGTCTGTTAGATCTAGTTGGTCTATATAGTTGTTCAGTTCTAAGGTTTCTCTGTTGAGTTTTTGCCTTGTTGATCTGTCCATAGATCAAAGTGGTGTGTTAAAGTCATTGACAATCACTGTATTTCGATCTATGTATGGTTTCAGTGTCAGTAAAGTTTGCTTGATGAAGTTAGGAGCTCCGGGATTGGGTGTGTAAATATTTAGGATCGTTATGTCTTCCTGGAGGAAAGATCCCTTTAGTAGTATGTAGTAACCTTCTTTGTCTTTTCTTACTAATTTTGGTTTGAAGTCTATTTTATCTGATATGAGGATGGCAACTCCAGCCTGTTTATGGGGGCCGTTAGCTTGATAGAGTTTATTCCAACCTCTCACTTTCAAAAGATGCTTGTTTTTTTGGGCAAGATATGTCTCTTGAAGACAGCAGAACGATGGCTCTTGCTTTTTGATCCAACTAGACAGCCTATGCCGTTTAATTGGAGAGTTGAGTCCATTGATATTGAGAGTTAGGATTGAGAGATATTTATTAGGTCCTACCATTTTTAAAAGCTTTTATTTGGGCCTGTGTCTTGACAGTTCTTGTGGTCCTTAGGTGGTATGCTGTTTAGGTGCCATTTCTTTCCCTATATTGCCTTTATTTTGGTTTTCTATGTATAGAACATCTTTCAGAATTCTCTGTAGTGTTGGTTTTGTGCTGGTTTCTGCAGCCTTTGGGCTCCCAGCCTAGTGCCCTCCACTGCCGCTGCTTTACATGAATTAGAGCCGGTGCCCGCCCCCGCTTTCCCCGCGTGGAGCCGGCGCCCGCTCAAGCCGCTTTTCGTGGCTTGGTCCGGCACCAGCTGCCGCTTATCGCAACTTTCCGTGGCTTTGGGCGAGAGGTGGGGGAGGGGTCCTCGCGTTCCGAATTCTTTGAGAAAGTTGGATGTGAGCTTTATCTGGATTTCTTTTCCGGGTTGAGTCCTTCTCCGTTGCTTTTTGATTTTGTTGTTGTGGATTTCTTTAGATAGTTGGCTCGTGGGACTCCCTGGTTCTCTCTTTTTGTCAGAGAAAGCTAGGCAGAGTCCCTATTGTCTCGGTGCCATCTTCCTTCTCCTATATGGCTTTTTGCACCAAGGTTTTGCTCTATTGCAAATCTCTGCTAGGAGAGCCCAAGGTTTCTACTGATTATGTCAAATGAGGGAAACCATTGAGCCTAAGTGCCTTTGAGTCTGGCTTACTTCACTTAATATGATTTTTTCTAAAATTTTAGGTACAAATGGTGAGAGTGAACATTGTATTCCTTAATACAACTTGAGTGATAAAATGTTAAATACTCATTGTGAATTTGGCCTACTGATAGAGTGTTTGCCTGGAATGCACAAAACCCTGGGTTCGATTCCTCTGTACCACATACATAAAAAAAATCGAGAAGTGGTGCTCAGGCTCAAGTGCTAGAGCTTTAGCCTTGAGAAAGTCCAAGAACAGTGCTTAGGCTCTCAGCTCAATCCCAGGACTGGCAAAAATTTTATTGACTTTATAGGCAATAAAGGCAATTGAAAACATATTTTTATTCAGGATATTATAAGAATAGTAGTAAATGATAAATGATAGCTTTCAAGTAAGATGTTTGGTTGTATTGGGGTTGTTTGGTTCTATTGGTGTTTGAACTCAGGGTTTCCTGCTTATTAGGCTCTAGAAATTAAATCATCCCATAATTCTTTTTTTTACTTTAGATTCGTTCTCTGATGAGGTCTTGTGATTTTACCTAGCTTGGTTTTCTACTCCAATACTTCTAATATCACCAGCTGCATAGCTGCAGAAACATGCACCACCTACTTCAACGTGATATTTGAGCTAGAGTTTCCCTGCCATCCAAGTGGCAGATGTGAATCCAAACCTAAAATCTGTACTTCCAGTTTAATTGGGATTAGAGGCATGAGTAACCATGTCCAGCACTCAAATGAAAAATGTTTATGAACTTTAGTACTACTAAACATAATGAAGTGATCATTTAAAACTCAGAATAATGGGTATAAGAAAATACAGTGAATACTACAACTGTATGCCTATTCCACATACATTATTATGGACAAAAGGAAATAAATAATTGACACAATGTACTTTTCCTTCACTGTGAAAGAAGGATGATTCCTGTGAACTGATAAGGAGTGATTCAATGATATAGTTAAAAAGTTGAAGAGTTATTTATAATGTATTATAGATCATATAAAAATGAAGGAAGGTGTAGGAACAATATGGCAGACAGCCTCACTCATCTGCAAGACCCGTCAACTCGAGAATGCTCAGCTTGTTGCTGCACTGATTGCCCAGATAGCAAAACTGATGTTTTGATACCTTCCTTACCCAGTGAAGAATCCACAGCTGCATTGCAGGCTGCTAGTTTGTATAAGCTGGAAGATGACAACCACAAAGCTGCTATCTGTCAGGAAGACATTGTTTATCTTGGAGACTTGCTTCTGGAAAAGATTCAGAGTGCATTGGCTGACATTGCTCTGTCTCAGCTTAAGATAAGAAGTGGGGCCCACACCCAGCCTTTCCCAACAACTAGCACCATCACAATGTGGACTGAAAAAATCACCGGGCCCTGCTATTAGAATTCTGCAGCACATAGACCAACATCACCACACTAACTTCTCATGTGTGTTGCCATTGAGTTATTTTTAATTGACTCATCATTGTTGATAAACAAGCTCATCAAATCATGATGGAATCTGCTTTAAGCCATCATTGTGTCATCTCTTTGCATTTACCCCCTCTGGATGATGATACTAAGGCAACTGTGCATTTGTGTTCATAATATGGAGAAATAAACATATAATAAAGTTGAAAAAAGATGATGGAAAAATGACTTCACATTCCAATATAAGAGAAAAAAAATAGTAAGCTAAATTAAATTAAAGCACACACAGAGTGAGTATGATATGCAATAGATTGTGTCCATCAATGTGACAGCAGGATTTGGGATGTAATTTTTCTTTTAGCATGACTTCTATTATTTTGCTAATTCTCATTTGGGAGGCAATTGCCACCTTATACATATTCAAATTACACAGATGAGGAGAATGATAATGGAAGATGAAATTATGGTCCTTTAAGAGATAAAGGATCCACTCCTGGGCATTTACCCAAATGCCAATAAACAAGGACATACTAAAGCTACTACCACAACCATGTTCATTGTAGCGTTATTTACCATACCAAAGATAGGGAACCAATCCAGATGCCCCTCACAAAATGTTTGGATCAAGAAGATGTGGTACTCATACACAAGTGAATTCCATTCTGTCATCCGAAAGAATGACATTGTCCCATTTGTAAGGAAATGGAAAGGCTTGGAAAAAATCATTTTAAATAAAGTAAGCCATATTCAATGCAACATATGCTTCAGGTTTTCTCTCATTTGTAACAATTCTCCTAGGAGACAATCATAACAGCCCCAAAACTAGGTACATAAGGCCATATAGAATGAGACTAAGGAAAATGAACTCTAGGATATGGAAATAAAAAGTTTATGTTTGTGATCATTGTTCTTAAGGTACTATGTGAAGTTATTTCTTTTCTCTTTTTTCTCCCTTATGTTTTATCTCATGTTTTTGCTGTATCTGACTTTGGTATCTGGTATATTATATATATATATATACATTTATTTGTTTATTTGAAATAGGGAAAACAAGAGGATCGGGAGAGGATGGGGGAGGAAACGTGGGAAGGTGTATCAATGTTCAGAAAGCAATATATCCACTATCTGACATGCAACTGTAACCCCCTGTACGTTACACCCCCAAATAAACAGCTGATAAGATGTGGAACCCAACCAAATGCCCCTCAATAGAAAATGGATCAAGAAAATGCAGTATATATACATCATGGAATTTTATGCTGCCATCAGATAGAATGACATCATTGCTATATTTGTAAGGAAATAGAAAGACTAAAAAAATCATGTTGAAGAAAGTAAGCCAGAACCAAACAAACATAGTCTTCATAGTTTCCCTCATTTGTAATAATTAGTATATGTCTAGGATTTAGCCTAGTAGAAGATCACAATAGCTCGATAGCTATGAGCATATGATCTTATAAGGTGATGCTTGAATTGGTGTTCTAGGTCAAGAGTTAGGGTTGTACCGAGCTGAATGGCTGAGGGACAACATTCAGACCTAGACTTCAAGTCCTACAACTGACAAAAACAAAACAAAACAAAAAGATGATGCTAAGCAAAATGAACTCCCAGATATGGAAATAAGAGGCTTTTCTTTGTGGTTTCTGTTATTGTTTTTTTTAATGTACTATGTGAAATTATTCCTTTTTAATTTGTTCCCCTCCTATGGTTTAATCCTCTGCTGTCACTGTATCTAATTTTGTTACCTGGTGAATTTTATATATGTTTACTTGAATCAGGGAAGTGAAGGCAGACAGCAAAATGGTGTGAAAAATCACAAAGGACAAAACAATATAACAGTGATAATAACAAGGTAATATGTTGGAAATGAACGCTACAACATGGAGGGGGATCTGAGGGGAGGGAAATTGGGAGAAAAATGCAGGAAGGGGTAACTATGATTGACAAGAAATATACTCACTACACTGCTTACATAACTAACCCTTCTGTACATCATTCTGAGAGTAAAATTAAATTATAAAAAGAATTCTGAGTTCATGACCCTATACCTCAAAATTAGATGAAGAGAAATTGCTATGTGTAGACATATTCTGGTGTACGCTGAAGCCTTTTAAACCTCAGGAAATGACAGGGAGGGTTCTGAACCCAGGGGAATACAATGGTCTCAAAAATAATAATTCAGAAACAAGGAAGAAGCTAAAACAGAAGAAATGTTGTTTCTTCAGTTTTTGTGATGGTTTAGGAAAACGCAAACTATTGTGGCCTATGTCAGGAATTTGCCACAATAATAACAGCATCTGTTATGGTTTGTGAGGGCAAAAACATGCATCTAAGGAACTTGATACAGAAGTTCATGGTTTGTCTGAATTATAGAACTGAGCAAAACTGTATTCACTGCACATTTCATATTTCTGCTTTCTACATTATATGTAGTTTATCTTAAGCAAAATCAAACTACTAGACCTAAACTTTTAAGTAAATATCTAGAAAATAAAGAAAGCTGTCTCAGTATTTATGGAAACTCATCCTTCTCAAACAACAGTGTACTGTGTACCTGGGAAGGTGTGGAAGAATTAGGAGCAGGCCAAGAGCAGGAGGAATCATGAAGGCATGTTCCTCTGTAGGACACACTCATTAGATCTCTGTTGCTCTTCTTGATCACAGTGAATGTCATGGCTCTCAGAAGAGGCCCCACCCTCCTCGTGTATCTTTCCACCTCACCTGCCAGTGTGTCTCTCCATTGCACCCACCAGGTCATTTGCCCATTGCTCCCAGGGGAGGAGCTTCCCTGCAAGTCCCACATAAGAGCTCAGCTCTCAGCTTGCCTGCACCAAGCAGGACTGCTTCCTCTCAAAATGAGGTGCCCTGCTCAGCTCCTGGGGCTGCTCATGCTCTGGATCCCAGGTAAGAAAGAGCACAGTGGAGCTGGGGAAGGAGTCAGGGAGGCTGAGCTCTGTGTCCACTGCTCACCATGTGTGCTGTGTCCACATGTGAGATGGGCAGATCTGCCTTCCTGGTTGCACATGGGATAATATGGATCTGTGTGAGTGAGGAAGATTCCAGTGGGAGCAAAGACTTTGCTCTGCCTAGGACTTGATAACAAGAAGGGGTAGCAAATTTTAGATCCCCTTTGTATCTTACAACTGTGTGTATGTGTGTGTGCATGTGTGTGTGTGCATGTGTGTGTGTGCATGTGTGTGTGTGTGTGTGCGCGCGCACGCATGCGCACCCATGGTCACATATGGCCACACTTAAAGAATATTATGTTGCATAAAACTAAACCATAACAATTTTATAGCATAATACAAGAATATCTTTATGAAAATGAATCCTGATGTTGTAATCAATCTTTTCCACTTCCCTCACATGTTTAGGGTTAAGGGGGGATGCTATATTGACACAGACTCCATTCTCTCTGGCTATCTCCCTGGGAGAGCCTGCCTCCATCTCCTGCAGGTCTAGTCAGAGCCTCCTGCATAGTGAAGGAAACACCCATTTGTATTTGTTCCTGCAGAAACCAGGCCAGTCTACACAACCCCTGATGTATTTGGTTTCCAATCTGTATTCTAGGGTCCCAGGCAGATTCAGTGGCAGTGGGTCAGGCACAGATTTCCCACTGAAAATCAGCAGGGTGGAGGCTGAGGATATTGGAGTTTACTACTGCTTTCAAGATACACATGTTCCTCCCACAGTTATATAGCTCTAAACAGAAACCTCCCTGCTTGGGATGGCACAGCTGTCTAATATTATTTGTTTGTGGAGCAGTACAACAGTTTTTCTTGGTGATTTTCAGAGCAAGAAGCTTTAGAAGTCCTAACAAGTTTCAGTTGAGCTCTGGGTACCATGCCCATCTCTGCTGCACTTCAGGCATAACTGGGTAAAGCCCATGGCTTGCCCCAGGCAGCAGGAGAATACATGTTGTTCATTCAGCTGCTGAGATATGATAATTCATGTAAATTGAATAAAATCTTCATTCTAATCCCAATTGTATTATTTAAATTAGACCACTACAAATTGAATAGTATTAAGTTATATTAAGAGATCTTTTTCAAATAATTCTGTTTCTACCCTGAGGTGCTGAGATTTTCCAGCTGAGTAGTAATCTAAGCTATATGGTGAATTAGAGGTCAGACTAAGATACATAATGAAACACTATGCAAAAACAAAACAAAACAAACATGGCAAATGTATAAGTCCTCTATTTATGACCCTTTTTTATGTTTGTATATTATGATGGCAATTGGAATAAATACCACTAGTCTATGTACATAAGCCACGTGGGAAGGCATTAATGCAGTCTAAATCTCATGCATGAAATAACTTTCTCTGGGGAACAGTACTGAAATAAAGACCATTGGGAAGATGTCAGGGTCACGTGATCTTGAGACCCAAAGGTAGAGAGAGCTGTGGACAATGTATAGTCCTCTCACTTATGCAATTCTAAACAACTTGTTTGGAGCCAACCCTGGAGCAGCTGTTCATATGTACATGTACATTGTGTGCCAAAAGCCTGTGAGTCTGAAAATACAAGAAGTTGGCAGTTGTCACAAATTGTTTCAAAGTCAGGGGACATTCCCTCATCTAGTGTTATCCCATGTGTTATGAACAATTTGATGCAATGTCAACTTTCTCAAATAGCACATGGCTGGAGAGAAATATTCCAAAGTAATAAATACTTTTCTTTGGTGCTCAAACATTATTACTTTTTCCTATCCTCCAACATCTTCTATTTAGCATTTACCTTCCCATCCATAGGCAGCAGAGAAGTCTACACAACTCTTCTGTATGGAGAGCTGACCAGGGATTAAGAGCAGAGACCTGACATCTTCATAGCCACTCCCATTCGACACAACATCATCACAGAGAACTGTGAACCTCATTACCCTAGAGGAGGTCCCAGAGCTGCTGTGGTTGGTGTCATGGAGACAGAACACACAGCACCTGATGACCACAAGACCCAGCAGCACCTGCATCACTGAGACACAGCAGAGACAGAGCCATAGCTCCTGTAAGTGATACGTATTAAGGATGAGTTGTGCAGCCATGAGGAAAATACGCCACTAAGTGGAGGGATTTCTGCCTTGGTCCCTGTACTCCCAACCTTTCTCCTCCTGAATCCGATCTGAGAAAATGGCCTGATGGGAGATCATGGCTTGTGAACCTCCAAAGTCGGCTCATTTCTCTTTGCTCACATGTCTTTGTCTATGTTCTGGTAAAACTTTTGCCTATGTTGGCAAATGTGCCAACTCTGAAAAGGAGGCAGAATAGCCAACGTCCACTAGTTCAACTAATATGATTATTTATATATTCTGGAATTTTAGATCATGAAGTCCATATTTCCTTCATTGCATTCTGATGTTACTAGTATATCATCACAATATACACTTTCCATATTTTTGCAGTGTGAATTTCTGAAGAGTTGTTCTAAGCCCTAGTGATATTTTTACCAGGGAATGGAAATTCTTTCCATCTTAGTGTAGATGATGTTTTAGATAACGCATTTTTATCATGCCTCACTTTAAAATGAATGAAATCCTGCCACCTCTGAAGAGGACCACTCACATGACACTGTCATTTACCAAAATTAATCTTATTTCTATATTATAGCTACAACCATTTTTGGAATATGCATTAGTTTCTGATGTAACTAATGGGCAATATATTTGAACAAGTTAGTTTTTTTGCAATTACATATCATGTCATTCACAGTAAAAGCATATTTAAATCATCAGGAGAATAATCTGTTTACTCAGTCTTTTTCATCCAAATGAAATAGATTCTATTTTCAGTTTCATTGTATATCTCTGCAGGAAAAATTAAAAGCGAAGTATTTATGAAGTGTGTGGCAACAGGACTCTTTTTTATTGTAATGTATAAAGTGGTAACAGTCATATTCACCAGACAGCAGGTCCATTACTTCAAAAACATTGATATCCGTTCTCATATTTTTGTCCCCATTTCCCTGCTCCACCCCTCCCAATCATCTTGTTTCCTCCCTTCCCTTTCCTACTTCAAATAAACAAATAAATGTATACATAATGTGCCAGGTGACCAAGTCAGATACTGTAACATTATGAGATTAACCGAAGGGGGAAAAATGAGAAGAGAATTAACATAGTACATTAAGAACAACAATCATACAAGATACAGCTCCTGTTTCCATAACCTAGAGATCCTTTCATTTAGTCTCGTCCTATATGACCTAATATACCTAGTTTTTGTACTATGGTAATCCTCTACTAGGAAAGATCTAGATGTGTACCAATTATTACAAATGAGGTAAACCATTGAGCATATATTCCTGTGGGTCTGGCTTACTTCATTTAATACGATTTTATTTTATTTTTTGTTAATTACATTTTTTATTAAAGAATTTATTAACATTGATTTTTACATCATATTTCAAATGACATGTTTAACAAATAAGTGTTCAAGAAGGGAATCTATATACAATTACTGGCACTTAATTTTTAGAATATAATCAAAATTAGGCTAAGGGTTTGTTTGTATATTATAGATACATAAAAATTTTTGAAATAAAACATATCTAGAGAGTCATAGATTTTTCTGTCTATATATTTGTGTTTACATTTCCAATACTATGTCTATAGCATTGGGTATGCAAATATTGAGTCCTTGCTCTTGTTTTGTTTGGATCTAATGGCAACATATTAAGGATACCATGTGCCTCGTATTCCTTTGGTCTTGACTTGTCTCACGCAACATGATTCACTCTAGATTCATCCACTTCCCTGCAAATAACATTATTTTATCTTGTCTGTTGGCAATGTATAATTCTATTGTATATATATATATATATATATATATATATATATATATATATATATATATATATATAATTTTCTATATCCATTCATGTCCAGTAGGGCATCTGGATTGTTTCCATCACCTGGCTATTGTGAATTGTTCAGAGATGAACAATGCTGAGCAGGTGTCCTTATCATATCTTGGATTATGATGTTCAGGGTAGATGCCCAGGAGTGGTATGGTGGGTCGTAGGGAAGGTCTATTTTCAGTTCTTAAGAAACCTCCACACTGCTTTCCCAAGAGGCTGAACTAATTTAAAGTCCCACCAACAGTTTTAGTAGGGTTCCTTTTTCTCCACAACCCCACAAGCAAGTGTCATTGCCTGAGTTCAAAATCTTGGCCATTCTTGTTAGGGTAAGGTGTATCTTAGGGTTGTTTTTATTTGTATTTCCTTTATGACCAAGGATGATGAGCATTTTCTCATATGCATTTCTTCCATTTTAATCTCTTCTTCTGATAAGTCTCTCTTTAGTTCCCTTGTCCTTTTAGTGAATGGTTTGTTGGGTTTGTAGGGAATTAGTTTCTTGAATTCCCTGTAGATACTGGGTATTATGAACTTGTCAGATGTATTAATGGTAAATATGTTTTCCCAGTTGGTTGGATGTCTCTACTTTTGCGACTATGCTTTTATCTGTGCAGAAACTTTTTATTTTTAGGTAGTCCCATTTATCGAGTCTCTCTCCAATCTGTTGTGATCCTGTTGTTTCCCTGTTCAGGAAACTTTTGCCTGTGCCTATGAGTTCCAGTTTCTCTCCTATTTATCATGTAGCAGTTTCATGGTTTCCGGTCTAACATTGAGGTCTTTGATCTATTTTGAGTTAATGCTTGTGCATGGCAAAGGAATAGGGTCAATTTTTAGTTTTCTGCATGTGGCTGCCTAGTTTTGCCAGCACCAATAATTGAATAGACTGTGTTTGTTTCACTGTATATCTTTGGCTCCTTTATCAAATACAAGTTGACTATAGATATGTGGTTCTATTTCTGGATCTTCTATTCTGTTCCACTGATCTTCTGGTCTGTTTTTGTGCCAATACCAAGTGGTTTTTGTTATCATGGCTCTATAGTAGAGTTTGAAGTCTGGTATTGTAATACCACCAGCATTGCTCTTTTTGCTTAGTATTGTTTTGGCTATTCTAGGTCTTTTCTTGTTCCATATGAACCTTTGGATTATGTTTTCTATTTCAGTAAAGAATGTCTTTGGGATTTGATGGGGATTGCATTGAATTCGTATATTGATTTTGGCAGTATAGCCATTTTCACAACGTTGGTTCTCCCTAACAATGAGCATGGATGTCTTTCCATTTCCTAGTGTCCTCTTTAATTTCTTTCATTAGGCTTTTATAGTTTAGATTAAATAATTCCTTTACATCTTTGGTTAAGTATATTCCTAAGTATTTTATTCTCTTGGGGGCTATTGCGAATAGGATCATTTTCTTGATTTGGCCTTCTGTTTGTGTATTGTTGGTGTACAAGAAGGCTACTGACTTCTGAAGGTTAATTTTTATATCCTGCCACTTTACTAAAGTGGTTTATTAATTCTAGGAGTTTGGGAGTGGAGCTTGTTGGGTCACTCATGTCTCTGCTTGATCATGCTGTCTGCGAATAGGGATAGTTTAATTTCTTCTTTCCCTATGTGGATTCCTTTGATGTCGTTTTCTTGCCATATTGCTCTGGCTAAGGGTTCCAGCACTATATTGAAGAGAAGTGGAGAAGAGAAGAGGAGTGCATCCCTGTCTAGTTCCTGATTTTAAGGTGAATGGTTCCAGTCTTTCACCATTTAGTCTAATACTGGCTATAGGTTTGTCATATATGGCTTTAATTATTTTAAGGAATGTACCTCTTATTTCTATTTTTTCTAGTGCTTTCAATATGAATGGATGTTGTATTTTGTCAAATGCCTTCTCTACATCCAGAGAAATTATCATATGATTCTTATCTTTAGCTCTATTGATATGATGTATTACATTGATTGATTTGCGAATATTAAAACAACCTTGCATCTGTGGGATGAAGCCTATTTGATCATAGTGTATAATTTTTAAAATTTGATTCTGGATTCTGTTTGCTAATATTTTATTGAGGAGTTTTGCATCTGTGTTCATTAGTGAGGTAGGTCTGTAGTTTTGTTTTTCTCTGACTGAGATCTCTGTGGTGCTAAAACTTACTTAGGATAGATCTTTGGGTATGAACTTTCTCCTAGGATGCTAGAACTGGTATCTTGGCAAGAATCAGAATGACTCACATTGAACTACTGCCACCTTCTCAAAATAGCCTGGGAAAAATTTTTTGAAATAATCCTTGGTATCGAAAAAAACAGTTGCTGGAATCCTTTGAAAACAGTTTGTTTTGCAGGTAATAATTGTATTTGAATTACAATATGATGTTTGTTTATATGCACACATTTTGCAGTGATGTAGGCATTGTAATTAACAAGAAGGTTCATCACCTTAAACATGAATCAATCTCTTGTAGTCAAGGAATTTTTGTTCTTAAGTAAATGAGATCTCTGAAACATTTATTTCAACTGACATGTGAACCACACATGGAAAATTTTAATCGAATGATTAGAAAAGTAATTTCATTTTGATGCTAATGTCAAATTAGTGATCATTTCCCAATATCATTCTTCATTTCATCTCTTAAAAGTAGAATGGAAAAATGATTTAACAGTTGATTGAGGGAAAGAGAAGTAATGTAAATTTGGATTTTGTTTTAGGATTTTTGGACATCATTTTTCTATAACAATAAGATCAATGTAGTCTCAGGTAGTTATTCAGAGTTCAAATGGTCAAAGCACCTTAGGCTTCTGAAATAGTTAAATAAATAAACACATAAAAATTTTATAAACCCATGAAAATATTTGAATAAATAGAACATATTTAGGAAATTTATGGGACTATATTAAAGGTACAGAAAAAATAGTTACCCTTATTGCCATAGTATTTACAAGACTAATCTGAAAAGTGTCTTTCATGGACATATATAGCCATGATTTCATATTTAATAACTTAATATGTATAATTATACATGGGAATAAGTGTTATAAGTGTTGAAGAAAGGAGTTGGATGGAGGACAGGATAGAAAGGTGAAAAACTTGATTGTGATTATGAAGCACTGTATTTATAAGTTGACATATTTAATGGTAACTTTTGTACAAGTCCATAGATAATAAAAGTAGAATTAAAATAAAAATCGTGTATAAAGTTCTACATTTCTCCATCTTTCATCTCATTAAATTTCTTTCATCTGTGTCCACCTGAGTAGGATTGAGTCTTTTAGAGCTTCTCATGTCATTTGAGATTTGAAGAGATCTCATTCCACTCAGAATATCCATGGGAAAGCAGAGAGGACAGGGAGTAGTGGGAAATGTCCTTCCTGAGAATATGATGAGAGGAATTCACAGCTGATGACCCAGTGAGGCCATGGCCCAATTCTCAGAACATATCCAGAAAGGCATTGTCCATAGCAAGAGTTTCAGTCAGTCTCAGTCAATGGAAAATGCAGTATTTGTATGAGATATGTTAGGGATACTTCACAAACAGACTACTTGTCATATAGAAAGCAACACAAGTAAACATGGATGCACTATTATTTTCTTTTCTACTTAGAATTTGTTCAGAATTCAGAATCATGTGTAGGATCCCTGGGCGTGTGTTACAAACTCAAAATTTCAAGATCACCTCAGATCTACCGGCTGTGAATGTGCACAGCAGCATGTAAACCAGGGAGGTCTGTCTGGCTGTGTAGGAAGCTGTGTTCAGAAGATAAGTATAATGGGTACAGATAGGATTTATACTCTTCAAGACATTGAAAAGATTTCTATGTAAACCAGATTTGTCATGTGTGTTGTGTAGTTGAGGACAATTGTCCAGCAGGACATTCAGTGCCTCCAACATGTTCCAGGCCTGAGTATGAATCCCTCCGTGCCTGACTATGTGGGGAGGGTTTGAGGTCCCTTTAGCTACATTTGCCTGTATTTAGAGGTACAGACTCAAATTCTGGAGTTCTGTAAGGCTTATGAACAGACAAGAGGCCAGCAGCATTCATTATACCTGTATTCTAGCTAATAAGAAGGCTGAGATATGATAATTATTGTTCAAAGCTCACCCAGAAAAGAAATCCAAGAGACATTTTTTTCCAAATAATGGGCCAGAGATGGAACTGTGGCTCAAGGTCACAGGTGGGGCCATTATGTCAAACCCCAGGAAACACATGGACACTCACACACACACAGACACACAGACACACACACACATACACACACACACACACTTGCATGGGGAATAAAATGCAGAAGCATTTAGTCATACATTAAAATTCTTATGATTGCAATTCCCTGAGCAAAATAAAACAAAGCATGAGATTTCAATATCTTTGGGGGTTATATCATTCCATAACTCTGATACACAGGATTGAAGTCATAGCTTATTGGGAAATTACCTGTTCATCTAAATTATCTCCCCTCCTGAGAGTCTAGCTATTAAATTTAGTTTGGTGAATTCTTCTAGTTATGGTGTCACAAAGCATTTCCTCAACCTATTTGTAGAAACAAGCAATAAAGGCGCCAAGAAAGTAATTTACTAATAAAGTTAGGAAAAGAAAGGTTTCAGTTTTCCAAATTTCCAGAAGGATAGAAACATTGAGAAGTGTCTACTGTGGAGATAGCCCTAGAGCTGGGAGGAAGAACAAAAAGAGTGGAGCTTTTACTTAAGAATGTTCTCTTCATCCCGGGCCATTTGTAAGAGGTGCTGTGTAACACCAAGTGGATGGCAGAGAAGGCTAACACCTGTTGTCAAATAAGAGGGACGAGAATTGCTGTGTGGAGTGCATTGAGATCCTTTAAGGTTTCAAGTAAATGTGAAGTCATCCACAAGAACGGATCAGAAAGAGCCCACAGATTGGCTAGTGCAAGTGTTGGCCATGGTGGAGCAAAAAGATAAACTCCCAAGGTTCACCAAGGTTTCCTAGAAATGATGGAACCATGCACTTGCTGAGCTCTTCTCTGAACCCTCACCTCCCATGTGAATGACAGAGATCCAAGAGGGGTCTTGAGACAAGGGATGGGAGGTGACATGGCTGCACATTGCACTCTTAATCCACACACCAGAGTGAACTGGAAGAAGCAGGACACACTTGCTGTGTGTAAGAAACCTGACCCATTGCTGTTGCATGTCTTGCTATGTAGATAGAGGAAAGCCATTACAGATTCAAACAGTGATCAAAATAAAGAGTTTTAAAAAGACCAATGTCATCTTTATTCAAATTCTAAATTGAAAATAGATTTTAAAGTAGTTATTACGGATTACAGATATTAATAATTTTTAGATATTTTTTCTAGTTCTGGGGTTGAACTAAGAGGCTGAGCACAAAGCTAGTGCTCTACCACTTGAGCCACAGTGCCACTTTCAGTTTTTTCTGTTTATGTGGTACCAAGGAATCGAACCCAGGGCTTCATACATGCTAGCAAGCACTCTGCCACTAGGCCATGCTCCCAGATCATTTTTAGACATTATTGAAGTATATGATCTCTGTTCAAAGAACTAAAAAGGAATATATGAAGAAAGTAATGAAATGAATAAAATCTTAATAGAGATATGAAAAAGGCTACAAGTCAATCTGAGAATGGAAAACACCATAACTTCACAGACCAATGAAGATTCCAATTGACAATAGGGGAATAATCAGTGTTTTTGAGGGATCAATAGAAAAATTGTAATCCAAAAGAAACCAAACAAATCTCCAAGCCTCACAAGATTATAGGTCACAATGAAGAACAGAAACAAATGCATATACATATTATAAAGGAAGAGAGAGAGAGTGAAAGAGAGAAACAGAAACAGAGGAAAGATTTGAACAAATATTTTAATAAAACTGGGAAATCTTTCAAGTGTAGTGAAATACAATAATACAGAACCCGAGGATTTATAATTTACTTAGTGGGGTATATTAGTTTTGTATTTAATATTCAAAATCTCTCAAAATTTGCCAGTGGGCATTCCTTGTTAGTTGATTTACCATCATTCTTTCCTTTATTCTCATCCACGAGGAATTCTTAGCCTGTGGCACAACATTTTCCCAAACAGATCATGTTATTTTCCTATTTTTGATAAAGAATCAATTATTTCTGCAAGGGTTACTGGTATTTTATAAGTGAATAGCTGGGAAGTCCATTAGTAATGGTGCTATCTGTTGTTGGAACTAGAGCTTAATTATTTCTAGGTTAGGAATAATTATCCACTTGTGTACTAATTAATCTATTTATATGTATATATAATCATAGTCATATATACTTATGTATATATAGATGCATGCATGCACATATACATACATATATGAATTTATATTGATTTTCCACTAACTTCCACAAAAATAGGTCATCACTAAATAAAATCTTAGCATTTTCTCGTGTTTTGTTTTTCCCACCACATATTCCGTGTTGTATCTATGAAATATGTTGCTAATGTTAGACAAAAATTTTCATCTAATTAGGTTACATTTTTTAACTCAAGAGTAGGAATATTGACTCTAATTTAGCCATATGACTAACAGCTCTACTGGATGAAGAGAAATTCCTTCACACTCATATCAACTCCTCCCCATGTTCACTCATATACTCCTCACACTCTGATAACTCTGATAACTTGAGATAACTTTGCATCCCATACAGTAGTGACATCTTGGACTCTGAGGATAGCACAGGTAAATGCCACACGTATGGTTGTCTTCTTGTGCCTCTCAATCTCAGCCACTTCTCTGGAGTCCACAATGTTATTTCTGCTTTGCATGGACAATCAGCTCTCCTTATTCTTGTTTCTAAGGCCCAATGTAACCTCCTCCTGCCACATTTCCATGTGTGGCAGGCTCCAAGACTGTAGGTTCTCAAATTCCAACATAATGTTCCCTTTGATGGGTCTCCTCACACTTCTTGGGCCCATTATCTTTACCTCAGAAGCATGGCATTCTCTTAATAACTGGAAGAGACCACCAAGTGAAAGTGATATGTATGTGTAGGCAACACAACAGGTTCCAGGTAACCTCAGTTTATCTACCTTTTCAAGGAGAATTCTGCTTCTGAACACAGTGGCTGAAGGGAAAATGTTTAAAACCCAGAAGGAATAATATGAGGACCAAATGCATGGACCTTTGAAATTACACACAAGGCTAAATTGGCAAAAAAAATGATAATTCAAGAATAAAAGGAGAAAATCTCTGAAAGAACTTGCTTTTTTGTTCATCTGGGATAAAACGCACAAAAATGAAGGAGAAAATAAGGCTGAATAGTAGAATAAAGAAGTATGGGCATTTTCTTTTCAATGCAAGAGCTCCACTTTCTTATTTCACATCTAATGATTTCATTATGAGACTGTATTGGTGGTATATTGCCACATAAGGATTATCAGTGAGTCAGAACAATTCTAAGTTTTTTTGTTTTGTTTAATAAAGACTTGTGCCAAATTTGTGTTTAGTGAATGCTTTCTATAAATGTCTAGAAATAACAATCCAGTGGACCAGTGTGGTCTCAGATAAAGAAGGTTTGATCCTCAACGGGATCATTGACCTGAGCAACACACAGGAAAGCAACTTGGTGATTCTCTTCTGTGTCCTCAACATATCCTGTTGATGAGCTAGGTCCCCTGAGACTCAGAATGGGTGCAGTCACTGAGATGAGGCAGCTGGACCTCTGTGCTTATCCCTGCCCAGAGCTTGCTGCATGGCCAACAGCACAGCCCAATGCCTTCAGCACTTCTTCGGAGGCTGCTCGTCCCCCTGTGCAGTAGACCACTCATCACCCATCATGGACATGAGGACCCCTGCTCAGCTCCTGAGGCTCCTGCTCCTCTGGATCCCAGGTAAGGAAGGACGATGCTGGGGAATAACAGGTCAGTGTGAACCATTGTGCTTTGTTCTTCTTATAACTCGATTAATAATGCACATATTTGTATTCATGTTTCCACACAGGAGCCAGGTGTGACATCCAGATGACCCACTCTCCATCGTCACTGTTTCTGCCTCTAGGAGACCTAACCACCAACATTTGCAGGGCCAGTGAGGACATTTCCCACAGTTTAGCCTGGTACCAGCAGCATCCCAGGAAAACTCCTAAGGCCCTTATCTATAATGCAGATAGTTTGGAGTCTGGAGTGCCATCCAGGTTCAATGGCAGTGGATCTGGGACACATTTCACTCTCACCATCAGCAGCCTGCAGCCTGAAGATGCTGCCACTTACCACTGTCAACAACATTTTTTCCATATGATTTTTTATTGTACTTAATAGAAGCGTTACATTATATTCACCAGATAGAGGGTGCATTACTTTGTCAACAACATTTTAGGGCTTCTCTCACAGTGATACAAGTTGTAACAAAATCCTCCCAGGGAAGCAGAAGTGAGAGTGTAGGCTGCCCCAGCTGCTCCTCCTGCTGCCTCCACCTGCTGACACAGCTTCTCAGATACAAACAGACTTTGAAGCTCACTAGAAAGCATTAGGAGAAAGGTCATGGAGACATGATTACACCTTAACTCTATCTTGCTCATTTTAAGCAGCACACATTCATCAATGCCTCTTCTGACTTACAAAAATCACTGTCTTTACTCATGTAAGCCCAGGCTCTGCTAAAATATTTGCAGTCACTCAATAAAGAAGCAGCATTCTAGTTATATCAAAGCAGGTTTAAACAAGTGATACAATATAATCTGTGAAAAAGATTTTTGAAAAATACTTTCATTAAGGAAAAAAATCAAGAAAAAAGTTTGAAATCAATTTTTGATTGCCCAGGTATAATGGTATTTGAAGTACAATTTGATGTGGGGTATGTGTATACATTGTTCAATGACCTGACTGATCATCAAATAACAAGTTAATTCATCAACTTAAACATTTATAAAGTTCTTATAATCAGAGAATTTTTTTCTTCTGGAAAGGAGATATTAAAAAAACTTATTTCAACTTACCTGTTAAAAGTGTATCATGCATTTCAATTTAATAATCAGAAAAGTAAATTTTTATTGCTAATATCAAATTCATAATAATTTCACAATATCCATTTAATAATGATGATGTAGGAAATATTTCAGTAAATATAAAGATAAAAATAATAAAGATTTTGTGCCCCTGTTAGGAAGGTTTGGACATTAATTTTTTATATATTGCTTGATCTCACAGTGTTATTTCTAGCTGAGTTTAAATAAAACCACACAGAAAAATAAAATATGAAAGCATGTCAATAAGAAGAACACATTTAAGATAATTTTGGAACTATGTAACAGGCACAGTTACATACTGACCAATATTACTTTAATATTTACCAGTTTAACCAAAAGATTGCCTTCCATATAACATGCAGACATACCAAGACTCATAAATTTATGTGTATTAAAATATATTTTTATGTATGGAAATGTGTATGGAAGGGAGGAGTTGGATTGGGAAGGATGAGGCACTGTGGCCAAAATGGTAACTTAAATCAAGATGCTTTGTACTTACAAACTGTCATGTTTAATGGTAACCTTTTTGTACGACTACGTATAAAATATTCAGAAGAGAACTGAAAACAAGAAATGTGTATGGAGTTCTCACTTGTGCACACTCTCATCTCTTTCCACATGGTCTTTGTATTTTGTGAATAGATAGAATTGAGTCTAACCTAGCTTGTAATCTCATATGAAATTAGATCAGGTCGCCTTGAATTCAGAATTCATAGGAAAGCAGAGAGGGAGAGGAACGCTGGGAAATGGCCTTCCTGAAGAGACTGAGATGAGAGGAGTTCCCAGCGGATGACCCAGAGAGGTCATGGCCAAATTCTCAGAATATATCCAGAAAGGCCTTGCCCAAGACCGTTGTCACCTGTGTCTTCTCCTAGTCAACAACTTGCAACCATAGCTGTGAGGAAAATGGAGAAGATTGGAAAAGGAAGTGGCAGGACTTGATCATCAGCAGCCAGGACTGTTTAGTGAGCAACAGTGATGGGCACAAACCTACCCCAAGGAATTGAGACTGTGCTGGGGACTAGATTTTGGGGTAGGCTTCTATAGGGCTTAACAAGGAAGCAAAGTTAGAAAATGGGTTTTGGTCTCGTGGGGCTGAGGGTGCTGTTCACGGTCAGGCCCACAGTGGAATGTTCCATCGGTTTTGAGGGCCTATTACCACCTGGGGACAGAGAGTGGTTTCAGCCCAGATAGGAATTGCCTAGGTATGTGTTCCAGCTTGTTGGTGTGCCCTTGGTGTCTTGCTTGACCCTGGGCAATTAAGGCAGGACTCAATCCCTTCAATAGCATGAGTTTCAGTCAGTCTCAGTCTACGGAAAAAGAAGTATTTGCATGAAATATGTAAGTACACTTCTCAAACAGAAATACTTCTTGACATAAAATGAAAGCAAACACAACTAAACATGGAGGAGGTATTATTTTCTTTCCTATTCAGAATATGTCTAGTATTCAGAATCATCAACAGCATCCCTGAGAGCACATTATAAATACAAATTTACAAAATTATCTCACATATGAATCTGTACTTCAGAAAGTTAATCAATGATCACTGTAAGGATTAGCAAGCTGTGTTTGGTAGATTAGTATCACAGATAGAGAAATGATTTTTCCTTCACAGTTAGATTATTTAAGATCATTTCTTCTATTTAAATCACTCCCACACATACACACAAACACATAAAATACACCCTGCATCAGTCCCTTTTTAGGACAAAGTAACTGACCTACAATCTGAATTAAAAAAGAGTTTTATTTATCTCACAATTTTAGATGCAGAAATTCCTAGATGCAATATCCTTATCTGTCTGTACAGATGGGGTTTGGATAGTCTGTGTCACAATAGAAAAAGAACCATCTGCAAGTTGAGGTGGCCAAACATATAACTGCTTTCATTTTATAACAAGTTACTATGATGAGAACTGATTTACTGGATGAGAGCAGCTTTAACCCTCCAGAGGGAAGCACCTCAAATGAACTTCCCCAAAGTCTCCTCATCCAATGGCAAGTTTTGTCCATTGGATATCAGTACCAGGCTCCTTCTCCAGGTGTTCTTTCTCCTCGGGTTAAGTAAAGACTAAAATCCCTTACAGAAGGGCTGGGATGTAGCTCAGTGGCAAAGTGCTTGTTTAGCAAGTGCAACATCCTAGGTTCGATCCCAGAACCAAAAGAGAAAAGGCAAAAAAAAATCTCTGACATAAATAAGCAGAGACTGGCTAAATAACACTGGAACTGGAGACATTTAGATATTTTATGTTAACTTAAGATAATCAGAATTATGTATATTTGTATTCACCATTATATTTTGCTAGTCTTAGGGCTTGAACTCCAAAATTATCTTGCACTTATCTTGTTTTTAATAAATCAATTATTTCTGCAATAATCATTGGTTTTATTTATGAAATAATAGAATGGAGAACCATTACGTGGCAGTAGTATCTGTTATCGAAGCTAGAGCATCATTATTCTAGGATTGGAAAAATTATTCATCCATGCATTCTTTCATTTATTAATATATATGTATGGATAAAATGCACATAATTGCACATAGATAGATATGTGAATTTTTGATTTCTCTTTTTGCATTTTCCAAAATAGGTTTCTATTAAATAAATTATTGGAAACAATTTTCTTGTAGATTAATTACAACTCTTTTCATCACCCATGTTGCTGAATGTCTCTACAAAAAGGTTTTTGGATTTTTTCTCCTCAAGGTATATTTAATAATGAATATATGTGAGCAAAGTCCAAGAGTGCTGCTGTTATTCCCATGGTGTCTGTATGGAGGCTCAAGGATTGTATCACTTATGATTTCATTTCAATTCTAGATTAAGGTGATGGCTGTTGGATTTCTCTGCTACCTGGTTGTTCTTTCCCCTTTGAAATGTTGAGGATCTGTGGTTTTGGTGATTTATGAACATTGTATCCCTCATCAAAATATCACTACTGGACGCGCAAGATGGTGCCGAGACAATAGGGACACTGTCTAGCTCTCTCCACAAAAAGAAGAACCAGGGAGTCCCACGAGCAAACTACCTTAAGAAATCCACAACAACAAACTCAAGAAGCAACGGAGAAGGACTCAAACCAGAAAATAAATTCAGATAAAGCTTACATCCAACTTTCTCAAAGAATTCAAACGCGAGGATCCCTCCCCCACCCCTTACCTTGGCTCTGAGCCTGGAAAAGCAGCGGTGGGCAGAAGGCGCTGGGCCGGGCAGCCCCGACCACCGCAGAAGCCTGTGACAGAAGCCGCATGCAGGAAACAGCGAAGACCAGAACAGCAAGCAGTGGAACCCAGACTCGGGCCACAGGCAGAGGAGGAGATCTGAGGGAAGTGAATGACTCCCCAACACCGTGGAGCACCCACAGCCAAACACAGAGGAGTGAGTAGCCCATCGGGTAGTTCAGTGGGTCCCCAAAACCATAGGGAAAGCAGAGCTGGTGCCAAGCTATAGAACTGCCCTCCACCCCACCCGAGAAAGACTGGCAAGAGCAGGGGGGCTAGGAATTTAGAATCCTGTCCCTTCCCTCAACAGCCCCCTCCCCCAGGCCATTGACTGGAGATTGACACATGGGCGGACTCTAAGACCCAGCACCCACCCCACCAAGGGAGGCGGAAGTGTCCCACCCCCACTCTCCCAACAGCCTCCTCTCCCAGGCCTCACACTGGAGGACTGGAGACTGACAGGTGGGAAGGCGCTAAATCCCAGCACCCCACCAAAGGGGGCGGAGGTTTCCCAGCTCATAGGCCCAACAGGTTCCTCTCCCAGGCCACTGGGTCTGGAGAGTGTGGGGTGTTGAGACCGTGCCTTACAACAGTGGGTGGGGGCGTGGGAGTCTGGGAACCAGCATCTGTCCCACTCAAATCTTGAGCCGGGGACCCTCCAGCTGGGAATCCCCAGCAAGACAGCACCAAGGGACCCCCCACAGTCACAGACTCCTGGCCAAAGCTATGGAAACACAGCAGGGAACTGAAAGGCCGACCACTAGCCAAGTTTGCCTTCTGAGAACCAGAAAGGTGCGGCTCCACCTTTCTGGAGGAGCCCAAGTCCTCGGTTGGGCCCCGCGCCTGGAAACAGAGAGGACATCAGCTGGCCTACCTGAGAGCTCTTGGACACTCCCAAACTCCAGACCCTTGGTTGGGGCCCACCCCTGGAAACAGCGCAGGAAAACCAACCATCCGCCCAGCCTGCTGAGACTGAAGCACACAGACCCATCCCATGGCCCACTGTGAGGCCACTGGTTGGGCTGAGAGCTAGTCGTACAGTGGCACACAGCCTCTGGGAACTGGCTGAACACTTGCAAAAACTGCAAACTCTGACCTAGTGAGCAGAGGAATCAATTTGGCTGAAAACCACTAGTTCCAATCCAAGTAAAGGCCGCCACCTACCAACCACAGAGCGAACTACAACAAGAGTTCTCGATTCCTAGAAGAGCACAAACATGAATTACGACATACATAAATAATCAAAGTCCCACAAAAAGCCCAAAGGGAAACAAGAGCGAAGGGATGAGAGAGATGTCACCATCCCAAGAAATGACACCTGAAGAGACATGAAATATGACTCAAATCAAGGAGCTGATTTTGGAAATGAAAGCTGAATTCCAAAAACAAAAGCAAGAAATTTCCAAGGAACTCTTTGAATTCAAAAGAGAAGTGGAAGAAAAGTTCAATACCCTCTCAGCAGACATGATCAGCTCAGTGTCCACACTTCAAGCAAAAAATGGAGGCATTAAGTAGCAGATTGACTGAGATGGAGAATAGAACATCAGGAATGGAAGATAAAACACAAGAGCTGGAACAGAGAATCACCACCTTGGAAAAATCAGTCAGAATCCACCAGCAAGAACTCCAGGACCTGGCAGATGCAGCAAAGAAGTCTCATTTTCATATAATAGGGATTGAGGAGGGTGCAGAATTTCAGGACAAAGGAATGCAATCTTTATTCACCAAAATCATAGCAGAGAACTTCCCCAACCTCAAAAGGGAAAATACATTATTGAAGGTTTCAGGATTCCAAACAGGCAAGATCCTAGAAGGAACTTATCTAGACATATCATAGTAAAGACACGAGACCCTAATACCAAGGAATTGATCTTAAATGCTACAAAAACAAAGAAAGAGCTATACTACAATGGGAAAAAAATTTGGATCACAGCTGATCTCTCCACGCAAACTCTAAATGCAAGAAAAGCTTGGAAAAACATCATTGATATCCTGAAGACCAACAACTGCCAACCCAGACTGATATATCCAGCAAAACTAGCATTTACATTTGAGGGAGAAACAAGAATATTTCACTCCAAAGAGAAGCTTTATGAATACGTGCACACTAAACCAACGTTACAAAAAATACTAATTAATCGAGAACAAATTGTAGAACATCAAGAACCCCCATCAAGAAGCAAATATCTATAATTCACTAAACACAAAAGGGGGAAAAAGAGAGAGAAAGAAACTTAGAAGTAAAAATAAATAATGACTATGGACACTGACCATTTCTCCATAATTTCCCTAAATGTGAATGGGCTGAACAATCCAATCAAAAGACACAGAGCAGCAGGCTGGATTAAGAAATAAGACCCATCCATATATTGCCTAGAAGAGACCCACCTTACTGCCAAAGACAGAAACAAATTCCAAGTGAAAGGATGGAAACGAATTTTCCACTCCAAAGCACCAAGCAAAAAAAAGCAGGAGTAGCAATCTTGATCTCCGACAAAATTAACTTCTCAGTAAAATCGGTACAAAAAGATAGAGACGGCCATTACATATTAGTAAAGGTTAAAATCCATGCCCATAATATTACAGTTATAAACATCTACTCCACCAACACGGGAGCACCCAAATTCATCAAACAAACTCTTTTAGAATTACAGAACAAGATAGACTCAAACACAATCATAGTGGGAGACCTCAATACACCACTCTCAAAAATGACAGATCAACTCAACAAAAGTTAAGCAAAAACACCATGGACTTAAATGACACCATAGCCCAGCTGGGTTTAACAGATATACACAGAGTCTTCCACACAACGGCAAAACTTTTTACATTTTTCTCAGCAGCACATGGAACACACTCCAAAATAGATCATATAATAGTTCATACAGAAAACTTAAGCGGATACAAGAGGACTGATATAATCCCATGCATTCTATCAGACCACAGTGGAGTCAGACTAATTCTAAACAATGCAGTCAAAGTCAAAAAACATTCAATCACTTGGAAACTGAACAACACACTTCTGAATAACTCCTGGGTAACAGATCAGATCAGAAATGAAATTATAAACTTCCTTGAATGTAATGACAATCAAGAAACATCACAAAGGAACTTATGGGACACTGCAAAGGCAGTTCTAAGAGGCAAATTTATCGCACTAGGAGCCCATATTAAAAAGACAGAAGAAGAGCATGTAAATAACCTTAAAAAAATTGAAACACCGAGAGGAGCAAGAAAAAGTTAATTCTAAAACAACTAGAAGGACAGAAATAACAAAAATAAAATCAGAAATATTAGAGATTGAAGTAAGTTCTACTATACACAAAATTTATAAATCAAAAAGTTGGTTCTTTGAAAGAGTCAACAAAATAGACAGACCCCTGGCAAGATTAATCAAAAAAGTAAAGGAGAGACTCAAATAAACAAGATTAGAGACCCCACGGGAACAATTACTACTGATTTCCAAGAAATTCAGTCCAGAATGAATAGGTACTACCAGGACCTATATTCAAAGAAACAAGAAAATCTAGTAGAAATGGATGATTTCTTAAATAAATATAGGCTACCCACACTGAACAACGATGAGGTAAACAAACTGAACAAACTAATCTCTTACAATGAAATTGTGGAAGCAATCAGGGAAATGCCAACCAAAAAGAGCCCAGGTCCAGATCGATTCACTGTGGAATTCTCCAAGACATTTAAAGATGAAATAACACATACACTCTTGAAACTCTTCTGAGAAATAGAAACAGAATGAGCAATACCAAACTCATTTTATGAAGCTAATATTACTCTCATCCCCAAACCAGGGAAAGGCCCAACCAAAAAAAAGAAAACTAAAGACCTATCTTATGAACAAAGACGCAAAACTCCTCAATAAAATATTGGCCAACATAATCCAGAAACAAATTTAAAAAATCATACACTGTGATCAAGTAGGCTTCATCCCACAGATGCAAGGCTGGTTTAACATTCGCAAATCAATAAATGTAATACATCTCATCAATAGAGCTAAGGATAAGAATCATATGGTAATTTCTCTGGATGCAGAGAAGGCATTTGACAAAATACAACATCCATTCATGTTGAAAGCACTAGAAAAAATAGGAATAACAGGTACATTCCTCAAAATAGTGAAAGCCATATATGAAAAACCTATAGCCAGTATTATACTAAATGGTGAAAGACTGGAACCATTCACCTTAAAATCAGGAACTAGACAGGGATGCCCACTCTCTCCACTTCTCTTCAATATAGTGCTGGAACCCTTAGCCTGAGCAATATGGCAAGAAAACGACATCAAAGTGATCCACATAGGGAAAGAAGAAATTAAACTATCCCTATTCGCAGATGACATGATCCTCTACTTGAGTGACCCAAAAAGCTCCACTCACACACTTCTAGAATTAATAAACTACTTTAGCAAAGTGGCAGGATACAAAATTAACTTTCAGAAGTCAGTAGCCTTCTTGTACACCAACAATACACAAACAGAAGGCCAAATCAAGAAAATGATCCTATTCGCAATAGCCCCCAAGAGAATAAAATACTTAGGAATATACTTAACCAAAGATGTAAAGGAATTATTTAATCTAAACTATAAAAGCCTAATGAAAGAAATTAAAGAGGACACTAGGAAATGGAAAGACATCCTATGCTCATGGCTAGGGAGAACCAACATAGTGAAAATGGCTATACTGCTAAACTTGATATACAAATTCAATGCAATCCCCATCAAAATCCTAAAGACATTCTTTATGGAAATAGAAGATATAATCCAAAGATTCATATGGAACAAGAAAACACCTAGAATAGCCAAAACAATACTAGGCAAAAAGAGCAATGTTGGTGGTATTACAATACCAGACTTCAAACTCTACTATAGAGCCATAATAACAAAAACTGCTTTGTACTGGCACAAAAACAGACCAGAAAATCAGTGGAACAGAATAGAAGACCCAGAAGTAAAACCACAAAGCTATAGGCAACTTGTGTCTGACAAAGGAGCCAAAGATATACAGTGGAACAAACACAGACTATTCAATTATTGGTGCTGGCAAAACTGAACAGCCACATACAGAAAACTAAAAATTGACCCTAGCCTTTCACCATGCACAAGCATTAACTCAAAGTGGATCAAAGACCTCAATGTCAGACCGGAAACCGTGAAACTACTACATGATAAAGTAGGAGGGACACTGGAGCTCATAAGCATAGACAAAAGATTCCTGAACAGAATCCCAGGGTCACAACAGATTGGAGAGAGACTCGATAAATGGGACTACCTAAAAATAAAGTTTCTGTACAGACAAAAACATAGTTGCAAATGTAGAGAGACAGCCAACCAACTGGGAAAAGATATTCACCAACAATACATCTGACAAATGCTTAATATCTAGTATCTACAGGGAACTCAAGAAACTAATCCCCCAAAAACCCAAGAAATGATTCACTAAATGGGCAAGGGAACTAAAGAGAGACTTATCAGAAGAAGAGATTAAAATGTCAGAAAAGCATATGAGAAAATGTTCATCATCTATGGTCATAAAGGAAATGCAAATAAAAACAACTCTAAGATACCACCTTACACCAACAAGAATGGCCAAGATTTTGAACTCAGACAATGACAGTTGCTGGCGGGGTTGTGGAGAAAAAAGAACCCTACTACACTGCTGGTGGGAATCCAGACTAGTTCAGCCACTCTGGAAAGCAGTGTGGAGGTTTCTTAAAGAACTGAAAATTGACCTTCCGTATGATCCCGCCATACCACTTCTGGGCATCTATCCTAAACATCATGACCCAAGATATGATAAGGACACCTGCTCAGCTATGTTCATCTCTGCACTATTCACAATAGCCAGGTGATGGAAACAATGCAGATGCCCTATTGCAGATGAATGGATACAGAAAATGTGGTATATATACACAATGGAATTCTACATAGCCAACAGACAAGATAAAATAATGGCATTCGCAGGGCAATGGATGAATCTAGAGCGAATCATGTTGAGTGGGACAAGTCAAGACCTAAGGAAAAAAAGGCACGTAGTATCCTTAATATGTGGCTATTAAATCCAAAGAGTATAAGAGCGAGGACTCAATAACTGCATACCCAAAGCTATGGACATGGTAATGAAAATATAAACATAACTATATAGACATAAAAACCTATGACTGTATAGACATAATGTTTTATTTCATAAATTAAAATGTTTCTATGACATACAAACCCTTAGCCTAATTTTGATTAAGTTCTAAATACTAGGTCCCAGTGATTGTAAATAGATTCCCTCCTTGAACACTTGTTTATTAAACTTGTCATTTAAAATATGAAGTAAAAATCAACATTGATAAGTTCTAAAAAAAATGTCACTACTAGTACAAGGATTTACAATTTATTAAATGGAGTAGATTAGTTTTTATTTAATACTCAAAAATGTCTCAGAATCAGCCAGTGGGCATTTCTCGTTTGCTGAATTCTCTCCACCTTTTCCTTCTCCTCATTCATGAGGAACTCATAGTTAGCGGCACAAAATGGTCCAAACTCATCGTGCTCTTCTACTTTTGATAAAGCGTCAATTATTTCTGCAAGAGTTACTAGTTTCATTTATGAGAGAAGAGCTTGGAGGTCCATTAGTGGTAGTTTTATCTGTTATTGGAACTAGAGAATCATTACTTCTAGGCTAGGAAAAATTATCAATCCACATATCTTCATCTAATCATATACATGCATGTATTTTACATACACACATTCATATATATATGTATGTATGTTTAGATACACACATGTGAATTTATGGTGATTTCTCCACTTGTGTCCACAACTCAAGGTTATAATTAAATAAAATCTTGGACAAAATCTATTATTTTCCTTTTTCCACAACATAATCTATATAAAATCTATGAATATGTCACTAAAAAGCTAGGCAAAATTTTTATCTAATTAGGTTTCACTTTTTTACCTGAAGAATAAGATTATTAAGTTTAATTATCCTTCATAGTTTTAGCCATGTGATCAACAGTTCTTCCTGAACATGGGAAATTCCTGGTGGCATTGCCATTTATACTGGCATATCAAACCCCATCTCCCTCCCCTTCCCCCCCAAATACGTTTGTTTACACACTCCTCAGACTGTGGTAATGCTGATAAGATGAAACAACTTTGCACCCATGCAATAGTGACTTCCTGGGCCCTGACAACCACACAGGCAAATCGCACACATATGCGTGTCCTCTTGCATCACTCCAGCTTAGCAGCTTCCATGTAGTCAACAATGCTATTTCTCCCTCCTGTACACAAACACCTCTACTCACCATTGCTCCTAAATCTGCTGGATACAAAACACTGTTCATGGATATCAAGAACATGATCTTCCTTTTTAGGCTTTTACTCACACTGCTTGGCCCAGTAACTTTAACCCAGGAATGGAGCACAATGTTCTCTTAGTAACTAGAAGAGACGACCAAGTGAAGGGGGCATATGCCACTTGAGCCAACACAGTAGCCTCCAGAATACCCTGAATTTATTTTCCTTTTCAAGGATAATCTCTGCTTCTAAACACAGTAGCTTGGGTGAAGACATTTAAAACCCTGAAGGAATAATATGAGGACCACAAGCATGGACATTTAAAATCATACACAAGGCTCAGTTGGAAAAATAAAAGACTGTTTAGAACTTGCTTTTGCAGGTCAGCGGGGATAAAAAAAAAGTTCAGAAATTCATGGAAAAAAAGAAGGTTGAGTAGTACAATACAGGAGATGAAGTATTTTGTTATCAATGTAACAGATTCCCTTTCCTATTTCACCTCTATGGATTTCATTACAGTGCTGTTAAGTCGCCACACAGATATTATCAGTGAATCAGAGAAATTCCAAAACTTTCTCTTGTGGATAATAGACAATTGTGCCAAATTTGTTCAAAATGTCTCTGTAAATTTCTGGAACTAAACTTTAGTGGACAGGTCTTATCTCAAATAAAGAAATAGAAATAAAGAAATTTGATTCTCAAAGGGATCGTTGACCTGATCAACCTACAGGAAAGCATCATGGTGATTCTCTTCTGTGTCCTCAACATATCCTGTTGATGAGCTAGGTCCCCTGAGACTCAGAATGGGTGCAGTCACTGAGATGAGGCAGCTGGACCTCTGTGCTTATCCCTGCCCAGAGGCTTCTGATTTGCATGGCCAACTGCACAGCCCACTGCCCTCAGCACTTCTTCATAGTCTGCTGCTCCCCTTGTGCAGCAGTCAGACCAGTCAGCACCCAGCATGGACATGAGGACCCCTGCTCAGCTCCTGGGTTTCCTGCTGCTCTGCCTCCCAGGTAAGGAAGGACCATGCTAGGGAATAACCCAGCTCAATGTGATCTATGATGTTTTACTCATTAGGGAAACCTTCTTAAATCTTGATTAATAATGTGGATATTTGTATTCATGTTTCCACACAGGAGTCAGGTGTGACATCCAGATGACCCAGTCTCCATCTTCCCTGGCTGCGTCTCTAGGAGCAAAAGTCTCCATCACTTGCAGGGCCAGTGAGGACATTGGGTTTCATTTAGCCTGGTACCAGCAACATCCAGGGAAATCTCCTAAACCCCTGATCTATGCTGCAAATATTTTGGAAAATGGAGTCCCAACTAGGTTCAGTGGCAGTGGATATGGGACAGACTTCACTCTCACCATCAGTAGCCTGCAGCCTGAAGATGCTGCCACTTATTACTGTCAACAGTATCGTTATTTCCCACCCACAGTGATACAAGTCATAACAAAAACCTCCCATGGAAGCAGAAGTGAGAGGCTGGACTTCCCAGCTGCTCCTCCTCATACCTTCACATTCTCAGAGTGTTCTCACAGGCATTCAGGCTTAGAAAGTCACTTCATGGTTTTGTTTAGAAAGAGAGGATTTATGTTTCTTATGTCATAGTTGCTCTTTTCATGCTCAAGTTCAATAAGACTTAATCTTCCCTTCTTACTTAAGAAGGGAACATTGTTTATAGCTCAAGGAGTCTGAATTATGATATCACCTGAATTTACACACCAAAAGAAAATGAATGATTTTACTAGTGAGCTATTTTAAAACCAGTGATAGGATCGTTAATGAGTTTATCCTGGGGTATATGTCAGGACTGTGGCAAAGCTTCAGACTAATTTCACCTGAGAATTTCATAGAGAGGGATTGAAGGTGTAGCTCATGAGACTGCCAACAACGTGAGAGTTTGATCATAGGCTAGAGAGACCAGAATTAAGATACCCAGTTACTTCTGCCCAAGTGAAGACAAAGTCTGACGGTATGGTCTCTGGTCCCACTGCTGCCTGCTCATGTGTCGTGTGTCACTGACAGGCCATGAGATCTTGTCCTCTATGATCAGCATTTGTAGATTCCACCTGTTAGACTGAGGAAAATTCTCAAAGCAGCAGCATTAACTTGTACTTCTCTGAAACCTGTCTGATCAAAAAATGTGAGGATAAGGTCAGCAAATTCTAGAGTTTCTTTTTGTCTTGGAAAATCTCCATTCTTTGTCAAGTTAAATGTTCTGCTGTGTGATATAAAACAATATCCGTCTATTCTTATTGGTAGTAAATAAGTGACTGATGAGAAATAATAATCTCCCAATAGTTGTGCAGAGCCATGAGCTTCTCTCTCATTACTTGAAGATCAGTGGAAAAGGTGGGAGGACCTAAACTCTACTCCCCAGCTTGCTGTCCATGGAGAACTGGCCTCTACTTCCTGCAGCCCTAGGCAGAGCTCTAAACAATGATGGATATAGTTAATTGAACTGATTTTTGTAGATGCCAGACCATTCTCTGTGGCTCATCACGATTGGATTTCACCATGTTCCCTGGGATTCCAGACCGTTTCAGTGGCAATAAGCTAGGAACATAATTTTAACTGACTATCTTCAGAATTATTTCTGAGCATGAAAATACAATGCTACTTGCTTATTGGACTCAACTGCTGTCCTAGTGCTATAGTTTTGAGTAAGAAACTACCTGCTTCCCTTGCCTAGTTGTAAATTCATTCATTCAGTGTCAGAGGAAGAAATTATAGCAAACCCTTTAGGAGCATGGACCAGTGAGACCTGATGTTTGTAGAGCTGAGAGGAAATTTCAGATGAACTTTCTCTAGTTTGTTTATACAGTGTAAGAAAAATAATTGAAGCTGAATTTCTGGAAACTATACTCATGCTCTTTGGTTTAGCACTCATGATTTATTCTTAGTGATATATATTCAGTAGTATAATATTGGTAATGTGAAGACACTCATTTTGTTTCTCTTCTCCTATTGCTTTCTTCCTTTACTGACCATGTATTCCTCTGCAGGATGAGGGTGCATTCAGGAGAGCATTATCCTAAGGGAGAAGCCAACGAGCGCCTGACCACTTAGTTTTAAATACTTACAATCTATCCAGAGTTAAAATGGATAAACTCTATTCAAGCATTTAAAAATGAAAATGTAATGCTAAATGTCCTTAAGAAATCGCATTCAAATCACTTTAATAAAAAAAACAATCATTTTCTTTCCAGTTCCCTCTCATCATACCTTCTCTTCTGCCTCCCTTCTGTGTGTGTGTGTGTGTGTGTGTGTGTGTGTGTGTGTTTGTTTGTGTGTGTGTGTGTGTGTATGTGTATGAGTATGTCTTGGATTTGGGGATTTCACTCAAGGAGTCATGCATGTTATGCTTATATTTTACCACAGATCTACATGAAAATAAATATAATTTTGTCATTACATAATTAATCTTATGTTTTATATAGTTTATATTGTAAAGCATCAGAATCCTTTAAAATGCAAATGAAATGTGCACATGCATACTGAAAATAAATTGTTGACAACTTAAAACAATGATAATGGCCAACACTTATATGCTGTACTGTATATTGAATGTTTTAACTATCCAAGTCTTAAGCTGTCATAAGCAGGGGAGATGGACACCTGTAAAACCCACATTGTGCGGGAAGGCAAGAGCACAAGGATTTCAAGGCCAACCTGGGCTCAGAATGAGATTTAAAGTTCCAACATACAAATACAAAACAATCTGAGTTCAGAGTGTGACCACCAACAGAGAATGTGACCACATTTCAACATACAAAAGGAAGGGATTGTAGAATGTTGCTGTTCCATTAACATATAATATCAATTATGCTATCATAGTAGCAATGAGCAAAAGCTAGACCAAAGAAAAATTATTCTGCTTTTGTTTAAGAAAACAGTTGTGAACTTTGCCATTTCTATACAAATATATTCCATAAAGAGTATAATTAAAATGTAACAGTTCTATGGAAACCTTTTGGAAGGAAATATCTTGGCAGTAGCAAATCAATATTTCAACATTTGGTAGTTTTCCTATATGAAAGAGGCTCCATTAAAACACTTTCAAGCAAAGGAAGGACACAAAACCACTTGAGCTCTATTTGAAAAGAGAAAAGTGTACCTCAGACAGAAATTAGGGAGGTGGATGCCGTCCTCATTTCACAACACTGCGGCAGGTATGGATCTAAAAGATGAAGGTGATCAGTCACAAGGTTATACCCTGGATTACAATAGCTGCTATTGATCCACATGTCTGGTGGCCTCAATGCTACCATGTGCAAGTGACACAGCAGCTATGCCTATCTGAGTTAGCTCTGGGAGGTTTGTGACACAGGAGATCAGATGCTGCCCTGACAGCACTAGAATAGGAGACCTCATTTTTTATCCCACCCACCCTGATGTTAGGCCCTAGAGTTCTTCAGGAATATTTTCTAAAACCATGTTATTAACTTTCCAAATATATCTTAGTAGCCCATTTTTAAATATATTGTGATGAATATTTTTTAAGAATTTCAGATTGTCTTTTACATGTTCATCTTGAGCTAGATGTATCAATTACTGAGAAGAAGGATTGTGTTATGTTCCCTACAGGATCCATTCTGGAGCTGGATGGAAAGGACCCACAAAATACAGTGAGGAAAAAAAGCATCACAGGTAAAAGTGGAGATTGTAAACTACTGAGCTCTAATCTCTGAAACTCTATGAGTTGCAGTGTCAAAGAAAGATGATTAGAAAGCAAACCAATTCCACAATAAATGAAAGTGCTGCTTATCTTACAACAGCAAAGTAAGAATGAACAGTTTGCTATGCAGATCACAGTTCTGTATGTTGCAAGATTAGGCTAGTGTCTCCCTGCCCTGCAAAAGAAATAGAGATCAGAGGAATATATAATCAGCAGAGATAACATGACAGAAACACTGCATCTTTCTTGAGACCATGAGGTCAAATAATCTAACTCATCATGTTGAAACAGGAAGAGAGACGGGATTCGGGTCTTTTGTACCATTATCAAGTTGCTGCCCAAGCCTGCACTTCCATAGTTGTCAGACTTCTGTGTGAATCAGTGCTCCACTGTGGTTTCTTGTGCTTGAGTAGTGAGATGATTCCTCTGAATTCTGTCCTGATTAACTCCATCCTGCAGTAAGCTGTCACAGAGCTGTTCTTTATGCCACACTGCAGCAGACCAAGATGTTCCTCCCATAATTGGACAGCTTGTTTAGAGCATCAGATTCTGTGATAAAGGCAAGGCACAGTGCAGAAAGACAATGGGATTTTTCTAGTGTCATGTTATTTGGGACTGTAGTTCTGTCTGCTGTTTTCATTTGAGGTGATGGTCTAGATCTGAATTTGCATTATTGGGTTACAGCTCCATTAAACAGGAGCTCAGATCTTGGTTGGCACAGTTAAAGACTTGGATATGTGCAGTCAGCTCCAGACAATCGGATGTTCTTTAAACAATCCTATTAAACTAGATTTGTATGAGACACATTTTGGACTGAGCCACAGACCTGCTTCCCATTTTCTAGTGATTATTAGAAATAAGAGTTTCACTAGCTAGTGTCCAGGCTGGCTTTGAACCTCCATCCTCAGATCTTGGTCTCCTGAATAGCTAAGTTGATTGGCGTGAGCCACAGCGACCAGCTTTATTCAAATTTTTATACCTAAAAGAAGTGCATATATAGACCATTCTACAGTAAAAGCAGAACACACTTTTTCTTCTTCTGACAAGTACACATGGAACATTCTCTGTGATAAGCCACATCAGATCTTGGTAAATAAAAGGAGAGGAAATGAAGTAGAAGGAAATTGTGAGCCAATGTTGGAATGAAAACTAAAAGGCTCCACAAAAATGAGGACAAAACCTCTCACATTTATTTTCAAAATTTGACAAAGTAACAATCAAAAGTCCTATTATAAAACATTACGACAAATGAAAATGCACGCAATGACACCTGAACTTACTAAATGTAGCAAAAGCTATAGTAGGAAAAGAGTTCTTAATTTTGAATGCCTACATAAAAAATGAACAAGTTTTGAAGCAGATTTTGGTCTTGGAACAATGAGGCATCACTGACATCTTTAGAACAGGAGACTATGGCTACAACCCCCACCCCTCCATTACACCTTACATTATTGGGCATTTTCTTTTCTTTTTTTTTTCCTGTGGGTCATGGGACTGAACTCGGCCTTGGAGCTGTCCCAGAGCTTTTCAGCTCAAGGCTACAGCCCTACCCTTGAGCCAAACTACACTGCTTGTTTTCTAGAGGTTAATTGAAGATAAGATTCCAGGTACGTTTGTGCCCGGATTGGCTTTGAACTTTGATCCTCAGATCTCAGCCTTCTGAGTAGCTAGGATTACAGGCATGAACCACTGCGCCCAGCTCTTAGGGAAGATTTTCCAAAACCACAGTATTGTCCATCACTCATGGATCACACTATCCAGCCCTTAACTGTCTTGTAACTATTGTCTTTTCCTAAATTGAATATTGATTACTAGTTTGTTTGTTCGTTTGTTTGTTTTTTCCACAACTAGATGTCTAAATTACTGGGAGGAAGCACCATTTGCTCTTTCCTACAGAATCCTTCCTGGTGAGTAAGAAAACAGATCCAGCTTCTTAAGTAAGTGGAAAGATCCATTGTCAAGAGTTACTGAGATTCAGTCTCTAAAATTCTGTGAGATGCAATGCCAACGAAAGCCCATTAGATGGCAAACAAACCCCACTGTCTATAAATGAGCTGTCAATGTAGAAACAGTAGAGTAGAGATTGATGGGGTGCTATTCCCAACAAGGAGTCCCATAGGCTTGAATGAGAACTCTGGAAGAACCAGGCACACTTGGGAAGCACAGGTGGCTTGCTGACCTTTGTGGAAAACCACTCTGTGCTAGGTGCTGAGACTGGAAACCTAGCCTTGCCTCTATCCCTGCTTCCTCTGTGTCCACACAGTCCAGGTCTGAAGTGTGTCCACAAAGTTGGTATGTAGAAATGCTGCACCAAATCAGGGTGTACTTGGAGAAAGAGCTATATGAAGAGAATGAAGTGTACCTTAGGTCATTCATGTGGAAGAATATAGGCCATATTCTCACTGGGTGTTTATTTAATACCTACGCTTCCTTGGACAAAAGAATGTCTGCATGTTTGGCTCACTGATTAGAATCTTATCACCCATTTGAAGTATTAAATCGGTATGAGCATTTTGAGTTGTCCATATTCTCTTTCTTAGGTACCAAAGGTCAGGCTTTCTGTGGTTTCTGGAAGGAGTTTGGCCTGTCACTTCAGAGCCAATAAACATGTGTGCTGCCTTAGGTGATAAAGACTCTAGGAGATGAGCTTTTTCCAGTGAGTTCTGGACCCAAAGCTTCTTGGCCCTTGAGATGAAGATCCACTGTTTCTCCCAAGTTTCCTTATGTCATTGTAAATCCTCAGAAACAGGAAGGATGAATGCTCCAGCAGCAGGAGCACAGGGGTGGTTTTTGGGCCTCATGCTACTGAGGAGTGTTGAGTGGGAAGGGTTCTGTGGGATTGTGTAAGGAGCATTTATTTTTAGCACAATGACTCAATGTGTGAAAATGTATTGTCATATAACACAAGGAAGAAAAATTACATGCACATAGGTTCAAAACAGGAATAATTAGGTTATCACCAAGCTGCAGCCCCATCTGAAGTTCTTCAGTCCCAGAAGTACATTATGGCTTTATCCATGACCATCAATTCTTTTGAGTGTTTTATAATAATCTGACAAGCACATACTTAGGAAGAAGAGCTACTCTAGAACTATTATTTTTTAACAGGAAATTGTCAGTTGCTTATACATCGGTTTAGGGGAGAATGAGGCCTGAAAGTCTAGAAACCATAAAGATGTAGATCTTTATTTTTTGTAGCCAAGCTATAATGTCAGTGCCTAGAAAAATAGAAATAAGTCAAAGTGAGGTTTATTTTCATCCAGTCTTCATGTTTTATATCAGGGAAATTCCTCTCTCTTCTAAGAGTCATTAACATAGAATGAAAAATTAAGAAAATCAGAGTGAATCTTGAAGACAGCAAAAGTTTGTTCTACTTACCAGACAGACAGCACAGGCTAGCCCATGGTGGTTGATTTGCATGTGCCCAAAGCACAGCCCACAGCCCTCAGACTTCATAATAGACTGCTCATTCCCTGTGGTGGAGTCAGTCCAGCAGTCAGCACACAGCATGGACATGAGGGCCCCTGCTCAGTTTCTGGGGCTCCTGCTGCTCTGGATCCCAGGTAAGAAAGAACCATGCTGAGGAATAACACAGATCAGTGTTATTCGTGATGTTTAACTTGTCACAGAAATCTTCTTAGGGGTTGATTGATCATGTGGATGTTCGCTTTTATGTTTCTGCACAGGGGTCAGGTGTGATACCCAGATGACCCAGTCTCCATCTTCCCTGGCTGCATCTCTAGGAGACTGAGTCACCATCACTTGCAGGGCCAGTGAGGACATTGGATATGGTTTATCCTGGCACCAGCAACATCCAGGGAAAGCTCCTAAACCCCTGATCTATGGTGCAGATAATTTGGAAGATGGAGTCCCAAACAGGTTCATTGGCAGTGGATCTGGGACAGACTTCACTCTCACCATCAGCAGCCTGCAGCCTGAAGATGCTGCCACTTATTACTGTCAACAGGCTTTTGATGATCCTCCCACAGTGATACAAGTCATAACATAAACCACAAGGGAAGCAGAAGTGAGGGCTACTCCTCATGCTTCTACTTGCAGGTTATGTCCTAGAATCACAGGACAGCGATCTTCTATGTCTTAGTCTTGGGAGTGAGTGTGCTGGGCTGAAAGTTGAAATATTAAAATTAGAGCCAAGACTACAAACATTGAAATGTACTGTATTTGTTTTTGCATTTTTTAACCTGTAACATATTCACACTGTACACAGAGATACTTCTAATTTATTATGTCTAACTTTTGTTTTGTGATTTCAAAATACTTTATGTATAAATTCCATCAGCAATTAAAGACATTTTGCTACTTCCTTCTTCTGGTTCATGACATTTGTGTTTTCATTTTCCAATTTGCTTTTAGCTTTTCTTATTGCTTTTGGAGAATTCAGTACAATTTTAGGTACAGATGGTGAGAGTGAACATCGCATTCTTTAATACAACTTGAGTGATAAAATATTAAATACTCCTTGCGAGTTTGGCCTACTGATAGAGTGCTTGCCTAGCATGCACAGAAGACTGGGTTCAATTCCTCTGTACCACATACATAGAAAAAAGCCAGAAGTGGTGCTCAGGCTCAAGTGCTAGAGCGTTAGCCTTGAGAAAGTCCAAGGACAGAGCTTAAGCCCAGGACTGGAAAAAATATATTGACTTTATAGGCAATAGAGGGAATTGAAAGCATGTTTTCAGCCAGGATGCTATATGTATAATAGTAAATGATAAATGATGAATTTGAAGTAAGATACTTGGTTCTATTGGTTTTTTTGGTTTTATTGGTGTTTGAACTCAGGGTTTCCTGCTAAGTAGGCTCTATAATTTAAGTCATCCCACCATCACTTTACATAGCTCCTGAAAGATACATTTTAACAGAGACATTTTAAAGGATAGAGAGAATTTCATATCACCAGTGTTGTTGGAAGAAAACATAGCAAGGCACTGTCTCATGCACAATTACCAGGCATCAAGACTTGGGAGGAGGACATGAGAAGAAAGAACAATCTGGGCAGACAGCTCTTGCACCTCCCCAACCTCCAGAACTTTGAGAAAATAAATGCCATTATCAAAGTAACATTTCTCTTGGTATTTTGGTTTCCTTTAGCAGTCTAGGAAAACAAATACATCAAATCTACAAATTAACTCATCCCAACATCACTTTTTTTTCTTTTTTTCTTTAGATTCTTTCTCAGATTAGGTCTGGTGATTTTACCTAGCTTGGTTTTCTATTGAAATGCTTCTAATTTCACTACCTGCATAGCTGCAGATATATGCACCGTCTACTTCAACTTGATTTTTGAGCTAGAGTTTCCCTGCCATCCAGGTGGCAGATGTGAATCCAATCTTAAAATCTGTGCTTTCAGGTTAGTTGAGATTACTGGCATGAGTTACCATGTCCAGCCCTCAAAGGAAAAATGTTTATAAATTTTAGTACTACTAAACATAATGAAGTGGTCATGTGAAACTCAGAATAATGGGTAGAAAAAATGTAGTGAATATTGCAACTGTATGGACAAAATGAAATAAATAATGGACACAATGTACTTTTCCTTCACTATAAAAGAAGAATAATTCCTGAACTGATAAGGAGTGATACAATGATACAGTTAAAAACTTGAAGAATTATTTATAACATACTAAATCTTATATAAAGATGATGGAAGGTGTGGGAACAATATGGTAAACTGCCTCACGCAGCTCCAAGACTCCATGAACTCGAGTTTGCTCAGCTTTTTGCTGCGCTGATTGCCCGGATACCAAAGACATTGATGTTTTGATAGATTTCTTAAACCGTGAAGAATCCACAGCTGCATTGCAGGCTGCTAGTTTGTATAAGCTGGAGAAAGACAACCACAAAGCTGCTACCTGTCTGGAAGACATTATTTATCGAGGAGACTTACTTCTGGCTGACATCGCTAGTCCCAGCTTAACACAGGAAGTGGAGCCCACATCCAGCCTTTCCCAAGAACTAGTACCGTCACTCTGTGGACTGAAAAAAGGACCGGTCCATGCTATTAGAATTCTGGAGCACATAGACCAACATCGCCACAGTAACTTCTCATATGTGCTGCCTTTCAGTTATTTTTAATTCAGTCATCATTGTTGATAAACAAGCTCATCAGATCCTCATGGAATCTGCTTTAAGACATCATTGTGTCATCTCTTTGCATTTACCCCCTCTGGATGAAGATACTAAGGCAAGTGTGCATTTGTGTTCATAATATGGAGTAAGAACTTTCAATGGTGAGCAGTCATCAGAAAAGAACAGGGATAGATGGCATTATGAGAACTAAAACCTGCAAAGAGCCTGTGAGCATTGTACAATCCTCTCTGCTATGTAGATATGAAATGATTGTATGGCACTAAACGTAAAACTGCTGTTCCCATGTACAAATGCATAGTGTGTCAAAAGCCTGTGGGTGTGAAAATATAAGAAACTAGGATTTGTCCCTAGCAATATCAAAAGCATGTGAAGTTTTCTCATCTAATGGAATCCTATGTGTTATGAAATATTTGATGCAAAGGGATTTGATTGGACTTGCTCAAAAAGTACACATCCTGAGCACAAGAAGTACCAAATATTTTTCTGTTTTGTTTTAAAAAATAAGTTTTTCCTATTCCAAGTATCCTAGTTCCTCTATGTAGCACTTACCTTCCCCCTCCATAGACATAGTGGAGTAGCATTCTACACTGCTTTCCTTATGGAGTGGTGGCAGGGAATCATGATAGCCGATCCCCATTCAACACAACATCAACATGCGGAGTGGTGAAATACATTACTTTAGAGGAGGCCCCACAGCCTCCATGGTTGGTGTCATGGAGACAGAACACACAGCACCTGATGATCAGAAGACAGAGCAGCACTTGCATCACTGAGGCACAGCAGAGACAGAGCCATAGCCCATGTAAGAGATATATATTGAGGATGAGTTTTCAGGCATGAGGCAAAATATTCCCTGTCAGTGAGGGATTTCTACATGGGTCCCCCCACACAGCCTTTCTCCTGCATCAGATCTCAGCAAATATCCCATGGGAAAATAGCCTGATGGGATATCATGGCTTGTGAACCTCCAAAGCTCAGCTCACTTCTCTTTCTTCACTTGACTTTGTGTCCAGGTAAAACCATTTTCATAGGTGCAAATGTGGCAGCTATGATAAACAATGTGATTAGCTAATGTCCCTACAACTACTATGATCATTAATGTAGTCTGGAATTTTAGATGATGCAGTCCATACCTTGTTCATTGCTTCCTAGTGATATTAGTATAACATTTTATTATACACATTTTATAATTTTGCAGTGCTCAGTTTTGAAGAACTATTCTAAGTCCCAATGATATTCTTGCCAGAAAATTAAAGTCCTTTTGATATTTAATGCAGCTGATGTTTTAGAGAGGGCAAATTTAATAGTGTATGATTTTAAAGTGAATGAAAGTTCTGTGGTCTCCAGAAAAAAGAACACTCACATGGTATTGTCAGTTACCTAAAGTTAATTTTATAGAAAGTAGTTTCATTGCAATTATGCATCATGCCATTCACAGTCTAAAGATAGTTAAATGATCAGGACAAACAACCCAAGGAAATAATCTCTGTTTTATTGAATTTTTTAACTTCAAAGATATGGTTTATATTTCCAATGTAATTGTTTACCTGTGCAGACAAAATAATAGCAAATAAACATATGTAGTAAGCATTTGGCCGTATATATATTTCTTCAATATATATGTATTTATAAAAATATGCGTATGCTAAGTTCTGCTGTTCTCACTCAATCACCCACATGAAGTACAAGGACCCTGCACATGCCTCTCGGGGCTGGAGACTCATTGGGAACCTGAAGCTAGGGACAGTCCAAAGCACTAACTACCCCTGTTAGGCTGACATCTACAATGTAACAGCAGCTGCTGCAAAGAAGCCCCAGTGGACACAAGGAACCTAGAGTTGGCTCCAGTGGAAATGCCTGCGGATCCTGGAGAAGCAGTCCAGTGAAGGCCCAGTCACAAGTGCAATCATCCTTCCTGAACAAGCAGAAAGCAAACAGTGGGCAGAACAAACTGGTAGCCTCTTCTTTGTTCTCTAAGAGAAAAAACTTTAGAAGGAAGAGGCTGATGAGTTCTCCATAAAGGCACTGGCTAGTATCGTGGGGGTGTGGAAGATCTGTCAGGATCTTGGGAGTGGACTGTGCATGCTACTATCTCTGGTGCTATTTGGTCCACTAAGGACACTTTCTCATGCCTGGTCCCAGTGACTGTCATTCATCATGTGTGAAGACAACATCAGAGCTGTAGATATTGGAAATGGACAGTGACTAAAAGGGATATTGGGGAAAAGTAGTGACTAAAAGGGAGAAATAGGGCCTAGTGTTTGGCCTAGTGATAGGGTGCTTGCCTAGCATGCACAAAGACCCAGGTTTGATTCCTCTGTATCACATACATAGAAAAAGCTGGAAGTAGTGCTATGTGACTCTAGTGGTAAAGCTCTAGCCTTGAGAAAGTCCAAAGACAGTGCTCAAGCCCTGAGCTCAAGCACAGGACTGGCTAAAATAAATACATAAATAAGTAAATAAATAAATAAATAGGAGAAATTGATTGATAAAATTAGAGAATATTCTACTATGCTATTATCAATAACGTAGAATAGTGGTAGAAGTTCTGTAATGAAAAGAATGAAATCTTTATTTCTTTAAAAGTGCAGACTAACTAGATCTTCAAGATATAAAGCAAATTATATCTCCAACTAAATCAAATACATATTTTTATGTAATATTCTTTCTCTGACCATAATTATATGGATTAGTTTAAAATATCTTATTAAATTTAGAGAATAAAAATCTGATTGTTTTCATTGATGAAAAAGGATGAAATTACATATCAGTAGCAAAAAGAATCCTGAAATTTTTGCAAATATAAACGATAAATTCATAATTAGTTTCAACTCTTTACTGCTGTTGTAAAGGTTATATACACAGGTTTTACAGCTACATAAGTTCAATAAACAGTGTTGTTTTGGACAATGTTACCACATTTATTTTCTAAAATTGGTATAAGAAGAAACTGAAAACCATATTAAAGATATCATGAAAACATTAAATATTACAACTCATGAGATTCAATGTTTATTGTGATAAAAGGAAATTATATAACCATGAATTCCTACTTAATATAGAACAGAGTTTTCAGATTATATTTGTATTTGAAAAGCTAACTTCATTAAAAAAACAACTCTGGAAGACTTGAGATTTCTTTCATGTTCCAAAATTCATTTAAAATGTATAATTTCAATAAATGTGATAAAAGTTATCTGGGAATATAGGGCTTACATCTGTAATCCTAGCTCCACTGGAAGCTGAGATCTGAGAATTGTATATTGAAGCCATTCTGAACTCTAGGAAGAAAAACATACATGAGACATCTTTTAAGGTCCCTGGTCTAGGGCCTGGGCACTGTCTGACTTCTTTTGCTCAAGGCTACCACTCTACCACTTGAACCACAGCCTCAGTTCCACTTGTGCGTTTCATGGACTTTCATGCTGAGATAATTCCACACCATGATGCTCAGATCTCAGCCTCCAGAATAGTTAGGATTATAGATGTGATCCATCAGGACTCAGCTAAGAATCTTATCTCCAATTAACCATCACAAACCAGTAGTGAAGCGATACTTCAAGTGGTTGAGTGTCAGCCTTGAGGAAAACCTGAGGATAACCCAAGTGCTGCTAAAAAAAAAAAGTAATAAAATGGATGACCAGGTAAGAAAAACTACCTAAAGTAGTTCAAAGAGAAAAATTGTAAAGATATTTCCTAGGATTCCATTTGAAAGCCCAGGGCCTTGAACAGCTGAGTGGCAGTGTGTTGGACAACAATGTCACTCTTTTTTTTCATTATTGTAATTAGTGAAAGGGTTACATGATATTTGCCAGATAGAAGGTGCATTAATTCACATACATTGATACCCTTTCACATGTCTTGGTACCCGTTTCCCTCCCCCCCCACCCCCCACCCGTCTTGGTTTTCCCCCCTTCCCTATCAAATTTCAAATATCCAAATACAAATAAATTCAATATATCAGATAACAAAGTGGGATACTATACCAATATGAGATAACCAAGGGACAGCAAAGGAGATGAGAGACAACATAGTACATTAGGGACAACAATCATTCATTATATGGCTTTTGTTTCACTATCCTGGAGGTCCTTTCAATTAGCTTCACATTATATGTCCTTATATATCAAGATTTTGCTCTATTGCAAATCTCTGCTAGTAGAGCCCAAGGTTTCTACTGATTATGACGAATGAGGGAAACCCTTGAGCCTAAGTTCCTTTGAGTCTGGCTTACTTCACTTAATATGATTTTTTCTAAGTCTTTCCATTTCCTAACAAATGGGGCGATGTCATTCTTTCTGACAGCAGCATAGAATTCCATTGTGTACAAATACCACAACTTGTTGATCCACTCGTCAACTGAGGGACATCTTGGTTGGTTACATATCTTTGCTGTGGTGAATAGTGCTGCAATGAACATAGATGTGCTAGTGGGTTTAGTATGTCCTTGTTTCTGGGTGGTTGGCTAAATGCCAAGTAGTGGAATTGCTGGGTCATTGGGGAGTTCTATGTTTAGCCTTTTGAGGCACTGCCACACTGCTTTCCATAGTGGTTGAACGAGTTTGCACTCCCACCAACAGTGTAGTAGTGATCCCTCCTGGCGACATCCTTTCTAGCATCTGTTGTCATTCGTTTTCCTGATCCTGGCCATTCTAGCTGGAGTGAGGTGGAATCTTAGAGTTGTTTTGATTTGCATTTCTTTTATGACCAGAGATGTTGAGCATTTCTTCATGTGTCTATAGGCCATTTTTGTTTCTTCTTCAGAGAAGACTCTCTTTAAGTCTTTGGCCCATTTTTTATGGGATGGTTGTTACTTTGGAGGTGAGTTTTGGAGTGATTCAATTTTTTGAGTTGTTGATATATTTTAGATATGAGGCCTTTGTCCGTTGTTTGGTTGGTGAAGATCTTCTCCCACTCTGTAGGCTTCCTGATTAGTTTACTAGCTATGTCCTTTGCCATACAAAAGCTCTGCAGTTTAATGCAGTCCCACTTATCCAGCCTTTCTCTGATTTGTTGTGATTCTTGGTCCTTATTAAGAAAGTTTCGACCTGTGCCAAGGAGGCCTAGTGTATCTCCTATTCCTTCCTGTACAGTTTTCAGTGTGTCAGCTTTTACCTCCAGGTCTTTGATCCATTTGGAGTTAATTCTGGTGCAAGGTGACAAAGAAGGATCCAGCTTTAGTTTTCTGCAGGTGCTTAACCAGTTCTGCCAGCACAACTTGTTGAAGAGGCTGTCTTTCTTCCATTCTATTTTTTTGGCTCCCTTGTCAAAGATTAGGTGGCCATAGGTCTGTGGTTCAATATCTGGGTCCTCAGTTCTATTCCATTGGTCTCCTGTTCCTGTGCCAGTACCAAGCTGTTTTAAGAATTATAGCTCTGTAATAGAGTCTAAAGTTTGGAATTGAAATTCCTCCAGCGCTGTTCTTTCTGCTAAGAAGTGTTTTTGCTATACGGGGTCTTTTATTATTCCATATGAAATTTTGGATTGCCTCTTCTATTTCTTTAAAGAATGACATTGGGATGTTGATGGGTATTGCATTGAATTTGTAGATAGCTCTTGGCAAGATTGTCATTTCACAATGTTGATTCTTCCAATCCAGGAGCATGTGAGGATTTTTCCATTTCCTTAGTTCTGCTTTAATTTCCTTTTTTAGGGTTTTAAAGTTTTCGTCAAAAAGGTCCTTTACATTCTTAGTTAAGCTAATTCCTAGCCTCTGCGTCCATCTGCAGGTGCTCCACGGTGGTGGGGAGTTTTTCACTCCCCTTGGGTCTCTGCTGCCGCCACCTGTGTTCTGCGTCTGGGCTCCGCTGCTTGCTGTTCTGGTTCCGCGTCTGGGTTCCGCTGCTTCTGCTGTTCGCTGGCCCGGTTCTGTGCTGGTTTCTGTAGCCTTTGGGTTCCCAGCCTGGTGCCCTCCACTGCCACCGCTTTTCCTGGATTAGAGCTGGTGCCCGTCCCCGCTTTCAACAGCTGAGTGGCAGTGCGTTGGACAACAATGTCACTCTTATCAGTGGTTGCTTGAAGGCCAAGCGACTGCGAGACAGCTATGCTAATAATGACCAGCCTGGTTGTTACAATACCATTACTGAATATTGATGTTAAAATGTGCTGTCTCAAAATTGGCTATGGCTCAATGTTAGTGTGGTAGTCTTGAGCTGAAGTGCTTAGGGACAACACCTATACCCCGAGTTCAAATCTCACAATCAGAAAAATATATACTGCCTCACATAATGAATACTAGCTGTTTATGTGTGTTTCAATTTGTTTTATAAAATTTTAACTGAAGCATTTTCCGTGGCACTCATTACATTTCAAGGGCTCAAGAGCCATATGTGATTGATGACTGATTACACAGCTCAGATCTAGGCATTGTCATTGTGGAATATTTTATTGGAAGATATTGGGCTGGGTAACAGTGGTAGGGAACGCTCATACTGAGGGATGACAGGAGCGGAACATTATTTGATACGTGCAAATCAGACATGTGTGTGCCTTATGTGCTGTTCTACCACCCATAGTGCTTCTGCTGAGTGAGAATTTTGTATGGGCAAGAGATGATGAGGATGTTGAAAGAGATGACATCGATCAAGCTATTTTGGATTCCTAAACTGCCTTTGTCCAAGTACTTAAAGGTAATAAACAATTACAATTAAGTAACTAATTGCATAAAAGAAGCAAATGTTTCTTGGCTGAAACAAATGTTTCTATCCCTGGAAATATTAATTTGATGTTTCAGTATATCAGCTAAAGACACACATCTTTCTACCTCTTGGTAACAGCATTGGAGAATTACAGTATATGTGCACGCGTGTGTACACTTGTGTGTGCATGCAGATGTGAGGGATAGAGAGAAATGAGAAAGATGACCATGGACAGAGAGACTAAGATGAATGTAAAGAAGAACCATGTTTGTGTTTGGGGAGGAAATCCATTATGAGGGGCAGAAGGAAGGGAGAGGTTGATGGAGTGTATGTAACTGAAGTACCGTATAGCCATCAGTATTTTAAAAAAATCATCAAAAGAAGATAATAGGGGAATAAAGTATGAGGTGGTAAGCATCACCAAATAAATTGTATGTGTGTATGGCAGTTTAATAATGGAACTCCTTTGCACAACTTATGCTAAGGGAGATGTAGAGGAAATGGAAGAATTGGTGGCTGGGCAGAGCATCAGTGAAATCCAGCTTCTGTAATCTTAAGGGATGAAATGTCACAGTCTGACCACGAGATGGCAGGCTCCACATTGCTCACACAGAGCTGCCTATCTGAGAATACAATGGAAATAGAAATCTGTCTGCTATCACCAGCGATGCCACCAGAACCCTGAACACATCAACAGCCCATAACACAAATTCGCAGTTAGGCAGCACCTTCTAGCAGAATGGATTTAGGGGAGAAAGTCTGTGCCCTTGCTGGTTCTGAGCCAAAAGCATGGCATCACTTCTATCCCTACCTTCTCTATAGGTACCAAAGCCCTCTCTAAAGAGTTGTGTCCCACAGTGTGTGTATGTTTGGAGAAGTGTTCTGAAAGAAGAAATGAATGTGAAGGTTGGGATGGAGAGAGTGCAGTCATGAAATTCAATTCATATTCTACAGAATTAAGGAAGCTGACATAAAAGATGTGTTAGGGAGGGATGGGAGAGAATGATGGAAGAAATGCTGTTTATCAAGATACATTGTCTTTATAAACTGCTTTGTTGAGTGGCAAATCCTGTATACATCTCCTGAAAGATACATTTTAAAAGTGAAGTCGTACAGGATAGAGCGAATTTCATATCACCAGTGCTGTTGGAAGGAAAGGTGGCAATGCACTCTGTCTCATGCCCAATTTCCAGGCATCAACACTTGGGAGGACATGAGAAGAAAGAACAATCTGGGTGGACAGCTCTTGCACCTCCCTAATCTCCAGAACTTTGAGAAAAGAAATTCCATTATCTCAGTAGCATTTCTCTTGCTATTTTATTTCCCTTTGGCAGTCTAGGCAAACAAATACACCAAACCAGCTCTCCCTGTGCAGGGTCAGCCTCAAGAGTTGAGCTTTGGGCATGGTGTCCTCATCTTGATAATCTCCCTCATAAAGCTCTCACCAGGGAGAGGAAGGACTCGGGTTCCACCATCAGCGGGTCTGCATTGAGCGTGAAGGTTTCCTTGTGGATGAAGGTATTGGCCTGTTTGGTTATCTGAATAGAATGGCGTTTACTAAGTAACCAGATTGATCAGTACTGATTTTACTTCTCACACTTCCATGTCAGTGCACAGTTCCTGAGGTTGCTGTCTCTAGTTCCTCCCTGTGTCCTCCGGGAAGGTGATCAGCAAGAAGACTAACAGTACCCTGACTGGAAACCAGCAGATGCTAAGCTTGTTCTCTCTGTGGCACCATGCCTACTGCAGGGAGGCTGGGGGCTCTGGACTGTGGTTATTCTGATCATCAGCAACATCATTGCCTCTGAGGCACAAGGACCAACTTCTGTCCCCACCAGCAGGGGGGCAACCTCACTCCAGCTGCTAGGAAATTCTTCTCAAATTTCTCTCTGTCTGAAAGTCTTGTTGGCCTTAAATTCACAGGCCATATTCCCAAACCAAGCAGAGATCTGTGGTTCTTTTTGAATAAATAGAAGTTTGCCTTCATTGTCACCATGAGGCACAGGCTTATTCCAACCGTACCAGTGTATCTTTCCTGCAGATCACTCTGCTTTCTTTCTCGTTCTTCAGTTAAATTGGAATCAAGGTGATATTTAAAATGGGACACTTCTTTAATAAGCTGTCCTCAATAGTATCCTTCCTCTCATTTTCTTTGTAGGGCATCAGCTGTGTTCTCCTAGGTCTAGAAATGAGTATCTTTCATAATGGGAAAGAAACATAGTTTTGATCTTCTGTGATTAGTTCAAAAATTAGACATATCAGGAGTGAGGGGACAGGTTGTTATTTTGAGAAAGTTCTTGGTTATCAAGAAACAAGAAGGAAGGTCAGACTTTACCTCTGAAAAGTTTTTGAGACTGCTTTGAAATCTGAGAATTGTATTTGATGAATATTTGCAGAGACATTGCAACCCTCTTGAGACTATGAGGCATTTTTCCCAATCTCAAAAAGATAAAGAAGGAGTTTTGGTCCTTTCTGCTGGCACAAATCTGCAGTCAGTTCCCAGATTTCAGACTACAGTGTGTCATTTAAATCGTTGCTAAAGTTTCTCCTTCTTGCTTTCTTAGTTCTTTTTTTTGTGTTTATCAATAAAATTTATCTTTGACTTTTCCTAAAGCAGTTTTGCAAAGGAGTTACCATTTGTCAAAGTAGCTTATGAATATAATATATCTAAAAGACATATAACTTATCCCAAAGGGCACATAAGAAGAAGAACCTGACTGAATCCAGAAAGTGCTTTTCGAGAGTAGATATGAATTAGCAAGCATATACAAGCATGTTTTAAGGGAGAACGAGTCATGCAATCCAAGATGTTTATGAATTTTTTCCTGAGTTTTTCTTTTTATCCTAAATGGGAAATACCCTTTTGTTTATCTAACTCCTTCCAATTCCACTCATTATTCACAAAGACTGTCATTAAGGTACAGAGAAATCATTTACTGAGCCATGAAGAGAAAGGTACCTCAGTTTACCCATGGTAGAGAGACTGGTTACACCTTGTGAACTTTGGGGGATCATGTGCTCTCCTGGTTTGAGCTGGGGAATCTGGGGACTTGGAACCTATGCTGAGTGACATTCAGAGAGGAGCCAGCCCTGCACCTGTGCCCAGCCCAGCCCAGCCCCTGCTCATTTGCATGTGCCCAGAGCTCAGCCCACTGCCCTGAGCACTTCTTCAGAGTCTGCCCACACCCTGGGCAGCAGTCAGTCCAGTCATCACCCAGCATGGACATGAGGACCCCTGCTCAGCTCCTGGGGCTCCTGCTGCTCTGCCTCCCAGGTAAGGCCCAGCTCCTGCTGGGCATGAACTCAGCCTAGGACATCCAGAGCGGTCTGGAAATTCAGGGAAGACCTCTTGTAACATGGTTAGCAAGGAGGATAAATGTTTTTGTGTCTCCCAGGTTCCAGATGTGACATCCAGATGACCCAGTCTCCATCCTCCCTGTCTGCATCTCCAGGAGACAGAGTCACCATCAACTGCAGGTCCAGTCAGAGCATTGGTAGTGCTTTAAACAGGTATCAACAGAAACCAGGCGAAGCTCCCAAGCTCCTCATCTATTCTGCAAAGAATTTACACTCTGGGGTCCCATCCAGATTCAGTGGCAGTGGATCTGGGACAGAGTTCACTCTCACCATCAGCAGCCTGCAGCCTAAAGATGCGGCCACTTATTACTGTCAACAAGATTATAATTACCCACCCACAGTGATACAAGTCATAACATAAACCTTCCAGGGAAGCTGAAGTGAGAGTCTGGGCTGCTCTAGCTCCTCCTCCTGCTGACACAGCTTCCCACATGCAGCCAGTATTTTAAAGTCACTGGAAAGTATCGGAGGAAGGACATGGAGGCATCTGGACATCCTCACTCTCTGTCCTCCTGCTCCTTCTCAGCATCACACACCTGACAATTCATCTTCTGACTTACAAAGGACACAATCTCTACTCATTTGTCGTTCATGTTTGTTATAAATTTGAAGTCAGTAATAGCCCATCATAGATTTTTATGTCTATGTAGTTATGTTTCTATCTCTAAGACATTGTCTATAACCTTGGGTACCCAAATGTTGAATCATTGTTCTTGTACTGTTTGGATCTAATATCCACACAAACCCTTAGCTTAATTGTGATTATGTTCCAAAATGTATGTGCCTGTGATTGTATTTAGAGATTTCCATACTTATTTGTTAAACATATCATTTAAGATATGATGTAAAAATCAGAGCTGATAAAATCATAAAAAATAAATTTGCAGGCAGATGGAGAAAAGAAGCCACAATAGGTATAACATAGCAGACTTTTTAAAGACAGTTAAAATAGCTTGTGAAATGGTTTTTTGAAAAATAATTTTGTAAACAATTTTAGTCGTTAAATTTTTAGTATAATTTTTGTTGCCACAGTTTAATTATATTTAAAGTGCAATAGGATATGTAGCTGTGTGCACACATTGTGCAATGATCTAAACAATAAACTTGTCAAGTTAGTTCATCATATTACACATCAGTCTCTTATAGTCATTTTTCTGATTTCTTCTGCAAATATAGTATTTTAATAAAAACCTCATTTCATATAACATGTTAACAACTAGTGTATTCTCTAATAATCAGATAATTCATTTATCTTTGATCCTGAATGTCAAAATCAACGCCATGATCTCATCCTTGAAAGTAGACTGGAATAATTAATTTTAGATAGGTGAATAAATATCAAGGCAAAAGAATAAAAATTCTGCATACCTGTTTAGGAATTGTTTTCCTAAACCAGAAATTTTTTTCCTGTTGCTTGATCTCAGGGTGTTATTCAGAGCAAATGGACAAAGCACCCTTGGCTTTCAGCCAGGTTCAAATAAGTCCACACATAGAAATACAAAATATTCCACCTCACTCCAGCTAGAATGGCCAGGATCAGGAAAACGAATGACAACAGATGCTGGAGGGGATATGTCCAGGAGGGATCACTACTACACTGTTGGTGGGAGTGCAAACTCGTTCAACCACTATGGAAAGCAGTGTGGCAGTGCCTCAAAAGGCTAAACATAGAACTCCCCTATGACCCAGCAATTCCACTACTTGGCATTTAGCCAACCACCCAGAAACAAGGACATACTAAACCCACTAGCACAACAATGTTCATTGCAGCACTATTCACCATAGCAAAGATATGTAACCAACCTACATGTCCCTCAGTTGACGAGTGGATCAACAAGTTGTGGTATTTGTACACAATGGAATTCTATGCTGCTGTCAGAAAGAATGACATCGCCCCATTTGTTAGGAAATGGAAAGACTTAGAAAAAATCATATTAAGTGAAGTAAGCCAGACTCAAAGGAACTTAGGCTCAAGGGTTTCCCTCATTCATCATAATCAGTAGAAACCTTGGCCTCTACTAGCAGAGATTTGCAATAGAGCAAAATCTTGATATATAAGGACATATAATGTGAAGCTAACTGAAAGGACCTCCAGGATAGTGAAACAAAAGCCATATAATGAATAATTGTTGTCCTTAATGTAGTATGTTGTCCCTCATCTCATTTGCTGTCCCTTGGTTATCTCATATTGGTATAGTATTTCACTTTGTTATCTGATATATTGAATTTATTTGTATTTGGATATTTGAAATTTGATAGGGAAGGGGGGAAAACCAAGACGGGTGGGGGGTGTGGGGGGGAGGGAAACGGGTACCAAGACATGTGAAAGGGTATCAATGTATGTGAATTAATGCACCTTCTATCTGGCAAATATCATGTAACCCTTTTACTAATTACAATAAAAAAATAAAAAAAAGAAATACAAAAATATATGAGAAAGGGTATCAATATTTGTGAAGTAATGCATTTTCTACCTAGTGAATATAATCTAACCCTTCTATTAAATACAATAAAATATATGAGAAAAGAACAACAAACACAAAAATAAAACTCCTGTTTTCATAAAAAAGAAATACAAACATATGAAAGCATGTGAAAAGTAGGATATATTTAAAACTTTTATAGAAATACGTAGTAGGTATAGCTATGTAGGGACTCATGTTACATTAATTTGTCAGAATTATCAGAAAAGTGTCTTTTATGTGCCATCTAGATATACAGAGTCATGCACTCACATTGAATTGTTCAGATAGTATTTTTAATCATAGAAATATGTATGTAAGGAATGGAGGAGTTAGATTGAGAAGATGAAAGATGTTATAGGACTCAATATGCATTGCCTGTATAAATTGACATGTTTAATGGTCACTTATGTACAAATCTTTATAGATAATGACCATATACTTAAAAATAAGAAATGTGTATGAAATTCTCACATGTCTTTAATTTCATCTCTGTCCAGTTGCTTAGAATGGAGTCTCTTAAGGCTTCTAATCTCATTTGAGGTTATGCATTTAGAAGAGCTATCATCTCATTCAGAATAATATAGGAAATCTGAGAGAAGAGTAGTGGTGGAAAATGCATGTCCTGAAGAGACTGTGATAAGAAGAGTTCACAGCTAAGGACCCAGTCAAGACGTGGCTCAACTCTCAGAATATATCCAGGAAGGCTTTGCCTAAAACCAGGTTCACATGTGCCTCTTCCTGTCAGCAACTTATAACATAGCAAGAACTTCAGTCACTCTCAGTCCATGGAAAATGAGGTATTTGCACTAAATCTGGAACACTTCTCAAAAATCTTTCCACAAAGGGAGCAAGCACAGCTACAGATAGATGTGATAATATTTTCTCTCTTACTCAGGATTTGTCCAGAATTCAGAACCAGCAGTGGCAGCATTACTGAGAACATGTTATAAAGTCAAAAAATACCTCAGACTGCTGTGTTTCTGGATCTTTATTTAGGACGTTTGACCTGTGCAAAGGAACCATAATGTTTCCCTGGTCAGTTTCTGTAATATTTTTAGGCACCCGATCTTATGAAGTCTTTGATCCATTTGGAATTGATTCTGATATAGGGTAATATATAAGGATCTAACTTCAGTTTTCTGTGTATGTATAGCCAATACTTTCAGCAAAATTTGAAGAGGCTGTGTTTCTTTCATCCTGATTTTTTTTGTTCCTTTTCTTTTCTTCTTCTTTTTTTCTTTCTTTCTTTCCTTTTATTTGTTCTTGCTTGCTTGCTTTCATTCCCTTATCAGTGATTAGTTGATCATAATTCTGTAAAATCATTTCCATGTTCAGTTCTTTTTCATTTGTCCTCAGGCTTATTTATATGTCATTACCAAGCTATTTTTATAACTACCACTTTATAATAGTGTTTGAAGTCTGATGTTGATATTCTTTCAGCACTGTTCTTCCTGTTAAGGATTTTTCTTTTTGCTATCCAGTGTCTTTTATTATTGTATAGGACCTTTTAGATCACCTTTTCTGTTTTATTAAGGAATGTTGTTGGACTGTCCATGTTTACATCCAGTGTTTCCTGGGTAGAAGATTTTCCATGTACTTGGATTGTATTTGTTGAGATGGGTATGTTTCTCTATCAATAATTTCTTCTTCATGATTATGTTCATTTAAATTATGTTTATTAATGAAACATCAATATTGTATTATGTTTATTAATATGTTTTCCAATAACTTCATTATTACATTTATTAATAAAGTGTAAAATCTAGAAAAAAGAATGTTATTACGATATTGATGGGTATTGCAATGGATCTGTAGCTAGCATTGCCAGTATCACCATTTTCATTTATTTAATCCAATGCAGGAACATTAGAGGGTTTTCTACTTTCTTGAACCTGCTTTATTTTCTTTTTTCACACCCAGATGATGAATGGATCAGGAAGATGTGATATGGAATTCTATACAGCCATTAGGTGTTAATGCTTTCATTTCTTTGTTAATTCTGAGGGTTTTTTAAATTATTTTTGAGGCTATAACTCAAGGAATCAGGCTTTCCTGATTTCTGCCTCCCTCTTCTCATTGTTGCCATACAGAAAAGCTACAGATTTTTGTGTGCTAATTGTATACCCTGATACATCTCAAGCAAATCCAGTGAGACGCGGATGAAATCTTATTCTCCTTTCTGCTCAGAATGTGTCCAGAATTCAGAATTACTATCAGAATTGTTGAGAGCAGGCTACATGTACAAAATTACAGCAGGTCTCCTGAATGTGATTCTGCACATCAACATGTTAACAATAGGATTCCTGTAAGGTTTAGGAAGTTGTACGGGAAGAGATGAGTTTTACAGGTAAAGGGATGCATTTTACTCCTCAGCCCATTAAGAACATTATTATTGAAACCACATTTCTCTGTCTCTGACTATGTCTGCTTGTCTGTCTGTCTGTCTGTCTGTCTGTCTGTCTCTCTCTCTCTCTCTCTCTCTCACACACACACACACACACACACACACACACACACACACACACCTGTGTCAGTCCTTTTCTCTAGCAAAGTAACTGACCTAAGCTCTGAATAAATAAATAAGTGTCTTCTTTACGTTAGTTATAGATGCAGGAACTGGGTTATTCTCACAAACTGTCCGTATTCAGGTGAGGCCAGTCCTATCTTTTTTACAAAATGGTTTGCTAATGAAGAAACAGCTGCAAGTTCAAGTAGCCATGCATATAGTTGTCTTAAGTTAATTCAAGCAACTATTATGAGAACCAATTCACTCCATGAGAATAACTTTCACCTTCCCATGGACAGTGGTCAGGACTTCTTCCCATGGCCAGTTTGTTCCATTGGATATCATTACCAGTCTACTTCTCCTCATGTGCTGTCTCTTCCCAGGTGAAGTAGACACTAAAATCTCTGAAATAAGAAGAGACTGATTAAAGTACTTTGGGGACTAGAGGCATTTGAAGATATTATGCTAATTTAAGGTAATCAGAATTAAACATGTGCACATCTATAATTATTTGGAAAGTTCCACAAAGAAGTTTCAGTTCAGCATGTCAGTGTATGAGTACAATGCAATTTGATCAATTTTAGACTTCCATTACTCTCCAGAGGGAACTTTTAAGAAATCACTTGATTAATTTGCTGTACAAACATAGTGTGCAAGAATGACAGGATATTTACTGGACTTAAAACATTGTTACATTGAGCATGTATCACACTTTTAAATATAATCATTTCTACCATTTCTTCATTCCCTTAAAAAAGGTCATTTGATTACTCAGTACCTGTAAGAGGAAATATTGTTCTTCCTGTCAATTCCTTCCCCTAGGTCTTAATTGGAAGATTTTGATGAGCAGAGGTGCTAATTGAGTGTGCTGGCTCATGCATGTAATTCTAGCCACTCAGGAGGCTGAGATCTGAAGATGGAAGTTCAAAGCCAGCACAGGCACTAAAGTCTGTGACTCTTATCTCCAATTAATCACAAGAAAACTGGAAGTGGCACTGTGGCTCAAGGGGTAGTGTGGTATCCTTGAGCTCAAGAGCTCAGTGACAGCGCCCAGTCCCAGAGTTCAAACCCAATAACAGATAAAAAGCAAGCAAGCAAACAAACAAAGGTTCTATCACTCCTAGATAACATCTCTAAAACCATACCTTGGTAACTTTGAGAATCACCAGTCTCTTTATTTCATAATTTTACTGTTATTAGATAATTCCTTGAAAAACTGTTCAGCCAACATTAGGTGCTGTGTCCTTTTCTAGACTACCCGAGGAAGATGCAGGAGAACCTGGAAGAGTGTCCATTCCCATCCTGGAGCGTGTCCTGGACATAAACTTGCATATCTTGGGGTCTCTGATGCTGTTTTAGGATGGAAGAGCCATGTGCACCCCATCCTCCCAGCTGTTTCAGGTTTTCTCAGTGGGGTCCTTCTTCCAAGAGCTGCAGGCATCCTGGATTTTATTGGTTATCACCAAACCCAGAGCACATCTGATGTCTCCTTCCTCAGAAGAACAGGCCTCACCCTCCCTTAGCTCTTCTCACACTGTTGTCCCCACCTGGATATTTGCATACTGCTCCCTAGGGAGGACCTTCCTCTCTAAGTCTGAGATAAAGGCTCAGGTCTGAACTTGTCTTGACCAGTGAAGATTCCTCATTTCACTCCTAGAAATGAAGTCCTTCTTTCAGCTCCTCTGGTTATTAATGCTCTGGATTCCTGGTAATGGTAAAGGGAGATGAGGAGTGAGAGTGGGTGGAAGGGTGAGCTCTCAGGGCCCAGTTGTGTCCAATCTAGATGTTAGACATGCAGGTCTCCTTATCCATGATGGAGCAAGTGAGGTTTAGGTGTGTGAGAAAGGGAAACATTTCAGAAGGAGATATGCTTCATCACTGAAGCTACTTCAATGAGGACTCTGCTTGATGAAAATAATATAGGTGACTCCAAGAGACCCATTTATATTTTAAAACAGCTCTATTTTTTATATGACATATTTATAGATTATAATGAAATATTAACAATAGGCAAGATATGTCAAATAATAACTAAAAGATCTTGCTTTGCTATGTTTGTACATGACCTTGCCTATCTGTCTTATTCTAATTTCAGGATGCAGTGGAGATGTTGTGCTGACCCAGTCTCCACTCTCCCTGCCTGTCATCATGGGAGAGCCAGCCTCAGTCTCCTGCAGATCTAGTCAGAGCCTTGTGAATAGCTATGGAAACACCTATTTGGAATGGTAACTGCAGAAGCCTGGCTAGTCTCCACATCTCCTGTTCTTCAAGGTTTCCAACCGATTTACTGGGGTCCCAGACAGATTCAGTGGCAGTGGGTCAGGCACAGATTTCACACTGAAAATCAGCAGGATGGAGGCTGAAGATATTGGTGTTTACTACTGCTTTCAAGGTACACATGATCCTCCCACAGTGATACAGCCCTGAACAAAAACCTCCCTTCTGGCTGGGGGCTGTGCTCATGGGGTGCTGTTTTGTTGAGCAGCAGAGCAGAAGATCTGCTCTGGAAAAAGGGATTGTGTTGTTTATGTGAGTGTGACTCTAACTTGAGTCAGTAAGGTGACAATCTGACTATATACAATCTACAAACTCTGGGAGAACTATCATAGAAATATAAACCATCAAGAGAATTCTGATAAATGATGAGATATTTAATGAAAAATCCCTTTGTCCCTTCAGTAGTATTAGCTAGCGAGGTGTATAGGAATCAATTATCTACCCTGATTTTTCATTTATATTGACCCTTCAAATACTTCCATCAAGCATATGGTCCGGGTCCACACCTATTGCACATACTGTGCTTTCTGTTCAGAAGCTGGAGGAAGCCCAGTTGTACCATTTCAAGTTTCATGGTTTGTTTCTACATCTCACTTGACCACCAGTCCCTTAGCAGAGATTGTTTTTCTTGTTTGAGTCAGTCTGAGGCAGATACTATACTGGACTCTGCACACTGGTCTCTGGCCTTCTGTGGCCCAAGGGTCTGGTTCTAGTTAAAACAGTGGAGTATGATTACGTCCTGTGATGGTTTCGTTGGTCTCAGATGTCTGAGATTGATCCTTTGGTCAAAGGATTTAACATCCATAGCCTTATTTGGTAAGCCACTGTGACTTTATTTGAAAAACCTTAGACCAGAAATATCATTAATGCTTAGGTGTGTCTTGTTTCCACTTTTGGTATTCGTCTTTTCCTTGTAAAGAGCCCTTGAGAAACCTGGATCTATGACATTGCATAGCCTAGGCCTTGAGGATTCTAGCCCTGAACTTCCAATGATGAATCTGATGAGCTTATACAAACTGTCAGAGCACAATTGGTTAGAACAAGGCCAGTGAATTCTTAGTACAAATGATAGAAATGGAGACACAGTTGCCATTACTCCCAGAAATAAAAATGTATACTTCACAGGTGTCCAGAAATGAACTTAAAAGCCTCATTCACCATGCTATTTAGACAAAATTCTAAATATAGCATGCATTTTACATCATTTACGATACTTTATTAAATTATATAGCAAGTTCAAAACATAGATTTATGTAGAAGAATCAATGAAAGTCTTGGTAAAAAAAATACAAAAGTAATGGTGAAAGATGTCTCTGCCAATACAGCTTCCTGTGTCTAGGTAGAATAAGAAGACAATGGTTTCCCTCATTTGTCATAATCAGTAGAAACCTTGGGCTCTCATAGCAGATTTGCAATAGAGCAAAACCTAGATACATAAGGCCATATAGTATGACGCTAAATGAAAGGACCTCTAAGATATAAAAACAAAAGCCTATAATGAGTGATTGTTGTGCTTAATGTACTATGTTATCTCTCATCTCTTTTGCTGTCCCTTGGTTATCTCATATTGTTACAGTATCTCACTTTGTTATCTGATATATTGGATATATTTGTATTTGGTTGTTTGAAATTGGATAGGGAAAGGGGGAAAACAAGATAAGGGGTGGGGGTAGGGGGGAGGGAAATGGGGACCAAGACATGAGAAGGGGTATCAATGTATGTGAATTAATGCACCTTCTATCTGGTGAATATAATGTAACCCTTCTATTAATTACAATAAAATATATGAAAAAAAGAAGACAGTGCACTTTGCAGGCTCTTTTCTATTTTAATGCATGTTTTAGTTCTTAGGTAACACACAGGCAACCAGTCATCCAATGCAGGCGTCCTAGATTTCCATCCGTGTAAACAGCATCTTCCAAAGTGCATTCTCACATACTTAGGAATCATCCTTTCCACTGCATCTCAAGATAGCTAGTATCTCCTCTGACATCTCACATCCCACCAAATCTCTCTGTTTCCAAAAGATTTGAGGTGCCACAACTCCCTCTGGGGGTAAAAGGTGAAATACCTTCAGTTCCTTAGCTCTGGTGGAGAATTTTCTTCATTGATTCTTAAATATAAAGAATCACATTTTAGAAAATATGTTGAAGGCAGTATCATGAATACTCCTAGACAGGAACAATTTGAGCACATGAACAGAACCTCTGACTCACAGAGTTTTCATTTCAAGACAAAAGGCAGACATTGAACAAATGCCTTTCATTCTACTCTGCCCGTTTCCTGAGATTCCCCTCCTCTTCCCTCACGCAACCTTCCCTGCATCCCCTCACCGTTCTCTGGACCATATCGGTGTGTCCTCATCTCTTGGCAGGATTAGAGTTAGAGAAAGGGGGAACAAGTTAGAGTTAAACGATTGTACTTCTTCAAATAAGCATGCAATAAATTCTGAGGGCTATTTAACAAAATCATCTTTAGAGCAAGAATATGAGGCTTTCATTCCATCATGCTCCTGCTGTTGAAAATGACCACACACAAAAATCAGTGCCATGAACCAGACCATGCTGCTAAAACTCTGGATGCTCTTGTAACAGAGCCCCTTTGACCATTTAAAAAATTCTATTAGAGAAGAGCAACAACCTCTATTTGCAATAGGTGAATAGTTCACATGTGAAGGGAGAAAAAGTAATTTTTATTTATATGTCCCTTAGATTCATGATGAAACTTCCTTGGAACTTTTTGGGAGAGGGGAATCATGGGGCTTGAAATCTGGCGTGGACTCTGTCCCTGAGCTCTTCAGCTCAAGGCTATGACCCTAACATTGAGCCACAGCCTCACTTTCCATTTTCTAGTGATTAATTGGAGAAAAGAGTCTCTTGGCTTTGTATTGCCTGGGCTGGCTTTGAACCTTGATCTTCAGATCTCAGCTTCCAGAGTAGTTAGGATACAAGGTTCCTTCTGTAATTTTGAATGAAGCCTTGTTTGTAGATGGAAAAATGGACATTTGTTTTTTTATTGTCGGGATAATGTATAGAGGGATTACAAATACATGGTCAGGTAGTAGGTGTGTTATTTCTCACACACTGATATCCCTTCTCATGTTTTTGTCCCTGTTTCTCTCCTGCCAACCCCTCCCAATTATCCTGTTTTCCCCCCTTCCCTTTCCTATTCCAAATAAACAAATAAATGTATATACAATATACCAGGTAAAATGGACATTTCTGTTTGCATTTCTAATTCATCTATCACATGTCTACATTATAATTACAATCAATTATACATTGTATCTCTTACTCCAAATAGCTATGACTATTTGCCTACAGTTTTCTGTAGAGAATGCTGAATCTAAACCCATTGCAGAGAACATCTGCAGGATGGATATTGACCTTTCTGAGAAGTCATGTTCTACGCGATGATTATCTGCAGATTCTTTCAAAGACTTAGCCATATCTATCGTGACCTCAAAGAGAGAAGCAGATCCTAGTGGTACATGAGAAAGAAACCTTTACGTGGTAAGGAATAAACACAATCCCAGAATTTTTTAGCAATAAGACAAAATCTTCTCCTAATACAAATGTAGCACACAGCTGAGCAGTGGATAAAGGTATGAAAAAAATTGTGTTTTAAACCTGTAGCTCAAACTCTTTGGAGAGCAGAGAATGGTATGAAGGTTATTGTGGGTCAGTCAGGGCAAGTTAGTCAGATCACATTCATCTTCAAGACACCAGTGAACACTATTTTAATCTGATCCTCAGTTTTGTGGTCTTATCTCTCTTGGTGACCACATACCAGAATGTTGCTGAATGAACTGATTAGATGTATGCATTATTTTTCATTCCTGACACATTCAATTTTGGATGTGTGTGAGCAAAGTCCACAAGTGCTTCTGTATTCTTTTGATGGTGTCGGTAAGGAGGCCCATGTTTGAATCATCATTATTGGATGATCTTCATTTCAATTCTAGATTAAAGTGATGTCTGTTCGATTTCTCTGCTACACACTTGCTCTTTCCCGTTTGAAATTTGTGAGGATGTGTGAAATTTTAAAGTTTTATGAATATCCTAACTTTTATCGAAATATCACAATGAATTCTAAGATCTATAATTTATTAAATGTAGTATATCAGTATTAAACTGACATTCAAAATCCCTCAAACTTGACAAGTGTGCATCCCTTCTTAACTGATTTCTCTTCAGTTTTTCTTTTACCTCAGTCACCAGGAATTCACAAAATGGTTCAAATTCATCAAATTCTTTTCCTACTTTTGATGAAGTGTCAATTATTTCTGCAAGGGTCACTATTTCATTTATAGAAAGAATTACCTGGAGGTCCATTAGTAATAGTACTATCTGTTACTGGAACTAGAGCAGCATTACTTCTAGGTGAGGAAATATTGTCTATCCATGCATCCATTCATCTGTCTCTATATGTGTAGATACATTTATACACATCATTCATATATAAGAATGTATGCATATAATCATATACATCATATGTACAAACATATATGAAGATATATTAATTTATATTTCTCTATTTGATTTCCAATAGGTTATTATTAAATAAAGTCTTAGAAAAAATTTTATTTATTTGTTTATTTTTTTATTTTTTGCCAGTCCTAGGCTTGAGCTCAGAGCCTGAGCCCTGTCCTTGGACTTTCTCAAGGCTAGAGCTCTACCACTTGAGCCTCAGCACCACTTCTGGCTTTTTTTTCTATGTATGTGGTACCGAGGAATTGAACCTGTGACCCAGGTTTGATTCCTCTGTATCACATACATAGAAAAAGCTGGAAGTAGTGCTATGTGACTCTAGTGGTAAAGCTCTAGCCTTGAGAAAGTCCAGAGACAGTGCTCAAGCCCTGAGCTCAAGCACAGGACTGGCTAAAATAAATACATAAATAAGTAAATAAATAAAGGGAGAAATTGATTTATAAAATTAGAGAATATTCTACTAGGCTATTATCAATAACGTAGAATAGTGGTAGAAGTTCTGTAATGAAAAGAATGAAATCTTTATTTCTTTAAAAGTACAGACTAATTAGACCTTCAGGATATAAAGCAAATTACATCTCCAACTAAATCAAATACATATTTTTATGTACTATTCTTTCTGTGACCATAATTATATGGATTAGTTTAAAATGTCTTTTTAAATTTAGAGAATAAAAATCTGATTGTTTTCATTGATGAAAAAGGATGAAATTACATATCAGTAGCAAAAAGAATCCTGAAATTTTTGCAAATATAAACGATAAATTCATAATTAGTTTTAACTCTTTACTGCTGTTATAAAGGTGATATACACAGGTTTTACAACTACATAAGTTCAATAAACAGTGTTGCTTTGGACAATGTTACCACATTTATTTTCTAGAGTTGGTATAAGAAGAAACTGAAAACCATATTAAAGATATCATGAAAACATTACATATTACAACTCATGCGATTTAAAATTTATTGTGATAAAAGGAAATTATATAACCATGAATTCTTACTTAATAAAGAACAGAGTTTTCAGATTATATTTGTATTTGAAAAGCTAACTTCATGTTACGTGTTTGGGGAGGAACCATGTATGTGTTTGGGGAGGAAATCCATTATGAGGGACAGAAGGAAGGGAGAGGGTGATGGAGTATACGTAACTGAAGTACAGTATAGCCATCAGTATTAAAAATATCATCAATTTTTTAACAAAAGAGGAATACCAGAGCCAGATAACTGTGAAGAACATGAGTGTGAGTTCTTGGTGCCTCCACAAAACAAATAATAAAACAAAAACACAAACAACCCTCGAAAAAATAAAAATATCATCAAAAGAAGATAATAGGGGAATAAAGTATGAGGTGGTAAGCATCACCAAATAAATTGTATGTGTTTATGGCAGTTTAATAATGGAACTTCTTTGCACAACTTATGCTAAGGGAGATGTAGAGGAAATGGAAGAATTGGTGGCTGGGCAGAGCATCAGTGAAATCCAGTGTCTGTAATCTTAAGAGATGCAATGTCACAGTCCGACCACGAGATGGCAGGCTCCACATTGCTCACACAGAGCTGCCTATCTGAGAATACAATGGACATAGAAATCTGTCTTATGTCACCAGCAATGCCATCAGAATCCTGAACACATCAACAGCCCATAACACAAATTCGCAGTTAGGCAGCACCTTCTAGCAGAATAGATTTGGGGGAGAAAGCCTGTGCCCTTGCTGGTTCTGAGCCGAAAGCCTGACATCACATCTATCCCTGCCTTCTCTATAGGAACCAAAGCCCTCTCTAAAGAGTTGTGTCCCGCAGTGTGTGTATATTTGGAGAAGTGTTCTGCAAAGAGGAAATGAATGTGAAGGTTGGGATGGAGAGAGTGCAGTCATGAAATTCAATTCATATTCTACAGAATTAAGGAAGCTGACATAAAAGATGTGTTAGGGAGGGATGGGAGAGAATGATGGAAGAAATGCTGTTTATCAAGATACATTGTCTTTATAAACTGCTTTGTTGAGTGGCAAATCCTGTATACATCTCCTGAAAGATACATTTTAAAAGTGAAGTCGTACAGGATAGAGCGAATTTCATATCACCAGTGCTGTTGGAAGGAAAGGTGGCAATGCACTCTGTCTCATGCCCAATTTCCAGGCATCAACACTTGGGAGGACATGAGAAGAAAGAACAATCTGGGTGGACAGCTCTTGCACCTCCCTAATCTCCAGAACTTTGAGAAAAGAAATTCCATTATCTCAGTAGCATTTCTCTTGCTATTTTATTTCCCTTTGGCAGTCTAGGCAAACAAATACACCAAACCAGATCTCCCTGTGCAGGGTCAGCCTCAAGAGTTGAGCTTTGGGCATGGTGTCCTCATCTTGATAATCTCCCTCATAAAGCTCTCACCAGGGAGAGGAAGAACTCGGGTTCCACCATCAGCGGGTCTGCATTGAGCGTGAAGGTTTCCTTGTGGATGAAGGTATTGGCCTGTTTGGTTATCTGAATAGAATGGCGTTTACTAAGTAACCAGATTGATCAGTACTGATTTTACTTCTCACACTTCCATGTCAGTGCACAGTTCCTGGGGTTGCTGTCTCTAGTTCCTCCCTGTGTCCTCCGGGAAGGTGATCAGCAAGAAGACTAACAGTACCCTGACTGGAAACCAGCAGATGCTAAGCTTGCTCTCTCTGTGGCACCATGCCTACTGCAGGGAGGCTCTCATTTGCTTTGAAGGGCATCAGCTGTGTTCTCCTAGGTCTAGAAATGAGTATCTTTCATAATGGGAAAGAAACATAGTTTTGATCTTCTGTGATTAGTTCAAAAATTAGACATATCAGGAGTGAGGGGACAGGTTGTTATTTTGAGAAAGTTCTTGGTTATCAAGAAACAAGAAGGAAGGTCAGACTTTACCTCTGAAATGTTTTTGAGACTGCTTTGAAATCTGAGAATTGTATTTGATGAATATTTCAGAGACATTGCAACTCTCTTGAGACTATGAGGCATTTTTCCCAATCTCAAAAAGATAAAGAAGGAGTTTTGGTCCTTTCTGCTGGCACAAATCTGCAGTCAGCTCCCAGATTTCAGACTACAGTGTGTCATTGAAATCGTTGCTAAAGTTTCTTCTTGCTTTCTTAGTTCTTTTTTTTTGTGTTTATCAACAAAATTTATCTTTGACTTTTCCTAAAGCAGTTTTGCAAAGGAGTTACCATTTGTCAAAGTAGTTTATGAATATAATATATCTAAAAGACACATAACTTATCCAAAAGGGCACATAAGAAGAAGAACCTGACTGAATCTTAGAACGTGCTTTTCGAGAGTAGATATGCATTAGCAAGCATATATAAGCATGTTTTAAGGGAGAACGAGTCATGCAATCCAAGATGTTTATGAATTTTTTCCTGAGTTTTTCTTTTTATCCTAAATGGGAAATACCCTTTTGTTTATCTAACTCCTTCCAATTCCACTCATTATTCACAAAGACTGTCATTAGGGTACAGAGAAATCATTTACTGAGCCATGAAGAGAACGGTAGCTCAGTTTACCCATGGTAGAGAGACTGGTTAAACCTTGTGAACTATGAGAGAGTATGTGCTCTCCTGGTTTGAGCTGGGGAATCTGGGGACTTGGAACCTATGCTGAGTGACATTCAGAGAGGAGCCAGCCCTGCAGCTGTGCCCAGCGCTGCCCAACCCGTGCTCATTTGCATGTGCCCAGAGCTCAACCCACTGCCCTGAGCACTTCTTCAGAGTCTGCCCACACCCTGGGCAGCAGTCAGTCCAGTCATCACCCAGCATGGACATGAGGACCCCTGCTCAGCTCCTGGGGCTCCTGCTGCTCTGCCTCCCAAGTAAGGCCCAGCCCTGCTGGGCATGAACTCAGCCTAGGACATCCAGGGCTCTCTGGAAATTCAGGGAAGACCTCTTGTAACGTGCTTAGCAAGGAGGATAATTGTTTTTGTGTTTCCTCTGCCAGGTTCCAGATGTGACATCCAGATGACCCAGTCTCCATCCTCCCTGTCTGCATCTCCAGGAGACAGAGTCACCATCAACTGCAGGTCCAGTCAGAGCATTGGTAGTGCTTTAAACTGGTATCAACAGAAACCAGGCGAAGCTCCCAAGCTCCTCATCTATTCTGCAAAGAATTTACACTCTGGGGTCCCATCCAGATTCAGTGGCAGTGGATCTGGGTCAGATTACTCTCTCACCATCAGCAGCCTGCAGCCTGAAGATGCTGCCACTTATTACTGTCAACAAGGTTAAAATACTCCTCCACAGTGATACAAGCCATAACAAAAACCTCCCAGGGAAGCAGAAGTGAGAGTCTGAGTGCCCCAGCTGTTCCTCCTGCAGCCTCCACCTGCTGATACAGCTTCCCACATGCAGCCAGAATTTTAAGGTCACTGGAAAGTATTGGAGGAAGGACATGGAGGCATCTGCCCATCCTCACTCTCTGTCCTCCTGCTCCTCCCAAGCATCACACACCTGACAATTCATCTTCTGACTTACAGAGGACACAATCTCTACTCATTTGTCATTCATGTTTGTTATAAATTTGGAGTCAGTAATAGCCCATCATAGATATTTATGTCTATGTAGTTATGTTTATATCTCTAAGACCCTGTCTATAACCTTGGGTACCCGAATATTGAGTCATTGTTCTTGTACTGTTTGGATCTAATATCCACACAAACCTTTAGCTTAATTGTGATTATGTTCCAAAATTTATGTGCCAATGATTGTATATAGAGATTCTCATACTTATTTGTTAAACATGTCATTTGAAATATGATGTAAAAATCAATGTTGATAAAATTGTAAAAAATAAATTTGTAGGCAGATGGAGAAAAGAAGCCACAATAGGTATAACATAGCAGACTTTTTAAAGACAGTTAAAATAGCTTGTGAAATGGTTTTTTGAAAAATAATTTTGTAAACAATTTTAGTCGTTAAATTTTTAGTATAATTTTTGTTGCCACAGTTTAATTATATTTAAAGTGCAATAGGATATGTAGCTGTGTGCACACATTGTGCAATGATCTAAACAATATACTTGTCAAGTTAGTTCATGATATTACACATCAGTCTCTCATAGTCAGGTTTCTGATTTCTTCTGCAAATAAAGTGTTTTAATAAAAACCTTATTTCATATAACATGTTAACAACTAGTGCATTCTCTAATAATCAGATAATTCATTTATCTTTAATCCTGAATATCAAAATCAACACCATGGTCTCATCCTTGAAAGTAGACTGGAATAATTGATTTTAGTTAGGTGAATAAATACCAAGGCAAAAGAATAAAAATTCTGCATACCTGTTTAGGAATTGTTCTCCTAAACCAGAAATTTTTTTCCTGTTGCTTGATCTCAGGGTGTTATTCAGAGCAAATGGACAAAGCACCACTGGCTTTCAGCCAAGTTCAAATAAGTCCACACATAGAAATACAAAAATATCTGAGAAAGGGTATCAATGTTTGTGAAGTAATGCATCTTCTACCTAGTGAATATAATCTAACCCTTCTATTAAATACAATAAAATATATGAGAAAAGAACAACAAACACAAAAATAAAACTCCTGTTTTCATAAAAAAGGAATACAAACATACGAAAACATTTGAAAATTAGGATATATTTAAAACTTTTATAGAAATGTGTAGTAGGTATAGATATATAGGGACTCATGTTTCATTAATTTATCAGAATTATCAGAAAAGTGTCTTTTATGTACCATCTAGATATACAGAGTCATGCACTCACATTGAATTGTTCAGATAGTATTTTTATTCATAGAAATATGTATGTAAGGTAGGGAGGAGTTAGATTGAGAAGATGAAAGTTGTTATAGCACTCAGTATGCATTGCATGTATAAATTGACATGTTTAATGGTCACTTATGTACAAATCTTTATAGATAATGACCATATAATTAAAAATAAGAAATGTGTATGAAATTCTCACATATCTTTCATTTCATCTCTGTCCAGCTGCTTAGAATTGAGTCTCTTAAGGCTTCTAATCCCATTTGAGGTTATGCATTTAGAAGAGCTATCATCTCATTCAGAATATTATAGGAAATCTGAGAGGAGAGTAGTGGTGAGAAATGCATGTCCTGAAGAGACTGTGATGAGAGGAGTTCACAGCTAAGGACCCAGTGAGGTCATGGCCCAACTCTCAGAATATATCCAGGAAGGCTTTTCCTAAGACCAGGTTCACATGTGCCTCTTCTTGTCAGCAACTTATAACGGCAAGAGCTTCAGTCACTCTCAGTCCATGGAAAATGAGGTATTTGCACTAAATTTGGAACACTTCTCAAAAAAAACTTTACACAAAGGGAGCAAGCACAGCTACAGATGGATGTGATATTATTTTCTTTCTTACTCAGGATTTGTCCAGAATTCAGAACCAGCAGTGGCAGCATTACTGAGAACATGTTATAAAGTCAAAAACTACCTCAGACTGCTGTGTTTCTGGATCTTTATTTAGGACGTTTGACCTGTGCAAAGGAACCATAATGTTTCCCTGGTCAGTTTCTGTAATATTTTTAGGGCACCTGATCTTATGAAGTCTTTGATCCATTTGGAATTCATTCTGGTGTAGGTAATATATAAGGATGTAACTTCAGTTTTCTTTGTATGTATAGCCAATACTTTCAGCAAAATTTGAAGAGGCTGTGTTTCCTTCATCCTGATTTTTTGTTCCTTTTCTTCTTCTTTTTTTCTTTCTTTCTTTCCTTTTATTTGTTCTTTCTTGCTTGCTTACTTTCATTCCCTTTTCAATGATTAGTTGACCATAATTCTGTAAAATCATTTCCATGACTTCAATTCTGTTTCATTTGTTAGATAGGAAGGGTGAGGGCTCAGTACATGATTAGATCAAGAAGATGTGGTGTTTATATACAATTCTATGCTGCCTTCAAAAAAATGTCATTGCCCCATTTGTAAGGAAATTGAAAGACTTGGAAAAAAACATATTAAGTGAAGTAAACCAGACACAAAGGAACACAGACTCAATAATTTTCCTCAATTGTAATAAATTAGTACACACCTAGGACTCTACTAGCAGAGGAATACAATAGTGCAAAAATTAGGTAGATAAGGTCATATAGGATGAGACTAAATGAAAGGATCTCTAGGCTATGGAAACAAGAGCTGTATTTTATATGATTGTTTTTAATGTACTATGTTGTTTCTCTTCTCTTTTGTTGCCCTTTGATAAATCTCATATTGTTACTGTATCTAACTTTGTTATCTTGTATATTTTATAAATGTTTATTTGTTTATTTGAGATAGGAAAGGGAAGGAGGGATAATAAGATGATGGGGAAAGGTGGGGAGAGGGAAATGGGGACAAAAACATGAGAAGGGGTATCAATGTGTGAGAAGTAATGCACCCACTACCTGGGAATATCTGTAACCTCTATATACATTACCCCAACAATAAAAAATAAATTTTAATAAAGGAGGGGAAAGGGAAATGCTGTGAAAAAACCCCAGTACACATCCCAAGACTGAAGAAAATTTAGTAGTGGCGTGGTTTGAGACTGATGGGAGAAAATGATGAAAGGGGAGATATTGAAAAAGACGCATTATATTCATAAACTACTTCGCTGAATGGCAACTCCAGTGTGTGCCCCCAAAAGGATAATTTTTTTCATATATTTTATTGTAATTAATAGAAGGGTTAATGATATTTGCCAGATAGATGGTGCATTAATTCCCATACATTGATACCCTTTCACATGTCTTGGTCCCCGTTTCCCTCCCCTCCCACCCCCACCCCTGATCTTGTTTTCCCTTGTTCCCTATCCAATTTCAAATAACCAAATACATATATATCCGATATATCAGGTAACAAAGTGAGATACTGTAACAATATGAGATAACCAAGGGACAGCAAAAGAGATGAGAGAGAACATAGTACCTTAAGAACAACATTTGTTCATTATATGGCTTATGTTTCCATATCCTAGAGATCCTCTGAAAGGATAATTTTAAAAGAGAGTTAGTGTAGGGAAGTGCAAAATTCTCACCTCCATTGTCATTAGAAGAAGTTCTGTCTCTAGCCCTCCTAACAGGCACCAAGCCTATGAGGACATAGAAATTAGGTGAGTCAGGACATTCACCTCTTGGATTTCCTCAACCTCCTGAACTTTGTTAAAAAAATGCTTATTTGTTCCACCAAATTTAGTTTTATATGGCAGACAAGCCAAACATCAAACCAACTCTATCTGAGCAGGATCAGCTTTAGGAGTTGGCTTAGGGACATGGATCTCTAACCTTGTTTCTCTCCATTCTGCAGCTTTGATCTTGGTAAGAAAGGATGGCTCGTGCTCCAACCCCAGTGTATGTGTTTATTGAGCATGAATGTGCCCTTGTGAATGAAGGCATTTGCCTGATTGGTTATCTGAACAAAACTACATTCTCTAAACCGCCTTCTTGGTCAGTATTGATTTTTGTTGTCACACTTAGATGTGAGTGAACACAACTTATGTGAACTTTGACTCCAGCCTTTCACCTCGCTTCCCAGGTGGAGGGTGATCTGCAAGAATATTAACAATATGCTGTTTAGAAACCAAGCTTGGTCATTCTTGGAAAAGAGGGAGATATGGCCTGTTTCCTCTTGTAAAGAGGAGCTGGGAGCTGGCGCTCTCTGCCAGGTTTCATGGAATCTAGGACTAGGATTTTAGAGGAAATCATGACTGCTGATATAAGAGTTTTTGACCATTTTATGTTCACTTTGTAAAGTGTAATCACACCTGTCAAGGGTGACATTTCCACAGGCATGTTGTAGTGAAGGGATTAAGGACAGGTGAGAAAGGTGAGGGGAGGAGGGGGACCAGCAGACCTGCAGCCATGAAGGGAACATGTGCACACACCAGTTGTGGGAGGTGAGAAGGGGCTGCAGGGTCAATCCAAAAATACTATAGAAAGAATCAACAAAAGAAGGAGTTGGTTCTTTGAAAGAATTAACAAAATTGACAAACCCTTAGCAAATCTTACCAAAAAAAGAAGGGAGCACACCGAAATAAACAATATCACAGACGAAAATGGTAATATCACAACAGAAATTACCAAGATTCAGAGTATCATGAGGGAATACTTCTCAAACTTTTACTCAACAAATTCGAGAATCTAGAAGAAATAGATGAATTCCTAGCCAATATTAACATACCCACACTGAACCAAGAAGAACTAACCCAACGAAACAGGCCTATCTATCTCAAGCACCGAAATACAAATGGCAATAAAAAAACTTCCACCTAAGGAAAGCTCAGGGCCAGATGGATTCACACTGAATTCTATAAGGTCTTCAAAGCAGAGCTCACACCATACTCCTCAAGCTCTTCAACGGAATTGAAAATGAAGGTTCTTCACCAAACTCATTCTATGAAGCCAGTATAACCCTCATCCCCAAACCAGACAGAGATTCATCAAAGAAAGAGAACTATAGACCTATTTCTTTGATGAACATCGATGCAAAACTTCTCAACAAAATACTGGTCAACCGTCTACAACAACTCATCAAAAAAGTTCTAAACTATGATCAAACAAGTTTCATCACAGGGAGGCAAAGCTGGTTCAACATACGCAAATCAATTAATATAATTCAACACATCAACAGGAGCAGGGACAAAAATCACATGATTGTCTCAATAGATGCAGAAAAGGCATTTGACATGATCCAATACCCCTTCATGTTAAAAGCTCTGAAGAAACTAGGAATCCATGGAACATTCCTCCATATAATAAAGGCTGTGTATGACAAACCCACAGCTAGTATTTAACTTAGCGGCGAAAAGGTAAAGTCATTCCCTCTAAAATCAGGAACGAGACAAGGATGCCCACTCTCTCCACTACTCTTTAACATAATATTAGAATTCCTAGCCAGTGCAATAAGGAAAGAAGCAAGCATAAAGGGGATCCAAGTAGGGAAAAAGGAAATAAAATTATCCCTCTTTGCAGATGACATGATCCTGTATTTAAAGAATCCTATAGACTCTACTCCCAACATGCTTGAGCTGATTCAAAACTTTGGAAGGGGAGCAGGGTATAAAATTCACCCTCAAAAATCAACTGCCTTCCTCTACGCCAACAGTGAGAGGAATGAGGCAACAATCAAGAAAGAAAATCCTTTTGCAATAGCCTCAAAGAAAATAAAGTACCTAGGATTTAGCTTAACTAAGAATTTAAAGGACCTTTTTGATGAAAACCCTGAAAAAGGAAATTCAAGCAGAAGTGAGGCAATGGAAAAACCTCCCCTGCTCCTGGATTGGAAGAATCAATATCGTGAAAATGACAATCTTGCCAAGGGCTATCTACAAATTCAACGCAATACACATCAATATCCCAATGTCATTCTTTAAAGAAATAGAAGAGGCAATCCAAAATTTCATATGGAATAATAAAAGACCCCGTATAGCAAAAACACTTCTTAGCAGAAAGAACAGCGCAGGAGGAATTTCAATACCAAACTTTAGACTCTATTACAGAGCTATAATTACCAAAACAGCTTGGTACTGGCACAAGAAGAGGCCTGAACACCAATGGAATAGAACTGAGGACCCAGATATTAAACCACAGACCTATGGCCACCTAATCTTTGACAAGGGAGCCAAAAAAATAGAATGGAAGAAAGATAACATCTTCAACAAGTGGTGCTGGCAGAACTGGTTAAGCACATGCAGAAAACTAAAGTTGCATCCTTCTTTGTCACCCTGTACTACAATTAACTCCAAATGGATCAAAGACCTGGAGGTAAAAGCCAACACTCTGAAACCTTTACAAGAAGGAATAGGAGATACTCTAGACTTCTTTCGCACAGGTCGAAACTTTCTTAATAAGGACCAAGAATCACAACAAATCAGAGAAAGGCTGGATAAGTGGGACATCATTACACTGCAGGGCTTTTGTATGGCAAAGGACATGGCTAGTAAACTAATTAGGAATCCTACAGAGTGGGAGAAGATGTTCACCAACCATACAACAGACAAAGGCCTCATAGGTAAAATATATCAACAGCTCAAAAAATTGAATCAATCCAAAACTCATCTCCAAAGTAACAACCATCTCATTAAAAGATGGGCCAAAGACTTAAAGAGAGTCTTCTCTGAAGAAGAAACAAAAATGTCCTATAGACACATGAGAAATGCTCAACATCTCTGGTCATGAAAGAAATGCAAATCAAAAGAACTCTAAGATTCCACCTCACTCCAGTCAGAATGGCCAGGATCAAGGAAACTAATAATAACAGATGCTGGAGGGATGTGGCCAGGAGGGATCACTACTACACTGTTGGTGGGAGTGCAAACTCTTTCAACCACTATGGAAAGCAGTATGGCAGTTCCTCAAAAGACTAAACATAGAGCTCCCCTATGACCCAGCAATTCCACTACTTGGCATTTAACCAATCATCCAGAAACAAAGACATACTTAATCCACCAGCACAACAATGTTCATTGCAGCACTATTTACCATAGAAAAGATATGGAACCATCCTAGATGTCCCTCAGTTGATGAGTGGATCAACAAGATGTGGTATTTGTACACAATGGAATTCTATGCTGCTGTCAGGAAAAATGACATTGCCCCATTTGTTAGTAAATGGAAAGACTTAGCAAAAATCATATTAAGTAAAGTAAGCCAAACTCAAAGGAACTTAGGCTCAATGGTTTCCCTCATTTGTCATAATCATTAGAAACCTTGGGCTCTCCTACCAGAGATTTGCAATAGAGAAAAACCTAGATACATAAGGCCATATAGTATGACACTAAATGAAAGGATCTCTAGGATATAGAAACATAAGCCATATAATGAATGATTGTTGCTCTTAAGGAACTATGTTATCTCTCATCTCTTTTGCTGTCCCTTGGTTATCTCATATTGTTACAGTACCTCACTTTTTTACCTGATATATTGGATATATTTGTATTTGGTTATTTGAAATTGGATAGGAAAAGGGGGAAAACAAGATAAGGGGTGGGGATGGGAGGGAGGGAAATGGGGACCAAGACATGTGAAAGGGTATGAATGTTTGGGAATTAATGCATCATCTATCTGGCAAATATAATGTAACCCTTGTATTAATTACAATAAAAATATGTGAAAAAAATAATGAGGAAGAGCTGATTGGTTATTAGTTTTCCCTAGATATCTTTGTCAGTGTCATAAATTAAAATGATGAGTTATACAATGAAGATTTAGCCTATGAATGTATTAATTTACTATTCATTTTCTTTTTTTAATATTTTTATTGTAGTTAATAAAAGGGTTACATGATATTTGCCAGATAGAAGGTGCATTAACTCACATACATTGATACCCTTCCACATGTTTTGGAATGTATTAATTTAATAGGCAATTGACTGCATTCATTCACTTGTGAAGTGTCTTCTCTCTTCTAACAGCAGAGACTCCAGGTGATTTAAGGCTCTGTCCTGGGACCCTGCTTACTCCCCTCATCACCCAGCCCTTCAGGAGCAGGGACCAAAGTGCACTTCCCTCTTACCAGTAAGCATCATAGAAAGGACTCCTGGTCTCCCTCTATTCCCAGGTCTTTAGTCTCATCTCAGCCAGGAGCTCCTCCCCTCACCACACACATTTCTGGGTTGAGATTATTGCTCCTAACTATTCCATGTATGCCATTGCTTAAAGTCCATGTGGACTTGGAATTCAGAAGCCACATGTCCACGCTTGCTGAAGGCAGCCTTGGAAATAGATCATGAGAATTCAATGTGTTATCATTAGGGTGTGGTTGCTTTCAAATCCACTTGGTGTCTCTTTTTTCATATATTTTTATTGTAATTAATATTGTAATTATTGTAATTAATTATATTCACCAGATAGAAGGTGCATTAATTCACATACATTGATACCCTTTCTCATGTCTTGGTCCCCATTTCCCTGCCCCCCCACCCCTACCACTTATCTTGTTTTTTCCCCTTCCCTATCCAATTTCAAATAACCAAATACACATATATCTAATATATCACATAACAGTGAGATACTATAACAATATGAGATAACCAAGGGACAGCAAAACAGATGAGAGATAAAACAGTATATTAAGGACAATAATCACTCATTATATGGCTTTTGTTTCTATATCCTAGAGGTCCTTTCATTTAGCATCATACTATATGGCCTTATGTATCTAGGTTTTGCTCTATTGCAAATCTCTGCTATGAGAGCCCAAGGTTTCTACTGATTATGACAAATGAGGGAAACCATTGAGCCTATATTCCTTTGAGTCTGGCTTACTTCACTTAATATGATTTTTTCTAAGTCTTTCTGCACCTGCAGAAAACTAAAGTTGGATCCTTCCTTGTCACCCTGCACTAGAATTAACTCCAAATGGATCAAAGACCTCGAGGTAAAAGATGACACACTGAAAACTTTACAAGAAGGAATAGGAGATACACTAGGCCTCCTTGGCACAGGTCTAAACTTTCTTAATAAGGACCAAGAATCACAACAAATCAGAGAAAGGCTGGATAAGTGGACTGCATTTAACTGGAGAGCTTTTGTATGGCAAAGGACATAGCTAGTAAATTAATTAGGAAGCCTACAGAATGGGAGAAGATCTTCACTTGGTGTTTCTTTATGTCCTATTAATAAGTCCAATAGAATTTTTAGGAGTCCTTCCCACCTACACAGCGGTCAGCTGCCTTCTCCTTGCTCTATGTAGATATACCTTTGCCCTGCAGTGCATTGTAGAGAGACCATGTAAGACATTTAAAAGTGAAATTTTAAGAGGTGTAAAGGGATTATTAAAACTTTTAATTAGGATATTAATTCCTCAAAATAGGAGGGAAGAAAAACATTTTAAAATGCTTCCTGGGACAGTTATTTTAGCATGTATGCGAGAAAGCCTTAATGTTTTAGAAGGCAGACATAATTCAAATCAAGATGCAGTTCATAAAAGGAAGGGAACTGAAGAGGTCTCTGATCAGACACTGGTTTATCATTGTGCTCCTGGCCTCTGAGAAGCAGTGCTATCTTCATGTCCCCAGAGCAACATCCTGGAATTTTAATGTCATGTAGTATTATGGGTACTGTGCTTATCTGTCCCCAAAAGGGACATCCTCCATTATGGGATGGAGTCTGTTGCCACCTGCTACCCTCCATGTGGGGAACGCCTCTTCACTTGAACTTAGAGTCACTGCCTGCAGTCCCTTGCCTCTACTTCTCCATGTTGAAGATGTATGCATTTGATCCCTCCATGGCCTAAACAGTCGCTAGAAACTGCTTTATTCCTGATCAATGGTAGCTCACTGCTAGCCACACAGCTAGTTGAAAAATGAGTATGGCAGTTGGAAGCCAGCCTAGCATGAGAGACAATGAGTCTTTCATTTCCAGTGAAGAGCCCAAAGTCTGGAAGTGAAGCTGTGGCTCATGTGGAAGAACACCGGACTTGAGCACAAAACTCAGGGAAGTTCTTGGCTACTGGATTCTAGCTCCAGGCCCAGCACACAAAAAGTTGCTTTACTTTGGGGAGGAGAGTGTGGCCTAGTGGGTAGAGTGTTTGTCTAGGTATGCACAAAGCACTCGGTTCGATTTCTTGGTACCACATATACAGAAAAAGTTAGAAGTGGTTCTATGGTTGAAGTGGTAGAGCACTAGCTTTGAGAAAGCCCAAGGCCAGTGCCCAGCCCCTAAGTTCAAATGCTGGGACTGGTAAAAAAAAGAAAGAACAAAGAAAAATAATTGCTTTACTTAGTAACGGAAAGATACAATTCATAAAGGACTATGCTTGCTTAAGGAACACTGTGAAGTTAGAGAAGAATGGAATCCTTGGATTAGAGGATACCTCAGCTTCTGAGAGCAAATGTTTTCCATTAGTTGACACAAATGTCATCCAAAAGCTTAATAAATATCTGGTATGGAAACATGTAAGACTCACAAACCTGGCTGGTATGGCATGACATGATTTTTCCTAAGAATTGATGGGAAATGCCTGATGTGAAATATCCTACAGGTAGGTGATGGAAAAAAGGAGTAGAAAATAGTCTTCTGTCTACCATATAGCTATCCTGAGAGTCATAAATTCATATTTAGTAATTAAAATGTATTTTTATAAATAGAAATATATATAAAAGCGTAGTTGGATTGGGAGGGATTGAGTTGAAAGCTCACATAGATCAAGATGCTTTGCATTTATAAACTGACATGTTTAATGGTAACTCTTTTGTACAACTACGTGTAGATTATAAAAATAGAATTAAAAACAAAAAAAACATACATCCGTTTTCAATTGGCCACTATTTCATCTCTGTCCACCTATTTCTTCTTAGGTTGTGGATGGAGAGGATTGAGACTCTTACGGATTCTATCTCATATGAGATTAGAAGAGATCTCATCTCATTCAGAATATGCACAAGAAAGCAGAGAGGAGAGGACTGCTGGGAAATGCACTTTCTGAAGACACTGTGATGAGAGGAGTTCACAGCTGATGACTTAGTGAGGCTCAATTCTCAGAATATATCCAGGAAGGCTTTGCTCAAGGCTGTGTTTATATGTGTCTCTTCTTTTCAGCAATTTGTAATCATAGCAAGAGTTTCAGTTAGTCTCAATCAAAGGACAATGTGGTATTTGCATTAAATATGTTAGTGACACAAAGGAATCAAACACATGGATGCAATATTATTTTCTTCCCTACTCAGAATGTGTCTAGAACTCAGAATCATCATCGGTATCCCTGAGAGTATATTATGAAATAAAATTTTTTAAAAATCACCTCAGATCTACTGATGATGAATCCTCACTGATTTTTCAGGAATCTGAAGAAAATATCTTGAGGTTTAATTAGCTGCTTAGGAGATGAGTATTGGGGTAGAGAGAGACTTTTTATTCCAAAATCAGCCCACGAAAGAGCATTCCTCTTTGAATTACTTCCAACACACACACACACACACACATGTGCGTGCACACACACACACACACACACACACACACACACACACACACACACCAGTCCTTTCTTTGAACAAAATAACTGACCTAGGTTTGGAATAAGAATTTTCTCCTACATGCAGTGAAGTCTGCCTCAATGCAGGTGAGGCCTGCATTGTCTGTCAAACAATATGATGTGGTAATGAAAAGAGAACCAGCCCCAGGTTGCAGAGGCCTAGCATATGGTTTTCTTACTTTATAGTAAGGGCCTATGATGAGAACGGCCTCACTCCATGAGAGACCCCATAACCCTGGGGATGGCAGGACTCCAATGACCTCATCCCTTCCCACAAGGCACCTCTTCAGATGGCCAGGCGGGGTCTTCTGAACATCAGCACAGCCTCCTCTCCCCGTTACCCTTCTCCCCAGGCCTTGTTCAGCCACACAACAGAGCCAGCATCCTGGGAGATAAGAAGTAGAGGCTGAAATCTCTGTGACAAATGACCAGAGACTGGTAAATTAGAGTGATATGAAGACATTTAAAGTTTTTATAGAAATCTAAGCCAAACAGAACCATATACATGTATTTATTTGTCTTTAAAAGTTTATAGAAATTGGCCAGGAGTTTGGTCTAGTGGTAAAGTGCTTGCCAAGCATGCACGAAGAGCCTGGTTCAATTCCTCAGTATCACATACATAGAAAAAAAAGGTGGTGTTGTCAAGTTGTAGAGCCCTAGCCTTGAGAAAGCCCAAAGACAGTGCTTTTGCAAGTGTGCAGCCCCTTGTAAAATACAACCCAAAGCCCAAACCAAAAAATAAGGCAACACAAAACAAAAAAAATTATAGAAGAAGTTCTAAAATCTGTGCATGTATCAGTGGAACTCACCTTGAAGCACTATCTGCATTCCATCATTCTCCAAAAGGAAGCTTTCAGAATTTTGTGATTAATTTGCTATACAAATGCAATGTGGATGAATGACAGGATATTTACTTAATTTGAAAACTTCTTACATTGAATATACACTCACACTTTTCTCTTATCATATAAAGGCATTTAGATCACTATTAGTTAGAGAAGATTTTATTCTTCCTGTCAATGCATCAGCTAAGTCTTAATAGGAATTTTCTTTGGAAATCGAGCTTCCCTGAACAGGTAAGTTGGTAATTAAAGGTATCAAATGCCTCTTCATCTAGCTCAACTCTATGCTTAGACTAGTCCACCCCATGAGGATCCGTGCTGCTGCTGTGGACACCATGACTTTCTCTAGACTAGCCCAGTGAATGCAGGAGAGCCTGGCATTGCATCCATTACTTTCCTACAGGCTGTCCTTGATATGACCCTGCATAGCTTCAGTTGTCTAGTGTTGATTTAGGTTAGTAGGGCTGCGTGTACCCTGTCTTCCCTTAGGGCAAGACCTTCACAGTGAGGTCCATCTTCCCAGTGATTCAGGCCTCCTGGGTTTTATTGGTTATCACCAAGCACAGAACACTTCTGATGTCACCTTCCTCAGAAGAGCAGGCCTCACCCTTCCTTGGCTCTTATCACTCTGTTGACCCCACCTGGATATTTGCATACTGCTTCCTAGGGAGGACCTTCCTCTCCAAGTCTAAGATAAAGGCTCAGCTCTGAACTTGCCTTGACCAGTGAAGACTCCTCATTTCACTCCTAGAAATGAAGACCTTCTCTTAGCTCCTGTGGCTGTTAATGCTCTGGATCCCTGGTAAGGACAAAAGGAGATGAGGAGTGAGAGTTGGTGGAAGGATGAGTTTTCAGGGCCTCGCTGAGCCCTATCTAGGTGTCAGATGTGCAGATGTTATTATGTTTGAAGGCACAATTGAGGTTAAGGTCTGAGAGAGTGAGGAATATTCCAGAAGGAGAGGAAATTGGACTTGGGTGAAGACTCTGCCAGATGACTATACAGTGACTCTTAGAGACCCATTTATTCTTCAAAATATCTCTATTTTTTAATATTCAATATTTTAGATTATGAATCATTATGAAGTTTAAATAATACACAGTATATATCAAATTACAAATAATACTCCCATGCACTTCTAGGTCTGTGAATAAACTTGCCCTTCTGTCTTACTTTAATTTCATGATCTGATGGAGATGTTGTGCTGACCCAGACTCCACGATCTCTGCCTGTCTCTCTGGGAGAAGCGGTCTCCATGTCCTGCAAGTCTAATCAGAGCCTCAAACATGGCAATGGAAACACCTACCTGCATTGGTTACAGCAGAAGCCAGGCCAGTCTCCACAATCCCTAATCTATAGTGTTTCCAACCGACATTCTGGAGTCTCAGACAGATTCAGTGGCAGTGGATCAGACACAGATTTCACACTGACAATCAGCAGGGTTGAGGCTGAGGATGCTGGAGATTATTTCTGTGTGCAAGGTACACATGCTCCTCCCACAGTGATTCAGCCCTGAACAAAAACCCCTGTCTGGCTGGGGTATCTGTCTTCATGGGTTGCTAGTCTGGCGAGCAGCAGAGCAGACAATCTGAGTTTATCTAGGAGGAAGCTATTTTGGCCAATGTGAGAGTGAGCCTGAGCAGAGATGGGGATTATGAGAATATGATATGACTGCATTTCATCTACAAACACCCAGACATCATCCTTGAAAGTACAATGACCAGAAAATTTCAGAGGTGCCATTTATCATTGATTGGACAAAAAATGTTTGCCTCTAATGTAATATGAGAGCTAAGCAGTAATATAAGAAATGTCTTCTGTGAGTTCATTCCCTAGATAATAAAGCTTAACATACTCCCATCAAGCACGTGATCCTGGTCCACAACTCTAGTAAACAGGGTCCTTTGTGTTCAGAAGCTGCAATCCCACGTGTGCATTTCTTGCCATTGTCCTGTGGACTCTCCTAACCCTGCCTGACCTTTGAGTCCTTAGTAGAGTTTAATCAGTGACTTTTGGTTAGATAAGCTTTCCTCAGTTATAGTTCTGCATGCTGTACACTGGTCTCTGGCCTTCCATGTCCAGGGTGTCTGGGTCTAGTTAAGACAGTGAAGTGTGGTAAATCCCTGTGACAGTGTCCATAGGTCCCAGAAGTCTGAGACTGAGCCCTTGTTCAATGGACACTGCATTCATAAGTCTATCCGGCCAACCTGTGTGACTTGATTTGAAAATTCATGGCATGATGGCATCAGTAGTACCTAATTGAAGTTAGCATCTATTTCTATCACCTTCGACACTGAACTATGCCAATGCACTTCCTAGCATTTGGGAGATACTCTGGCCATCACCAGAGTCCTATGTGCATATGCCCCAGTGGTGTAAACTGTTTCACTGTGATTCTCTCCAATCCATCTGGGAAACAAAAGGATGAAAGGAGAGATGCTCTGAGCACGTGATGATATCCTTCATAGGCAAAATATAGGTCTAGAATGTATATTAACAAATGGGATTTTTTTCAGTCACTAAAGACAGTTATTGTAAACTTTATCCACAGTTGTAGCACTCTGTAGAATGCTTGTCAGAACCACCTCAAAATCCCATTAAATTCAATTCAGATCAAAGACAAATGCTAGTCTAAGCCACCATTGTGCAGGCATGTTACCCATGTTTAGAAAGGCACCCTTCTGCTTTCTAATTCTCATTGAGGCTCTCATTGTGCAAGTCTGTGGGTCACCAGAAGAGAAAGAGGAAGTGATCACTGAGCTTGCAGCATGGTGCAAATGCTGGGTGATGAACAGACATGTGTCATCACTATTTCCGATCTCAGCTATTTGCAGTTAAATGGACTGCAGGTCAGAACAGACATTTCCAAGTATTATAGTTAGTTTTAAGACCATAGCATAAAAACTTCCTTGTAATTTGGTAAATACAAAATAAGGAACTACATTAATTACTCTCAACACTTGACAGTAGGGGGACACATTTCTTGAAAAGCACATACATATGCAAATGTAGTTATGAATACAACATTCCTTTACCCAAATATATACAAATATTTATTCTAATTTGACACCTCCATCATCATTTGTTGTCCTTTACAAAGATTTTTGCACAGCAGTTCAGTATCTTTTCCATATATTTTTGTTGTAATTAATAGAAGAGTTACCTTATATTCACCAGAAAGAAGGTGCATTACTTCACATACATTGATACCCTTTCTCGTGTCTTGGTCAACATTCCCCCATCCCTCCCCTTATCTGTGTTTCCCCCTTCCCTATGTGATTTCAAATAATCAAATACAAATATATACTATATTTTAGAAAACAAGGTAAAATCCTGTAACATTATGAAATAGCCAAGGGACAGCTAGAGAGATGAGAGATAACATAATACATTGAGGACAACAATCACTCAGTATATGGCTTTTGTTTCTAAATCTTGGTGGTCTTTCATTTAGTGTCATCTATATGGCCTGTGCATATAGGTTTTGTTCTATTTTAAATATCTGCTAGGAGAGCTCAAGATTTCTACTGATTATGACAAATGAGGGAAACCATTGAGCCTAAGTTCCTTTGAGTCTGGCTTACTTCAGTTAATATGATTTTTGCTAAGTCTTTCCATTTCCTTACAAATGGGGCAATGTCGTTCTTCTGACAGCAGCACAGAATTCCATTGTGTATAAATACCACATCTTGCTGAACCACTCACCAACTGAGGGGAATCTGGGTTGGTTCCATATCTTTGTAAATAGTCCTACAATGAACATCGTTGTGCTAGTGGATTTAGTATGTCCTTGTTTCCAGTCGATTTGATAAATGCTAAATGGTGGAATTACTGGGTCATAGGAGAGCTCTTTTGAGGAACTACCATATTGCTTTCCATAGTGGTTGAATGAGTTTTCACTCCCATCCTAGCCACAACCCCTCCAGCATCTGTTGTTATTAGATTTCTTACTCCTGGCCATTCTATTTGGAGACGTGGAATGTTAGAGTTGTTTTTATTTGCATTTCTTTCATGAACAGAGATGTTGAGCATTTCTTCATGTTTCTATGGGCCATTGTTGTTTCTTCTTCAGAGAAGAGTCTCTTCAAGTCTTTGGCCCATTTTTTAATGGGATGGTTGTTTCTTTGGAGATAAGTTTTGGAGTGATTCAATTTTTTCAGTTGTTGACATATTTTAGATATGAAGGCTTTGTCCATTGTACGGTTAGTGAAGATCTTCTCCCACTTTGTAGGCTTTCTAGTTAATTTTCTAGTTATGTCCTTTGCCATACAGAAGCTATAACAATTTAATGCAGTCTCACTTGTCCAGACTTTCTCTGATTTGTTGTGTTTCTTGGTCCTTATTTGTGTGTGTGTGTGTTGACAGCAAACTCATATGTTTGTATTTATTTCCCAAATGATGTAGTTAAAACCTTGTGTACACTGGCAACACAGCGTATTGTAATTAACAATCCTTTGCTAAAATATTTTTATTGTAATTAATAAAAGGGTTACATGATATTTGCCAGATAGAAGGTGCATTAATTCACATACATTGATACCCTTTCACATGTCTTGGTACCCATTACCCTCCCCCCACCCCCCCACCCGTCTTGGTTTTCCCCCCTTCCCTATCAAATTTCAAATACCCAAATACAAATAAATTCAATATATCAGTTAACAAAGTGAGATACTGTCACAATGTGAGATACCCAAGGGACAGCAAAGGAGATGAGAAATAACATAGTTCCTTAAGAACAACAATCATTCATTATATGGTTTTTGTTTCAATATCCTGGAGGTCCTTTCAATTAGCTTCATACTATATGGCCTTATGTATCAGATTTTGCTCTATTGCAGATCTCTGCTAGTAGAGCCCAAGGTTTCTATTGATTATGACAAATGAGGGAAACCATTGAGCCTAAGTTCCTTTGAGTCTGGCTTACTTCACTTAATATGATTTTTTCTAAGTCTTTCCATTTCCTAACAAATGGGTCGATATACTTCTTTCTGACAGCAGCATAGAATTCCATTGTGTTCAAATACTACAACTTGTTGATCCACTCATAAACGGAGGGACATATATGTTGGTTCCATATCTTTGCTATGGTGAATAGTGCTGCAATGAACATTGTTGTGCTAGTGGATTTAGTATGCCCTTGTTTCTGGGTGGTTGGGTAAATGCCAAGTAGTGGAATTGCTGGGTCATAGGGGAGTTCTACGTTTAGCCTTTGAGGCACTGCCACACTGCTTTCCATAGTGGTTGAACGAGTTTGCACTCCCACCAACAGTGTAGTAGTGATCCCTCCTGGTCACATCCCCTCCAGCATCTGTTGTTATTTGTTTTCCTGATCCTGGCCATTCTAACTGGAGTGAGGTGGAATCTTAGAGTTGTTTTGATTTGCATTTCTTTTATGACCAGAGATGTTTTGATGTTGCATTTCTTCATGTGTCTATAGGCTATTTTTGTTTCTTCTTCAGAGAAGACTCTCTTTAAGTCTTTGGCCCATTTTTAATGGGATGGTTGTTACTTTGGAGATTAGTTTTGGAGTGATTCAATTTTTGAGCTGTTGATATATTTTAGATATGAGGCCTTTGTCCATTGTTTGGTTGGTAAGATCTTCTCCCACTCTGTAGGCTTCCTAATTAATTTACTAGCTATGTCCTTTGTCATACAAAAGCTCTGCAGTTTAATGCAGTCCCACTTATCCAGCCTTTCTCTGATTTGTTGTATTTCTTGGTCTTTATTAAGAAAGTTTCAACCTGTGCCAAGGAGATCTAGAGTATCTCCTATTCCTTCCTGTAAAGTTTTCAGTGTATAGCAGTGCAATATTTTAAGCTAATATAATGTTGAGTTATCTCTTGTAATGTTATTAAACTGGGACTGTAAATTTGGCATGGAAATAGAATGCTTCCTAGCATGCAGGATACTCGGGTTCAATTCCTCTGGGGGAAATGAAGTGTGTTCATCACCTTCAACGTTGATCTGTTCCAAGTAGTGTTATTTTATTCTTCTATAAGTGAGAGCTTTAAGAAAATAATTATTTGGGCTCGAAGAATGGCCTCATTGTAGAATATTTGCCTAGCATGCATGACGACCCAGGTTCGAGTCCTGGGTACCTCATATATAGAAAAATCCACGAGTGGTACAGTGCTTAAGTGGTAGAGCAAAACAAATGCTATCATCTTTTTGATTGCCTGCATTTTCCAATTTTGAATAAAAGTTTTGAAGTGCAATTAGATTTTTAGGTATGTGTGGATGCTATACAATGTACAGTTGATTAATGTATTACTATTATTTTTTCACTTTAAAGGTTTCTCAGATTTTTTGTAGTCAGGCTGTTTTTCTTCTGGAAATGAGATTCGGAAAAAAACTTATTTCAATTAATATGTTAACAACACATCAAATATTTGAATCTCACTACCAGAAAAGTAATTTGGATTTGATGCTCCATATCAAATTCATTATTTTTTTCTAGATGCCATTGTGTACACCATGGGAAATATAAAGGGATCATGAGTTTTTAAGGACCAGTTTTGAGAAAGTATAAAGTCAAATATAAGTTTCTGTGCTCTAGTTTTGGAAGGTTTGGATATTATTTTTTTCTGTTGTTTGATCTCATGGTATTATTTACAGCTAAGAGGGCCAAAGCATTCTTGGATTCTGGCTGAGTTCAAATTAATCTGCAAAATATGAATATATGTAAATAGATAAAATTTAGTTAAGACCCCATGGAACAAGGTAGCAGGTACAGTCTCCTAGTGACCCATATTGCATCATTATTAACGAGAGTAATCAGAAGTCTTGCATATACCAAACAGATGTAGTAAATAAGTAAATTAGTAATAAGTAAATAAGTAATTAGTAAATTCTAATTTAGTAATTTACTACATTTTTATACATAGAACTATGTTTGGAAGGGAGGAGCTGCTCTGGGAAGGATGTGGCAGGACGATGAAAGCAACAAGAGATCATGATGCATTGCATTTATAAACTGAGTTGTTTAATTGTAATCCTTTGTGAAAATACTAATGTATAATAAAGTAGAATTATAAACAAGAAATGAGAATGAAGTTCTCATGTGTCCATACCTCCCATCTGTCTACATGTTTCTTTGCAGTTGTGGACTGATTGGATTGAATCTCCTCCAGTTTGTAAGTTCATAGCAGATGAGAAGAGATCCCAGTAAATGTGTAGCATTCACAGCAAACCAGAGAGGATAGGAATGGTGTAAAATGTTCCTCCTGAAGAGATGAGAGGAGCTCACGGCTGCGGACTCAGTGAAACCACGGCCAAATCTCAGAATATATCGAAGATGGCTTTGTCCAAGACCATGTTCACAAATGCCTTTTCCTATAGCAACTTGTGAGCATAGTGAGGGTTTCAATAAGTCTAAAACAATGGAAAATGAAGTATTATCACAAAATAGATAAGGCATATTTCTGAAACAGAAATAGTGCTTGACAGAAGGGATGCAACAGAAGTAAACGTGGGTGCAATAATAATTTCTTTTCTACTCAGAATGTTTGCAGAATTCAGAATCATCATCAGCATGTTATAATTAAAATTTCAAAGCTACCTCTGATTGACTGAAGGTTGACCACTCCCTCAACAAGTTGAGAAGGGATCCCTGTAAGATTCAGGAGGTTGTTTTTAGAAGGAAATGAATATCACAAATACAGAGAAGCTTTTTGGTCCTCCGTTGGCACATTAAGAGCACTTCTATTTAAACCACCTCTCTCTGTCTCTCTCTCTTTCTCTCCCTCTCTCTCTGTCTCTCTGTCTTTGTCTCTCTGTCTCTCTATAACACACACACACACACACACACACACACACACACACACACAGCACCCTGTGTCAGTCCTTTTCTATAAATACTAACTGACATAAATTGTAAATAAAGAACAGTTTTAACCTTACAGCTTTGCATGCAAAAAGTCCTACATGCAATACCCTCATCTATCTATAATCTGGTGGAGACTGACCTGTCTGTGTCACAGAATTGTTGCTAATAAACAGAGAACCACTTGCAAGTTGAGGGGGTTATCAAGGGGTCATCTTCACTTTGCAACAAATGACTATGATGAGAACTGCCCCACTACATAAGAGCAGCTGTAATCCTCCCATGGGCAGTGGGCAGAAACTCCAAAGACCTAATCTCTTTCCACAAGTCCTCTCAGCCCATGGGCAATGTGGCCCATTGGGTATCAGAACCAGCCCCCTCCATGCACTCTTTTTTCCTGGGTGAACTAGAGACTGAAATCTCTGAGACAAATAAGTAAAGGCTGCTTAATGTAGATTAGAACTGGAGACATTTTATATTGTGTTTAATTGAAGACAATCAGAATTGCATATATGCATAGATCATTATTTTAAGTAGGTCCTTACAGTTCCAGACTTTTCTCAGTGCAGTCCCTCTTCTCTGTGCTGCAGGCATCAAGGATTTTTATTGGTTATCACCAAAACCCAGAGCATATCTGATGTCACCTTCCTCAGAAGAGCAGGCCTCACCCTCCCTTGGCTCTTCTCACTCTGTTGCCCCCACCTGGATATTTGCATACTGCAAATAGGGAGGAACTTCCTCTCTAAGTCTGAGATAAAGGCTCAGCTCTGAACTTGCCTTGAACAGTGAAGACTCCTCATTTCATTACTAGAAATGAAGTCCTTCTCTCAGCTCCTGTGGCTGTTAATGCTCTGGGTTCCTGGTAAGGACAAAGGGAGATGAGGAGTAAGAGTGGGTGGAAGGGTGAGCTCTCACGGAAAAGTTGTGCCCTATCTGTGTTACATGTGTAGGTATTGTTATCCATGTTGGGGAAAGTGAGGTTGAGGTCTAGAAGAATGAGGAACTTTTCTAAAAGAGCTTGACCCTTTGTTTTACTGAGGACTCTGATTTATACTTAGAAAACTGTCTATTTTTAGTATTTATTATTTTAATTCTGATTCAATCCATAAAATGTGAGTAATAAGGAAAATATATAAACTTAATCAATGTTTATATATAACCTTGCACTTCTGTCTTCTTATAATTTCAGATTCCAATGGAGATGTTGTGCTGACCCAGAGTCCACTTTCCCTGGCTGTCACCCTGGGAGAGCCAGCCTCCATCTCCTGCACATCTAGTCATAGCCTTCTACATAGTGATGAGTATAACCTTCTGAATTGGTATCTGCAGAGGCCAGGCCAGTATCCACAACTTCTGATCTACTTGGCTTCCAACTGAGTACCTGGGATTCCCGACAGGTTCAGTGGCAGTGGGTCAGGCACAGAGTTCAGACTAAAAATCAGCAGGGTGGAGGCTGAGGATGTTGACGTTTATTATTGCATGCAATATATACATGATCCTCCCACAGTGATGCAGCCCTGTACTAAAACCTCCCTTCTGGCTGAGTGAGCTGCCGTCATGAGCTGCTGGTCTAGGGACACAGCAGAGCAGATTGTGTGAGTGCACTTTGGAGACTCAGACAATGTCAATGTGAGACTGACTCTGAGTACAGAAGAATATGTGACAACATACAATCTAATAAGAACAAGAGAATAATCATGGCAGTACAAAGACCAGGAGACTTCAGATAGAACATGAAGAATTCATTGAAAATATTCTTTGTGTCTTAAATAGCATCATGGCCAACCCATAATATAAAAATCTAATGTCTCCTGTGATTCTACTCCCTTTGTAACAAAAATTATAATATTTTCATCAAGCATGTGGTCTTGCCCCAAACCCATAGCACATGCTATGTTTTCAGTTCAGAGCTGGGAAGTCCAGTTTTGCATTGTCTAGCTTCTGTTCTATATGTTCCTAAAATCTTGTCTGACTATCAAGACATTTGACGTTTCACTATCAAGACTAGTTTGACAAGTCCTTAGGCTTTATCAAACTAGGGCACATGCAATACTAAACTCTGCACAAGGGTCTATTGCAGGAGGGCATCATTAATACTTTAGTATATCTTTTATTCACTTCTGTCACATTAAGTCTGTGACATTTCTTGTAATGAGCCTTTCAGAGGCCTGGAAATGTGACACTGCATAGTCTAAGACTTGTGAATGATCTGGTCTCCACTAGTGCCCAATGTGCTGTTGCCTGTGCAGATAGTGCAAGCTGTTTCTCCAGGGTGCTCTCAAATTAATCTCTGAAACTGAAGGATGAAGTTGGAGTACTATAAGGTCACTGAGGTAATACTCATAGGAGAAATGCAATCTGGACTTTATTTTATTTTAATTGTTTTCCAGTCCTGGGATTGGACTCAGGGGCTGGGCACTGTTCTTTGACACTTTTGGTTCAAGGCTAACACTCTTCCACTTGAGCCATAGCACCATGTCTGGCTATTTCTCTGTATTTGGTACTGAGGAATGATTCCCTAGCTTTCATGCATACCAGGCAAGCACTCTACCACTAAGCCATGCTCCAGGTCCCCAATCTGGATTTTTGTGTAGACAAATGGAATCCATTTATGGAAGTTTCCAACCAATTTTATCCATGCAGAACTACCATAGAGGTGATTGTCAGTTCTCCCCTCTGTCTGGGCATCTTACCAGGATACAGAGAGGCACCCTTCCAATTTCTAATTCTCACTGAGGCTCCTCATTGTGCACGTCTGTGAGTCACTGAAAAGGAAATGTAAATCGTTACTGTGCCTCCACTGTGGTGCTGATGCTGAGTGATTGAAAGTGAGCTGTCATCACTATTTTCCATATCAGAATTTTGCCAATTGTGTGATGGGCCCGAAACTCACTTGAATGTATTTCCAGATATTATAATTGAGTCTAATATCCTAGCAATACAATTTCATTGTAATATGATAGATACAAAATGAGAAATTACATTAAATATTTTCAGCCAACCCTTGTCAAGTAGTTGTAAACTTTTCTAGAAAAGCATCTGCATCAGCACACATACAAAATGTAATTATGCAACATTCATTTACACAAACCACCATGGATGCTATATTTAATGTGTCAATAGTTATCTTGATTTCTTTTTCTTCAATAGTCTATAAAAGGAAGGAAAATGTATTTGGTGTTTACTATTATAATTTGATCCCTAGATTACATTTGAGATTACTGGAGGAAAACTACCAAGTTGGTTTGTGTTTCCCCATTATCTGAATTGAGATGAGTGACCTTAGTTTTTAAACATGTTTACAGTGTACTCTGTGGTCACACATTTCTCCTAATATTTCATAAATATCAGAAGAGTTTGTACATGGGAAAATGTGCATTGAATTTATATTTAAGATTAAAGGGTAGATCGGGATAAAAATAGCACATGCAGCCTGCCATCAGCACATGAAGCTTCATGAGACACAGAGGGTTACATAGTCCACACATGAAAGGCTACAGGCCAAAAGTCCAGGTCTTAGGCAGCTGCTGACAGTGTTGTAGTCCTTTAAAGTTATAGGATAACCCCCTTCTCTGATGAGGTGGCCTGGAATGGGAGCCATTGGTGTTGGAGTTCTTTCCATAACTTCACTAAGAGTGGCCTTGTGGACCTGTTTCTAGAAGCTTTGAAGGAATCTGCTTCATAAGACTTCCCAACAGTGTGTGAACAGATTTGACATTCCAGAATGTGCACTTGTCTGCTTGCTATTCATATTTACACCTAGCAGCAAGAGCAGCCAGTTCATCCAGGCACAAGGACATGTAATTTGTTCCAAGAATATCATTTAACCTCTTTCTTGTAATTATCAAATTATCTCTGTGGATCTGTCAGAAGAAGCCAACATGAATCATATTCCAGGCTTTCAAACCTCAAGACAAACAAGAACAGAGGAGCAGCTGAATTCTCTCCCCATGCAGCAGGGTTGGCCTCACTGTGGACCTGGGGAATAGACCACCTCCTACAGAAGCACTCTAAACAGGATAGATCCAAGGAGAAGACACATAGAGTCCATGAAATTTAGACTTTGAAGCTTTTGCAGTCACTGGGTGATGTGGATGTATAAAACTGGTACATTATGGGTTGTGTTTTTATTATTTTAAGTAGTTCTAGAAGAAGTTACCATTGATAAATGAGTCCATGAGTTCACTAAATCATGTCAGCCCTTTCATTGTTCTTCCCCATCCCTCCAGGGAAAGCGGATTCTTGAATTGTCCATTCTGTCAGAATGATGGAAGGAGAGCTAAGTCAAGGGTTCAATTTCTGGGGATCGCAGAAACATATTAAAGTGGGATATCATTCTTGCTTGATTAACAAAGTGATTCTCGTTAATGAGACACTGATTATTGTTGTGATATCATAAAGCTCCAAATGACACAGAAGACAAGGAATTGAATTGACCCTTACCTTTTTCGTAGGGTCTCTCATAATACATCAAGACTCTGAGGACTTTCTGGCATGTTTTTGTTGGTCATGATACTTTTGATCTCCATCTTCACAAGCTTCCTCCCTTTGTGATCTCAGGGAAATACAACAGTTTTTTTTTCAAGGAGGGAATCTCTATTTACAATTACTGGGACTTAGTATTAGGACTTAATCAAAATTAGGCTAAGGGTTTGTATGTCACAGAAACATATTAATTTATGAAATAAAACATTATGTCTATACAGTCATAGGTTTTATGTATACAGTTATATTTCCATTACCATGTCCATAGCTTTGGGTATGCAGTTACTGAGTCCTCGCTCTTGTACTCTTTGGATTTGATATCCACATATTAAGCATACCGTGCGCCTTTTGTTCCTTAGGTCTTGACTTGACTCACTCTTTATTTACTGATTTTACTGAGAAGTTAATTTTGTCGTAGATTAAGTTTGATATTCCTGCTTTTTTGCTTGGTGCATTGTAGTATAGCTCCTTCTTTGTTTTTGCAGCATTTAAGATCAATTCCTTGGTATTCGGGTCTTGTGTCTTTACTATGATATGTCTAAATGAGTTCCTTCTAGGTTCTTTCCTGTTTGGAGTGGTGAGTATTCACGGCTTCAATAATGTTAGTATTTTCCCTATTGAAGTTGGGGAAGTTCTCTGCTATGATTTTGGTGAATAAAGGTTGCATTCCTTTGTCCTGAAATTCTGCACCCTCCTCAATCCCTATTATAGGAAGATTAAACTTCTTTGCTGCATCTGCCAGTTCCTGGAGCTCTCTCTGGTGGATTCTGACTGATTTTTCCAAGGTGGTGATTCTCTGTTCCAGCTCCCATGTTTTATCTTCCGTTCCTGATGTTCTATTCTCCATCTCAGTCAATCTGCTGCTTAATGCCTCCATTTTTGCTTGAAGTGTGGACACTGAGCTGATCATGTCTGCTCTGAGGGTATTAATCTTTTCTTCCATTTCTCTTTTGAATTCGAGGAGCTCTTTGGTGACTTCTTGCTTATGTTCCTGGAATTGTTTTTGGAATTCTGTTTTAATCTCTTTGGTCATGTCCACAATCATCTCCTTGAATAGGGTCATGTTTTGTCTCTTCAGGTGTCATTTCTTGGGATGGTGACATCTCTCTCGTCCTTTTGCTCTTGTTTCCTTTTGGGCTTTGCACGGGACTTTGATTATGTATGTCATAATTCATCTTTGTGCTCTCCTAGGCATCGAGAACTGTTGTTGTAGTTTGCTCTGTGGTCGGTAAGTGGCGGTCTTGACTTGGATTGGTACCAGTGGTTCTGGGAATCTGTTCTTGGCCAATTTAATTCCTCTGCTGAGTAGGTCAGAGTTTGCAGTTCTTGCAGGTGTCCTGGCCTGTTCCCAGAGGCTGTGTGCTGCTGCAGGACTCCCTCTCACCCCAACCAGTGACCTCACAGTGGGCCGGATAATGGATCTGCGAGCTTCAGTCTCAGCGAGCTGGGCGGATGTTTGTTATTCCTGTGCTGCTTCTAGGGGTGGGCCCCTGGCCAAGGGTGTGTGGTTTGGGAGTTTCCAGGGGCTCTCAGCAGGACCAGCAGGTATCTGCTCTGTTCCCAGAGGCGGGGCCCAGCTGAGCTTGGCTACTGGTCTGCCCTTCAGTTCCCTGCTGTGTTTCCACCACTTTGTCAGAGAGTCTGTGACTGTGGGGGGCCCCTCGGTGCTGTCTTGCTCAGGATTCCCAGCTGGAGGATGCCCGGCTCATGATTTGAGTGGGACAGATGCTGGCTCTTATTTTCCCGCACACCCCACCCGTTGTTGTAAGGCAGGGTCTCAGCGCCCCCCACTCTCCAGACCCAGTGGCCTGGGAGAGGCACCTGTTGGGCGAGTGGGAGCTGGGACACCTCCGCCTCCCCTGGTGGGGTGCTGGGTCTTAGCGTCCACCTGCCTGTCAGTCTCCAGTCAGAGGCCTGGGAGAGGAACTTGTTGGGTGGGTGGGGGATGGGACACCTCCACCCCCTTTGGTGGGGTGTTGGGTCTTAGAGCCTGCCTGCCTGTCAGTGTCCATTCAATGGCCTGGGGGAGGGGGCTGTTGAGGGAAGGGACAGGATTCTAAATTCCCTGCCCCCCTGCTCCTGCCAGTCTTTCTCGGGCGAGGTGGAGGAGTCTGAGTTAAGTTGTATTGCTTGGCACCAGCTCTGCTTTCCCGATGGGTTTGGGAACCCACTGTACTACTCACTCCTCTGCGTTTGGCTGTGGGTGCTCCACGTTGTAGGGGAGTCATTCACTCCCCTCGGATCTCTGCTGCCGCCTATTTTCCGCATCTGGGTTCCGCTGCTTCCACGGCTTGCTGGCCTGGTCCTATGTGGCGGTCGTGACTGTCCGGCCTGGCACTCTCCGCTGCCGCTTTTCCCGGCTTGGAGCTGGCTGTGACAGGTGGGGGAGGGGTCGTCGCGTTCTGAATTCTTTGAGAAAGTTGGATGTAAGCTTTATCTGGATTTCTTTTCCAGTTTGAGTCCTTCTCCATTGCTTTTTGAGTTTGTTGTTGTGGATTTCTTAAGGTAATTGACTCATGGGACTCCCTGGTTCTCTCTTTTTGTGAGAGAGAGCTAGACAGTGTCCCTATTGTCTCGCACCATCTCCTGCTTAATACAATAGTTTTTATCCTTCTGTGGAGACATTTTTTCTCAATGGATCAGGATTAGTGCAAGGTTTAGGTTTATCCTAATTCTGGTTTCAATCACTGGACTATCCTGTTTGATTAGAGGAAGTGAACATTAGTTCAGTTTCTTTGACAATTTGCTTTTTTGTTAAGCCCTGTAGAAGTCCACCCCAATATCTAGTCCCTCACACAAGCTCCAAACTCACAGAAAGTTCTGTGTCACACACTGGCCATAAACTGTACTTGCCTGTTTATGATGGATTCTGGCCTATTACTTTTCTGGTTCCTCCATTTACTAATTACTCCTTTGCTAAGAATAATTTTATTTTTTGCCAGTCCTGGCTTTGACTCAGGGCCTGAGCACTGTCCTTGTGCTTTCTCAAGGCTAGAGTTCTACCACTTGAGCCATAGCATCATTTGTGGCTATTTCTATGCATGTGGTAGCAAGGAATCAAACCCGGGTCTTTGTGCATGGTAGGCAAGCACTCTACCACTGGGCCAAAATCCCAACCCTAATAACTTAGTATTTTTGATGATTTTTGAGGGGTATACAACAGAAAGCACTCCTTCTCCTAGGAACAATTGTACATTGTATGGATATTTCTTAGATGAGTCTCCATATTACCACCATATACCTAAATATTAGAAGAATGATATAGCCAATATCCAGATGTTTAATTTCATTGCCAGGTGATATTTTATTAAGCTATATACCACAACTAACCTACTATTGATGTTACTCTTTTACCTATGGCTCTTACTTAGTGAAAAATTGTTTGTATGTTATTTTCCCATTTTGTGATGGGGACAAGTATTTTTCATTTAATTATTGGAGTTCAGTTTGGCTACAAGATTCTACTCCATTAAAAAGATCTATTTGTAAAAAGTTTCTTTTGGTATTTTATTTTTCAGTTTTAAGTAATGTGCTTGCAGTGATAATTATTTAAACATGTTTAGCTGTTACAAATTTAACATATAAGTTTTCTAAATATACTAGATAGGCATTTAGTGCAACAAATGCCTACAATATTCCTGTGACACACATATGCACATGAAGACTTCCATCACTGTAAGCTTCCATACAGAGTTAGTCATTTTATAGACATTGATATATCTTCTATTTTTTGTGTATGCGCACTTGTGTGTATGTCTGTGTGTGTGTGTGTGTGTGTGTGTGTGTGTGTGTGTGTGTGATGGGGCTTTAACTTTGGGTCTGGGCGCTGTCCCTGAGCTCTTCAGCTCAAGGTATCCACCCTACCCTTGAGCCAAGCCCACTTTCCATTTTCTAGGGATTAATTGGAGATAAGAGTCTCAGGTCCTTTTGTGCCTGCCCTGGCTTTGAAACTTGCTCCAAAGATCTCAGGCTCCTGGATAGCTAGCATTACAGGAATGAGCCACAGCTCCTGGCTTTTATATATCTATTTCTTGAAAGTCCATAAGTAAAAAATATTTAATAAAGGGCAGATGCATGCCTTGTAATTTATTATTTCAGTGTAAGCTCTACTATGTGTTATAGATTGCAGTTCTATGGGTGTAAATGCAGGTTGTCCAATATTAAATTATGTAATTTGTCTCTTACTCACAAGCATTCTGTTCTCATCAAACATACCATGAAATGGGTATTTGTAAGAGGGAAGGATAAAGAAAGAAGGATACAAGAATGATGGGAAGGGGATAGAATGCAAGCAAGAATTCATTGTGTATACCACAAAATTGAGGAAAAATAAGGGAATGGGTGGGTCAAAGTTGGGTGAAGTTGTTGAAATCATGAAAAAGCCAAAATGCATTACAGATTGCTTTGCTAAATGACCAAATAATTCAATATATAATCAAAAGTTATGAAAAGTGAGGAAAAATTCAGGTGAGAATGTTAAAAAGGGGTAAAAATTATTTTTTAAAAAGGCTGTATTTATCAAATGTTGTGTTGACTGGCAAGTCACTTACAAAAAAAAATTCAAAAAAAGTTATTCAGAATATCCTCTTACAATTCCAGCACTAGAGGGAGGTAGAAAGCTTTGTTTTGAATTTTGGCATTTGGAAAATTGCAAATCAATTTTTCAGGGTTTCCAAGTAAGAAAACTATTATGGTTTCTTACTATTTGCAAACATTTATGAACACCCATAAAGAAAACTAATAGGAAGTTTTTTGCATCTGTCCCCAGCTTGCCCCAATGCTAACATTGTGTATTATTGCATTGTGTATTAATGTATTATTGCCATGATATTGACATTGCTACAATCCATAGAGCTTCTACAGTGTTCACTGGTAATTGTTGCAATGGATAATATATATGCTTGTGCAGGATGAGTGTGCATGGAGTAACTCTATGTGTACCTAACACATGGGTTGGCTCCATGTAAGTATGCAAGTTGAGTGCGTTTTGCTGTGGTCACCAACATCCTGGAGGAACTCTGCAGAATTATTTCTGAGCATGAACAATCACAATACATCTGCACATTGTTCTAAACTGCTGTCCCATTTCTGGAACAGGAAATTACCTGCTTGATTGCCCAGTTACAAATGTGTCCTTCAGTGTGGAACAAGCAGGCAATATTCCCTACATCTGTACTAGAGGAACATATCAAGGAATTACTGTATTCAAGTTGGTAAGAATCCATGAGATGCCTGGATTATCCTTGTCCCATGGGGAGGCAAAGGATCAGAATTATGGCAGAACCTTTAGGGGAAATGGAAGAGCGAGATTTGATGTTTGGAGAGCTGACTGGAAAGCTCATACTCAAGTTCTTTATTTTGTTTATACAGTGTAAGAATAACAATTGGAGCTGGAATTGTGGCATCAATCCCGGTGGAATTTGATTTGTTACTAGTGAGTTAATATTGGTGGTGTTCTGGTATAGCACTTGGTAATATGCAGAAAATTCTTTTTCCTCCATTGCCTACATATAGCATGTATTTCTTTGCAGGCAAGGGCAAACACAGGGGAGAATGTCTGTGCTACCCTTGGGTAAGGAGAAGCCAAAAAGGACATGAAAGTTAATACTCCGTTTTAACTAGTTACAGTTTATCCACAATTGAAATGAAAAAAACTCTATTCAACACGTGTAAAAAAATGTAGTACTAAATAAACATTCTGGATAAATTTTGAGAGTCTAGATCCCAGTAATTGACAAACTCCATTTGTACTTGTGATGCTTTTCACCCATCATTGTTTCTTGTGGATCTTTGTCGTCCACCACTAGAAGGGAATCTGTAGGGAATATAAAAAGTATCTTCCTTCCCAATAATTCAGACATGTAGATCACATGAAATTCAATAAGCTGCAATGTCACAAAAAGACTGTTAGATAGCAGCTATAGTTTAAAATAAAGAAGAACTGCCTATCTTATAACAGCAAAGTAAGACTGAGTGACGTGTCCTATATATCTCAGTTCTGGTTTGGAGTGCATCGCAATATTAGGCCAGTTTTGTCTCACTCAGGACAAAAGGAGAGATTAAGGCGATGTCAGCTCAGATGAGATCTTACAGTGTGTCTGTATGTGTGTGTGTGTGTGTGTGTGTGTGTGTGTGTGTGTGTTGGGTGATTTGAGTGGCTATTTAAAAAAGATTGTGTTCCTCTATTAACTGGAAATATAAGAGCTGTCCCTCAGACTCTTTTTGGATTATTTTGTGAGAAAACTTGGTAACTAGTGGAGCTTTCTTGACACCCTGAGACATTCAGCCTGATATTGAATGGTCTACCTGATCTTGGTTCAAAAATATCCTGAGTCCTTTCTGTCATTATCACACTGTTGTGAAGGCTGTTCTCCAGGCTTCATACTTCTTAATGTGAACTACTACTCCACTATGGTTTCTTTTGCTGGCATATAGAATCCTCTGAATCTTTGCCCCAAGTAATTCCACCTTGAGTCAGTTGTCCTAGAGCTGTCCTGTATGCCACACTACAGCAAAACAAGCCATCCTCCCTACAGGTGAACAGCTGTTTGAGACAGCAGATTTCATGATGAAAGCAGACACAGCGACTCATAAAGAAATACTATTCCCAGGGTATAGTGTTTCTCCTGGCAGTGCATTTGAGCCTGTGGTTGTGTTTGCTGTTTGGCCACTAGGTGGTGGGCTAGGGACAGGTTTTTACTGCTGATTTACAGGCAATTAAAATATAAACATGAACTTGGTAGGAACAGTTCATGACTTTGGTGACTTTGGGTTCATGTGGTCATCTTTAGTCATCCAGTGCTCTGTAAGTAATTCCTATTAAGATCATTCAAACCATACTAAGTTATGTCCTTCCTGGCATCTCAGTCACATTGTGTCAATGTAATATATTCTAACTGTGAAATAGCCTCTTGGTTTTCTTAATCCCCGTGTCCTCCAAGGAAAATTAGCATGGAATTAGAATTAGGAAGCATAAGAAAGTCTTTCCACAGACCTTCATGGCCCAGTAGAGCACACAGCTTATAGAACACAGTCTCTGAACTAGGGGGAGAATTGTGTTGTCTGCAGGGAAAATACTGCTGCTCTTCTCTGACCTACGATCACCCGACATTTGCTGTGCTAATGATATAAGCCCTTCTTGCAGCTGTACCCAGCCATGCTGAATTGCATGCGCCCAGAGCACAGCCCACTACCCTGAGTTTCAAAGACGCTCACACCTGGTGCAGGAGTCAGTGCTGGTCATGACACACAGCATGCCCATGAGGGCTCCGCTCAGCTCCCAGGGCTGCTGCTGCTTTGGCTCCAGGTAAGGAAGGGCAGACATGGGAATTTTTCATCCCAGTATAGTCAGTGTTGCCCGACAGAAGTCTGGGCTCCATATCAACAAGCCTTGTGGCCTTAGTTACTTCCAAAAGCGGCACTGTGTGATGTGCCTCACACTTGACTTGGGAAGTTTCTGGGACAGTAGGAATGCACCTTCCCTGACAGCTATAGACACGGAGGCCAAGACTCCACACCAGCCCTGCCACTAAGCCCAATATTTCTTCAGAAATATTTTCTGAAACAGCATTTTGGGCATTTCACATGGGACCACAGTATTTAACCTTAACACTTGGTGATTAATATTTTTTCTCAATTTAAAATTGCCTGTTACTCTGGTCCTCAAGAAGTAATTGGAATGATTAAAAGAAAAAAAATCATTTTGGTACATTGCAATATCTATCCTAAGTATGACCAGAATGTGCAGAGAAAGTTGGCAACCTAATATTTGTGAGTTATATTTCTTCTTTTCTCATCCCTTCTAAGTATGAAACAGCACTTCATTTTCCTTGAGTCACCCTTCTTCCAAGGGTAATTCATATAGAATGTTCATAAGAAACAGAAGAGTAGCCAGGGGCCGGTGGCTCATGCATCAGTAATCCTAGCCTGAGGATGAATGTTGAGGTTCTTAGTTCAAAACCAGTCTTGGCAGGAAAGTCTGTGAGAAGTTTAACTCCTGCTGACCACCAGAAAATCAGAAATGGAACTGTGGGGACCAAGTGTTGAGTTATTAGCCTTGATCCAAAAAGCTCAAGGATAGCCACCAGGCCCTGAGTTCAAGCCCCAACACTGATGCCAAAAAGGGAAAAAATAGAAGTTTAAGACACAGATCACTCCCTTCACATCAGACAGTTTGTCTCTTCACCTTTGGAAAAACAGGTTGTCTGATTAAAATCTGTGCTGTCAGGCTGATCTTACACAGGACATGTGGAGACCCTGAGCATGTGCTGCCATGCAGACAGGAGCCTGACTTGCAGCTGTGCCCAGCCCTGCCCAAACCCTGCCAATTTGCTTGTGCTGAGAGCACCGCCCACTGCCCCAGTGACTTCTTCATAGTCTGCTCACAGTGCATGCAGGAATCAGTCCAGTCAGCACACAGCATGGACATGAGGACCCTGCTCAGCTCCTGGGGTTCCTGCTGCTCTGCCTCCCAGGTAAGGGAAGAACAAAGTGGGAAATTATTCAGTCTAGTGTAATCAGTAATTCCGGCCTTTTCAGTGAAATCTTTTTCTGCCATCATTAATTGTATGGACATTCACTTTTATGCCTCCAATCTCAGTTTCCAGATGTGCCATCCAGATGACCCAGTCTCCATCCTCTCTGTCTGCATCTCCAGGAGACAGAGTCTCCATGACTTGCAAGGCAGGTCAGAGTATAAGTGGTTGGTTAGCCTGGTATCAGCAGAAAACAGGGGAAGCTCCTAAACTCCTGCTTTATAGTACAAAGGACTTGGCATCTGGAGTTCCATCCAGATTCAGTGGCAGTGGATCTGGGACAGATTATTCTCTCAACATCAGCAGTCTGCAGCCTGAAGATGTGGCCACTTATTACTGTCAACACTATTATGGTTACCCACACACAGTGAAACAGGTCATAACAAAAACCTCCCTGGGAAACAGAAGTGAGAGGCTGGTCTTCCACAGGTGCTCCTGCAGCTGCTTCCACCTGCTAAGAGTGGTTCACAAATGCAGGCATTCTGCAGAAGTCACTGGCAGTGCTGGGAAGAACTGGACAGAATAGCTCCTCTGTGCCTCTGTCATTTTTCTTCTTGGTCACTGTTTCTTAGCCATCATGATGCTTCTTTTTATTTAATGTAAAAATAGTTTACCTGTATAGTAGGTTATGGAATCTTTTGGAAGCCCAGGAGGGAGGAGTATACACTGGTCAAGATAATCCATGTATCTGATATGTACATGAAAATAAACACACACACACACACACACACACACACGCATACACACACACCAGAAGCAAGATTTGAGTTCAGAACGTACTTAGTGCATCCTTGGCTTACTTGTGCACCTGGCAATCTACCACTTGAACTGTGTCTCCATTAAGGCTTTTTGCAGATTATTTTGGAGATGAAATCAAACAGAATTCTCTTCTCAGGAATTTTGATATGCAATCATCCAAGATCTCAGCTGCCTGAAAGGTGTATCCAATAATTATTGATTTAATGGAGAGAATTCCAGTCTGAACTATGTAGCTTTTTTCTGTATTTTTTCTTACTTTGTAGTTGTGGGACTTAAACTCAGAGCCTGGGCACTCTTTCTCAGCTGAACTTTGGTGCTCAAGGCTGGGGCTCTACTCCTTTAAGCCACATCTTCATTTCCACATTTTGTTTGGTTAATTGGACATAAGAGGATCCTAGATTTTCCTGGTGGGTTAGCTTTTATCTGACTTCAATCTTCACATCTCAACTTCATGAAATCAGGATTACAGATGTGAAGCAGGTAGGAATATAGATGTGAAGCAGGCAGGATTACAGATGGAAGCCACCAGCTCTCCGGGTGTAAACTATGGCTTTAAAAACATTGCAAACCCCACTTTTAATAAAAGACTTGTATTGTCAAAGTACGATGAGTAAGCGCACAATAAAATGAGCTGAATCAAACTGCATTATGCAATCCCATTGTACAATTAATCCACCTAAAAAATAATGCAGAGAACTTTTAGTACTCAGCTGCGAGAAATTGCCCAACACCATTGGTAAACAGTCAAAAGGTAACCGTAACAAATGATCATATAAAAAGATGATCATCAACATTGGTTGCTCTATGGAAATTAAAACAGAAAAGCAGAAAAGAAATCTATACACTTATTAGGTTGTTAAAAATCCAGAAAGTTGCTCAATATGAAATGCTGACTAGGATTCTAAAGGACCAGGCTCTCATCCTTGGCTATTCCTAATCTTAAACAGTACGTAGTACTTTGGGAGGAATTTTGGCAACTTGGTACAAACCTCCAGAAGATCTTATGAGTATTTTTCTTTCTGCTCATAGGTTCAGTTGAATAGCAAGCATGTTCTCACACAATACTGCTTGTGGAAACTTTCAGTGCTTTCCTTTATGCTTTCAAACCCAAGAAAACAATTAAAATCTTCTTAAAAAGATAAATTTATAGACAACCTGAGAAATTTCCATACAATGGAATGTTAGTCAATGACAGATGGAAAGGTTTTTCAATTCACACAGCTATGGATGGATTTGAAAATGTATGCTGTTTAGTGAAAGAATCCCCTGTGAAAAGGCTATGCACTATATTTTTTGTTTATGTGATGTGCTCAAAATAGGATTACTACAAGGAAGCCATGGATTTGGAATTGTGAGAAGTGTATTTGGTTGGGGGGAGGCATAGAGAGTCAATGTTCCCTTAGACAGGAACTCTAAAATGTACAGGAAATGTTGAAGGTGAGAGTAGATTTTGTTACATTCTTCCTTTAATTAGCTGACAATTTTTTCAAGTCTAAGAGCTGTGACAATTAAAGAACATGTTCAACCACCGCATTCTACAGAGATAAAGGAAATGAAGAGATAGAAGGGAAAACTTCTTCAAAGGTTGTTTGTCAGTAAAAAGTACCAAACTGCTTTCAATTGGAAACATGACGTTTGCTATGAAACACCACAGAAGGGTCATTGTGCAGGTGGATGTTTCTCATGGGCTGGTGAAAGCATTAAGCAAACAAGTTACAAAGATGATTATGCTTAAGTTACACAAAGTTACACAAGGCGTTTCATCTCACTACTTCAGTGTTTGGGTGCCATGCATCTTGATGAATTTCATGCATCCACCACTCTCTAGAGGGAACTTTTAATACATCATTTGATCAATTTGCTGTACAAATACAGTATAGAAGTGAAAGAATATCTAGTGGATTTTAGAAATAGTTACACTGAATATGCTCACATTTTTAAGAATAAACATGTCGATCATTTTCGTTTTCCCTTATAAGGCTGGTTAGTTCACTACCTACAAGAGAACACTGTGTTCACCTGACAATTCTTTACCCTAAGTCTTAGGAGGAAGTTCCTTGGAAAGAGAGTTTCTAACATTAACAGTTGTAGCTAACATCCCTGAACAGATCACTTGGTAACTCTAGTGTCAGATGCCTCTTCATCCACCTCAACTCTGGGCTCCTACTGGCTAACTCCCTGACGATCCCAGCTGTTGATGGTGGGTGCTGTGTCTTTCTCTAGACTAAATGAAGCAAGTCAGGAGAGCCAGGCCTGCTGTTGACACATTCCTTTCCAAAAGACTGTCCTGGACATAAACCTGCCCATTGTGTGATGGCAGCATCATGTGCATGACTTTCACAGTGAAGTCCCTCTTCAAGACACCATGGATTTGTAGTGATTCTCATAAAGCACAGAGCACATCTGATGTCACCTTCCTCAGAAGAGCAGGCCTCAACCTCTGTTGGGTCTTCTCACTCTGTTGCCCCCACCTGAATTTTTGCCTACTGCTCCCTAGGGAGGACCTTCCTCTCTAAGTCTGAGATAAAGAGTCAGCTCTGAACTTGCCTTGACCAGTGAAGACTCCTCATTTCACTCCTAGAAATGAAGTCCTTCTCTCAGCGCCTGTGGCTGTTAATGCTTTGCATCTCTGGTAAAGACAAAAAAGAGATGAGGAATGAGAGTGGGTGGAAGGGTGAGCTCTCAGGGCCCAGTTTTGTCCTATCTATGTATTAGACATGCAGGTCTTGTTATCCATGATGGTTAGGTCTTGGAGAGTGAAGAACATTTGAGAAAGTGCCAGAAGGCCAGATGCAGTGGCTCACGCCTGTAATCCTAGCTACTCAGGAGGCCGAGATCTGAGGATCAAGGTTCAAAGCCAGCCTGGGCACTACAAAGCTGAGAGACTCTTATCTCCAGTTAATCACTGGAAAACAGGAAGAGGGGCTATGGCTCAAGGGTAGGGCAGTAGCCGTTAGCTGAAGTGCCATGCCCTGTGGTAGGGTGGTAACCATGAGCTGAAGAGCTCAAGGACAGTGCCCAGGCCCAAAGTTCAAGTCCCATGACTACCCCCCCACCATAAAAAACATACTAGAACCTGTCCTTGGGTAAAGACTCTGCTGGTGACTCCTAGAGACTCATCTCTTTAGATGATTTAGAACATCTGTTATTTTTATGTTTATTATTCTTACATTCTGAATCAAAGCATTAGATATGAATTAAATGAATATATATCAAAGTATAAGTAGTAAATGCATGTCTCTGTGTGTTTGTAAATAAACTTGCACTTCTGTCTTATTCTGATTTCAGGATGCAGTGGAGATGTTGTAATGACCCGGATGTCAAGTTCCCTGCCTGTCACTCTGGAAGAACCAGCCTTCTCATCTCGTGCAGGTCTAGTCAGAGCCTCTTAGATAGCGATGGAAACACCTATGTGGAGTGGTACCTGCAGAGGCCAGACCAGTCTCCACAACCCTTGATCTATTTGGTTTCAAACCTAGCATCTGGGCTTCCAGTCAGATTCAGTGGCAGTGGGTCAGGCACAGATTTCACACTGTTAATCAGCAGGGTAGAGGCTGAGGATATTGGAGTTTATTACTGCATGCAAGATACACATGATCCTCCCACAGTGATATAGGCCTGAATTAAAACCTCTCTTCAGGCTGGTGAGCAGTCCTCATGGGTTACTGTTCTGGAGAGCAGCAGAGCAGATTGTATGAGTCTGCCTAGCAGGAAGATACTGTGGTCAGTGTGAGAGCAACTCTGCTGTGATATGAAGATTGTGTCACAATGTGCAAGTATGCAACCTACAAAGACCAGGAGAACAATCATGCAAGCACAAAGCCCAGGACATACCACATAAATCATGAGGTATTTATTGAAAAATTCCTTTGCTCTTAACTAATATTATAGCCAAGCAGTAATAAAAAAACCAAATGACACCTGTGATGCCATTCACTTTATAATGAAACTTGTAACACTTTCATCAAGCACATTGATCAGGCTCATAACTATAGCATTTACTGTGCTTTCTGTTCAGAAGCTGGAAAACCAGTTGTGCCTTCTGTAGCTTCAGCTCTGAGTCCCAAATCCTGCCAAACTCTCAATCCCTTACCAGATTGAAGTCACTGTTTCTGACCAGACAAATCTGCTACTGATACAGTACTGGCCCATGTACACTGGTCTCTGGCCTTTTGTTCCTGGGGCTCTGACTCTTATGAGGACAGTGGAGTGTGGTGAAGCCCTGTAATAGTGTTCACAGGGCCCAGAAGTCTGAGATTGAGTCCTTGTTCAATGAGCAAAGCATTCACAGCCATACCTAGTCAGCCTCTGTCACTTTATTTGAAAACAAAGACATGGCATGAGCGCATCATTAATACTTAAGTGTGTTTGCATGCACTTCTATTGCTTTAAACATTTGTCATTTCCTTGTAATGAGCCTTTCTGAGGCCTGGAACTATGACATTGCACAGCTGGAACCGAGGGAGATTCTCTGGCCTCTACCAGTGTCCAGTGTTTATCTGCATCTGATGGTGTAAACTGCTTCACCAGGACGCTCTTAAATCCACTTGGGAAAAAAAGGATGGAGTTCGAAATGCACTGAGTCCACCCATGTAACATATATTGGAGAAATGTATAGTCTGAAATGTATATCTAATGTCTGAAATGTATATCTAACAGGGACATGTAATGCAAAATTTATCTCCAGTTTTAGCATCCTGTAGATGACTAGTGAAAACCAGCTCACAGCTGGTTCTCAGGTCTCACCTCTGTCTGGGCACCTTACCCGGGGTCAGGTTGGCTCCCTTCTAACTTCTAATTCTCACCCAGTCTCATTGTGCAAGTCTGTGGGTCACTAGAAGAGAAAGGGGGGTGATTGTCAGTCAGCTGTCATCATTATTTCCCATCTTAGAATTTTGTCAATTTGGTGATGGGCCACGAGCTTACTTGGAGGTATTCACAGATGTGATTGTTGAGTCTATGATCCAAACAGAAAAGTTCCTCATAATACAGTAAATATGAAATGAGAAGTTACATGAAAAGTTTTCAGTCAACATTTGAAAAGTAGTGAGAATCCTTTCTAGAAAAGATAAACTCAGACAAGCAGTCATTTCCCTAAATATATCCAAATGAACATTGCTTCTTTTTTTCTGAAACAAAAAGATATGCTTGTTACCCCTAAGCACTGGATACAAATGCAAAATAGTTGATTCATCTTGGTCCAAGGAATGATAGCCTGCATTTTATCAAAATAGCATGTATCCAAGGTAGGTTTTAGAATCCACACTTTAGGAGAATTCTACCTCAGCCTATGAGGTGTTTGTTTGTTGTTGTTTTATTGTTTTGTTTTTTTGCCAGTCCTGGGGCTTGAACTTAACCCTGAACTCCTTCCTTAGTTTTTTTCAAGGCTAGGGCTTTATCACTTAACAACATCATTTCTGGCTTTTTTTTTCCTATGCATGTGATACTGAGGAATGGATCCCAGGTCTTTGTGTATGCTAGGCAAGTACTCTACCTCTAGGCCAAACTCCCAGATGACAAGCACATGAGAATTTTTACGAAAAGATGTTTGCAACATATCCAAGTTTTGGTTAATTAACAAACTAAATTTTATTCTTACATGGTGAAATTCAAATTCATCATTTTTCTCAATTGCATGATCCAATTGTTTGAAAGTATGGAATAGATTTCTTTTTAGTAACTTCATAAAACTTTTGAGGAAATAATTTTAATTTTTTTTTATTCTGTGGATGTCTGCATCTCCTGGAGACACCGTTTTCTAACTTGCAGAGCCAGTCAGGGTACTGGGAATAATTTACAGTGGTATCAACCGAAACCCGGAAAAGCACCTAAACTCTTGATTTATTGGGCATCTAGTTTGCAATCTGGGGTGCCATCCAGAATCAGTGGCAGTGGATCTGTGTCAGATTATTCTCTCACCATCAGCAGCCTGCAGCCTGAAGATGCTGCCCCTTATTACGGTCAACAAGGCGATGATTATCCTCCCACAGAGATACAAACCATAACATAAACCTCCCAGGGAAGAAGTGAGAGTCTGGGCTGCCCCAGCTACTCCTCCTGCTGCCTCCACCTGATACAGTAATTCTTAGTTAGAGCCAGGCTCTGAAGTTCCATTGATTTGCTCAAGGTGATCAGTGATAACCTCCTCAGTCTTACCTGTCTTTCTTCAGTCTCAGGCTCACAGTCATCAAGCAGACAAGGCTTCTGTTCTCCAATAAAGAACAAACATGCAGACGTTGGAGCATCTGGGATATGGTATGAAGGCCGATATGATTTCCACTTGGTCCCAAGAGAGCCTTTGCCCACCCTTTATTCCTCTTACATTGGCTGGACCCACTCACAATGTGCAGAGTGCTTTCCTTTCTAAGTCTCACATGAAGGCTCAGCCTGATCTTGTCTTAATCCATCATGGCTCTTCAGTTCATTCTTTAAAAGACTGGGTACTGGTGGCTCATGCTTTTAATCCTAGCTACTTAGAAAGCTTACATCTGAGGATCTGGTTCAAAGCCAGTCTGGGAAGGAAAGTCTATAAGATTCTTATTGACGATTAGAAACCCAGAAGAAGAGTTGTGGCCCCATGTGCTAAAATGATAGCCTTGAACAAAAGACCTCAGGGTCAGTGCCCAGGCCCTGAGTTCAATCAAACAAACAAACTATGCATTTTAGTAAGTCCCGAGGCCATCAATGCTCTGGATCATTGGCAAGAGATGGACAATGAAATCCTAGGATATGCTGGACAATTGAAGGAACTGGAGGCAATGCTGAGTGATACGTCAGGATCCTCAAATCATATAGTACATGGTCCCACTCATTGGCGGAACCTAGACTTAAATGACTTAAATGATGATGGTGATGATGATGATGATGATATTATAATAAATAATGTTGAAGAATAGTAAGAGGTCATGAAAACAAAATAGGGAAAACGTCTAAAGGGCGACAGGTGAAGAGGAAAGGAAGGGCTTAAAGGCACATATGGTTCAAGACCATTAAGTATTATATATTATATAATATATATATACATATCACATATATTTGGGAATACTGCAGCTTATCATATACTGTAAAAATGAAAGATGCTGGAGAGGTAAAGAAAATGGAAATACAAATAAGATAGTGAAATGTTTGAATGTACACTGAATTCAAGTATGAAATTACCCACAAGAAATCACATCATGCTATTAGTAAATGTAAATTAAAATTAATCCAAAGTTAAAATAAATAAAATAACATAATCAAACATATGAAATACTGGAACTCTCTTTCATAACTGTTTGAGATGATCATTTAACAAAACAAATCCAAACCACCAAATGGAAACTCTGTCAGGTGTTTGCCACTAGATGGCAAACAAAGCACAGAAGGAGAGAAAACTGAACCCTGACCTTAGAGGTCTTGGGAAAGCAGGGCTGATGCTACAGCTTTGTCAATAGGAGCTTGAACTTCAGATCTATTCTAGACATTCATGGCACACATAGCAAATGGGACCATGTGTATAGAGGGAGCCATGGCTCCCTATATGCAAGTTCCTAGGTCATGTTTCACTTTGCAAAGTGTAATCTCATCTGTCAAGGCTGACATTTCCACCAGGCATCTTGTAAGTGAAGTCATTAAGGACAGGTGAGAAAGGTGAAGAAAGGAGGGGGACCCTGCAGACATGCAGTCCTGAAGGGACATGTGCATACCACATGTCCAGTTGTGGGAGGTGAGAGGGGCTGCAGTGTCAGTGCTGTCTGCAGCAGATCTCCAGTTCATTACTTGTCCCCAAGGACACAGACTGGGTCCTGAGCTTCATCATACTCAGGCTAAGAGTGAGCCAAGTGGTAACTGCTCCATGTCCTCTAGTCATCTTTCTCCATGTCAAAATATAAAATGATGAGTTAGACAAATAAAGTATGTTTATTCATGTGTTAATTTCATAACTTATTCAATATGTAAAAACAATAGATGTATAACTTCTTTATTTGTTCAATTGTGAAATGCTCTTCTCTGTTTTTATTGTTGTTGTTGTGGCCAGTCCTAGAATCTAAACTCAGGACCTGGGCAACGTCCCTAAGGCTCTATGTGCTCCATCCTAAAAATCTACCACCTGAGCCATAATATCATTTCTGGCTTTTTCTGAGTAGCTTATTGGGGATGAATCTTTCTTGCCTAGGCCGTCTTCAAGCCATGATCCTCTGAATGCAGCTTCCTGTGAAGCTACAATTACAGAAATGAGCATGGAGCACCAGGCTTCACCTCTGTTTTATTTTTTTTATTTTAAGTATTTTTTTATTGTAATTAGTAAAAGGGTTACATGATATTTGCCAGATAGAAGGTGCATTAATTCACATACATCCTGCTCATGATGTCTTCTCCACACTGTGCGCCTGCAATTCTTTGTTCTCACTCTGACCACATTGCATTTTTTTTCTTCTGGGACTCTTTGCATCGCATGGCCTAAGAGCATTCTCTACCAAGGACTTTACTGCCAGGTGCCTGCCCCTGGCTCATCCCTGTAATCCTAGCTACTCAGAAAGCTGAGATCTAATCATGGTGACTAGAAGTCAACCTGGATGGGAAAGTCTCTAAGACTCTTACCGCCAATAAACCACCAAAAAGCTGGAAGTGAAGCTGTGGCTCATACTGTAGAAAACCAATATTGAATGCAAAAGCTCAGGAAAGCACCTAAAACTTGAGTTCAAACCCTAGGCCAATCACACAGAACATGTCTTTACTTAGGACCTAAAAGATCTTGGTCACAAAGGACTACGAGGCTTAAGAATCACCATGAACTTGAAGTACGGTTGAGCCCTTGGTCTAGAGAAAACCTCGGCTTCTGAGAGTGTGAGAGCGCTTTCCAGTAATTAAGATAAAAGACACCAATGTCCTGCAAAAAGTTTAGTAAATATTACATGGAACAGAAATGCATGATATTCCTAAAACTAGATACCGCGCCATGTCTATACCTAAGAATAAAGAAAATGCTGATGTGAACTGTCCTGGAGAGTGGCTATGTTTAAGAGCATTCAGTATAGAAGGAAAGCAATCATTTCTAGAGAGTGAACAGGGTATCAATATAAACACCAGGTGGCAGTCTATCCATTTTGGATCTTAATAGTATATTGCACATTGTTATATATTTCAAGAGTTTTGTCTTTCATGAAAAATTTTGAGGTCTGGATATTAATGATCACTATTAACCACATAACACAGTTCAGGGAAACAACCTAAATACTCTAAATTCCTGTGTCACAGAATCCACAGACAACAAAATCCATGGTATCCACCAAAACCACAGATACAAAATTGTAAAATTTACCTCCCCTGGAAATGTTTATCTCTCCATGACTGGCTTACATTAAGAAAAAGGGGAAAGAAAATACTAGCAAGCCTTAGATAAAGTGGAAAGTTAAAACATTTACATGTCTGATAGAATCACACATTCTGTTTTCTTCTTCCCTATGAGAAATGCATTACTTACAAGCAAATTGGACATCTGTGGTCTTGAGTTCTGTGCCCTGTCACTAAGATCTCTAGATTGTATCTGTGTCCAACCCCAACCACTGATTTGCATGTGCCCAGAGCTCAGCCCCCTTCCCTGAGCACTTCTTCAGAGTCTGCCCACACCCTGGGCAGCAGTCAGAACAGTCAGCTCACAGCATGGACCCCTGCTCAGCTCCTGGGGCTCCTGCTGCTCTGCCTCCCAGGTAAGGAAGGACAGTGCTGGGGAATACTCATCCTATGTTAACAGAGCAGCTTGGCTCTTCAGGGAAGTACGGGGTTAGCATGATTCGTTAAATGGATAATGATTTTCATGTTTGCATTGACAGGTACAAAGTGTGACATCCAGTTGACCCAGCCCTCTCTTGGAGACAGAGTCGCCATCACTTGCAGAGCCAGTCAGAGTATTAGCAATGATTTACACTGCTATCAACAAAGAGAAGGGAAAGCGCCAAAGCTCTTGATCTATCTTGCAAGTAGTTTGGCATCTGGGGTCCCGTCCAGGTTCAGTGACAGTCAATCTGGGACAGAGTTCACTCTCGCCATCAGCAGCCTGCAGTCAGAAGACGTAGCCACTTATTACTGCAAACAAGCTCATAGTTATCCTACACAGTGATACAAGTCATATCATAAACCTCCCAGCAAAGTAGAAGAGTGTCCAGGCTGCCCTAGCTGCTTCTCCTACAGCCTTCACCAGGTGACACAGCTTCTAACATGCATGCAGTCTCTGAAGGTCACTGGAAAGTATTGGAGGAAGGACATGGAGACATCATCACACCATAACTCTCTGTGCCTCTGCTCATCCCAAGCAGCACACACCTGACAATGCCTGTTCTGACTTACAAAGAACATGCATCTGTACTCATGAGTACTCTAGGTTATGCTAAAAATTTGCCATCACTCAATAAAGAAGGAACTATTCTAAGTATCTTGATGTAGGCTTCTAAAAGCAAGGCAAAATACCTAGTAAAACAGATTTTTTTAAAGTTGTAACAAAAATTGTCATTAAATTTTTTTTTGGTAACAATTTGTGACTGACGCAGTATAATGCATTTGAAGTACAATATGATGTTTTAGTATGTTAAAGCAGGCTTGTGAAAAGATTTTCGTAAGACAAATTTGTAAAGAAAAAATGAACATTAATTTTTCAAAAACAATTCTTGATTGACAGACTATAATGCATCTGAAATGCAAGATGATGTTTTGGTATGTGCACATATTTCCAAAAATCTAAACAATGTAATTAACAAGTTAATTCATCTGATTAAACATTTATAAATTTCTTGTTGGTAAGCCATTTAATTATTCAGCACAGGAGATATTTTAGAAACCCTTTTTATACCTGTATATTAAGAACACATATTAATTGTCTGAAAATTAATTTCATCTTGATGCTGAATATTAAATTGATTATTTTTCAAAGTCATCATCTCATCCCTTGAAAGCAGAATAGAATAATGATTTGATAGTATCCTGAGGAAATGCGAAGACAAGGTAATAAAAACTTAGTGCTCGTGTTTTGAAAATTGCTGACATATTTTTTTTCACTTGTTTGATTGCATGATGTTACTCAGAGTTCAACTGGTCAAAACACCGGGCCTTCTGGCCCAGTTCAAATAAAATCGCACAGGGACAAATGAAAATATGTGAACAAACAGAATAAACTTAAGATTCCTATGGAACTATGATAAGAACAATTTACAAGGTGAGTCAGATTATATCAATATTTACCGAGTAATCAGAAATCTGTCTTCCATGTACTATGCAGACATACAGAATCATAAATTCATATTTAATAATTAAAATATATTTTTGACAGTCCTGAGGCTTGAACTCAGACCCTGGCCACTGTCCTTGAGCTTTTTTTTTTCTCAAGGCTAGCACTCTACCATTTGAGCACCACTTCTGGCCATCTCTGTTTATGTGAAACTGAGGGAGCAAAGCCCGGGCTTTGTGCTTGCTAGGCAAGCACTCTACCACTAAGCCACATTCCCAGCCCTAAATTAATTTGTATATGTATGAAAGAAAAGAGTAGGATGGAGAGAGATGGGGTAGGAAGAAAAACGGGGTGAAATTAATCAAGACGAACAGCACTTACAAACGGACTTGTGTTTAATGTGAAACTACTTATAGATTATAAAAACGATCACTTACAAGAAGAAATTTGTGTGCAGTTCTAGCTTCTATGCACTCTTTTCTTTGTCCATCTGTTTTCTCTGAAGTCATGGAGAGAGAGAGGACTGAGGCTCTTAAAGTCTCTAATTAGGAGATCTCATCTCATTTGCAATATCCACAGGAAAGCAGAGAGGAGAGGGGTGCTGGTCAATGCACTTCCTGAAGAGATTGATAAGAGGAGTTCACAGCTGATGATCCAGTGAGGCCATGGCCCAAAGCTCAGAACACATCCAGGAAAGCATTTCTAAAGACCATGGTCACCCATCTCTTTTTATGCTCAACTTGTCACCCTAGCGAGTAAGTATAAGCCAATGAAAAATGAGATATTTGCATGATGGCTGGAAGTGACACTTCTTCAAACAGCAGTAAGTCTTGACACAAATGAAGTAAACACAATTTAAATATGGGTGAGATATCCTCTTTCCTGTTTAGAATTTCTCCAGAAATGACTGTCTGCATCATCCTCAACATCCTTGAGAGCATGTTACAGACACAACATTACAAAACCACATCAGATCTCTTACTGTGAATCTGTCCTTTAGCACATTATCACATGAATCATGTAAGCTTTAGGAAACTGTTAGGAGATGAATATCACATATCATATATAGAGAGATACTTTTTACTCCTCAGCCCATTTAAGAGACTTTCTAAGAGCCATAACACACACACACACACACACACACACACACACACACACACACACACACACACACACACACCTGTCAGTCCTTTGCTATAACAAAGTAACTGGCCTAAGTTCTGAATGAATGAAGAAGAGTTTTGTTTAATGCACAGTTTTAAGTGAAGAAAGTCCTGGATGCAGTATCCTGATCGATCTGTATTTATTCACATAAAACTTTTCCTAAAGAATGCTTTCTCTAACAAGGCACTAAAGATAAAAAATAAGCAATGGAAAAAATATAAATTTGTGATTATTACAGAATAGAATAGAATAGAATAGAACAGAAAAGAATCACAGCTATTCTAGTCATCTAAACAGACTACTTAGATTTCCTTCAGTGCAAATCACATCTCCAAAAATGAGTTTTCACATACTTAGGAATCCCCCTTGTCACTGAACCACAGGACAACTAGTTTCTCCAAAAATTTACACGCAGATTCCTTTAGGAATATTGTCTCTATCCCTCATGAATTTAGCCTTAGGATCAACTGCTCTTCTGAATGATGGGAAACTCCTGTTGTCACTGTCACTCACATGATCTTAACATATCAAATCCTTCCTCATACATAAATTTGTTCATTCACTCTTCGGAGTCTGATAATGCTGATAGGTTGAGCCAATTTTGCATTCCAGGCAAGTGTGACTTCCTGGGCACTGACAACTGCACAGGCAACCGTCCCCCCCCCCACACACACATATGTTGTCTTCTTGTGTCAGTCTATCTCAACACCTTCAGTGGAGTGCACAGTGCTACTTCTCCCTTGCATGGACAATCAGCTCTCCTCATTCTTGCTTCTAAGCTCCAGGTAGCCTCCTCCCAATATGGATGACCTTTCCATGTGTGGCTGGCTTCAAGCATCTGTTCAGATTCCAACATAACCTTCCCTTTTAGGGTTCTGTTCACTCTGCTTGGGCCCAATATCTTTAACCCAGGAGTTAAGGATGGTATGCTGTTAAAAACTAGAAGAGGCTCTGGATAACCTGAGTTTACACTACTTTTCAAGGAGAATCTCTGCTTCTGAACACAGTGACTTGGGTGAGGATGTTTAAAAGCTAGACAGTATAATATGGGGACCAGAGTAGTGGATATTAGACATTATACACCATCTAAGTTGGGAGAAAAGATTGTTCAGGTGGGAAGCAGGAAAATCTCTTGCTTTTGTGGATCTGCTGGGGCAAGGAATGCAGAGATGTAGGAGAAAATTAAGGCTACACTGTACAATATACAAGTTTAAACATTTTCTCATGGATGCAAAGGCTCCACTTTCTTTTTCTTTCTTTTTTTATGTTGTTGTTGTTATCATGGAGCTTGGTCTCTGGGCCTCGGTGCTGTTCCTGAGCTCTTCAGCTCAACGCTACAGTCCTATCCCTTGAGCCTCAGTGCTACTTCCAATTTTCTAGTGGTTAATGCGAGATAAGAGTCTCATGTTCTTTAGTGCTCCAGCTGCCTTTGAACCGTGATCCTCAGATATCAGCCTCCTGTGTAGCTAGAATTATAGGCGTGAGCCACCGTGCCACGCTAGAAGCTCCACTTTCTTATTTTATCTTCAAGAACTGCATTACAGCACAGTAGTGCTGATAAGTTGCCTTATAAACATTATCAGTGAGGGATTGGGAGTTTGGCCCACCTAGGGTTCTATTCCTCGGTACCACATACATAGAAAAGGCTGGAAGTTGTGCTGTGACTCAAGTGGTAGAGCTCTAGCTTTGAGAAAGCCCAAGGACAGTGATCAGGCCCTGAGTTCAAGCCACAGGATTGGCAATAATAATAATAATAATAATAATAATAATAATAATAATAATATCAGTGAATCTAAGCAATTTTATTCTTTATATTTTTTCTTGTAATTAATAAAAGGGTTACATGATATCTGCCATATAGAAGGTGCATTAATTCACATACATTGATACCCTTTCACATGTCCTGGTGCCCTTTACCCTCCTCCCCTGCCCCGCCCCGTCTTGGTTTTCCCCCCTTCCCTATCAAATTTCAAATAACCAAATACAAATAAATTCAATATATCAGATAACAAAGTGAGGTACTGTAACAATATGAGATACCCAAGGGACAGCAAAGGAGATGAGAGATAACATAGTACATTAAGGACAACAATCATTCGTTATATGGCTTTTGTTTCAATATCCTGGAGGTCCTTTCAATTAGCTTCATACTATATGGCCTTATGTATGAAGGTTTTGCACTATTGCAAATCTCTGCTAGTAGAGCCCAAGGTTTCTACTGATTATGACAAATGAGGGAAACCATTGAGCCTAAGTTCCTTTAAGTCTGGCTTACTTCACTTAATATGATTTTTTCTAAGTCTTTCCATTTCCTAACAAATGGGTCGATGTCCTTTTTTCTGACAGCAGCATAGAATTCCATTGTGTACAAGTACCACAACTTGTTGATCCACTCATCAACTGAGAGACATCTAGGTTGGTTCCATATCTTTGCTATGGTGAATAATGCTGCAGTGAACATTGTTGTGCCAGTGGATTTAGTATGCCCTAGATTCTGGATGGTTGGGTAAATGCCAAGTAGTGGAATTGCTGGGTCATAGGGGAGTTAAAACATCATGCACTGGATAATGAAGACAGGTGCCAATTTTGGGCGACCAAAATTTGTCTGTAGATTTCTGGAACTAACACTTTAATGGACAGCATTGTCTCATTTGTGAGATCCCCAGTGTGCTCCACCCACAAGAAAGCAAGGTGGTGATCGTCTTCTGTGACTGCAGCATATTCTGTTCTCTGACCTAGGTCTCCTGAAACCCCAAATGTGTGCAGTTTCTGATATGAGGCAGCTGGATAGCTGTGCCCAGCCCTGCCCAGACCCTGCTCATTTGCATGTGCCCAGAGCTCAGCACACGGCCCTGAGCACTTCTTCAGAGTCTGCCCACACCCTGGCAACAGTCAGTCCAGTCAGTACCCAACATGGACATGAGGACCCCTGCTCAGCTCCTGGGGCTCCTGCTGCTCTGCCTCCCAGGTAAGGAAGGGGCAACACTGGGGATTAACACAACTCAATGTGATCCACAATGCTTTATTTTTTAGGGCAATCTTCTTATAACTTGACTAATAATGTAGCTATTTGTTGTGTTTTCAGGAGCCAGGTGTGATATCCAGATGACCCAGTCTCCATCCATCTTGTCTCCATCTCTAGGAAGCACAGCCACCATCACTTGCAGGGCCAGTTAAAACATTTATTATGCTTTAGCTTGGTACCAGCAGACAGTAGGGAAATCTCCTAAACTCCTGATGTATGGTATTAATAATTTGGCATCTGGGGTTCCATCCAGGTTCAGTGGCAGTGGATCTGGAACAGAGTTCACTCTCACCATCAGCAGCCTGCAGCCTGAAGATATTGCCACTTACCACTGTCAACAAGATCATGATTGCCTCCCCCAGTGATACAAGTCATAATATAAATCTCCCAGGGAAGCAGACATAAGAGGCTGCCCTGCCCCAGGTGCTCCTCCTGCTACCTCCACCGGCTGATACAGCTTCTCACATGCATCCAGTTTACAATTGAAAAATCTGAATCGTGGCATCAATTGAGATTCATGCAACAATACAGCACGTAAGTACATATTCCATATAGCATTTTTGGGTTTTTTTTTGTTTCTCTTGGGACTTCAAGTTAGGGCCTGGACACTCTCCTTGAACTCATTTGTTCAAGTTTAGCACTCTATGATATTGAGCCACAGCTGCACTAATGGTGTTTTGGTGGTTAATTGGAGACAAAATTCTCATAGACTTTCCTGCCCTGGCCTGTTTCAAACTGGGATCCTGAGATTTCAGCTAGGATTACCTGTATGAGCCACCAGTGCCCAGCAGGAACTGTTTTTAATATAAAGAACAGATTCATTGCTTCGGATTTCATACATTAATTTTATGATATGTATTTTATTAACATATATTAGCTGTATCTGTTAATAAGATTCTGGGATTCTCCATATACATATATTATGTACATTCATCATGTCTTTCTACTTTTCCTTTGTGCTCACCCACCTGCCCTCTGAACTGGAGCCATTTTCAGGCCCACATAATCATTATTCTACCTTCATATTTTTCAGGTTTGCTTAAATGTTTTGCCTATTTTAACAGATAGTGCTCCACTTCCATTCATAGATAGATAGATAGATAACATTTACCACTACTGTAGGGCACTTGATTGAATCCATATTTTTCACTAGTGTGTACAATATCACAATAATCTTCACATGCAGAAATTCCTTTATAAATGTCCCTTTTATATGTTGGCTCTATTTCCTGTGGTTATTTATTTATTTATTTGCTAGTGCTGGGCCTTGAGCTCAGGGCCTGAGCACTGTCCTTGGATTTTCTCAAGGCTAGAGCTCTACCATTTCAGCCACAACATCATTTCTGGCTTTTTTCTATATATGTGGTACTGAGGAATCTAACTCGGGTCTTCATGCATGCTAAGCAAGCATTCTACCACTAGGCCAAACTCCCGGCCTCTCCTTTGGTTATTTACCCAGGAGTGAGCAGCCAAATCTTCTGGTTGGTATATATAGATTTAAGTTTTTCAGTAAGGTCCTTACTATCCTCCATACAGGATATGATAACTTGAATTCCTACAAACTGAGCTTGCCTAGTGCTGAAAGTTTATTTTAAAGGAAATGGGAGGGAAGTTGGATTTCCCAGTCCTCTACTGGATCACATCATTCCACATTTATCTGTTCTAATTTATCCACAGGAAACAAACCACCAGTGTGTCAAAATTACATCATTAACTCTTTAGATCTGATTATAAAGGAACATCTGGGAAATCTAGAATGTGGATGTATAGTAAGGAAAACATTCACACATAAACATGGGTCCCATATGTAATGTGTCAGTGGACTTGTTAGCTCATTGTTTTCTTTAAAAGTCTATAAAGGAAGTACTACTTTGGGTTTGCCATCATAATTTAGTCCCTAGATTACATTTGAGACTTCTTGAAGGAAAAGCCCCAAGTAAGTTTCTATTTCTCCATTCTCTGAATTGAGATGAGTAACTTTTGTTTGTAAAGATTATGTTTCAGTGTATTTTATGGTCACACATTCCTCCCAATGTCTTACAAAATGTGAATTTGTATGTAGGAAAGTTCATGTTGCATTTTTATCCAAGACAAAATGATGGTTAGGGATAAAAATAGAACCTGAAGTCAGTCATAAACAGATGACATGTCAAGAAATGGAGACATAGTGCACTCAGGAAAGGCTACAGGCCAAGACCCAGGTTTCTGGCAGCTGCTGACAAGGCTGTAGTCTTTCTGAGTTCTAGGAACATCATTCTTTTCTGGAGAGTCAGCCTGAAACTGCAGCCACAGATGTTGGGGTCTTTCTATAGGCTTCATTAGCAGTGGCCCTTTTGGACCTATTCCTAGAAGCTTTGCAGCAATCTGCCTCATAAGACTTCCCAACAGCATGTGAATAATTTGACGTTCCAGAATGTGCACTTTTCTACTTTCTATTCATATTTGCAACTAGCAGCAAAAGTAGCCAGTTTATCCAGCAGCAAGGGTAGCCAGTTGACTCCAAGAGCATCATCTAAACCTCCTTTGGGTTGCTAATCAACCTATTATCTCAGTGGACCTGCCAGAAGAAGCCAGTGTGAACAATTTTCCAGGCTTTCAAATCTCAAATCAAACAAGAACAGAGGAGCGGCTGAGTTATCTTCCCCTACAGCAGGGTTGGCCTCACTGTGGACCTGGGGAATGGACCACCCACTGCAGAACCAGTATAAATAGGAGAGATACAAGGAGGAGATACACAGAGTCCATGAAAGTTAGGCTTTGAGATTTTTAGTTCGAAACTTTGGTTGCTACCGGGTGATATTGATGAAAACAATTGGTACCTTATAAACTATACTTTTCTTATTTTAGTAGTTGTACAAGAAGTTATCACTCTACAAGTCAGTTTATGACAGCACACAGCATGGACATGAGGACCCCTGCTCAGTTCCTGGGGCTCCTGCTGCTTTGCCTCCAAGGTTTCTCAACTTTTATATTCAGTGCTGCCTGGCTTGCTCTCTCTGCTCTCTCTCTCTCTCTCTCTCTCTCTCTCTCTCTCTCTCTCTCTCTCTCTCTCTCTCTCTCTTCTTCCCCTCCTACACTCTATGTTTGCTTTCTTTCTTTCTTTCTTTCTTTCTTTCTTTCTTTCTTTCTTTCTTTCATTTCTTCTTCTGGTGTTTGAACTCAGGGCCTGGGCACAGTCCTTGGATACTTTTTGCTCAAGGCTAGTGCTCTGCCACTTTAGCCTCGGCACCAATGTCAGCTTTCTCTGAGTAGGTGGTACCCAGGAATCGAACCCAGGGTTTGGTGAATGCTAGATGAGTACTCTGCCACCAGGCTATGCTCCTGGCCTGTTGTCTGATTTCCATGCAAGTTGTTTTCTAATATGATTAAATGTGGGAATATTTTCCTTATGTTTCCCAATGTTAGGAGCCAGATGGAACATCCAGATGACTCAGTCTCCATCTTCCCTGTCTACATCTCCAGGAGACATAGTCTCCCTCACTTGCAGGGCAGTCAGGACATTCATGGTACTTTACACTGGTATCCACAGAAACCAGGGGGAAGTCCTAAGCTCCTGATCTATGATGTCTCCAATTTGCAATCTGGGGTTCCATTGAGGTTCAGTGGCAGTGGATCTGGGACAGAATTCACTCTCTCCATCAGCAGCCTGCAGCCTGGAAATGCTGCCGATTATTACTGTTTGCAGTATCAGAGTTTCCATACCCACAATGATACAAGTCATGACAAAATCCCCCCAGGGAAGCAGAAGTGAGAGTCTGGGCTGCTCCAGCTGCTCCTCCTGGTGGTCTGTCTGCTACAGTGCTTCTCAAATGCAGCCAGGCTCTGATTTTACTGGCTACTGAATGTTAGGAAGGACTCTTTGCAGTTTGTCTCTTTTCTACACCTTAGTCTTACAAACACAGATTTGGCAAGGACTCTTTTTTTTTGCCAGTACTGGGCTTGAGCTCAGGGCCTGAGCACTGTCCTTGGACTTTCTCAAGGCTAGAGCTCTATCACTTGAGCCTCAGCACCACTTCTGGCTTTTTTCTATGTATGTGGTACCGAGGAATCGAACCCGGGTTTTCATGCATGCTAGGCAAGCACTTTAACCACTAGGCCAAACTCCCAGTTCCAGGCAAGGACTCTTTTGAAAAAAAAAAAGAGAAGTGATATTTTACCTGAGGAGTTTGATTTGTGGTATCGTTTGGGATTTATATACCTAAACAAAAGTCAGTCATCATTCTCCAAATAGATGTTTAATGCAGAAGTTCTAAATCTAAACCTCACCATCTAAGGTGATTTAGAATTGACAGATTCTCTGGTCCTTCTCCAGAGTGCAGCTCTCTTAAATTGTTGGAGGAAAAACCATGTGATTCTCTGCTCTCAGAGAAAAGCAGGGGTGGGATGATTTTCTTGATGCTCTCACTTGCCCTAAGTACCTTCCAGGTGTTTCTCAAGTCCCTGCCTCTGCTCAGGAGTCTGCTTTCAGACTTTAGTAAATGTTAGATCCTTTCTGTCTTCATACTCTAGTAGAAGTAGCCCTAATGAACAAATCAACAGGAAGCCATGGAAGGAGATCTGGGAGACTTTCTTTCAGAAATGGTGTTGGTGAGTGGAAAGGTGGCAGTTCATGCTTCAATGTTGGGGCAACTTTCAGAATTTTTTTCAGAGTGACCTGAGAATATATTTTTTTGTGACAATAAATTTCATCTGCTAATCTAGGATCATAGCCAGCAGCCTTTAAACCAGGTCAACTTAAAAGAGAGAGGTGATTGTATTTAACTTATACCAATTTTTCCATGAAATTACATCTCAGGGAACAGTTGGAAAACATCTAGACACCCACAGAAAAAAGTCAAGGTCAAAACAAAAGAAAAAATATGGAAGATGAAAACCCTAAGATACTTAGCTTCAGAATTGTTTGGCCAAATAGTTGATTTCTTTGCTACTAAGAATTTTTCTAGAACTCCATTTCCTCAGCATTTCTGAGAGCAGGTAAAAAATAGCAAAATTGTAAACCTGTCTTAGATCTGGTAAATGATAATGAAAATTTCATTAAGTAACAGAATTTTTAAAATAACAGAATGTCTATGGAGCTGTGTTTTAGCAGATGGTAATTTCAACTAAATTTTTCCCTAATGAAGCCATTTAACAAAAATACTATCTGAAGATGTTTGTTGAAAACACATTCTGCTTTATTTCATACTTAATGCAAAGATGCATTAAAAGTATTTCAATAATATAACTATTTTAAAATGTAATTATATTTCTGCATTATGATCAAATACCTTGATCATTAAGACCACAGAGACTTTAGGAACTACTGACATAAACAAATATATCCAAATTTCGGGACCATGTTAGACATAATTGTTTACATGCACATGCTATGAAAAAGAGATATACATGTGCAAGTGTTTTTTTAAACTATGTGTTGTACTTCATGACTTTCACCCAGCTAGTATCTTTGTCTGTGGGATTTTTCTTATCTTTAAATCATGTTTATTTTCCCTTTTATTTAATTATCTACTTATTTGTTTAGTTTTTGTTGGTTCTCCGGCTTGCACTTCAGGTCTTATACTATAGGCTTATTGCTCTCTGCCTGTACTGTATCACTTAAGCCATACCATACCTTCAAAATAAAGTAATTGTTTATTTTTTGTTTGCAAATCAATTTAAAATGGAGTCTGTCAGACTTTTCTGCTTGGGCTGTCCTTAGTGATTCTCCTGAACCTAGTCACAGTAAAAAACAAAAACAAAAACAAACAAAACCTTTGGAGTAGGAGTTCTACAGTTTTATTATTATTGCTTTCTTTATGTTGTCACACAAACCCCATGCATCTCACATAATACAACATAACTCATATTTATGACAGTGTAAGTAAATCCCAACTTAGAGAGAGAAGAAATTGCTGAAGGAACAAAATAATAAAGAAATGGAGTAACTTTCTTACTTAAAGCCAGAATCTTGAGAAAGAGTGACATGGAGATGAGATAAAAGATTTCAATATCAAGATAAAAGCTCAGTTCTATTTTTATCATTGTGCTTTGTGTGTGTGTGTGTGTGTGTGTGTGTGTGTGTGTGTATACACAAGCCCCCATACTGACATTCTTTTTAGCATTTTACTCAAGACTGGTGTTCTAACACTTGAGCCGCAGCTTCACTTTTTTCCAGATTTTTGCTGATTCGTTGGAGATAACGGTCTCATGGGCTTTGCCACCCACACTAGCTTCAAACCATAGATCTTAGGCATCTGAGTAGCCAGGGTTGCAGATGTACCCTGACAGCAGCTGGATCTGACCTTCTGTTGAATTATCAAAACTCGTCAGCAGTTCACTACAAAAATGAGATTCCCTGTTCAGCTCCCAGGGTTAATGCCCTGAAGTCCTGTAAAGATAGAGAGAACTGAGGGAGAAGGTGGGGTGGGGAGGTGTGCTCTGATGTCACCTGCTTCCCACGTAGTTGTGTCCACCTGTGAATGTGCAGTATGGTGCCAGGATTTACATGGGAAGTGAGTACCTGTGAGCCTGAGCAAGTGTCTAGAAGGAGGACACTCATGTCCTGGTGAAGATTCTGTCATGAACACAGTCAGGAGATATTGAAAAACACTAAAAACCCTTTGACTTATGGTGTTCATAAAATCTTTTCATAAAATAAAGTAAAATGGAGGAGCAGAAGATGGTGCCGAGACAATAGGGACGCTGCCTAGCTCTCTCTCACAAAAAGAGAGAACCAGGGAGTCCCACGAGCTAACACCTTAAGAAATCCACAACAACAAACTCAAAAAGCAACGGAGAAGGACTCAAACCAGAAAAGAAATCCAGATAAAGCTTACATCCCACTTTCTCAAAGAGTTCAGAACGTGAGGACCCCTCCCCCAACACTAACCGCAGGCTCCAAGCCCTGAAAAGCGGCGGCTGGGCAGCCCTGACCGCTGCAGAAGACCGCATTGGACACCACCAGCGAGCGGCAGAAGCAGCGGAACCCAGACGCGGAACCAGAACAGCAAGCAGCAGAACCCAGATGCAGACCACAGGCGGCAGTGGAGACCCGAGGAGCGTGAAAGACACCCCAACACCATGGAGCACCCACAGATGAACACAGAGGCGTGAGTAGCCCAGCGGGTCTCCAAACCCATTGGGAAAGCAGAGTTGGTGCCAAGCAATAGAACTTAACTCAGACTCCTCCACCCTGCCCGAGAAAGATCTGCAGGAGCAGGGGGGCAAGGAATTTAGAATCCTGTCCCTTCCCTCAACAGCCCCTCCCCCAGGCCTTTAACTGGACACTGACAGGCAGGTGAGCTCTAAGACCCTGCGCCCCACCAAGGGAGGCAGAGGTCTCCCATCTCCCAATGCCCCCCGGGTTCCTCTCGCAGGCCTCTGACTGCAGTCCAACAGGAGGGCTACGCTAAGACCCAGCACCCCACCAAGGGAGGCGGAGCTGTCCCAGCTCCCATCCGCCCAACAGGTTCCTCTCCCAGGCCACTGGGTCTAGAGAGTGGGGGGCGTTGAGACCCTGCCTTAAAACAGAGGGTGTGGTGTGCCGGAAAATAGGAGCCAGCATCTGTCCCCCTCAAATCTTCAGCTGGGCATCCTCCAGCTGGGAATCCTGAGCAGGACAGCACCGAGGGGCCCCCCACAGTCACAGACTCTCTGACAAAGCAGCAGGGAACTGAAGGGCTGACCAGCAGCCACTCTCACCTTCTGAGAATCAGAAAGGCGCGGCTCCACCCTTGGAGCCCACTTCCTCAGCTGGGCCCCGCCCCTGGGAACAGAGCGGACATCTGCTGATCCTGCTGAGAGCCCCTGAAAACTCCCAAACTCCAGACCCTTGGCCGGGAGCCCGCCCCTGGAAGCAGCACAGGAAAACCAACTGTCCACCCACCATGCTGAGACTGAAGCTCGCAGATCCATCCCACGGCTTACAGCGAGGCCACTGGTCAGGCTGAGAGCTACTCATGCAGCACCACACAGCCTCTGGGAACAGACCAAGAACACCTGTAAAAACTGCAAACTCTGACATAGTCAGCAGAGGAATCAATTTAGCCGAGAACCACGGGTATTCACATATTCCCAGAACCACAGGTCCCAATCCAAGTAAAGACCGCTACCTACTAACCACAGAGTGAACTACAGCAACAGTTCTCGATGCGTAGGAGAGCACAAAGACGAATTATGACATACATAAATAATCAAAGTCCCACGCAAAGCCCAAAAGGAAACAAGAGTGAAGGGATGAGAGAGATGTCACCATCCCAAGAAATGACACCTGAAGAGACATGAAAGATGACCCTATTCAAGGAGATGATTGTGAACATGACTAAAGAGATTAAAACAGAATTCCAAAAACAATTCCAGGAACATAAGCAGGAAATCACAACAGAGCTCCTCGAATTCAAAAGAGAAATGGAAGAAAAGATTAATACCCTCAGAGCAGACATGATCAGCTCAGTGTCCACACTTCAAGCAAAAATGGAGGCATTAAGCAGCAGATTGACTGAGATGGAGAATAGAACATCAGGAACGGAAGATAAAACACAAGAGCTGGAACAGAGAATCGCCACCTTGGAAAAATCAGTCAGAATCTACCAGAGAGAGCTACAGGAACTGGCAGATGCAGCAAAGAAGTCTAATCTTCATATAATAGGGATTGAGGAGGGCCCAGAATTTCAGGACAAAGGTATTCAACCTTTATTCACCAAAATCATAGCAAAGAACTACCCCAACTTCAAAAGGGAAAATACTCACATTACTGAAGGTTTCAGGACCCCAAACAGGCAAGATCCTAGAAGGAACTCATCTAGACATATCATAGTAAAGACACTAGACCGGAATACCAAGGAATTGATCTTAAATGCTGCAGAAACAAAGAAGGAGCTATATTCTAATGGGAAGAAAATCGATTTACAGCAGATCTCTCCATGCAAACCATAAATGCAAGAAAAGCTTGGAAAAACATCATTGATATCCTGAAGACCAACAACTGCCAAACCAGACTGATATATCCAGCAAAATTAGCATTTACATTTGAGGGAGAAACAAGAATATTTCACTCCAAAGATAAGCTTTATGAATACGTGCACACTAAACCAGCGTTACAAAAAATACTAATTAATGGAGAACAAATTGTAGAACATCAAGAACCCCCATCCAGAAGCAAACATCTATAATTCACTAAACACAAAAGGGGGAAAAAGAGAGAGAAAGAAACTTAGAAGTAAAAATAAATAACAACAATGGACACTGACCACTTCTCCATAATCTCCTGAAACGTGAATGGGCTGAAGAATCCAATCAAAAGACACAGAGCAGCAGACTGGATTAAGAAACACCACCCATCCATATGTTGCCTCCAAGAGACCCATCTCACCGCCAAAGACAGAAACAAATTCCAAGTGAAAGGATGGAAACAAATTTTCCACTCCAATGCACCATGCAAAAACGCAGGCGTAGCGATCTTAATCTCTGACAAAATTAACTTCTCAGTAAAATCAGTACACAAAGATGGAGACGGCCATTATATATTAGTAAAGGGTACAATCCATGCCCATAATATTACAGTTATAAACATCTACTCCACCAACACGGGAGCACCCAAATTCGTCAAACAACCTCTTTTAGAATTACAGAACAAGGTAGACCCAAACACAATCATTGTGGGAGACCTCAATACACCACTCTCAACAAATGACAGGTCAACTTAACAAAAATTAAGGAAAGACACCATCGACTTAAATGACACCATAGCCCAGCTGGGCTTAACAGATATACACAGAGCCTTCCACCCAATGGTGAAACTTTTTACATTTTTCTCAGCAGCACATGGAACACACCCCAAAACAGATCATATAATAGTTCATACAGAAAACTTAAGCAGATATAAGAGGTCTGATATAATCCCATGCATCCTATCAAACCACAGTGGAGTCAGACTAATTCTGAACAGTGCAGTCAAAGTCAAAAAACATTCAATCACATGGAAACTGAATAACACACTTCTGAATAACTCCTGGGTAACAGATCAGATCAGAAATGAAATTAAAAATTTCCTTGAATGTAATGACAGTCAAGAAACATCACAAAGGAACTTATGGGACACAGCAAAGGCAATTCTAAGAGGCAAATTTATCGCACTAGGAGCACATATTAAAAAGACAGAAGAAGAGCACGTAAATAACCTTAAAAAAACCTGAAACACCTAGAGGAGCAAGAAAAAGTTAATTCTAAAACAACTAGAAGGAACAAGAAAAGACCTAGAATAGCCAAAACAATTCTAGGCAAAAAGAGCAATGCTGGTGGTATTACAACACCTGACTTCAAACTCTACTATAGAGACATAATAAGAAAAACTGCTTGGTATTGGCACAAAAACAGACCAGAAGATCAGTGGAACAGAATAGAAGACCCAGAAATAGAACCACATACCTACAGGCAACTTGTGTTTGACAAAGGAGCCAAAGATATACAATGGAACAAACACAGTTTATTCAATTATTGGTGCTGGAAAAACTGGGCAGCCACATGCAGAAAACTAAAAATTGACCCTAGCCTTTCGCCATGCACAAGCATTAATTCAAAGTGGATCAAAGACCTCAGCATCTGACCGGAAACCGTGAAACTGCTACATGGTAAACTAGGAGACACACTGGAACTCATAGCACAGGCAACAGATTTCTGAAGAGAATCCCAGGGTCACAACAGATCGGAGAGAGACTCGATAAATGGGACTACCTAAAAATAAAAAGTTTCTGTACAGATAAAAACATAGTTGCAAAAGTAGAGACAACCAACCAACTGGGAAAAGATATTCACTAACAATACATCTGACAAATGCTTAATATCTAGTATCTACAGGGAACTCAAGAAACTAATCCCCCGAAAACCCAATAAACCATTCACTAAATGGGCAAGGGAACTAAAGAGGGACCTATCAGAAGAAGAGATTAAAATGGCATAAAAACATATGAGAAAATGTTCATCATCTATGGTCCTAAGGGAAATGCAAATAAAAACAACCCTGAGATACCACCTTACCCCAACAAGAATGGCCAAGATTTTGAACTCAGACAATGACAGTTGCTGGCAGGGTTGTGGAGAAAAAGGAACCCTACTACACTGCTGGTGGGAATGTAGACTAGTTCAGCCACTCTGGAAAGCAGTGTGGAGGTTCCTTAAAGAACTGAAAATAGACCTTCCCTATGATCCCGCCAAACCACTTCTGGGCATCTATCCTGAACATCATGACCCAGGATATTATAAGGACACCTGCTCAGCTATGTCATCTCTGCAGTATTCACAATTGCCAGGCAATGGAAACAATCCAGATGCCCTACTGCAGATGAATGGATACAGAAAATGTGGTATATATACACAATGGAATTCTACATAGCCAACAGACAAGATAAAATAATGGCATTTGCAGGGAAGTGGATGAATCTAGAGCAAATCATGTTGAGTGAGACAAGTAAAGACCTAAGGATCAAAAGGCACATGGTATCCTTAATATGTGGCCATTAAATCCAAGAGTACAAGAGCGAGGACTCAATAACTGCATACCCAAAGCTATGGACATGGTAATGGAAATACAAATATAACTATATAGACATAAAGACCTATGACTCTGTAGACATAATGTTTTATTTCATAAATTAATATGTTTCTATGACATGCAAACCCTTAGCCTAATTTTGACTAAGTTCTAAATACTAAGTCCCAGTGATTGTATTTAAAGATTCCCTCCTTGAACACTTGTTTGTTAAACGTGTCATTTAAAATATGATGAAACATAAGCCATATAATTAATCACTGTTGTTCTTAAGGTACTATGTTATTTCTCATCACTTTTGCTGCCCCTTGGTTATCTCATATTGTTACACTATCTCACTTTGTTATCTGATACATCAGATATATTTGTATTTGGTTATTTGAAATTGGATTGGGAATGGGGGAAAACAAGATGAGGGGTGGCGGTGGGGGGGAGGGAAATGGGGACCAAGACATGTGAAAGGGTATCAATATATGGGAATTAATGCACCATCTATCTGACGAATATCATGTAACCCTTCTATTAATTACAATAAAAATATATGGAGAAAAAAGTAAAATGAAGTACGACTCGAAAGATGTGATAAGGACACCTGCTCAGCTTTATTCATCTCTGCACTATGCACAGTAGCCAGTCAATGGAAACAATCCAGATGCCCTACTGCAGATGAATGGGTACAGTAAATGTGGTATATATATACAATGGAATTTTACATAGCCAACAGACAAAATAAAATAATGGCATTTGCAGGGAAGTGGATGAATCTAGAACGAATTATGTTGAGTGAGACAAGTCAGGACCAAAGGAACAGAAAGTGCATGGTTTCCGTAATATATGGCTATTAGATCCAAACAGTACAAGAGTGAGGACTCAATATTTGCGTACCCAATACTATCGACATGGTATTGGAAATATAAACACAACTACATAGACATAAATATTTATGACTCTATAGGCATAACATTTTATTACCTAGATTAAGATGTATCTATGGCATACAAACTCTCAGCCTATTTTTAATTATGTTCTAAAATCTAAGTGCCAGCGATTGTATAGAGATTTCCATCTTGAATACTTGTTTGTTAAATATTTCATTTGAAATATGATGTAAATATCAATGTTAATAAATTCTTTAATAAAAGTTAAAAAAATAAAATACATGACCACACTTTTCCCATATAAATCAAATCACACTTTTAAGCCTGAAATAAATACGAAAGGATGAATCACCAACACCTGCAAGTCCAATGAAATTAACAAAACAAAAAAAACCCCAACTATACCCCAAATGTTTCATGTTGAGTCACTGCAATATCTCTCACATCATACAACTCCAATTAGTAGAGAAATGTAGCCTTGTCATATTTGTGAGTTCTGTTTTCCTGGGCTCTCATTTGCTGCTGTATTTGGCCTGGGGTGAATAACAGAAGAACAAAGTGGGACCAACTGTCTTCTGAATGGTCAGGCATTGAAGGAGGGGAAACAGATTTCTAAATTCACACCCCTTCCATGGGAATAAGGAGCAATGTTCAAGAAGTAATGCACCCAATACCTGATGAATGTAACTGTAACCCCTCTGTACATCACCCCGACAACACCTGACTTCATCCCAACAGTAATTTTTTTAAAAAATAAAAATAAATCGAAGAGAACATCTCACTTAAAAATTGATGTCATCTGTCCTTTCCAATACCATTATTTAGAGGGCTTTTAAAAATATCTTTGTCAGTGATTGTAAATAGAGATTCCCTTCTTGAATACTCATTTGTTAAGCATGACATTTGAAATATGATTTAAAAATCCATGTTAATAAAATCTTTAAGAAATTAAAAAATATCTTTGTGAAAAAGGCTTACCTGAGCAAGTGGGCTGATTACAGTGGGACGTTGGGGAGGAGTCTGCTGCTGCCAGCCTTGAGATCAGGCTAGAGATCCACGTCCACGATGCTAAAGTTAAAAGTCCTCAATTCCTCAATAATAGTCCTTTCCCACACTGGAGGTTTTAAGTGAATAAAACACACTGAACAGACATTGCTTTCATGTTGCATATGACATGTGGCAGATCACAAGTCTTCTGGGGAAAAAATGAGCATTTTTAAAAAAGATCAGAGAATACTCCAGGCACCGATGGCTCACATCTGTAATCCTAGCTGATCACGAGTTTGAGATCTGAGTATAATGGTTCAAAGTTAGCATGGGCACAAAAGTCCATGAGAATCTTATCCCCAATTAACCACCAGAAAACTGGAAGTGATGCCATGGCTCAAGTGGCAAGGTGCTAGCCTTGAGCTAAAAAGCTCAGGGTCAGCACCCACGCCTAGAGTTAAAGGTCATGACCACTACCACCACCACCAACAAAAATTGATCAGGTCAGAGAATTAATTTAGTATTTTGTACTATATCTTCAAGTAGTAGTACCACATACCTACCATTCAATAAATTGGTTCATAAGTACAATGTACCTCAATTGATATCACTCTTTCTCCCCGTTACCTTTCTCCCCAATTCTCAACTTTCAGAGTAAGAGAATTGTAGTCCTAAGCTATTGATGCTGTTCTGAAAATTACAACTTTCGAATTACATTCCAGATAATAAATATGAAATTATCTTGTATTTATTTATGTTTTATTTTAATCCTAAACATATATTCACATTGGGCACAGAGATGCTTCTAAGTTATCATTTCAAGTATTTTATTTTTAGAATTTTAAACATTTAATAAATTGTATCAGCAAATAAAGAAATTTATTACTTTATTTTTGGCTCCATAACCATTTCTTGTTTTTTGTTGTTGTTGTTGTGTTTTGGTTATGTTGTTTTCAGGATAATTTTGGATAGGAAGGTGAAAGTGTACATTTCAGTCTTTAATACAACTTGACATTAAATATTATCCATGAGTAAAATATTTCTTACAGACATCTGCATGACATTAATAACAACATTCCCCCATTATTCCTAGCCACCTGATATATCCTGAATAGCTCCTGAAGCTTTTAGAAAAATTTTTTGACCTAACATGGGGACAATGATATAGGTTTTCTCTTTAACTCAATCTCTAAATCTCAATTCCACTTACCAATCAATCAACCTTATATTGTCATGAGAAACACTGACTACAACCAAGAATGTTTGTACTTGGTATCCAGCCATTTTGTACTCTCCACTGCACATTGCAAGGTGAGCTGAAGGTGAGAAGTTTCCTGTGTTACTCCTTCTTATCTCCACAACAGCTTCCTCCAAGACTCACATCAGTGTTCCTAGTTCACTGAATCGTCTTTGTATTGAACTAAAAAAAAAAATCTAAGACTCTTTCGTGATCATAGGAATAACACTGAAGTCTTACATTTACAGCAGGAACTGTGAAGAAGCCTCATTGTAAGGCTGACATTCTTCATATAAGAAGTCCTGTAGTTCTCAGGTTGTCCAGTTTATACATGCACACACTTATGTATCATGTATATATACATATATACTGTAGATATAGGATGTACTATATGATGACTAAATATATGTTATATAAATATTTGTGATGAAATATTAGCTATTAATCCATGGGCATGTCCCACAAATTTTCTTTTCTTATTTATTTTATTCTCTTAAATTATGTCACTTATGTATTTTGTTAAGATCCTCTGCTTTATGAAACATTGTTCAACGAATTATAACTCTTACACAGAAATGTATCCAAACAATCATTAGGGAATAACTTGAGAAAAAAATCATTCTAAAACAGGCTTTAGAATGGATGTTAACAAGTTTTCCTTATTGAATATCATGGGCTGAGTATTTGGGGAAAGTTTAACAAGGTGAATTAGGGCCGGGAGTTGCCTGGCATTCACAAAGATCCAGGTTCGATTCCTTGGTACCATATAAATAGAAACAATTCAGAAGTTGTGCTGAGGCTCAAGTGGTAGAGCTCTAGCGTTGAGAAAATCCCAAGGACAGTGAATGAGCTCAAGCCCAGGACTGGCAAAAAAAAAAAGGTGACGTAAGAGTAAATTTGAAAAATGACAACCACCTGGCATTCTCTCCTTTATAGGAAAATTCTAACAGCAATGTAGAAAGAAATAGAATGAGAAGGCAGAGATGTGCTGTGATAAGACCTCAGAGATTTGTTGCCATTGAGGAAAATACTTAGGATTATGAGATGTATGAGTTTAGCCATGGAAGTAATTTGGGCAATGATAGAAATTCCAAGGGAAGACACAGCAAAGTAGTTAACAGTAACGGAACAGTTACACACACAAGGAAACTGAGCAGACAGTTAAGGAGTGTAACTGCTGCCACCCTCCATTAAGCAGGGGTGGGAAGTGGGTGGGTCCCCTGAGGCACATCATTTGACCTCAAGCCCTATACTATAACAGCTACACTGTGGTTGTGGTTGTGCTCTTCACCTTGAGTCTAGACAAGATACCTGGAAATAAAGTAGCACAAATGAATTGGCTTTGTTCAAATAAATGGGACAGATATAAAAGAAAAGATTATAATTTCCATAGGGAAACTAGTAGACTGATAAGGAGGTCACCTAGAGCCCGAGAACTTAAGCCAGAGCCAAGAGCTACTCACACTGCCCTTTGAGACATGCATGGGTGAGGACAAGCCATCTAAGAGCACAACGTGAAGGAGCAGGAAAAACTCAAGGTGGAGTCCTCATAAGGCTTCCCAGACTGCTCAGTAGCAGCCCGCCTGAGATAACTGGTGTTTTGTTCATAGCAATTACTTCCTTTTTGAGCAACTGCTTTGGGTGGCAACATAGTGTTAGTGTCTCTGTCTCTTATGGCTCTGTACAGTAACTTGTTCATACAATTTTCCTCTTGATTCCTGGAATTTTCTTCAAACTTATTCTAATGTCAGGTTCAAGAACAATTTCACTGCCATCAAATTTGGGTCAGACCCACTTTAGGGTATAAATTTAAAATTACACAGGCTAAACACATATGTCATGGTCAATGTAATGAGATGACAACAAAACAAATAAAAGTATGAGAAGTCCAGGATATTTAGACTCTACTGCTATAAAGGAGGTAGAAGTAGAAGGAACTCAGTCCAGGACCAGCTCAGGCATTTTTCATCTGTGTCAGCAGATATCTGAAACATGAATTAAAGCAAAAGCAGTTAGCAATATTCTCTGTTGGCAGAGAGCTGGCCTACCAAGCCTAAGGCCCTGAGTTCTAACTCTAGTACTGTCAAAAAGATCTATGAGATACTGAAAGTAAAAACTATAATGACTCACAGATGGACTTTCTGTGCTAATAAAATCAAAATAACTTGCAGTTCATCTTTGATAAATAAATCCATTTTAAATAGCAAATAAGGGGGGTAAACTTTGGTTTAACAGAATCAGAGGCATGTTTCCTATAGAGGAAACAGATCATTCTCAAACCAGAATTTAAACTTCCAGATCTATGGGACCAGATATATCACCGAGGAAGAAGAAAAAGTTTTCAGACAAAAATCCTAAGGATACTCAAGAATTCTTACATTATTCCAACTTTGCTTTTTTTTGAACCAAAAAGCAAAGCAGTGTTAAGCACCACTCCCAGCTTGAGAAAATGTTCATCATCCTAAGAGAAAAAAGCATTCTTTCTTCATTCGTGTAAGTCCAGAAAATCCCTGATGAACTTGGGTTAAAAGGATAAGAGGCTTCCCATTCCTCCTTGTCCATCAAGCAGGTGTTTTACAGGTCCTTCGAGATTAGCAATGAAGAGAAATTGAGATCAAGCTGGAACTGAGAATTTGAAGGCTGCCTCTTCTGCCATCATTTCTACAAAGAAATAATGACCAGGGATATCGTTAGCTTAAGAAAGAGACACTGCTTATAAAAACTCTTTAGAAATACTGTGTCACAGGCCTTAGTCTGTGAAATGAATGGGTTTAGTGAACCATCAGAAATATACATCGGAAAAGCCTCAGATTCTTGAAAAAACTTCTGCACCTGAAGCAGGATAACTTAAGGAAACTGAAGCCTGTGAAGACAACTCATAAATATAATATTTACAAGTGCTATCTTTGCTTCAAGGAGAGACAACAGAATTCATTTCTTCGTAAGGGATGCATATCTCACCCAACTTGACAAAATGTATGCCTTCCTGAGAAAACACAAGTTACCTGTCCAAAATGCAGATAACAGGGCAACTTTTTGTCTCATGCTTCTGTTTTATGGCAAGATGCAATCTTACCTGGAAACTCAAAGTAACACCAGGTGTAATTAGAGGAAAAAAAGTCCATATGTTTGCATAACATTGAACCCAGATCCCCTGCATTTATTCTATAAATACACAGCAGCCCAAGGAACTGTGTGCTTCTAAGTCTATCTCCCTATGAGAACATTTGTCCTTCTTTTTGTGTATTTGTCCTATTGCCCATTTTTTATTTATAAAGCTCTGTCAAGTTTTCTTACTATCATGACTTGTCCAGAAATTCTTCTTCTGGGATTGAAGTCAAGGACCCTAGGTGAAGAGTTCCTATATTTAAAGGGAAGTTTCACTAACCCTCACCTCCACCTCCTCCATCTAGTGACACTCCCACTAGTAGCAAGGCTGAATAGTAATTGAAAAAATGTTCGGGGACTTACCAAACATCAAGAGTGTTTTTATAAAGTGAATGAATGTTGCTTTACAATATGATAGTTTATTATACATACAAAGGAAAAGTATTCTATACAAAATGCTTATTGTTTATGGACTGATTAGGGCCATAAATACAGAAATTTATTGTGACTACAATTCCTTAGTTATGAGTTGTAGTCTACTAGGGTTTTAAATTTCAACCAAATTTCAGGAAGATTTTGTCAAACTTCCAGTTTTGGGGCCTGTAGCTTTTTTTTTTTTTTGTCAGTTCTGGGCTTGGGACGAAGGGCCTGAGCGTTGTTCTTGGACCTTCTCAAGGCTAGAGCTCTAGTACTTGAACCTCAGCACGACTTCTGGCTTTTTTCTATGTATGTGGTACCAAGGAGTAGAACCTGGGTCTTGGTGCATGCTAGGCAAGCATTCCACTTCTAGGCCAAACTCCTGGCCCCGGGGCCTGTAGCTCTTACATGACTAACTTTCTTTATCACTCCCTTTTCTTTCCTCCAGGTTTTGAAATTTAGGACAAGTTTGCTTTTAGCATGCTAAACAATGACTAAAAAAATGTAAAACAAGCTACAGGGTGGCTCTCACCCGTAAATCCAGCTACTCAGGAGGCTGAGATCTGAGGATTTCAGTTTAAAGCCAGCCCAGGCACTAAAAAGTCCATGAGACTCTTCTCTCCAAGAAATCACCAGAAAACCAGAAGTACCACTTTGACTCAAGGAATAAGGAGGTAGCTTGAGCTGAAGGGCAGGGGCAGCACCCAGGCCAAGAGTTCAAGTCCCTCAACTGACCAAAAAAAACCCCTAAAACACAAAATACAAAAACAATGCCTATACTGTGAAAAATAATCTTCCAGAAAGCTATGTCTTTTTACACAGGGGAAATTTCAGTTATGTCCTGGATTAAATTCATATTATTGCCAAGAGTTTAGACTACAGTAGATAGCATCTGTGGCTAATAAATGGAAAACAGAGGCCAACCAAGAATTTTGCATTTATAATCTTACCCTTCAAAATTGATTACAAAGTAATAACGTCACTTTTATAAATGCAAATGAAGAGCAACTCGTATGTGTAGACATACTCCTGAGCACCCAATAAACTTTCAGATCCAAAGGAAGGGATAGGAAGTGTCCTGAACCCAGTGCTGGCTAGGGTTGTAGAGGCCCTAGAAAGAGTTCAGAAACAAGAAAGATGGGACCAGCAGCCTGGCCGAGTGGTAATGTGCCTGCCTAGCATTCATGAAGCCCTGGTTCAAATCCTCAGTACCACATACACAGAAAATGCTAGAAGTGTTGCAGTGGCTCAAGTGGTAGAGCGCTAGCCTTGCCCAGGCTCTGAGTTCAAGCACCAGGAGTGGCAAACAGAAAAAATAAACACCAAGGAAGATGCTAAAACTGAAGAAAACTTTCTTCAACTTATTTGATGATCACATCTAGGAATAAACAAACCATTGTGCCACATCAAGACTGTCACTTTAGAACATTATAGCACCTGTTATGGATTTCAAGGGCAAAAGCATGCATCTGAGGGACTTGATACAGAATTCCAAAGTTTGTCTGAACTATAGATCTGTTTTAACCACACTAATAGCACATTTCTTCTCTTCTTTCTACATTACACAGATTATATTAAGCAAAATGAAATGACCAAAATTAAGCTTTTAAGCAATTATCTAGAAAAAATGAGAATGACTCAATATTTATGGAAATTCATCCTTTTCAAATAACAGTGTAAAATACACCTGGGAAAGAGTGGAAGAATTAGGAAGCAGGCCAATAGCAGGAGGAATCATGAAGTTTGCTATCCTTTGTAGGACACACACATTAGATCTCTGTTGCTCTTCTTGATCACAGTGAATGTCATGGCTCTCAGGAGAGGCCCCACCCACCTGTTAGTGTGTCTCTCTCCACTGCACCCACCAGGTCATTTGCATATTGCTCCCAGGGGAGGAGCTTCCTTGCAAGTCCCACATAAGAGCTCAGCTCTCAGCTTGCCTGCACTGAGCAGCACTGCTTCCTGTCAAAATGAGGTGCCCTGCTCAGCTCCTGGGGCTGCTCATGCTCTGGGATCCCAGGTAAGAGCACAGTGGAGCTGGGGAAGGGGCTGGGGAGGGGCTGAGCTTTGTGTCCACAGCTCCCCGTGTGTGCTGTGTCCATAAGAACCTACTGTGATACATGGATCTGTGAGAGGAAGATTCCAGAAAGAGCAAGGACATGTGCTCTGCTTAGGACCACATAATAGGATCGTGCTGTGCAAATTTGAGATGAGAGTTTCTCATGATTTATTAGCATCAGTGTGTTGTGCGTGTGTGTGTGTGTGTGTGTGTGTGTGTGTGTGTGTGTGTGATTTATTGAACAGTTTGGTTCATAAAACCTCCTTAAAAATTTATAGTGTGAAATAAATTAAGAAAGAAGTTTGAAATTAATCCTGTCCTCTTCTCTATTTTAGGATCCAGTGGAGATGCTGTATTGACTCAGACTCCAGTCTCAATGCCTGTCACCCTGGGAGAGGCAGCCTCCATCTCCTGCAGGTCTAGTGAGAGCCCCCTGCATAGTAATGGAAACACCTATTTGCATTGGTACCTGCAGAAGCCAGGCCAGTCTCCACAACTCCTGATCTATAAGGTTTCCAACAGATTTACTGGGGTCTCAGACAGATTCAGTGGCAGTGGGTCAGGCACAGATTTCACACTGAAAATCAGCAGGGTGGAGACTGAGGATGTTGGAGTTTATTACTGTGGGCAAAGTACATATTGGCCTCCCACAGTGATACAGCCCTGAACAAAAACCACCCTGCTGGAGGTGGCACAGCTGTCACAAGTAGCTTGTTTGGGGAGCAGCACAGAAACTTTTCTGAGTAAATGTGAGAGCAAGGAGCTCTCAGCTCAATAAATCACAGTTGAGCTCAGAGTACCATGAGTGGCTCTGCTACCTGAAATGGGGCAACAGCCATGACATGGCACAGGCAGCAGGAGAATAAATGTGGTTCATTCAGCTTCTGATGATATCATAGATCATGATATAATTGATTAAATCCTCATTGAGATCCTATCTTCTTTTATATCTTGTATTAATTGGATTTGAGTACCACTAATTGGGACAATATTTAGCATTATTAAGAAGTGTTTTTAAAATAATTCTCTCCTTAGGCTGAGGTGCTGGGATTTATCAGCTCAATTTTAGCTTCAGCTATACTGTGAATTTGAGTCCTGTCCTTGTTAAATGATGAAACTCATTCAAAATCAAAACAAAACAAATGTGGGCAATGATTAATATTATGGTGTTTATTTCTGTTATTTTGTCATAGCCACTGAGATAAATAACTACCACAACCTTATGTATGTCAGCCATAAGGGAGGCATTAATGCCATCAGATTTTAATTCAAGAAAGAACTTCTGCTGGAGACCAGTCTTGGGAGAACACATTATTTTGTGATCATAACAACAGAGAGAGAGAGAGAGAGAGAGAGAGAGAGAGAGAGAGAGAGAGAGAGAGAGAGAGAGAGAGAGAGAGAGAGAGAGAGAGAGGGAGAGGGAGAGGGAGAGGGAGAGGGAGAGGGAGAGGGAGAGGGAGAGGGAGAGGGAGAGGGAGAGGGAGAGGGAGAGGGAGAGACAGAGACAGAGACAGAGGGAGGGAGGGGGAGGGAGAGAGGAGGCTCATTTTAACCTTATTAACTCTTATCAGTGCAGAGCCTGTTGGGATGGGGCTATGGTCCTAAGAAAAATTTGTATAGAGCAATGGCTGGAAAAAATGCTCACAGGTTCAAATGCACAATATGTCAAATACCAGTGGGTGTGAAAATACTAGAATGTTGGCAGTTGTCACAAGTAGTTACAAAGCCATTTGAAATTTCCTCATCTGGTGGAATCTTGTGTCTTATAAACAATTTGTTGCAAAGAAGTTTCGTAGACTTGCTCAAAAAGTACACAACTTGAGTTAAATATTGCAAAAGAAAAAAATACTTGCATTTTATTGTTAAAAATAAGTGTATTTTCCTGTTTCCAGCCACCTACTTCCTCTATTTAGGACTTACCTTCTCCCTCCACAGACATAGTAGAGTAAGCAGCCTTCTACACTGCTTTTCCTTATGGAGCAGTGACAGGGGCTCAAGAGTAGCGAGACCTGTGTCCATGATAGCCATTCCCCACCCAACAAAACATCAACACTGAGAGCTGTGAAACACATTACTCTAGAGGAGGCCCTGCAGAACCTCTGTGGTTAGTGTCATGGAGACAGAATACACAGCACCTGATGACCAGAAGACACAGCAGCACCTGCATCACTGAGGGCAGAGCAGAGACAGAGCCAAAGCCCATGTTACAGATGCCATTACAAGTTAAGATGTCATTATACTATGTTTTATCCATATTGTTTCTTGCTAGACCTGGGTCTTGAACTCAGGGCCTGAGCACTGTCCTTGAATACATTTTGCTCAAGGTTAGTGCTCTACCGCTTGAGGCACAGCACCACTTCTCGCTTTTCCTGTGTATGTGGTACCAAGGAATTGAACCCAAGTCTTCGTGCATGCTAAGTGAGCACTCTACCACTAGGCTAAGCTCCCGGTCCTTCATATTTCTGAAGTGTTTATTTTTAAAGAAATGTTTTAAGCCCAATTATATTATGCCAGGAAATGGAGATCCTTTTCAACGTTAATGTAGATGATGATGTATTAAAGGAGGCAATTTTGACACTATGTTATTATATAAAGAATGAAAATGCTGTCATCCAAGAAAATACAAGCTCACATGATATAGTCATTTATCAGAACTCATCTTAGTTTTTATTCTAAAAATAATCATTTTTTTTGAAAATATGTCCCATAGTTTCTGATTAAAATGATAGTGTAAAACATTGGAGCTAGTTATTTTCATTACAACTGCACATCAGGCCATATTCACCACAAAAAGATATTTAGCTTAGTAGGACACAAACCCAGTGAAATTATCTTTTCTGGTCAGATTCTTTTTAATGCAATTAATTGGATTCTATGGTTATTATCATTGTGTATTTTCCAGAAGAAAATAAAAGAAAAATATATAAGAAGAATTTGGCAATACAGTTCTTCAAAATATGTATCTGTATAAAATTACAGTGTGAGAATAAACATCCAAGTTGTGCTGATTTCACTTCATTACTATATGAAATGTGAGGACTATGCACATACGTCTTTGGGCTAGATATATGAACCAAACTTCAAAGCTGTAATATACTGGAAATAGATTTATGTCAGTAATAGACTATTCCACTAGTCTATTTTCAATAGCATAGAATATAAGCAGACGATTAGTAATGAAAAGTATGGTAGCATTATTTCTTTAAAAGAAGAGACCAGTTAGATAGTCAAGACAAAGTATATCTGCCACCAATTGCATGTCATACATTTTTTCTCATGGCACATTCTTTATGTGATAACTATGTATTAGTCCAAAATGTCTTAATATTTTTAAAAACAATAGAGAAGTTCAAATGAGTTTTACTAATGAAAAAGCTTGAGCATCCAGTAATTTGTCTTAGTGGTAGAGTGTTTGCCTAGAATGCACAAAGACCCAGGTTCAATTCCTCAGTACCACATAAATAGAAAAGCAGGAAGTGGTGCTGTGGTTCAAGTGGTAGAGCTCTAGCCTTGAGAAAGCCCAAAGACAGAGCCCAGGACCTGAGTTCAAGCCCAGATCAGGCAAAAAAAAAATGTGGCAAGGAGCATAGCCTAGTGGTAGAGTGCTTACCTAGCATACAGGAAACCCTGAGTTCAATTCCTTTGTACCACATACACAGAAAATGCCAGAAATGGCTCTGAGGCTCAAGTGCCAGAGTGCTAGCCTTGAGCAAAAAGTTTCCAAGGACACTGAGTTCAAGCTACTGGAATTACCTGTATCCCTGATAATCTAGGACAAAAAGCGATCACTAAAGGAAGGAGTTGTGTCCATGAGTGAGTATATATTCGGGGAGAAGTAATGTAAGAAGGAAATGAATGTTAAGAAGGAGGGGAGAAGGAGAAATCAGTCATAAAATACAATGCACATCCTTTAGAATTAAGAACATTGAGGAAAGAGCTGAGTTGAGGAGGGATGAAACAGAATCAACAGAGGGGTAATATTGAACAACATGCATTGTGTTCTGTTTGTTGGATGGCAATTCCTTTATACAGTTACTTACAGATAATTTTTAAAAGAAAAATCATATAGGTAGAAATGTATTCCATGGCATCAGTGTCCTTGGAAGAAAAGGTATATGGGATCCTCAGACTGCTTACAGACACCCAGCTTCTTGAGAACATGCTAAGAAAGAGAACCATCAGCACAGTCATCTTCTGGACATCCCTAACCTCCAGAAACTTGGGAAAAGAAACTCCAGTTGATGAGTAAACCTTGCTTCAGCTATTTTCATTCATTTTGGCAGCCTCAACAAATGAATATACCAAAGCAGCTCCCTGTGATCGGGACACACTTTTGTGTCAATTTTGGACACGGAGTCCTTAACGTTGTCCCTATTGCTCCTGCTGCCCTGCCGTGGGTAAGGAAGAAGGAGTCAGGTTCCATCTTCATTGTGTGTGCCTTGAGCATTGTGTGTGTGGATGAAGATGTTTGCCTGCTTGGTTATTGGAACAGAATGGCATTTTTAATTAAGCATGCTTTGTGAAGAATGAGGCATGCGATGCATGATGGTTATGAGTTTTCTTTTCCTGCCTTTGGGAATGGAAAAACAATGCTTTGTTCCTTTATTTTCTCTTGACCCAAATGGTCATTCACATAGAACTATCATTAAGGAATAGAAAATCTATTTTCTGAGTCACAGAGAGAGTAATGGATCCCTTTACAAAAGACACCACAGACTGGTTAAACCTTGTGAACTTCAGGGAAAAATAGAGTCTCTGTAGTCACATACATACAACCAGGTGTGCCCTGGGTCCTGTGGGACTCGGAGCCTGCGCTGGGTGATATACAGAAATGATCCATCTCTGAAGCTGCGCCCAGCTGTGAAAAGGCCTTGATGATTTGCATGTGTCCAGAGCACAGCCCCTTTACCAAAGATATCTCAATAGACTGCTCACCCCTTGTACAGAAGTCAGTGCCAATCACCATACAGCATGGACATGAGGGCCCCTGCTCAGCTTCTGGGACTTCTGCCTCTCAGTTAAGGACAGCAGTAGAAATTTTCTCAGTTCAATGTAGTCAGTACTGCCTGGATTTTCATGGAAATTCTTTCCAAACATGATTGTTTTCATGTGTCTGATCTCTGGTTCCAGATGTGACATCCAGATGACCCAGTCTCCAGCTCTCCTGTCTGCATCTCTAGGAGACAGCATCTCTATCACTTGCAGATCCAGTCAGACAATTAATAGATTGTTAGCTTGGTACCAGCAGAAAATAGGGGAAGCACCTACACTTCTGCTCTATGAAGCATCCAGCTTGCAGTCTGGGGTCCCATCCAGGTTAAGTGGCAATGGATCTGGAACAGATTATTCTCTCACCATCAGCAGCCTGCAGCCTGAAGATGCGCCACTTATTACTGTCAACAGCATAATAGTTGGCCTCCCACAATGATACAAGTCATAACATAAACCTCCCAGGAAAGCAGCAGTGAAAGACTTCTCTGTCTCAGCTGGTTTTTCTGTTTTGTTTAGTTCTATATTTTTTTCATATTTACCCATGTTTGGGAGGCTACTAGAAGAGTTTTATAGGAGCCAAGAAGGCATCTCTTCATGCTGTTTTTTTCCCTTTCACATTCTCAGCATGACAAACATGGCAATTCCCTTTCTGATATAGAAGAAAGAACATTTTATTTGATAACTCTGAGTTACCATTTCATTAGGAATTGTACGTTAGACAGAAGCTAGCCAGGATACTCTGAGCAAGAATTGTATCTATACAGAGAATTAGGAACTAAACTGTAGCTTTTAATATACTGATGTAGCAAGAGAAGTCAATAGAATCAATACTTTATCTGATGCTTCCCCATAATGCAGGTGTTCTTTTATAGGCTAGATGGTCTTTCCTGTAGGAATATCCAGGGAGAGGTTATAGGTGGTCTCCCTTGTCAGGCACCCCTTGGTTCTCAAGTCCTCACCAGTATTCATATGTCTGATTGCTCACTTTAGTATATATTAAATCATGTTCTGGTTTCTAAATCTCTAAAAAGAACCCCTTCACAAGCACCTCTTTGTAAAAAGTGTGAAAAGAGTAGAGAATCTGGGCTATATGCTTGTGAAATCAATCCCAAAACAGAAGCCGACCCCCATGTTTATGAACAGCCTTCATCACAGCATGTTGACATACAAGGAGCTTTATCTGAATTACAAAGCTGGAGTTTCAAAGTAAGGAACCACAACTGGGAATTATAGAGCATGTAAATGTATATTATTGTAATTGAACTTGAAAAAAAATAGCACAACTGTGGATTTTCCTTCCAGAATGAGATAACATAGGAAGACATAGGAATAGCCACGAGAAAAGGAAGGTCACATGATTGAAATCAGCTATTTGGTATAATACCCAGTCTGGCTCATGTGTTGAGCTGGAGATCCCCAGTGGAGTTGACCTTACACCATGAACCAGGTCGGTTTTTTTTTTAGTTTTATTTTATTGTCAGGGTCATGCATAGAGAAATTACAATTACATTCATAATATAGAGAATTCATTACTTCTTGAACATCATTATACTTTCCTATGTTTTACTTCTACTTTCCCTCCCCCCCACGCACTCCTGAATCATAAATTCAGGAAATTGTTAATTTCCAACATATTGTCCTATGAATATCGCTATTACATTAGATCACCCTTTGTCCTTTGTCTCATCACCTTGTTGTTCCCCTTCCTTTCCCTAATTCAAATGTACAAATAAACAGATATACAATATGTCATATACCAAAGTCAGATACAACAGGGGGATAAACCATAAGGGGAAACAACAACAGCAAAAAGAGTAAAATATAAGTTCATGCTGGCATGGATGGTAGCTCACTTCTATAATTTCAGGAGGCTGAGATGTAAGGATCGAGGTTCAAATCCAGCCTAGACACAACAAAGCCTGTGAGATTCTTATCTCCAATTAATCACTAGGAAACTGGAAGTGGTACTGTGGCTCAAGGGATAGGGCACAGCCTTGAGCTGAAGAGCATAGGGACAATGCCCTGGTCCAGATTTCAATTCCCAAGACTAACAAATATAATAATAATAAGTTTGCATAGTATGTTAAAAACAACAACCACAAGAATAAATCTCTTGTTTCCCTCTCTGGGAGTTCATTTCCCTGAGCCTAATACTATGTGGCCATATACCCATAACTTTTGAGATAGTGCACTCCTCAGCTACGAAAATCTTAGACACATAATGATTATTACAAATGAAGGAGACCATGGAAACTATGTTTCTTTGAGTCTGGCATACTTCACTGAATATGATTTTTTCCATATCTTTCCATCTCCTTATGAATGGGGAAATGTCATCCTTTCTGATGACAGCATAAAATTCCATTGTATATAGGTATCACATCTTCTTGGGCCATTCATCTACTGATGGGCATCTGTGTTGGTTCCATATCTTAGCTATAGTAAATAATGCTGCTATGATCATGGTTGGAAGGTATCTTTAGTATGTCCTTGTTTATGGACATTATGGTAAATGCCCAGGAGTGGGGTTGCTGGGTCATAGGGGAGTTCTATGTTTACTCTTTTGAGGAACTGCCACACTGTTTTCCACAATGGTTGAATAAGTTTTATACTCCCACCAACAGATTAGTAGCGTTTCCTGAACCAGATAGATAGTGAGATGAATTTATTTGGAAATATCTAAGGATTGAAGAGATCTCTGGTCAGATTCTGATGCTACTGAAAGTTTTTGAGGGAGAGCATTAGGCAACACTGTAAGTTACATATGTTTTTTACGGTTTCCTGTTAAAATTCACCTTAGCCCATAGGACAAATTTCTAATCAATGTAGCAGAGTATACTTGAACATCCCAACATTGATTCTGCCAGCATGTGTGAAACAAAGTGATCATTCAAAAGCAACTATGTAGCTAAGATACCAATGACAGGAAATAAACTCAGGGAATGTAAAGATCAGAAGGAAGATGCAATGACACTAATTAACTTGCTGTAGACAAAAGGGAAAATTAGCACATCCCTGCAGAGGAAACCCATGGGACTCATGAGGGTTTAGTATACATTTATAGCTCACTCAATCTCATTCCCCAGTGTACACATCAGTAAACGTCCCATGGAAACTAACCGTCTGCTCTTTTGAAGAATACCACCGGTGCCTAGTCTTCTAAGGTAGTTCACACAACTTCCCCTCCTTGGCTGGGTTATCCTTTCTCTGTCAGAATCTCTCTGACTGAGACAAATCACGTAATTTGGCTAATTTTATTAAAGGCAAGTTGACATATCTACAAAAGTTCATTCTTTCTCAGGAATTTCATGGTATCTGATTTTCATTTGACTCATAATATTCCAATATCATCAAAAAACAATGTCTGAATTTCTTTGTTTTTTTAAAATTTTTATCCTCATTTATCACAACATGTCTAACACTGAGCACTAGGTGAATTAATAAATGCACTTTACATGATTATCCAGAGGTTACCGAAAAAGGAAAAGAAAACTAAATAAGGTTAATAATGCCATCATCAAAATTACATGCAGAGGATAATGAAACTGACTTCTACATTTTGATAATATGCTTGTCAACTTATGCAACTTTAAATATCATACACTTGAAATATATATAGTGAGATACAAATATGTAGATATACTATATAGACATATGAATAAATATGTAGACATGGATAGATAAATAGGTATCTTCTATCATCATCCACTGGGAATGGACTTTGGAGATGATTCAGGATCCTGGGATCTGTGATTTGTTCAGGCAGAACTGTTTTCCCAGGTTCAGAAAATGCAGTGAGACACAAACCTTGCTGGTAGAACTCTGAAGAAAATGAATAATCAATTGTATAGCAAACAGAGCCTGATATTCCAGGCCCCCCCTCAAACAAATGTGTCTTATATTTCATCTTCTCTGGAACTAGATCCTGTCAAACTTCGTGCTGGTAAGATCCCTTGAAGTTTGTCCCTAAAAATGCTGCAAGAGGACCACACCCAGATTTTATTCATCTGCATTCATTCATCAATAATACTCTCAGGGTCCCAATGCTGAAGAGTACGGATGTTGAAAGGAAAGCTAGCTCCCCTTATACTATTGCTGAACTGGGCTGGGACATCCAGGGAAAAGACACAGATGTGACACATGAGGTCTTCAAGTCTAAGTCCAAGTCTTGCACAGATCCAGCATGTTTCTAGAGGGACATATGCATTGTCTTGATAAGAGATCCAGACCCCAAGCTACTGTCTGGGTCAGGTTTGTAAATCCCCTGGCTGATAAAGAGTAAAATATAAAAGTAGAATTTACACTGCAATGCAAACACATACATTGTCCATCAGTGGGATTCTTTGAGCAAATGTTTCTGTTATCTAATAAGGCCTTCATGCTTCTGTGCTGTGGGAAATACCACATGGATTTAAATTAAGAAAACAGGTAGTCAGTAGAATCCTGGACATTAGAATGGACCCTCAGTAGGAGATGTGAATGAATCAATGGAAATCATGGACTTATAATTTTTGTTCTAAATTGAATAAGCAATAGACTGCTGTAGCAGTCATTTACTGTAAGAACCATGAATACATTTACCATGAAATGACAGAAAAGATTATTATCTATATATTACCTTTTTATTAAAATGCATCACACAATTTCATGCTCATAAAGAATTTAAAGAGATGGCATTTTTTGTTTTTCCCCCATGAACATTTTATAAGAATGAGTTGGCTCTAATTTCCTATACTTATTACACTGTTATCTGTGATTTCTACAGAGATATGACCCTGAATAATCTCACTTTAAGAATGAGACACATGTCTCCCGTGAGTGTGTTTTCTACGATGCATTGCAGTAATAGTCTTTCAGATAGATTCTGTGATGGAATGGCCTCAAAGAACATTGTCTCCAGAGAAATCCATGCTACCTAGCCTTGGCTTGGACACAGTGGGAACTAGGGACTGTGTGGAGTTGATGAGATGAGCTAGCCCTGCAGCCACCCCTACTTCTATTCAGCCCCTGCTCATTTGCATGCACATAGAGCACAACCCACTGCCCTGAGCACTTCTTCAAAGTCTGCCCACACCCTGGGCAGCAGTCAGCCCAGTCAGCACACAGCATGGACATGAGGACCCCTGTTCAGCTTCTGGTGCTCCTGCTGCTCTGCCTCCCAGGTAAGGGAGGAAAGTACTAAGGGTATATTCAGTTTAATGGGTTTGATTACTGCTGTCTGGTGTTTGTGGACTCATTTTATAGCATTCTTAATTGTATAGCTCTTTGTTATGTTTCCTATGCCAGATGCCAGATGTGACATCCAGATGACCCAGTCTGCATCCTCCTTATCTGCTTCTCCAGGAGACAGAGTCACCATCAATTGCAAGGCCAGTCAGGGCATTAACAGAGGATTAGCCTGGTATCAACAGACACCAGGGAAAGCTCCTAAGCCTCTGATATATGGAGCATCCAGTTTGGAGTCTGGAGTCCCATCCAGGTTCAGTGGCAGTGGATCTGGCTCAGATTACTCTCTCACCATCAGCAGCCTGCAGCCTGAAGATGCTGCCACTTATTACTGTCAACAGTATTATAGTTGGCCTCCCACAGTGATACAAGTCATAACAAAAACCTCCCAGGGAAGCAGAAGTGAGAGGCTGGGCTACCCCATCTGCTCCTCCTGCTGCCTCCACCTGCTGACAGTGCATCTCAGATATAGCCTGGCTCTCAACATAACTACAGGTGTAGGTTGGAGCTTCCAAGGAGGCTCCTCAGTACTCTCTCTTTCAGCCTCCTAAGCCACAGAAGCACAGACAGGGCCATGTTTCTTCTGATACAAAGGTTCCTTTGGGATTCACATAAGTGAACACAAGCCAGCTTCTCAGTATCTAGACTGCTGGAGAACTTGCATGTAGGAGTGTGGGATTCTCTGGTTCCATGAAGCTGTCCTAGGGTTTGGGCCACATAATCTTGTGATTCTCCACCCTGGGCAAAAAGCCAGTGTGGGCCAATGAAGTTTTTGTCTACTCAACAACCTCTCCAGGGGATTCTCCATGCCTCACCTCTATTCAGATATCAGCCTGCTTATGTCAATCTCACAGAAGAAGGCCTGAGGACATGACTCTGGAAGAAACAAGAGCATAAACAGGTATTTCAGAAATGCAACCATAATGATCATAGTGATGGATTAAGATAAATTGTCACATCGGCCCCAACTCTTCAAATTCCCACACTTATAATACGTGTATGCGTGAATATGAAGTCATAGAAAAAAAATGGAGCACCCTCATTAAATCTTGTAGGAAACTAATAAGGTAGGATTTGTGTGAAACGTTATCTGTTGTCCATGATCTTACACGCAATAACCATTGAAAGAATGTTCTGAAAGAGCCGCGGAGACCCGCACCCAAGGACGCACACACGGACCACTGGATGCAATGAGCAAGAGGGTTTTATTCGAGCATGCTCGGGCTCCCAGGTACACGTGACCTCGAGATCCGCAAGGTTCGGGTCAGTGGCTGAGAGCCCCGAACTGTCCTGGGGCTGGTTTTTTTATAGGTCCACACACTCCGTTACAGCAGAGCCCGCGCTTCTTTAGCCAATAAGTTTAAAGCATTACAACAAGGTCTGCACGCAGGCAGCCAATAATTTTAGAACAAACCATACAATTTGACCAATCACCATTTAGATAGTGTTCGTGCTAAGTTGCACATCTCTGGCCCCTGGTATGAGGAAACAATCCTTGGTATGAGGAAACAATCCGTGGTATTCAGCAAGATGTGAGCTCTTGCTTTGGAGGGTGAGGGGCTCTTGCTGCAATCCATTTTTACTACTAAGGGAAAAGGGTAGGTTTAGGCTTTACACAAGTTTTTGCCCAGTTATGAAAGGCACGGGCATTAGCAAGACATGCTTACAAACTATTCTATGACCTCCTGGTTCTGATTAATTTTTAGTGACCATGTACAAGTGACTGTTGGATATGGCTTTCCACATTGTGTCCCCATAGTGTCTCTCCACACAGGAATACTTGTTTGGTTGCTGGACTTGAAATCAGGTCCTGGGCACTGTCCCTCAGCTCTTCAGCTTAAGGCTAGAACCCTGCCACTTCAGTCCCGAACTCAGGGCTTGAGTGCCGCTCCCCAGCTCTGCAGCTCAAGGCTTGCACTCTGCCACTGTGAGTCCCGAGCTTGGTGCTTGAGTGCTGTAGCTAGCACTCAGTCACTTAGAGCTCCAAAGCAACTCTGCCTTAATGGCACTCCCCTGTCAGATTAGACACCACAGTCTCACAGGGACTGACTGTTTCGCCCGGGCTGGCTCAGAACTGCGGCTTTCAGATCAATGAGTCCTACAAAAAGGCCACTTTACTCCAATTTAGAAATGACAAAGTGGTCAACATAGAAATAGTTTCCAAGCATGATCTTACCTGGAACTTGGTAATAGTCAAAGAATACAAAAGTAAGCTAAGTAACAATCAAAATACAGGAATAGGCTAAATCCCAGGTTTACACCCATCAGGTGGTTGAATGAGATAAGATAAGGATTAGGGAGCTTCCCAAGCTGGGGGAACTGACGGGAAGTTCTCATTCAACTGTCAAGGAGTAGTTTTATGGCCCGCAGGCTCCAATTCCTTAGTTAGCAAAACACCTGGTTATAAGCATGAGCTAAAACTTAGAGTGGCAGTCCTATGATTCCGACTTAGGGTCTTTCAGTTCTAGACAAAATAATTCAGAAGCAAAACAACATCGAAACACCAAAGACTTGAAAAATCAGTAGGAAATTCTTGGTTTAAGAATTCTTTTCTTACTGATTTTCAGAAGCATTGTAATTGGATGCAATCATACTCATCATTTCTTGCTGTTACTTCTGGGCAATTGGAAATCTCTTCACAAGTGTTTTTCCCTTCAAACATTTCCTCTAGTTTTCATAGAGTACTTTCGAAGTTTCAGGTCACCCTTTATAATCATGAATGCAATTTACATTTTTAATTTTTTTTCAATTTACACTTTTTAATGATGTGTTTAGGGAAGTGGATTTAGTCTTCTCTGTGTCCCAGCAGGAATTTTTGAAGAGTCTCTTTTCCCCAGGAAACGTTTTTGAAACTTGGAGTAAAATTCAGAGGGCTATAGTTGGTGGGTTTATTTCTGGGTCTTCTTCTTTTTCTCTTAGCCTACAGGTAGCACAAGTTTTCAGAGAAATTTAATCCTGGGGAAATTAATGCCAGTGAAATAAATGATTCTTAGGTGCACCTGTATGAGCTGGTTGCCTGGAGGTGTACCATTTTCTCAAAGGAAAGGTTTGCACAGGAGTTCACTTTCAGATTCTTGCAAACTTTATATTGATGTTTAGTCAATTCTTGATATGATCTCAAAGTGTCCTATTTCCCTGACACAAAGCTTCAGGCTACTTGTGCTGAAATGAGGCCTACTTTAGCCTCAACTTTCCACAGGCAACTCTGACCAAACTTCACTTTGTTCCAGGTGGTTCAGCTCTTCATTTTGTTCTGGATTTTCAGTACAAATCTAGCTAAAGGACATTTAAGACAATTCTTTCCAGATCCTTTCTTATCCATAAACTATCCTGTTTTCTCAAGTCCCTTCCCAAGATTTTCTTTACTAACTCTTCTCTTTCTTTTTCTTTATTTTACTATAGCCCTCATTTATAGTTAGCACTTCTCACCTCTAGGCTGTTCAGCACTGAATGAAAAATTCCCTTAACCCAGCCAGAGGCACCATGATGGCTACAAAAACCTAAGGGAATTTGAACTTTACACAGATTAAATGTCTGACCACCAATGTTTTCAAAGCAATCTATGAAGCAGCTGTGGGGCAGTAGAGTTAATCAGGATAGAATGTGAAGCAGCAGCCTTGTCTCTCTGCAGCTCCAATGGAATGTCACACCTCCTGCTGGGTCACCTGCAAATGTCTGCACAGACTGGTTAAAGAAGCTTCACTTAATGTCAGACTTTGGTGAATTCTCCCAATGATTTCTTGGTTGCTTTACCTGAGCACACTCGTTTTTGCAGGCTGGCACTCCATTGGTTTTTAGGACAATATAGGGTTGAGATTCCAAAGTAATATCAGGGTAACAACTTTTAGTAAAAGATTTCTTTAAAAGAGTCTAGGATTCTCTAGACAGGTATAGAAGATTTGAACCTATAGCCATTTCCCACAAGTGCAATATCCACTCTTGCCCATCTGTTACTGCTGTTTCCCATGCATCTAACTTATTTTCTCTTACTTTACAAAAATGACTCTGGTCTCTTCATCTTAAGGGGGTTGATGGGCGAAGATCCATCTTCTATAACTTCTTCAAGCTGACTCAGGGGCATTGTCTCTATACCTAGCCAGGGACCCTAAAAGCTTAGCCTATTTTACCAAGAGGTTACCAGGATTAGATAGTAGGAACAATATTTTACTCTAAATTGATCATATAAAACTTACAACAACTGCACAAACCTTTTCTTTAGCTACAACAGTGTCGTTTACTTAGCACCCATTTACAAAGGCATTTTCTTGATTGTCTGGGGAAACTTAATCTCTGTGTCCCTAACAATGCTTCAGTTGTCAGAGTAGGCCTAAATAGATCAATAGGGACACAGTCTCAGGACCACAAACTTTCCTGAATTCGTGTCTGGTGGCCCCCATGGGTTGCATAAACCAGTATTTGCCTGATTCTTCTGATAATAAAAATGGGGAATTCTGAAGCTGTTTCTGTATCAATTTTAGTAGCTCCACTTGTTTTTTCTGCCAATAGGCCACTGCTCCACCCATACATGGTTGTGTGATTTCCAAGTTAACTGTGGCCCCTAAAATTGGGGGAGCAGTTTTATGCCAATTTTCTCATAAACAATGTAATCCTCATAGAATGTGACATTCATATCTTGTCTCTCCATAGAGATTATTGGGCAGGTCATCTTTAAGAACAGGGGCTGAATGGCTCTCACCAGGGCAGGGGGAGTGGTGCTTGCTATTTGCTAAGAAGCTGCTAGGCTGCTTAAGCCATGGAGCTGGGGCCTGCAGAGTTTCTAAGAGGTGGGAAATTAAGGCCTGGGAGGAGATCTGAATTCCAGGGAGGCATTGTTGTTGCAACTGACCTCAGCTTCATCATAAGAGGCCATTTTCCTCTGTGAAAACTGTCTCCTCAAAAGTATTGCTCATACATGATTGTCTTCTAGTGTTGAAGAGTATTCAAGGTGGTAGGCATTGTTTCAAACATTTGTTCTATAAAAAAAGGGGATTCCTGAGGGATGGACTTCCCATCCCAGGAAATAAAGGGTACTGAGGGGCATAAGGGAAACTGCATAGAGAACCCACCAGGATAAGTGGGAGGTCTGCTGTCATTTTGTTGTTTGAGACCAATCAGGGGTGCATAAATTTGCTGGCCTGTGACTTTATTTACAGGGGCAGCAGAGCACTCCCCCAGGGGCCCCTAGTATGCACCCCTTTCTGACACTGCCAGACTACATTCTCCCAGGTGGACTCCTCCTGCCCTGCAAGAATTCAGCATTCTAATTACATCAAAGCAGGTTTAAACAAGTGAGTCAATATAACCTGTGAAAAAGATTTTTGAAAAATACTTTCATTAAGAAAAAAATCAAGAAAAATATTTGAAATCAATTTTTGATTGCCCAAGTATAATGGTATTTGAAGTACAATTTGATGTTTGGGTATGTGTATACATTGTGCAGTGATCTAATTGATCATTGATTAGCAGTTAGTTCATCAACTTAAACATTTATCAAGTTCTTATAATCAGAGAATTTTTTTTCTTCTAGAAAGGAGATACTAAAAAAATTTATTTCAGCTTACCTGTTAACAGCGCATCATACATTTCAATTTAATAATCAGAAAAGTAATTTCTGATAAATTTGATAATATAAAATTCATAATAATTTTACAATAACCTTGTTTTACCCATTGAAAATAGTATGGAATCATGATTATTTAGGAAATATTTTAGTAAATATGAAGATAAAAATAATAAAGACAGTGTGCCCCTGTTTGGGAAGGTTTGGACATTAATATTTTTTGTATATTGCTTGAACTCACAGTGTTATTTCTACCTGAGTTTAAATAAAACCACACAGAAAAATAAAAATATGAAAACATGTCAATAATTGAAACACATTTAAGATAATTATGGAGCTATATAACAGGCACAGTTATATAGTGACATATATTACTTTAATATTTACCAGATTAACCAGAAGTGTGCCTTCCATATACCATGTGGATGTACTGAGAGACATAAATTCATATGTATTAAAATACATTTTTATGTATGGAAATGTGTATGGAAGGGAGGAGTTGGATTGGGAAGGATAAGGCACTGAGGCCAAAGTGGTGACTTAAATCAAGATGCTTTGTACTTATAAACTGTCATGTTTAATGGTAACCTTTTTGTATGATTACTTATAAATTACTCAAAAAAGAATTGAAAACAAGAAATGTGTATGGAGTTCTCACTTGTGCACACTCTCATCTCTTTCCACAGGGTCTTTGTATTTTGAATTGAGTCTACCCTCCCTTCTAACTCATATGAAATTAGAACAAGTCACATGGAATTCAGAATATTCACAGGAAAGTAGAGAGGGAGAGGAATGCTGGGAAATGTCCTTCCTGAAGATACTGAGATGAGAGGAGTTCACAGCTGATGACCCAGTGAGGTCATGGCCAAATTCTCAGAATATGTACAGAAAGACATTGTCCAAGACCATTGTCACCCGTGTATCTTCTAGCCAGCAACTTGCAACCATAGCTGTAAGGAAAATGGAGGAGAATGGAAAAGGAAGAGGCAGGATTTGATCGTCAGCAGGCAAGGACTGTTTATTGATCCACAGTGAGGGGCACAAACCTTCCCCAAGGAATGGAGACTGTGCTGGGGACTAGATTTTGGGGTAGGCTTCTATAGGGCTTAACAAGGAAGCAAAGTTAGAAAATGGGTTCTGTTCTCGTGGGCCGAGGGTGATGTTCACATTCAGGCCCACCGTGGAATGTTCCACCAGCTTTGAGGGGCTATTACCACCTGGGGACAGAGAGTGATTTCAGCCCAGACAGGAATTGCGTAGGTATGTGGTCCAGGTTGTTGGTGTGCTCTTGGTGTCTTGCTTGACCCTGGGGAATTGAGGCAGGACTCAATTCCTTCATTATTTAGCAGGGGTTTCCGTCAATTTCTGTTCACGAAAAAAGAAGTAAGGACACTTCTCAAACAGGAATGTTTCTTGACATAAAATGGAAGCAAACACAACTAAACATGGATGAAGTATTATTTTCTTTCCTGTTACAAATGTGTCTAGAATTCAGAATCATCAACAGCATCCCTGAGAGCATGTTATAAATACAAATTTACAAAATTATCTCACATATGAATCTGTACTTCAGAAACTTAACAAGTGATCACTGTAAGGATTAGCAAGCTGTGTTTGGTAGATTAGTATCACAGATAGAGAAATGATTTGTCCTTCACAATTAGATCATTTAAGAGCATTTCTTCTATTTAAACCACCCCCACACACATACACACAATCACAAAAAATACACCCTGCCTCAGTCCCTTTTTTAGAACAAACTAACTGACCTAAGATCTGAATTAAAAAAGAGTTTTGTTTAACTCACAGTTTTAGATGCAGAAATTACTAGATGCAATATCCTTATCTGTTGTTGGGGCCTACCGGCAGCAAATTGGGGTTCCTGAAATAGGGGGCAGGGACTGAAAAAATAGAAGAGAGACAAACACATCGGGTCCGGGAGGTCTGCAGCCCAGGCAAAAACTGCAGTGCCCCGTTTATTCTCCACTCAAAGCTTATATCCCTTCTTGAGACCAGGGCACTGCCAGGTGTTACATCCAGATGGTTAATCAGGGAACTGTTGGGGGTTACATTCATATGGTAAATCTCAGATCAATTGAACAGGAGAAGGCCAGAAAACAATAAGACAATCAAGCAATTATCTGATGCAAATCAAAGTACAGTTTGATTCCACTCTTGCTCCCAACAATCTGTCTATACTCAGATGGGGTCTGAATTAGCTGTGTCACAATAGAAAGAGAAGCATCTGCAAGTTGAGGTGGCCAAACATATGGTTGCTTTCATTTTATAACAAGTGACAATGATGAGAACTGATTTACTCCATGAGAGCAGCTTTAACTCTCCAGAGGGAAGCGCCTCAAATGAACTAATCGTTTCCCAAAGTCTCCTCATCCAATGGCAAATTTTGTCCATTGGCTATCAGTACCAGGCTCCTTCTCCAGGTGTTCTTTCTTCTCAGGTGAAGTAAAGACTAAAATCCTTGACAGAAGGTCTGGCATGTAGCTTAGTGGCAAAGTGCTTCTTTAGCAAGTGCAACATCCCAGGTTCAATCCCAGTACCAAAAGAGAAAAGACAAACAAAAAAAAAAATCTCAGACATAAATAAGCAGAGACTGGCTAAATTAGACTGGGACTGGAAACAGAGATTTTGTGTTAACTTAAGATAATCAGAATTATGCACCATTGTTTTTTTCTAGTCTTAGGGCTTGAATTCCAAAATTATCTTTCACTTTTCTTGTTTTTAATAAATCAATTATTTCTGCAGTAATCATTGGTTTAATTTATGAGAGAATAGTTTTGAAGAACCATTAAGTGACAGTACTATCGGTTATCGAAGCTAGAGCATCATTACACTAGGAATAGAAAAATTATTCATCGATGCATCCTTTCATTTATTAATATATATGTATGTATAAACATGCACACAATTGCACATAGATAAATATGTAAATTTTTGGTGATTTCTCTACTTGCATTCTCCAAAATAGGTTTTTATTAAATAAATTATTGGACATAATTTTCTTGTAGATTGATTACAACTCTTTTCATCAGCCATGTTGCTGAATGTCTCTACAAAAAGTGTATGGATTTTTCCCCTCGGGGTATATTCAATAATGAACATATGTGAGCGAAGTCGAGGGGTGCTGCTGTCTTATTCTCATGGTGTCTGTATGGAGGCCCAAGGATGGAATGACTGATGATTTCATTTCAATTCTAGATTAAGGTGATGGCTATTGGATTTTTCTGCTACCTGGTTGTTTTTTCCCCTTTGAAATTGTGAGAATCTGTGGTTTAGATAGTTTGTGAATATTGCATCCCTCATCAAAATATCACTAGTAATACAAGGATTTACAATTTATTTAATGGAGTATATTAGTTTTTATTTAATACTCAAAAATGTCTCAGAATCAGCCAGTGGGCATTTCTAGTTTGCTGAATTCTCTCCACCTTTTCCTTCTCCTCATTCATGAGGAACTCATAGTTAGTGGCACAAAATGGTCCAAACTCATCGTGCTCTTCTACTTTTGATAATCAATTATTTCTGCAAGACTCACTAGTTTCATTTATGAGAGTAGAGCTTCGAGGACCCTTAGTGATAGTTTTATCTGTTATTAGAACTAGAGAATCATTACTTCTATTCTAGGAAAACTTATCAATCTACATATCTTCATTTATTCATACACATGCATATATTCTTATATACACACATTCATGTATATATATATATATGTTTACATACACACATGTGAATTTATGGTGATTTCTCCACTTGTGTCCACAATTCAACGTTTCAATAAAACAAAATCTTAAACAAAATCTATTATTATGTCTTATTTTCCTTTTACACCACATAATCTGTATAAAATCTTTGAATATGTTACTAAAGTTAGGCAAAATTTTCTTCTCATTAGGTTACATTTTTTTACCTCAGGAGTAAGATTATTAACTTTAATTATCCTTCATTGTGTTAGCCACGTGATCAACAGTTCTTCTGGAAGATGGGAAATTCCTAGTGGCCCTGCCGTTTATACTGACATATCAAACATCATCTCCCTTCCTCTCCCCCCACACACATTTGTTTACACAATCCTCAGACTGTGGTAATGCTGATAAGATGAAACAACTTTGCACCCATGCAGTAGTGACTTCCTGGGCACTGACAATTGCAAGGCAAATCGCACAAATATGGGTGTCACTCCAGCTTAGCAGCTTCAATGAAGTCAACAATGCTATGTCTCCCTCCTGTACAGAATCAATTCTCCTCACCATTGTTCTAAGTCTGCTGTATTAAAAAAAGCTGTTCATGGATATCAAGAACCTGATCTTCCTATTTAGGGTTTTACTCACACTGCTTGGGCCCAGTAACTTTAACACAGGTATGGTGCACAATGTTCTCTTAGTAACTAGAAGAGACCACCAAGTGAAGGGGCATATGCAGCTTGAGCCAACAAAGTAGCCTCCAGAATAACCTGAATTTATTTTTCTTTTCAAGGATAATCTCTGCTTCTAAACCCAGTAGCTGGGTGAAGACATTTAAAATCAGAAGGAATAATATGAGGACCTCTAGCATGGACATTTGAAAGTATACACAAGGCTCAGTTGGAAAAAAAAAAGATGGTTTAGGCACGAAGGGAGAAAAGAACTTGCTTTTGCAGGTCAGCTGGGATAAAACTTCAGAAATTCAGGAAAAAATGAGGTTGGGTAGTACAATACAGGACATGAAGTATTTTGTTATCAATGTAACAGATTCCCTTTCCTATTTCACCTGTATGGATTTCATTACAGTGCTGTTAAGTCGCCACACAGATATTATCAGTGAATCAGAGAAATTCCAACACTTTCTGTTTTGGGTAATAGAAAATTGTGCCAAATTTATGCAAAATATGCGTGTAAATTTCTGGAACTAAACTTTAGTGGACAGGTCTTGTGTCAAATAAAGAAATAAAAAGAAAGAAATTTTATTCTCAAGGGATTGTTGACCTGATCAACGTACAGGAAAGCTTGATGGTGATTCTCTTCTATGTCCGCAACATATCCTGTTGATGATCCAGGTACCCTGAGACTCAGAATGGGTGCAGTCACTGAGATGAGGCAGCCAGACCACTGTGCTTATCCTGGCCCAGAGTTGCTGATTTGCATATCCAACAGCACAGCCCACTGCCCTCAGCACTTCTTCATAGGCTGCTGCTCCCCCTGTGCAGGAGTCAGTCCAGTCAGCACCCAGCATGGACTTGAGGACCCCTGCTCAGCTCCTGGGGCTCCTGCTGCTCTGGATCCCAGGTAAGGAAGGACCATGCTAGGGAATATTCCAGCTCAATGTGATCTATGATGCTTTACTCATTAGGGAAACCTTATTAAAACTTGATTAATAATGTGGATATTTGTATTCATGTTTCCACACAGGAGTCAGGTGTGACATCCAGATGTCCCAGTCTCCATCTTCCCTGGCTGGATCTCTAGGAGAAAAAGTCACCATCACTTGCAGGGCCAGTGAGGACATTGCATATGCTTTAACCTGGTACCAGCAACATCCAGGGAAAGCTCCTAAGCCCCTGATCTATGCTGCAGATAATTTGGAAGATGGAATCCCAACCAGGTTCAGTGGCAGTGGATCTGGGTCAGATTACTCTCTCACCATCAGCAGCCTGCAGCCTGAAGATGTTGCCACTTATTACTGTCAACAGTATAACAGTTGGCCTCCCACAGTGATACAAGGCATAACAAAAATCTCCCATGGAAGCAGAAGTGAAAGGCTGGGCTGCTCCAGCTGCTCCTCCTCATACCTTCACATTCAGACAATGTTCTACCAGCTTTAATTCAAATTATTATACTGAAAAGAAGTGCATATATCTACCATTACACAGTAAAAACAGAACACATTTCTTCTTTTTCTGGCAATTACAAATGGAATATTCTCTGTGATAAGCCACATCAGATCTTTGTAAATATAAGGAGAGGAAATGAAGTAGAAGGAAATTGTGAACCAATGTTGGAATGAAAACTAAAAAGCTCACCGAAAGGAGGACAAAAAAACCTTAGGTTCCTGGAAAAAGAACAACAAACCAACAGTAATCCCAGTAGAAGGAAACAAATAATTGAAATAAAAACAGAATTAAATGAATTGGTGTCCAAAAAAACTATAGAAAGAATCCACAAAACAAGGAGTTGGTTCTTTGAAAAAATTAACAAAATTGACAAACCCTTAGCAAATCTTACCAAAAAAAGAAGGGGGCATGCCGAAATAAAAAAAATCACAGACGAAAATGGTAATGTCACGACAGAAATTATCAAGATCCAGAGTATCATGAGGGAATACTTCTCAAGCCTTTACGCCAGCAAATTTGAGAATCTAGAAGAAATGGATGAATTCCTAGCCAATATTAACATAAACACACTGAACCAAGAAGAACTAACCCAACTAAATAGGCCTATTTCGAGCACTGAAATAGAAATGGCAATAAGAGACCTTCCACCTAAGAAAAGTCCAGGGCCAATGGATTCACACCTGAATTCTATAACGCCTTCAAAACAGAGCTCACACCAATACTCCTCAAGCTCTTCAACGAAATTGAAAATGAAGGCTCTTTACCAAACTCATTCTATGAAACCAGTATAACCCTCATCCCCAAACCTGGCAGAGATTCATAAAAGAAAGAGAACCATAGACCCATTTCTTTGATGAAGATCGATGCAAACTTCTCAACAAAATACTGGCCAACTGTCTACAACAACTCATCAAAAAATTATACACTATGATCAAACAGAATTCATCACAGGGAGGCACAGCTGATTCAACATACGCAAATCAATTAATATAATTCAACACATCAACAGGAGCAAGGACAAGAATCACATGATTGTCTCAATAGATGCAGAAAAGGCATTTGACAAGATCCAACACCCCTTTATGTTAAAAGCTCTGGAGAAACTAGGAATCCATGGAACATTCCTCAGTACAATAAAGGCTCTGGATGACAAACCAACAGCTACTATTATACTTAATGGCAAAAAGCTAAAGCCATTCCCTCTAAAATCAGGAATGAGACAAGGATGCCTGCCCACTCTCTCCACTCCTATTTAACATAGTATTAGAATTCCTATCCAGAGCAATAAGGCAAGAAGCAAGCATAAAGGGGATGCAAATAGGGAATGAGGAAGTAAAACTTCCCCTCTTTGCAGATGACATGATTCTGTATTTAAAGAATTCTATAGATCTACTCCCAAGCTCCTTGAGCTGATTCAAATTTTTGGAAACGTAGCAGGGTATAAAATAATCAGTGTGGAAGTTCCTCAAAATACTAAACATAGAGCTCCCCTATGACCCAGCAATTCCACTACTTGGCATTTACCCAATCATCCAGAAACAAGGACATACTAAATCCACCAGCACAACAATGTATATTGCAGCACTATTTACCATAGCAAAGATATGGAACCAACCTAGATGTCCCTCAGTTGATGAGTGGGTCAACAAGATGTGGTATTTGTACACAATGGAATTCTATGCTGCTGTCAGAAAGAATGACATGGCCCCATTTGTTAGGAAATGGAAAGACTAGGAAAAGATCATATTAAGTGAAGTAAGCCAGACTCAAAGGAACTTAGGCTCAATTGTTTCCCTCTTTTGTCATAATCAGTAGAAACCTTGGGCTCTCCTAGCAGAGGTTTGCAATAGAGCAAAACCATGATACAAAAGGCCATATAGTAGGACGCTAAATGAAAGGATATCTAGGATATAGAAACATAAGCCATATAATGAATGATTGTTGTTCTTAAGATACCATGTTATCTCTCATCTCTTTTGCTGTCCCTTGGTTATCTCATATTGTTACAGAATCTCACTTTGTTACCTGATATATCAGATATATCTGTATTTGTTTATTTGAAATTGGATAGGGAATGGGGGGAAAACAAGATGAGGGGTGGGGGTGGGGGGAGGGAAATGTGGAACAAGACATGTAAAAGCATATCAATGTATGGGAATTAATGCACCGTCTAATTGACAAATATCATGTAACCCTTCTATTAATTACAATAAAAAATATATGGAAAAAAATAACCCTCAGAAATCAACTGATTTCCTCTACGCCAACAGTGAGAGGACCAGGCAACAATCAGGAAAGCAACTCCTTTTGCAATAGCCTCAAAGAAAATAAAGTACCTAAGAATTACCTTAACTAAGAATATAAAGGACTTTCTGATGAAAACTTTAAAACCCTGAAAAAGAAAATTAAAGCAGAATTGAGGAAGTGGAAAAACCTCCCATGCTCCTGGATTGGAAGAATCAACATTGTGAAAATGACAATCTTGCCAAGGGCTATCTACAAATTCAACACAATACCCATCAATATCCCAATGCCATTCTTTAAAGAAATAGAAGAGGCAATCCAAAATTTCATATGGAATAATAAAAGACCCCATATAGCAAAAACATTTCTTAGCAGAAAGAACAGCGCAGGAGGAATTTCAATACCAAACTCTAGACCATATTACAGAGCTATAATTACCAAAAGAGCTTGGTACTGCACGAGAACTGGCCTGAAGACCAATGGAATAGAACTGAAGACCCATCTATTAAAACACAGACCGATGACCATCTAATCTCTGTCAAGGGAGCCAAAAAAATAGAATGGAAGGAAGATAGCCTCTTCAACAATGGTGCTGGCAGAACTGGTTAAGCACCTGCAGAAAACTAAAGTTGGATCCTTGTTTGTCACCCTGTAGTAGAATTAATTCCAAATGGATCAAAGACCTCGAGGTAAAAGCAGACACACTGAAAACTTTACAAGAAGGAATACGCCTCCTTGGGCACAGGTCAAAATTTTCTTAATGAAAACCAAGAATCACAAAAAAATCAGAGAAAGGGTGGATAAGTGGGACTTCATTAAACTGCAGAGCTTTTGTTGGCAAAGGACAGAGCTAGTAAATTAGTTAGGAAGCCTACAGAATAGGAGAAGATATTTACTAACCATAAATGAACAAAATCTCATATCTAAAATATATCAACAGCTCAAAAAATTGAATCACTTCAAAACTAATCTCCAAAGTAATGACCAACCCATTAAAAGATGAGCCAAAGACTTAGAGTTGTCCCTGAAGAAGAAACAAAAATGGCCTATAGACACATGAAGAAATGCTCAACATCTCTGGTCAGAATAGAAATGCAAATCAAAACAACTCTAAGATTCCACCTCACTCCAGTTAGAATGGCCAGGATCAAGAAAACTAATAACAAAATATGCTGGAGGGGTTGTGGCTAGGAGGGAGCATTACTACACTGTTGGTGGGAATGCAAACTTATTCAACCACTATGGAAAGCAGTGTGGCAGTGCCTCAAAAGACTAAACTCCCCTATGACCCAGCAATTCCACTACTTGGCATTTACTCAATTGTCCAGAGACAATGATATACTAAATCCACTAGCACAATGATGTTCATTGCAGCACTATTTACCATAGCAAAGATATGGAACCAACCCAGATGTCCCTCAGTTAATGAATGGATCAACAAGATGTGGTATTTGGACACAATGGAATTCGGTGCTGCTATCAGAATGAATGACATTGCCCCATTTGTTAGGAAATGGAAAGACTTAGAAAAAAATCATATTAAGTGAAGTAAGCCAGACTCAAAGGAACATAAGCTCAATGGTTTCCCTCATTTGTCATAATCAGTAGAAAACTTGGGCTCTCCTAGCAGAGATTTGCAATAGAGCAAACCTAGATACATAAGGCCATACAGTATGATACTAAAGGAAAGGACCTCTAGGATATAGAAACAAAAGCCATATAATGAGTGATTGTTGTCCTTAATGCACTATGTATCTCTCATCTCTTTTGCTGTCCCTTGGTTATCTCATACTGTTACAATATCTCAATTTGCTATCTGATATATCGGATATATTTGTATTTGGAGATTTGAAATTGGATACAGAAGGGAGAAAACAAGATGAGAGGTGGTGGTGGGGGAGAGGGAAATGGGGACCCAGAGATGAGATAGAGTATCAATGTATGTGAAGTAATGCACCTTCTACCTGGCAAATATAATGTAACCCTTCTATTAATTACAATGAAAAATATATGAAAAATGAGGACAAAAAAACCTCTTACATTTATTTTCAAAATCTGAAAGTTGAAATATTAAAATTAGAGTCAAGACAACAAACATCTAAATGCACTGTATTTGTTTTTGCATCTTTTAACCTCTAACATATTCACAATGTGCACAGAGATATTTCTAATTTATTATGTCTAACTTTTGTTGTTTTGATTTCAAAATCCTTTATGCATAAATTCCATTAGCAATTAAAGACATTTTGCTACTTCATTGTTCTGGTTCATGCTTTTTTTTATTTTCCATTTTGGTTTTAGCTTTTCTTATTGCATTTGGAGAGCTTCAGTACAATTTTAGGTACAGATGGTGAGAGTGAACATCGCATTCCTTAATACAACTTGAGTGATAAAATATTAAATACTCCTTGCGAGTTTGGCCTACTGATAGAGTGCTTGCCTAGCATGCACAGAACACTGGGTTCAATTCCTCTATACCACATACATAGAAAAAAGCCAGAAGTGGTGCTCAGGCTCAAGCGCTAGAGCGTTAGCCTTGAGAAAGTCCAAGGACAGAGCTTAATCCCAGGACTGGAAAAAATATATTGACTTTATAGGCAATAGAGGGAATTGAAAGCATGTTTTTATCCAGGATGTTATATGCATAATAATAAATGATAAATGATGAATGTAAAGTAAGATATTTGGTTTTATTGGGGTTTTTGGTTTTATTGGTGTTTGAACTCTGGGTTTCCTGCTTATTGGGCTCTAAAAATTAAGTCATCCCACCATCACTTTTTATAGCTCCTGAAAGATACATTATAACAGAGACATTGTACAGGATAGAGCGAATTTCATATCACCAGTGTTGTTGGAAGAAAAGGTGGCAAGGCATTGTCTCATGCCCAATTACCAGGCATCAACTTGGGAGGAGGACATGAGAAGAAAGAACAATCTGGGCAGACAGCTCTTGCACTTCCCCAACCTGCAGAACTTTGAGAAAAGAAATTTCATTATCAAAGTAACATTTCTCTTGGTATTTTGGTTCCCTTTAGCAGTCTACGAAAACAAATTCACCAAATCTACAAATTAACTCATCCCAACATCACTTTTTTTCTTTTTTACTTTAGATTCTTTCTCAGATTTGGTCTGGTGATTTTTACCTACCTTGGTTTCTGTTGCAATGCTTCTAATTTCACTACCTGCATAGCTGCAGATATATGCACCATCTACTTCAACTTGATTTTTGAGCTAGAGTTTCCCTGCCATCCAGGCAGCAGATGTGAATCCAATCTTAAAATCTGTGCTTTCAGGTTAGTTGAGATTACTGGCATGAGTTACCATGTCCAGCCCTCAAATGAAAAATGATTATGAATTTTAGTATTACTAAACATAATGAAGTGGTCATTTAAAACTCAGAATAATCGGCAGAAAAAATGTAGTGAATATTGCAACTGTATGTTGATTCCACATGCATTATTATGGACAAAATGAAATAAATAATGGACACAATGTACTTTTTCTTCACTGTCAAAGAAGAATGATTCCTGTGAACTGATAAGGAGTGACACACTCATATAGTTAAAAACTTGAAGAATTATTTATAACGTAACAAATCTCATATAAAGATGATGGAAAGTTTGGGAACAGTATGTTAAACTGCCTCACGCAGCTCCAAGACGCTATGAACTCGAGTATGCTCAGATTTTGCTGCCCTTATTGCCCAGATACCAAAGACATTGATAGATTCCTTAACCAGTGAAGAATCCACAGCTGCATTGCAGGCTGTTAGTTTGTATAAGCTGGAGAAAGACAACCACAAAGCTGCTACCTGTCTGGAAGACATTGTTTACCGAGGAGACTTACTTATGGCTGTCATCGCTAGTCCCAGCTTAAGACAAGAAGTGGGGCCCACACCCAGCTTTTCCCAACAACTATTACCCTCACACCGTGGACTGAAAAAAGGACCGGTCCATACTATTAGAATTCTGCAGCACATAGACCAATATCGCCACAGTAATTTCTCACATGTGCTGCCTTTCAGTTATTTTTAATTCACTCATCATTGTTGATAAACAAGCTCATCAGGTTCTCATGGAATCTGCTTTAAGCCATCTTTTGGGGTTCCCCCCGCTCTGGATGAAGACACTAAGGCAAGTGTGCATTTGTGTTCATAATGTGGAGAAATAAACATATAATAAAATGAAAAAAGATGAAGAAAAAAATGAATTCACATTCCAATACAAGAGAAAAAAAATATTAAGCTAAACTAAATTAAAGCACACACAGAGTGAGTATGATATGCAGTAGATTTGTCCACCAATGTGACAGCAGCATTTGAGATGTAATTTTTTTTTTAGCATGACTACTATTATCTTGCTAATTCTCATTTGGGAGGCAATTGCCACCTTATACATATTCATATTACGTAGAGGAAGAGAATGATAAAGGAAGATGAAATTATGATCCTTTAAGAGATAAAGGATCCACTTCTGGGCACTTACCCAAATGCCAATAAACAAGGACATACTAAAGCTACTACCACAACCATGTTCATTGTAGCATTATTTACCATAACTAAGCAAGCGAACTAACCCAGATGCCCCTCACAAAATGTTTGGATCAAGAAGATGTGGCACTTGGACACAATGGAATTCTATGCTGCCATCAGAAAGAATGACATTGCCCCATTTGTATGAAATGGAAAGGCTTGGAAAAAATTATATTAAGCAAAGTAAGCCAGACTCAAAGGAATGTTCTCCCTCATTTGTAACAATTCTCCTAGTAGAGAATCATAACAGCCCAAAAGCTATGTACATAAGGCCATATAGAATGAGGCTAAGCAAAATGAACTCTAGGATATGGAAACAAGAAATTTATGTTTGTGATCATTGTTCTTAAGGTACTATGTGAAGTTATTTCTTTTCTCTTTTTTTCCCCTTGTGGTTTATCTAATATTTTTTCTGTATCTGACTTTGGTATCTGGTATGTTATATATACATTTATTTGTTTATTTGAAATAGGGAATACAAGATCATCAGGAAAGGATGGAGGGAAGGAAAAACATGGGAAGGGAAATCAATGTTCAGAAAGCAATGTATCCACTACCTGACATGTTACTGTAAGCCCCTGTACATCAACCCCTCAAAATTAACAGCTGATAAGATGTGGAACCCAATCAAATGTCCCTCAATAGAAAATGGATCAAGAGTGCTCGCTTCAGCAGCACATATACTAAAATTGGAACGATACAGAGAAGATTAGCATGGCCACTGCGAAAGGATGACACGCAAATTTGTGAAGCATTCCATACTTTTAAAAAGAATTATAAAAAGAAGAAAAAGAAAGAAAATGGATCAAGAAAATGCAATATAAACACACCATGGAATTTTATGCTGCCATCAGATAGAATGATATCATCGCTATATTTGTAAGGAAATAGAAAGACTAAAAAAATCATTTTAAAGAAAGTCAGCCAGAACAAAAGAAACATAAGCTTCATAGTTTTCCTCATTTGTAATAATTAGTATATGTTTAGGATTTAACCTAACAGAAGATCATAATAGCTCAATACCTATGAGCATATGACCTTATAAGATGATGCTTGAATTGGTCCTTTAGCTAAAGAGGTAGGGTGGTAGCCTTGAGCTGAATGGCTGAGGGACAACACTCAGGCCCAGAGTTCAAGTCCCACAACAGACAAAAAAACAAAACAAAACAAAAAGATGATGTTAAGTAAAAATGAACTTCCAGATATTGAAACAAGAGGCTTTTTTTGTGGTTTCCGTTGTTGTTTTTTGATGGACTATGTGAAATTATTTCTTTTTAATTTGTTTCCTCTCCTGTGGTTTATCCTCTGCTGTTACTGTGTCTGATTTTGGTACCTGGTGAATTTTATATATGTTTACTGGAATCAGGGAAGTGAAGGCAGACAACAAACTGATGAGACAAAGGACAAATGACGAACCAATGTAACAGTGATAATAACAAGGTAATATGTTGGAAATGAGCGCTACAACATGGAGGGGGGCTGAGGAGAGGGAAATTGGGAGAAAAATGTATGAATGGGTAACTATGTTTGACAAGAAATGTACTGACTACCTTGCTTACATAACTGTAACCATTCTGTACATCATTCTGAGAGTAAAATTAAATTAAAAAAGAATTCTGAGTTTATGACCCTATATCTCAAAATTAGATGAAGAGAAATTGCTATGTGTAGACATATTCTGGTGTATCCTGAAGACTTTTAAGCCATAGGAAGTGACAGGGAGGGTTCTGAACCCAAGGGAATACAATGGTCTCAAAAATAATGATTTAGAAACAAGGAAGAAGCTAAAACAGAAGAAATGTTGTTTCTTCAGCTTATGTGATGGTCAAGTCTAGGAAAACCCAAACTATTATGGCCTATGTGAGGAATTATCCCACAGTGATAACAGCATCTGTTATGGTTAGTGAGGGCAAAAACATGCATCTAAGAAACAGAATTCCATAGATGGTCTGAATTATAGACCTCTGCAAAACTGTATTCACTACACATTTCATATTTCTGCTTTCTACATTATATGTAGTTTATCTTAAGCAAAATAAAACTACTAGACCTAAACTTTTAAGTAAATATCTAGAAAATAAAGAAAGATGACTCAGTATTTATGGAAATTCATCCTTCTCAAATAACAGTGTAAAATGTACCTGGGAAGGGGTGGAAGAATTAGGAAGCAGGCCAAGAGCAGGAGGAATCATGAAGGCATGTCCCTCACACACAGTAGATCTCTGTTGCTCTTCTTGATCACAGTGAATGTCATGGCTCTCAGGAGCTCTTTCCACCTCACCTGCCAGTGTGTCTCTCTCCACTGCACCCACCAGGTCATTTGCATATTGTTCCCAGGGGAGGAGTTTCCCTGCAAGTCCCACATAAGTGTTCAGCTCTCAGCTTGCCTGCACTGAGCAGGACTGCTTCCTGTCAAAATGAAGTGCCCTACTCAGCTCCTGGGGCTGCTTATGCTCTGGATTCCAGGTAAGAGCACAGTGGAGCTGGGGAAAGAGCTGGGGAGGGGCTGAGCTCTGTGTCCACTGCTCCCCATGTGTGTGCTGTGTCCCCACGTGAGATGAGCAGATCTGTCTTCCTGGATGCACATGGAATACATGGATCTATGTGAGTGAGGAAGATTCCAGGGAGAGCAAATATCTGTGTTCTGCCTAGAACTTGATAACGGGAAGGGGTGGCAAATTATAGAGCCCCCTTGTCTCTTACAAGTGTGTGTGTGTGTGTGTGTGTGTGTGTGTGTGTGTGTGTGTGTGTATGTGCTTTCATCATGTATTTAATGAACATTTTACATAAAATGTTCAAAAAAATTTAAAAATTATAACCTTTAATAAGAAAAGATTATGAAAATCACTCCTGATGCTTGTAAATAACCATGTCCTCTTGTAATTAACCCTGTCTCTCATTTTAGGATCCGTGGGGGATGTTATATGGACCCAGAGTCTACTCTCTCTGCCTGTCACCCTGGGAGACCCAGTCTCCATGTCCTGCAGGTCTAGTAAGAGCCTCCTGTATAGTGATGGAAACACTTATTTGGAATGGTACCTGCAGAAACCAGGCCAGTCTCCACAACCCCTGATCTATGGGGTTTCCAATGGAGAAACTGGGATTCCAGACAGGTTCAGTGGCAGTGGATCAGGCACAGATTTCACACTGAAAATCAGCAGGGTGGAGGCTGAGGATATTGGTGTTTACTACTGCTTTCAAGTATACTTGATCCTCCCACAGTGATACAGCCCTGAACAAAAAACCTCCCTCTGGCTGGGGGCTGTGCTCATGGGGTGCTGTTTTGTTGAGCAGCAGAGCAGGGTGTGAGTCTACCAGGAAAGGGGATTGTATTGTTTATGTGAGTGTGACTCTAACTTGAGTCAGTAAGGTGACAATCTGACTATATACAATCTACAAACTCTTGGAGAACTATCATGGAAATATAAACCATCAAGAGAATTCTGATAAATGATCAGATATTTAATGAAAAATCCCTTTGTCCCTTCATATACACCTTCAGCCATGTGTATATGAATCAATTATCTACCTTGATTTTTCATTTATATTGACCCTTCAAATACTTCCATCAAGCATATGGTCCTGGTCCGCACCTATTGCACATACTGCGCTTTCTGTTCAGAAGCTGGAGGAAGCCCAGTTGTGCCTTTTCAAGTTTCATGGTTTGTTTCCAAATCTCAGCTGACCATCAGTCCCTTAGCAGAGATTGTTCACTTTTTCTTGTTTGGATCAGTCTGAGGCAGATACAATACTGGACTCTGCACACTGGTTTCTGGCCTTCTGTGGCCCAAGGGTCTGGTTCTAGTTAAAACAATAGAGTATGGTAACATCCTGTGATGGTTTTGTTGATCTCAGATGTCTGAGATTGAGCTTTTGGTCAAAGGATTTAACATTCATAGCCTTATTTGGTAAGCCACAGTGACTTTATTTGAAAAACCTTAGACCAGAAATATCATTAATGCTTAGGTACGTCTTGTTTCCACTTTTGCTATTTGTCTTTTCCTTGTAATGAGCCTTTCTAGAGACCTGGATCTGTGACATTGCATAGCCTAGGCCTTGAGGATTCTAGTTCTGAATTTCCAATTATGAATCTGATGAGCTTATGCAAAGTGTCAGAGCACAATTGGTTAGAACAAGGTCAGTAAGTTCTCAGTAAAAATAATAGAAATGGAGACACAGTTGCCATAACTCCTAGAAATATAAATGTATACTTCTCAGGTGTCCAGAAATGAACTTAAAAGCCTCATTCACAATACTTTTGCTGTCCCTTGGTTATCTCATATTGTTACAGTATCTCACTTTGCTATCTGATATATTGGCTGTATTTGTATTTGGTTATTTGAAATTAGATACGGAAGGGGGGAAAACAAGATGAGGGGTAGGGGGTAAAGGGGAAGGGAATCGGGACCAAGATATGACAAAGGGTATCAATGTATGTGAATTAATGCACCTTCTATCTGGCGAATATAATGTAACCCTTCCTTAATTACAATACAATATATGAAAAAAAGAAGACAGTGCACTTTGCAGGCTCTTTTCTATTTAAATGCATCTTTGAGCTCTTACGTAACACACAGGCAACCAGGCTTCCTAGTTTTCCCTCAGTGTAAACAGAATCTTCCAAAGTGCATTCTCACATACTTAGGAATCATCCTTTTCACTGCATCTCAAGATAGCTAGTGTCTCCTCTGACATCTCACATCCCACCAATTCTCTCTGTTTCCAAGAGATTTGAGGTGCCACAACTCCCTCTGGGGGCAAAAGGTGAAATACCTTCAGTTCCTTAGCTCTGGTGGAGAATTTTCTTCATTGATTCTTAAATATAAAGAATCACATTTTAGAAAATATGTTGAAGGCAGTATCATGAATACTCCTAGATAGGAACAATTTGAGCACATGAACAGAACCTCTGCCTCACAGAGTTTTCATTTCAAGACAAACAGCAGACATTGAACAAATGCCTCTCATTCTATTCTGCCCCTGTTTCCTGAGATCCCCCTTCTCTTCCCTCATGCAGCCTTCCTTGCATCCCCTCACAGTTACCTGGACCATATTGGTGTGTCCTCATCTCTTGGCAGGATTAGAGTTAGAGAAAGGGGAATAAGTTAGAGTTAAACAATTGTTTTTCCTCATCTAAGCATGCAAAAAAGTCTGAAGGCTATTTAATGAAATCATCTTTAGAACAATGATATGAGGCTTTCATTCCATCATGCTCATGCTGTTGAAAATGACCACACACAAAAATCAGTGCCATGAACCAGACCCTGTTGCTAAAACTCTGGATGCTCTTATAACAGAGCCCCTTTGACCATTTAAAAAATGTATTAGAGAAGAGCAGCAACCTCTATTTGCAATAGGTGAATAGTTCACATGTAAAGGGAGAAAAAGTTATTTTTATTTATATGTCCCTTAGATTCATGATGACACTTCTTTGGAACTGTGACTTACTTTCCATTTTGTAATTTTTTTTTGGGGGGTCATGGTGCTTGATCTCGGGCCTGGGTGCTGCCCCTGAGCTCTTCAGATCAAGGCTACTTCCTTACCCCTGGGCCTAGGTGCTGTCCCTGAGCTCTTCAGCTCAAGGCTATGACCCTAACCTTGAACCACAGCCTCACTTCCCATTTTCTAGTGATTAATTGGAGATAAGAGGCTCTTGGCTTTGTATTGCCTGGGCTGGCTTTGAACCTTGATCCTCAGATCTCAGCCTCCAAAGTAGTTAGGATACAAGGTTCCTTCTGTAATTTTGAATGCAGCCTTGTTTGTAGATGGAAAAATGGACATTTGTTTTTTTATTGTCGGGATAATGTATAGAAGGATTACAGTTACAGGTAGTAGGTGAGTTATTTCTCACACACTGATATCCCTTCTCGTGATTTGTCCCTGTTTCTCTCCCTCCAACCCCTCCCAATTATCCTGTTTTCCCCCCTTCCCTTTCCTATTTCAAATAAACAAATAAATGTATATATAATATGCCAGGTAAAATGGACATTTCTGTTTGCTTTTCTAATTCATCTGTTATACCTCTACATTATAATTACAATCAATTATACATTGTATCTCTTACCCCAAATAGCTATGACTATTTGTCTACAGTTTTCTGTAGAGAATGCTGAATCTAAACCCATTGCAGAGAGCATCTGCAGGATAGATACTGGCCTTTCTGAGAAGTCATGTCCTACGCTGTCATTATCTGCAGATTCTTTCTAAGGTTTGGCCATACCTATCATGACCTCAAGGAGAGAAACAGATCCTAGTGGTACATGAGAAAGAACCCTTTATATGATAAGGAATAAACGCAATCCCAGGATTGGTTAGCAACAAGACAAAATCTTCTAATACAAAAGTAGCACACGGCTGAGCAGCGGATAGAGGTATGAAAAAATTGTGTTTTAAACCTGTAGCTCAAACTCTCAGGGAAGCAGAGAATGGTACGAAGGTTACTGTGGGTCAGTCAGGGCAAGTTAGTCAGATCGCATTCAACATCAAGACACCATGAGCACTATTTTAATCTGATCCTCAATTTTGTGGTCTTATCACCAGCATGTTGCTGAATCTCCTGATTACATGTATGCATTAGATGTATGACACATTCAATTGTGGATGTGTGTGAGCAAAGTCCACACATGCTGCTGTATTCTTTAGATGGTGTCTGTAAGGAGGCCCACCGTTTGACTCACCATTATTGGATGATCTTCATTCCAATTCTAGATTAAAGTGATGTCTGTTCTATTTCTCTGCTACACAGTTGCTCTTTCCCCTTTGAAATTTGTGAGGATGTGTGAAATTTTAAGTATTTATGAATATCCTAATCCTTATTGAAAGAAATATCACAATGAACCCTAAGATCTACAATTTATTACATGAAGTGTATTAGTATTTATCCGACATTCAAAATCCCTCAAACTTGATAAGTGTGCATCCCTTCCTAACTGATTTCTCTTCAGTCTTTCCTTTACCTCATCCATCAGGAATTCACAAAGTGGTTCAATTCATCAAGTTCTTTTTCTATTTTTGATAAAGTATCAATTATTTCTGCAAGGGCCACCATTTTATTTATAGGAAAAATAACCTGGAGGCCCATTAGTAATGGTACCATCTGTTACTGAAAATAGAGAATCATTATTTCTAGGCGAGGAAAAATTGCCTATCCATGCATCGATTCATCTATCTGTACATATGTAGATACATTTATACATACACATTCACATGTATGAATGTCTGCATATGCATCATATGTACAAACATATGTACATATATATGTGTTAATTTATACTTCTCTATTTGCATCCCCAATAGATTATTATTAAATAAAATCTTAGAAAAAATTTTCTTTCTTTCTTTCTTTATTTTTTTTGCCAGTCCTAGGCTTGAGCTCAGAGCCTGAGCACTGTCCTTGGACTTTCTCATGGCTTGAGCTCTATCTCTTGAACCTCAGCACCACTTCCAGGTTTTTCTAGGGTATGTGGTAATGATGAATTGAACCCGTGTCTTCGTGCATGCTAGGCAAGCACTCTACCACTAGGACAAACTCCCCGCCCAAAATTTATCCTTTTCTTTGTTCCACAACATATTCAGATTCAGTTTAATATCTACAAAGTATGTTATTAAATTAAGACTAAAAGTTCATTTAGAGTGTAATTCTTTACCGCAAGAGTGAGAATACTGTTTGTAATTAACCCTCATGAATTTAACCATATGAGCAACAGGTCTTCTGGATGATGAGAAACTTCCAGTGTCACTGTCACTGTTACTATCACATCATATCAAATCCTCTGTCACACACATTTATTCACACACTCCTCAGATTATGGTAACTCAAATAAGGTGACACAACTTGCATCCCATGTAGTAGTGATTTCCTGGACCCTGACAGCTTCACAGGCAAATCCACATATATGGGTGTCCTCTTGGGTCTCTCCATCACAGCACTTTCCATGGAGTTGGCAAGGCTCTTTCTCCCTTGCATAAACAATTAGCTCTCCTCCCTCTTGTTTGTAAACTCCAGAGACTATTCCCACTACTGATGATGTTTCCATGTGCTACTTTTTCCAAGGATCTGCTCAGAGATTCCTACATAATCTTCCTTTTCAGAGTTCTACTCACACTTCTTGGGCCAAATACCTTTAACCCAGTTGTTGAACACTGTGTTCTCATAGAAACTAGAAGAGAGTTGAGAAGACATATTCATTTTTAGGCAACACAGAAGGCTTCAGGATAATCTGGGTTCATCCTCCTTTTCAAGGAAAATCTCTACCTCTGAACACAGTAGCTGAAATAAAGGCAATTAAAACCCAGAAGCTATTGTCTATACATTACAATGGTCTTTAAAGTATTAGAAATATATTACTTGCATTCATATTCATGTGAGAGACAGAGTACTAGGGATTTGAAGCATTGGGGTTGTGTGTGGAAATGCTTGCTGTTTCTGGATAGAATGAGAAGATGGAGCATTTTGTAGAGTTTCTGCAAAGGGCAGACAATGAACAAATATTCTCATGCTGCTCTGGCCCAGATTCCTGAGACTCGCCCCAGTGCAACCTCCTCTCCTTCACCCTCCCCAAACAATACCATTACTGGAGAGAATGGGCAGTGGGCATTCTGGACCACTTTGTGAACTCATTTTTACCCTATTTGTGTCTTCCAGTTCTTACATCAGTAAAACACTAGGGGTCACTCAAGTCCTAACTAGAGAAATCTTGCTATACTCTGGTGTGAAGCTATTCTATATTGAATGGCTCACTGTGATTTAATTGTTCTATGGATGGTTAACACACTTGTTCCCACACTCACTTTCTTTCTCTGAAATGTGAACATCAGAGCAACTATAATCAGGAATATCTCCTTGACTTATCATTATTGCCTACCAAGGTCTGCTGCTGTTGAACACTAACAGAAATACTGCAAGTTTGAGTAGAATGACTTTTGTGGTGGTTGAATTTTGAAACCTGATCACACTGATAGGATTTAGATACAAAAGAATAGTGTAGGAGCATTGTCAGTGTTTTCAATATTAACTAGCAATCATCTACATTTAAATTTTCATGTAGCTGTCAGATATTTCCCTTAAATGGGGTATGATTGGTGCAATTTGATATCCATGGTAGAAATATTCATTATCTTCATAATGCTAATTTCAACAATTATGTTAATGACCAGTGTGCCAGGGCTCCTTGATTCAGCATTGTTGTCACACTACTTCCAGGAATATATCTCTTCTCTTGGTTACCTCCATGGGCCGTATCTAATTTTTTTTGTTTTTTTGTTTTATGTTCATGTGTGTGTATGTTAGAAAGAGGATCCATTTGAGTCCATTAAGTGAAAAGACCACTGTCTGATTTTATCTTACCTACAGTCATGTGGGTCTGAGAAGTATAAGGGCAGATTATACAGAACATGTGCAGAATATGGGGTGCTATTATGCTCCCCACCTCACCATCACTCACTGGAAGGTGATGGAAAATGGTTCCTGCAAAAAACTCCATTCCAAGTCACAGGAATCCAAACAGCTTGCCTGTGTTATGATCCCTAAAGAAAAAGCACCTGGATAAGTACAGTACCACTCACATGAATAGTTCTGCTTGTCTTCCAACTGGACACTTAATTCCTTGGAACACCCTATTTACAGTTAAATAAACACCAAAAATCTAAATCATGGCTGGTCAAGGGGAGTGCGGTAAAGAAGAAAGGGGTAGACAAGGGAGAGAGGAAGGGTGTGCAAATATATTTACAATACTCAATGTATTGGCTTCATGCCTTTTCTTTTCTTTCTTGTTTTGACATAGTTTCTCTCATTTCATTTCAAGAATGTCAGTATAAATTTTGGTACATAAGGTGATTGTGAATATTTCAGACTTTAACAGAATTTGAGTAGTAAAATGTTAATGGATGTAATATGCAATGGCTTGTGCCCAGGTGTGTGACAGCAGGATCTGGGATGTGATATTTCTTTTAGCATGACTTCTATCTTTGGGTAATCCTCACTTTGGGTGCAATATCCACCTTAGACATAATGAAAGTAAACAGATGAGGAGAAGGATAAAGGAAGATGAAGTTATGATCCTTTAAGAGGAAAAGGAAAATGTGAAAGTCAGGGAGAATTTTGTGAAGAAGCCCCTCTCCTGACTGATCAGCTAGTCAGTAATTCAGTCAGGCAAGTAGGTAATTTGTTATGCCTATTTGCACAGGGAAACTTCAATAATTCCTGGATCAAATTTTTATCATTAACAAGTGAAGTTAGAATATAGTCAAACAGCATATGTGACGAATGAATGGAAAATAAAAGCCAACCTTTGTATTAGTGATCCTATAGCACAAAATTGAGGGTAAAGTAATAGTGTGTGTGTGTGTGTGTGTGTGTGTGTGTGTGTGTGTGTGTGTGTGTGTGTTTCTTTTTGAACTTTTTCTGAACTCTGTCCTGGGTTCTGTTCCTGAGGTTTTCAGGTCAAGGCTACTGCTTTACATCTCTACCTGTTGAGCTCCAGTGCCATTTCCGGTTTTCTGCTGGTGAATTGGAGATAAGAGTCTCAGGGACTTTTATGTCAGGGCTGACTTTGAACCACAGTCCTCAGATCTTAGGGTCCTGAATAGTTATGATTACAGAGGTGAGCCACCAGCTTTCCTACTCAATGTCATGTTATTACATTGTTTTATAAATGCAAATGAAGAGAGATTGCTATGTGCAGACATACACTGGAGTATCACAAAGCCTTTTAGAACTGCAGGAAGTCACAGGAAGGATTCTGAACCCAGAAAAGTACAATGCTATCAAATAATATAATAACAATAATCCAAAAAGAAGAAAGAAACTAAACAGAAGGAATGTTCTTTCTTCAGTTTATGTGATGGTCAAGACTGGGAAAACCCAAACTATTATGGAACATGTCTGGACTGACAACTCAATTTATTTCAGCATCTGTTATGGTTTGTGAGGGCAAAAACATATATCTGAGGAACTTGGTATAAAATCCCATGTTTTGGGGGCTGGGAGTTTGGTCTAGTGGTAGAGTACTTGCCTAGCATGAACAAATACCTGGGTTCAATTCCTTGGTACCACATACATAGAAAAAGCTTGAAGTGGTTCTATGGCTCAGGTGGTAGAGCTCAAAGACAGGGTTCTGGCCCTAATTTCAAGCCCAGGACTGGCAAAAAAATTCCATAGTTTGAATTATAAATCTGTGCAAAACGATTCATTGAATATTTCATAGTTCTGTTTCTATATTGTCTATAGACATGGTGAGAAAGATGAAACTCTGAGACCCAAACTTTTAAGTAAATATCTAGAGAATAAATAAGAATGACTCAATATTTATGGAAATTCATCCTTCTCGAATAACAGTGTAATGTGTACCTGGGAACGAGTGGAAGAATTAGGAAGCAGGCCAAGAGCAGAAGGAATCATGAAGGCATGTCCCTCTCTAGGACACACACATTAGATCTCTGTTGTTCTTCTTGATCACAGTGAATGTCATGGCTCTCAGGAGAAGCCCCACCCTCTTGGTGTGTCTTTCCACCTCACCTGCCAGTGTGACTCTCTCCACTGCACCCACCAGATCATTTGCATATTGCTTCCAGGGGAGGAGCTTCCCTGCAAGTCCCACATAATAGCTCAGCTCTCAGTTTGCCTGCACTGAGCACGACTGCTTCCTGTCAAAATGAAGTGCCCTGCTAAGCTCCTGGGGCTCCTCATGCTCTGGATCCCAGGTAAGAGCACAGTGGAGCTGGGGAAGGAGCCAGGGAGGGGCTGAGCTCTGTGTCCACTGCTCCCCATGTGTGCTGTGTCCACACGTGAAATGAGCAGAGCATGGGATACATGGATCTGTGTGAGTGAGGAAGATTCCAGGGAGAGCAAGGCCTGTGCTCTACTTAGGACTTGATAACGGGAAGGGGTGGCAAATGCTCAAGCCCCCTTGTGTCTTACAAGCATGTGTGTGTGTGTGTGTGTGTGTGTGTGTGTGTGTGTGTGTGTGTGTTTGCACTTGCGATCACATATGCCCACACTGAAAGAATATTCTAGTGCATAAACCTAAATCGTTACAATTTTATAACATAATACAAGAATATGGTTATGAAAATGAATCCTGATGGTTGTAATTAATCTTGTCCTCTTCTCTCACGTTTAGGATCCAGTGGGGATACTGTCTCTCTGCCTGTCACCCTGGGAGAGCCAGCCTCCATCTCCTGCAGGTCAAGTCAGAGCCTCCTTTATAGCGATGGAAACACCTATTTGTATTGGTTCCTGCAGAAACCAGGCCAGTCTCCACAATCCTTGATCTATTTGGTTTCCAAACAATATTCTGGGGTCCCAGACAGATTCAGTGGCAGTGGGACAGGCACAGATTTCACACTGAAAATCACCAGGGTGGAGGCTGAGGATATTGGAGTTTACTACTGCTTTCAAGGTACACATGTTCCTCCCACAGTGATACAGCCCTGAACAAAAACCACCCTGCTTGGGGTGGCACAGCTGTCTAATGTAATTTGTTTGTGAAACAGTACAACAGTTTTTCTTGGTGATTGTCAGAGCAAGAAGCTTTAGAAGTCCTAAGAAGTTTCATTTGTTCCGGGTACCATGAGCATCTCTGCCACCCTTGACGCATAACAGGGTAAAGCCCAGGGGTTGCCCAAGGGAGCAGGAGAATACGTGTTGTTCATTCAGATGCTGAGATATGATAATTCATGTTATATTGAAGTAAATTCTCATTCTAATCCCAACTGCTTTACTATCATGTATTAATTAAATTAGACCATACAAATTGAATAGTATTTAGTAATATTAAGAGTTGTTTTTCAAATAATTCTCTTTCTAGGCTGAGGTGCTGATATTTGCCAGTTTAGTGTTAGCCTAAGCTATATTGTGAATTAGAGGCCAGAGTGGGATACATAAGGAAACCCTGGGCAAAAACAAAACAAAACAAACATGGAAAATTAGTAAGTCCTTCATTTATGATTGTTTTTAAAGTATTTAATAACATGGATTTTTACATCATATTTGAAATGACTTGTTTCATAAAAGTATTCAAGAAGGGGATCTCTAAATACAATCACTAGCACTTAGTTTTTAGAACATAATCAAAATTAGGGTAAGGGGTTGTATATTATAGATACATATTAAACTATATAATACAGTCATAGATTTTTATGTGTATGTAGTTGTGCTAATCTCCAATACCATGTCCATGGATACAGAATATGTGGTATATATATGTACAATGGAATTCTACATAGCCAACGGAGAAGATAAAATAATGGCATTTACAGGGAAGTAGATGAATCTAGAGCGAATCATGTTGAGTGAGACAAGTCAAGACCAAAGGAACAAAAGATGCATGGCATCCTTAATATGTGGCTACTAGATCCAAACAGTACATTTATAAATTTTTATGTCAGTATATTGTAATGGCAATTGAGATAATTACCACCTGTCTTGTACATATGCCATGTGAGAAGGCATTAATGCAGTCTAACTCTCATGCATGAAATAACTTTCTCTGGAGAACAGTACTGACCATAGAGCATTGGGAAGACGTCATGATCACATGACCATGAGACCCAAAAGTAGACAGAGCTGTGGACAATGTCTAGTCCTCTCACTTATACAATTCTGTACAACTTGTTTGGAGCCAAACCTGGAGCAGCTGTTCATATGCACATGTACATTGTGTGTCAAAAGCCTGTGGGTATGAAAATACAAGAAGTTGGCAGTTGTCACAAATCATTTCAAAGTCAGGGGAAACTCCCTCATCTAGTGGTATCCTATGTGTTATGCAACAAAATTTGTGTGGACTTTCTCAAATACTACGTGGCTGGAAAGAAATATTCCAAAGTAATAAATATGTTTCTTTGGTGGTCAAATATTATTGTTATTTTTCTATCTCCAACTTCTATTTTTCATTTACCTTCCCCTTCCACAAACCGCAGAAAAGTCTACACAACTCTTCTATATGGACAGATGACCAGAGATCATGAGCAAAGAGACCTGAGATCTTCATAGCCACTCCCATTCAACACAACATCATCACAGAGAGCTGTGAAATGCATTACCTTAGAGGAGGCCCCAGAGCCTCTGTGGTTGCAGGCAGAACACACAGCACCTGATGACCAGAAGACCCAGCAGCACCTGCTTCACTGAGGCACAGCAGACACAGAGCCACAGCTCATGTAAGTGATATATATTAAGGATGAGTTGTGCAGCCATGAGGAAAATACCCCAGTAAGTGGAGGGATTTCTGCCTTGGTCCCTACACTCCCATCCTTTCTCCTCCAGAATGAGATCTGAGAAAATGCATGATGGTAAAATTTCCTGATGGGAGATCATGGCTTGTGAACCTCCAAAGTCAGCTTGTTTCTCTTTGCTCACATGTCTTTGTCTATGTCCTGGTAAAACAATTTGTAAAAGAACAATTGTCACATGTTAAAGTAAATTTGTGTAGAATTAATGAATATGTTAAAAGGTCCCTACATAATAGCAAGAGGAGAAACACAGCTCATAAAGTTCTTTTGATAGGAGGAGCTGGGTAGAATTGGCTCCTGACCAGCCTAGTAGCTGTGAGGAAGTTCCAGTAATATTGGTGATTGACACACCGGGGGATCCTATGAATGTGTTGAACAAATGGATCAGGAGCAGTCCCATTAACATGCACAAATAACTCAGGTCCTTCCCATGTTGCAGGATGCACCACTGGAGGGTTGGGGGTGTAGGCCCAGTGAGTCGCTGCTTGGATGGCCACTGTCACTCTCCACATTCCGAACACAGCGTTCAGGCAGCCAGCGGGCATCATTTTCTCCTTGTGAAAAACACATACATGCCCTCGACCCCATGTTAGAACGGGATCGGGTCCTTGCCAAGCACCAGTTAGGGGATCCTTCCACTTTACTAAGGCAAAAGCACGCTGCTCTCTTTTTTCCCAGAATCTCTGAGCAACAGATAAATTATTTAAGTCCAAATTCAAAAAAATTTAAAACAAATAAAACATGATTAAGTATATTCACAGGGGTAGCAGGATCCAATTCCCCTTTCTTTATCTTAAAAATTTGATGTTTTAGTAATCCATTAGCTCGCTCCACAATACCCTGGCCCTGAGGATTATAAGGAATGCCTGTAATATGAGAAATGTTATAAGAATGGCAGAAGGATTGAAATGCACGTCCTGCATAACCAGGACCATTATCTGTTTTAATTTGTGAGGGAATCCCCATCACAGCAAAACAGCGAAGGCAGTGGGAAATACAATGCTTAGTAGCTTCCCCAGCAAGGGGGGTGGCCAGGATGAAATTAGAATAAATATCTACTGTAACATGAACATATTTTAACTGGCCAAATGATGGAATGTGCGTGACATCCATCTGCCAAATGTGATTAGAAAGCAGACCCCATGGATTTACACCTGTATGGGGGGCTGTTGAAAAAGGGACACAGTTGGAGCAAGTCTTAACTATTTGTCATGCTTCTTCTCTAGATAATTTAAACTGTTGGTGCAAGGTTCGACTGTTTTGATGGTGGATGGCATGTGACTGCTTAGCAAGTTCAACCTGAGTTAAGTAAACTCTGGTGGCAGAGTCAGTAACTGCATTGCCCTCACTTAAAGGGCCAGGAAGATTAGTGTGAGCTCGAACAAAGCCAAAAAACAGGGGTGGTTGCGAGAAAAAAGCAAAGTTTGTACTTGGCGAAATTGGGTCTGAATATTGGAATTAGTAGTTCCAATAAAGGAAACAGTTTCTATGACTTGAAGAGCACGAATTACATATTGACTGTCGTATAAGTTAAAGGGCTCGCCTTGTAACAGGACAAGTTGCTGTAAAACAGCCTCTAATTCTACCTCTTGGGCGGAGGAAAAACCCGTAACCCAAGATTGAGTTTTCCCATTAATGGTTAAAGCAGCCGTTCCATTAGAGGATCCATCTGTAAAAACTAAGGCAGCAGAAGACAAAGGCGAGGCCCATACTATGGAAGGAAAAAGAAATGTATGACATGCAGCAAATTGGAGAAGTTTGTTAGATGGGTAGTGATGCAAAATTTTTTCTGTATAATTGGCCCAAGCAATAGCCCCAAAATCACAATGGGCAAATAGCCAATATTGTTGTAAATTGTATGGAACACAAATAAAATGAGGTTCCTGGCCTAAATAGTTGCAGGAATCCACTGGGCACATATGTACCAGATTAGCTACCAATTCGTAATAGGGGGTCAGGATTTTGCCAGGTGTTGATGGCAGAAAAAGCCATAAAAGCGGGCCATTCTGCCACAACACAGCAGTTGGGGAGTGAGAAGTAGCTAAAATGTAAGCTCCCCAGGGTAACGAATAATCACAATAGTTCACCTGCTGCTGGGAAATTGCCTTTTCTACGATTTGGATGGCCCTCCTGGCATCAGGATTTGAATCGCGCAAGGATGTAGGGTCCGTATCTCCCTTTAAGAGATCAAAGAGGTGTTTTAACTCTGCTGTGGACAGATTTAGATAACGCCGGAGCCAGTTTACATCTCCTAAGAATTGCTGAAAATCATGCAGAGTACTTAAGTGTGAAGTTTTTAATTGTATTTTTGGCTTTTAAAGTAGTGAGGGCCTAATATATGGCCCAAATATGTAAATGGGGGTGTTCCTGAACCTTTTCAGCTGCTATTATGAGCCCAAAGAGGCTCAGATTTTGCTTCAGTTGTCCAAAAGCTTGTCGTACGACAGTAGGGTCAGAACAAGCCAACAAGATATCACCCATATAATGAACAATATAAACTGAAGAAAATTTTTCACGGGTGGAAGAAATGGCTCTAGCTACAAAACTTTGACTATTTGCCATGCCCTGTGGAAGCACAAGCCAATGATACCACTTCATGGGTTCTTTAAAATTAACAGGGACGCTGAAGGCAAAACGCTTACAGTCTTGAGGTGCCAGGGGTATAGTATAGAAGCAATCTTTCAATTCTATAATAATTTTATAAGTATCCTTTGGGATTGCCATGGGTGAAGGCAAGCCAGGCTGTAATGTCCCCATCAGTTCCATAGTTGCATTTACTTTTATCAGATCTTGTAACAGCCTCCATTTACCTGACTTTTTCTTTATAACAAAAATTGGAGAATTCCATGGAGAGTTAGAAGGGGTTACATGCCCCAAATCCAGCTGTTCCTGCACCAGCTGCTGAGCTGCAATGATCTTTTCTAGAGGAAGGGGCCACTGTTCGACCCACACCAGTTCCTCAGAGAGCCAATTTATGGGATCGGCATAAGGGGCAGGACAAACAGCAGCCCCCATTAAAGAATACCCTAATCCTTGTCTCAGTGGGCAAGACTGGGGTTGGAGTGGCTCTGGCCCTCCCTGTGCTGCTCGGCCTAGTCCCCCAAAAGGGAGGAGGCCTTGATCAAGCAGCTGCTTAGTGACTGCAGCACTAGGACTAAACATATACACTCCCATTTTTTCCATGATATCACAACCCCATAAATTAATTGGCAGATGATCAAGGAGAAATGGCTGAAAATGACCAGAGTGCAGTTTCTCATCTCTCCAAGCAAGGATCTCACTGCTCTGCTGTGGGTCAGTTGCATGCCCAATCCCCCGTAGGGAAGTCATAGAGGTTGTTAGGGGCCATTGGGTTGGCCAATGTTTTTTAGATATCACAGACACATCTGCTCCGGTGTCTAATATTACTTTAAAGTGCTTTTCTTGTATAAATAAAGTCATCTCGGGCCTCTCTTGTTTTATGCTTTGTACCCAATAGATATCAGAGGATCTAAATCCTCTCTGTCCACGTGGGGCAGAGGAATTGGCAGCCTCCCCGGGAGGTAAAGGCACAAGCACTAGCTGTGCTATTTTTTGTCCTGTTGGGATTGATATTACATGTCTCAGGGCAGAGGCCATAACCTTGATTTCTCCAGTAAAATCCTGGTCAAGTGTGCCAGGTGTAATTTGTATCCCTTTAAGGGCTGAGCTACTTCGTCCTAACAGCAATCCAGCCACTCCTGGGGGGAAGGGGGGCCAAAGACCCCCATGGGGAGAGCTTGTATCCCCATCTCTGGGGTCAGTACTGAGCAGGTGGAAGAACAGAGGTCCAATCCTGCACTGCCTGGGGTGGCACGGAAGAGGCCGGAGACTGATTTTGGGGGGTTGTTAGAAGATGTACTTGTGGCTGAGAAGGGGGAGGGACTGCCCCATAGTTTTGTGGGGCCAGGGGATGGCCCTTTCTCCAGTTTCCCTAAAACAGGCGGCCATTGCTATTTGTTGCTGACTTGCAATCTTTAGCCCACTGCTTCCCTTTACCACAGCGTGGACATGTGCCAGGTGATGTTTCTTTCTCTAACTTGGCCTGGCGTGGGCATTGCGCCATCCAATGTCCTATTTGTCCACATGAGAAACAACACCCTGGGGGTCTAGCAGCCCGAGAATGCCACTGGCCTTTATATTTTATAAATTCAGTAACAGTCTTTCCTTGAGGAGTGGTGGCTAAAGTGAGGCCTTGTACATGGGAGGGTCCTATATCAGCACACAGTGTAATTTAGTCTGTAATTCCTCCCTTATTCCTATGAGGTCTGATATCCGCCTGACAGGTGGCGTTGGCATTTTCATAGGCCATTTGTCTAACTATAGCCTTCCTTGCGTTCTCATCTCGTACTAGGCGGTCTGCAGTCTCCATCAATTGAGACAAAAATTCTTGATAAGGTTCATCAGATCCCTGTCTAATTTCAACTAGATTTTTAGTATGGTTAGAATTTGGTAATTTTTTCCAAGCCTCTTTCGCCGCTGCATTTATTTGTATATAGGCTTCCATTGCATAGCCCAATTGATCTTTGGTGTTTTTATAGGTTCCCTCTCCTAGCAACTGATCAAAAGTGTAAGGCAAGTTCTCAGCCCTATTTGCTTCAATTTTAGCTTGACACTGAGCAGTGAATTCTGTTTCCCATAATAAGTACTCTCTCCCACTAAGGCATGCTCTGGCAAGCTGCTTCCAGTCATTTGGGCATAAAATATCAGCACACGTGGCCTCCAATGCTACTTGAGTAAAAGGGGCAGTTGGTCCATATTGGGAGCATGCACTCTTTAAGTCCCATAATAGTTTAAAAGGATCAGGTCGATGGTATACTTGTTCATCATGATCAACTAAAATGGGGAAGCATTGAGGCCCTGAAATATCTTCCCTCCTTTTAGCAGCCTGAGCCAAGTTTATTTGTGATACACTGTGCCTGGTTGTAGCGCCTGTTAGGAGGCACTTGTTGCTAAGGCCTTTAGACATGCATAAAGGTTGAGAAGGGAGTTGGGGCTGCAAGGCTGCAGCTGAAGGCAGTGGGAATAGGGGGTAAGGATTAGATTGTGGCCGGGAGTTCATATCTATTTCCAACTTCTGGGGGGGGAGCTCTGCATTATCCCCATCTTAGATAGTAGATGGAGGATTTCTTCTAACTTCTTCTCCACCGTAGCCAGCCGGTCCTCATCATATCTTTCCTTCCTGTTATCCAAACCTGAACTCTTATACTCAATATCTGCTGGCTGTTCCCTTCTCAAAATCTCACTTAGATTCTCTCGGGCTGCAGCGTACGGCTCAGCCTCAGGTTCCTCAGAAGGGTTCTTTAATTCAAGATTAAGTTCAACGTTCTCATGTCGAAGATCTAAGCATTCATTTACTAAATTCCATAAAATAATAGCCTCTGCTGGGGTCTTTTCAGGGCTATATACACTATAATAATCTTGAATTCCTTTCCCTATCCTCAGCCAGGTTTCTAAATTTAGGGATTCCTCCTCTGGAAACCACGGGCATGCCTCCTCGACAAACTGTAGGAAGCTCTCAAGCTGCCTTTGTCCCACCCGCGTTCCGTGGGCTTCAAGTATGCCTCTTAGGACCAGTACATATAGCTTGCGGCCATTAAATTGACCCATAATTTTTACTCCCGACAATCCAGCCTCCCGCTCTCTCACTCCCTTAAAGTCCTCTCCTAATAGTCCTATGACACATCACTCACCACAGCGGGGTCCTCCACCTTCGTCCCAGATTTTCAGGGTCCCTGTTCGGGTGCCACTTGAAGGGGCCTAACAGCAGCAAATTGGGGTTCCTGAAATAGGGGGCAGGGACTGGATAAAATAGAAGAGAGACAAACACATGGGGTCCGGGAGGTCTGCAGCCCAGGTAAAGACTGCAGCCCCATTTATTTTCAACTCAAGGCTTATATCCCTTCTTGATACCAGGGAACTTCCAGGTGTTACATTCATATGGTAAATCTCAGGTCATTTAAACAGAATAAGGCCAGAAAACAATGAGGCAATAAAGCAATTGTCAGATGCAAATCAAGGTACAGTTTGAATCCACTCTGGCTCCCAACACTCCTGGACACAACTAAAATGAGGTAAAAATAAACAAGTATAATTCACTATATACACAGAAATAACCAAAATTTTAATAGCAGAAACAATATACCACCTCACTAGAAATATTAATTTGATCTTTCATTGTTCTAGCTAAAGACACATATCTTTCCAAATATGAGCATACAGAGAGAGAGAGAGAGAAAGAGAGAGAGAGAGAGAGAGAGAGAGAGAGAGAGAGAGAGAGAGAGAGAGAGAGAGAGAGAGAGAATATGAGATGAGATGGATTCTGATGCACAGAGTGACTGAAATGAGAGTAAAGATGGACTGTGATTGTATTTAGGGAGGGAATCCAGTAGGAGGGGGATAGGAAAGAAGAAGGTGGTGGAGTTGATGTAACTGGAGTAATGTATATGAATGCAATCAGTATAGAAATCATAGAATGTGGATAGAAGGTTAATGAAATCTAGAGTGGTAAACATGGGCAAATAAATTATATTTATGTATGAAAGTATAAGAATTAAGCTCTTTGGAAAAGTAATACATGCTAAGGGAACTGTATTGAAAATAGCAGAAGGGATGGGAGGAAGAAGGATTAGTAAAATCTGGTTTCTAGTACCTTACAAGATGTAGTATCAGACAATGACCACTAGATGGAAGACTCCACATTGCATACACACAGGGAGGTCCATCTGAAAAATACCAGGGAAATAAGAGAACTATGTCTGCTGCCACCAGCAATGTCCACTGGAACCCTGATCAGAGTATTAACCAAAAAACAAATACTCACAGTTAGGCAGTGCCTCTTAGCAGGATGGATTTGGGGGTAAAAGTCTCTGCCTTGCTATTTCTGACACTGGAATCCTAGAATTGCCTCTCTCCCTTGTATTCTATGTGGCACCAAAGCCATTTTCAAGGGAAGGAGTTTTGTCCCTCAGTATGCATGTAAACAAAGAAGTGACCTGCAAGAATAAATGAATGTTAAAAAGGAGGGGTGAGGGCTCAGTAGATGATTGGATCAACAAGATGTTGTATTTATGCACAATGGAATTCTATGTTGCCATCAAAAAGAATGACACTGCCCCCATTTGTGAGGAAATGGAAAGACTAGCAAGAAATCATATTAAGTGAAGTAGGTAAGACCCAAAGGAACATAGGCACAATTGTAATAAAATAGTACACACCTAGGACTCTCCTAACAGAGGATTACATAGTGCAAAATCTACATACATAGGTCATATATGATGAGACTAAATGAAAGAATCTCTAGGCTATGGAAATAAGAGCTGTATCTTGTATGATTGTTGTTCATAATGTACTATGTTATTTCTCTTCTCTTTTGCTGCCTTTTGGTTAATCTCATATTGTTACTGTATCTGACTCTGTTATCTGGTATATTTTATGTACATATATTTGTTTATTTGAAATAGGAAAGGGAAGGAGGATAACACAAGGATGGGGAGGGAAATGGGGACAAAAACATGAGAACAGGTATCAATGTGTGAATAGCACTACCTTGGAATATAACTGTAACCTCCCTATACATTACCCCAAAAATAAAAATTGAAATTTTAAAAAGGAGCGGAGAGGGAAATGCATTGAAAAAAACCCAATACACATACTAAGACTGAAGGAAATTTAGTAATAGGGTGGTTTGAAACAGATGGGAGAAAATGATGAAAGGGGTGGTATTGAGTAAGTTGCATTATATTCATAAACTACTTTGTTGAATGGCAACTCCAGTGTATGCCCCCGAAAGGATAATTTTAAAAAGAGAGTTGCTGTAGGGAAGTGCAAAATCCACATCTCCATTGTCATTAGAAGAAGCTCTCTCCCTAGCCCTCCTAACAGGCACCCAGCCTATGAGCACATAGAAATTAGGTGAGACAGGACATTCAGCTCTTGGATTTACTCAACCTCCTGACCTTTGATAGAAAGAATTGCTCATTTGTTCCACCAAATTTAGTTCCATATGGCAGAAAAGCCAAACATCATCAAACCAACTCTATCTGAGCAGGATCAGTTTTAGGAGCTGACTTTGGGACATGGAGTCTCTAACCTTGTTTCACTCCATTCTGCAGCTTTGACCTTGGTAAGAAAGGATGGCTCGTGCTCCAACCCCAGTGTATGAATGTATTGAGCAAGAATGTGTCCTTGTGAATGAAGACATTTGCCTGACTGGTTATCTGAACAGAACTATATTCCCTGAACCGCCTGCTTGGTCAGTATTGATTTTTGTTCTCACACTTAGACATGAGTGAACACAACTAATGTGGACCTTGCTGCCCAGGTGGAGGGTGATCTGCAAGAATATTAATAATATGTGGTTTAGAAACCAAGCTCGGCCATTCTAGGAAAATAGGGCTATGTGGCCTGTTTACCCTTGTAAAAAGGAGCTCTGAGCTGGCTCTCTCTGCCAGATTTTATGGAATCTGCACACACCATGTCCAGTTGTGGGAGTTGAGAGGGGGCTGCAGGGGCAGTGCTGTCCCCAGCAGGTCCCCAGAATCCTCTGCAGTGAGCAGGTCACTGCTTGTCCTCAAGGACTGGGACCTGAGCTTCATCACGCTCAGGCTAAGAATGAGGAAGAGCTTCTTGGTTATTATTCAGTTTTCCCTAGATTTATTTCTCAGGGTCATAATTTAAAATGATGAGTTATACAATTCAGATTAGGCCTATGAATGTATTAATTTAATAGGCAATTGACTACATTCATTCCCTTGTGAAGTGTCCTCTCTGTTCTGACAGCACAGACTTCAGGGGATTTAAGGCTCTGTCCTGGGTGGGACCCTGCTGACTCTCCTCATCACCCAGCCCCTCAGGAGCAGGGACAGCAGCCCTGGAGCATCATCCTTTCCACACATGCAGCCCTGCTCTGTAGTCTGCCTCTCTCACACTCTCACCTTGGCTATAATCTCATTCAGGTTCATGGACCAGAGTGCACTTCCTCTTACCAGGGAGCATCATAGAAGGACTCCTGGTCTCCCTCTATTCCCCGGTGCTTAGTCTCATTTCAGCCAGGAGCTCCTTCCCTCACCACACATAATTCTGGGTTGAGAATATGGCTCCTAACTAATCCATGTGTGCCAGTGCTTCAAGTCCATGTGGACTTGGAATTCACAAGCCACATGTCCACACAAGTTGAAGGCAGCCTTGGAACATAGATCATGAGAATTCAATGTGTTATCATGAAGGTGTGGTGGCTTTCAAATCCATTGAGTAGATGCGCTTCGTGTTTCTTTCTGTCCTACTAATATGTCCAGTAGAATTTGTAGGTGGCCTTCACACCTACACAGCTGTCAACTGCCTTCTCCTTGCTGTATATAGAAATACCTTTGCCCTGTAGTGCATTGTAGAGAGACCATGTAAGACGTTTAAAAGTGAAATTTTTAAGGTGAGTAAAGGGATTAGTATAACTTTTAATTACGATATTAATTCCTCATAAAAGGAGGGAAGAAAAACATTATAAAATGCTTCCTGGGACAGTTATTTTAGCATGTGCTCCATTAATGTGCTAGAAGGTGAAGATGATCAAATCAAGATGCAGTTCATAAAAGGAAGGGAATTGAAGAGGTTTCTGATCAGACACTGGTTTATCAGTGTGCTCCTGGCCTCTGAAAGCAGTTCTATTTTCATGTCCCCAGAGCAACATCTTGGAATTTTAATGTTATGTTGCATTGTGGGGACTGTGCTCATCTGTCCCAAAATAGGACATCCTGCATTATGGGATGGAGTCTGTTGCCACCTGCTACCCTCCATGTGGGGAACGCCTCTTCACTTGAACTTAGAGTCACTGCCTGCACTCCCTTGCCTCAATTTCCCCATGTTAAAGACTTATGCATTTGATCCCTCCTGTTTGGATCCCATGGCCTAAACAGTCGCTAGAAACTGCTTTATTCCTGATCAATGGTAGCTCACTGCTAGCCACCCAGCTAGCTGAAATCTGAGAATGGAGGTTGGAAGCCAGCCTAGCATGAGAGACAATGAGACTTTCATTTTCAGTGAAGAGCCCAAAGGCTGGAGGTTAAGCTGTGGCTCATGAGGAAGAACACCGGCCTTGAGCACAAAACTCAGGGAAGTTCTTGGCTACTGGATTCTAGCTCCAGGCCCAGCTCACAAAAAGTTACTTTACTTTGGGGAGGGGAGTGTGGCCTAGTGGGTAGAGTGTTTGTCTAGGCATGCACAAAGCACTCGGTTCGATTTCTTGGTACCACATATACAGAAAAATTTGGAAATGGTTCTATGGCTGAAGTGGTAGAGCACTAGCTTTGAGAAAGCCCAAGGACAGTGCCCAGCTCCCAAGTTCAAATGCTGGGACTGGCACAAAAAAAAGAAATTACAAAGAAGAAAAATTGCTTTACTTAGGACCTGAAAGATATGACTCATAAAGGACTGTGCTTGCTTAAGGGACACTGTGAAGTTAGAGAAGAATGGAATCCTTGGTTTAGAGAACACCTCAGCTTCTGAGAGCAAATGTTTTCCATTAGTTGACACAAATATCATCCAAAACCTTAATAAATATCTGGCATGGAAACATGAAAGACTCAAAAGCTGGATGGCATGGCATGCATGTCTTCTTCTAAGAATTAATGGGAAATGCCTGATGTGAAGCAGGTGATGGGTAAAAGGAGTATTCAGAAGAGAAGGAAATCAGTCATTTATAAGTAGTGCACAGAGCACCAATTCAAAGCAAGATGAAAGTCCATACAATCCAGATCATAATAATTTGTTGCACAAATTATATTTTTCAGAGGGTTATCTTTCAGTAAAAATTGAAGTGTACCTGCTATCTACCTACTATCTATTATATATGTATATGTATATATATATATATATATGTCTGTTTATTTACCAACTCATTGCTCTGATTACCTTTCTAGCTACACACCTATTACCAAGTTTTATAACATTGTGTCTAGGTATTAATGACTATTCTTAACCATATAACAGGGTTCAGGGAAACACAATCTGTTCTTTACTTTTTATAGGCAAAGTGGACATCTGGGGTCTTTACCGATGTACATTGTCATTGAGATCTGCCAGGTTACATCTCTGTCCATACCCTGCTGATTTACATGTGCCTAGAGCACAACTTCAGAATTGAGAGAAAAGGTTGAAGTGGAATAATGAATCACCCTAAAAAGAGGGAAGATGAGAATTGTTAACAACTTCCCAGAGCAGTTACATTTGCATGTACTGCAGATAGTATTAATAGTGTAGAGGTGAAGAGGATCTCTCCAAGACTCACATGCAGTAACACAGTGAATGGTGGTGAAGAGGCTCCCGGTAGGGCAATGATTCACACGTGGTCTATTGGCCTTTGAGGAGCAGTGTTATCTTCCTGCACCTGTAGCAGCTACATGGAGTTATAATGCTGATTTCCATGTGAGTTTTCTGTGTCTCCATTCACCAAAGTGGCCTCCTGTGCTATGGAAGTGAGATGATTTCACATGATGACCTCCATGCCATGGGTCCAGGTCATGTCACTCTAGTTTCCCTGCCTCCTGTCAATTTTCCTCCACTCCTCATACTGAAGAGGTCTTTTTATGCTGTCTGGCTTTGGTTCCTTGTCCTCTCCAGGAGCCTTGTTGCACTGTATCCCTTCTGTTTGTCTTTAGCAATGGCTCATGTGTTAAATGACCAGTCTTAAGCTCAAAAGTTCAGCACAGCACCTAGGCCCAGGGCACAAAATACTTTTTAGTTCAATCCCAAAAGATATGGATCTTGAAGGACTATGCAGGCTTAAGTAGCATCTTGATGCTTAAGTAATGCTGAGGCTATAGTTTGGAGAAACTTTCAGCTTCTGAGAGGGAAGAGATTCCATTAATTAAGATAGAAGACAAGAAATGTTCTTCAAAAACTTAGTTATTTGGCATATAAATGCTTAATACTCACAAAGCTAGATATGATGCCAGGCAAAATGTGAACTCATAGAAGGTGGCTATAGTAACAGCATTGACAGGAGAAGGAAACCAATCAATTATGATGAGGGCACAGGGCACCAATGCGAAGACTAGCAAACAATCAAAATCCAAAGGTAAGGATACTTAATTGTTTACATTATATTTTTCAATAGTATTATCATTCATTAAAAATGTGAACAGAGGGCCCTGGTAGAGTGCTTGATTAGCATGCACGAAAACCCAGGTTCGATTCTCCTTGGTACCACATACATAGAAAAAAGCTGGAATTGGTGCTGTGGCTTAAGTGGTAGAGCGCTAGCCTTGAGAAAAGTCCAAGGACAGTCCTCAGGCCTTGAAGTCAAGGGCCACGACCAGCAAAAAAAAATTTACACAAAACTGGGAATGGTATGTTCCTTTAGTGCATTCTCTTCCTCTCCCTCTCCCTCTCCCTCTCCCTCTCCCTCTCCCTCTCCCTCTCCCTCTCCCTCTCCCTCTCCCTCTCCCTCTCTCTCTCTCTCTCTCTCTCTCTCTCTCTCTCTCTCTCTCTCTCTCTCTCTCTCTCTCTCTCTCTCTCTCTCTCTCTCTCTCTCTCTCCCCTTTCTCCTTCCCTCTCTGTATGCATCTATGTCACTGTCTTTCTACCTCAGCATATAATATCAAGTATAATAACCTTTGTCTCTGAGTAATAATGATCACATTTAAGCATAAATCATGGTTCAGGGAAATAACTTGAATTCTCTAGATATCTGTTCCACAAAATTCACAATTATCTAAGGAAGGAAAATTCTACAATGAAATTTCTCGGAAATGTTTTACCCGAGCAGACGACTTTAACTGAGAAATAACTACAAAAGAACCTAGCAAGCTATGGATAGTGTTAAAATAAAATACATATTCTCAGACAAGAACAGAATCATTTTTTTTCTCATCATCAGGGAGGAACAGCTACTCAGGCAAATGTGACTCATGGATTCCTTAGGTCTATGCTTCATGACTGAGATGGGCCAGCCTGCAGCTATGTTCACGCCCTAGCTGATTTGCATGTGCCCAGAGCACAGCCCACTGCTCTGAGGACTTCTTCATAGGCTGCTCGCCCCAGTGCAGGAGAAGTTTCCAGTCAGCACACACCATGGACATGAGGGTCCCTGCTCAGCTCTTGGGGCTCCTGCTGCTCTGGCTCCCAGGTAAGGAGGGACACTGCTGGGGTTACGTAGCTCTTCATGGAAGGACTTGGATTGTGTAGTTAATTAAATGACTAATTGATTTCATGTTTCCAATATCAGGAATGAGATGTGACATCCAGTTGACCCAGTCACCATCCCTGTCTGCATCTGTTGGAGAGGCAGTCGCCATCACTTGCAGGGCCAGTCAGGGCATTAGCAATAATTTGCATTGGTACCAGCAGAGACCAGGGATATCTCCAAAGCTCCTGATCCGTTATGCCAGTACTTTGCAATCTGGGGTCCCATCCAGGTTCAGTGGCAGTGGATCTGGGACAGACTTCACTCTCACCATCAGTAGCCTGCAGCCTGAAGATACTGCCACTTATTTCTGTCAACAGAGTAATAATTGGCCTCCCACAGTGATACAAGTCATAACAAAAACCTCCCAGGGAAGCAGAAGTGAGAGGCTGGGCTGCCCCAGCTGCTCCTCCTTCTGCCTCCACCTGCAGACACAGCTTCTCAGATGCATCTGGAAAGTATTGGGTACATTTCCCTCCTTATCCCAAGCAACGCACCTGTAACAACCTCTCTTCTGACTTACAAAGAACATACATCTGTACTCATGTGTGGTCCAATGCCTCTTCTGACTTACAAAGAACACACATCTGTAGTCATGTGTGGTCCAGGTCATGCTAAACATGTGCAGCCACTTAGTAAAGAAGGCCTCAAGGGCTTACCTAGCATACATGAAGACCTGGGTTTGATTCCTCACTACCACATACACAGAAAAAGCCAGAAGTAGTGTTGTGGCTCAATGGTAGAGTGCTAGCCTTAAGAAAACACAAGGACAGTGGCCAGGCCCTGAGTTCAAGCCCCAGGCCTGGCAAACAGTGTATTTATAAACATTTTTGATTGTCCAGGTATAATTTTGTTTGAAGTATATTTTGATGTACGTATGCACATTGTGCAATGATCAGATCAATGTAATTAAATAGTTATCACATTAAAATTTTATCAATTTTTTGTAGTCAGAGTTTTTTTTCTGGAAAGGAGAAAATGAAACATTTCAACTTACATGTTAACAGTACATCAAACACTCGAATCTGGGCTTGGATTGTGGCTTAGGGGTAGAGTGCTATCCTAGCATACATAAAGACATGGGTTTGCATCCTCACTACCACATGAACAAAAAATAACTAAGAGAAATAAAATTAAAAGAGAAATAAGTTAAAAGAAAATATTTTAATCTGTCAGAAAGCTAACTTGACATCACTACTAAGTATCATTCATCATTTTTTCCTCAGTGCAGTTGTCTCATTCATTGAAAATAGAACAGAATAATGATTTTTAAAGAAATATTTTTGAGGAACTATGAGGAGAAAAATAGTAAGGATTTTGTGTCCATGTTTTGGGAAATTTTGGCCATTATTTTTTTCTTAGGTTGCTTGAGCACAGGGTGTTATTCAGAGTTCAAATATTCAAAGCAACCTTGGCTTCTGGGAAAGTTCAAATAAAACCAGTCATAGGACAATAATAATATATGTGGATAGAAAATATAGCTAATACACTTATGGAATGAAGTAGCAGAATTGTTACACCGTGACAATCAATATTTTAGAGTAATTAGAAACTTATCTTCTATGATCCCTACAGAGGTACAGAGAGTCATCAATTCCCATTTAGTGTTTAAAATATATTTTTGCATGCACTAAAATGTATTTTACATTTGGAAGAAAGTAGTTGGACTGGGACAGATGGGGCAGAATAATGACAGCAATGAGAGATCACGAAGCGTTATATTTATGACTGATATGTTTAATGATAACCCTTGTGTACAACTACTTACAGATAATAAAAGTAGAATTAAAAGTAAGAAATGTGAATGAAGTTCTCCCTTGTCCACATGCTTATCTCTGTCGGCATATTTCTATCTGTGTTGTGGACACACGGGATTGTGTCTCTGCCAGCGTCTAAGCTCATGGCAGACGAGAAGAGATCAGATTGGATTCAGAATATCCACAGGAAAGCAGAGAGGGAGAGGAATGCTGGGAAATGTCTTCCTGAAGAGACTGTGATGAGAAGAGTTCACACCCGATGACCCAGTGAGGTCATAGCCCACCTCTCAGAATATATCCAGAAACTCATTGCCCAACACCGTGGTCACACATGCCCCTTCTTATGTGCAACTTGTCACCATAGCAAAAGCTTCAGGAAGTACGAGCCAATGGAAAGTGAGACACTTGCATGAAAGCTGGAAGTGACACTTCTCAACAGTACAATTCTACTTATTTAATATTGGGGTCATGTATAGAGGGGTTATAGTTACGTTTGTCAGATAGTGAGTACATTGCTACTTGAACATTTATACACTTTTCATGGTTTTATTCCCTGTTCCCTCCCCTCATCTTTTCCCAATCATCCTGGTTTCCCCCCTTCTCTTACCTATTCCAAAATATCAAATAAAGGTAACAAAGTCAGATATAGTGACCAAATGAAATTAAAGGAAACAAAAGAGAAAGGAAATAACTGCACATAGTATATTAAGAACAGCAATTCTTTTTTTATATTTTTTATTGTAATTAATAAAAGGGTTACATGATATTTGCCAGATAGAAGGTGCATTAATTCACATACATTGATACCCTTTCACATGTCTTGGTACCCATTACCCTCCCCCCCACCCACCACCCACCCCCTGTCTTGGTTTTCCCCCCTTCCCTATCAAATTTCAAATAACCAAATACAAGTAAATCCAATATATCAGATAACAAAGTGAGATATTGTAACAATATGAGATACCCAAGGGACAGCAAAGGAGATGAGAGACAACATAGTACATTAAGGACAACAATCATTTGTTATATGGGAAAAAAAGAAATGTACCTTGATACAAAAGGCCATATAGTAGGACGCCAAATGAAAGGATCTCTAGGATATAGAAACATAAGCCATATAATGATTGTTGTTCTTAAGGTACTATGTTATCTCTCATCTTTTTTTCTGTCCCTTGGTTATCTCATATTGTTACAGTATCTCACTTTGTTACCTCATATATCAGATATATTTGTATTTGGTTATTTGAAATTGGATAGGGAATGGGGGAAAACAAAATGAGGAGTGGGATGGGGGGGGGAGGGAAATGGGGACCAAGACATATAAAAGGGTATCAATGTATGGGAATTAGTGCACCATCTATCTGGCAAATATCATGTAACACTTCTATTAATTATAATAAAAATATATGAAAAAAGAAAAAAAGAAAAAGAACAGCAATTCTTGACACAAATGAAGCAAACACAACAAAACAGGGATGCAATATTATTTTCTTTTATAGTTCGAATGTGTCCAGAATTCAGAATCATCATGACAATCACTAAGAGCATGTTAAAACACTAAATGGGGGCTGGGAGTTTGGCTTAGTGGTTAAAGTGCTTGTCTAGCATGCACGAAGACCCGGGTTCAATTCCTTGGTACCACATACATAGAAAAAAGCTGGAAGTGGTACTGAGGCTCAAGTGGTAGAGCTCTAGCCTTGAGAAAGTCCAAGGACAGTGCTCAGGCCCTGAGCTCAAGCACAGGACTGGCAAAAAAACAAAAACAAAAACAAAAACACACTAAATGACAGATCTACTGGATGTGAATCTGCCCTTCAGCAAGTGAACAAGTGATCCCTGTAAGGATAAGGAAGATGTGCTTAAGAGATGAATAGGTAGAGGGATGCTTTTTACTTCTCATTTAGATCATTTAAAAGAATTTCTACTTAAACTACATCATGGGCACACACACACACACACACACACACACACACAAGCATCAGTCCTTTTCTATTACAAAATAACTGACTCAAGCTCTGAGTAAAGAACAAATTTATTCAATCCAGTTTTAGATGCAGATAATCCTAATTGCAGGATCCTCATTTGTCTGTACTCAGGTGAGGGATGTCATGGCTGTGTTCTAGTAGGGTGGATTTAAAAGTTGCAAGTTGAGGTAGACAAACATATAGTTGTCTTCATGTTATACCAAGGCACTATGATGAGAACTGACTCACTCCAGGAGACCAGCTTTAACCAACTTAGGGCAGGATTTTGAATGGCCTAATCAATTCCCACAAGGCACTGCTTCCAGTGGTCAGTTTGGTCCATGGGTATCAGCACAAGCTCCTTCTCCATGTGTTTCTGTTCCCCTGGTGATGTTCTGACTCACAGCATGCCCAGCATCTTTGCAGAGAAGAGGCAGAGCCTGAAATCTCACACAAATAAGCAGAGACTGCTCAAATTAGATGGAGACTAGAGACACTTAATGATTTTTATGTTAATTGAAGCGCATCAGCCTTGGTCAGTGTTGGTTTCTAAAAATATAGATACGTTAAAATCCAAACATGTATCTTCACAAGTACTTTAAGAAAAGAATATTTTTCCACATATATTTTAATAGAAGAAAACATGACAGGCACTCACTGCCTCTCCTCTGTGGCAATGCTTAATATTTCCATATTGTACAATATGTATAGTACTTTCTTGATGCTCCCATAAAAAGAAGTCTTACAAGACTGAATGTCACAAGTCAGCTTTCACTCAGCAACCTGTGCTTGGCTTGCATTGACTTAGGTGGATTGATTTAGATGTAGGAAAACAGTGGTGCAGCTCTTGCTACTGTCAAGTCTGAATCATTGCTTGAACTGTCGACTTTGGTTGTGGGTGTCCTTCTCATGTACTGACTGACCAGTTGAGACCTATGTTTTCACACAGAACAAGAAAGAGAGTAAAAACCCTAACCAGACTTGATTGCAAATAATAAGAAAGAATTGAATTGGAAGGAATTTCTCTTGTTACCCAAAGGAGTTTCCAGTCAGGATGTCACCATAAGAATGCAATGTCTCTTGATCAACTCACCATTCCATTACTCTAATGAGAGAACTTTTGAGAAATTCATCAGTTAGTTTACTGTACAAATACAGTGTGGAAGAATGACAGGATACTAGTGCATCAAGAAATTTTACTTGGATTGCCTTTTTATCTATTTATTATTTTGGATCATGGGACTTGTACTCTGGGTCTCAGTGGCTTCAATGAGCTCTTCAGCTTAATGCTAGCACTCTACCACACTGAGCCACAGAACAACTTCAGGGTTCTGGTGGTCAACTGAGGATATGCATATCATGACCTTTCATGTCTAGGTTGCCCTTGAACAGCAATAACCACATCTCAGCCTCCTGACAGTTGTCGCCAGCACCCAGCATTTGAATGCAAATTTAAACTTTCAAATAAAAGCATTTCTACCCTTTTCCTTTTCCCTTTTAAAGACCAATAGGTCAATATTTGCAAGAGAAAAAAATTTGTTCTTCCTGTCATTTTTTACTCTAATTCTTAATAGGAAGTTGTTATGAAAACATGTAGATAACATGGCAGAATAACTATGATTAGTGGCTTCTTCATCTAGGGTAACTTTGTGTTCTTATTGATCAACTCCTTGAGAACAATGCAGCAGTGGACTAGCTAAGGAGGGCTCAGGGAGCAGATCATCTGTCTATTCCTTTCCTGGAGAATGTTCTGGACATAAACCTGCAGAAGTTGGGGTTTCAAGGAGGTGGTACCATATGCACCTTACTTTCCCCCACAGATCCAGACCTTCACAGGGCGACATTTGATGCTGTAGGCATCAAAGATTTTATTGGTTATCACTAAACAAATAACTCATCAGACTCATCCTTCTCAAAGGAGCAGGCCTCACCCTCCCTTGGCTCTTCTCACTCTGTTGCCCCCACCTGGATATTTGCATACTGCTCCCTAGGGAGGCCTTCCTCTCTCAGTCTGAGATAAAGGCTCAGCTCTGAACTTGCCTTGATCAGTGAAGACTCCTCATTTCACTCTTAGAAATGAAGACCTTCTCTCAGCTCCTGTGGCTGTTAATGCTCTGGATCCCTGGTAAGAACAAAGGGAGATGAGGAGTGATAGTGGGTGAGAGTGTGAGTTCTCAGGGCCCAGTTGTATTTTATGTGTGAGTAAGATGTGCAGGTCTTGTTATCTATAATTGGACAAGTGAGGTTTAGATCTGGGTAGGTGAGGGATATTGCAGAAAGAAGTAGAACTTATGCTTGGGTAAAGATGTTATTGATGAAAATAATAAATTTTAGTGACTTATTGAGGTGTTAAGATATCTCCGTTCTTAATGCTTAGTACTTTTAGATTGTGAATCAAATTGTGAAATAGGAATACCAGGTTATATACATATATAACAAAAAGCATGGCTATCTGTGTATATAAACTTGCACTTTTCTCTTATTCTAATTTCAGGCTGCACTGGAGACGTTGTGCTGACCCAGAATCCACGTTCCCTGGCTGTCAACCTGGGAGAACCGGCTTCCATCTCCTGCAGGTCTAGCCAGAGCCTCTTACATAACGATGGAAACACATATTTGGACTGGTTCCTGCAGAAGCCAGGCCAGTCTCCACAACTCCTGATCTATGTGGTTTCCAACCGATTTACTGGGGTCCCAGACAGATTCAGTGGCAGTGGGTCAGGTACAGATTTCACCTTGAAAATCAGCAGGGTGGAGGCTGAGGATGTTGGAGTTTATTACTGCATGCAAGGTACATATGATCCTCCCACAGTGATACAGCCCTGAACAAAAATCTCCCTTCTGGCTGGGCGCTGCACTCATGGGTCACTGTTTCTGTGGTCTGAGTCTACTAGGAAAGGAGATTGTGTTGTTTATGTGAGAGTGACTCTGATTTGAGAAGAAGACAATGTGACAAACAGATTACATACAATTTGTAGTGACTAGTAGAACAATCATGGAAATATAAAAATCCAGAGACAACAGATAAACCATAAGGTATTTAGCTATTAGTTTCTTCAGCGGTATTATAGTTAAGAAGCTGTATATGAATCAAATGTATTCTTTGATTTTTTTCCACTAATATTGAATCTTTAAACACTTTCATCAAGCATATGGTTCTGGTCCACACATATCTTTCATACTGTGTTTTTTTATTGAGAAGTTGGAAGCCCAGTTGTGTCTTTTAGAACTTCTATTAGTTTCCCAAATTTTGCCTGACCATCAATCCCTTAACAGAATTTGTTCACTTTTTATTGTTTGGATCAACCTTGGGCAGATAACATACTGGACCCTGTCCAATGGTCTCTGGCCTTCTGTGGCCCAGGACTCTGGCTCTAGTTCAGACAGTGGAGTGGAGTGAAGCCCTATGATGAGTTCATAGGTCTCAGATGTCTGAGATTAAGCCCTTGTTCAAAGGGCACAAAAATCACAGACCTATCCTGTAAGCTACCATGACATGACTTATTTGAAAAACTATAACCGGAATTATCATCAATGATTAGCTATACCTTACACCTCTACCTACTAAAACATTTGGATTTCCTTATAATGTACCTTTCAGACCTGGAACTATGACATTGCAAGGTCCAGGCCATGGAGGATTTTCTAGCTTCCATCACTATCCAGTGTGCATTGTCTCTCATGGCATACATTTCTTTTACCATGGTGATCTCAAATTCATGTGAGAAACCAAAGGATGAAAGTGGAGATATCCTGAGCTCATTCTCAGGAGAAATATAGGTCACGTAAGTGAACAAATGGAATATCTTTAATCACTCATGAAACTTGAGACAGGGATAGTTAATCCATAAGTATTTAGCCACAATTGTAGCGTTTTACAGGAGACTAGTCAGAACCAGTTGATTCTATTTTCTCCTGGATACAGCATTTTACAATCTTACCATGGCTCCACATTGTACAAGTCACCAGAGACAAAAAGTAAATGGTCACTGTGCCCCCTGTGTGGAGCTTGTAAGGAGAATTGAAAAGGAATAGGCCAGGCTCTATCCACAATAAGCGAGGACGGTGTGGAACCATGAGGGGCAGAGACCTTCCAGCGAGATTGGAGGTTGTGCTAGGGACTGGATTTGGGGTAGGCTTCTATAGGGCTTAACAAGGAAGCAAAAATAAAATAAAGAATGTTAATAGTCTTCTGGGGGCCCAGGGTGGTGTCTTTGGCCAGGCCCACAGTGGAATGTTCCACCTTCGGTGTGGGGGCCATTTTTCCCTGGAGGGGACAAGCACACACATGAGCATGCACCTGGTACTTTGCTTGACCTTGGGGAATAAGACAAGACTCAAATCTTCGTATTTTAGATTCATAAAAAGATTGGGCTTTGAGAGAAGAGGAAGATCCTTCAGCACTGTTGCGGGAGATTGGCAGCCAGCTGTCATCATTACTGCCATTCCAAATTTTTCCCAATTGGGTAATGATCCTGGAGCCCTCTTGGAAGTATCTGTGAATATTTATAATGAGTCTAAGACTATGCCAACAAATTGCATTGTACTATCCTACTGTCATTGACAATTTGCATTAAATATTCTCAACCTTTGACAAGTCATGGAAAACCTATCCTGAAAAATGCATACACATTTGCTGAATAAAATGATGGAACAATTATTTACCTAAATAATTGGAAAAAAACACAGCTAATCATTTTTTATACCAAAATCAGAAATGTGCTTGTCAACCCTAAGCACTTGTTGCAAATGCAAAATACCTGATTCTACTTGTCTCAAGAAATAAAGTTCTGCATTTTAACTTAATGACAAGGTATCAGGCACCCAGGGAACAATTTCAAATCCACACTGTAGAAGATTTTTACCTCAGCAAGTGAAGTCTTCTGTGGAAAGATGTGGCAACACATTCACGTTTTTGGATGAGTAACAAAAACTAATTTTCATTCTTGGATTCTGACTTTGAAATTCATATATTATTTATTAGTTGTACTGTCCAATCCCTTAAAATTTAATGGAGGTATTGTTTTCAATGACTTGATGAACTATTAAGACAAAATGATTTAAAGTTTGTGTTTCTGTTCTGAAGATAATTGGACATACAGTGGTTTTCATAACTTGAGCACAGGACAGAATCCAGGATGTGAAGTGCTCATTGCTCTGTGATCTTTGTTCAAGATCAAACAAATTCATAATGGAGACAAGCACAGTGACCTCAGCGTTGTCCACCTGAGCCCTGCCCCAATGTTCGATTCGTTGCAATTGTCAACTTCTATGCACTCACATAAATGCTTTGTGTTAATAACCACTGGGCTTGGATGTATTTGTTACGCACCATTATTGTTGACATGTTGACTGATTTAATATCAAACATCCACAAATCTAGTTAGATTCATTGTTATAAGAATTAGCTACAAAAATAATAAATGTTTAGAAAGTAATAATAAAGAGAACACATCCAGAGATAAACACAAAACTATGTAAATAATGGAATATAATTTGGACTACCAGTAACTTTCTGGCAGGAAGTTAATTTGCAAAGATACCCATGAACCTCAATAGCTGTCAGAGGACCTAGAAAGTGGATTACACAAACATGTGATATTACTGACGGTCAGAAGTTCACAGGAATATTCATATTAACAAATAAAAGTTGCATTTGTACATATACAACTGTGTAAAGTTCTCAACTGACTTCAGATACTACCTCTTTCCACTGTCTGCATGGGGATTGATAGGACTCGGTCAGGTTATCACATAAAATTATATACGAGACCCTCTTTCAGAATATCCACAGAAAACCAGTAAGAAAAGGGGTTCTGGGAAATGTTCTTGCTGTAGACTGTGTGACACGGGTTCATAGCTGACCACTGTGTGGTCATATGGTCCTACTCTCAGGATTTCATCAGGAGCACATTGCCCAAGAACATTTCTACATTGCTTCCAAGTTATCAGCAAGTTGTAAGCAAAGCAAGGAAGTTTCATTAAGTTGTCAGTCAAGGGAAATTGATTTTTAAATAAAATATATAAGAATCTCTTCACAAATGTATAAAGGTCTTCTATAACAAAATGAAAGGCAAACTGGACTAGTGGTAGACTCTACCAATGCATCCAATATCCTCAACTTGTAGCAATAGACACTGGTCAGTATTTTATAGAGAGTGTATTTTGTGAAGAGTGTGTTCTACTATATTCATTATTTGTCTTAAGGAAAAATAGCCTTCTTTATTTGTTTTAAGTGAAGCCTGAGGATGAACAGAAGGAAATTTTCTTCTGAAAAGTAATATTCTTCATATTCTCAGTAAATCCCACCTTCATGTTTTTTATTTATTAAGATATATAGGAGATACTGTCTATACATTACAATAGTCCTTCCTGCATTCGAAATACACTACTTGTGAACACATTCATGTGAGACACAGAGCAACAGGGAGCTTGAGTAGCTAGTAGTGGAAAAGAAAAAAACATGTCATTAACTCTGTAAATATAAATGAGAGCTTGCTAGGTGTCTGAAAATAAAATTTAAAAGCCTCATTTTCAGTGCTATTTAGCTAAAATTTTACTGTAATGTGTATTTTACACCATTTACTATGCTTCCTTAAAATACTATAGTTAACTTTAAAACATTGATTTATGTAGCAAAATCTATGCAGGTTGTGGTATAAAACTCCAAAAAATGGTGAAACATATCCATGTCAAGACATAAAACAGCTTCCTGTATCTGGGTAGAAGGAGAAGACAGTGCACTTTGCAGGCACCTTTGTATTTCAATACATGTTTTATTTCTTAGGTAACGCACAGACTTCTTAGACTGCCTTCAGTGCAAACAGAATCTCACATATTTATGAGATTTCTCACATATTTATGAAGTCCCCCTCTACAGCTCACCCCAGGAAATCCAGTTTTACAACTTTCCTATGACATCTCAACTCCCACCAAATCCCTCTGTCACCAAGAGATTGAAGGTGACACAACTCCCTCTAGGAATAAAAGATGACATACCTTCAGTTCTCCAGTACTGGTGGAGAATTTTTTTCATTTATTCTTACCCTAAACATAAAGAACCACATTTAGGAAAGTATGCAAAAACAGTACCACAAACATACCTAGACATGAACATATTGAATAAGTCAAACAGGATCTCTGATTTCACAGAGCCTTCATTTTAAGGAAAATGCCAGACAACAATCAAATGCCTCCTCTCCCCCCATGCAGCCTCCCCTGCATCCCCTCATCACAAGCAGCACAGTTGCTCAGGAGAAGTGGGCAGTGGGCATCCTGGACCATACTGTGTCTCCTCATCTCCTGACAGGATTAGAGTTAGGGAAAGGGGAAGAAGTTACAGTTGAACAATTTGTATTTCCTAAAACAAGCGAACAAATTCTTAGTTCATTTAACCCAATCATCTTTTGAAAAAGGATGTGAGGTTTTCATTCCATCCCAACATCTCTGTAGTTGGAAATAACCAAACTCAGAAATCAGGGCATTTAAAACCAGAAGGAATAATGTGACAAACTCGACTATGGACATTTGAAAATATACAAAGATCTAGGTTGGTAGTAAATATTGTTCAGCCATGAAGGGAGAAAATACTAGCTTTTCTAGGGAAGATTAGACAATAAACTCAGAGATAGAGGAGAAGATAGGGCTGAGCAGTACAATACAAAAGTCCAGGCATTCATTTATGGACATCTTCTTTCTTATTTCACCTCTATGTATTTCATTACAGGATAGCAATGCTGATAAATTGCTACATCAAGATTGCCAATAAATCAGAACAATTCCAAAACTTTCTGTTTTGGATATATGAAACATGGGCCAAATTTGTATTGCCCCAAATTTGCCCATAATTTTCTAAAACTAACTCTCCAGATTAAGAAATAAAAAGAAAAGAGGTTGAGATGATCAACCCACAGAAAAGGAACTTGGGGATTACCCTCTGATCTTCTAAGTTATTCTGTCACTTGACAGGTCCCCTGAGACTCAGAATGGGTGCAGTCCCTGAGATGAGGCAGCTGGACCTCTGTGCTTATCCCTGCCCAGAAGCTGCTGTGCCAACAGCACAGCCCACTGCCCTCAGCACTTCTTCATAGGCTGCTGCTTCCCCAGTGCCGCAGTCCAGTCAGCACCCAGCATGGACATGAGGACCCCTGCTCAGCTCCTGGGGCTCCTGCTGCTCTGGATCCCAGGTAAGGAAGGACCATGCTGGGGAATAACAGAGATCAGTGTGAACCATTAGGCCTTTTCTTCTTATAACTCAATTAATAATGCATGTATTCGTATTCATGTTTCCACACAGGAGCCAGGTGTAACATCCAGATGACCCAGTCTCCATTATCACTGTTTCTGTCTCTAGGAGACACAGCCACCATCACTTGCAGGGCCAGTGAGTACATTGCGTACATTTTAGCCTGGCACCAGTGCGGCGCCCGGCACCCCTGACCAGCAGGGAAGAACGGACACCACCCGAGGATCCTTCTCGTATCACGCTTTACTGAAGAGCCACTTGTTTAAAGGGAGAGCTGAAGCAGAGGGGCGCAGGGCAGGGAAATGCAGCTGCTTATAAACAATCAAGGAACGCGGGGTTTTTGCCATTGGCTGCTTTGTTGCCAGGGTCATTTTAAAACTCGGGATTGGTCAGGCCTCTGACGTCATACGCGCAGACTCAGTGGAACGAGCAAAGGCTCCGCACTCACATACCAAATAAGGAGAACTAAGAAGTTGTATACAAAGAGCGAGGCAGGGGACAGGCGCCGTCTTGTAATGTCGGCCGCTCCGGCTCCCCACATCTCCCCCTTTCTGTTTTAACGCAGCAGGCCAACATACCTGTTGTGAAGAGAGTAGAGGTGCTGTCCTCCAAAGTAAAACTTGAGGTCCTACTCTAGAGGAGTGACCCAGGAGGCCAACCCTGGATCCCTCCCCTCCAGGTCCTCTTTTCCCTTTGTGGAGATGGGCTAGGGGCGCAGACCCATATGCTGACGCACATGCTCTCCCTGACCTGTTAGAGTCAGGAGTGGTACTTTGTCCATCATTTCACAACTCTTGGCTGCCTATACTCCTATTCCTCGTGCAATAGACTAAGGTCTCGAGGGTGCAAAGGCAGTACAGGGCAGTTTTAGTTGGCCTTTAAAGCTGCAAGCCAAATTTTGGGGGAGTGTCCCTGCTCCAAGGCAGTGAGTGCATGAACAAGCATTGCTCTCTCTCTCTTATTGCGAGACCTCATTTGGCAGAGCAACCAAGGCTAAAGACACAAAACCCAAAACAAACTGCAACAAACATTCACAGGAACTGGAACAAATGTAGGCAACGGCTCCAGCATTGACTCAATTTACACTCTATGGCAGAACAATTTAAAATAATCAGAGTGACCCAATTTTGGAGAAACCAGCCTAACACAGAAGGACAGATTTTTTGACAGGGTAAGGCATAGGGAACCTTGCAGTCCTAGGGAAGTTGCAAGGAAGAATTGGTGGCACAAAGGGGAAAACGGAAGAAGCATTAGTCACAGGCATTGGTAATGGAAAGGTCTTCATCACTGCCCACATTGTCTTTTCCTTGTTGCTTTTTCCCTTCTGTCTCTTCATCCAAAGTCGTGGCAGCAGAAGAATTATTAACAGGGTTATTCCCAGGATTTTGTTTCGCATCATCCTCTTTAGGCGTTTGATTTTCCTCCAATATCCTTACGAGGCGCTGCGGCACCCAGTGGGGGAATTCCTGTCCCTGTGGAAAAACACAAACAGCTCCCCTGGATCTCTGAATTACAGGATCTGGTCCATACCATTTGTTATCGATAACATTTTTCCACATTACTTTTTGTGTGGGTGGTATTGCCATTTTGCCAGCATGCCGATCAGCAGCTGATTGTCCATTGTCATCCACTGTTACATAATTTAAGGTAAACAGTGCAATGGCCAGCCTTTCTCTGGGGGAGGCATCTCGGCCTATTCCCTCCTTTTGTTTAAATAAAAGTTGTTTAAGTGTCCTATTGGCGCGTTCCACAATTCCCTGACCCTGGGGATTGTAAGGGAGGCCAATAGAATGAACTACCTGCATTTGAGTGCAAAAGGAGCGAAATCCGGCAGAGGCATAAGCAGGGCCATTATCTGTTTTCAATTTTAATGGTTTTCCCCATGCTGCCCAGGCTTCCAAGCAATGAACTTTAACATGGGACACCCTTTCCCCTGTAAGGGCCGTGGCATGCAATATGCCAGAGAAAGTGTCCACTGAAACATGAACATATTTTGTCCGGCCAAACTCAGGCACATGAGTAACATCCATTTGCCATAAGGCATTAGAGCAAAGGCCTCTAGGATTAACTCCAATTATGAAAGAGGGGTGATATACTACACAGGATTGACAAGCTTTAACAATTTCTCTAGCCTGTTGGCGTGAAATGGAAAACTTATAACGAAGGGTTTTTGCAGAAACATGATAAAGTTGATGAAAATCTCGTGCTAATTGAACAGAATTATGGGAAAGGCCCACCAGGGCTCTGGCAGTCAAATCCACTAAGGCATTGGCCTCTGACATGGGACCAGGCAAGCCAGTATGTGCCCGAATATGACCAATGAAAAAAGGATTTTTCCTTTGTAAAATTAAACTCTGAAGTTGGGATAATATATTTGAAACTGTACTGCTACCTTTTATGGAGGCTGCGACTTCTAGGGATGCCACTGCATTAACTACATATTGTGAATCAGAATATAGGTTAAAAGGCTCAGGAAATTTCCCGAATACTTCTAAAACTGTTAGACATTCAACTACTTGTGGAGTTTCTGGTTGAAAATTTAAAGTTACTGGCTCTTTTCCTTGAACTACATAGGCACCTCGGCCTGTTTTTGACCCATCTGTAAATATAATTAGGGCATTACTCAGAGGCAGTTTTTTCGTAACTTTGGGGAAATACACCCAATCTTCACGCACAAAATTCAGCAGTGGATGTTTGGGATAATGATTGTCAATTATATTTGGAAAGGAGCACACCAAAACTGCCCACCAGTCAACAGAGGCAGCCAATATTTGTACTTGTTGCCGGGTATAAGGAATAATTAATTTGTCAGGAAATTTTGCAAAGTGAGTCAAACACGCCTTGCAACCTGTAAGAGCTAACAAAGCAACTAATTCTGGAAAATACTGAATAGTTTTTAAGCCATAAGAATTTCCGTGCAACCATAACAATGGGCCTTCTTGCCATAATGCTCCTGTAGGATAATTCTTTGTTTTAAATATACACAGTAAGATTGGCGCTAATGGATTTACACGCAAAAGTTGTGCATTTTCTATGGCCTGTTCAAGATGCTGAATGGAACTCTTAGCCTGAACAGTCAATTTTCTATGTATGGAGCCCAAAAACTGAACTCTTTCTGAAAATTGCACCTTTTCTGGTGCCAAGTTCAAGCCTGCCTTTGCAAGGAGCTTAGATAATTTACTAAATACTTGAAAAAGGATATTCTGCTCAGGGGCAGCTATTAGAATATCATCCATATAGTGAAGAATTCTAACAATGGGAAATTGCTGTCTCACAGGGAAAAGAACTGTGTCAACATATAGTTGGCATATTGTAGGGCTATTAGCCATTCCTTGTGGAAGAACCCTCCACTGAAATCGCGCATCAGGTTGTTCATGATTAACAGAAGGCAGGGTAAAGGCAAAACGTTCTCTATCCCTGGGATGCAAAGGAATAGAAAAGAAACAGTCCTTAATATCAATAGATATAATGGGCCACTTTTGGGGCAAAGCAGAAAGCAGTGGGAGGCCGCGTTGGACTGACCCTAATATTTGCATTTGAGCATTAATGGCTCTGAGATCCTTTAAAGCTTTATAAGAAACTGGCTCAAAAACTCTCTGTCCCTTAATGGGATTTTCAAAAACAGGAAAAGCAGAGGCCAACCGAGACCAGGTGCGGGCCTTGATAAAGGAACTTCCCTTTTTTGGGACGTAGGGGGGTGGGGCAGAGGGGGCAGGTCGGGCCTGGCCATTGTCTGCACCAAATCCTCTCCTGGGGCTGTATCTATCAGCCTCATACCTGGCAGCCTGTTCCTCTAACTCCTCCTCTTCATTTGAACTTAGTTCCTCCAGGGGCCCTTCCCCCTCATTTTCTGTGCATTGATCTGACTCTCCTGCATCCTGATCATGTAAAGTCAGGGCAGAGAACTGGTTATCATCCTGAAATTCCTTTAAGGACGGGTAGAGGGAGCTCCTTGGTCCCTCCTGTTTTTTCTTTTCTCTTCTCTCCTCCTCCTGCACTGTACTTTGTGAGGGCTGCAGTCCCTCAATTCCATTCTTTTGTTTTCTCTTATATTTTACCCCACTCTTGGTGGTCCCTCCTTCCTTGTACGATGACTCCGAGAGACTATCCTGGTGCTTAATTAATACCTTCCTCCCTTCTTTAATAATATCAGTATTTCTGCCCTCCTCCAAACAAGCGTGCACCATTCTCCACATGGGCAACGTGGCGCCAGAGACCTCTCCCTTTTCTAGAGCTCTATCCAGGTCCCGGCCTAATTTATCCCAACAGGCCAGTGAGAGATCTCCAGACACCGCAAACCACGGGGCGTGTGTCTCAATATCTGTTAACACTCTATGTATTGTGCCGCGGGAAATTTTCAGCCCACGCTGTTTAAGAAGGGCCTGTAAGGGGGCACAGAAGTCCCTTATACGGCACACACTTCCTGAAGAGTTACCCATACTGATATTGAAAGACCGAGTTAACACAAACCACAGAGGAAGAGCAATAACAAGCACCCAGACAGGAACTTCTCAGAACAACATACCTAGAAGGAGTCCTCTTCACGTGTCAAGTTCTGGATCCTCTTCGGCCCCTCCGCAGGTCCCGGGTTTTCGGCACCAGTTGCGGCGCCCGGCACCCCTGACCAGCAGGGAAGAACGGACACCACCCGAGGATCCTTCTCGTATCACGCTTTACTGAAGAGCCACTTGTTTAAAGGGAGAGCTGAAGCAGAGGGGCGCGGGGCAGGGAAATGCAACTGCTTATAAACAATCAAGGAACGCGGGGTTTTTGCCATTGGCTGCTTTGTTGCCAGGGTCATTTTAAAACTCGGGATTGGTCAGGCCTCTGACGTCATACGTGCAGACTCAGTGGAACGAGCAAAGGCTCCGCACTCACATACCAAATAAGGAGAACTAAGAAGTTGTATACAAAGAGCGAGGCAGGGGACAGGCGCCGTCTTGTAATGTCGGCCGCTCCGGCTCCCCACACACCAGGAGCAACCAGGGAAAGCTCCTAGACCCCTGATCTGTATTGCTCATAGGTTGAAGTCTGGAGATCCATCCTGGTACAGCCGCAGTGGACTTGGGACAGAGCTTACTCTCACCATCAGCAGCCTGAAGATGCTGCCACTTACTACAGTCAGTAGCACGTTTTGAAAACTGAAGTCAAACAAGAAGAGAGGAGGCACAGAGTTCTCACCACCTGCACAACCAGATGGTAGAACTAGAAGAAGCTCAGGAAGTTCCTCTCAAACATTCAACCTTTGTTTCTTGATTCTTGGATAGGCTGTCCACATGCCTAACTGCCAAAATAAAGGTAACCAAGGACACTATCTATGTTTCTCTCCTCTGTTTCTTTACTTCATCATTCTGGACTCTTGGCTATTTCTTCTCTTAACAGTTTTCTTCTTTCTACAATAATTTCTGGAAATTTTTTTCTTGGGGTAACAGGGACCAAGTTACTCTTTACCTTTTCCAGTTTCCAACTATGGAGTCACTCTAGTTTCTTGATTTCTATTTTCTTTTTTTTTTTTGCAAGTCCTGGGCTTAAGCTCATGCCCTGAGCACTGTCCTTGGATTTTTCTCAAGGCTAGAGCTCTACCACTTGAGCCTCAGCACTACTTCTGGCTTTTTCTAAGTATGTGGTACCAAGGAATTGAACCTGGGTCTTCGTGCATGCTAGGCAAGCACTCTACCACTAGGCCAAACTCCCGGCCCCTAGTTTTTTGACTTCTAAAAGGCAATGTTTGGGAAATGATTTTCCCCTCCGTGTGCCCTGTGCTCTAGTTAATCCAGACAAACATGTAAATCAACACTATTCTGGTTGATTTTAGGCACAACTTGAATTTACTTGGACCTGAAGGTTGAATTTAGACTCCTTAGATGTACTCCTTGACTCTGCAAAAGAAAGTCTCACTCTTGTACTGATGCTTATGAGATCTCTCTGATCTGCCATCTCACATCTGTCCACACAAATCACAACACATCTGTGTGGATTCTGTTGATACATTCCAAATCCACCCTGCCTCCCAACACCTGCAGAATGGTGCAAGGGGTTCATCCAGACCACGCATATCATGGTTTACTTCCTGTTTATTATTTCTGACGTTCTCCTAATTCCTGTGGGTGTCTTGTTATGTGTGAGAGCTGCTATCTCTTGTGTAAATGGAGAAGGTGAGGAAGATTTCCGAGGAGTCAAAGCATGCTTTGGTGAAGACTGCCACAAAGAAAAAGAAGGGTTGGGATGAAGATGCTTCTCAATGCCACTTAGATATCTTTGATATGTAAAGGATGTAAAAAAATAAACTCACGTCGGTGTCAAGATGGAGATCAGGTAAGTGGAAGAAAATATGGTCAACATTCCTGGGGCTGTGATTGAAACTTGAGCCATACAGAATAAAGTCACATTCATAATTAAAAATAACTGAGGTGAATAAATGAAAGGACATAGTAACGATGGCTCTCTGGGCTTGTCCACAAGTTTTCACTTGTCTCTCATTATCCCAGGACCCAAGGTGGATATAGTGATGACTGAGATTCCACTATCCCTGCATGTCTCCCTTGAAGATCCATCCTCCATCTCTTGCCAGTCTAGTCAGAGCCTTCTGCATAGTGATGTATGCATCTATTTATACTGGTTCTTCCAGAAACCAGCTCTAGTCCTCACAATCCCTGATCTACTTGGTTACTAACCGATTTTCTAGGGTTTCAGGCAGGTTCATTGGCAGTGGGTAACAGAAAGATTTCACACTGACCACCACCAGTGTAGACGCTGAGGATGCTGATAAATAAATAAGTTTGCTGCCATTCTGAAAACAGATATTTAAAAATGCAAAGCACTAACTGGAAAATACAGAGGAAACAATTCTTGACATAGACCCGGAGATTTGCACAGAATGATATATGCAATTTAGTTGTGTATTAAGACAGTGATGTAAGATGGTGCTGAATGGGAACAGGAAGAGTATACAGAGGTGTTAGCTATCATAGACTTTTTGCTTTCATTCAGTGGGCTCTGGTGGGAGTGTGAAGGTTGTCCTTGACATGAGTGCTGAAAGAAGCCTGGTGTGTTTCATGTGAACAGTGAATGAGGAAGAGACAGTAGCCTGGCTCCCAGAGGGAGCCCACATCTTTGCAAGATTCACAGGAGAGCAGTACACTGTTTGTAGCCACTAGTGTTCAGTGACATGCGCATGCAAAGACACCTGAGGCTCTGTCACTCTGTCTCAGTCCCATACCCCTTATCATAGCCAAGAAGAGATCTGAACAGCCTTCTGCTTCAGTGGGTAGACAAGCACAGACCACACAGCAGGGATTAAGAACATGCTGCAACATGTTGCAGGCAGTGACATGATAACCAAAGATGCGTTGGTATTTTTCCAACATGGAGCAGAGGCATTAGAGATCCATGTTCATCAGTCAGATCTGTATTAAAGATTCTCTGCAACAAGGACATACTAGAGCCACCAGCCCAACTATATACATTGCAGCACTATTTACCATAGCAAAGATATGGAACCAACCCAGATGCCCCTCAGTAGATGATTGGATCAAGAAATGTGGTATTTATACACAATGGAATCCTATGCTCCTGCTAGAAAGCACGACATTGCCCCATTTGTAAGGAAATGGAAAGACTTAGAAAAAATCATATTAAGTGAAGTAAGCCAGAATCAAAGAAACATAGGCTCCATGGTTTTGTCTCATTCGTCATAATCAGTAGAAACCTTGGGCTTTCCTAGAACAAAATCTAGAAACATAAGGCCATATAGTATGACACTAAATGAAAGGCCCTCCAGGATATAGAAACAAATGCTATATAATGAGTGATTGTTGTCCTTAATGTACCATGTTACCTCTCATCTCTTTGATGTCCCTTGGTTATCTCATATTGTTACAGTATTTTATCTTGTTGTCTGATATAATGGATATATGGGTATTTGGTTATTGGAAATAGGATAGGGATGGGGAGAAAACAAGATGAGGGGTGGGGATGGGGGAAGGAAATGGGGACCAAGACATGAGAAAGGGTATCAATGTTTGTGAAGTAATGCACCTTCTATGTGGTTAATATAATATAACGCTTCTATTAATTACAATTAAAGTATATGGAAAAAAAGCTAAAAAGAGAATCTTTGCATAACCATGGGAAGTAAAGCTCACACACCCCGATCTCTATCAGAATCTGTCTTTCTCCTTAAGTACTATGAGCATTTTTTGCACACTCGGTTATTAGATAATATACAATAGAGAAACTGGCTCTGTGACAGAGCTCGTATTGGATTACAATGGAACTCAAATGGGTTCTTTTACTCCTCCCAGAATTTTCCACACCCGATGTGAAACTTAGTAACCATCAGCTGAAATACAATGAGTGATTTTTCACTGTGATGTCTTATACTCACTGATCCTTACTTCTGCTTTACTGGGGATGCCATTAATATATGACTCTTATTATATTCTTTAACTGTTTTGTATACATGCAGTACTTGTTTGGTACTTTCATTCTAACAAAATTCTAACTAGAACCAAAAAAAAATCTTTTCAATAATGACTTAGAGAGATAGCATTGGTTATGATAATCATAAAAATAAAACTTTCATCAAACAACATATCAACACATTACTCTTACAATATCATTATGTGAAAATAAGTATGACTTGTCTATTGTGGTTGGAACTCTAGGCTCTTCACACTTTCTTAAAATGGCATTGAAAGACTTTTCCATAATACTGGTAATGTCAATGTCATAAATTTGCATGGTAAGAGAATATTTTTATCCCCATGGTAAGATAAAGAAGACTTTGATCAAGAGAATAAATCAGCTTAGAGAAATATCTTAAAACAATGGAAATATCTACTAACTGTAGTTGGGAAGGACTTCAATTTGACATTAGAACTTACCAATTTCAATGGTATTCCTATCATCTGGTCCTTAACACCAGCAAAACTCTAGGGGGCACTCAAGTCACATATGTACAGGCATTTTCTCCATTGCAACTTCTAGACTAAATTTTCCTGACTGTTCCTTTAAAGTTAACTTACATTTGAAGATACCAATGGCTCCCACTTCTAGCTAACTTAGAGACTTGAAAGTAAGTGGTTCAAGTCCATCCTGGGCAAAAAGAATTCACAATACTCCTTCTGAGCTGATAGAGCTGGGCACAATGATGTGTAGCTGATCTCCTAAGCTATATGAGAGAGGTTAAGATGTGGAGGATTGTATTTCCATTGCTTCTTTCCTTGAAAGAAAGACAGGTCTTAGGCATACTGAACTGGACTCATTGTCCCCTTGTGTGCTGTTTCTGGAGCACAGGTGAGACATAGAGAGCAAAATTCTACATTTAAATTGTATTCAGATGCAGAGAAGAACATTAAAAAGTGTCCGCTTAGGGGGTAAGAGAGTAAAACACAGCAGCAATTTAGAAAACAGCCAGATTCCATTCCAAGTTCCCTGGGGTTCAAGACTATACTCCATCCATGAAGAATTTGGAGTATGCCTTGGGCTTTCTGACTAGATATCACTTATATACTAAGGATACTCCCCTCTTGACTACAAAGGCCATCCACTTCAGCCTGTGAATCAGCCTCTCCTCAAACAGTGTGGGATGGGGCTGTGTGTAATGAAAGAGTCTACAGTGCAGTGTGCTGAACCTGTGAGCATATCATGTTCCTCAACTCACCATCATCTATTTCTATGAGATGGCAAAGAATTCCTTCCACAAGCCCTCGTACACACCACAGGAATCACAGCATCTAGACAGGGTCATGGTCCCCAAATGACAGCATTTGTCAGCAGAAGAGAAACTACAGGACAGCTCACCTGCCTTTTTCTTAATGATGGCCAAATAGGAGACACTTAGAAACAATTTTGGGTCATAGAAAATCAACAGGATTATGACTTTCCAGCATGGTAGAGGCTATGTTGTGAAAACAGTATTCATTTTGTTTTCCTCATGCTTGTTCATTCTCTTTGCTAGACTGGTCCTCTACGAAGAATAAGACAGGAAATTTACTACATTTGCTAACTAGATTGTAAAAATAATCCCACGGAATTTTATATTCAATGTTTAAGTCTTTCCTCTTTAATAAATAAAAAAATATTTATGAACTCATGAACTGTAAAAAACCAGCTTTTTCCTCTCTTTCATCTTTTTCATCCATGAGCGCTGTGTTGCGTTTGTTAGGTCCATTGACAACATGTTTATTTTTTTAGGACACCCACCATCATTTAACAATTTCAGTGGTTGTCAGAGATCTCCAAAATGTCACTGGAGAGAGTTCTTTTGTATCAACACCAAACTAGGCATGAGTTACTAGTTTCACAACAGCTATGAAGGGACCAGTCAGAAGGGAAAATCCCTAGAGACTGTTGGACACCAAGTTCCATTTACTGCTTAATCTGAGGATCAAGGCCAACACAGCCTCCCTCTATGTAGATCCATGGGTGGAGCAGGGGGAATTCTGCACATTTCTTGAGCCACCACAGTCTTTATTGGTCAGAAGATTCTTGAGTGACTTTTCTCACAAGAGAGAGGCCCTTGCCCTCATTTTGGCTCCCCTCACACTGCTGCACGCAACTGCTGGTTTGTACAGTGTTCCCTCAGGAAGGACTTTCCAGCCGGAAATAAGGGCTCAGCTAGGCTTTGCCTTCCCTGATAGAGCTCCTCACTACTACACATGAGACAGTGTGCACGGGTCCTGAGTCCGCTAATGCTAAGGGTCATTGTTGAGGGCAGAGGAGATGAGGATGGAAAAGGAGATGAAGGTGAGTCCTCAGAATCATTGCTTCTCGTTTATGTTCTGCCCATGGGTTAGATGAAAAGACCACGCCACCAGGATGGGATAGATAAAATTCACTTATGTGAGAAAAAAAATCATGCACATGCAGCAAACTCTCCTTCTTTGACGACAAATATGACAAATACGTGGAGCATGGTATTTGGTGTTCATTTGTGCCTTGCAAAAAATCTATATATTAAAAATATAAATGGTTTTAGAATACAAACCAAAGCCATGAAAACATTTGGCAATTAATAGTAACAGGAAAATTATAGAAAGTCTCTCAAAGGTAATACATACTCTTATACTTCTCATTTATTTTAACTGCAGGATCTACTGCGGGTGTTGTGATAATCCAGACTCCATTCCCCCCGCCTGTCATCCTTGGAGAGTCAGCCTCTAATTCCTACTGGTCTAGTCAGAGCCTCCTGTATAGGAATGGATACATCTAATTGCATTGGCATCTGGAGAAGACAGGACAGTCTCAACAGCTCCTCATCTATTTTGTTTCCATCTGTGCATCTGAGTCACAGACAGGTTCAGTGTCAGTGGATCAAGGACAAATTTCACACTGACAATCAGAAGAGTGGAAACAGAGCATCTGTGGGTTTATTACTATATGCCAACTATTCATGCTCCTTGCACAGTGATAGGTCACTGAATAACCCCACATCCATGCTCCACCCCTGCTCCTGGTTGGCTTTGCCCAGCTGTCCTCTTACAATGGTTCTTTGTAGAACAGCATAATAAATTATCTGAGCCTGGAATCTCAGATAAATAGGGTGTTGGTTCTGTCAGCATCAGATTTCAAGGTTTTCCCATATCAACACTTGCCAGTCTGACTGATTGTGATGTCCAGTATCGCTAATGAGCCAATGTGAAAGATACAGACAAAGACACCTAAATGCAGAACAGCACATATCTGTCTTAGACAAAAATGAGAGAATTGGGTCTCATCCAGATTCACCCAGGAAAGATTACACCTTACCAAAATGTGTAACGTTTATGAAAGAAGGAATAACAGCACTCTTGCCTATCTAGTGAAGAATCTCTGAGCAGAATACTCTGGCAGGGCAAAGACTGAACGAGAGTAGTAGACAAGGATCTAATGCAGAAGTGCTTGTAGAAATGGTCCTGTGTACAGACCTGGGGAAACATCCAAGTGAGAGAGTGTTAGGCACATGGTGATACAGTCTAGAAATGAAGTGATAGAGTTCAGTGTCATCAGGCTAGTGGACAGAGAGTTCATTCAGTAAACAGGTAAACAAGTCCTTTTAGTATCCAGTGCAGGTGGAGCCTTGAGCAACTCAGTGACAGAAAATGCTTTCTCAAGGACAATGATTCAGGTTCTCAAAAAATCTGCATCAAGTCAAGAGAGTCTATGTAAATTTCTTTCTTGTTCAAGAAATTTGAATTAGATGAATCAGCTTTAGTTTTTGTGAGAGTTTCCCATTCTTTCTGCTTTAGTTTAACTTAAAGCTTTATTATCTTTAAGTAGTTGTACAAAGGGCATACCACCCCACAAATCCATTTACGTCTACAGTGTATCTTGATTGGGCTGTCCATTCTGAATTCTGCATGACAAAGCCAGGGGACACAGTGCATTGCATATTTGAGAAAGTAGAGAGGAATCGGATACAATAAGGACTCACAGGCTTAGGGAGGAGTTGTGGTAGAGGCTGACACACTGTGGATCTCTCTAGTAGAGCTGGGAATGGTGATTGCCACATTTTCAGCCTGGTGGTTACTAATCATCTGAGTGAAATCCCCAAATCACTGCCAATGATTCAGTTGGAGAACTCATATCTAAGTGATTGTCCAGTAATGGAGATATTTAAGAACACCTAGATCTTGATTCATATATTCTGTTTATATATCCACCAAAGCTTGGAAGATTTCAAATCCAACTTTCACTTATTGATTTAATAAGATCTCATGGACATTTTATCTGCACTGAGCTGTAGATTCAGCCTTCTCTACTTCTGGCAATAAAAATATTTGTTAAGAAATGAGCCTAGGGGGCCGGGAGTTTGGCCTAGTGGTTAAAGTGCTTGCCTAGCATGCACGAAGACCCAGAAGTGGTGCTGAGGCTCAAGTGGTAGAGCTCTAGCCTCCTTGAGAAAGTCCAAGGACAATGCTCAGTCCCTGAGCTCAAGCCCAAGACTGGCAAAAAAAAAAGAAATGAGCCTAGGTCAGATGCAATATCTCATGCTAAAAATCTGTCTGACATTGTAGAGTAGTTGGGATGATGAAGCTGGAAGAAATATAGTACAAGGACAGCCTGGAGGAGAGTGAGTAAGGACGCATCTCAACATAAAATCCAGGATGGCATCATATACCTGCCAATCCCAGCTATACAAAACACATTGGTAGAAGAATAGTTGTCTCTATTCAGCCCAGACAAAAAGTGAACAAATATTGCAAAATAGTCTAAAGTGCATGGTTCATTTGATAATATATACTCTTCATTTCCCACAAGAAGCACTGGAGTTCAGACCTTAGTGGGTCTTCATGCTTTTTGCCACCTGAGGGCACCTCTAAGACTGCTTGTCTTCTTTTAAAAATAATGGACTGATTGGCTCTCTATCCTCCCATCCACTCTTCCTCTTCAACTCAGAGCCATTCCTCTAACTGTTATTCTCTCAAACCCCAATCTGAGGAATCATAATCATGAAACCCTGTCTGTGCCAGCAGTGCATGTTCACCATCAGCCAGGTCCAGTCGGAAGGAAAAGATGAACTGGTTCATTTGTTTTATTTCAGTCTGCTTTGGCTCCAATCCCTTTACAGGGTTGTTATTGGCAGCTGTCATTTAGGGCCTGGTATAGATGGACTCTGATCTGGCAATGACCTGTGTGTGAGCTACTGGCCTTTGTGGAGCAGTGTTACCTTATGAATCTGCAACAACTGCTTGGACTCAATAAGATGGCTGATTTGTTGTCAAGTAAATGCCCTGCAGGTGGCTCCCCAGCACTCGGGTGGACAGTGTCCAGTCAGGCTGGACTCCATGTGGGAATCCTTCCTCACTGCACTCTGGATTCATCACCTGTGGCATGTTCCCCTCATCCTCTCCATGCTGTGTGGCTCCAATGTCCTGCTTCACCTTTCACCATCACCATGCTACATGCCATCATTTTTTTTACCTTGTTTTGGGTCACACTGTAATGCCAGTCATTGAAAACTACTTTAAGACCTCCAGGAAAGGGGTGCAGCAGGAATGAACAGTTTAAAGAAGTAGAGTAAACTGAAGTTGATTTCAACAATGGCTTAGAGTATAGCTTGGCTTCTAAGGTAAGGCAGTTTGGATTAAGAAGGGTTAAGTCATGAATCTCACAAAGACCTCAGGATGCTTCTATATGTACAGTGATCACAAAGCAAGGAATGTAGCCAGGACCATTTAGTATACAGAAAGCCAAAGTCTGATGTTGACTCTCCTTGATGATGGTGGTGAAAAGTAGACTCAGAAACAGAGGACAGCTGGGCACTGGTGGCTCATGCTCAAATGGTGTAGTGCTAGCCTTGAAAACAAAGAGGCCCAGGGACAATGCCCAGGCCCTGAGTTGAAGCGAAAGAGAGAGAGAGATAGAGGGAGAGGGAGAGGGAGATGGAGAGAGAAGAGGAGGTAGGGAGGGAAGTAAGGGGGAAGGAAGGAAGGAAGGAAGGAAGGAAGGAAGGAAGGAAGGAAGGAAGGTAGAAACGAAGGGTGGGAGGGAGGAAGGGATTGAGGGAGGAAGGAAGACAGGAAGAAAAAAAGGAGGAAGGAAGGAGGAAGGAAAGAAAGAAAGAAAGAAAGAAAGAAAGAAAGAAAGAAAGAAAGAAAGAAAGAAGAAAGAAGGAAAGACAGAAAGAAATAGAGGAAGAAAGGAAAAAGAAACAGATGCAGCAATCTGGAGTTGATAGCAAATGCCCAGTAGCTAGCCTGTACTTGTAGACCATAGCACAATATTTCCCATTTATTTTCATTGAATTTCATTAAATTTTATCAGTATCTATATATCGTGAATTTAACTACCCATCTGTCAAACTACTATATACTTGTAAGCTATTGTGCTCATGATTCACAATGTAAAGTAGTCAAGGAAACTAAAGACTTAGGTATAAATAATTACTTCTACTCTTTGGAAATGCCTGGAAAAAATCATGTTATCATGAAAAGCATGCAAAAAACAATGTGTAAATCAAAGTTCAGTCTGTTTACAGGACAAGAGAATCTTCTGTCCCCTGCACCCCAGAGAGAAAAACATTTTGTGCAGGCATAACTAACCTATCTTGTATAGTTTGTGAGACATAAGGTCTGCAATGCAGACTGTGATACTGAAATCTGGCCTGTGGGGCAGCTGTGCTACTCCTTCCAGCCGCTGCTCATTTGCATGTGCCCAGAGTTCAACCCACAGCCCTGAGCACTTCTTCAGAGTCTTCCCACACCCTGGGCAGCAGTCAGTCCAGTCAGCACCCAGCATGGACATGAGGACCCCTGCTCAGCTCCTGGGGCTTCTGCTGCTCTGCCTCCCAGGTAAGGAAGGATCACGCTGGGGATTTACTAAGTGTATTGTTTACAGGGAAATTCTTACAAAAATGTGTAATTATTGTTTCTATATTTCCAATGTCAGGTGCCAGATGTGACATCCAGATGATCCAGTCTCCCTCTTCCCTGTCTGCCTCTGTAGGAAGCACAGTCTCCATCACCTGCAGGGCCAGTCAGGGTATTAGCAATAGGTTACACTGGTATCAGCAGAAAACAGGGAAAGCTCCGAAGCTCCTAATATATAAAGCATCCAATTTGCAATCTGGATTTCCATCCAGATTCAGTGGCAGTGGCACTGGGTCAGATTATTCTTTCACCATCAGCAGCCTGCAGCCTGAAGATATGGCCATTTATTACTGTCAACAGGATTATGATTGGCCTCCCATAGTGACACAAGTCAGAACAAAAACTTCCAGGGAAGCAGAAGTGAGAGTCTAGGCTGCCCCAGCTGCTCCTCCTGCTTCCTCCACCTGCTGACACAGCTTCTCCCATGCAGACAGATTGTGATGGACACTTGAAGATTTTGATAGAAAAGATTAGTGACAATGCTCTCCGGTTAATCTCTTTCTTGCTCTCAACCTCAGCAGCATGGTCCTGACAGTGACTCTCCTGACATACAAAGAATACACATCTGTACTTATGAGGACTCTGGGACGTGGTATCCAGTCAGATTCACACAATAATAAGATGCTATAATAGGTCTATCAAAAGGATTTCTTTTTAGTAGTCAAAGGACTTTATTAATAAGTTACATCAAACTATCTAATGCTTTTTCCTTAGTTGTTATTCACCTACACTTTATGGATTTTTATTTTTTGTTTTATTTTATTGTCGGGATGATCTAGAGGGGTTACAGTTACATTCATCAGGTAGTAGGTACATGACTTCTCTCACATTGATGCCCCTCATGTTTTTGTCCAACTTTCCCTTCCCCCACCTCCTCCCAATCATCTTGTTTCTCCCCCTTCCCTTCCCTATTTTTTAATATATTTTTATTGTAATTAATAGAAGGTTACATGATATTTGCCAGATAAATGGTGCCTTAATTCTCACACAATGATACCCTTTCACATGTCATGGTCCCCATTTCCCTTCCCCCCTCCCCCACCCCTCATCTTGTTTTCCCCCGTTCCCTATCCAATTTCAGATAACCAAATACAATTATATCTGATATATCACATAACAAAGTGAGACAGTGTAACAATATGAGATAACCAAGGGACAGTAGAAGTGATGAGAGATAACATAGTACCTTAAGAACAACAAACATTAGTTACATGGCTTATGTTTACATCATATTTTAAATGACAAGTTTAACAAACAATTGTTCAAGGAGGAAATCTCTAATTACATTCTCTGGGACTTAGTCTTTAGAACTTAATCAAAATTAGGCTAACGGTTTGTATGTCATAGAAACATATCAGTTTATGAAATAAAACATGATTATAGAGTCATAGGTTTTTTGTCTATATAGTTATGTTTGTATTTCCATTACCATGTCCATTGCTTTGGGTATGCAGTTATTGAGTCCTCACTCTGGTATATTTTGGATTTAATAACCGCATATTAAGGATACCATGTGCCTTTTGTTCCTTAGGTCTTGACTTGTCTCACTCAGCATGATTCGCTCTAGATTCATTCACTTCCCTGCGAATGCCATTATTTTATCTTGTCTGTTGGCTATGTGTGTATACATACCACATTTTCTGTATCCATTCATCTGCAGTAGGGCATCTGCATTGTTTCCATCACCTGGCTATTGTGAATAGTGCAGAGATGAACATAGCTGAGCAGGTGTCTTTATAATATCCTGGGTCATGCTGTTTAGGATAGATGCCCAGAAGTGGTATGGCGGGATCATAGGGAAGGTCTATTTTCAGTTCTTTAAGGAAACTCCACACTGCTTTCCAGAGTGGCTGAACTAGTTTACAGTCCCACCAGGAGTGCAGTAGGGTTCCTTTTTCTCCACAACCCTGCCAGCAACTGTCATTGTCTGAATTCAAAATCTTGGCCATTCTTGTTGGGGTAAGGTGGTATCTTAGGGTTGTTTTTATTTGCATTTCCTTTATGACCGTGGATGATGAACATTTTCTCATATGTTTTTCTGCCATTTTAATCTCTTCTTCTGATATGTCTCTCTTTAGTTCCCTTGCCCATTTAGTGAACGGTTTATTGGGTTTTCGGGGGATTAGTTTCTTGAGTTCCCTGTAGATACTGGATATTAAGCATTTGTCAGATGTATTGTTGGTGAATATCTTTTCCCAGTTGGTTGGCTGTCTCTCTACATTTGCAACTATGTTTTTACCTGTACAGAAACTTTTTACTTTTAGGTAGTCCCATTTATCGAGTCTCTCTCCGATCTGTTGTGACCCTGGGATTCTGTTCAGGAATCTGTTGCCTGTGCCTATGAGTTCCAGTGTCTCTCCTACTTTATCATGTAGCAATTTCACGGTTTCTGGTCTGACATTGAGGTCTTTGATCCACTTTGAGTTAATGCTTGTGCATGGTGAAAGGCTAGGGTCAATTTTTAGTTTTCTGCATGTGGCTCCCCAGTTTTGCCAGCACCAATAATTGAATAGACTGTGTTTGTTCCATTGAATATCATTGGCTCCTTTGTCAAATACAAGTTGCCTATAGGTATATGGTTCTATTTCTGGGTCTTCTATTCTGTTCCACTGATCTTCTGGTCTGTTTTTGTGCCAGTACCAAGAAGTTTTTGTTACTATGGCTCTATAGTAGAGTTTGAAGTCTGGTATTGTAATACCACCTGCATTGCTCTTTTTGCCTAGAATTGTTTTGGCTATGCTAGGTCTTTTCTTGTTCCATATGAATCTTTGGATTATATCTTCAATTTCTATAAAGAATGTCTTTGGGATTTTGATGGGGATTGCATTGAATTTGTATATCAGTTTTGGCAGTATAGCCATTTTTACTATGTTGATTCTCCCTAGCCATGAGCATGGGATGTCTTTCCATTTTCTAGTGTTCTCTTTAATTTCTTTCATTAGGCTTTTATAATTTTCATTGAATAATTCCTTTACTTCTTTGGTTAAGTATATTCCTAAGTATTTTATTCTTTTGGGGGCTATTGCGAATGGGATCATTTTCTTGATTTGGCCTTCTGTTTGTGTATTGTTGGTGAACAAGAAGGCTACTGACTTCTGAAGGTTGATTTTGTATCCTGCCACTTTGCTAAAGTGGTTTATTAATTCTAGGAGTTTGGGAGTGAAGTTTGTTGGGTCATTCAAGTAGAGGATCATGTCATCTGCTAATAAGGATAGTTTAATTTCTTCTTTCTCTATGTGGATCCCTTTGATGTCCTTTTATTGTCTTATTGCTCAGGCTAAGAGTTCCATCACTATATTGAAGAGAAGTGGAGAGAGTGGGCATCCCTGTCTAGTTCCTGATTTTAAGGTGAATGGTTCCAGTCTTTCACCATTTGGTATAATACTGGCTGTAGGTTTTTCATATATGGCTTTCACTATTTTGAGGAATGTTCCTCTTATTCCTATTTTTTCTAGTGTTTTCAACATGAATGAATGTTGTATTTTGTCAAATGCCTTCTCTGCGTCCAGAGAAATTATCATATGATTCTTATCTTTAGCTCTATTGATATGATGTATTACATTGATTGATTTGCAAATGTTAAACCAGCCTTGCATTTGTGGGATGAAGCCTATTTGATCATATTTTATGATTTTTTAAAATTTGTTTCTGGATTCTGTTGGCTAATATTTTATTGAGGAGTTTTGCATCTGTGTTCATTAGAGAGGTAGGTCCGTAGTTTTCTTATTTTGTTGGGTCTTTCCCTGGTTTGGGGATGAGAGTAATATTAGCTTCATAAAATGAGTTTGGTATTGCTCCTTCTGTTTCTATTTCTCGGAAGAGTTTCAAGAGTATAGGTGTTATTTCATCTTTAAATGTCTTGTAGAATTCCGCAGTGAAACCATCTGGACCTGGGCTTTTTTTGGTTGGCATTTTCCTGATTGCTTCTACAATTTCGTTGTAAGAAATTGGTCTGTTCAATTTGTTTACCTCATCGTTGTTCAGTGTGGGTAGCCTATGTTTATTTAAGAAATCATCCATTTCTACTAGATTTTCTTGTTTCTTTGAATATAGGCCCTGGTAGTACCTATTCATTATGGACTGGATTTCTTGGGAATCAGTTCTGATTGTTCCCATGGGATCTCTAATCTTGATTATTTGAGTCTCCCCTTTCCTTTTTTTGATTAATCTTGCCAAGGGTCTGTCAATTTTGTTGACTCTTTCAAAAAACTAACTTTTTGATTTATCTATTTTGTGTATTGTAGATCTTATTTCAATCTCTGAAGTTTCTGATTTTATTTTTGTTATTTCTGTCCTTCTAGCTGTTTTAGAATTAAATCTTTCTTCCTCCTCTAGGTGTTTCAGTTTTTTTAAGGTTATTTACATGCTCTTCTTCTGTCTTTTTAATATGCGCTCGTAGTGCGATAAATTTGCCTCTTAGAACTGCCTTTGCTGTGTCCCATAAATTTCTTTGTGATGTTTCTTGATTGTCATTACATTCAAGGAAATTTTTAATTTCATTTCTGATCTGATCTGTTACCAAGGGGTTATTCAGAAGTGTGTTGTTCAGTTTCCAAGTGATTGAATGTTTTTTTGACTTTGACTGCATTGTTCAGAATTAGTCTGACTCCACTGTGGTCTGATAGGATGCATGGGATTATATCAGACTTCTTGTATCTGCTTAAGTTTTCTGTATGAACTATTATATGATCTATTTTGGAGTGTGTTCCATGTGCTGCAGAGAAAAATGTAAATAGTTTCGCTGTTGGGTGGAAGACTCTGTGTATATCTGTTAAGCCCAGCTGGGCTATGGTGTCATTTAAGTCGATGGTGTCTTTGCTTAACTTTTGTTGAGTTGACCTGTCATTTGTTGAGAGTGGAGTATTGAGGTCACCGTCAATGATTGTGTTTGAGTCTATCTTGTTCTGTAGTTCTAAAAGAGTTTGTTTGACGAATTTGTGTGCTCCCGTGTTGGGGGAGTAGATGTTTATAACTGTAATATTATAGGTATGGATTGTACCCTTTACTAATATATAATGGCCGTCTCTATCTTTGTGTACTGATTTTACTGAGAAGTTAATTTTATCAGAGATCAAGATTGCTACTCCTTCTTTTTTGCATGGTGCATTGGAGTGGAATATTCGTTTCCAGCCTTTCACTTGGAATTTGTTTCTGTCTTTGGCAGTGAAGTTTGTCTCTTGGAGGCAACATATGGATGGTGGTGTTTTTTAACTTGTCTGCTGCTCTGTGTCTTTTGATTGGATTGTTCAGCCCATTCACGTTTAGGGAGATTATGAAGGACTGGTCAGTATCCATTGTTGTTATTTATTTTTACTTCTAAGTTTCTTTCTCTTTTTTCCCCCTTTTGTGTTTAGTGAATTATAGATGTTTGCTTCTTGATGGGGGTTCTTGATGTTCTACAATTTGTTCTCTATCAAAGGATTTTTAAATGAAAAGGGAAAGTGCATTTGTACCTCATGTAGTTCTGGCCCAGTGATAGGCATGTGGATGAACAAAGTAAACCTGAGATTCTTCCTAAATTTTCACACTTACAATGATTTTTTGCAAGGGTAAGAAGGGCAATGCAATAGAGAAAGGAATATCCACTGAATATTATTCAGAGGTGGCTATTTATAAACAATAAAAAGGAGATACAAATAAAAGAAAATCATTTGAAGCATTCAAGTGAACCCCAAAGGATTCACAGCTACTTCAACACACACACACACACACACACACACACACACACACACACACACACACACACATTGTTTCATGGTTTCTTTATAGTATAGTTTATTTATTGCTAATGCAACCAATAAAGTTTAAATTCAAGTAGATTTTACTGGATCTTGAAACCTTATCACAAAGGCAGTAACAATGATATTTGTGTTTAGGGACAGACTTGGGGATTTTTAAAGTCTAGTGAACACTGCAATATTTGTATATGAATAATATCCTCCTGTTTATCTGTTTTAATTGAATAGTTTTGTTATATTATAGTATTATAATTATATAATGTTATAATTACATGATTATAATTATATTATATTGTGACTAATATAATTATCCTATTGTATTGTGACTAATATAATTATCTTATAATATTATGCTGTTCTAATTAGTCTCAGCCTTGTCCTGGTGCTGTTGCCTTCCCAGGGCTCCTGGATGTGGTCTGTGTGGTCTCACATTCAGAAAGGCCTGCCAGCTTCTTCCTTCCTTGGGAGAGGAGACAGGCCTTAGACCCACAGAATGGAATGCATCTGCTCCTGCTGTTCCTGGAGTAAGGGAGAGAGAGTTTTTGTCAGTAGGGATAAAATTGTGAATGGGTTCCAGTGGAAGAGGAAGATGGTCAGAAATGAAATGCATGCAGCATCTTGCATCTCTAGATTGAAGATTCCAAACTCAGCAGTAGGCTGTCCCTCAGTTCTCACCAAAGGAAAAACTGCCATTTTAGTGAGGTAGAGAATCATGAGAGTGGGAAGAATGGCCAGAGTGGCATCATATGAGTCAGTCTACCATTGTCCTATCAGACCCCCACCTCATGGTCTCTCCCATCAAGGTGGGGCACACAGATGCATTTAGAATTGTTCAAGTCTCAGAACTGACTTCAACCTACCAGGGTGTGGACCCCGGAGACCCCAGCACCTGGTAACACAGGGAGCTATTCACCTGCATCATAGGTCCTTTTTCCCTCTGATGGTCAAAGCAGACATAATTATCCCCTAGATTAATAATAGTAGCCATGTTCTGAAGGTCAAGTGTCTCAGGAATGCTTTATGCATATATCATTTTGGGGGAGGTTTCATGGGGCTTAAACTCTGGGCCTGTGTGCTGTCCCAGAGCTCTTCAGCTCAAGGCTACCACCCTATCCTTAAGCCACAGTCTGATTTCCCATTTTCTAGAGATTATTGGAGATAAGAGTCTCACAGCTTTGTATTGCCCGGGCTTTGAACCACTATCCTCAGATCTCAGCTTCCTGAGTAGCTAGAATTACAGGCATGAGCCCCCTCACTGGCACATATATTATTTTCCCATATATTGTTTAATTTTAATTAATAGAGGAGTTACATTATATTCACCTGATAGAAGGTGCATTACTTCACATACTTTGATACCCTTTCATATGTATTGGTCCCCAACCTCCACCCCTCATCTTGTTTTCCTCCCTTCTCTATCTGATTTCAAATAACCAAATGCACATATATCCAATATATCAGATAACAAGGTGAAATGCTGTAACAATATGAGATAACCAAGGGACAGAAAAAGAGAAAAGATAACATAGTACATTAAGGACAACAATCACTCGTTATATGGCTTTAGTTTCTATATCCTGGAGGTGCTTTCATTTAGTGTCATCTTAAATGGCCTCATGTTTATCTAGGTTTTATTCTATTGTAAATTTCTGTAGGTGAGCACAAAAATATAGTTTTTTTAAATAATTTTAAAAGAAGAAACTATGGCAGGATTCTTCTTCATCCTCATTTTTCTCAATTGAAATTTCACATTACATATTTAGCTACATCTATCTGGATATTGCTTAAGAAAATGCCACACACTCAATGGCTAATAGCTATAGAAACGTATGCTTTCCAGGCTATCAATGGTGAAAATGGGATATGAATCCCTCTATACAACTCATCATTTATCATTTACTATTATGCATATAACATCCTGGATAAAAACATGCTTTCAATTCCCTCTATTGCCTATAAAGTCAATATATTTTTTCCAGTCCTGGGCTTAAGCTCTGTCCTTGGACTTTCTCAAGGCTAACGCTCTACCACTTGAGCCTGAGCACCACTTCTAGCTTTTTTCTATGTATGTGGCACAGAGGAATTGAACCCAGTATTCTGTGCATTCTAGGCAAGCACTCTATAGGAAGGCCAAAGTCACAATGAGTATTTAATATTTATCACTCAAGTTGTATTAAGGAATGCAATGTTCACTCTCACCATCTGTACCTAAAATTGTACTGAAGCACTCCAAATGCAATAAGAAAAGCTAAAACCAAAACAGAAAATAAAAACACAAAAGGCATGAACCAGAACAATGAAGTAGCAAAATATCTTTAATTGCTGATGGAATTTATGCATAAAATGTTTTGAAATCACAAAACAAAAGTTAGACATAATAAATTAGAAGTATCTCTGTGCAGATTGTGAATATGTTAGAGGTTAAAAGATGCAAAAACAAATACAGTGCAGTTAGATGTTTGTAGTCTTGACTCTAATTTGAATATTTCAACTTTCAGCCCAGCACACTCACTCCAGAGACTGACACATAGACGTTCACTGTCCTGTGATTCTAGGACAGATCCTGCAAGTAGAAGCATGAGAAGTAGCCTCTCACTTCTGCTTCCATGGGAGGTTTTTGTTATGACTCATATTACTGTGGGAGGAACACAAAAGCCTGTTGACAGTAATAGGTGGCAGCATCTTCAGGCTGCAGGCTGCTGATGGTGAGAGTGAAGTCTGTCTCAGATCCACTGCCACTGAACCTGGTTGGGACTCCAGCTTCCAAATTATGTGAACTATAGATCAGGGGTTTAGGAGATTTCCCTGGATGTTGCTGGTGCCAGGCTAAAGCATATCCAATCTCCTCACTGGCCCTGCAAGTGATGGTGACTGTTTCTCCTAGAGACCCAGCCAGGGAAGATGGAGACTGGGTCATCTGGATGTCACACCTGACTCCTGTGTAGAAACATAAACGCAAACATCCACACTATCAATCAGCCTCTAAGAAGATTTCCGTGAAGAGTACACTTAACTGTGTTATTCCTCAGCATGGTTCTTTCTTACCTGGGATCCAGAGCAGCAGGAGCCCCAGAAACTGAGCAGGTGTCCTCATGTCCATGCTGTGTGCTGACTGCTGGACTGACTCCACCACAGGGAGTGAGCAGTCTATTATGAAGTCTGAGAGCTGTGGGCTGGGCTTTGGGCACATGCAAATCAATCACCATGGACTAGCCTGTGTGATTTGTTTGGTGAGTAGAACAAACTTTTGCTGACTTCAAGATTCACTCTGATTTTCTTTTTTTTAATTTATCATTTTTAATTTAATACAACCCTTCCCCCTCTCTCCCTCCATTTTTATTTTTTCATATATTTTTATTGTAATTAATAGAAGGGTTACATGATATTTGCCAGATAGAATGTGCATTAATTCACATACATTGATAACCTTTCACATGTCTTGGTCCCCATTTCCCTCCCCCCACCCCCACCGCTCATCTTGTTTTTCCCCCATTCCCTATCCAATTTCAAATAACCAAATACAAATATATCGAATATATCAGGTAACAAAGTGAGATAGTGTAACAATATGAGATAACCAAGGGAAAGCAAAAGAGATGGGAGATAACATAGTACCTTAAGAATAACAATCATTCATTACATGGCATTTGTTTCTATATCCTAGAGATCCTTTCATTTAGCGTAATATTATATGGCCTTTTGTATCAAGGTTCCACTCTGGTTTTCTTAGTTCTACATTGTATGTTAATGACTCTTAGAAGAGAGAGGAATTAAAGGGGAAAAGGTTCTGTTTCATTTTCCTGATATAAAACATGAAGACTGGATGAAAATAAACCTCACTTATTTCTATTTTGCTAGGCACTGACATTATAGCTTGGCTAAAAAAATAAAGATCTACATCTTTATGGTTTCCAGACTTTCAGGCCTCAGTCTCCCCTAAACGGATGTATAAGCAACTGACAGTTTCCTGTTAAAAAAATAAAAGGTCCAGAGCAGCTCTTCTTCCTAAGTATGTGCTTGTCAGATTATTATAAAACACGAAAGAATTGATGGTCATGAATAAAGCCATAAATGTACTTCTGGGACTGAAGAACTTAAGATGGTGTTGCAGCTTGGTGAAAACCTAAGTATTCCTACTTTGAATATATGTACATGTAATTTTTCTTCTTTGTGTACATTACATTTTCACACATTGAGTCGGGGTGTTAAAATAAGTGCTCCTTACACAATCCCACAGAACCATTTCCACTCAACACTCCTCAGTAGTATGTGGCCCAAAACCCACCCCTGTGCTTCTGCTGCTGGAGCATTCATCCTTCCTGTTTCTGAGGATTCACAATGACATAAATAGATATGGAGAAAGTGAAGAAGGAACCTTGGGAGAAACAGTGGCTCTTCATCTCAAGGGCAAAGAAGCTTTGTGTCCAGAACTCACTGGAAACAGCTCCTCTCTTAGAGTCTTTTATCACCTAAGGCAACATATGTTTATTGGCTCTGAAGTGACAGGCCAAAACTCCACAACCCACAGAAAGCCTGACCTTTGATAGCTAAGAGAGAGAATACGGACATCTCAAAATGCTCATACTGATTTAATACTTCAAATGGGTGATAAGATTCTAATCAGAGAGCCAAACCAGCAGACACTCTCCTGTCCAAGGAAGCATAGCTATTAAATACACACCGAGTGAGGATATGGCCTATGTTCTTCCGCATGAATGACCTAAGGTACACTTCATTCACTTCTTATAGCTCTTTCTCCAATATGCTCTAATATGGTGCAGGATTTCTACATACCAACTTGGAAGACACACTTCAGTCCTTAGGAGATGAACTGTGTGGACACAGAGGAAGCAGGGGTAGAGGCAAGGCTAAGTTTCCAGTCTCAGCACCTAGCACAGAGTGGTTTTCCACACAGGTCAGCAAGCCACCGGTGCATGCCAAGTGTGCCTGGTTCTTCCAGAATTCTCTTTCAAGCCTATGAGACTCCTTGTTGGTAATAGCACCTCATCAATCTCTACTCTACTGTTTCTACATAGACAACTCATTTATAGACGGTAGCATTTGCTTGCCATCTAATGGACTTCTGTGGCATTGCATCTTACAGAATTTTAGAGACTGAATCTCAGTAGCTCTTGCCAATGGATCTTTCCTTACTTAAGAAGCTCGATCTGTTGCAAGTCTATTGCACATCTCTGCTAAGAGAGCCCAAGGTTTCTACTGATTATGACAAATGAGGGAATCTATTGAGCCTATGTTCCTTTTTTTAATTTTTTTATTGTAAGTAGTAAAAGGGTTACATGATATTTGCCAGATAGAAGGTGCATTAATTCGCATAGATTGATACCCTTTCACATGTCTTGGTACCCATTTCCCTCCCCCCAACACCCCCCACCCATCTTGGTTTTCCCCCCTTCCCTATCAAATTTCAAATATCCAAATACAAATAAATTCAATATATCAGATAACAAAGTGAGATATTATACCAGTATGAGATAACCAAGGGACAGCAAAGGAGATGAGAGACAACATAGTACATTAAGGACAACAATCATTCATTATATGCCTTTTGTTTCAATATCCTGGAGATCCTTTCAATTAGCTTCACATTATATGGCCTTATGTATCAAGATTTTGCTCTATTGCAAATCTCTGCTACTAGAGCCCAAGGTTTCTACTGATTATGACAAATGAGGGAAACCATTGAGCCTAAGTTCCTTTGAGTCTGGCTTACTTCACTTAATATGATTTTTTCTAAGTCTTTCCATTTCCTAACAAATGGGGCGATGTCATTCTTTCTGACAGCAGCATAGAATTCCATTGTGTACAAATACCACAACTTGTTGATCCACTCATCAACTGAGGGACATCTAGGTTGGTTCCATATCTTTGCTATGGTGAATAGTGCTGCAATGAACATTGTTGTGCTAGTGGGTTTAGTATGTCCTTGTTTCTGGGTGGTTGGGTAAATGCCAAGTAGTGGAATTGCTGGGTCATAGGGGAGTTCTATGTTTAGCAAAGAGAGAAATATTAAGAATTCTGTTGTTACTGTTTTGACAACTGTAAAAACTACTATGTAAAATCAAGTATTCTCACTCTCATTCATTGTTTCCTTATATGTTAACTTTTTTTAAGACATAAGTGATCTCAATGGGCTTAGTTTATTAGGCCATCTATGAAGAACACTTATTGATCACTTGTTAATCAAAATCTAACTTCAGTGATATCAGACTCGCTCAGCTAGCTTCTTGACTTCCTCACCTAATTCAAATCATGGAATCGTTGGATAGCAGTCTTGAGAAGCAATGCTAAAGTAAGTCTGTGTGCTATTTGTTCCTCTAGAACAACTAGTAAGAGGCAAATATAAATGGTTATTCCCCCAGAAGGGATCACTAGCACACTATTGGTGGGAGGGTAATTTTATTCACTCAATCTGGAAAGCAGTATGGTAGTTCCACAATAGACTACACACAGAGCTCTCCTATGACCCAGCAATACCACTCTTAGGCATTTACCCAAATTTCCAGAAATGAGAGCATACAAAGCTACTAGAACAACGATGTTCATTGCAGCATTATTTTCCATAGCTAAGACATGGAATCAATCCAGATACCCCTCAGTAGATAACTGGATCAAGAAGATATGGAGTTCTATGCTGCCATCAGAAAGAATGCTTCATTACATTCATAAGGAAATGGAAAACTTGGAAAAACATCCTACTAAGTGAAGTAAGCCATGCCCAAAGGAGTATAGGCTCCACTGTTTCTCTCATTTGTAACAATTAACACACAGTTAGGATTCTCCTAACAGAGGATCATGATAGCTCACAAGCTATGTATATAAGGTTGTACAGGCTGAGTCTAAATAAAATGAGCTCTAGATTAATGAAACAAGAAGTTTATCTTTGTGATTGCTGTTCTTAATCCACTATATGAAGTTATTTCTTTTCTCTCTTTTTTCCAGTTATGGTTAATCTCATATTACTGTATCTGAATTTGTATACTGGTATACTGTATATAAACTTATTTGTTTATTTGAAATAGGGAAGGGGGAAAACAAGATGACTGGGAAAGGAGAGGGAGGGGGGACAAAATCATGAGAAGGGGGATTACATATGTTTCAAAAAGTAATGTAACCACAACCTGACAAATGTAATTGTAACCCCTCTACACATTATCCTGACAATAAAATACAAAAAGGCCATTCCCAGAGCATTTATTGGGCACAAATTTCCATGTCATTGGGTCTCTAGTGCTTTAAGTGGAATGGCACCACTTTCCCATAATTCCACCCATCTACTGCAGAAAAGGAATTCTTCTGCTCAATGTGGAACCCGCATGGTTCTCATTGCTCTTCCTTCAAACACGGAAGACCTTTCAGTTACTTTACTCACGAGGGAGATGCCCTTGTCCTAACCTTTACTCCTCTCTCGCTGCTGTACCTGCCTGCTGATTTGCACAGCACTCCTGAGGAACACTTTCCAGCCTGAATCTGAGAAAGGCTCAGCTTGGCCTCCACTCTACTCATCAGAACTCCTCGATGCACTGCTAAAAATCAAGTTCTATTCTCAGGCTGTGGTGGCTGGTGCTGTGGATCACTGGTGAGGGAAGAGGGAGATGGGGGTGGAAAGGGGTTGAGGATGAGCCCTGGGGAATACAGCTTCCAATCGTGTATTGTTCATCAGTTAGGTGCACAGAATTTGTCCTCTGGAAAGGAGCAGATGAAGTTAATTATATGCGATCGAGGAACATTCCAGAGGGAACCAGTTCCTGTATATTTGTGAAATATTAAATCGTTTTTAATATGAAGAAAGTTCATGAAAATGATTAGGAATTAACATACAATCCTAGAAACATTATACAAAAATAAAAAATTATACTATTATGAGAGCTGACTCACTCCATGACAAGATCTTTCCACACAAGTCACATCTTCCAACAGCCATTTTGGTCCATAGGCAGACGCATAAAATCTTTCTCCATGTCTCCTGTTTCCAGTGATGTTCTGCTTCATGGCAGGCCCAGCATCTTTGTAGTTAAGAAGCAGAGACTAAATCTCCAATCCCAGTAAGCAGAGTACTTAAAATAGATGGAGACGAGATCTTTACAGATTTTTTTCATTTATTTTTATTGTAATTAATAGAAGTGTTACATTATATTCACCAGATAGAAGGTGCATTATTTCACATACATTGATACACTTTTTCATGTATTTACGGTCATAAGAATTGAACATGTCAAGGTCAGTATTGATTTCATAAACAAAATATCAGTATTCTGAACTCTAAGCACCTTAACAAGTACTTTAATAAAAGAATAATTTCAGAGAGCATTTTATTTTTAAATTTTTTATTTATTCCCCCCTCTCCCCCTTACCACAGATTGTGGGGCTTGAACTCTGAGCCTGGGTGCTGCACTTGAACTCTTCAGCTCAAGGCTACAGCCCTAATCCTTGAGCCACAGCACCACTCCCACTGTTCCAGTGGTTAATTGGATATAAGAGTCCTATGGACTTTAGTGCCCGGGATGGCTTTGAGCTGCCTCCTGAGTAGCTAGGATTACAGGAGTGTGCCACAGTGCCCACCTCAGAGGCAGGACTTCACTGCCTCTCCTGTGACAATCCAGCTTTTCATGTGGCATAGTAAGTGTAGTACTTTCTTCATGTTCCCATAGCAAGACTCCAGTAATCCAACATAAGAGAAACTTTCAGTCCTACAGTCTAAATGTCACAAGTGTACAGCTGACCCAGGGCAGAGTTCTGACTCAATACTCTGTCCATTATATTTGATGGATTTTGATGGGAGTCATGGAAAATCATCCATCTCAATTCTGGGCTCTTATCGATCAACCTCCTTGAGGGTCATTCCATTACTGCTGCTAGTGGACAGTATCCATTTCCTGGACTAACTGAGGTAGCTTCAAGGGAACTTGGCCCAACACCCATTCTTTCCTAGAGACTGTACTGGAAATAAACTTGAGTGAGTATCCCTGGGTCACTAATGCTGTTTTAGGAGCATGTGTCCCTGCAGATGCAGACTTTCACAATAGGGTTGTATTTCTCAGTGTTACAGGCATCATGGATTTTATTGATTATCACCAAACACAGAACTCATCTGATGTCACCTTCCTCAGAAGAGCAGGCCTCACCCTCCCTTGTTCTTCTCACACTGTTGCCCCCACCTGAATACCCTAGGGAGGACCTCCCTCTCTAAGTCTGAGATAAAGGCTCAGCTCTGAACTTGCCTTGACCGGTGAAGACTCCTCATTTCACTCCTAGAAATGAAGTCCTTCTCTCAGCTCCTGTGGCTGTTAATGTTCTGGATCCCTGGTAAGGACAAAGGGTGATGAGGAGTGAGAGTGGGTGGAAGGGTGAGCATTCAGTGTCATGTTGTGCTCTATCCATCTGTCAGATATGCAGCTGTTATTATTGATGATGCTGCAAGGGAGGTTTAGGTCTGGGAGAATGAGAAACATTCCCAAAGGAGATAGAACCAGTACTTGTGTGAATACTTCACTGGGGAGAATAATGCAGATTACTTCTAAAGAACTATTTATGCAATAAAATGTCTCCTTTTAATATTTAGAGTTTTTTTTAATTTTGAATCAAACCATGAAATATGATTAATGGGGAATATATATGTATATATGTAATAAAAGCATGCCATGTCTATGCTCATACATACCTAATACTTCTATCTTATTCTAATTTCAGGATCTAGTGGAGACGTTGTGATGACTCAGGCACCAAGTTCCCTGCCTGTCACTCTGGGAAAGCCGGCCTCCATCTCCTGCAGATCTAGTCAGAGCCTCCTAAATAGTGATGGATACACCTACTTGAAGTGGTACCTGCAGAAGCCAGGCCGGTCTCCAAACTCCTGATCTATTTGGTTTCCAGCCCAGCACCTGGAATCCCAGACAGGTTCAGAGGCAGTGTGTCAGAAACAGACTTCACACTGAAAATCAGCAGAGTGGAGGCTGAGGATTTAGGGACGTATTACTGCATACAAAGTACACATGCTCCTCCCACAGTGATACAGTCCTGAAACAAAACCACCCCTCTGGAAAACTGCATTAATAGGTAGCTAATCTGGCATGCAACAGAGCAGATTGTCTGAGTCTACTAGGAAAAAAAATTTTGTTATTAATGAGAGAGTGACTCTGTGTGGAGACAAATTGAATGTGCTAATCTGACCACAGACAATCTACAAAGACAGTCTACAAATACAGATAAACCAAGAGGTATTTATTGAAGAAAAAAATTGTCTCTTAAGTGACACTATAGCTGGTTACAGCTGTACGTGGATAGTTTATATTGAAATTTGAAATACTCCCTCCCATCAAACACCTGGTCCTCGTCTACATCTATAGGACCTATTGTGCTTTCTTTTACTATTGTGTTCATTATTTTAACTTTTGAAGAGATGATGATCAAGGGGGTTGCAGTAAATAAAAATAGTAATGAGTACATTTGTTTTAAAACAGTTACCCCATCCCTTATTTTGTCCTACTTATCGCATCCTATTCCCCTCCCCAAGCTGTTCAGTATGGAACATTGTATCTAGTAACTATCAATGTTATATTAGTTCATCCTATATCTGGCTGTTTCCTAATACAGAATAATCTTATGTACCAGACATAAAGTATACAACACTAAAAGAAGTGAAACAAACAAAAACAAGCCCCACCCCAAATAAAACCAAAAGGCCTACATACAGGTCATCACCTCTACTTTCCATGTCTTAGAGTTTATGTTGATAAACTACATTATATATGGTCCAGTGCTCTAAGCAATTGGATTGTTCAATGTCCTGTTAAAATACAGTAGATATATTCTAGTTCTTTCAAATGAGGAAAATTCTGAAACCTACTTTTCCTTGGGTCTGGCTTACTTCACTTCATCTAATTTTGCTCCAGGTCTTTCCATTTCCTGACCAGTGGGGGCAATGTCATTTTTTTGATGGAAGCATAGAAGTCCATGTTCGTTGAAGCATTATTTACCATAGTTAAGATATGGAACGAGCCCAGATGGTTCTCTATAGATGCATGGATCGACAAGATGTGGTATATTTACAAACTGTGTTTTCTTTTCACAAGCTGGAAGACCCAGCTTCTACTGTTTATTTCCCAAGCTTTGCCTGACCAAGCTGCTAGCAGATTTTGGTCCATTGTCTCTTGGCTGGATCAACCTGGGGCAGATATAGTACTGAAGTATCCTGCACACTGGACTCTGGCTTTCTGTGTCCTACAGTTCTTGCTTTACCCGAAGCCCTGTAATAGTGTTTATAGGTCCCAGAAACCTGAGATTGAGCTTGTGTTCAGTGGTCATAGAGTTCACAGCTCTACCTGGTCACTTTTTGTGAAATAAAGTGGCAAGAGAGCATCATCAATGCTTAATTATGTCTTGTTTACACATTAACTACCTCACTTTATTTGTCATTTCCTTGCAATAAGCCTTTCAGAAGCCTGGACCTACGACCATGGGAGATTCTCTGACCTCCACCAGTATCTAGGGTGAATCTGCTTCAGATGGTGTGAACTGTTCTCCATGATGCTCTCAACTTCATCTGGGAAACCATGGGGTGGAAGCGGAGATGCTCTGAGCTCACTGAGGTGTCACTTGCAGGGGAAAGAGAGGTATAGAATGCATAGGGACAAATGGAATATAGTCAAGTCACTTATGGAAACCTGTAGCAGAAACAGTTATTAGAAAGTTAATCCATAACTGGAGCATTTTGCAGAAGATGAGTCAGAACCACTTCAGAACTCATTCTCGGTTCTCCTCTCTTTCCAGGCATCTTACAAACATCCAGGGTGATACCCTTCTGATTTTTAATCCCCACTGTGGCTCTCATTGTACAAATATGTTTGTCCCAGAAAACAAAAATTAAATGGTCACTGTTTCTCCAGTGCAGTGCAGTGCAGTGTTATTGACAGCCAGCTGTCATCACTGTTTCCAGCACAGAATTCTGCCAATTGGGCGATGGGCATGAAACTCACTTGGATGTATTTCCAGATATTCTCATTGAGTCTTAAGATAATGTCAACAAAACTTCATTGTGACTTGCTAATGAAAAAAAAAAGAGAAATTCCATTAAATATTTCTAGATACGATTTGAGAAGTACTGGAAAGACTTAAAAATACATACACAGGCAAACACACAAAGTGAAAATAACTGTGTAGCATTCATTAACTGAAATATATGTGAATAAATGTTGCTAATCACTATTGTCCCCTGAAAGCTGACATATATTCATCACCCTTGAGCACTTGGTATAAATGTAAAATAGCTAACCCACCTTAGTCCAAGGAATAATGATATGTGTTTAAACAAAGTAGCAGCCATCCAGGCAATGCTTTCTGTTCTGGAGTTATTTGGACATCAGTTGGTTTCCATAGCTTGAGCACAAGATAGGGTCCATGATATTTAATGACCTTTGCCTCTTTGGTCTCTGCTCCAGCTCAAATAAAATAATGATGGAACACAAGCCCAGGGACCTGAGATAGACCTTTCCAGCTGAGTACTGCCTGGATGTTCAATTCATTGCAATTGTGAACTTTTCTATGCACTCACATAAATGCTGTGTATTATGAGCCCCTAGATTTAGTTGTGTTTGTTATACATAGTTATTGTTCACTTGCTGACTGATTTGATAAAAAATGCATATAGATTTTTTGAAAATACAAATAAATTTTTAGAAAATAAGACATCTAATACAAAGAAAAGCATGAAATGATGCAAATGAATGGAATACAATTAGATATTTCAATGAACTTTCTATCAGGAACAGTTGATTTTCAAGAGATCCATGAACATGAATAAATATCAAAGGAAGTAGAGCAGGGATTGCATACAAAATGTGAAATTATTGCTCAGAAGGTCATAGTAGGGGCCAGGTGTTTGGCCTAGTGGTCAAGTGCTTCCTTGGCATGCCCAAAAACCCGGGTTCAATTCCTCAGTACCACATACATAGAAAAGTCAAAAATAGTGCTGTGGCTCAAGTGGTAGAACACTAACCTTGAGGAAAGCTCAAGAACTGTGCTCAGGCTCTGAGTTCAGTCCCTAGGACTGGCAAACAAAGAAAACAAAGAAGTTCATAGCAATATTCCCATTAACAGATAAAATATATTTATACATGTAAACATGCATGCAGTTCTCAGTTGCATTAATCGCTGACCCTTCCCACCAAGAGCAGGACCTCCAATGACATAAACCCTGCATACAATGCACCTGCATGGTCAACATGAGCCCATTGGACAATCAGCACCAGCCTCTTTCCTCACCGGTGATGAACAGCCTCAGGTAGGCCTACATCTTTGGAGACAAGAAGTAGACACTGAAAACTCGGTTATATTTACTATGGATTGAACGCATTTACAGTTTTTCTATTAATTTAAGATAATCTGAGATGTAAATCTCTATGTATGAATATTTGTGTGTATATATAAACATATATATATATATTTAAAGAAAAGTGTTACAACTGAACCTGTTAATTTATGACTGCAATGCACTTTGATCAGTTTCATTCATCCATTACTCTCCAGACTGACATTAGAAGAAAACCTTGAAGTAAGAACGGCCTATAGACAAGAAGCAAGCATAAAGGGGAACCAAATAGGGAAGGAGGAAGTGAACATTTCCCTCTTTGCAGATGAATGATTCTGTATTTATAGAACACTATAGACTCCATGCCCAAGCTCCTTGAGCTGATTCAAAACTTTGGCAAGGTAGCAGGGTATAAAATTAACCCTCAAAAATCAACTGCCTTCCTCTAAGCCAACAGTGAGAGGAACAAGGCAAAAAACAGGAAAGCAACTCCTTTTGCAATAGCCCCAAAGAATGTAAAGGACCTTTTTGATGAAAATTTTAAAACCCGGAAAAAAGAAATTAAAGCAGAACTGAGGAAATGGAAAAACCTTGCATGCTCCTGGATTGGAAGAATCAAATTCGTGAAAATGGCAATCTTGCCAAGGGCTATCTACAAATTCAACGTAATACTCATCAATATCCCAATGTCAATCTTTAAACAATTAGAAGAGGCAATCCAAAATTTCATATGGAATAATAAAAGAACCGGTATAGCAAAAACACTTAGCAGAAAGAACAGCGCAGGAGGAATTTCAATACCAATCTTTAGACTCTTCTATTACAGAGCTGTAGTGACCAAAACAGCTTGGTATTGCACAAGAACAGGCCTGAAGACCAATGGAATAGAACTGAGGACCCAGATATTAAACCTCAGACCTATGGCCACCAATTTTTTGACAAGGGAGCCAAAAAAATAGAATGGAAGAGAGACAGCCTCTTCAACAAGTGATGCTGGAAGAACTGGTTAAGCACTTGCAGAAAACTAAAGTTGGATCCTTCCTTTTCACCCTGCACTAGAATTAACTCCAAATGGATCAAAGACCTCGAGGTAAAAGCCGACACACGGAAAACTTTACAAGAAGGAATAGCAGATACACTAGGCCTCCTTGGCACAGGTCAAAACTTCTCAATAAGGACCAAGAATCACAACAAATCAGTGAAAGGCTGGATAAGCGGGCCTGCATTAAACTGCAGAGCTTTTGTATGGCAAAGGACATAGCTAGTAAATTAATTAGGAAGCCTACATAATGGGAGAAGATCTTCACTACCGATACAATAGACAAAGGCCTCATATCTAAAATATATCAACAGCTCAAAAAATTGAATCACTCCAAAACTAATCTCCAAAGTAACAACCATCCCATTAAAAAATGGGCCAAAGACTTAAAGAGAATCCTCTCTGAAGAAGGAACAAAAATGGCCTATAGACACATGAAGAAATGCTCCACATCTCTGGTCAAAAAAGAAATGCAAATCAAAACAACTCTAAGATTTCACCTCACTCCAGATAGAATGGCCAGGATCAAGACAACTAACAACAGATGTTGGAGGGGATATGGCCAGGAGGGATCACTACTACACTGTTGGTGGGAGTGCAAACTCGTTCAACCACTATGGAAAGCAGTATGGCAGTGCCTTAAAAGGCTAAACATACAATTCCTCTATGATCCAGAAATTCCACTACTTGGCATTTACCCGATCATCCAGAAACAATGACATACTAAATCCACCAGCACAACAATGTTCATTGCAGCACTATTTACCATAGCAAAGATATGGAACCAACCTAGATGTCCCTCAGTAGATGAATGGATCAACAAGATGTGGTATTTGTACACAATGGAATTCTATGCTACTGTCAGAAAGAATGACGTTGCCCCATTTGTTAGGAAATGGAAAGACTTAGAAAAAATCATATTAAGTGAAGTAAGTCAGACTCAAAGGAACTTAGGCTCAATGGTTTCCCTCATTTGTCATAATCAGTAGAAACCTTGGGCTCTCCTAGCAGAGATTTGCAATAGAGCAAAAGTTTGATACAAAAGGCCATATTGTATGATGCTAAATGAAAGGATCTCTAGGATATAGAAACATAAGCCATATAATGAATGATTGTTGTCCTTAAGGTACTATGTTATCTCTCATCTCTTTTGCTGTCCCTTGGTTATCTCATATTGTTACAGTTTCTCACTTTGTTACCTGTTATATTGGATATATTTGTATTTCGTTATTTGAAATTGGATAGGGAAGGGGGGAAAACAAGATGAGGGGTGGGGGTGGGGTGGAGGGAAATGGGGACCAAGACATGAGAAAGGATATCAATGTATGTGAAGTAATGCACCTTTTATCTGGAGAATATAATGTAACCCTTCTATTATTTACATTAAAAATATTTTAAAAAAGAATGGCCTATAGACACATGAAGAAATGCTCTACATCCATAATCAGTAGAAACCTTGGGCTCTACTAGCAGAGATCTGCAATACAGCAAAACCTTGATACATAAGGCCATATAGTATGAAGCTAATTGAAAGGACCTCCAGGATATTGAAACAAAAGCCATATAACAAATGACTGTTGTCCTTAATGTACTATGTTATCTCTCATCTCCTTGCTGTCCCTTGGGTATCTCATATTGTTACAGTATCTCACTTTGTTATCTGATATATTGAAGTTATTTGTGTTCGGTTATTTGAAATTGGATAGGGAAGGGGGGAAAACCAAGATGGGGGGGTGAAGGGGAGGTAATCTGTACCAAGACATGTGAAAGGGTATCAATGTATGTGAATTAATGCACATTCTATCTGGCAAATATCATGTAACCCTTTTATTAATTACAATAAAAAATATAAAAAAAAGAAATGCTCGACATCTCTGGCCATAAAAGAAATGCAAATCAAAACAACTCTAAAATTCCACCTCACTCCAGTTAGAATGGCCAGGATCAAGAAAACTAATAACAACATATACTGGAGGGGATGTGGCCAGGAAGGATCACTACTACACTGTTGGTGGGAGTGCAAACTGATTCAACCAGTAAGGAAAGCAGTATGGCAGTTCTTCAAAAAACTAAACATAGAGCTCCCTTATGACCCAGCAATTCCACTACTTGGCATTTACTCCATCATCCAGAAACAAGGATATACCAAATCCACTAGCACAATATTCATTGCAACCACAGCAAAGATATGGAACCAACCCATATCTTCCTCAGTTAATGAGTGGATCAACAAGATGTGGTGTTTATACATAATGGAAATCTATGCTGGTGTCAGAAAGAATAATATTTCCCTATTTGTAAGCAAGTGGAAAGACTTAGAAAAAATCCTTTTTAGTGAAGTAAGCCAGACTCAAAGGAACATAAGCTCAATGGTTTCCCTCATTTGTCACAATCAGTAGCAACCTTGGGCTCTCCTACCAGATATTTACAATAGAGCAAACCCTAGATACGTAATTCCATACAGAATGACACTAAATGAAAGGACCTCCAAGATATGGAAATAATAGTCATATAATGGGTGATTGTTTTCCTTAATGTGCTATATTATCTCTCATCTCTTTTACCATCTCTTGGTTATCTCATATTGTTACAGTATTTCACCTTATTATCTGATATGTGGGATATATGCGTATTTGGTTATTTGAAGTCAGATAGGGAATAGAGGGAAACAAGATGAGAGTCAGGGGTGGGGGGAGAGAAATGGGGACCAAGACATGAGAAAGGGTATCAATGTTTGTGAAGTAATGCACCTTCTATCTGGTGAATATAATGTAATCTTTCTATTAATTATAATAAAATATATGGAAAAACAAAAATAAAGAAAGACTTGAATTCATTTTTTGTAAAAATATGAAATAGAAGAATGAATGACAGGATATTTAGGTAATTTAAGAATTTTACTTAGTATATACAGTCATATTTTATGTATAAACATTTCTGCCCTTTCCCTCATTAAAAAAATATATTAGAGGAATGGGAGTTTGGACTAGTGCTAGAATGCTTGCCTAGCATGCACAAAGACCTGGGTTCAACTCTTTAGAACCTCAGGCCTGAACTCAAGCTGAGGACTGGCGAAAAATAGAAATAAAACAAATTAAACTGCATTACATCAGGTCACTACCTGTAAGATAAATTTTGTTTCCTCAGCCTATTCTTAACCCTAAGACTTAATAGGAGGTGTAGGTTGTCTTTTCATCGAGATCCATCTGTGATCCTTTTGATTAACTCCCTTGTGGATCAGTGCCTCTGAGGATAGACACTGGTTCTTTCTCTAGACTAGCTGAAGGAGGTTCAGAGGAGGCAGGCATGGTGGGCAAGGCATTCCTAGAGATAAAGCTGGACACAAACATGTGTATACTGTGTCTCTCATGCGGTTTTATGTGGTGGGACCGTTTGTACCCTATGGTCTGTCTCTATGGTTCAAACCTTGCGCAGTGGTTTTTTTTTTTCTTTCCCTCAGTGCTGCAGACATCCTAGATAGGATTGATTCTCATAAAACACAGAACTCATCTAATTAGTTCTTTTCTCAGAAGAATAGGCCTCACCCTCCCTTGGCTATTCTCAGTCTGTTGTCCCCTCCTGGATATTTGCATACTGCTCCCTAGGGAGGACCTTCCTCTCTAAGTCTGAGATAAAGGCTCAGACCAGTGAAAATTCCTCATTTCACTCCTAGAAATGAAGTCCTTCTCTCAGCTCCTGTGGCTGTTAATGCTCTGGGTCCCTGGTAAGGGTAAAGAGAGATGAGGAGTGAAAGTGAGTGGAAGGGTGAACTCTCAGGGCCCAGTCATGGCCTATCCATGTGTTACATGTGCAAGCCTTGTTTCCAACATAGAGGAGGTGATTTTAAGTCTATGAGAGTGAGGAAAATTCCACAATGGGCTAGAACCTGTGCTTGAGTGAAGGCTCTTCTAGATATTGTTGGTGACTTCTAGAAATGTATTGGTATTATTCGATTTTGAATCAAAATGAGAAATATGAATATCAGGCTATATGTCTATATATAAGTAATAAAACATGCCTCTCTGTGTTGGTAGTTAACTTTCCACTTTTGTCTTATTCTGATTTCAGGATCCAGTGGAGATGTTGTGCTGACCCAGAGCCCTGTCTCCCAGCCTGTCACCCTCGGAGAGCCGGCCTCCATCTCCTACAGGGCTATTCAGAGCCTTGTGTATAGTGATGGAAACACCTTTTTGGAATGGCACCTGCAGAATCCAGGACAGTCTCCACAACTCCTGATCTATAAAGTTTCCAACTGATTTACTGGGGTGCCAGACAGATTCAGTGGCAGTGGGTCAGGCACAGATTTCACACTGAAAATCAGCAGGGTGGAAGCTGAGGATGTTGGAGTTTATTACTGCTCTCAGCATACACATAACCCTCCCACAGTGATATAGTCCTGAACAAAAACCTCCTTTTTGGCTGAGCAAGCTGCCCTCATGGGCGCCGGTTAGGGGAGCAGCAGAGCAGATGCTGAGTCTGTCTAAAAGGAAGATATTGTGGTTAATGTGAGAGTGACGTTGAGTGGAGATGAAAAGTATATGACAATAGGACTAATATTGGCAGAGAACACACTGTTATGGCACGGGGGAGAGATCACTGATTGCTAGCTGCAAAGAGGTATCACGGTTAATGCAGGTATGGAGGTATGTGAAGGAAATAGCCTTTAAGGGAAATGTAGGTGACCAGGAGAGCAGTAGATTGATATTAAGGGGAATTAGATTAAAATCCAGCAAGTACAATTACAGGCAATATTCTAATTTTTGCAAGCAAGAATAAAATATAAAAGATATTATTGCTTGAATAAACTCTGATTTGTGGTTATAGTTAGAGCCAGTAGTACAACTGGTTTGGTTTTATAGAGATATGGATTTAGTGTTTGTGTGTAGAATGAAAGTAGTAAGATAGGTCATAGACCACTCGATTCATAGATCATAGACTGGGTAGATCAATGCACAAACAAAATAGTAGTAGTGAGTATCTTTATGTGCAGAAAATCAATAAGTTAAAATTAAGGTAAGTCAGGGAAGATGTGTTTTGGAAGGGGTGGGTGAGAATGTTGAATGCGGTGACATTGATTAAGATTCACTGCATTCATAAAGTGCTTCAGTGAGTGGTAATGCCTTCATACAACTGCTTAAAGATAATAAAAAAATATTCAAAACATAAAATGCTATCACGTTGAGGTATACTAAAATCTACATCTGTAGTTTATTTCTGAGTAGACCTGCATGGTCAGCATTGGCATCAGCTGATTTGCAGGTTCATTGCTCTTGAAAATTTCATGCAGTCTACTGAAAATTAAAGTTTAAGTTGTAATTTCATATTAGATTGAACATTGCATTTTCTGCTTTATTGTTTATAACTAATTTTGCTGTTATTATTAAGGTCATGTTCAGGGTGTTACTATTTTAGAAGTCAGTTATTGATTATTTTTCAGTTATTGGACCATTTACAATCACCTAGTTTCCATTTCCCATCCTTGCCCCCAAATTACATTATTTTATACATACTGTATACTGAATACAATGACTGCATTTTTACCCCCTTCCTTCTCTTTCCCTACCCCTATTTTACCACTCCTACAGTCAACATATTTTAGAGAACTACTTATTTAGATATGAATATTTCCATAGCCTTTGGAGAGCAGATTGTGACCGTATATATATATATATATATATATATATATATATATCCTTATTACTTCCTAGTGGTGACTATGTTGATTTAGTTAGAAAAGGAATATATTTCTCATTGCTAAGTTTCTGGGGCAATTATCTTATTCCTCAGACTTGGAGCAACATAGAAAAAGCGGCATTCATAGGAGGTAGATTTCCTCTGTCACCCATAGACAAACCCTTACATGTAATCAGATTACCACGTTGAGTGACATAATTCAGGCTCTCAAAATCAGATGTTGCATAGTCTCACTCACTTGTGGAACATAAACTGAAAATTATGATGATGATACAATAATGATAACAATAACAATAATAAGAGGACAGGAATGTAAAAGGGGCAATGTATCTGGAGGGAGAGAGGTAAGGGGAAAAGAACAAAAGGATACAAAGGCTGAAGGTCAATTATATAATATACATATAACATTTACTTTTATACACTCACATATATGTGGACAATAAAGTCCATTAGATACTGCATGAAAAACAGTAGATTTTGGGGAAGGGCTTTCCAAAGAGGTAGTCAGTTTGTTCAAAGTATGCTGCACACAGATATGGAATTATCATCATGAAATCACCTCATGTTGTTAATATTTGACAATTAAAATAATGTAAGTGTAATATAAATAAGATGGCATAATTCTGCATATACAAATACTAAATTGTCATGCACAACCGAGATAATCATTTAAATGTAAATGAAAACTCCAAATGGAAATCCTGCTAGAGGCTATGTCATAAAGAACCCACTAGATGGCAAACACCACAAAGAGACAAAAAAAAAAATAGCGCCATAACCTCAGTCACCAGAGGGGTTGCTTCCCCTTGTCAGTAAGAGCCTTAAGCATGGGAGCTCTTGGTCAGGTTTTCATGTCACACATGGCAGCTAGGACCATGTTCACAGAGGGGGGTCATGTCTCCCAATGTTTAGGTATGCTTCAGTATGTGTACAGGCTGTGTAGTAATATAAATGATGTAATTGACAATATAGTTCATCACCTTGAGCATTGATCAGTTTTGTTTTATCTTTTTTGCCAGTCCTAGGCCTTGAACTCATTGCCTGGGCACTGTCCTTGTGCTTTCTCAAAGCTACAGCTTTAGCACTTGAGCCAGAGTATCACTTCCAGCTTTTTCTATGTATGTGGTACCGAGGAGTCACTTCTGACACATTAAATCTGTGTCATTTCTTTGTAATGAGCCTTTCAGAGGCCTGGAAATGTGACACTGCATAGTCTAAGACTTGCGAATGATCTGGTCTCCACCAGTGTCCAATGTGCATCTGCCTCCGAAGATGGTGCAAGCTGCTTCTGTGTGTGAACAGATTTGACATTCCAGAATGTGCACTTGTCTGCTGCTATTCATATTTACACCTACCAGCAAGAGCAGCCAGTTCACCCAGGCAAAAGGGTATCTAGTTCCAAGAACATAATCTAAACATCTTTCTTGTAATTACGATATCATCTCAGTGGACCTGCCAGAAGAAGCCAACATGAACCATAATCCAGGTTTTTAAACCTCAAGACAAACAAGACCAGAGGAGCAACTGAATTCCCTCCCCCTGCAGCAGGCTTGGCCTCACTGGGGAATAGACCACGTCCTGCAGAAGCACTCTGAACAGGATAGATCCAAGGAGGAGTCACACAGAATCCATGAAATTTAGCCTTTGAAACTTTTGCAGCCATCGGGTGATGTGGATATATAAAACTGGTACATTGTAGGTTGTGTTTTTATTATTTTAAGTAGTTGTATAAGAAGTTATCATTCTATAAATCAGTCCATGGTTTCACTACATCATGTTAGCCCTTTCATTATTCTCCCCCATCTCTCCATGGAAATCTGATTCTTGAATTGAATTCTTGAATTGTCCGTTGTGTCAGAATGATGGAAGGAGAGCCAAGTCAAGAGTTTAATTTCTGGAGATCAGAGAAACATAGGAAAGTGGGATATCACTCTTGCTTGATTATCAAAGTGGTTCTCATTGATGAGACACTGATTATTGTTGTGACATTATAAGGCTCCAAATGATACATAAGACAAAGGATTGAATGGACACTTGCTTTTCTCCACAGGATCTCTCATAATACATCGAGACTCTGAGGACTTTCTGGCATTTGTTTTTGTTTGTCATGATACCTTTCATAACAATCACTCATTATATGGCTTTTGTTTCTATATCCTGGAGGTCCTTTGAGTTAGTGTCGTTTTATATGGTCTTATGTATCTAGGTTTTGTTCTATTGTAAATCTCTGTTAGGAGAGCCCAAGTTTTCTACTGATTTGACAAATGAGGGAAACCATTGAGCCTATGTTCCTTTAAGTCAGGCTTACTTCACTTAATATGATTTTTCTAAGCCTTTCCATTTCCTTAAAAATGGGACAATATCATTCTTTCTGACTGCCGCATAGAATTCCATTGAATTCACCAGTTTTTTTCCTACTTTGGGAGACAATGTTTCTCAATGGATCAGGATTAGTGCAGGGTTTTAGGTTTATCCTAATTCTGCTTTCAATCACTGGACTATCCTGCTTGATTAGAGGAAGTGAACATTAGTTCATTTTCTTTGACAGTTTGCTTTCTTGTTATGCCCTATAGAAGCTCATCCCAATACCCAGTCCCTCACACATCCTCCAAACTCACAGGAAGGTCTGTGTCACTCACTGCCCATAAACTGTCCTTGCCTGTTTACGATGGAGTCTGGCCTATTCCTTTTCTGTTTCTTCCATTTTCTAATTACTCCTCTGCTAAGAATAATTTTCCTTTTTTGCCAGTCCTGGCTTTAAGTCAGGGCCTGAGCAATGTCCTTCTGCTTTCTCATGGCTAGAGCTCTATCACTTGAGCCAGAGCATCATTTGTGGCTTTTTCTATGCATGTGGTACCAAGGAATCAAACCCAGGTCTTTGTCCCTGGTAGGTAAGCACTCTACCACCGGGCCAAAATCCCAACCCCAATAACTTAGCCGTTTTTGATGATTTTTGTGAGTATACAACAAAAAGCACCCCTTCTCCTAGGAACAAATGTGCATTGTAATGATATTTATTAGATAAGTCTCCATATTACCACAATCCATCTAAAGAATCGAAAAGTGGTATAGCCAATATCCAGATGTTTAATTTCATTTCCATGTGATATTCTATTAAATAATATACCACAACTACCGTACTATTGATGATACTGTTTTAGCTAGGGCTCTTACTTAGGGAAAAATGGTTCGTATGTTATTTTTCCCATTTTGTGATAGGGACAAGTATTTTTCATTTATTTATTAGAGTTCAGTTCGGCTACAAGATTCTATTCCATTAAAGAGATCCATTTGTAACAGGTTTGTTTTGTAGTTTACTTTGCAGTTCTAAGCAATGTAATTGCAATAATATTTATTTAAAGATTTATCAACACGTTTAGCTGTTGCATACTTAAGTTTTCTAAATATACTAGAGAGGGATTTAGTGCAACAAATGCCTACAATATTCCTGTGACACACACATGCACATGAAGACTTCCATCACTGTAAGCTTCCATAGAGAGTTACTTATTCTATAGACATTGATATATCTAGATCTGTGTGTGTGTGTGTGTGTGTGTGTGTGTGTGTGTGTGTGTGTGTGTGTGTGTGTGTGTGTGTGTGATGGGGCTTGAACTCTGGGTCTGGGCGCTGTCCCTGAGCTCTTCAACTCAAGGCAACTGGCCTACTCTTGAGCCAAGGCCCACTTTCCGTTTTCTAGATGTTAGTTGGAGATAAGAGTTTCAGGTCCTTTTGTGCCTGGGCTTTGAACCTTGTACCTCAGATCTCAGCCTCCTGACTAGCTAGGGTTAGAGGAGCGAGCCACCACTCCTGGCTTTGATATATCTATTTCTTGAAAGTCCATAAGTAAGAAAACTGGTTAATAAAGGGCCAATGCATGCAATGTAATTTAGTATTTCAGTGTAAGCTCTACTATGTGTTATAGATTGCAGTTCTATGGGTATAAATGCAGGTTGTCCAATATTGAATCATGTAATTCATCTCTTACTTATAAGTATTCTGTTCTCATCAAACATACCATGAAATGGGTATATGTAAGAGGGAAGGACAAGGAAAGAAGGATAGAAGAATGACGAGAGGGGATAAACTGCAAGGAAGAATTCATTGTGTATACCACAAAATTGAGGAAAAATAAGGGAATGACTGGGTCAAAGGTGGGGGAAGTTGTTGAAGTGATGACAAACGCCAAAATGCATTACAGTTTAATTTGCTAAATGGCCAAATAATTCAATATACAATCAAAAGTCATGAAAAGTGAGGGAAAAGTTCGGGTGAGAATGTCAAAGGGGGTAAAAATGATTTAAAAAGGCACTGTATTTATTAAATGTTGTGTTGACTTGCAATCTTTTGTACAATCACTTACAAGAAAAAATATTCAAAAAAAGTTATTCAGAATATCCTCTTACAATTCCAACCCTAGGGGGAGGTAGAAAGCTTTGTTTTGAACTTTGCTATTTGAGAAATTGCAACTCATTTTTTCAGGGTTTCCAAGTAAGAAAACTATTATGGGTTCTTGCAAATAATTATGAACTCCCATAAAGAAAACTAACAGGAAGTTTTTTGCATCTGTCCCCAGCTTGCCCCAATGCTAACAATGTATATTATTGCATTATTTCAGCCATGATATTGACATTGCCACACTCCATAGAGCTTCGACAGTGTCCAGTGGTTATTCTTGCAACAGGCAGTGCTTGTGATTCTGTAGGATGAGTGCACAGGGAGTGACTCTATGTGTCTTTAGCACATGGGTCTGCTCCATGTAAGTATGCATGTTGAGTGTGTTTTGCTATTGTCACCAGCATCCTGGAGAAACGCTGCAGAATTATTTCTGAGCATGAAAGAACACAATACATCTGCGCATTGGTCTAAACTGCTGTCCCATTTCTTGAACAGGAAACTACCTGCTTGGGTTTCCCAGTTACAAATGTGCCACTTCAGAGTGGAGCAGGCAGGGAATATTCCCGAGATCTGTGCCAGAGGAACATGTCAAGGAACTAGTGTGTCAAAATTAGTAAGAATCCATGAGATGCCTGGATTATCCTTGTCTCATGTGGAGGCACAGAAGTATAACTATGGCAGAACCTTTAGGGGGAATGGAAAAATGAGATATGATGTTTGGAGAGCTGACTGGAATGCAAATACTCAGATTCTTTACTTTGCTTACAGTGTAAGTGTGACAATTGGAGGTGGAATTGTGGCAACAATCCCAGTGGAATTTGATTTATTACTAGTGAATTAGTATTGGTGGTGTTCTGGAATATCACTTGACTGTTGCTATCTGCCTTTACTTAGCATGTATTTCATTGCACTCAATGGCACAAACAGGGGAGAATGTATGTGCTCCCCTTGGCTAAGGAGAAGCCAAGAAGGATATGAAAGTTAATACTCAGTTTTAACTACTTACCATTTATCTGCAGCTAGAATGAACAAAATATATTTAACATGTGTAAAAATAAAAATGTAATACTAAATAAACACTCTGGATAAATTTTGAGAGACTAGACCTTAGTAATTGACAAACTTTACTTGTACTTATGATGCTTTACACCCATCATTGTTTCTTGTGGATCTTTGTCATCCACCATTGGAAGGGAATCTGTAGGGAATATAAAAAAAATCTTAATTCCCAATATTTCAGACATCTAGTTCACATGAAATTCAATAAGCTGCAATGTCACAAAAAGACTATTAGATGGCAACTATGTTTTACAATAAAAAAGACCTGCCAGGGCGGGGATTTTGGCCTAGTGGTAGAGTGCTTGCCTAGCATGCATGAAGACCCGGGTTTGATTCTTTGGTACCACATACATAGAGAAAATGCTAGAAGTGGTACTGAGGCTCAAGGGTAGAGCACTGGCTTTGAGAAAGTCCAAGGATTGTGCTCAGGCAATGAGTTCAAGCCCAGGCCTGGCAAAAAAAGAGCTGCCTATCTTTTAACAGCAAAATAAGCCTGAGTGTCTTGTCCTGTATATCACAGGTTGGGGTGCATCACAAGATTAGGCCAGTTTTGTCTCACTCAGGACAAAAGGAGAGATTAAGGCAATATCATCTCAAATGAGATATTACACGGAGTGTGTGTGTGTGTGTGTGTGTGTGTGTGTGTGTGTGTGTTGGAAAATAGGGGAGGCTATTTAAAAAGATTCTGTTCCTCTATGACTGGAAATATAAGAGCTGTCTCTCAAACTGTTGTTGGATTTTTTACTAAAGAACTTGTTAGAACTAATGCGGCTTTCATGACACCATGAGGCATTAAACCTGATATTGAATGTTCTACCTGATCTTGGTTCCAAAGGACCCTGAGTCCTTTCCCTCATCATCACACTGTTGTGAAGGCTGTTCTCCAGGCTTCACACTGCTTAACGTGAACCACTGTTCTACTATGGTTTCTTTTGCTGACCATATAGAGTCCTCTGAATCTTTGCCCCAAGTAATTCCATCTTGAGCCAGTTGTCCTAGAGCTGTCCTGTATGCCACACTGCAGCAGAATAAGCCATCCTCCCCACAGGTGAACAGCTGATTGACACAGCAGATTTCATGATGAAAGCAGACACAGTCTCATAAAGAAATATTTTCCCAGGGTATAGTACTTCTCCTGGCAGGGCATTTGACCCTGTAGTTGTGTTTACTGTTTTGCCCCTTGGTGGAGTGCTAGGGACAGGTTTTTATTGCTGATTAACAGGCAACTAAAATATAAACTAGAACTTGTTAGGAACACTTGATGAATTTGGTGACTTTGGGTACATATGGTCATCTTTAGTTATCCAGTGCTCTGTAAGTAATTCCTATTAAGATCATGCAAATCATACTAAGTTATGTCCTTCCTGCCATCTCAATCATACTCTGTGAATGCAATATATTCCGTGAAAGAGACTCTTGTTTTTCTTAATCCCTGTGTCCACCAAGGGAAATTAGCATAGAATTAGAATTAGGAAGCATAGGAGAGTCTTTCCACAGACCTTCATGGCCCAGTAGAGCACTCTGCTTATAGAAGAGAGTCTCTGAACTAGTGGGAGAATTTTGTTGTCTGCAGGGAAAATACTGCTGCACTTTTCTGACCTGAGACCACCCAAGATTTGCCGTACAAATGACATATGCCTGTCCTGCAGGTGTACCCAGCCATGCTCAGTCTCTGCTGAATTGCATGTGCCCAGAGCACAGCCCACGGCCCTGAGTATTTCAAAGACGCTCGCACCCGGTGCAGGAGTCAGTGCTGGTCATGACACACAGCATGCCCATGAGGGCTCCGCTCAGCTCCCAGGGCTGCTGCTGCTCTGGCTCCAGGTAAGGAAGGGAGCCTTGGGAATTTCTCATCCAAGTATGGTCAGTGTTGCCTGACAGAATTCTGAGCTCTGTGTCTACATGCCTTTTGGCCTTGGGTACTTCCACAAGTGGCACAGTGTGATGTGCCTCACACTTGACTTGGGAAGTTTCTGGGACAGTAGGAATGTGCCTTCCCTGGCAGCTATTGACACGGAGGCCAAGGCTTCCACACCAGCCCTGCCATTAAGCCCAATATTTCTTCAGAAATATTTTCTGAAGCAGCATTATTGGCATTTCACATGGGATCCCAATATACAGCCTTAACTGTTGGTGATTAATATTTTTTCTGAATTTAAAGTTTCCTGTTACTCTTATCCCCAAGAAGATGTTGGAATGATTGAGAAAAAAAATCATTTTGATTCATTACAATATCTATCCTAATTATCACTAGAATGTGTAGAGAAATTTGGGAACCTAATATTTGTGAGTTCTATTACTTCCTGTACTCATCCCTTCTAAGTATAAAACATCACTTCATTATCCTTGAGTCAACCTTCTTCCAAGGGTAATTCACGTAAAATGTTCATCAGAAACAGAAAAGTAGCCAAGGGCTGGTGGCTCATGCATATAATCCCAGTTTTCAGTAATCCTAGCCTGAGGATGAATGTTGAGGTTGTTAGTACAAAGCCAGTCTTGGCAGGAAAGTCTGTGAGAATTTTATCCCCAATTGACTACCAGAAAATCAGAAATGGACTTATGTGGCCCAAGTTCTAAATTGCTAGCCTTAAAACAAAAGCTCAAGGATAGCCACCAGGCCTGAGTTCAAGCCCCAATACTGATGCCCAAAAAAGGGAAAAATAGAAGTATAAGACAATTTATTCTGAGCCATGAATCAAGACACAAATCCCTCCCTTTCCTTCAGATGGTTTGTCTCTTCACCTTTGGAAAAAAACAGGTTTCCTGATTAAAATCTGTGCTCCCAGGATGATCTTACATGGGATATGTGGAGACCCTGAGCATGTGCAGACAGGAGCCTGACTTGCAGCTGTGCCCAGCCCTGCCCAAACCCTGCCAATTTGCTTGTGCTAAGAGCACCGCCCACTGCCCCAGTGACTTCTTCATAGTCTGCTCACACTCCAAGCAGGAATCAGTCCAGTCAGCACACAGCATGGACATGAGGACCCCTGCTCAGCTCCTGGGACTCCTGCTGCTCTGGATCCCAGGTAAGGAAGGACCATGCTAGGGAATATCCCAGCTCAATGTGATCTATGATGTTTTACTCATTAGGGAAATCTTCATAAAACTTGATTAATAATGTGTATATTTGTTTTCATGTTTCCACACAGGAGCCAGGTGTGACATCCAGATGACCCAGTCTCCATCTTCCCTGGCTTCGTCTCTAGGAGAAACAATCACCATCACTTGCAGGGCCAGTGAGGACATTGCATATGCTTTAACCTGGTACCAGAAACATCCAGGGAAAGCTCCTAAGGCCCTGATCTCTGCTGCAGATAATTTGGAAGATGGAGTCCCAACCAGGTTCAGTGGCAGTGGATCTGAGTCAGATTACTCTCTCACCATCAGCAGCCTGCAGCTTGAAGATGTTGCCACTTATTACTCTGAAGAGTATAATAGTTGGCCTCCCACAGTGATACAAGTCATAACAAAAATCTCCCATGGAAGCAGAAGTGAGAGGCTGGGCTGCCCCAGCTGCTCCTGATGCCTTCACATTCTGACAATGTTCTAGCAGCTTTAATTGTAATTTTTATACTGAAAAGAAGTGCATATATCAGCAGCTCAAAAAATTAAATGAATCCAAAACTAATCTCCAAAGTAACAACCATTCCATTAAAAGATGGGCCAAAGACTTAAAAACAGTCTTCTGTGAAGAAGAACAAAAATGGCCTATAGACACATGAAGAAATGTTCGACATCTCTGGCCATAAAAGAAATGCAAATCAAAACAACTCTAAGATTCCACCTCACTCCAGTTAGAATGGCCAGGATCAAGAAAACTAATAACAAGAGATGCTGGAGTGGATGTGGCCAGGAGGGATCATTACCACACTGTTGGTGGGAGTGCAAACTCATTCAACCACTATGGAAAGCAGTATGGCAGTTCCTCAGAAGACTAAACACGGAGTTCCCCTTTGACCCAGCAATTCCACTACTTGGCATTTACCCAATTGCCCAGGAACTAGGATATACTAAATTCACTAGCACAACAATGTTCATTGCAGCACTATTTACCATATCAAAGATATAGAACCAACCCAGATCTTCCTCAGTTAATGAGTGGATCAACAAGATGTGGTATTTGTACACAATGGAATTCTATGCTGATACCAGAATGAATGACATCGCCCCATTTGTTAGGAAATGGAAAGACTTAGAAAAAAACCATGTTAGGTGAAGTAAGCCAGACTCAAAGGAACGTAGGCTCAATGGTTTCCCTCATTTGTCATAATCAGTAGAAACCTTGGGTTCTCCTAGAAGAGATTTGCAATAGAGCAACACCTAGGTACAAAAGGCCATACAGTGTGACACTAAAAGAAAGGACCTCTAGGATATAGAAACAAATGCCATATAATGAGTGATTGTTGTCCTTAATGTACTATGTTCTCTCTCATCTCTTTTTCTGTCCCTTGGTTATCTCATACTGTTACAGTATCTCACTTTGTTATCTGATATATTGGATATATTTGTATTTGGATATTTGAAATTGAATAGGGAAGGGGAGAAAACAAGATGACAGGTGGGGGTGGGGGGGAGGGAAATTGGGACCAAGACATGAAAAAAGTTACCAATGTATGTGAAGTAATGCACCTTCTATGTGGCGAATATAATGTAACCATTCTATTAATTACAATAAACAATATATTAAAAAATGAGGACAGAACCTCTTACATTTATTTTCAGAATCTGACAAAGTAGCAATCAAAGGTCCTATTACAAAATATTATGAGAAATGAAAATGCACACAACACATGAAGTTACTAAATGTAGCTAAAGCTGTAATAGGAACAGAGTCTGTAGTTGCGAATGCCTATATTTTCAAAATTTGACAAAGTAGCAATCAAAAGTCTTATTACAAAATATTATGACAAGTGAAAATGCACACAACAACACTTGAAATCACTAAATGTAGCAAAAGCTGTAGTAGGTTCAGAGTCCATAGTTGCGAATGCGTACATAAACAACGAACAAGTTTAGAGCAGGTTTTGGCCTGGAACAATGAGGCAGCCCTGATATCTTTAGAACAGGAGACTATGGCTTCAACCCTCACCCCTCCATTACACCTTACAGTGTTTGGGATTTTCTTTTTCTTTTTTTTTCTGTTGGTCTTTGGGCTTGAACTTGGCCTTGGAGCTGTCTCTGAGCTCTACAGCTCAAGGCTACCACCCTACCCTTGAGGCAAGCCATACTTCTTGTTTTCTAGAGGTTAATTGGAGATAAGAGATGAGGTTCTTTTGTGCCTGGGCTGGCTTGGAACCTTGATCCTCAGAACTCAGCCTCCTGAATAGCTGGGATTACAGGCATGGGCCACTGCACCCAGGTCTTAAGGAAGATTTTCCAAAACCACATTATAGGCCATCTCTCTTGGATCACACTATCCAGCCCTTAACTCCCTTGTGACTATTGTCTTTTCCTAAATTGAATATTGATTTCTAGTTTATTTTTTTCCACAACTAAATGTCTGTATTACTGGGAGGAAGCACCAATTGCTCTTTCCTACAGAATACTTTCTGGTGAATAAGAAAACAGATCCAGCTTCTTTTTTTCCATATATTTTTTATTGTAATTAATAGAAGGGTTACATGATATTTGTCAGATAGAAGGTGCATTTATTCACATACATTGATACCCTTTCACATGTCTTGGTCCCCATTTTCCTCCCCTACCCCCACCTCTCATCTTGTTCTCTCCCATTCCTTATCCAATTTCAAATAACAAAATACAAATATACCCGATATATCAGATAACAAAGTGAGATACTGTAACAATATGATAACCAAGGAACAGCAAAAGAGATGAGAGATAACATAGTACATTAAGGACAACAATCACTCATTATATGGCATTGGTTTCTATATCCTAGAGGTCCTTTCATTTAGGATCATACTATATGGCTTTTTGTATCAAGGATTTGGATCAACAACATGTGGTATTTATACTCAATGGAATTCTATGCTGCTGTCAGAAAGAACGACATTGCCACATTTGATAGGAAATGGAAAGACTTAGAAAAGATCATATTAGGTGAAGTAAGCCAGACTCAAAGGAACATAGGCTCCAGAGCTTTTAACATAAAGGGGTGTTGGACCTTGTCAAATGGCTTTTCCACGTCTATTGAGACAATCATGTGATTTTTGTCCTTGCTCCTGTTGATGTGTTGAATTATATTAATTGATTTGCATATGTTGAACCAGCTTTGCCTCCCTGTGATGAATCCAGTTTGATCATAGTGTATAATTTTTTTGATGAGTTGTTGTAGACGGTTGGCCAGTATTTTGTTGAGAAGTTTTGCATCGATGTTCATCAAAGATATAGGTCTATAGTTCTCTTTCTTTGATGAATCTCTGCCTGGTTTGGGGATGAGGGTTATACTGGCTTCATAGAATGAGTTTGGTAAGGAACCTTCATTTTCAATTTCGTTGAAGAGCTTGAGGAGTATTGGTGTGAGCTCTGCTTTGAAGACCTTATAGAATTCAGCTGTGAATCCATCTGGCCCTGGGCTTTTCTTAGGTGGAAGGTCTCTAATTGCCATTTCTATTTCAGAGCTTGAAATAGACCTGCTGAGTTGGCTTAGTTCTTCTTGGTTCAGTGTGGGTATGTTAATATTGGCTAGGAATTCATCCATTTCATCTAGATTCTCAAATTTGTTGGCATAAAAGTTTGAGAAGTATTCCCTCATGATATTCTGGATCTTGGTAATTTCTGTCATGATATTATCATTTTCATTTGCGATTTTGTTTATTTCGATATGCTCTCTTCTTTTTTTGGTAAGATTTGCTAAGGGCTTGTCAATTTTGTTAATTCTTTCAAAGAACCAACTCCTTGTTTTGTTGATTCTTTCTATAGTTTTTTTGGATTCCAAATCATTTAATTCTGCTTTGATTTTAATTATTTGCTTTCTTCTACTGGGATTAGGGTTGGTTTGTTGCTCTTTTTCCAGGAGCTTAAGGTGAGACACTAACTTGCTGGTTTGCAATTTTTCCAACTTGTTGTTGTAGGCACTCAGCGCTATAAATTTTCCTCTGAGTACTGCCTTTGCTGTGTCCCAAAGGAGTTGGTATTTTGTGTGCTCCTTACTGTTAAATTTCATAAACTATTGGATTTCTGTTCTGATCTCTTCGATGACCCATTGGTGATTCAACAATGTGTTGTTCAGTCTCCATGAGTTACAGGGTTTTCGTTGGTGGAGATGTGTGTTCAGTTCCAATTTGATGCCTTTGTGGTCTGAGAGTGTGCATGGAATAATTTCTGTGTTTCTGAATCTGTCCAGGTTTGTTTTATGGCCTAAGATGTGATCTATTTTGGAAAATGTTCCATGTGCTGCTGAGAAAAACGTATATTGTGTTGTTGCTGGGTGGAATAATCTGCAGATGTCTGTTAGATCTAGTTGGTCTATATAGTTGTTCAGTTCTAAGGTTTCTCTGTTGAGTTTTTGCCTTGTTGATCTGTCCATAGGTGAAAGTGGTGTGTTAAAGTCATTGACAATCACTGTATTTCGATCTATGTATGGTTTCAGTGTAAGTAAAGTTTGCTTGATGAAGTTTGGAGCTCCGGGATTGGGTGTGTAAATATTTAGGATCATTATGTCTTCCTGGAGGAAAGATCCCTTTAGTAGTGGGTAGTAACCTTCTTTGTCTTTTCTTACTAATTTTGGTTTGAAGTCTATTTTATCTGATATGAGGATGGCAACTCCAGCATGTTTATGGGGGCCGTTAGTTTGATAGAATTTATTCCAACCTCTCACTTTCAAAAGATGATTGTTTTTTGGGTAAGATGTGTCTCTTGAAGACAGCAGAACGATGGCTCTTGCTTTTTGATCCAACTAGACAGCCTATGCCGTTTAATTGGAGAGTTAAGTCCATTGATATTGAGAGTTAGGATTGAAAGATATTTATTAGGTCCTACCATTTTTAAAAGTTTTTATTTGGGCCTGTGTCTTGACAGTTCTTGTGGTCCTTAGATGGTATGCTGTTTAGGTGCCATTTCTTTCCCTATATTGCATTTATTTTGGTTTTCTATGTATAGAAAGGCTGGATAAGTGGGACTGCATTAAACTGAAGAGCTTTTGTATGGCAAAGGACATAGCTAGTAAACTAATCAGGAAGCCTACAGAGTGAGAGAAGATCTTCACCAACCAAACAACGGACAAAGGCCTCATATCTAAAATATATCAACAACTCAAAAACTTGAATCACTCCAAAACTAACCTCCAAAGTAACAACCATCCCATTAAAAAATGGGCCAAAGCCTTAAAGAGAGTCTTCTCTGAAGTAGAAACAAAAATGGCCTATAAACACATGAAGAAATGCTCAACATCTCTGGTCATAAAAGAAATGAAAATCAAAACAACTCTAAGATTCCACCTCACTCCAGTTAGAATGGCTGCTGATGGTGAGAGAGTAATCTGACTCAGATCCACTGCCACTGAACCTGGTTGGGACTCCATCTTCCAAATTATCTGCAGCAGAGATCAGGGCCTTAGGAGCTTTCCCTGGATGTTTCTGGTACCAGGTTAAAGCATATGCAATGTCCTCACTGGCCCTGCAAGTGATGGTGATTGTTTCTCCTAGAGACGAAGCCAGGGAAGATGGAGACTGGGTCATCTGGATGTCACACCTGGCTCCTGTGTGGAAACATGAAAACAAATATACACATTATTAATCAAGTTTTATGAAGATTTCCCTAATGAGTAAAACATCATAGATCACATTGAGCTGGGATATTCCCTAGCATGGTCCTTCCTTACCTGGGATCCAGAGCAGCAGGAGTCCCAGGAGCTGAGCAGGGGTCCTCATGTCCATGCTGTGTGCTGACTGGACTGATTCCTGCTTGGAGTGTGAGCAGACTATGAAGAAGTCACTGGGGCAGTGGGCGGTGCTCTTAGCACAAGCAAATTGGCAGGGTTTGGGCAGGGCTGGGCACAGCTGCAAGTCAGGCTCCTGTCTGCACATGCTCAGGGTCTCCACATATCCCATGTAAGATCATCCTGGGAGCACAGATTTTAATCAGGAAACCTGTTTTTTTCCAAAGGTGAAGAGACAAACCATCTGAAGGAAAGGGAGGGATTTGTGTCTTGATTCATGGCTCAGAATAAATTGTCTTATACTTCTATTTTTCCCTTTTTTGGGCATCAGTATTGGGGCTTGAACTCAGGCCTGGTGGCTATCCTTGAGCTTTTGTTTTAAGGCTAGCAATTTAGAACTTGGGCCACATAAGTCCATTTCTGATTTTCTGGTAGTCAATTGGGGATAAAATTCTCACAGACTTTCCTGCCAAGACTGGCTTTGTACTAACAACCTCAACATTCATCCTCAGGCTAGGATTACTGAAAACTGGGATTATATGCATGAGCCACCAGCCCTTGGCTACTTTTCTGTTTCTGATGAACATTTTACGTGAATTACCCTTGGAAGAAGGTTGACTCAAGGATAATGAAGTGATGTTTTATACTTAGAAGGGATGAGTACAGGAAGTAATAGAACTCACAAATATTAGGTTCCCAAATTTCTCTACACATTCTAGTGATAATTAGGATAGATATTGTAATGAATCAAAATGATTTTTTTTCTCAATCATTCCAACATCTTCTTGGGGATAAGAGTAACAGGAAACTTTAAATTCAGAAAAAATATTAATCACCAACAGTTAAGGCTGTATATTGGGATCCCATGTGAAATGCCAATAATGCTGCTTCAGAAAATATTTCTGAAGAAATATTGGGCTTAATGGCAGGGCTGGTGTGGAAGCCTTGGCCTCCGTGTCAATAGCTGCCAGGGAAGGCACATTCCTACTGTCCCAGAAACTTCCCAAGTCAAGTGTGAGGCACATCACACTGTGCCACTTGTGGAAGTACCCAAGGCCAAAAGGCATGTAGACACAGAGCTCAGAATTCTGTCAGGCAACACTGACCATACTTGGATGAGAAATTCCCAAGGCTCCCTTCCTTACCTGGAGCCAGAGCAGCAGCAGCCCTGGGAGCTGAGCGGAGCCCTCATGGGCATGCTGTGTGTCATGACCAGCACTGACTCCTGCACCGGGTGCGAGCGTCTTTGAAATACTCAGGGCCGTGGGCTGTGCTCTGGGCACATGCAATTCAGCAGAGACTGAGCATGGCTGGGTACACCTGCAGGACAGGCATATGTCATTTGTACGGCAAATCTTGGGTGGTCTCAGGTCAGAAAAGTGCAGCAGTATTTTCCCTGCAGACAACAAAATTCTCCCACTAGTTCAGAGACTCTCTTCTATAAGCAGAGTGCTCTACTGGGCCATGAAGGTCTGTGGAAAGACTCTCCTATGCTTCCTAATTCTAATTCTATGCTAATTTCCCTTGGTGGACACAGGGATTAAGAAAAACAAGAGTCTCTTTCACGGAATATATTGCATTCACAGAGTATGATTGAGATGGCAGGAAGGACATAACTTAGTATGATTTGCATGATCTTAATAGGAATTACTTACAGAGCACTGGATAACTAAAGATGACCATATGTACCCAAAGTCACCAAATTCATCAAGTGTTCCTAACAAGTTCTAGTTTATATTTTAGTTGCCTGTTAATCAGCAATAAAAACCTGTCCCTAGCACTCCACCAAGGGGCAAAACAGTAAACACAACTACAGGGTCAAATGCCCTGCCAGGAGAAGTACTATACCCTGGGAAAATATTTCTTTATGAGACTGTGTCTGCTTTCATCATGAAATCTGCTGTGTCAATCAGCTGTTCACCTGTGGGGAGGATGGCTTATTCTGCTGCAGTGTGGCATACAGGACAGCTCTAGGACAACTGGCTCAAGATGGAATTACTTGGGGCAAAGATTCAGAGGACTCTATATGGTCAGCAAAAGAAACCATAGTAGAACAGTGGTTCACGTTAAGCAGTGTGAAGCCTGGAGAACAGCCTTCACAACAGTGTGATGATGAGGGAAAGGACTCAGGGTCCTTTGGAACCAAGATCAGGTAGAACATTCAATATCAGGTTTAATGCCTCATGGTGTCATGAAAGCCGCATTAGTTCTAACAAGTTCTTTAGTAAAAAATCCAACAACAGTTTGAGAGACAGCTCTTATATTTCCAGTCATAGAGGAACAGAATCTTTTTAAATAGCCTCCCCTATTTTCCAACACACACACACACACACACACACACACACACACACACACACACACACTCCGTGTAATATCTCATTTGAGATGATATTGCCTTAATCTCTCCTTTTGTCCTGAGTGAGACAAAACTGGCCTAATCTTGTGATGCACCCCAACCTGTGATATACAGGACAAGACACTCAGGCTTATTTTGCTGTTAAAAGATAGGCAGCTCTTTTTTTGCCAGGCCTGGGCTTGAACTCATTGCCTGAGCACAATCCTTGGACTTTCTCAAAGCCAGTGCTCTACCCTTGAGCCTCAGTACCACTTCTAGCATTTTCTCTATGTATGTGGTACCAAAGAATCAAACCCGGGTCTTCATGCATGCTAGGCAAGCACTCTACCACTAGGCCAAAATCCCCGCCCTGGCAGGTCTTTTTTATTGTAAAACATAGTTGCCATCTAATAGTCTTTTTGTGACATTGCAGCTTATTGAATTTCATGTGAACTAGATGTCTGAAATATTGGGAATTAAGATTTTTTTTATATTCCCTACAGATTCCCTTCCAATGGTGGATGACAAAGATCCACAAGAAACAATGATGGGTGTAAAGCATCATAAGTACAAGTAAAGTTTGTCAATTACTAAGGTCTAGTCTCTCAAAATTTATCCAGAGTGTTTATTTAGTATTACATTTTTATTTTTACACATGTTAAATATATTTTGTTCATTCTAGCTGCAGATAAATGGTAAGTAGTTAAAACTGAGTATTAACTTTCATATCCTTCTTGGCTTCTCCTTAGCCAAGGGGAGCACATACATTCTCCCCTGTTTGTGCCATTGAGTGCAATGAAATACATGCTAAGTAAAGGCAGATAGCAACAGTCAAGTGATATTCCAGAACACCACCAATACTAATTCACTAGTAATAAATCAAATTCCACTGGGATTGTTGCCACAATTCCACCTCCAATTGTCACACTTACACTGTAAGCAAAGTAAAGAATCTGAGTATTTGCATTCCAGTCAGCTCTCCAAACATCATATCTCATTTTTCCATTCCCCCTAAAGGTTCTGCCATAGTTATACTTCTGTGCCTCCACATGAGACAAGGATAATCCAGGCATCTCATGGATTCTTACTAATTTTGACACACTAGTTCCTTGACATGTTCCTCTGGCACAGATCTCGGGAATATTCCCTGCCTGCTCCACTCTGAAGTGGCACATTTGTAACTGGGAAACCCAAGCAGGTAGTTTCCTGTTCAAGAAATGGGACAGCAGTTTAGACCAATGCGCAGATGTATTGTGTTCTTTCATGCTCAGAAATAATTCTGCAGCGTTTCTCCAGGATGCTGGTGACAATAGCAAAACACACTCAACATGCATACTTACATGGAGCAGACCCATGTGCTAAAGACACATAGAGTCACTCCCTGTGCACTCATCCTACAGAATCACAAGCACTGCCTGTTGCAAGAATAACCACTGGACACTGTCGAAGCTCTATGGAGTGTGGCAATGTCAATATCATGGCTGAAATAATGCAATAATATACATTGTTAGCATTGGGGCAAGCTGGGGACAGATGCAAAAAACTTCCTGTTAGTTTTCTTTATGGGAGTTCATAATTATTTGCAAGAACCCATAATAGTTTTCTTACTTGGAAACCCTGAAAAAATGAGTTGCAATTTCTCAAATAGCAAAGTTCAAAACAAAGCTTTCTACCTCCCCCTAGGGTTGGAATTGTAAGAGGATATTCTGAATAACTTTTTTTGAATATTTTTTCTTGTAAGTGATTGTACAAAAGATTGCAAGTCAACACAACATTTAATAAATACAGTGCCTTTTTAAATCATTTTTACCCCCTTTGACATTCTCACCCGAACTTTTCCCTCACTTTTCATGACTTTTGATTGTATATTGAATTATTTGGCCATTTAGCAAATTAAACTGTAATGCATTTTGGCGTTTGTCATCACTTCAACAACTTCCCCCACCTTTGACCCAGTCATTCCCTTATTTTTCCTCAATTTTGTGGTATACACAATGAATTCTTCCTTGCAGTTTATCCCCTCTCGTCATTCTTCTATCCTTCTTTCCTTGTCCTTCCCTCTTACATATACCCATTTCATGGTATGTTTGATGAGAACAGAATACTTATAAGTAAGAGATGAATTACATGATTCAATATTGGACAACCTGCATTTATACCCATAGAACTGCAATCTATAACACATAGTAGAGCTTACACTGAAATACTAAATTACATTGCATGCATTGGCCCTTTATTAACCAGTTTTCTTACTTATGGACTTTCAAGAAATAGATATATCAAAGCCAGGAGTGGTGGCTCGCTCCTCTAACCCTAGCTAGTCAGGAGGCTGAGATCTGAGGTACAAGGTTCAAAGCCCAGGCACAAAAGGACCTGAAACTCTTATCTCCAACTAACATCTAGAAAACGGAAAGTGGGCCTTGGCTCAAGAGTAGGCCAGTTGCCTTGAGTTGAAGAGCTCAGGGACAGCGCCCAGACCCAGAGTTCAAGCCCCATCACACACACACACACACACACACACACACACACACACACACACACACACACACAGATCTAGATATATCAATGTCTATAGAATAAGTAACTCTCTATGGAAGCTTACAGTGATGGAAGTCTTCATGTGCATGTGTGTGTCACAGGAATATTGTAGGCATTTGTTGCACTAAATCCCTCTCTAGTATATTTAGAAAACTTAAGTATGCAACAGCTAAACGTGTTGATAAATCTTTAAATAAATATTATTGCAATTACATTGCTTAGAACTGCAAAGTAAACTACAAAACAAACCTGTTACAAATGGATCTCTTTAATGGAATAGAATCTTGTAGCCGAACTGAACTCTAATAAATAAATGAAAAATACTTGTCCCTATCACAAAATGGGAAAAATAACATACGAACCATTTTTCCCTAAGTAAGAGCCCTAGCTAAAACAGTATCATCAATAGTACGGTAGTTGTGGTATATTATTTAATAGAATATCACATGGAAATGAAATTAAACATCTGGATATTGGCTATACCACTTTTCGATTCTTTAGATGGATTGTGGTAATATGGAGACTTATCTAATAAATATCATTACAATGCACATTTGTTCCTAGGAGAAGGGGTGCTTTTTGTTGTATACTCACAAAAATCATCAAAAACGGCTAAGTTATTGGGGTTGGGATTTTGGCCCGGTGGTAGAGTGCTTACCTACCAGGGACAAAGACCTGGGTTTGATTCCTTGGTACCACATGCATAGAAAAAGCCACAAATGATGCTCTGGCTCAAGTGATAGAGCTCTAGCCATGAGAAAGCAGAAGGACATTGCTCAGGCCCTGACTTAAAGCCAGGACTGGCAAAAAAGGAAAATTATTCTTAGCAGAGGAGTAATTAGAAAATGGAAGAAACAGAAAAGGAATAGGCCAGACTCCATCGTAAACAGGCAAGGACAGTTTATGGGCAGTGAGTGACACAGACCTTCCTGTGAGTTTGGAGGATGTGTGAGGGACTGGGTATTGGGATGAGCTTCTATAGGGCATAACAAGAAAGCAAACTGTCAAAGAAAATGAACTAATGTTCACTTCCTCTAATCAAGCAGGATAGTCCAGTGATTGAAAGCAGAATTAGGATAAACCTAAAACCCTGCACTAATCCTGATCCATTGAGAAACATTGTCTCCCAAAGTAGGAAAAAAACTGGTGAATTCAATGGAATTCTATGCGGCAGTCAGAAAGAATGATATTGTCCCATTTTTAAGGAAATGGAAAGGCTTAGAAAAATCATATTAAGTGAAGTAAGCCTGACTTAAAGGAACATAGGCTCAATGGTTTCCCTCATTTGTCAAATCAGTAGAAAACTTGGGCTCTCCTAACAGAGATTTACAATAGAACAAAACCTAGATACATAAGACCATATAAAACGACACTAACTCAAAGGACCTCCAGGATATAGAAACAAAAGCCATATAATGAGTGATTGTTATGAAAGGTATCATGACAAACAAAAACAAATGCCAGAAAGTCCTCAGAGTCTCGATGTATTATGAGAGATCCTGTGGAGAAAAGCAAGTGTCCATTCAATCCTTTGTCTTATGTATCATTTGGAGCCTTATAATGTCACAACAATAATCAGTGTCTCATCAATGAGAACCACTTTGATAATCAAGCAAGAGTGATATCCCACTTTCCTATGTTTCTCTGATCTCCAGAAATTAAACTCTTGACTTGGCTCTCCTTCCATCATTCTGACACAACGGACAATTCAAGAATTCAATTCAAGAATCAGATTTCCATGGAGAGATGGGGGAGAATAATGAAAGGGCTAACATGATGTAGTGAAACCATGGACTGATTTATAGAATGATAACTTCTTATACAACTACTTAAAATAATAAAAACACAACCTACAATGTACCAGTTTTATATATCCACATCACCCGATGGCTGCAAAAGTTTCAAAGGCTAAATTTCATGGATTCTGTGTGACTCCTCCTTGGATCTATCCTGTTCAGAGTGCTTCTGCAGGACGTGGTCTATTCCCCAGTGAGGCCAAGCCTGCTGCAGGGGGAGGGAATTCAGTTGCTCCTCTGGTCTTGTTTGTCTTGAGGTTTAAAAACCTGGATTATGGTTCATGTTGGCTTCTTCTGGCAGGTCCACTGAGATGATATCGTAATTACAAGAAAGATGTTTAGATTATGTTCTTGGAACTAGATACCCTTTTGCCTGGGTGAACTGGCTGCTCTTGCTGGTAGGTGTAAATATGAATAGCAGCAGACAAGTGCACATTCTGGAATGTCAAATCTGTTCACACACAGAAGCAGCTTGCACCATCTTCGGAGGCAGATGCACATTGGACACTGGTGGAGACCAGATCATTCGCAAGTCTTAGACTATGCAGTGTCACATTTCCAGGCCTCTGAAAGGCTCATTACAAAGAAATGACACAGATTTAATGTGTCAGAAGTGACTCCTCGGTACCACATACATAGAAAAAGCTGGAAGTGATACTCTGGCTCAAGTGCTAAAGCTGTAGCTTTGAGAAAGCACAAGGACAGTGCCCAGGCAATGAGTTCAAGGCCTAGGACTGGCAAAAAAGATAAAACAAAACTGATCAATGCTCAAGGTGATGAACTATATTGTCAATTACATCATTTATATTACTACACAGCCTGTACACATACTGAAGCATACCTAAACATTGGGAGACATGACCCCCCTCTGTGAACATGGTCCTAGCTGCCATGTGTGACATGAAAACCTGACCAAGAGCTCCCATGCTTAAGGCTCTTACTGACAAGGGGAAGCAACCCCTCTGGTGACTGAGGTTATGGCGCTATTTTTTTTTTTGTCTCTTTGTGGTGTTTGCCATCTAGTGGGTTCTTTATGACATAGCCTCTAGCAGGATTTCCATTTGGAGTTTTCATTTACATTTAAATGATTATCTCGGTTGTGCATGACAATTTAGTATTTGTATATGCAGAATTATGCCATCTTATTTATATTACACTTACATTATTTTAATTGTCAAATATTAACAACATGAGGTGATTTCATGATGATAATTCCATATCTGTGTGCAGCATACTTTGAACAAACTGACTACCTCTTTGGAAAGCCCTTCCCCAAAATCTACTGTTTTTCATGCAGTATCTAATGGACTTTATTGTCCACATATATGTGAGTGTATAAAAGTAAATGTTATATGTATATTATATAATTGACCTTCAGCCTTTGTATCCTTTTGTTCTTTTCCCCTTACCTCTCTCCCTCCAGATACATTGCCCCTTTTACATTCCTGTCCTCTTATTATTGTTATTGTTATCATTATTGTATCATCATCATAATTTTCAGTTTATGTTCCACAAGTGAGTGAGACTATGCAACATCTGATTTTGAGAGCCTGAATTATGTCACTCAACGTGGTAATCTGATTACATGTAAGGGTTTGTCTATGGGTGACAGAGGAAATCTACCTCCTATGAATGCCGCTTTTTCTATGTTGCTCCAAGTCTGAGGAATAAGATAATTGCCCCAGAAACTTAGCAATGAGAAATATATTCCTTTTCTAACTAAATCAACATAGTCACCACTAGGAAGTAATAAGGATATATATATATATATATATATATATATATATACGGTCACAATCTGCTCTCCAAAGGCTATGGAAATATTCATATCTAAATAAGTAGTTCTCTAAAATATGTTGACTGTAGGAGTGGTAAAATAGGGGTAGGGAAAGAGAAGGAAGGGGGTAAAAATGCAGTCATTGTATTCAGTATACAGTATGTATAAAATAATGTAATTTGGGGGCAAGGATGGGAAATGGAAACTAGGTGATTGTAAATGGTCCAATAACTGAAAAATAATCAATAACTGACTTCTAAAATAGTAACACCCTGAACATGACCTTAATAATAACAGCAAAATTAGTTATAAACAATAAAGCAGAAAATGCAATGTTCAATCTAATATGAAATTACAACTTAAACTTTAATTTTCAGTAGACTGCATGAAATTTTCAAGAGCAATGAACCTGCAAATCAGCTGATGCCAATGCTGACCATGCAGGTCTACTCAGAAATAAACTACAGATGTAGATTTTAGTATACCTCAACGTGATAGCATTTTATGTTTTGAATATTTTTTTATTATCTTTAAGCAGTTGTATGAAGGCATTACCACTCACTGAAGCACTTTATGAATGCAGTGAATCTTAATCAATGTCACCGCATTCAACATTCTCACCCACCCCTTCCAAAACACATCTTCCCTGACTTACCTTAATTTTAACTTATTGATTTTCTGCACATAAAGATACTCACTACTACTATTTTGTTTGTGCATTGATCTACCCAGTCTATGATCTATGAATCGAGTGGTCTATGACCTATCTTACTACTTTCATTCTACACACAAACACTAAATCCATATCTCTATAAAACCAAACCAGTTGTACTACTGGCTCTAACTATAACCACAAATCAGAGTTTATTCAAGCAATAATATCTTTTATATTTTATTCTTGCTTGCAAAAATTAGAATATTGCCTGTAATTGTACTTGCTGGATTTTAATCTAATTCCCCTTAATATCAATCTACTGCTCTCCTGGTCACCTACATTTCCCTTAAAGGCTATTTCCTTCACATACCTCCATACCTGCATTAACCGTGATACCTCTTTGCAGCTAGCAATCAGTGATCTCTCCCCCGTGCCATAACAGTGTGTTCTCTGCCAATATTAGTCCTATTGTCATATACTTTTCATCTCCACTCAACGTCACTCTCACATTAACCACAATATCTTCCTTTTAGACAGACTCAGCATCTGCTCTGCTGCTCCCCTAACCGGCGCCCATGAGGGCAGCTTGCTCAGCCAAAAAGGAGGTTTTTGTTCAGGACTATATCACTGTGGGAGGGTTATGTGTATGCTGAGAGCAGTAATAAACTCCAACATCCTCAGCTTCCACCCTGCTGATTTTCAGTGTGAAATCTGTGCCTGACCCACTGCCACTGAATCTGTCTGGCACCCCAGTAAATCAGTTGGAAACTTTATAGATCAGGAGTTGTGGAGACTGTCCTGGATTCTGCAGGTGCCATTCCAAAAAGGTGTTTCCATCACTATACACAAGGCTCTGAATAGCCCTGTAGGAGATGGAGGCCGGCTCTCCGAGGGTGACAGGCTGGGAGACAGGGCTCTGGGTCAGCACAACATCTCCACTGGATCCTGAAATCAGAATAAGACAAAAGTGGAAAGTTAACTACCAACACAGAGAGGCATGTTTTATTACTTATATATAGACATATAGCCTGATATTCATATTTCTCATTTTGATTCAAAATCGAATAATACCAATACATTTCTAGAAGTCACCAACAATATCTAGAAGAGCCTTCACTCAAGCACAGGTTCTAGCCCATTGTGGAATTTTCCTCACTCTCATAGACTTAAAATCACCTCCTCTATGTTGGAAACAAGGCTTGCACATGTAACACATGGATAGGCCATGACTGGGCCCTGAGAGTTCACCCTTCCACTCACTTTCACTCCTCATCTCTCTTTACCCTTACCAGGGACCCAGAGCATTAACAGCCACAGGAGCTGAGAGAAGGACTTCATTTCTAGGAGTGAAATGAGGAATTTTCACTGGTCTGAGCCTTTATCTCAGACTTAGAGAGGAAGGTCCTCCCTAGGGAGCAGTATGCAAATATCCAGGAGGGGACAACAGACTGAGAATAGCCAAGGGAGGGTGAGGCCTATTCTTCTGAGAAAAGAACTAATTAGATGAGTTCTGTGTTTTATGAGAATCAATCCTATCTAGGATGTCTGCAGCACTGAGGGAAAGAAAAAAAAAAACCACTGCGCAAGGTTTGAACCATAGAGACAGACCATAGGGTACAAACGGTCCCACCACATAAAACCGCATGAGAGACACAGTATACACATGTTTGTGTCCAGCTTTATCTCTAGGAATGCCTTGCCCACCATGCCTGCCTCCTCTGAACCTCCTTCAGCTAGTCTAGAGAAAGAACCAGTGTCTATCCTCAGAGGCACTGATCCACAAGGGAGTTAATCAAAAGGATCACAGATGGATCTCGATGAAAAGACAACCTACACCTCCTATTAAGTCTTAGGGTTAAGAATAGGCTGAGGAAACAAAATTTATCTTACAGGTAGTGACCTGATGTAATGCAGTTTAATTTGTTTTATTTCTATTTTTCGCCAGTCCTCAGCTTGAGTTCAGGCCTGAGGTTCTAAAGAGTTGAACCCAGGTCTTTGTGCATGCTAGGCAAGCATTCTAGCACTAGTCCAAACTCCCATTCCTCTAATATATTTTTTTAATGAGGGAAAGGGCAGAAATGTTTATACATAAAATATGACTGTATATACTAAGTAAAATTCTTAAATTACCTAAATATCCTGTCATTCATTCTTCTATTTCATATTTTTACAAAAAATGAATTCAAGTCTTTCTTTATTTTTGTTTTTCCATATATTTTATTATAATTAATAGAAAGATTACATTATATTCACCAGATAGAAGGTGCATTACTTCACAAACATTGATACCCTTTCTCATGTCTTGGTCCCCATTTCTCTCCCCCCACCCCTGACTCTCATCTTGTTTCCCTCTATTCCCTATCTGACTTCAAATAACCAAATACGCATATATCCCACATATCAGATAATAAGGTGAAATACTGTAACAATATGAGATAACCAAGAGATGGTAAAAGAGATGAGAGATAATATAGCACATTAAGGAAAACAATCACCCATTATATGACTATTATTTCCATATCTTGGAGGTCCTTTCATTTAGTGTCATTCTGTATGGAATTACGTATCTAGGGTTTGCTCTATTGTAAATATCTGCTAGGAGAGCCCAAGGTTGCTACTGATTGTGACAAATGAGGGAAACCATTGAGCTTATGTTCCTTTGAGTCTGGCTTACTTCACTAAAAAGGATTTTTTCTAAGTCTTTCCACTTGCTTACAAATAGGGAAATATTATTCTTTCTGACACCAGCATAGATTTCCATTATGTATAAACACCACATCTTGTTGATCCACTCATTAACTGAGGAAGATATGGGTTGGTTCCATATCTTTGCTGTGGTTGCAATGAATATTGTGCTAGTGGATTTGGTATATCCTTGTTTCTGGATGATGGAGTAAATGCCAAGTAGTGGAATTGCTGGGTCATAAGGGAGCTCTATGTTTAGTTTTTTGAAGAACTGCCATACTGCTTTCCTTACTGGTTGAATCAGTTTGCACTCCCACCAACAGTGTAGTAGTGATCCTTCCTGGCCACATCCCCTCCAGTATATGTTGTTATTAGTTTTCTTGATCCTGGCCATTCTAACTGGAGTGAGGTGGAATTTTAGAGTTGTTTTGATTTGCATTTCTTTTATGGCCAGAGATGTCGAGCATTTCTTTTTTTTATATTTTTTATTGTAATTAATAAAAGGGTTACATGATATTTGCCAGATAGAATGTGCATTAATTCACATACATTGATACCCTTTCACATGTCTTGGTACAGATTACCTCCCCTTCACCCCCCCATCTTGGTTTTCCCCCCTTCCCTATCCAATTTCAAATAACCGAACACAAATAACTTCAATATATCAGATAACAAAGTGAGATACTGTAACAATATGAGATACCCAAGGGACAGCAAGGAGATGAGAGATAACATAGTACATTAAGGACAACAGTCATTTGTTATATGGCTTTTGTTTCAATATCCTGGAGGTCCTTTCAATTAGCTTCATACTATATGGCCTTATGTATCAAGGTTTTGCTGTATTGCAGATCTCTGCTAGTAGAGCCCAAGGTTTCTACTGATTATGGATGTAGAGCATTTCTTCATGTGTCTATAGGCCATTCTTTTTTAAAATATTTTTAATGTAAATAATAGAAGGGTTACATTATATTCTCCAGATAAAAGGTGCATTACTTCACATACATTGATATCCTTTCTCATGTCTTGGTCCCCATTTCCCTCCACCCCACCCCCACCCCTCATCTTGTTTTCCCCCCTTCCCTATCCAATTTCAAATAACGAAATACAAATATATCCAATATAACAGGTAACAAAGTGAGAAACTGTAACAATATGAGATAACCAAGGGACAGCAAAAGAGATGAGAGATAACATAGTACCTTAAGGACAACAATCATTCATTATATGGCTTATGTTTCTATATCCTAGAGATCCTTTCATTTAGCATCATACAATATGGCCTTTTGTATCAAACTTTTGCTCTATTGCAAATCTCTGCTAGGAGAGCCCAAGGTTTCTACTGATTATGACAAATGAGGGAAACCATTGAGCCTAAGTTCCTTTGAGTCTGACTTACTTCACTTAATATGATTTTTTCTAAGTCTTTCCATTTCCTAACAAATGGGGCAACGTCATTCTTTCTGACAGTAGCATAGAATTCCATTGTGTACAAATACCACATCTTGTTGATCCATTCATCTACTGAGGGACATCTAGGTTGGTTCCATATCTTTGCTATGGTAAATAGTGCTGCAATGAACATTGTTGTGCTGGTGGATTTAGTATGTCATTGTTTCTGGATGATCGGGTAAATGCCAAGTAGTGGAATTTCTGGATCATAGAGGAATTGTATGTTTAGCCTTTTAAGGCACTGCCATACTGCTTTCCATAGTGGTTGAACGAGTTTGCACTCCCACCAACAGTGTAGTAGTGATCCCTCCTGGCCATATCCCCTCCAACATCTGTTGTTAGTTGTCTTGATCCTGGCCATTCTATCTGGAGTGAGGTGAAATCTTAGAGTTGTTTTGATTTGCATTTCTTTTTTGACCAGAGATGTGGAGCATTTCTTCATGTGTCTATAGGCCATTTTTGTTCCTTCTTCAGAGAGGATTCTCTTTAAGTCTTTGGCCCATTTTTTAATGGGATGGTTGTTACTTTGGAGATTAGTTTTGGAGTGATTCAATTTTTTGAGCTGTTGATATATTTTAGATATGAGGCCTTTGTCTATTGTATCGGTAGTGAAGATCTTCTCCCATTATGTAGGCTTCCTAATTAATTTACTAGCTATGTCCTTTGCCATACAAAAGCTCTGCAGTTTAATGCAGGCCCGCTTATCCAGCCTTTCACTGATTTGTTGTGATTCTTGGTCCTTATTGAGAAGTTTTGACCTGTGCCAAGGAGGCCTAGTGTATCTGCTATTCCTTCTTGTAAAGTTTTCCGTGTGTCGGCTTTTACCTCGAGGTCTTTGATCCATTTGGAGTTAATTCTAGTGCAGGGTGAAAAGGAAGGATCCAACTTTAGTTTTCTGCAAGTGCTTAACCAGTTCTTCCAGCATCACTTGTTGAAGAGGCTGTCTCTCTTCCATTCTATTTTTTTGGCTCCCTTGTCAAAAAATTGGTGGCCATAGGTCTGAGGTTTAATATCTGGGTCCTCAGTTCTATTCCATTGGTCTTCAGGCCTGTTCTTGTGCAATACCAAGCTGTTTTGGTCACTACAGCTCTGTAATAGAAGAGTCTAAAGATTGGTATTGAAATTCCTCCTGCGCTGTTCTTTCTGCTAAGTGTTTTTGCTATACCGGTTCTTTTATTATTCCATATGAAATTTTGGATTGCCTCTTCTAATTGTTTAAAGATTGACATTGGGATATTGATGAGTATTACGTTGAATTTGTAGATAGCCCTTGGCAAGATTGCCATTTTCACGAATTTGATTCTTCCAATCCAGGAGCATGCAAGGTTTTTCCATTTCCTCAGTTCTGCTTTAATTTCTTTTTTCCGGGTTTTAAAATTTTCATCAAAAAGGTCCTTTACATTCTTTGGGGCTATTGCAAAAGGAGTTGCTTTCCTGTTTTTTGCCTTGTTCCTCTCACTGTTGGCTTAGAGGAAGGCAGTTGATTTTTGAGGGTTAATTTTATACCCTGCTACCTTGCCAAAGTTTTGAATCAGCTCAAGGAGCTTGGGCATGGAGTCTATAGTGTTCTATAAATACAGAATCATTCATCTGCAAAGAGGGAAATGTTCACTTCCTCCTTCCCTATTTGGTTCCCCTTTATGCTTGCTTCTTGTCTATAGGCCGTTCTTACTTCAAGGTTTTCTTCTAATGTCAGTCTGGAGAGTAATGGATGAATGAAACTGATCAAAGTGCATTGCAGTCATAAATTAACAGGTTCAGTTGTAACACTTTTCTTTAAATATATATATATATGTTTATATATACACACAAATATTCATACATAGAGATTTACATCTCAGATTATCTTAAATTAATAGAAAAACTGTAAATGCGTTCAATCCATAGTAAATATAACCGAGTTTTCAGTGTCTACTTCTTGTCTCCAAAGATGTAGGCCTACCTGAGGCTGTTCATCACCGGTGAGGAAAGAGGCTGGTGCTGATTGTCCAATGGGCTCATGTTGACCATGCAGGTGCATTGTATGCAGGGTTTATGTCATTGGAGGTCCTGCTCTTGGTGGGAAGGGTCAGCGATTAATGCAACTGAGAACTGCATGCATGTTTACATGTATAAATATATTTTATCTGTTAATGGGAATATTGCTATGAACTTCTTTGTTTTCTTTGTTTGCCAGTCCTAGGGACTGAACTCAGAGCCTGAGCACAGTTCTTGAGCTTTCCTCAAGGTTAGTGTTCTACCACTTGAGCCACAGCACTATTTTTGACTTTTCTATGTATGTGGTACTGAGGAATTGAACCCGGGTTTTTGGGCATGCCAAGGAAGCACTTGACCACTAGGCCAAACACCTGGCCCCTACTATGACCTTCTGAGCAATAATTTCACATTTTGTATGCAATCCCTGCTCTACTTCCTTTGATATTTATTCATGTTCATGGATCTCTTGAAAATCAACTGTTCCTGATAGAAAGTTCATTGAAATATCTAATTGTATTCCATTCATTTGCATCATTTCATGCTTTTCTTTGTATTAGATGTCTTATTTTCTAAAAATTTATTTGTATTTTCAAAAAATCTATATGCATTTTTTATCAAATCAGTCAGCAAGTGAACAATAACTATGTATAACAAACACAACTAAATCTAGGGGCTCATAATACACAGCATTTATGTGAGTGCATAGAAAAGTTCACAATTGCAATGAATTGAACATCCAGGCAGTACTCAGCTGGAAAGGTCTATCTCAGGTCCCTGGGCTTGTGTTCCATCATTATTTTATTTGAGCTGGAGCAGAGACCAAAGAGGCAAAGGTCATTAAATATCATGGACCCTATCTTGTGCTCAAGCTATGGAAACCAACTGATGTCCAAATAACTCCAGAACAGAAAGCATTGCCTGGATGGCTGCTACTTTGTTTAAACACATATCATTATTCCTTGGACTAAGGTGGGTTAGCTATTTTACATTTATACCAAGTGCTCAAGGGTGATGAATATATGTCAGCTTTCAGGGGACAATAGTGATTAGCAACATTTATTCACATATATTTCAGTTAATGAATGCTACACAGTTATTTTCACTTTGTGTGTTTGCCTGTGTATGTATTTTTAAGTCTTTCCAGTACTTCTCAAATCGTATCTAGAAATATTTAATGGAATTTCTCTTTTTTTTTCATTAGCAAGTCACAATGAAGTTTTGTTGACATTATCTTAAGACTCAATGAGAATATCTGGAAATACATCCAAGTGAGTTTCATGCCCATCGCCCAATTGGCAGAATTCTGTGCTGGAAACAGTGATGACAGCTGGCTGTCAATAACACTGCACTGCACTGCACTGGAGAAACAGTGACCATTTAATTTTTGTTTTCTGGGACAAACATATTTGTACAATGAGAGCCACAGTGGGGATTAAAAATCAGAAGGGTATCACCCTGGATGTTTGTAAGATGCCTGGAAAGAGAGGAGAACCGAGAATGAGTTCTGAAGTGGTTCTGACTCATCTTCTGCAAAATGCTCCAGTTATGGATTAACTTTCTAATAACTGTTTCTGCTACAGGTTTCCATAAGTGACTTGACTATATTCCATTTGTCCCTATGCATTCTATACCTCTCTTTCCCCTGCAAGTGACACCTCAGTGAGCTCAGAGCATCTCCGCTTCCACCCCATGGTTTCCCAGATGAAGTTGAGAGCATCATGGAGAACAGTTCACACCATCTGAAGCAGATTCACCCTAGATACTGGTGGAGGTCAGAGAATCTCCCATGGTCGTAGGTCCAGGCTTCTGAAAGGCTTATTGCAAGGAAATGACAAATAAAGTGAGGTAGTTAATGTGTAAACAAGACATAATTAAGCATTGATGATGCTCTCTTGCCACTTTATTTCACAAAAAGTGACCAGGTAGAGCTGTGAACTCTATGACCACTGAACACAAGCTCAATCTCAGGTTTCTGGGACCTATAAACACTATTACAGGGCTTCGGGTAAAGCAAGAACTGTAGGACACAGAAAGCCAGAGTCCAGTGTGCAGGATACTTCAGTACTATATCTGCCCCAGGTTGATCCAGCCAAGAGACAATGGACCAAAATCTGCTAGCAGCTTGGTCAGGCAAAGCTTGGGAAATAAACAGTAGAAGCTGGGTCTTCCAGCTTGTGAAAAGAAAACACAGTTTGTAAATATACCACATCTTGTCGATCCATGCATCTATAGAGAACCATCTGGGCTCGTTCCATATCTTAACTATGGTAAATAATGCTTCAACGAACATGGACTTCTATGCTTCCATCAAAAAAATGACATTGCCCCCACTGGTCAGGAAATGGAAAGACCTGGAGCAAAATTAGATGAAGTGAAGTAAGCCAGACCCAAGGAAAAGTAGGTTTCAGAATTTTCCTCATTTGAAAGAACTAGAATATATCTACTGTATTTTAACAGGACATTGAACAATCCAATTGCTTAGAGCACTGGACCATATATAATGTAGTTTATCAACATAAACTCTAAGACATGGAAAGTAGAGGTGATGACCTGTATGTAGGCCTTTTGGTTTTATTTGGGGTGGGGCTTGTTTTTGTTTGTTTCACTTCTTTTAGTGTTGTATACTTTATGTCTGGTACATAAGATTATTCTGTATTAGGAAACAGCCAGATATAGGATGAACTAATATAACATTGATAGTTACTAGATACAATGTTCCATACTGAACAGCTTGGGGAGGGGAATAGGATGCGATAAGTAGGACAAAATAAGGGATGGGGTAACTGTTTTAAAACAAATGTACTCATTACTATTTTTATTTACTGCAACCCCCTTGATCATCATCTCTTCAAAAGTTAAAATAATGAACACAATAGTAAAAGAAAGCACAATAGGTCCTATAGATGTAGACGAGGACCAGGTGTTTGATGGGAGGGAGTATTTCAAATTTCAATATAAACTATCCACGTACAGCTGTAACCAGCTATAGTGTCACTTAAGAGACAATTTTTTTCTTCAATAAATACCTCTTGGTTTATCTGTATTTGTAGACTGTCTTTGTAGATTGTCTGTGGTCAGATTAGCACATTCAATTTGTCTCCACACAGAGTCACTCTCTCATTAATAACAAAATTTTTTTTCCTAGTAGACTCAGACAATCTGCTCTGTTGCATGCCAGATTAGCTACCTATTAATGCAGTTTTCCAGAGGGGTGGTTTTGTTTCAGGACTGTATCACTGTGGGAGGAGCATGTGTACTTTGTATGCAGTAATACGTCCCTAAATCCTCAGCCTCCACTCTGCTGATTTTCAGTGTGAAGTCTGTTTCTGACACACTGCCTCTGAACCTGTCTGGGATTCCAGGTGCTGGGCTGGAAACCAAATAGATCAGGAGTTTGGAGACCGGCCTGGCTTCTGCAGGTACCACTTCAAGTAGGTGTATCCATCACTATTTAGGAGGCTCTGACTAGATCTGCAGGAGATGGAGGCCGGCTTTCCCAGAGTGACAGGCAGGGAACTTGGTGCCTGAGTCATCACAACGTCTCCACTAGATCCTGAAATTAGAATAAGATAGAAGTATTAGGTATGTATGAGCATAGACATGGCATGCTTTTATTACATATATACATATATATTCCCCATTAATCATATTTCATGGTTTGATTCAAAATTAAAAAAAACTCTAAATATTAAAAGGAGACATTTTATTGCATAAATAGTTCTTTAGAAGTAATCTGCATTATTCTCCCCAGTGAAGTATTCACACAAGTACTGGTTCTATCTCCTTTGGGAATGTTTCTCATTCTCCCAGACCTAAACCTCCCTTGCAGCATCATCAATAATAACAGCTGCATATCTGACAGATGGATAGAGCACAACATGACACTGAATGCTCACCCTTCCACCCACTCTCACTCCTCATCACCCTTTGTCCTTACCAGGGATCCAGAACATTAACAGCCACAGGATCTGAGAGAAGGACTTCATTTCTAGGAGTGAAATGAGGAGTCTTCACCGGTCAAGGCAAGTTCAGAGCTGAGCCTTTATCTCAGACTTAGAGAGGGAGGTCCTCCCTAGGGTATTCAGGTGGGGGCAACAGTGTGAGAAGAACAAGGGAGGGTGAGGCCTGCTCTTCTGAGGAAGGTGACATCAGATGAGTTCTGTGTTTGGTGATAATCAATAAAATCCATGATGCCTGTAACACTGAGAAATACAACCCTATTGTGAAAGTCTGCATCTGCAGGGACACATGCTCCTAAAACAGCATTAGTGACCCAGGGATACTCACTCAAGTTTATTTCCAGTACAGTCTCTAGGAAAGAATGGGTGTTGGGCCAAGTTCCCTTGAAGCTACCTCAGTTAGTCCAGGAAATGGATACTGTCCACTAGCAGCAGTAATGGAATGACCCTCAAGGAGGTTGATCGATAAGAGCCCAGAATTGAGATGGATGATTTTCCATGACTCCCATCAAAATCCATCAAATATAATGGACAGAGTATTGAGTCAGAACTCTGCCCTGGGTCAGCTGTACACTTGTGACATTTAGACTGTAGGACTGAAAGTTTCTCTTATGTTGGATTACTGGAGTCTTGCTATGGGAACATGAAGAAAGTACTACACTTACTATGCCACATGAAAAGCTGGATTGTCACAGGAGAGGCAGTGAAGTCCTGCCTCTGAGGTGGGCACTGTGGCACACTCCTGTAATCCTAGCTACTCAGGAGGCAGCTCAAAGCCATCCCGGGCACTAAAGTCCATAGGACTCTTATATCCAATTAACCACTGGAACAGTGGGAGTGGTGCTGTGGCTCAAGGATTAGGGCTGTAGCCTTGAGCTGAAGAGTTCAAGTGCAGCACCCAGGCTCAGAGTTCAAGCCCCACAATCTGTGGTAAGGGGGAGAGGGGGGAATAAATAAAAAATTTAAAAATAAAATGCTCTCTGAAATTATTCTTTTATTAAAGTACTTGTTAAGGTGCTTAGAGTTCAGAATACTGATATTTTGTTTATGAAATCAATACTGACCTTGACATGTTCAATTCTTATGACCGTAAATACATGAAAAAGTGTATCAATGTATGTGAAATAATGCACCTTCTATCTGGTGAATATAATGTAACACTTCTATTAATTACAATAAAAATAAATGAAAAAAATCTGTAAAGATCTCGTCTCCATCTATTTTAAGTACTCTGCTTACTGGGATTGGAGATTTAGTCTCTGCTTCTTAACTACAAAGATGCTGGGCCTGCCATGAAGCAGAACATCACTGGAAACAGGAGACATGGAGAAAGATTTTATGCGTCTGCCTATGGACCAAAATGGCTGTTGGAAGATGTGACTTGTGTGGAAAGATCTTGTCATGGAGTGAGTCAGCTCTCATAATAGTATAATTTTTTATTTTTGTATAATGTTTCTAGGATTGTATGTTAATTCCTAATCATTTTCATGAACTTTCTTCATATTAAAAACGATTTAATATTTCACAAATATACAGGAACTGGTTCCCTCTGGAATGTTCCTCGATCGCATATAATTAACTTCATCTGCTCCTTTCCAGAGGACAAATTCTGTGCACCTAACTGATGAACAATACACGATTGGAAGCTGTATTCCCCAGGGCTCATCCTCAACCCCTTTCCACCCCCATCTCCCTCTTCCCTCACCAGTGATCCACAGCACCAGCCACCACAGCCTGAGAATAGAACTTGATTTTTAGCAGTGCATCGAGGAGTTCTGATGAGTAGAGTGGAGGCCAAGCTGAGCCTTTCTCAGATTCAGGCTGGAAAGTGTTCCTCAGGAGTGCTGTGCAAATCAGCAGGCAGGTACAGCAGCGAGAGAGGAGTAAAGGTTAGGACAAGGGCATCTCCCTCGTGAGTAAAGTAACTGAAAGGTCTTCCGTGTTTGAAGGAAGAGCAATGAGAACCATGCGGGTTCCACATTGAGCAGAAGAATTCCTTTTCTGCAGTAGATGGGTGGAATTATGGGAAAGTGGTGCCATTCCACTTAAAGCACTAGAGACCCAATGACATGGAAATTTGTGCCCAATAAATGCTCTGGGAATGGCCTTTTTGTATTTTATTGTCAGGATAATGTGTAGAGGGGTTACAATTACATTTGTCAGGTTGTGGTTACATTACTTTTTGAAACATATGTAATCCCCCTTCTCATGATTTTGTCCCCCCTCCCTCTCCTTTCCCAGTCATCTTGTTTTCCCCCTTCCCTATTTCAAATAAACAAATAAGTTTATATACAGTATACCAGTATACAAATTCAGATACAGTAATATGAGATTAACCATAACTGGAAAAAAGAGAGAAAAGAAATAACTTCATATAGTGGATTAAGAACAGCAATCACAAAGATAAACTTCTTGTTTCATTAATCTAGAGCTCATTTTATTTAGACTCAGCCTGTACAACCTTATATACATAGCTTGTGAGCTATCATGATCCTCTGTTAGGAGAATCCTAACTGTGTGTTAATTGTTACAAATGAGAGAAACAGTGGAGCCTATACTCCTTTGGGCATGGCTTACTTCACTTAGTAGGATGTTTTTCCAAGTTTTCCATTTCCTTATGAATGTAATGAAGCATTCTTTCTGATGGCAGCATAGAACTCCATATCTTCTTGATCCAGTTATCTACTGAGGGGTATCTGGATTGATTCCATGTCTTAGCTATGGAAAATAATGCTGCAATGAACATCGTTGTTCTAGTAGCTTTGTATGCTCTCATTTCTGGAAATTTGGGTAAATGCCTAAGAGTGGTATTGCTGGGTCATAGGAGAGCTCTGTGTGTAGTCTATTGTGGAACTACCATACTGCTTTCCAGATTGAGTGAATAAAATTACCCTCCCACCAATAGTGTGCTAGTGATCCCTTCTGGGGGAATAACCATTTATATTTGCCTCTTACTAGTTGTTCTAGAGGAACAAATAGCACACAGACTTACTTTAGCATTGCTTCTCAAGACTGCTATCCAACGATTCCATGATTTGAATTAGGTGAGGAAGTCAAGAAGCTAGCTGAGCGAGTCTGATATCACTGAAGTTAGATTTTGATTAACAAGTGATCAATAAGTGTTCTTCATAGATGGCCTAATAAACTAAGCCCATTGAGATCACTTATGTCTTAAAAAAAGTTAACATATAAGGAAACAATGAATGAGAGTGAGAATACTTGATTTTACATAGTAGTTTTTACAGTTGTCAAAACAGTAACAACAGAATTCTTAATATTTCTCTCTTTGCTAAACATAGAACTCCCCTATGACCCAGCAATTCCACTACTTGGCATTTACCCAACCACCCAGAAACAAGGACATACTAAACCCACTAGCACAACAATGTTCATTGCAGCACTATTCACCATAGCAAAGATATGGAACCAACCTAGATGTCCCTCAGTTGATGAGTGGATCAACAAGTTGTGGTATTTGTACACAATGGAATTCTATGCTGCTGTCAGAAAGAATGACATCGCCCCATTTGTTAGGAAATGGAAAGACTTAGAAAAAATCATATTAAGTGAAGTAAGCCAGACTCAAAGGAACTTAGGCTCAATGGTTTCCCTCATTTGTCATAATCAGTAGAAACCTTGGGCTCTAGTAGCAGAGATTTGCAATAGAGCAAAATCTTGATACATAAGGCCATATAATGTGAAGCTAATTGAAAGGATCTCCAGGATATTGAAACAAAAGGCATATAATGAATGATTGTTGTCCTTAATGTACTATGTTGTCTCTCATCTCCTTTGCTGTCCCTTGGTTATCTCATACTGGTATAATATCTCACTTTGTTATCTGATATATTGAATTTATTTGTATTTGGATATTTGAAATTTGATAGGGAAGGGGGGAAAACCAAGATGGGTGGGGGGTGTTGGGGGGAGGGAAATGGGTACCAAGACATGTGAAAGGGTATCAATCTATGCGAATTAATGCACCTTCTATCTGGCAAATATCATGTAACCCTTTTACTACTTACAATAAAAAAATTAAAAAAAGGAACATAGGCTCAATAGATTCCCTCATTTGTCATAATCAGTAGAAACCTTGGGCTCTCTTAGCAGAGATGTGCAATAGACTTGCAACAGATCGAGCTTCTTAAGTAAGGAAAGATCCATTGGCAAGAGCTACTGAGATTCAGTCTCTAAAATTCTGTAAGATGCAATGCCACAGAAGTCCATTAGATGGCAAGCAAATGCTACCGTCTATAAATGAGTTGTCTATGTAGAAACAGTAGAGTAGAGATTGATGAGGTGCTATTACCAACAAGGAGTCTCATAGGCTTGAAAGAGAATTCTGGAAGAACCAGGCACACTTGGCATGCACCGGTGGCTTGCTGACCTGTGTGGAAAACCACTCTGTGCTAGGTGCTGAGACTGGAAACTTAGCCTTGCCTCTACCCCTGCTTCCTCTGTGTCCACACAGTTCATCTCCTAAGGACTGAAGTGTGTCTTCCAAGTTGGTATGTAGAAATCCTGCACCATATTAGAGCATATTGGAGAAAGAGCTATAAGAAGTGAATGAAGTGTACCTTAGGTCATTCATGCGGAAGAACATAGGCCATATCCTCACTCGGTGTGTATTTAATAGCTATGCTTCCTTGGACAGGAGAGTGTCTGCTGGTTTGGCTCTCTGATTAGAATCTTATCACCCATTTGAAGTATTAAATCAGTATGAGCATTTTGAGATGTCCGTATTCTCTCTCTTAGCTATCAAAGGTCAGGCTTTCTGTGGGTTGTGGAGTTTTGGCCTGTCACTTCAGAGCCAATAAACATATGTTGCCTTAGGTGATAAAAGACTCTAAGAGAGGAGCTGTTTCCAGTGAGTTCTGGACACAAAGCTTCTTTGCCCTTGAGATGAAGAGCCACTGTTTCTCCCAAGGTTCCTTCTTCACTTTCTCCATATCTATTTATGTCATTGTGAATCCTCAGAAACAGGAAGGATGAATGCTCCAGCAGCAGAAGCACGGGGGTGGGTTTTGGGCCACATACTACTGAGGAGTGTTGAGTGGAAATGGTTCTGTGGGATTGTGTAAGGAGCACTTATTTTAACACCCCGACTCAATGTGTGAAAATGTAATGTACACAAAGAAGAAAAATTACATGTACATATATTCAAAGTAGGAATACTTAGGTTTTCACCAAGCTGCAACACCATCTTAAGTTCTTCAGTCCCAGAAGTACATTTATGGCTTTATTCATGACCATCAATTCTTTCGTGTTTTATAATAATCTGACAAGCACATACTTAGGAAGAAGAGCTGCTCTGGACCTTTTATTTTTTTAACAGGAAACTGTCAGTTGCTTATACATCCGTTTAGGGGAGACTGAGGCCTGAAAGTCTGGAAACCATAAAGATGTAGATCTTTATTTTTTTAGCCAAGCTATAATGTCAGTGCCTAGCAAAATAGAAATAAGTGAGGTTTATTTTCATCCAGTCTTCATGTTTTATATCAGGAAAATGAAACAGAACCTTTTCCCCTTTAATTCCTCTCTCTTCTAAGAGTCATTAACATACAATGTAGAACTAAGAAAACCAGAGTGGAACCTTGATACAAAAGGCCATATAATATTACGCTAAATGAAAGGATCTCTAGGATATAGAAACAAATGCCATGTAATGAATGATTGTTATTCTTAAGGTACTATGTTATCTCCCATCTCTTTTGCTTTCCCTTGGTTATCTCATATTGTTACACTATCTCACTTTGTTACCTGATATATTCGATATATTTGTATTTGGTTATTTGAAATTGGATAGGGAATGGGGGAAAAACAAGATGAGCGGTGGGGGTGGGGGGAGGGAAATGGGGACCAAGACATGTGAAAGGTTATCAATGTATGTGAATTAATGCACATTCTATCTGGCAAATATCATGTAACCCTTCTATTAATTACAATAAAAATATATGAAAAAAATAAAAATGGAGGGAGAGAGGGGGAAGGGTTGTATTAAATTAAAAATGATAAATTAAAAAAAAGAAAATCAGAGTGAATCTTGAAGTCAGCAAAAGTTTGTTCTACTCACCAAACAAATCACACAGGCTAGTCCATGGTGATTGATTTGCATGTGCCCAAAGCCCAGCCCACAGCTCTCAGACTTCATAATAGACTGCTCACTCCCTGTGGTGGAGTCAGTCCAGCAGTCAGCACACAGCATGGACATGAGGACACCTGCTCAGTTTCTGGGGCTCCTGCTGCTCTGGATCCCAGGTAAGAAAGAACCATGCTGAGGAATAACACAGTTAAGTGTTATTCATGATGCTGTACTCTTCACGGAAATCTTCTTAGAGGCTGATTGATAGTGTGGATGTTTGCGTTTATGTTTCTACACAGGAGTCAGGTGTGACATCCAGATGACCCAGTCTCCATCTTCCCTGGCTGGGTCTCTAGGAGAAACAGTCACCATCACTTGCAGGGCCAGTGAGGAGATTGGATATGCTTTAGCCTGGCACCAGCAACATCCAGGGAAATCTCCTAAACCCCTGATCTATAGTTCACATAATTTGGAAGCTGGAGTCCCAACCAGGTTCAGTGGCAGTGGATCTGAGACAGACTTCACTCTCACCATCAGCAGCCTGCAGCCTGAAGATGCTGCCACCTATTACTGTCAACAGGCTTTTGTGTTCCTCCCACAGTAATATGAGTCATAACAAAAACCTCCCATGGAAGCAGAAGTGAGAGGCTACTTCTCATGCTTCTACTTGCAGGATCTGTCCTAGAATCACAGGACAGTGAACGTCTATGTGTCAGTCTCTGGAGTGAGTGTGCTGGGCTGAAAGTTGAAATATTCAAATTAGAGTCAAGACTACAAACATCTAACTGCACTGTATTTGTTTTTGCATCTTTTAACCTCTAACATATTCACAATCTGCACAGAGATACTTCTAATTTATTATGTCTAACTTTTGTTTTGTGATTTCAAAACATTTTATGCATAAATTCCATCAGCAATTAAAGACATTTTGCTACTTCATTGTTCTGGTTCATGCCTTTTGTGTTTTTATTTTCTGTTTTGGTTTTAGCTTTTCTTATTGCATTTGGAGTGCTTCAGTACAATTTTAGGTACAGATGGTGAGAGTGAACATTGCATTCCTTAATACAACTTGAGTGATAAATATTAAATACTCATTGTGACTTTGGCCTTCCTATAGAGTGCTTGCCTAGAATGCACAGAATACTGGGTTCAATTCCTCTGTGCCACATACATAGAAAAAAGCTAGAAGTGGTGCTCAGGCTCAAGTGGTAGAGCGTTAGCCTTGAGAAAGTCCAAGGACAGAGCTTAAGCCCAGGACTGGAAAAAATATATTGACTTTATAGGCAATAGAGGGAATTGAAAGCATGTTTTTATCCAGGATGTTATATGCATAATAGTAAATGATAAATGATGAATTTGAAGTAAGATATTTGGTTCTATTGGGGTTTTTGTTTTATTGGTGTTTGAACTCAGGGTTTTCTGCTTATTAGGCTCTAAAAATTAAGTCATCCCACCATCACTTTATATAGCTCCTGAAAGATACATTTTAATAGATACGTTGTACAAGATAGAGCGAATTTCATGTCACCAGTGTTGTTGGAAGAAAACGTGGCAAGGCACTGTCTCATGCACAATTACCAGGCATCAAGACTTGGGAGGAGGACATGAGAAGAAAGAACACACTGGGTGGACAGCTCTTGCACCTCCCCAACCTCCAGAACTTTGAGAAAATATATTCCATTATCTCAGTAACATTTCACTTGGTATTTTGGCTCCCTTTAGCAGTCTAGGAAAACAAATACACCAAATCTACAAATTAACTCAACCCAACATCACTTTTTTTCTTTTACTTTAGATTCTCTCTCAGATTTTGTCTGGTAATTTTACCTAGCTTGGTTTTCTGTTGCAATGCTTCTAATTTCACTACCTGCATAGCTGCAGATATATGCACCATCTACTTCAACTTGATTTTTGAGCTAGAGTTTCCCTGCCATCCAGGCGGCAGATGTGAATCCAATCTCAAAATCTGTGCTTTCAGGTTGGTTGAGATTACTGGCATGAGTTACCATGTTCAGCCCTCAAATGAAAAATGATAATGAATTTTAGTATACTAAACATAATGAAGTGATCATTTAAAACTCAGAATAATAGGTAGAAAAAAATGTAGTGAGTATTGCAACTGTATGTTGATTCCACATACATTATTATGGACAAAATGAAATAAATAATGGACACAATGTACTTTTCCTTCACTTTAAAAGAAGAATGATTCCTGTGAACTGATAAGGAGTGATACAATGATATAGTTAAAAACTAACTTGAAAAATTAGTTATAACGTATTAAATCTCATATAAAGATGATGGAAGGTGTGGGAAAAATATGGTAAACTGCCTCACGCAGCTCCAAGACGCCATGAACTCGAGTATGCTCAGATTTTGGTGCACTGATTGCCAGGATAACAAAGACATTGATAGATTTCTTAACCAGTGAACAATCCACAGCTGCATTGCAGGCTGCTAATTTGTATAAGCTGGAGAAAGACAACCACAAGACTGCTACCTGTCTGGAAAGCATTGTTTATCGAGGAGACTTACTTCTGGCTGACATCGCTCAGTCCCAGCTTAAGACAAGAAGTGGGGCCCACACCCAGCCTTTCCCAACAACTAGTACCGTCACACCGTGGACTGAAAAAAGGACTGGTCCATGCTATTAGAATTCTGCAGCACATAGACCAACATCGCCACAGTAACTTCTCATATGTGCTGCCTTTCAGTTATTTTTAATTCACTCATCATTGTTGATAAACAAGCTCATCAGATCCTCATGGAATCTGCTTCAAGCCATCTTTGTGTCATCTCTTTGGGTCCGCCCCCCCCCCATGAAGACTCTAAGGCAAGTGTGCATTTGTGTTCATAGTATGGAGAAATAAACATATAATAAAGATGAAAAAGATGAAGGAAAAAATGACTTCACATTCCAATACAAGAGAAAAAAATACTAAGCTACACTAAATTAAAGCACACACAGAGTGAGTATGATATGCAGTATATTTGTCCACCAATGTGACAGCAGCATTTGGGATGTAATTTTTCTTTTAGCATGACTTCTATTATTTTGCTAATTCTCATTTGGGAGGCAATTGCCACCTTATACATATTCATATCACATAGAGGAAGAGATTGATAAAGGAAGATGAAATTATGATCCTTTAAGAGATAAAGGGTCCATTTCTGGGCATTTACCCAAATGCCAATAAACAAGGACATACTAAAGCTACTACTACAGCCATGTTCGTTGTAGCATTATTTACCATAACTAAGCAAGAGAACTAACCCAGATGCCCCTCACAAAATGTTTGGATCAAAAAGATGTGCCACTTATAAATAATGGAATTCTGTGCTGCCATCAGAAAGAATGACATTGCCCAATTTGTAAGGAAATGGAAAGGCTTGGAAAAAAATCATATTAAGTAAAGTAAGCCAGACTCAAAGGAATGTTTTCCCTCATTTGTAACAATTCTCCTATGAGACAATCATAACAGCCCAAAAGCTATGTACATAAGGCTATATAGAATGAGGCTAAGCAAAATGAACTTTAGAATATGGAAAGAAGAAATTTATGTTTGTGATCATTGTTCTTAAGGTACTATGTGAAGTTATTTCTTTTCTCTTTTTTCCCTTATGGTTTATCTAATATTTTTAGTGTATCTGACTTTGGTATCTGGTATATTGTATATATATTTATTTGTTTATTTCAAATAGGGAATACAAGATCATCGGGAGAGGATGAAGGAAAGGAAAAACATGAGAAGTTGTATCAATGTTCAGAAAGCAATGTATCCACTACCTGACATGTAACTGTAATTCCCCTGTACATCAACCCCCCAAATTAACAGATGGTAAGATGTGGAACCCAACTAAATGTCCCTCAGTAGAAAATGGATCAAGAGTGCTCACTTCGGCAGCACATATACTAAAATTGGAATGATACAGAGGAGATTAGCATGGTGCCTGCACAAGGATGACATGCAAATTTGTGAAGCATTTAATACTTTTAAAAAGAATAAAAAAAGAAAATGGATCAAGAAAATGCAGTATATACACACCATGGAACTTTATGCTGCCATCAGATAGAATGATATCATCGCTATATTTGTAAGGAAATAGAAAGACTAAAAAATCATTTTAAAGAAAGTAAGAAAGGACCAAAGAAACATAGGCTTCATAGTTTTCCTCATTTGTAATAATTAGTATATGTTTAGGAATTAAACTAGCAAAAGATCACAATAGCTCAATACCTATGAGCATATGACCCTATAAGATGATGCTTGAATTGGTGCTGTAGCTAAAGAGGTAGGGTGGTAGCCTTGAGCTGAATGGCTGAGGAACAACACTCAGGCCCAGAATTCAAGTCCCACAACAGAGAAACAAAACAAAACAAAGCAAAAAGATGATGCTAAGCAAAATGAACTCCCAGATATTGAAACAAGAGGTTTTTCTTCGTGGTTTCTGTTGTTGTTTTTTTTAATGTACTATGTGAAATTATTCCTTTTTAAGTTGTTTCCCCTCCTATGGTTTATCCTCTGCTGTCACTGTATCTGATTTTGGTACCTGGTGAATTTTATATATGTTTACTTGAATTAGGTAAGTGAAGGCAGACAACAAAACGGTGAGACAAAGGACAAAGGACAAACCAATGTAGCAGTGATAATAACAAGGTAATATGTTGGAAATGAGTGCTACAACATGGAGGGGGATAGGGAGAGGGAACTTGGGAGAAAAATGCATGAATGGGTAATTATGTTTGACAAGAAATGTACTGACTACCTTGCTTACGTAACTGTAACCCTTCTGTACATCATTTTGAGAGTAAAATTAAATTAAAAAAAAGAATTCTGAGTTCATGTCCCTATACCTCAAACTTAGATGAAGAGAAATTGCTATGTGTAGACATATTCTGGTGTACCCTGAAGCCTTTTAAACGTCAGGAAGTGAAAGGGAGGGTTCTGAACCCAGGGGAATACAATGATCTCAAAAATAATAATTCAGAAACAAGGAAGAAGCTAAAACGGAAGAAATGTTGTTTCTTCAGCTTATGTAATGGTCAAGTTTAGGAAAACCCAAACTATTGTGGCCTCTGTCAGGAATTTGCCACAATGATAACAGCATCAGTTATGGTTAGTGAGGGCAAAAACATGCATCTTAGGAACTTGATACAGAATTTTATGGTTTGTCTGAATTATAGGTCTGTGCAAAACTGTATTCAATGCACATTTCATATTTCTGCTTTCTACATTATATGTAGTTTATCTTAAGCAATATCAAACTACTAGACCTAAACTTTTAAGTAAATATGTAGAAAATAAAGAAAGCTGGCTCAGTATTTATGGAAATTCATCCTTCTCAAATAACAGTGTAAAATGTACCTGGGAAGGGGTGCAAGAATTAGGAAGCAGGCCAAGAGCATGAGGAATCATGAAGGCATGTCCGTTTGTAGGACATGCACATTACATCTTTTTTGCTCTTCTTGATCACAGTGAATGTCATGGCTCTTAGGAGAGGCCCCACACTCCTGGTGTGTCTTTCCATCTCACCTGCCAGTGTGTCTCTCTCTACTGCACCCACCAGGTCATTTGCATATTGCTCCCAGGGGAGGAGCTTCCCTGCAAGTCCCACATAAGAGCTCAGCTCTGAGCTTGCCTGCACTGAACAGGACTGTTTTCTCTCAAAATGAGGTGCCCTGCTCAGCTCCTGGGGCTGCTCATGCTCTGGATCACAGGTAAGAATACAATGGAGCTGGGGAAGGAGACAGGGAGGGGGTGAGCTCTGTGTCCACTGCTCCCCATGTGTGCTGTGTCCACACGTGAGATGAGCAGATCTGCCTTCCTGGATGCACATGGGATACATGGATCTATGTGAGTGAGGAAGATTCCAGAGAGAGCAAAGATATGTGTTTTGCCTAGAACTTGATAACAGGAAGGGGTGGCAAATTCTAGAGCCCCCTTGTGTCTTACAAGTGTGTGTGTGTGTGTGTGTGTGTGTGTGTGTGTGTGTGCTTTCAACATTTTTTGTAAAATGTTCATACAAATTTTAAAATGTATAACCTGAAATAAGCAAAGATTATGAAAATCGCTCCTGATGCTTGTAAATAACCCTGTCCTCTTGTAATTAAACCTGTCTCTCATTTTAGGATCCAGGGGGGATGTTATATTGACCCAGAGTCTACTCTCTCTGCCTGTCACCCTGGGAGACACGTCTCCATGTCCTCCAGGTCTAGTAAGAGCCTCCTGTATAGCGATGGAAACACCTATTTGGAATGGTACCTGCAGAAACCAGGCCAGTCTCCACAACCCCTGATCTATGGGGTTTCCAATCGAGAAACTGGGAATCCAGACAGGTTCAGTGGCAGTGGATCAGGCACAGATTTCACACTGAAAATCAGCAGGGTGGAGGCTGAGGATATTGGGGTTTACGATCCTCCCACAGTGATACAGCCCTGAACAAAAACCACCCTGCTTGGGGGCTGGGGGCACAGCTGCAATTGTAGCTTTGTTCAGGAGCAGCACAACAGCTTTCCTGCGTGATTGTCAGAGCCAGAAGCTAGAGAAGTCAGGGTAGCAAGTTATTGTTGAGCTCTCTGAGCATGACTACCTTGCTGCCCTTCAGAAATATCCCAGTGAAAGTCATGGAGTGGCATAGGCAACACATGTCTTGTTCAGCTGCTGATGATATGATATTTCATGATCTAATCGAGTTAATCCTCCTTCTGATCCCACCTGCTTGTCTGTCATTTGCCAATCCCATTTGAACACTACAAATTGGATTGTATTCAGTAATATTACAAAGAAGTGTTTTCAAATAAGTCTCACCTTTGGCTGTAATGGTGGATTTACCAGCTCAGTATTAGCCTAAGCTATATTGAGATTTCCAGGCAGTTTTGGTGACATAATGAGATTCTGTTCAAAAAAGGAAAAAAAAAACGGACAAGACCTAAATGTATTAGACATAAACCACATTGTTGTCATAACCACTGAATAAATAACTAACCACATGCTAAGTATGTATACAACCCTGTGGAAAGGCATTAGTGCAGTCTCATTCTCAGGCATGGAAGAACTTTCAATGGTGAGTAGTCATCAGAAAAGAACAGGGATAGATGGCATGAGAACTAAAACCTGCAAAGAGTCTGTTAGCATTGTACAATCCTCTCTGCTATGTAGATATGAAATGATTGTATGGCACTAAAGCTAGAACTGCTGTTCCCATGTACAACTGCATAGTGTGTCAAAAGCCTGTGGGTGTGAAAATACAAGAAACTCTTGTATTTTCTCATCTAATGGAATCCTATGTGTTATGAAATATTTGATGCAAAGGGGTTTGATTGGACTTGCTCAAAAAGTACACATCCTGAGCACAAGAAGTACCAAATATTTTTCTATTTTGTTTTAAAAAATAAGTTTTTCCTATTCCAAGTATCCTAGTTCCTCTATGTAGCACTTACCTTCCCCCTCCATAGACATAGTGGAGTAAACGCTTTCCTTATGGAGTGGTGGCAGGGAATCATGATAGCCGATCCCCATTCAACACAACATCAACATGTGGAGTGATGAAATACATTACTTGAGAGGAGGCCCCACAGCCTCTGTGTTTGGTGTCATGGAACAGAACACACAGTATCTGATGACCAGAAGACCCAGCAGCACTTGCATCACTGAGGCAAAGCAGAGCAGAGCCATAGCCCTTGTAGGAGATATATATTGAGGATGAGTTTTCAGGCATGAGGCAAAATATTCCCTGTCATTGGGGATTTCTACGTGGGTCCCCCCACACAGCCTTTCTCCTGCATCAGATCTCAGCAAACGTCCCATGGGAAAATGGCCTGATGGGATATCATGGCTTGTGAACCTCCAAAGCTCAGCTCACTTCTCTTTCTTCACTTGACTTTTTGTCCAGGTAAAATCATTTTCGTAGGTGCAAATGTTGCAGCTATGATAAGCAATGTGATAGCTAATGTCCCTAGTTCAACTACTATGATCATTAATGTAGTCTGGAATTTTAGATCATGTAATCCATATCCTGTTCATTGATTCCTAGTGATATTAGTATAACATTCTATTATATACATTTTATAATTTTGCAGTGCTCAGTTTTGAAGAACTATTCTAAGTCCGAATGATATTCTTGCCAGAAAATGAAAGTTCTTTTGATATTTAAGGCAGCTGATGTTTTAGAGAGGGAAAATTTAATAGTGTGTGATTTTAAAGTGAATGAGTGTTCTGTGGTCTCTGGAAAAAAGAACACTCACATGGTATTGTCAGTTACCAAAAGTTAATTTTATAGAAAGTAGTTTCATTGCAATTATGTATCATGCCAATCACAGGGTAAGATAGATTGATGATCAGGACAAACAACCCAAAGGGAATAATCTCTGGTTTATTGAATTTTTTTAACTTCAAATATATGTAATTGTTTACTTGTGCAGACAAAATAATAGCAAATAAACATATGTAGTAAGCATTTGGCCGTATATATATTTCTTCAATATATATGTATTTATAAAAATATGAGTATGCTAAGTTCTTCTGATCTCACTCAGTCACCCACTTGAACTACAAGGACCCTGCACACGCATCTCAGAGCTGGACACTCATTGGGAACCTGAAGCTAGGGACAGTCCAAAGCACTAACTACCCGTGTTAGGCTGACATCTTCAATGCAACAGCAGCAGCTGCAAAGAAGCCCCAGTGGACCCGAGAAACCTAGAGTTGGCTCCAGTAGAAATGCCTGAGGATCCTAGAGAAGTGGTCCAGTGAAGGCCCAGTCACAAGTGCAATCATCTTGCCTGAACAAGCAGAAAGCAAACAGTGGCCAGAACAACCTGGTAGCCTCTTCTTTGTTCTCTAAGAGAAAAAACTTGAGAAGGAAGTGGCTGATGAGTTCTCCAAAAAGGCACTGGCTATTATCGTGGAGGTGGGAAGGATCTGTCAGGATCTTGGGAGGGGATCTGTGCATGCTACTATCTCTGATGCTATTTGGTCCACTAAGGACACTTTCTCATGCCTGGTCCCAGTGACTGTCATTCATCATGTGTGAAGACAACATCAGACGTGTAGATATTGGAAATGGACAGTGACTAAAAGGGATATTGGGAAAAAGTAGTGACTAAAAGGGAGAAATAGTCCTGGTGTTTGGCCTAGTGATAGGGTGCTTGCCTAGCATGCACGAAGACCCATGTTTGATTCCTCTGTATCACATACATAGAAAAGGCTGGAAGTAGTGCTATTTGACTCTAGTGGTAAAACTCTAGCCTTGAGAAAGTCCAAAGACAATGCTCAAGCCCTGAGCTCAAACACAGGACCACATCTTAGGCCATAAAACAAGCCTGCACAGATCCAGAAACACTGAAATTATTCCATGCACGCTCTCAGACCACAAAGGCATCAAATTGGAACTGAACACACATCTCCACCAACGAAAACCCTGTAACTCATGGAGACTGAACAACACATTGTTGAATCACCAATGGGTCATCGAAGAGATCAGAACAGAAATCCAACAGTTTATGAAATTTAACGATAAGGAGCACACAAAATACCAGATCCTTTGGGACACGGCAAAGGCAGTACTCAGAGGAAAATTTATAGCTCTGAGTGCCTACAAAAACAATTTGGAAAAAGCGCAAACCATCAAGTTAATGTTTCACCTTAAGCTCCTGGAAAAAGAGCAACAAACCAATCCGAACCCCAGTAGAAGAAAGCAAATTATTAAAATCAAAGCAGAATTAAATGACTTGGAATCCAAAAAACTATAGAAAGAATCAACAAAACAAGGAGTTGGTTCTATGAAAGAATAAACAAAATTGACAAACCCTTAGCAAACCTTACCAAAAAAAGAAGAGAGCATACCAAAATAAACAAAATCGCAGACGAAAGTGGTAATATCACTACAGAAATTACCAAGATCCAGAATATCATGAGGGAATACTTCTCAAACCTTTATGCCAACAAATTTGAGAATCTAGAAGAAATGGATGAATTCCTAGCCAATATTAACATACTCACACTGAACCAAGAAGGACTGACCCAACTAAACAGGCCTATTTCAAGCACTGAAATAGAAATGGCAATAAGAGACCTTCCACCTAAGAAAATCCCAGGGCCAGATGGATTCACTGCTGAATTCTATAAGGTCGTCAAAGCAGAACTCACACCAATACTCCTCAAGCTCTTCAACGAAATTGAAAATGAAGGTTCTTTACCAAACTCATTCTATGAAGCCAGTATAACCCTCATCCCCAAACCAGGCAGACATTCATCAAAGAAAGAGAACTATAGACCTATTTCTTTGATGAACATCGATGCAAAACTTCTCAACAAAATACTGGCCAACCGTCTACAACAACTTATCAAAAAAATTATACACTATGATCAAACAGGATTCATCACAGGGAGGCAAAGCTGGTTCAACATATGCAAATCAATTAATATACTTCAACACATCAACAGGAGCAAGGACAAAAATCACATGATTGTCTCAATAGATGCGGAAAAGGCATTTGACAAGATCCAACACCCCTTTATGTTAAAAGCTCTGGAGAAACTAGGAATCCATGGAACATTCCTCAATATAATAAAGGCTGTGTATGACAAACCCACAGCTAGTATTATACTTAATGGTGAAAATCTAAAGCCATTCCCTCTAAAATCAGGAATGAGACAAGGATGCCCACTCTCTCCACTCCTCTTTAACATAGTATTAGAATTCCTAGCCAAGGAGCAAGCATAAAGGGGATCCAAGTAGGGAAAGAGAAAATAAAACTATCCCTCTTTGCAGATGACATGATTCTGTATTTAAAGAATCCTATAGACTCTACTCCCAAGCTCCTTGAGCTGATTCAAAACTTTGGAAGGGTAGCAGGCTATAAAATTAACCCTCAAAAATCAACTGCCTTCCTCTACGCCAACAGTGAGAGTAACAAGGCAACAATCAGGAAGGCAACTCCTTTCGCAACAGCCTCAAAGAAAATAAAGTATCTAGGAATTAGCTTAACTAAGAATGTAAAGGACCTTTTTGATGAAAACTTTAAAACCCTGAAAAAGGAAATTACAGCAGAACTAAGGAAATGGAAAACCTCCCATGCTCCTGGATTGAAAGAATCAACCTCGTGAAAATGACAATCTTGCCAAGGGCTATCTACAAATTCAATGTAATACCCATCAATATCCCACTGGCATTCTTTAAAGAAATAGAAGAGGCAATTCAAAATTTCATATGGAATAATAAAAGACCCCGTGTAGCAAAAACACTTCTTAGCAGAAAGAACAGCTCAGGAGGAATTTCAGTGCCAAACTTTAGACTCTATTACGGAGCAATAATTATCAAAACAGCTTGGTACTGGCACAAGAACAGACCTGAAGACCAATGGACTAGAACTGAGGACCCAGATATTAAACCACAGACCTATGGCCACCTAATTTTTGACAAAGGAGCCAGAAAGATAGAATGGAAGAAAGATAGCCTCTTCAACAAGTTGTGCTGGCAGAACTGGTTAAGCACCTGCAGAAAACTAAAGTTGGATCCTTCTTTGTCACCCTGCACTAGAATTAACTGTAAATGGATCAAAGACCTCGAGGTAAGAGCTGACACACTGAAAACTTTACAAGAAGGAATAGGAGATACACTAGGCCACCTTGGCACAGGTCGAAACTTTCTTAATAAGGACCAAGAATCACAACAAATCAGAGAAAGGCTGGATAAGTGGGACTGCATTAAACTGCAGAGCTTCTGTATGGCAAAGGACATAGCTAGTAAATTAGTTAGGAAGCCTACAGAGTGGGAGAAGATCTTCACCAACCAAACAACGGACAAAGGCCTCATATCTAAAATATATCAACAGCTCAAAAAATTAAATCACTCCAAAACTAATCTCCAAAGTAACAACCATCCCATTAAGTAAAAAAAATGGCCTATAGATACATGAAGAAATGCTCAACATCTCTGGTCATAAAAGAAATGCAAATCAAAACAACGCTAAGATTCCACCTCACTCCAGTTAGAATGGCCAGGATCAGGAAAACGAATAACAACAGATGCTGGAGGGGATGTGGCCAGGAGGGATCACTACTACACTGTTGGTGGGAGTGCAAACCACTATGGAAAGCAGTATGGCAGTGCCGCAAAAGGCTAAACATAGAGCTTCCCTATGACCCAGCAATTCCACTACTTGGCATTTACCCAACCATCCAGAAACTATGGCATACTCAATCCACTAGCACATCAATGTTCATTGCAGCATTATTCACCATAGCAAAGATACGGAACCAACCTAGATGTCCCTCAGTTGATGAATGGATCCACAAGATGTGGTATTTGTACACAATGGAATTCTATGCTGCTGTCAGAAAAAACGACATCGCCCCATTTGTTAGAAATGGAAAGACGTAGAAAAAATCATATTAAGTGAAGTAAGCCAGACTCAAAGGAAATTAGGCTCAATGGTTTCCCTCATTCATCATAACCTGTAGAAACCTTGGGCTCTACTAGCAGAAATTTGCAATAGAGCAAAAACTTGATACATAAGGCCATATAGTATGAAGCTAATTGTATGGACCTCTAGGATATTGAAACAAAAGCCATATAATGAATGATTGCTGTCCTTATTGTGCTACATTATCTCATCTCTTTTGCTGTTCCTTTGTTATCTCATATTGACACAATATCTCACTTTGTTATCTGATATATTGGATACATTTGTATTTGGTTACTTGAAATTGGACCGGGAAGGGGGGGAAAACCAAGAGGGGGTTGGGGGGGTAAGGGTAATGTGACCAAGACATGTGGAAGGGTATCAATGTATGTGAATTAATGCACCTTCTATCTGGCAACTATCATGTTACCCTTTTATTAAATACAATAAAAAATATGGAAAAAACAATAAAAAAACACCTGAAAAATGTATAAAAAAGGAGAGAAAAATGTAGCATTAATCACTGCTGGTTAAGATGTTGAACTCTGTGTCCCCCTCCTGTGAGCAAGCACCTCAGAGTGATTAGCACTGCCTGTGCCACAACACTTCTCCATCCCTCCCCACCATGACTAGTCCCAGGACAAAAGGGAAATAAGAAAATTCAGATAGTGCATCAGTTTCACTGCCACAGATGTCAGAGAATGATCCATCTCAACATAGGTTGTGAAGTTTTAGTTCTAAATAACTAACTTCTCTGATAGGAAAAGTGAGGGGTTTTCTTTTGGTTGGAGTAAATTTTAGGTCAGGACAGCTTAGTTTTGTTTTAACTTGCTTTGTTAAAAAAATTCTAACATTTTCCTTGGGTCTTATTAAACAACGGAGGTTGTTATTTTTGGTTAGTCATGGGACTTGAACTCTAGGCCTCAGTTCTTAAGTTCAGTGCTACCGCTGTATGGACCAAAAGTACTCTGCTGAGCCGATGCCTTCTGAAATGTTGGCTCATTCAACTGCCCTCTAATCTATGAATAAATCACATCTAAATCAAAAAAAATAAAAGTACAGACTAATTAGACCTTCAAGATATAAAGCACATTATATCTCCAACTAAATAAAATACATAGTTTATGTAATATTCTTTCTGTGACCATAATTATATGGATTAGTTTAAAACATCTTATTAAATTTAGAGAATAAAAACCTGATTGTTTTCATTGATGAAAAAGGATGAAATTACATATCAGTAGCAAAAAGAATCCTGAAATTTTTGCAAATATGAATGATAAACTCATAAGTAGTTTTAACTCTTTACTGCTGTTATAAAGGTTATATACACAGGTTTTACAGCTACATAAGTTCAATAAACAGTGGTATTTGACAATGTTACTACATTTATTTTCTAAAGTTGGTACAAGAAGAAACTGAAAACCATATTAAAGATATCATGAAAACATTAAATATTACAACTCATGAAATTCAAAATTTATTGTGATAAAAGCAAATTATATAACCATGAATTCCTACTTAATAAAGAGCAGAGTTTTCAGATTAAATTTGTATTTGAAAAGCTAACTTCATTAAAAAAACAACTCTAGAAGACTTGAGATTTCTTTCATGTTCCAAAATTCATTTAAAATGTAGAGTTTCAATAAATGTGATAAAAGTTATCTGAGAACATAGGGCTTACATCTGTAATCCTAGCTCCACTGGAAGCTGAGATCTGAGAATTGTATTTTGAAGCCATTCTGAACTCTAGGAAGAAAAATATACATGAGACTCCTTTTAAGGTCCCTGGTCTAGGGCCTGGGCACCGTCCTGACTTCTTTTGCTCAAGGCTACCACTCTACCACTTGAACCACAGCCTCAGTTCCACTTGCACATTTCATGGACTTTAATGCTGAGATAATTCCACACCATGATCCTCAGATCTCAGCCTCCAGAATAGTTAGGATTATAGATGTGATCCACCAGTACTCAGCTAAGAATCTTATCTCCAATTAACCATCACAAACCATAGTGAAGTGATACTTCAAGTGGTTGAGTGTCAGCCTTGAGGAAAACCTGAGGATAACCCAAGTGCTGCTAAAAAAATAGTAATAAAATGGATGACCAGGTAAGAAAAACTACCTAAAGTAGTTCAAAGAGAAAAATTGTAAAGATATTTCCTAGGATTCCATTTGAAAGCCCAGGGCCTTGAACAGCTGAGTGGCAGTGCGTTGGACAACAATGTCACTCTTATCAGTGGTTGCCTGACTGCCAAGCGACTGTGAGACAGCTATGCTAATAATTACCAGCCTGGTTGTTACAATACCATTAATGAATATTGATGTTAAAATGTGCTGTCTCAAAATTGGCTGTGGCTCAAGTGTTAGTGTGGTAGTCTTGAGCTGAAGAGCTTAGGGACAACAGCTAGGCCCCGAATTCAAATCTGACAATCAGAAAAAAATATACTGCCTCACATAATAAATACTAGCTGTTTAAGTGTGTTTCAATTTGTTTTAAAATTTTTTAATTGAAGAATTTTCCGTGGCACTCATTACATTTCAAGTGCTCAAGAGCCATATGTGACTGATGACTGATTAGACAGCTCAGATCTAGGCATTGTCATTGCGGAATATTTTGATGGAAGATATTGGGCTGGTTTACAGGGGTAGGGAACGCTCATACTGAGGGATGACAGGAGCGGAACAGTATTTGATACGTGCAAATCAGACATGCGTGTGCCTGATGTGCTGTTCCACCAGCCATAGTGCTTCTTCTGAGTGACAATTTTGTATGGCCAAGAGATGATTAGGATGTTGAAAGAGATGACATCTATCAAGCTATTTTGGATTCCTAAACTGCCTTTGTCCAAGTACTTAAAGGTAATAAACAATTACAATTAAGTAACTAATTGCATAAAATAAGCAAATGTTTCTTGGCTAAAACAAATGTTTCTATCCCTGGTAATATTAATTTCATGTATCAGTATATCAGCTAAAGACACACATCTTTCTACCTCTTGGTAACAGCATTGGAGAATTACTGTATGTGTGCATGCGTGTGTACACTTGTGTGTGCATGCAGATGTGAGGGATAGAGACAAATGAGAAAGATGACCACGGACTGGGAGACTGAGATGAATGTAAAGAAGAACCATGTTTGTGTTTGGGGAGAAAATCCATTATGAGGGGCAGAAGGAAGGGAGAGGGTGATGGAGTGTACGTAACTGAAGTACAGTATAGCCATCAGGATTTTAAAAAAAATCATCAAAAGAAGATAATAGGGGAATAAAGTATGAGGTGGTAAGCATCACCAAATAAATTGTATGTGTGTATGGCAGTTTAATAATGGAACTCCTTTGCACAACTTATGCTAAGGGAGATGTAGAGGAAATGGAAGAATTGGTGGCTGGGCAGAGCATCAGTGAAATCCAGCTTCTGTAATCTTAAGGGATGCAATGTCACAGTCTGACCACGAGATGGCAGGCTCCACATTGCTCTCACAGAGCTGCCTATCTGAGAATACAATGGAAATAGAAATCTGTCTGCTGTCACCAGCGATGCCACCAGAAGAACCCTGAACACATCAACAACCCATAACACAAATTTGCAGTTAGGCAGCACCTTCTAGCAGAATGGATTTAGGGGAGAAAGCCTGTGCCCTTGCTGGTTCTGAGCCAAAAGCATGGCATCACTTCTATCCCTGCCTTCTCTATAGGTACCAAAGCCCTCTCTAAAGAGTTGTGTCCCACAGTGTGTGTATGTTTGGAGAAGTGTTCTGCAAAGAAGAAATGAATGTGAAAGTTGGGAGGGAGAGAGTGCAGTCATGAAATTCAATTCATATTCTACAGAATTAAGGAAGCTGACATAAAAGATGTGTTAGGGAGGGATGGGAGAGAATGATGGAAGGAATGCTGTTTATCAAGATACAGTGTCTTTATAAACTGCTTTGTTGAGTGGCAAATCCTGTATACAGCTCCTGAAAGATACATTTTAAAAGAGAAGTCGTACAGGATAGAGCGAATTTCATATCACCAGTGCTGTTGGAAGAAAAGGTGGCAAGGCACTCTGTCTCATGCCCAATTTTCAGGCATCAAGACTTGGGAGGACATGAGAAGAAAGAACAATCTGGGTGGACAGCTCTTGCACCTCCCCAACATCCAGAACTTTGAGAAAAGAAATTCCATTATCTCAATAGCATTTCTCTTGCTATTTTATTTCCCTATGGCAGTCTAGGCAAACAAATACACCAAACCAGCTGTCCCTGTGCAGGGTCAGCCTCAGGAGTTGAGCTTTGGGCATGGTGTCCTCATCTTGATAATCTCCCTCCTGCTGCTTTCACCAGGGTGAGGAAGGACTCAGATTCCAGCGTCGGTGTGTCTGCATTGAGCGTGAAGGTTTCCTTGTGGATGAAGGTATTGGCCTGTTTGGTTATCTGAATAGAATGGCGTTTACTAAGTAATCAGATTGATCAGTATTGATTTTACTTCTCACACTTCCATGTCAGTGCCCAGTTCCTGGGGGTCCTGTGTCTAGTGCCTCCCTGTGTCCTCGGGGAAGGTGATCAGCAAGAAGACTAACAGCACCCTGACTGGAAACCAGCAGATGCTAAGCTTGTTCTCTCTGTGACACCATGCCTACTGAGGAGAGGCTGGGGACTCTGGACTGTGGTTATTCTGATCATCAGCAACATCATTGCCTCTGAGGCACAAGGACCAACTTCTGTCCCCACCAGCAGGGGGCAACCTCACTCCAGCTGCTAGGAGAGCCAGCAGGGGACAGCTCTGAAAGCACATCATACAGCCCTGCCCAACACCTCCTCTATTTCCTGGCTGGAACGCCTCTGGATTCCTCTCTGCATCTCTGTTCTCTGAGGGTCATCTTCAGGAAATTCTTCTCAAGTTTCTCTCAATAATAATTTCTGTGTCTGAAAGTCTTCATGGCCTTAAATTCACAGGCCATATTCCCAAACCAAGCAGAGATCTGTGGTTCCTTTTGAGTAATTAGAAGTTTGCCTTCATTGTCATCATGAGGCACAGGCTTATTCCAACCTTATCAGTGTATATTTCCTGCAGATCACTCTGCTTTCCTTCTTGTTCTTCAGTTAAATTGGAATCAAGGCGATACTTAAAATGGGACACTTATTTAATAAGCTGTCCTCAATAGCATCCTTCCTCTCATTTGCTTTGTAGGGCATCAGCTGTGTTCTCCTAGGTGTAGAAATGAGTATCTTTCATAATGGGCAAGAAACATAGTTTTGATCTTCTGTGACTTGTTCAAAAATTAGACATATCAGGAGTGAGGGGCAGGTTGTTATTTTGAGAAAGTTCTTGGTTATCAAGAAAGAAGAAGGAGGGTCAGACTTTACCTCTGAAATGTTTTTCAGACTGCTTTGAAATCTGCGAATTGTATTTGATGAATATTTGCAGAGACACTGCAACCCTCTTGAGACTATGAGGCATTTTGCCCAATCTCAAAAAGATAAAGAAGGAGTTTTGGATGTGAAAGGGTATCAATGTATGTGAACTAATGCACCTTCTGTCTGGCAAATATCATGTAACCCTTTTAGTAATTACAATAAAAAAAATTTAAAAAAAAGAAGGAGTTTTGGTCCTTTCTGCTGGCACAAATCTGCAGTCAGCTCCCAGATTTCAGACTACAATGTGTCATTTAAATCATTGCTAAAGTTTCTCCTTCTTGCTTTCTTAATTCTTTTTTTATCAACTAAATTTTTCTTTGATTTTTCCTAAAGTAGTTGTGCAAAGGAGTTACCATTTATCAAAGTAGTTTATGAATATAATATATCTAAAAGACACATAACTTATCCAAAAGGGCACATAAGAAGAACCTGACTGAATCTTAGAACGTACTTTTCGAGAGTAGATATGCATTAGTATGCATATATAAGCATGTTTTTAGGGGGAATGAGTCATGCAATTCAAGATGTTTATGTATTTTTCCTGAGTTTTTCTTTTTATCCTAAATGGGAAATACCCTTTTGTTTATCTAACTCCTTTCAATTCCACTCATCATTCACAAAGACTGTCATTAAGGTACAGAGAAATCATTTGCTGAGCCATGGAGAGAAAGGTAGCTCAGTTTACCCATGGTGGAGAGACTGGTTACACCTTGTGAACTTTGGGGGAGTATGTGCTCTCCTGGTTTAAGCTGGGGAATCTGGGGACTTGGAACCTATGCTGAGTGACATTCAGAGAGGAGCCAGCCCTGCAGCTGTGCCCAGCCCTGCCCAGCCCCTGCTCATTTGCATGTGCCCAGAGCTCAGCCCACTGCCCTGAGCACTTCTTCAGAGTCTGCCCACACCCTGGGCAGCAGTCAGTCCACTCAGCACCCAGCTCCTGGGGCTCCTGCTGCTCTGCCTCCCAGGTAAGGAAGGACACTGCTGGGCATTAACTCAGCCTAGGACATCCAGGGCTGTCTGGAAATTCAGGGAAGACCTCTTGTAATGTGGATAGCAAGGAGGATAATTGCTTTTGTGTTTCCTCTGCCAGGTTCCATATGTGACATCCAGATGACCCAGTCTCCATCCTCCCTGTCTGCATCTCCAGGAGACAGAGTCACCATCAACTGCAGGTCCAGTCAGAGCATTGGTAGTAATTTACACTGGTATCAACAGAAACCAGGCGAAGCTCCCAAGCTCCTCATCTATTATGCAAAGAATTTACACTCTGGGGTCCCATCCAGATTCAGTGGCAGTGGATCTGGGTCAGAGTTCACTCTCACCATCAGCAGCCTGCAGGCTGAAGATGCGGCCACTTATTACTGTCAACAAGGTTATGGTAGTACTCCTCCCACAGTGATACAAGTCATAACAAAAACCTCCCAGGAAGCAGAAGTGAGAGTCTGGGCTGCCCCAGCTGCTCCTCCTGCGGCCTCCACCTGCTGACACAGCTTCCCACATGCAGCCTGTATTTTAAGGTCACTGGAAAGTATTGGAGGAAGGACATGGAGGCATCTGCACATCCTCACTCTCTGTCCTCCTGCTCCTCCCCAGCAGCACACACCTGACAATTCATCTTCTGACTTACAAAGGACACAATCTCTACTCATTTGTGGTTCAGGTTTGTTATAAATTTGAACTCAGTAATAGCCCATCATAGATTTTTATATCTATGTAGTTATCTTTCTATCTCTAAGACCCTGTCTATAACCTTGGGTACCCGAATATTGAGTCATTGCTCTTGTATTGTTTGGATCTAATATCCACACAAACCCTTAGCTTAATTGTGATTATGTTCCAAAATTTATGTGCCAGTTATTGTATTTAGATTCCCATACTTATTTGTTAAACATGTCATTTGAAATATGATGTAAAAATCAATGTTGATAAAATCTTAAAAAATAAATTTGCAGGCAGATGGAGAAAAAGAAGCCACAATAAGTATAACATAGAAGACTTTTTAAAGAAAGTTAAAATAGCTTTTGAGATGATTTTTTGAAAAAGAATTTTGTAAACAATTTTAGTCATTAAATTTTTGGTATAATTTTTGTTGCCACAGTTTAATTGTATTTAAAGTGCAATAGGATATTTAGCTGTGTGCACACATTGTGCAATGATCTAAACAATATACTTGTCAAGTTAGTTCATCATATTACACATTAGTCTCTCATAATCAGGTTTCTGATTTCTTCTGCAAATAAAGTATTTTATTTTATTTTTTTGTAATTAGTAAAAGGGTTACATGATATTTGCCAGATAGAAGGTGCATTAATTCACATACATTGATACCCTTTCACATTATCAGAAAAGTGTCTTTTATGTGCCATCTTGATATACAGAGTCATGCACTCACATTGAATTGTTCAGATAGTATTTTTAATCATAGAAATATGTATGTAAGGAAGGGAGGAGTTAGATTGAGAAGATGAAAGGTGTTATAGCACTCAATATGCATTGCATGTATACATTGACATGTTTAATGGTCACTTATGTACAAATCTTTATAGATAATGACCATATAATTAAAAATAAGAAATGTGTATGAAATTCTCACATGTCTTTCATTTCATCTCTGTCCAGTTGCTTAGAATGGAGTCTCTTAAGGCTTCTAATCTCATTTGAGGTTATGCATTTAGAAGAGCTAATATTATAGGAAATCTGAGAGGAGAGTAGTGGTGGGAAATGCCTGTCCTGAAGAGACTGTGATAAGAGGAGTTCACAACTAAGGACCCAGTGAAGACATGGCCCAACTCTCAGAATATATCCAGGAAGGCTTTTCCTAAGAGCAGGTTCACATGTGCCTCTTCTTGTCAGCAAGTTATAACATAGCAAGAGCTTCAGTCAGTCTCAGTCCATGGAAAATGAGGTATTTGCACTAAATTTGGAACACTTCTCAAAAAAAAAACTTTACACAAAGGGAGCAAGCACAGCTGCAGATGGATGTGATATTATTTTCTTTCTTACTCAGAATTTGTCCAGAATTCAGAACCAGCAGTGGCAGCAATACTGAGAACATGTTATAAAGTCAAAAACTACCTCAGACTGCTGTGTTTCTGGATCTTTATTTAGGACATTTGTCCTGTAAAAAGGAACCATAATGTTTCCCTGGTCAGTTTATGTAATATTTTTAGGGCACCTGATCTTATGAAGTCTTTGATCCATTTGGAATTGATTCTGGTGTAGGGTAATATATAAGGATCTAACTTCAGTTTTCTGTGTATGTATAGCCAATACTTTCAGCAAAATTTGAAGAGGCTGTGTTTTTTTATTCTGATTTTTTTGTTCCTTTTCTTTCCTTCTTCTTTTTTCTTTCTTTCTTTCATTTTATTTGTTCTTTCTTGCTTGCTTGCTTTCATTCCCTTATCAATGATTAGTTGACCATAATTCTGTAAAATCATTTCCATGTCTTCAGTTCTATTTCATTTGTCCTCAAGCGTATTTATGTGTCATTACCAAGCTATTTTTATAACTACCGCTTTATAATAGAGTTTGAAGTCTGATGTTGAGATTCCTTCAGCACTCTTCTTCCTGTTAAGGATTTTTCTTTTTGCTATCCAGTGTCTTTTATTATTGTATAGGACCTTTTAGATCACCTTTTCTGTTTTATTAAGGAATGTTGTTGGACTGTCCATGTTTACATCCACTGTTTCCTGGGTAGAAGATTTTCAATGTACTTGGATTGTATTTGTTGAGATGGGTATGTTTCTCTATCAATAATTTCTTCTTCTTGATTATGTTCATTAAAGTTATGTTTGTTAATGAAACATTAATATTGTATTATGTTTATTAATATGTTTTCCAATAACTTCATTGTTACATTTATTAATAAAGTGTAAAATCTAGAAAAAAGAATGTTGTTACGATATTGATAGGTATTGCAATGGATCTGTAGCTAGCATTTGGCCGTATTACCATTTCCACTTAATTAATCCAATGCAGGAACATTAGAGGGTTTTCTACTTTCTTGAACCTGCTTTATTTTCTTTTTTCACACCCAGATGATGAATGGATCAGGAAGATGTGATATGGAGTTCTATGCTGCCATCAGGTTTTAATGCTTTCATTTCTTTGTTAATTCTGAGGGTTTTTAAAATTATTTTTGAGGCTATAACTCAAGGAATCAGGCTTTCCTGATTTCTGCCTCCCTCTTCTCATTGTTGCCATACAGAAAAGCTACAGATTTTTGTGTGCAAATTGTATACCCTGATACATCTCAAGCAAATCCAATGAGAGGTAGATGAAATCTTATTCTCCTTTCTGCTTAGAATGTGTCCAGTATTCAGAATTACTATCGGAATTGTTGAGAGCAGGCTACATGTACAAAACTACAACAGGTCTCCTGAATGTGACTCTGCACATCAGCAGTTAACAATAGAATTCCTGTTAGGCTTAGGAAGTTGTATGGGAAGAGATGAGTTTTACAGGTAAAGGGATGCATTTTACTCCTCAGCCCATTAAGAACATTATTATTGAAACCACATTTCTCTGTCTCTGCCTCTGTCTCTGTCTCTGTCTCTCTGTCTCTGTCTCTGTCTCTCTCTCTCTCTCTCTCTCTCTCTCTCTCTCTCACACACACACACACACACACACACACACACACACACACGCACACACCTGTGTCAGTCCTTTTCTCTAGCAAAGTAACTGACCTAAGCTCTGAATAAATAAGTGTCTTGTTTACATTAGTTATAGATGCAGGAAGTGGATTATCCTCACAAACTGTCCATATTCAGGTGAGGCCAGTCCTATCTTTTTTACAAAATGGTTTGCTAATGAAGAAACAGCTGCAAGTTCAAGTAGCCATGCATATAGTTGTCTTAAGTTAATTCAAGCAACTATTATGAGAACCGATACACTCCATGAGAATAACTTTCACCTTCCCATGGACAGTGGTCAGGACTTCTTCCCATGGCCAGTTTGTTCCATTGGATATCATTACCAGTCTACTTCTCCATGTGCTATCTCTTCCCAGGTGAAGTAGACACTAAAATCTCTGAAATAAGAAAAAACTGATTAAAGTAGTTTGGGGACAATGACATTTAAAGATATTATGCTAATTTAAGGTAATAAGAATTAAACATATACACATCTACAATTATTTGGAAAGTTCCACAAAGAAGTTTCAGTTCAGCATGTCAGTGTATGAGTACAATGCAATTTGATCAATTTTAGACTTCCATTACTCTCCAGAGGGAACTTTTAAGAAATCACTTGATTAATTTGCTGTACAAACATAGTGTGCAAGAATGACAGGATAGTTAATGGACCTAAAACATTGTTACATTGAGCATGTATCACACTTTTAAATATAATCATTTCTACCATTTCCTCATTCCCTTAAAAAAGGTCATTTGATTACTCAATACCTGTAAGAGGAAATATTGTTCTTCCTGTCAATTCCTTCCCCTAGGTCTTAATTGGAAGATTTTGATGAGCAGAGGTGCTAATTGAGTGTGCTGGCTCATGCATGTAATTCTAGCTACTAAGGAGGCTGAGATCTGAAAATGGCGGTTCAAAGCCAGCCCAGGCACTAAAGTCTGTGACTCTTATCTCCAATTAATCACTAGAAAACTAGAAGTGGCACTGTGGCTCAAGGGGTAGTGTGGTATCCTTGAGCTCAAGAGCTCAGTGACAGTGCCCAGTCCCAGATTTCAAGCCCAACAACAGATAAAAAGCAAGCAAGCAAGCAAACAAACAAAGCTTCTATCACTCCTAGATAACATCTCTAAACCCATACCTTGGTAACTTTGAGAATCACCAGTCTCTTTATTTCATCATTTTACTGTTATTAGACAATTCCTTGACAAACTGTTCAGCCAACATTAGGTGCTGTGTCCTTTTCTAGACTACCTGAGGAAGATGCAGGAGAACCTGGAAGAGTGTCCATTCCCATCCTGGAGAGTGTCCTGGACATAAACTTGCATATCTTGGGGTCTCTGATGCTGTTTTAGGATGGAAGAGCCATGTGCACCCCATCCACCCAGCTGTTTCAGGTTTTCTCAGTGGGGTCCTTCTTCCAAGAGCTGCAGGCATCCTGGATTTTATTGGTTATCACCAAACCCAGAGCACATCTGATGTCACCCTCCTCAGAAGAGCAGGCCTCACCCTCCCTTGGCTCTTCTCACACTGTTGCCCCCACCTGGATATTTGCATACTGCTCCCTAGGGAGGACCTTCCTCTCTAAGTCTGAGATAAAGGCTCAGCTCTGAACTTGCCTTGACCAATGAAGACTCCTCATTTCACTCCTAGAAAAGAAGTCCTTCTCTCAGCTCCTGTGGCTGTTAATGCTCTGGATCCCTGGTAAGGTCAAAGGGAGATGAGGAGTGAGAGTGAGCTCTCAGGGCCCATTTGTGTCCAATCCATGTATTAGACATGCAGGTCTTGTTATCCATGATGAAGCAAGTGAGGTTTAGGTGTGTGAGAAAGGGGAGCATTTCAGAAGGAGATATGCTTCATCACTGAAGCTACTTCAATGAGGACTCTGCTTGATGAAAATAATATAGGTGACTCCAAGAGACCCATGTATATTTTAAAACAGCTCTATTTTTAATATAACATATTTATAGATTATAATGAAATATTAACAATAGGCGAGATATGTCAAATAATAACTAAAACAACTTACTTTGCTATGTTTGTACATAACCTTGCCTATCTGTCTTATTCTAATTTCAGGATGCAGTGGAGATGTTGTGCTGACCCAGTCTCCACTCTCCCTGCCTGTGACCCTGGGAGAGCCAGCCTCAGTCTCCTGCAGGTCTAGTCAGAGCCTTGTGAATAGCTATGGAAACACCTATTTGGAATGTACCTGCAGAAGCCTGGCCAGTCTCCACAACTGCTGATCTATAAAGTTTCCAACTGATTTACTGGGGTCCCAGACACGTTCAGTGGCAGTGGGTCAGGCACAGATTTCACACTAAAAATCATCAGGGTGGAGACTGAGGATATTGGTGTTTACTACTGCTTTCAAGGTACATATGATCCTCCCATAGTGATACAGCCCTGAACAAAAACCTCCCTTCTGGCTGGGGGCTGTGCTCATGGGGTGCTGTTTTGTTGAGGGGCAGAGCAGAAGGTCTGAGTCTACCAGGAAAGGGGATTGTGTTGTTTATGTGAGTGTGACTCTAACTTGAGTCAGTAAGGTGACAATCTGACTATATACAATCTACAAACTCTTGGAGAACTATCATGGAAATATAAACCATCAAGAGAATTCTGATAAATGATGAGATATTTAATGAAAAATCCCTTTGTCCCATCAGTAGTATTAGCTAGCCAGATGTATATGAATCAATTATCTACCTTGATTTTTCATTTATATTGACCCTTCAAATACTTCTATCAAGCATATGGTCCTGGTCCATACCTATTGCACATACTGTGCTTTCTGTTCAGAAGCTGGAGGAAGCCCAGTTGTACCATTTCAAGTTTCATGGTTTGTTTCAATATCTCACTTTACCACCAGGCCCTTAGCAGAGATTGTTCACTTTTTCCTGTTTGGATCAGTCTGAGGCAGATACAATACTGGACTCTGCACATTGGTCTCTGGCCTTCTGTGGCCCAAGGGCCTGGTTCTAGTTAAAACAGTGGAGTATGGTAACGTCCTGTGATGGTTTCGTTGATGTCAGATGTCTGAGATTGAGCCTTTGCTCAAAGGATCTAACATTCATAGCCTTATTTGGTAAGCCACAGTGACTTTATTTGAAAACCTTAGACCAGAAATATCATTAATGCTTAGGTGTGTCTTGTTTCCACTTTTGGTATTTGTCTTTTCCTTGTAATGAGCCTTTCAGAAACCTGGATCTATGACATTACATAGCCTAGGCCTTGAGGATTCTAGCTCTGAACTTCCAATGATGAATCTGATGAGCTTATGCAAAGTGTCAGAGCACAATTGGTTAGAACAAGGCCAGTGAGTTCTTAGTAAAAATAATAGAAATGGAGACACAGTTGTCATTACTTCTAGAAATAAAAATATATACTTCTCAGGTGTCCAGAAATGAACTTAAAAGCCTCATTCACAATGCTATTTAGACAAAATTCTAAATATATCATGCATTTTACATCATTTATGATACTTTATTAGAATTATATAGCAAGTTTAAAACATAGATTTATGTAGAAGAATCAATGAAAGTCTTGGTAAAAAAAAAATACAAAAGTAATGGTGAAGGATGTCTCTGCCAACACAGCTTCCTGTGTCTGGGTAGAATAAGAAGACAATGGTTTCCCTCATTTGTCATAATCAGTAGAAACCTTGGGCTCTCATAGCAGAGATTTGCAATAGAGCAAAACCTAGATGCATAAGGCCATACAGTATGATGCTAAATGAAAGGAACTCTAGGATATAGAAACATAAGCCATATAATGAGTGATTGTTGTCCTTAATGTACTATGTTATCTGTCATCTCTTTTGCTATCGCCTGGTTATCTCATATTGTTACAGTATCTCACATTGTTATTTGATATATTGGATATATTTGTATTTGGTTATTTGAAATTAGATAGGGAAGGGGGGAAAACAAGATATGAGGGATGGGGGTGGGTGGGAGGGAAATGGGGACCAAGACATGAGAAAGGGTATCAATGTATGTGAATTAATGCACCTTGTATCTGGTGAATATAATGTAACCCTTCTATTAATTACAATAAAATATATGAAAAAAGAAGACAGTGCACTTTGCAGGCTCTTTTCTATTTTAATGCATCTTTGAGTTCTTCGGTAACACACAGGCAACCAGTCATCCAATGCAGGCTTCCTAGATTTCCATCAGTGTAAACAGCATCTTCCAAAGTGCATTCTCACATACTTAGGAATCATCCTTTCCACTGCATCTGAAGACAGCTAGTGTCTCCTCTTACATCTCACATCCCACCAAATCTCTCTGTTTCCAAGAGATTTGAGGTGCCACAACTCCCTCTGGGGGTAAAAGGTGAAATACCTTCAGTTCCTTAGCTCTGGTGGAGAATTTTCTTCATTGATTCTTAAATATAAAGAATCACATTTTAGAAAATATGTTGAAGGCAGTATCATGAATACTCCTAGACAGGAACAATTTGAGCACATGAACAGAACCTCTGACTCACAGAGTTTTCATTTCAAGACAAACAGCAGACATTGAACAAATGCCTCTCATCCTACTCTGCCCCTGTTTCCCCTCCTCTTCCCTCACGCAGCCTTCCGTGCATCCCCTCACCTTTACCTGGACTATATTGGTGTGTCCTCATCTCTTGTCAGGATCAGAGTAAGAGAAAGGGGGAACAAGTTAGAGTTAAACAATTGTGTAGCTGTCCGCAGCAACAACACGCCACTTCGGAGGCATACTGGGAATAATCACAGACTCAAATCGCTGCAAGCAGAGGTCGTTTATTTCTCTCATCTTTCTTCTCTGCCTCTCTCCTGTCTCTTCTCCGTCTTTTCTCCCTTCTCCTCTTCCCCGCAAACCCCACACTATTTATATCCTTAAGCAGCCAATCACAGTAAAGTTCATCTGCAAAGCAGCAAACAAACCTGGAAGAAATCTAGCGATCCACTCTATTCACAAGCATGGAAAAAACAAATCAACAAATGCAAAGAAACTTCCTGGTCAACAAGTACTGACTCATTAGCGAGCTGCCAGGTGCCATCTTATAATTTTACTTCCTCAGGAGGCTGAAAGCAATGGTCTCCAATAAATTGTATTTCCTCAAATAAGCATGCAAAAAAAGTCTGAAGGCTATTTAACAAAATCATCTTTAGAACAAGGATATGAGGCTTTCATTCCATCATGCTCCTGCTGTTGAAAATGACCACACACAAAAATCAGTGCCATGAACCAGACCCTGCTGCTAAAACTCTGGATGCCCTTGTAACAGAGCCCATTTGACCATTTAAAAAATTCTATTAGAGAAGAGCAACAATCTCTATTTGCAATAGGTGAATAGTTCACATGTAAAGGGAGAAAAAGTAATTTTTATTTATATGTCCCTTAGATTCATGATGACACTTCCTTGGAACTTTTTTGGGAGACAGGGAGTCATGGGGCTTGAACTCTGGCATAGACTTTGTCCCTGAGCTCTTCAGCTCAAGGCTACTGCCCTACCTCTGGGCCTAGGTCCTGTCCTTGAGCTCTTCAGCTCAAGGTTATGACACTAACATTAAGCCACAGCCCCACTTCCCATTTTCTAGTGATTAATTGGAGAAAAGAGTCTCTTGGCTTTGTATTGCCTTTGAACCTTGATCCTCAGATCTCAGCCTCCAGAGTAGTTAAGGTACAAGCTTCCTTCTGTAATTTTGAATGAAGCCTTGTTTGTAGATGGAAAAATGGACATTTGTTTTTTTAATGTCGGGATAATATATAGAGGGATTACAGTTACATGGTCAGGTAGTAGGTGTGTTATTTCACACACACTGATATCCCTCATCATGTTTTTGTCCCTGTTTCTCTCCCGCCAACCCCTCCCAATTATCCTGTTTTCCCTCCTTCCCTTTCCTATTCCAAATAAACAAATAAATGTATGTACAATATACCAGGTAAAATGGACATTTCTGTTTGCTTTTCTAATTCATCTATCATACCTCTACATTATAATTACAATCAATTATACATTGTATCTATTTCCCCAAATAGCTATGACTATTTGCCTATGGTTTTCTCTAGAGAATGCTGAATCTAAACCATTGCAGAGAACATCTGCAGGATGGATATTGGCCTTTCTGAGAAGTCATGTTCTACGCTTTGATTATCTGAAGATTCTTTCAAAGGCTTGGCCATACCTATCATGACCTCAAGGAGAGAAACAGATCCTAGGGTTACATGAGAAAGAAACGTTTACAGGGTAAGGAATAAACACAATCCCAGGATTGATTAGCAACAAGACAAAATCTTCACCTAATACAAAAGTAGCACACGGCAGAGTAGCAGATAGAAGTATGAAAAAATTGTTTTAAACCCGTAGCTTAAACTCTCAGGGAAGCAGAGAATGGTATGAAGGTTATTATGGGTCAGTCAGGGCAAGTTAGTCAGATCACATTCATCTTCAAGACAACAGTGAACACTATTTTAATCTGATCATCAGTTTTGTGGTCTTATCACTCTTAGTGACCACACACCAGCATGTTGCTGAATCTGCTGATTAGATGTATGCATTTTCTTCATTCTTGACACATTCAATTATGGATGTGTGTGAGCAAAGTCCACAAGTGCTGCTGTATTCTTTTGATGGTGTTGGTAAGGAGGCCCATCATTTGAATCACCATTTTGGATGATCTTCATTTCAATTCTAGATTAAAATAGTGTCTGTTCTTTTTCACTGCTACACAATTGCTCTTTCCCCTTTGAAATTTGTGAGGATGTGTGAAATTTGAAGGATTTATAAATATCCTAATCCTTATTGAAATATCACAATGAATCCTAAGATCTACAATATATTAAATGGAGTTTATTATTTTTATCTGACATTCAAAATCCCTCAAACTTGACAAGTGTGCATCCCTTCCTAATTGATTTCTCTTCAGACTTTCCTTTACCCCATCCACCAGGAATTCACAAAATGGTTCAAATTCATGAAGTTCTTTTCCTATTTTTGACAAAGTATCAATTATTTCTGCAAGAGTCACTGTTACATTTATAGAAAAAATAACCTGGAGGTCCATTAGTAATGGTACTTACTATCTGTTACTGCAACTAGAGCATCTTTACTTCTAGGTGAGGAAAAATTGTCTATCCATGTATCCATTCGTTTATCTGTATATATGTAGATACATTTATACATACACATTCATATGTATTAATATATGCATATAAATATATACATCGTACATACAAACATATATACATGTATATGTTAATTTATACTTCTCTATTTGCATCACCAATAGGTTATGATTAAATAAAATCTATGAAAAAAATTTATTTATTTATTTATTGCCAGCCCTAGGGTTGAGCTCAGAGCCTGAGCACTGTCCTTGGACTTTCTCAAGGCTAGAGCTCTACCACTTGAGCCTCAGCACCACCTCTGGCTTTTTTTTTCGATGTATGTGGTACCAAGGAATTTTACCCAGGCCTTCCTTCATTCTAGGCAAGGATTCTACCACTAGGCCAAACTCCCGGCCCACAATTTTTCCTTTCCTTTTTTTCCACAACATATTCAGTTTAATATCTACAAAGCATGTTGTTAAATTAAGACTAAGAGTTCATTTAGAGTGTAATTCTTTACAAGAGTGAGAATATTGGTTGTAATTATCCCTCATTAATTTAGCCATATGAGCAACAGGTCTTCTGGATGATGAGAAACTCCTAGTGTCACCGTCACTGCCACTATCACATCATATCAAATCCTCCCTCACACACATTTGTTCACACACTCCTTAGATTGTGGTAACTCAGATAAGATGACACAACTTTGCATCCCATGCAGTAGTGATTTCCTGGACCCTGACAACTTCATTGGCAATTCCACATATTTAGATGTCCTCTTGGGTCTCTCCATCTCAGCACTTTCAATGGAGTCAGCAATGCTATTTCTCCTTTGCATAGAATATCAGCTCTCATCACTCTTGTTTCTAAGCTCCAGAACCTCTTCTCACTATTGATGTTTCCATGTTCTACTTTTTCCAAGGATCTGCTCAGAGATTCCTACATAATCTTCCTACATAATCTTCCTTTTCAGAGTTCTACTCACACTTCTTGGGCCCAATATCTTTAACCCAGTTGTTGAGCACTGTGTTCTCATAGAAACTAGAAGAGACCACTGAGTTGAGAAGACATATTCATTTTTTGGCAACTCAGTAGGCTTCAGGATAATCTTGGTTCACCCTCCTTTTCAAGGAGAATCTCTACTTCTGAACACAGTAGCTGAAATAAAAGCAATTAAAACCCAGAAGTTATTGTCTATGCATTACAATAGTCTTTACAGTATTAGAAATATATTACTTGTGTTCACATTCATGCCAGAGACAGAGCACCAAGAATTTGAAGAGCTGGGGTTGTGTGTGGAAATGCTTGCTGTTTCTGGATAGAATGAGAAGATGGAGCACATTGTAGAGTCTCTGCAAAGGGCAGACAATGAACAATTATTCTCATGCTGCTCTGGCCCAGATTCCTGAGACTCTCCCCAATACAACCTCCCCTCCCTCACCCTCCCCAAACAATACCATTACTCAAGAGAATGGGCGTTGGGCATCCTGGGCCACATTGTAGACTCAATTTCACCATATTTGTGTCTTCCAATTCTTACATCTTCAAAACACTAGGGGTCACTCAAGTCCTATATATAGAAATTTTGCTATATTTTACTGTTCTATGGATGGTTAACCCACCTGTTCTCACACTCACTTTCTTTCTCTGAAATGTGAATATCAGAGCAACTATAATCAGGAATATCTCCTTGTCTCTTCATTATTGCCTCCCAAGATCTGCTGTTGTTGAACTCTATTACAAATACTGCAAGTTTGAGTATGATGACTTTGTGGTGGTTGAATTTTAAAACCTGATCACACTGATAGAATTTAGATACAAAGGTGTAGTGTAGGAGCATTGTCAGTGTTTTCAATATTAACTAGGATTCATCCATATTTAAATTTCCATGTAGCTGTCAGCTATTTCCCTTAAATGGGGTATGATTGGTGCAATTTAATATCCATGGTAGAAATATTCATTATCTTCATTATGTTAATTTCAACAATTATGTGGATGATCAGTGTGCCAGGGCTCCTCGATTCAGCATGTTGACGTACTACTTCCAGGAATATACCTCTTCTCTTGGTTACTTCCATGGGCCATATCTATTTTTTTAATGTTCATGTGTGTATATGTTAGAAAGAGGATCCATTTGAGTCCATTCAGTGGAAAGGCCTCTGTCTGATTTTTATCTCATCTACTGTCATGTGGGTCTGAGGAGAATGATGGCAGATTCCTCAGAACATGTGCAGAATGTGGGGTGCTATTATGCTCCCCACCTCACCATCACTCACTGAAAGATGATGGAAAACAGTTCTTGCAACAAACTCCGGTCCAAGTCACAGGAATCCAAACAGCTTGCCTGTGTTATTATCCCTTAACAAAAAGCACCTGGAAAAGTGCAGTTCCATTCACCTGCATAGTTCTGTTGCTGTTCCAGCTGGACACTTCATTCCTTGGAACACCCAATTTACAGTTAAATGACACCAAGGATCTAATCATGGTTGGTCAAGGGGAGTGCAGTAAAGAAGAAAGGGGCAGACAAATGAAGAGAGGAAGGGTGTGCAAATATATTTACAATATTTAATGTATATAAATATATATATGAATGAAAATGGACAAATGAACAGATGACTGGGGTTGGAAGAGAAGCAGGCAAATGATGAAAATTATGGCATTTATCAAGATGAATTGTGCTAAAATGTAAGAAGGAATATCAGTGTGTGAGAAGTAATGCACCCTATATCTGGCAAATTAACTGCAACCCCTTCTGTGCATTGAAATAAAAAAAATGTAAAAAACGATGAATTGTGCTAATGAACTGACTTGTTAAGAATTCTCACCCCTTTTAAAACTACTTAAAGATGATAAAATTTTAGGGAAAAATAAAACAAGGCAGGCACTGGTGGCTCGTACCTGTAATCCTAGCTACTCAAGAGGCTGAGATCTGAGGATTGTGGTTTAATTCCAGTCTAAGCACTAAAGTCTCTGAGACACTTATCTCTACTTAATCATCAAAAATACAGAATTAGGGCTATGCCTCAATGGTATAGTGCTTGCCTGTAGCAAAAACACTCAGGGACAGAGATCAGGCCTTGTATTCAAGCCCCAGGACTAGCAATAAACAAACAAAACAAATTCATTTCTAAATTGAATATAATATAATACCAGTGCTAGAGATTACAAGAAAACTATTGTAAAGTTGAAGGAAAAAAGTGGGTTTCCCACTGCACACACCCCAGACAAAAGTACAATTGGAAGGCTTTGGCTAGAGGACTGATAAAGAAAAACGAAGGTCTCCTAATAGAAGTCAGCAGTTGCTGCAATATCTAGCCTCTGGTTCATTTACATGCTGTCTGGGAGTGTTGATAAAGTTTGGGTCGAACTTGAATCATCTGGAAGCTGAGATACAGTTCTTTGGAAGTATCAGAGTTCAAAATGTCACTTCCTGGCTTTCCAGATCGTGCCGCATGAGGAAGCAAATTCTGGAGAAATATAGCTCTATAATTACTCAATGGTAAGGAAATCTCCTGACTACATGCAGCACAGATCTCTAATTATTGCAGTGGAGCATGTTTGTCTTTCCAAAAGTTAATTCTGCCTGTTGCATATCTGATCATTACTTGAGAAAACATTCTCTTTCAAGAGAGACTATGTAGTTAAAATTAAAAGGCTTAGATCAGAAATCTGGGGGTGGATAGATCAGGAGGAGATACAGTAAGCACTCAAGGACAATGTCGTAGACATAAGTAAAGAAAACCGGTGCAGCATTATGGGCTGGGGCCCAAAATTATTAACGGTTGCAATTTACATTTGTTTTACTCAGCGATTCCATATTAGGGTCCAGACTTTGCCTCAGCAAATGTCCCAACCTGCTGGGGTTGGGACCACGTCCTTCTGATGAAGCAGCTCTTGTAACTGCCGATGTGTGGGTGGGCTCATTTATACCAACATAGTCTCTCTGCCTGCAATGATCCAGAATCTGCATGATCACTGAAAATGCAAATTGTATCAGATAACTGGAGAATACCAAATGAACAGAGAAGACATATCCCTTTTAATTTTTTTGGAAGTTTATCACATGTGATCTTTGTTTGTAACACTCTGATGTTATAAGCAGATGCTGGAATTTCTTGTATTTTAAAATTTTCATCCATAATCACCACAATGATTTCAGGAGTCTTCACTTACAACATCCTAATTTTAAAGTGGATGCTTTCATACTTTTAATTAATTATACTGTATAGTTTCAGGCTTGTGTATGATACTTCAAAATAGTAAGCTCCAGAACATATTATATAATTACTCAAAAGTTGAAAATAAAGCAATAAAAACAACTGAAGAAATGACGATTATCATTTCACCCCCCAAATTATAGATAGAGGTTAATTCTTTATTAGCACCACACAATGAGATATATATGCATATGTATCATTATATATCATTTAAAAAATCATTTTAGCCAATATTTTCATTCAATATTCAGATCTTTTCATCTGCAGAGTTAAGTTAGAGGGCAAACTAAAAATTAATTTACAAAGTAAAGTCCTTTTTAATTTTGATATGAACATGAATTCTAAGAAAATATATGGTGATGGGTGCAGTTACAAATCCAACAAATTACTGCTTTTTTGAAAGATTTTATTAACGCTTGTTTTTAAATCATACTTCAAATGTCATGTTTAACAAACTAGCTTTCACAAAGGGAATCTCTATATGAAATCACTGGCACATAGATTTTAGAACATAATTAAAATGAAGCTGACGGTTTATATGTCTTAGACATATATCAATCTATATAAAAATACCATTATTTCTATAGCATATATATATACTTTCATAGATTGTTATGTCTATGTATTTATGATTATATCTCCAAAACCACGTCCATAACCCTGGGTACCCAAATATTGACTTATTGCTCTTGTACTGTTCTTTTTGTTCCTTTCATCTGGACTTATTTCACTCAATATAATTTGCTTTAATTTCATCCACTTTCCAACTTCTGTTGGCTGTGTAGAATCCCATTGTATATATGTACCATAGTTTTTGTATCCATTCATCTGCAGTAGGCATCTGCGTTGTTTCCATCGCTTGGCTATTGTGAGTAGTGCAGAGATGAACATGGCTGAGCAGGTGTCCTTATCATACCCTGGGTTATGATGCTCAGGCTGGATGCCCAGGAATGGTGTGGCGGGATCATGGGGAAGGTCTATTTTCAGTTTTTTAATTAACATCCAACTGCCTTCCAAAGTGGCTGAACTACATTCCCACCAGCAGAGCAGTTGGGATCCTCTTTCTCCACAACCCCGCTGGCATTTCTCTTTGTACGAGTTCAGAATCTTGGCCATTCTAATTGGGGTAAGGTGGTATCTTAGGGTTGTTTTATTTGCATTTCCTTTATGACCATGGATGATGACATTTTCTCATATGTTTTTCTGCCATTTTAACCTGTGCTTTGGATAAGTCTCTCTTCAGTTCCCTTGCCCATTTAGTGATTGGTTTGTTGGGCTTGGGGGGATTAGTTTGTTGAGCTCCTTGTAGATACTGGATATTAAGCATTTGTCTGATGTATTATTGGTAAATATCTTTTCCAGGTAAGTTGGCTTTCTTTTTTTCATGTAATTTTTATATTAATTAATGGAAGGGTTACGGTATAGTCACCAAGTTGGCTGTCTTTATACTTTAGTAGCTATGCTTTTATCTGTACAGAGGCTTTTCATTTTTAGGTAGTCCCGTTTGTCACGTCTCTCTCCAATCTGTTGTGACTCTGGGACTCTGCTCAGGAAGTGGTAGAGAAAAACTGAATAGCCATTTCTTTCACATATTAATTTATATACAACATATTGAATTACATATTTATTTATGACATTATAATATGTATTTTCTGTAAAAATGAGCATCCTTTCTTACAAAGGGTCAGAAATTTAATACTTTATTATATTTTTATTTTCTTTAAGTATCAGTGATAAGTAGTTACTATTGAGCAAATTTATAAGTATAAGACATCATGATTGATGTCACCCTGTCACTTCAATTATTCTCCCCCACCCTCTCCCTTCAGTTTTCTTCCATTCATTGTATCTGCACAGGTTTTTATGAGTGCTTTATCCCCAATTTCCTATCTTCATTCACCTCTTCCTCCCTTTCACCTGCCTTCCACATCTTCCAAGTGCCAGAATTGATTTTGTTGAATTGAGTTAGTGTAAGGAGCTACATCATTGGAATTCTCCCATGTAAACAACAAGCTTTGATTAATATATCTGTTATATACTTGTGCATTCATGCATTAGAACTACCCTCCACATATGAGAGAAATCATGTGTGTTTCACTTCACCTGACATAATTCTATCTCCTTTTTTTAAAAAATAATTCAATATCATTGTTTCAAATGAGATCTTAAAAATCTGTATCCAAGTTTGCTTCAGATCCAAATTACTTCTACAGATGCTCATCTGTACTGGCTTGATAATAAAGTCAGCCTCTCCCTCTATGGGGAGACAGATAGCATATCTGGTGTAGAGGCTCAGTTCCCAAGAGACTCAGCTCCACAGCTGTACAAACTTCAGCCCTGCCCCACCCAGAGCCCTGCTGATTTGCATGGGCCCACAGCACAGTCACTGCCCTCACATCTTCTTCATAGGCTGTTCATCCCAGGTGCAGGAGTCAGTCCCAGTCAGAACACAGCACAGACATGAGGGCCTTCACTCAGCTGCTGGGGCTGCTGCTGCTCTGGATTCCAAGTAAGGAAAGACTATGCTGATGATCTCAGACTGTTGTAGACAGTGATGCTTGGCTATTTATGAAGCTTTCTTATAACATGCTTGATTTTATGTATATTTATTACTTTTCCTATGCTAGGTGTGAGATGTGACATCCAGATGACCCAGTCTCCATCCTCCTTGTCTGCATCTCCTGGAGACAGAGTCACCATTAGCTGCAGGGAATTAGCAATGAGTTAAGCTGGTACCAGATGAAACCAGGGAAAGTACCCAAGCTACTGATCTATGATGCGAACAGTTTACACTCTGGGATCCCCTCCAGATTCAGTGGCAGTGGATATGGGACTGAGTTCACACTCACCATCAGCAGCCTGCAGCCTGAAGATGTTGCAAGTTATTACTGTATGCATGATTATAATCTCCCACCCACAGTGATACAAGCCATTACATAAACTACCAGAGAAGGAGAAGTGTGAGGCTGGGCTGCCCCAGCTGTTTTCTCATGCCTTCAATTGCAGGAGCAGTTCTAGAATGAGAGGAAAAGAATCCTGCCCTGGCTATCCTGGGCCAACAGTCTTGTAGGTCTCAATCTGCTGAGTAAATGTGATTGTAGGCTTCAGCCACTGGTGTTGACCAGTATAGCTGAAGTAATAAAATGATATTCCAAACTACAAATGTGGAAATACCCTGGATTTATTTAGGTTTCTTTGTATTCTGAACAGCTATTCAAAATGTGGACAGGGATAGTACTGGATTATTAATTCAAATATTTTATGTTTGGATTCTAAATACTTTGTTCATGAAGTTTTTCAGCAAATAAAGACATTTTGCCACTGCATTTATGGACTTCATGCCTTTTCTTTTCTTTTTTGTCTTGATATAGTTTCTCTTATTTCATTTGGAGAATGTCAGTATAAATAATTCAGCTACATAAGGTGATTGTGAATATTTCAGACTTTAATAGAACTTGAGTGGCAAAATGTTAATGGATGTAATATCCAGTGGCTTGTGCTCAGCTGTGTGACAGCAGGATCTGGGATGTGATATTTCTTTTAGCATGACTTCTATCTTTGGTTAATCTTCACTTTGGGTTCAACACCCAACTTACACATATTGAAAGTAAATAGATGAGGAGAAGGATAAAGGAAGATGAAATTATGATCCTTTAAGAGGAAAAGGAAAATGTGAAAGTCAGGGAGACTTTTGTGAAGAAGCCCCTCTCCTGACTGATCAGCTAGTCAACCATACAGTCAGGTGAGTAATTTGTTATGCCTATTTGCACAGGGAAATTCAGTAAATTCCTGGATCAAATTTTATCCTTCACAATTGAGGTTAGAATATAGTAGAATGGCATATGTGACTAATGAATGGAAAATGAAAGCCAGCCTTTGTATCAGTGATACTATAGCACAAAATTGAGGGCAAAGTAATAGTGTGTGTGTAATAGTGTGTGTGTGTGTGTGTGTGTGTGTGTGTATGTGTGTGTGTGTTTCTTTTTCAACTTTTTTTGAACTCTGTCCTGGGTACTCTTCCTGAGTCTTTCAGGTCAAGGCTACTGCCTTACATTTCTACCTGTTGAGCCACAGTGCAATTTCCTTTTTTCTGTTGGTAAATTGGAGATAAGAGTCTCAGGAACTTTCCTGTCAGGGTTGACTTTGAACCACAATCCTCAGATCTTAGGGTCCTGAATAGGTATGATTACAGACATGAGCCAAAAGCTTACCTACTCAATGTCATGTTATTGCATTGTTTTTATAAATGCAAGTGAAGAGAAATTGCTATGTGCAGACATACACTGGAGTATGCTGAAGCCTTTTAAAATCACAAGAAGTAACAGGAAGACTTCTGAACCCATAGAAATACAATGGCATCAAATAATAATAATAATAATCCAAAAACAAGAAAGAAATTAAAACAGAAGAAATGTTCTTTCTTCAGCTTATGGGATGGTCAAGAGTAGGAAAACCCAAACTATTATAAATCATGTCAGGACTGTCAACTGAGGCTATTTTACCATCTGTTTGTGAGCGAAAAAAACATGTATCTGAGGAACTTGGTATAAAATCCCATGGATTTGGGGCTGGGAGTTTGGCCTAGTGGCAGAGTGCTTGCTTAAAATGCATAAAGACCTGGGTTCAATTCCTTGGTACCATATATATAGAAAAAGCTGCAAGTGGTTCTGTGGCTCAAGTGGTAGAGTTCAGGCCCTAAGCCCAAGCCCAGGACTGGCAAAAACATTTCCATAGTTTGACTGATTTATAAATCTGTGCAAAACTATCCATCAAGCATTTCACAGTTCTACTTCCTATATTGTATACAGATCATAGTAAGAAACATGAAATTATGAGACCTAAACTTTTAAGTAAATATCTAGAGAATAAATAAGAATGACTCAATATTTATGGAAATTCATCCTTCTCAAATAACAGTGTAATGTGTACCTGGGAAGGGGTGGAAGGATTAGGAAGCAGGCCAAGAGCATGAGGAATCATGAGGCATGTCCCTCTCTAGGACACACACATTAGATCTCTGTTGCTCCTCTTGATCACAGTGAATGTCATGGCTCTCAGGAGAGGCCCCATCCTTCTGGTGTGTCTTTCCACCTCACCTGTTAGTGTGTCTCTCTCCACTGCACCCACCAGGTCATTTGCATATTGCTCCCAGAGGAGGAGCTTCCCTGCAAGTCCCACATAAGAGCTCAGCTCTCAGCTTGCCTGCACTGAGCAGGACTGCTTCCTGTCAAAATGAGGTGCCCTGCTCAGCTCCTGGGGCTGCTCATGCTCTGCATCCCAGGTAAGAGCACAGTGGAGCTGGGGAAGGAGCTGGGGGGTGGCTGAGCTCTCTGTCCACTGCTCCCCGTGTGCTATATCCACACGTGAGGTGAGCAGATCTGCCTTCCTGGATGTACATGGAATACATGGATCTATGTGAGTGAGGAAGATTCCAGGGGGAGCAAAAATCTGTGCTCTGCTTATGACTTGATAACGGGAAGGGGTGGAAAATTCTAGAGCCCCCTTGTCTCTTACAAGTGTGTGTGTGTGTGTGTGTGTGTGTGTGTGTGTGTGTGCTTTCATCTTGTATTTAATGAACATTGTGCATAAAATGTTCATAAAAATTAAAAAATATAACTGAAATAAGAAAAGATAATTATGAAAATCACCCTTGATACTTGTAAATAACCCTGTCCTCTTGTAATTAACCCTGTGTCTCATTTTAGGAACCAGGGGAATGTTATATTGACCCAGAGTCCACTCTCTCTGCCTGTCATTCTGGGAGAGCCGGCCTCCATCTCCTGCAGGTCTAATCAGAGTCTTGTGTATAGTGATGGAAACACCTATTTGGAATGGTTCCTGCAGAAACCAGGGCAGTCTCCACAACACCTGATCTATGGGGTTTCTAATCGAGAAACTGGGATTCCAGACAGGTTCAGTGGTAGTGGATCAGGCACAGATTTCACACTGAAAATCAGCAGGGTGGAGGCTGAGGATAGTGGGGTTTACTACTGCTCACAAGGTATACATTTTCCTCCCACAGTGATACAGCCATGAACAAAAACCACCCTGGTTTGGGTGGCACAGCTATCTAATGTAATTTGTTTGTGGAGCAGTACAACAGTTTTTCTTGGTGATTGTCAGAGCAAGAAGCTTTAGAAGTCCTAACAAGTTTCAGTTGAGCTCTGGGTGCCACGAGCATCTCTGCTGCACTTCAGACATAACTGGGTAAGGCCAGGGCTTGACACAGGCAGCAGGAGAATATGTGTTTTTCATTCAGCTGCTGAGATATGATAATTCAGGTTATATTGAAGTAAATCCTCATTCTAATCGCAAATGTTTGGTATCATGTATTAATTAAATTAGACCATTACAAATTGAATAGTATTTAGTAATAGTAAGAGATGTTTTTCAAATAATTTTCTTTCTGGGCTGAGATGATGACATTTGCCAGCTTAGTATTAGTCTAAGCTATATTGTGAATTAGAGTCCAGACTGGAATACATAAAGAAATCCTGTGCAACAACAAAACAAACAAATATGGCAAATGAGTAAGTCCTCCATTTATGATTTTTTATGTCTGTATGTTGTGCTGGGAATTGAGATAATTACCACCAGTCTAGGTTCATAAGCCATGAGGGAAGGCATTAATGCAGTCTAATTCTCATGAATGAAATAATTTTCTCTGGAGAACAGTACTGAAAAAAGAGCATTGGGAAGACATCATGATCACATGATCATGAGACCCAAAAGTAGAGAGAGCTTTGGACAATGTCGAGTCCTCTCACTTATGCAGTTCTGAACAACTTGTTTGGAGCCAAACCTGGAGCAGCTGTTCATATGCACATTGTGTGCCAAGAGCCGGGGGTGTGAAAATACAAGAAGTTGGCAGTTGTCACAAATTGTTTCAAAGTCAGGGGAAACTTCCATGTGCTATCACATGGTATCCCATGTGCTATGAACAATTTGATGTGACGGAATTTGTGTGGACTTTCTCAAATACTACGTGGCTGGAGAGAAATATTCCAAAGTAATAAATACATTTCTTTGGTGGTCAAATATTATTATTTTTTCCTATCCTCCAACTTCTATTTAGCATTTACCTTCCCCATCCATAGACAGCAGAGAAGTCCACACAGCTCTTTTGTATGGAGAGATGATCAGGGATCACAAACAAAGAGACTTGAGATCTTGATAACCACTCCCATTCAATACAACATCATCAAGTGAGCTGTGAAACGCATTACTCTAAAGGAGGCCCCAGAGCCTCTGTGGTTGGTGTCATAGAGAAAGAACACACATCACCTAATGACCAGAAGACCCAGCAGCACCTGCATCACTGAGGGCACAGCAGAGACAGAGCCACAACTCATGAAAGTGATATATATTAAGGATGAATTGTGCAGCCATGAGGAAAATAACCCAGTAACTGGAAGGATTGCTACCTTGGTCCCTACACTTCCATCCTTTCTCCTCTTGAATCAGATCTGAGAAAATGCATGATAGGAAAATGGCCTGAAGGGAGATCCTGGCTTGTGAATCTCCTAAGTCAACTCATTTCTCTTTGCTCACATGTCTTTGTCTGTGTCCTGGTAAAACTTTTGCCTATGTTGGCAAATGTGCCAACTCTGAATAAAAGGATCATTTATATATTCTGGAATTTTAGATCATGAAGTCCATATTTCCTTCATTACATTCTGATATTACTAATATATCATTACAATACATACTTTCCATATTTTTGCAGTGTGAATTTCTAAAGAGTTGTTCTAAGCCCTAGTGATATTTTTACCAGGGAATGGAAATTCTTTCCATCTTAATGTAGATGATGCTTTAGAGAATGCATTTTTACTATGCCTCACTTTAAAATGAATGAAATCCTGCCACCTCTGAAGAGGACCACTCACATGACACTGTCATTTACCAAAATTAATCTTATTTCTATATTATAGCTACAACCATTTTTGGAATATGCACTAGTTTCTGATATAACTGATGGGCAAAACTATTGGAACAAGTTAGTTTTTTTGCAATTACATATCATGTCATTCACAGTAAAAGCATATTTAAATCATCAGGAGAACAATTTGTTTACTCAGCCTATTTCATCACAAAGAAATATATTCTATTTTCAGTTTCATTGTGTATTTCTGCAGGAAAAAATAAAAGTGAAGTATCTATGAAGTGTGTGGTAAAAGGAATCTTTTTTATTGTAATGTATAAAGGGGTTACAGTTATATTCACCAGATAGCAGATGAATTACTTCTCACACATTGATATCCGTTCTCATATTTTTGTCCCCATTTCCCTGCTCCACCCCTCCCAATCACTTTGTTTCCTCCCTTCCCTTTCCTATTTCAAATAAACAACTAACTGAATATACAATGTGCCAGGTGACAAAGTCAGATACTGTAACAATATGAGAGTAACCAAAGGGCAAAAAATGAGAAGAGAAATAATATAGTACATTAAGAACAACTAACATACAAGATACAGCTCTGGTTTCCATAACCTAGAGATCCTTTCATTTGGTCTCATCCTGTATGTCCTTATGTACCTAGGTTTTGCACTATTGTAATCCTCTGCTAGGAGAGTCCTAGGTGTGTACTAATTTATTACAATTGAGGAAAACCATTGAGCCTATGTTCCATTGGGTCTGGCTTACTTCACTTAATATGATTTGTTTCCAAGTCTTTCTATTTCCTTACAAATGGAGCAACATCATTCTTTCTGATGGCAGCATAGAATTCCTTTGTGTATAAGAACCACATCTTCTTCATCCATTCATTTACTGAGAGGCACCTGGGTTGGTTCCATATTTTAGCTATGGTAAACAATGCTTCAATAAATATTGTTGTGCCAATGTTCATTGCAGCATTATTCACCATAGCAAAGATATGGAACCAACCTAGATGTCCCTCAGTTGATGAGTGGATCAACAAGATGTGGTATGTGTACACAATGGAATTCCATGCCACTGTCAGAAAAAACGACATCGCCCCATTTGTTCAGAAATGGAAAGACTTAGAAAAAATCATATTAAGTGAAGTAAGCCAGACTCAAAGGAACTTAGGCTCAATGGTTTCCCTCATTTGTCATAATCATTAGAAACCTTGGGCTTTCATAGCAGAGATTTGCAATAGAGCAAAACTTTGATACATAAGGCCATATAGTATGAAGCTAATTGAAAGGACCTCCAGGATATTGAAACAAAATCCATATAATGAATGATTGTTGTCCTTAATGTACTATATTAACTCTCATCTCTTTTGCTGTCCCTTGGTTATCTCATATAGTTACAGTATCTCACTTTGTTATCTGATATATTGGATATATTTGTATTTGGTTATTTGAAATTGGATAGGGAAGGGGGGAAAACCAAGAGAGGGGTTGGGGTAAGAGTAATGGGGACCAAGACATGTGAAAGGGTATCAATGTATGTCAATTAATGCACCTTCTATCTGGCAAATATCATGTAATCCTTTTATTAATTACAATAAAAATATTAAAAAAATAAGATAAACATTGTTGTGCTTGTGGCTTTAGCATGTCCTTTTTTACGGACTATTGGGTCATACGGGAGTTCTATGTTAGTCTTTTGAGGAACTGCCATACTGCTTTCCATAGTGGTTGAATGAGTTTACATTCCCACCAAAAATAGAGTAGCGATCCCTTCTGGCCAAATCTCCACTGGAATCTGTTGTTATTAGATTTCTTGATAATGGCCGCTCTAACTGGAGTGAGGTAGAATCTCAATGCTGTTTTGATTTGGCAGTATGACTCTTTAAAATTTATATTTATACAGTCATTCATGTTATAGATGAGAGACCTGTGCTCACATCTCTGGGCTGGACACTCTCTGGAACCCTGAACAGTGGGACAACCCAAAGTACAATCTCCTAAGTTAGGCTGTATACTCAGTGCAGCATCAGCGGCTGCAAGGCCCAGAAGACAAGAGGAAAACAGATTTGGCTCAGGTGGAAAGGGCTGCAGACATGGAAAGTCATGGAAAGCCGTAGTCACAAGCCCCCTCATGAAAAAGAGGAACCAAACCCTGGCCTACACAACCTGGTAACCTCTCCTTCCCTCTGTATTAAGAGTCCATCTTGAGTAAGTGTTAGTAGGAAGAATCTGAAAAGTACTCCTTAAGGCCCAGGATAATACCATGAATTCATAAACTGCTTGTAATTGGTAGCTCCTGGGCACAACAACTAAAATGGAGTAAAAATAAACAACTATAATTCACTATTTACACAAAAATAACCAAAATGTTAAACACAGAAACAACATACCACATCACTAGAAATATTAATTTCATCTTTCAGTGTTCCAGCTAAAGACACATATCTTTCCAACTAGGAGCATACACACCTTGTAACAACACTGGAGACTTATGGTATGTATGTATGCATATATATGAACATGTGTGTGCATGAAGGACATGTGTGTGTGTGTGTGTGTGTGTGAGAGAGAGAGAGAGAGAGAGAGAGAGAGAGAGAGAGAGAGAGAGAGAGAGAGAGAGAGAGAGAGAGAGAGAATATGAGACGGGTTCTGATGGACAGAGTGACTGAGATGAGTGTAAAGAGGGACTGTGTTTGTATTTGGGGAGGGAATCCAGTAGGAGAGGGAGAGGAAAGAAGAAGGTGATTGGGTCGATGTAACTGGAGTAAAGTGTATGAATGAAATCAGTATAGAAATCATGTTTGTTGGGGCCTGACCTTCATCTCTGAGGCCTGATTCTGGCTTAGTGGCCATTAAAGGGCTTTGGCCAGGCATTCGCTCCTTGCATACCTCTCTTAAGGCATCTCTGTGTACATGACTCAACTGAGCCCCCAGCAGCAGAGCAGGTCTCGCAGCAGCACAGGTCTTGCACACTTTCCTGCACTTGTCCCGCCCAGTACCTAAAAGTTTGCCCCGGACGCTTAGTGATAGCAAGGTGGCCCTCTTCCTATTGGCTAGCTTCCCAGTTCCCACCTTCTCTTTCTCCAACAGTATATAACTAATTTCATGATCTTTACCATCTCACCTGGCTCCAAGGGACTTCAGGCTGGCCCTGGGTGTCCCTCCCCATTCCCGTGTTGCTCCACAGTAGCAACAGAGGTTAATGCAATCTGGAGGGGTAAACATAGGCAAATAAATTGTAATTATATATGAAAGTATAATAATGAAGTTCTTTTGGAAAAGTGATATATGCTAAGGAAACTGTAACTGCATTGAAAATGACAGAAGAGGTGGGAGGAAGAAGGATTAGTAAAATCTGGTTTCTATTACCTTACAAGGTGTAGTATCAGAAAATGAACACTAGATGGCAGACCTCACTTTGCATACACAAGTCCATTGGAGAAATAAGAGAAATATGCCTGCTACCACCAGCAATGACCACCAGAACGCTGAACAGAGTATTAACCCAAAAACAAGAACTCACAGTAAGGCAGTGCCTCCTAGCAGGATGGATTTTGGGGGCAAAGCCGCTGCCCTTGCTGGTTCTGAGACTAGAAGCCTGACATAGCCTCTCTCCCTTGTCTTCTCTGTGGCACCAAGACATTCTCAAGGGAAGGAGTTTTGTCCCCCAGTGTGCATGTAAACGGAGAAGTGACCTGCAAGAAGAAATGAATGTTAGAAAGAAAGAGTGAGGGCTCAGTAGATGATTAGATCAACAAGATGTGGTGTTTATATACAATTCTATGCTGCCATCAAAAGAATGACATTGCCCCATTTGTAAGGAAATGGAAAGACTTGGAAAAAAAACATATTAAGTGAAGAAAACCAGACCCAAAGGAACATAGGCTCAATGGTTTTCCTCAATTTTAGTAAATTAGTACACACCTAGGATTCTACAAGCAGAGGGGAACACAATAGTGCAAAAACTAGGTAGATAAGGTCATATGGGGTGAGACCAAATGAAAGGATCTCTAGGTTTGGAAACAAGAGCTGTATCTTATATGACTGTTGTTCTTAATGTACTATGTTATTTCTCTTCTCTTGTGTTGCCCTTTGATAAATCTCATATTGTTACTGTATCTGACTTTGTTATCTGGTATATTTTATATATGTTTATTTGTTTATTTGAAATAGGAAAGGGAAGGGGGATAACAAGATGATGGGGAAAGGTGTAGAGAGGGAAATGGGGACAAAAACATGAGAAGGAGTATCAATGTGTGAGAAGTAATGCACCCACTACCTGGGAATACCTGTAACCTCTCTATACATTACCCCACAATAAAAAATAAATTTTAATAAAGGAGGGGAAAGGGAAATGCTGTGAAAAAACCCCAATACACATGCCAAGACTGAAGAAAATTTAGTAATGGCGTGGTTTGAGACTGATGGGAGAAAATGATGAAAGGGGTGATATTGAAAAAGACGCATTATATTCATAAACTACTTCGTTGAATGGCAACTCCAGTGTATGCCCCTGAAAGGATAATTTTAAAAGAGAGTTAGTGTAGGGAAATGCAAAATCCTCACCTCCATTGTCATTAGAAGAAGCTCTGTCTCTAGCCCTCCTAACAGGCACCAAGCCCATGAGGACATAGAAATTAGGTGAGTCAGAACATTTGCCTCTTGGATTTCCTCAACCTCCTGAACTTTGTTAGAAAAAAATGCTTGTTTGTTCCACCAAATTTAGTTCCATATGGCAGACAAGCCAAACATCAAACCAACTCTATCTGAGCAGGATCAGCTTTAGGAGTTGGCTTAGGGACATGGATCTCTAACCTTGTTTCTCTCCATTCTGCAGCTTTGATCTTGGTAAGAAAGGATGGCTCGTGCTCCAACCCCAGTGTATGTGTGCATTGAGCATGAATGTGTCCTTGTGAATGAAGGCATTTGCCTGATTGGTTATCTGAACAGAACTATATTCTCTGAACAGAACTATATTCCCTAAACTGCCTGCTTGGTCAGTATTGATTTTTGTTCTCACACTTAGATGTGAGTGAACACAACTAATGTGGACCTTGTCTCCAGCCTTTCACCTTGCTCCCCAGGTGGAGGGTGATCTGCAAGAAGATTAACAATATGCTGTTTAGAAACCAAGCTTGGTCATTCTTGGAAAAGAGGGAGATACGGCCTGTTTCCCCTTGTAAGGAGGAGCTGGGAGCTGGCGCTCTCTGCCAGGTTTCATGGGACCTAGGACTAGGATTTTAGAGGAAATCATGACTGCCGATATAAGAGTTTTGACCATTTCATGTTCACTTTGTAAAGTGTAATCACACCTGTCAATGTTCACAATTCCACAGACATGTAGTGAAGTGATTAAGGACAGGTGAGAAAGGTGAGGGAAGAAGGGGGACCTGCAGACCTGCAGCCATGAAGGGAACATGTGCACACACCAGTTATGGGAGGTGAGAAGGGGTTGCAGGGCCAGTGCTGTCCCCAGCAGGTCCCCAGAATCCTCTGCATTGATCAGGTCACTGCTTGTCCTCAAGGGCACAGACTGGGACCTGAGCTTCCTCACTCTCAGGCTAAGAATGAGGAAGAGCTGATTGGTTATTAGTTTTCCCTAGATATCTTTCTTAGTGTCATAAATTAAAATGATAAGTTATATAATTAAGATTTAGTCTATGAATGTATTAATTTAATAGGCAATTGACTGCATTCATTCCCTTGTGAAGTGTCCTCTCTGAACTGACAGCACAGACTCCAGGGGATTTAAGGCTCTGTTCTGGGACCCTGCTGACTCTCCTCATCACCCAGCCCCTCAGGAGCAGGGACCAGAGTGCACTTCCCTCTTACCAGGAAGCATCATAGAAAGGACTCCTGGTCTCCCTCTATTCCCAGGTCTTTAGAATCATCTCAGCCAGGAGCTCCTCCCCTCACCACACACAATTCTGGGTTGAGAATATGGCTCCTAACTATTCCATGTATGCCATTGCTTAAAGTCCATGAGGACTTGGAATTCGAAAGCCACATGTCCACACGAGCTGAAGGCAGCCTTGGAACATAGATCATGAGAATTCATTGTGTTATCATTAGGGTGTGGTGGCTTTCAAATCCACTTGGTGTCTCTTTTTATCATATATTTTTATTGTAATTAATAGAAGAGTTACATTATATTCGCCAGATAGATGGTGCATTAATTCACATACGTTGATACCCTTTCTCATGTCTTGGTTCCCATTTCCTTGTCCCCCACCCCTACCACTCATCTTGTTTTCAGCCCTTCCCTATCCTATTTCAAATAACTAAATACACATATATCCAATATATCAGATAACAGTGAGATACTGTAACAATATGAGATAACCAAGGGACAGCAAAAGAAATGAGAGATAACATAGTACATTAAGGACAAAAATAACTCATTATATGGCTTTTGTTTCTATATCCTAGAGGTCCTTGCATTTAGCGTCATACTATATGGCCTATGTATCTAGGTTTTGCTCTATTGCAAGTCTCTGCTATGAGAGCCCAAGGTTTCTACTGATTATGACAAATGAGGGAAACCATTGAGCCTATGTTCCTTTGAGTCTGGCTTACTTCACTTAATATGATTTTTTCTAAGTCTTTCTGCACCTGCAGAGAACTAAAGTTGGATCCTTCTTTGTCACCCTGCACTAGAATTAACTCCAAATGGATCAAAGACCTCGAGGTAAAAGCTGGCACACTGAAAATTTACACGAAGGAATAGGAGATACACTAGGCCTACTTGGCACAGGTCAAAACTTTAATAAGGACCAAGAATCACAACAAATCAGAGAAAGGCTGGATAAGTGGGACTGAATTAAACTTCTGAGCTTTTGTATGGCAAAGGATATGGCTAATAAATTAATTAGGAAGCCTACAGAATGGGAGAAGATCTTCACTTGGAGTTTCTTTATGTCCTATTAATAAGTCCAATAGAATTTTAGGAGGCCTTCCCACCTACACAGCGGTCAGCTGCCTTCTCCTTGCTCTATGTAGAAATAACTTTGCCCTAGTGCATTGTAGAGAGACCATGTAAGACATTTAAAAGTGAAATTTTAAGAGATGTAAAAGGATTATTATAACTTTTAATTAGGATGTTAATTCCTCAAAATAGGAGGGAAGGAAAACATTTTAAAATGCTTCCTGGGACAGTTATTTTAGCATGTATTCCAGAAAGTCTTAATGTGTTAGAAGGTGGACATATTCAAATCAAGATGCAGTTCATAAAAGGAAGGGAACTGAAGAGGTCTGTGATCAGACACTGGTTTATCATTGTGCTCATGGCCTCTGAGAAGCAGTGCTCTCTTCATGTCCCCAGAGCAACATCCTGGAATTTTAATGTCATGTAGTATTATGGGTACTGTGCTCATCTGTCCCCAAATGGGACATCCTGCATTATGGGATGGAGTCTGTTGCCACCTGCTACCCTCCATGTGGGGAATGCCTCTTCACTTGAACTTAGAGTCACTGCCTGCAGTCCCTTGCCTCTACTTCCCCATGTTGAATGTGTATGCATTTGATTCCTCCATGGCCTAAACAGTCACTAGAAACTGCTTTATTCCTGATCAATGCTAGCTCACTGCTAGCCACCCAGCTAGCTGAAATCTGAGTATGGTGGTTGGAAGCCAGCCTAGCATGAGAGACAATGAGTCTTTTATTTCCAGTGAAGAGCCCAAAGACTGGAAGTGAAGCTGTGGCTCATGAGGAAGAACACTGGCCTTGAGCACAAAACTCAGGGAAGTTCTTTGTTGCTCCTCTCCTCTCCGGGGCAGCAACACGGGAACGGGGAGGGACACACAGGGCCGGCCTGTAGTCCCCCGGGAGCCGAGCGAGATGGTAAGTGTCGAAGACCCAGCCCTCCCCCAATCACCGGGGAAGAAAAAACCACGCTGAGTCAGAAGCAGTGTTAACCATGAAAGCGCATCAGATCTCTCTGCTGATCTCTGCTGATCTCTCGTTCTCTCTGATGCTCTCCCCCTTTATTGCATCAGACAATTAGTTATATACTGTTAGGGTAGGAGAAGGTGGGCACTGGGAAGCTAGCCAATAGGAAGAGGGCCTCTGTGCTACCACTAAGTGTCTGGGTGGGGCTTTCAGGTAGTGGGCAGGACAGGTGCAGGAAAGTGCTCGAGACTTTAGCTGCTGTGAGACCCGCGAAACTGCGGGGGATTCAATCGAGTCACGTACACAGAGATGCCTTAAGAGAGGTATGCAAAGGACCGAATGCCTAGACAAAGCCCTTTAATTGCAGCTGAGCCAGAATCAGGCTTCAGGGATGGAGGCTAGGCCCCAACAGTTCTTGGCTAACTGGATTCTAGCTCCAGGCCCAGCACACATAAGTTGCTTTACTTTGGGGAGGGGAGTGTAGCCTAGTGGGTAGAGTGTTTGTCTAGGCATGCACAAAGCACTCCATTCAATTTCTTGGTATCACATATACAGAAAAAGTTGGAAATGGTTCTATGGCTGAAGTGGTAGAGCACTAGCTTTGAGAAAGCCCAAGGACAGTGCCCAGCCCCTAAGTGCAAATGCTGGGACTGGTAAAAAAAAAAAAAAAAGAAAGAACAAAGAAGAAAAATTGCTTTACTTAGTACCGGAAAGATACAATTAATAAAGAACTATGCTTGCTTAAGGAACACTGTGAAGTTAGAGAAGAATGGAATCCTTGGATTAGAGGATACCTCAGCTTCCATTAGTTGACACAAATGTCATCCAAAAGCTTAATAAATATCTGGTATGGAAACATGTAAGACACACAAAGCTGGATGGCATGGCAGGACATGATTTTTCCTAAGAATTGATGGGAAATGCCTGATGTGAAGTATCCTAAAGGTAGGTGATGGGTAAGAGGAGTAGAAAATAGTCTTCTATCTACTATATAGCTATCCCGAGAGTCATAAATTCATACTTAGTAATTAAAATGTATTTTTAATATATTTTTATTGTAATTAATAGAAGGGTTACATGATATTTGCCAGATAAATGATGCATTAATTCCCATAAATTGATACCCTTTCACATGTCTTGGTCCCCATTTCCCTCCCCCCTTGCCCCACCCCTCATCTTGTTTTCCCCTGTTCCCTATCCAATTTCAGATAACCAAATACAAATATATCAGATATATCAGGTAACAAAGAGAGATAGTGTAATGATATGAGATAACCAAGGAACACTAGAAGTGATGAGAGATAACATAGTACCTTAAGAACAACAATCATTAATTATATGGCTTAAGTTTACATCATATTTTAAATGACAAGTTTAACAAACAATTGTTCAAGGAGGGAATCTCTAATTACATTCTCTGGGACTTAGTATTTAGAACTTAATCAAAATTAGGCTAACGGTTTGTATGTCATAGAAACATATCAATTTATGAAATAAAACATTATGATTATAGAGTCATAGGTCTTTTTGTCTATATAGTTATGTTTGTATTTCCATTACCATGTCCATAGCTTTGGGTATGCAGTTATTGTACACGTTGCATTTAATAACCGCATATTAAGGATACCATGCGCCTTTTGTTCCTTAGGTCTTGACTTGTCAAATGCCTTCTCCGCGTCCAGAGAAATTATCATATGATTCTTATCCTTAGCTCTATTGATATGATGTATTACATTGATTGATTTGCAAATATTAAACCAGCCTTGCATTTGTGGGATGAAGCCCACTTGATCATAGTGTATGATTTTTTAAATTTGTTTCTGGATTCTGTTGGCTAATATTTTATTGAGGAGTTTTGCATCTGTGTTCATTAGAGAGATAGGTCTGTAGTTTTCTTTTTTTGTTGGGTCTTTCCCTGGTTTGGGGATGAGAGTAATATTAGCTTCATAAAATGAGTTTGGTATTGCTCCTTCTATTTCTATTTCTCAGAAGAGTTTCAAGAGTATAGGTGTTATTTCATCTTTAAATGTCTTGTAGAATTCCGCAGTGAAACCATCTGGACCTGGGCTATTTTTGGTTGGCATTTCCCTGATTGCGTCCACAATTTCGTTGTAAGAAATTGGTCTGTTCATTTTGTTTACCTCATCGTTGTTCAGTGTGGGTAGCCTATATTTATTTAAGAAATCATCCATTTCTACTAGATTTTCTTGTTTCTTTGAATATAGGCCCTGGTAGTACCTATTCATTATGGACTGGATTTCTTGGGAATCAGTTGTGAATGTTCCCGTGGGGTCTCTAATCTTGTTTATTTGAGTCTCCCCTTTCCTTTTTTTGATTAATCTTGCCAAGGGTCTGTCAATTTTGTTGACTCTTTCAAGAACCAACTTTTTGATTTATCATTTTTTTGTATAATAGATCTTATTTCAATCTCTGAAATTTCTGATTTTATTTTTGTTATTTCTGTCCTTCTAGCTGTTTTAAAATTAACTTTTTCTTGCTCCTCTAGGTGCTTCATTTTTTTAAGGTTATTTACATGCTCTTCTTCTGTCTTTTTAATATGTGCTCCTAGTGCGATAAATTTGCCTCTTAGAACTGCCTTTGCTGTGTCCCATAAGTACCTCTGTGATGTTTACTGATTTTCATTACATTCCAGGAAGTTTATAATTTCATTTCTGATCTGATCTGTTACCCAGTGGTTATTCAGAAGTGTGTTGTTCAGTTTCCATGTGATTGAATGTTTTTTGACTTTGACTGCATTGTTCAGAATTAGTCTGACTCCACTGTGGTCTGATAGGATGCATGGGATTATATCAGACCTCTTCTATCTGCTTAAGTTTTCTGTATCAACTATTATATGATCTATTTTGGAGTGTGTTCCATGTGCTGGTGAGAAAAATGTAAAAAGTTTTGCCGTTGGGTGGAAGACTCTGTGTATATCTGTTAAGCCCAACTGGGCTATGGTGTCGTTTAAGTCGATGGTGTCTTTCCTTAATTTTTGTTGAGTTGACCTGTCATTTGTTGAGAGTGGTGTATTGAGGTCTCCCACTGTGATTGTGTTTGAGTCTATCTTGTTCTGTAGTTCTAAAAGAGTTTGTTTGACAAATTTGGGTGCTCCCGTGTTGGGGGAGTAGATATTTATAACTGTAATATTATGGGCATGGATTGTACCCTTTACTAATATATAATGACCGTCTCTATCTTTATGTATTGTTTTTACTGAGAAGTTAATTTTATCAGAGATTAAGACTGCTACTCCTGCTTTTTTGCATGGTGCATTGGAGTGGAAAATTCGTTTCCAGCCTTTCACTTGGAATTTGTTTCTGTCTTTGGCAGTGAGGTGGGTCTCTTGGAGGCAACATATGGATGGGTGGTGTTTCTTAACTTGTCTGCTGCTCTGTGTCTTTTGATTGGATTGTTCATCCTGTTCACGTTTAGGGAGATTATGGAGAACTGGTCAGTGTCCATTGTTGTTATTTATTTTTACTTCTAAGTTTCTTTCTCTTTTTTCCCCTTTTGTGTTTAGTGAATTATAGATGTTTGCTTCTTGATGGGGGTTCTTGATGTTGTACAATTTGTTCTCGATTAATTAGTATTCTTTGTAATGCTGGTTTAGTGTGCATGTATTCATAAAGCTTCTCTTTGGAGTGAAATATTCTTGTTTCTCCCTCAAATGTAAATGCTAGTTTTGCTGGCTATATCAGTCTGGGTTGGCAGGTGTTGGTCTTCAGGACATCAATGATGTTTTTCCAAGCTTTTCTTGCATTTAGGGTTTGCGTGGAAAGATCTGTTGTAATTCGAATGTTCTTCCCATTATAATATAGCTCCTTCTTTGTTTTTACAGCATTTAAGATCAATTCCTTGGTATTCGGGTCTAATGTCTTTACTATGATATGTCTAGGTGAGTTTCTTCTAGGATCTTGACTGCTTGGGTTCCTGAAACGTTCAATAATGTGAGTATTTTCCCTTTTGAAGTTGGGGGGGTTCTCTGCTATGATTTTGGTGAATAAAGGTTGCATTCCTTTGTCCTGAAATTTGGCCCTCTCATCAATCCCTATTATATGAAGATTAGACTTCTTTGCTGCATCTGCCAGTTCCTGGAGCTCTCTCTGGTAGATTCTGACTGATTTTCCCACCTGGTGGGTGCTAAGACCCAGCACCCCACCAAGGGAGGCAGAGGTGTCCCAGTCCCCACCTGCCCACCAGGTTCCTCTCCCAGGCCTCTGACTGGAGACTGACAGGGGGGCTATGCCAAGACCCAGCACCCCACCAGGGGAGGCGGGGTGTCCCAGCTCCCACCCGCTCACCTGGTTCCTCTCCCAGGCCACTGGGTCTGGAGAGTGGGGAGTGCTGCTTCCCTGCCTCACAACACTGGGTGGGGTGTACGGGACAATAGGAGCCAACATCTGTCCCCCTCAAATCTTGAGCCCGGCATTCTCCAGCTGGGAATCCTGAGCAAGACAGCACCAAGGGGCCCCCCCACAGTCACAGACTCTCTGACAAAGCAGCAGGGAACTGAAGGCCCGACCAGCAGCCAAGCTCGCCTTCAGAGAATCAAAAAGGCGCAGCTCCACACTTGGAGTGCAGGTCCTCAGCTGGGTCCCGCCCCTGGGAACAGAGTGGACAGCTGCAGGTCCTGCTAAGAGCCCCTGGAAACTTCCAAACCCCAGACCCTTGGCCGGGGGCCCGCCTCTAGAAACAGCACAGGAAAACCAACCATCCGCCCAGCATGCTGAGACTGAAGCTCACAGATCCATCCCACGGCCCACTGTGAGGCCACTGGCTGGGCTGAGAGCTAGTCCTACAGCAGCACACAGCCTCTGGGAATCGACCGAACACCTGCAAAAACTGCAAACTCTGACATAGTCAGCAGAGGAATCAATTTGGCTGAGAACCACAGGTATTCATATATTCCCAGAACCACGGTCCCAATCAAAGCAAAGACCGCTACCTACTAACCACAGAGTGAACTACAACAACAGTTCTCGATGCCGAGGAGAGCCCAAAGAAGAATCACGACATACATAAATAATCAAAGTCCCACGCAAAGCCCAAAATGCAAGAAGAGCGAAGGGACGAGAGAGATGTCACCATCCCAAGAAATGACACCTGAAGAGACACGAAACATGACCCTATTCAAGGAGATGATTGTGAACATGACTAAAGAGATTAAAACAGAATTCCAAAAACAATTCCAGGAACATAAGCAGGAAATCTCCAAAGAGCTCCTTGAATTCAAAAGAGAAATGGAAGAAAAGATTAATACCCTCACAGCAGACATGATCAGCTCAGTGTCCACCTGTCAAACTCCAGTCATTGGCCTGGGGGAAGGGGGCCTCTGCATTCATCTGTGGGTGCTGCACTGTGTTGGAGAATCCTTCACTCCCCTCAGATCTCCACCACCGCTTGTGGTCCGCGTCTTAGTTCTGCTGCTTGCTGTTCTGGTTCCGCGTCTGGGTTCCACTGCTTCTGTGGCTTGCTGACCTGGTTCTATGCTGGTTTCTGTGGGTTGGGGCTGCCTGGCTGGCTCCCTCTGCCGCCGCTTCCGCTGCAGCTTTTCTTGGCTCAGAGGGGTCCTCGCATTCCGAGTTCTTTGAGAAAGTTGGATATGAGCTTTATCTGGATTTCTTTTCCAGTTCGGATCCTTCTCTGTTGCTTCTTGAGTTTGTTGTTGTGGATTTCTTAAGGTAATTGATTCGTGGAACTCCCTCTTTTTGTGAGAGAGAGCTAGGAAGCATCCCTATTGTCTAGGCGCCATCTTCCTCCCCCTTCTAAAATGTATTTTTATAAATAGAAATACATATGTAAAAGAGGAGTTGGATTGGGAGGGATTGAGTTGAAAGCTCACATAGATCAAGATGCTTTGCATTCATAAACTGACATGTTTAATAGTAACTCTTTTGTACAACTACGTGTAGATTATATAAATAGAATTAAAAAAAAAAACTTCCATCCAGTTTTCAATTGTCCACTATCTCATCTCTGTCCACCTATTTCTTTTTAGGTTGTAGAAGGAGAGGATTGAGTCTCTTCAGGCTTCTATCTCATAGGAGATTAGAAGAGATCTCATCTCATTCAGAATATGCTCAAAAAAACAAAGAGGAGAGGACTGCTGGGAAATGCACTTTCTGAAGAGACTGTGATGAGAGGGGTTCACAGCTGATGACTTAGTGAGGCTCAACTCTCAGAATATATCCAGGAAGGCTTTGTTCAAGGCTGTGTTTAAATGTGTCTCTTCTTGTCAGCAATTTGCAATCATAGCAATAGCTTCAGTTAGTCTCAATCAAAGGACAATGTGGTATTTGCATTAAATATGTTAGTGACACAAAGGATACAAACCCATGGATGCAATATTATTTTCTTCCCTACTCAGAATGTGTCTAGAACTCAGAATCATCATCGGTATCCCTGAGAGTATATTATGAATTAAAATTTTTTAAAAATCACCTTAGATCTAATGATGATGAATCCTCACTGATTCTTCAGAAATCTGAAGGAAATATCTCAAGATTTAATTACCTGCTTAGGTGATGAGTATTGGGGTAGAGAGAGGCTTTTTATTCCCCAATCGGCCCACTAAAGAGCATTCCTCTTTGAACTACTTTCAACACACACACACACACACACACACACACACACACACACACACACACACACCAGTCCTTTCTTTGAACAAAATAATTGACCTAAGTTTGGAATAAGAATTTTCTCCTACATGCAGTGGAGTCTGCCTCTCTGCAGGTGAAGCCTGCGTTGTCTGTCAAAAAATAGGATGTGGTAATGAAAAGAGAACCAGCCCCAGGTTGCACAGGCCTAGCATATGCATTTCTTACTTTATAGGAAGGGCCTATGATGAGAACAGCCTCACTCCATGAGAGACCCCACAACCCTGGGGATGGCAGGACTCCAATGATCTCATCCCTTCCCACAAGGCACCTCTTCAGATGGCCACGTGGAGTCTTCTGAACATCAGCACAGCCTCCTCCCCCCGTGACCATTCTTCCCAGGCCTTGTTCAGCCACACAATAGAGCCAGCATCCTGGGAGATAAGAAGTAGAGGCTGTGACAAATGACTAGAGACTGGTAAATTAGCGTGATATGGAGACGTTTAAAGTTTTTATAGTAATTTAAGCCAAGCAGAACCATATACATGTATTTATTTGTCTTTAAAAGTTTACAGAAATTGGCCAGGAGTTTGGCCTAGTGGTAAAGTGCTTGCCAAGCATGCACGAAGACCCTGGTTCAATGCCTCAGTATCACATACATAGGAAAAAAAAGTGGTGTTGTGGTTCAAGTCATAGAGCCCTAGCCTTGAGAAAGCCCAAAGACAGTGCTTTTGAAAGTGTGCAGCCCCTTGTAAAATACAACCCAAACCCCAAACCAAAAAATAAGACAACACAAAACAAAAAAATTACAGAAGAAGATCTAAAATCTGTGCATGTATCACTGGAACTCACCTTGAAGCACTATCCGCATTCCATTATTCTCCAAAAGGAAGCTTTCAGAATTTCTGTGATTAATTTGCTATACAAATGCAATGTGGATGAATGACAGGATATTTACTTAATTTGAAAACTTCTTACATTGAATATACACTCACATTTTCAGGTATAAGCATTTTCTCTTACCATATAAAAGCATTTAGATCACTATTAGTTAGAGAAGATTGTGTTCTTCCTGTCAATGCATCAGCTAAGTCTTAATAGGAATTTTCTTTGGAAATAGAGCTTCCCTGAACAGGCAAGTTGGTAATTAAAGGTATCAAATGCCTCTTCATCTAGCTCAACTCTATGCTTGGACTAGTCCACACCATGAGGATCTGTGCTGCAGCTGTGGGCACCATGTGTTTCTCTAGACTAGCCCAGTGAGTGCAGGAGAGCCTGGCATTGCATCCATTACTTTCCTACAGGCTATCCTTGACATGACCCTGCATAGCTTCAGTTGTCTAATGTTGATTTAGGTTAGTAGGGCTGCGTGTACCCTGTCTTCCCATAGGGCAAGACCTTCAGAGTGGGGTCCATCTTCCCAGTGATTCAGGCCTCCTGGGTTTTATTGGTTGTCACCAAGCACAGAACACTTCTGATGTCACCTTCCTCAGAAGAGCAGGCCTCACCCTCCCTTGGCTCTTCTCACTCTGTTGCCCCCACCTGGATATTTGCATACTGCTCCCTAGGGAGGAACTTGCTCTCCAATTCTGAGATAAAGGCTCAGCTATGAACTTGCCTTGACCAGTGAAGACTCCTCATTTCACTCTTAGAAATGAAGACCTTCTCTCAGCTCCTGTGGCTGTTAATGCTCTGGATCCCTGGTAAGGACAAACGGAGATGAGGAGTGAGAGTGGGTGGAAGGATGAGCTTTCAGGGCCCCGCTGAGTATTATCTAAGTGTCAGATGCACAGGTGTTATTATGTTTGAAGGAGCAATTGAGGTTTAGGTCTGAGAGATTGAGGAATATTCCAGAAGGAGCAGGAAATTGGACTTGGGTTAAGACCCTGCCAGATGACTATACAGTGAATCCTAGAGACCCATTTATACTTCAAAATATCTCTATTTTTTAATATTCAATATTTTAGATTATGAATCATTATGAAGTTTAAATAATACACAGTATATATCAAATTACAAATAATAGTCCTATGTACTTCTACGTCTGTGAATAAACTTGCCCTTCTGTCTTACTTTAATTTCAGGATCTGGTGGAGATGTTGTGCTGTCCCAGACTCCAAGATCCCTGCCTGTCTCCCTCGGAGAAACGGTCTCCCTATCCTGCACGTCTAGTCAGAGTCTCAAACATGGCAATGGAAACACCTACCTGCATTGGTTACAGCAGAAGCCAGGCCAGTCTCCACAATCCCTCATCTATATGGTTTCCAACCGACATTCTGGAGTCTCAGACAGATATAGTGGCAGTGGATCAGACAAAGATTTCACACTGACAATCGGCAGGGTTGAGGCTGGGGATGCTGGAATTTATTTCTGCGCTCAAAGTACACATGCTCCTCCCACAGTGATACAGCCCTGAACAAAAACCCCTGTCTGGCTGGGTGATCTGTCTTCATGGGTTGCTGGTCTGGAGAGCAGCAGAGCAGAGAGTCTGAGTCTACCTAGGAGGCAGCTATTTTGGCCAATGTAAGAATGACCCTGAGTAGAGATAGGTATTATGAGAACAGGATATGACTGCATTCAATCTACAAACTCCAGGACATCATCCTTGAAAGTACAATGACCAGAAAATTTCAGATGTGCCATTTAGCATTGATTGGACAAAAATGTTTGTCTCTCATATAATATGAGAGCTAAGCAGTAATATAAGAATGAAATATCTTCTGTGAGTTCATTCCCTAGATAATAAAACTTAACATACTCCCATCAAGCACATGGTCCTGGCCCACAACTGTAGTAAACAGGGTCCTTTGTGTTCAGAAGCTGCAATCCCATGTGTGCATTTCTTACCTCTGCCCTGTGGGCTCTCCTAACCCTGCCTGACCTTTGAGTCCTTAGTAGAGTTTAATCAGTGACTTTTGGTCAGATAAGCTTTCCTCAGTTATAGTTCTGCATGCTGTACACTGGTCTCTGGCCTTCCATGTCCAGGGTGTCTGGGTCTAGTTAAGACAGTGAAGTGTGGTAAAGCCCTGTGACAGTGTCCATAGGTCCCAGAAGTCTGAGACTGAGCCCCTGTTCAATGGGCACTGCATTCATAGGTCTATACGGCCAACCTGTGTGACTTGATTTGAAAATTCATGGCATGATGGCATCAATAATACTTAATTGAAGTTAGCATCTATTTCTATCACCTTCGACACTGAACTATGCCAATGCACTCCCTAGCATTTGGGAGATCCTCTGGCCATCATCAGAGTCCTATGTGCATGTGCCCCAGTGGTGTAAACTGTTCCACTGTGATTCTCTCCAATCCATCTTGGAAACAAAAGGATGAAAGAAGAGAAGCTCTAAGCACACGATGATATCCTTCATAAACAAAATATAGGTCTAGAATATATATGAACAAATGGAATTCTTTTCAGTCACTAAAGACAGGTATTGTAAACTTTATCCACAATTGTAGCACTCTGTAGAATGCTTGTCAGAACCACCTCAAAACCCGATTAAATTCAATTCAGATTAAAAACAAATGATAGTCTAAACCACCTTTGTGCAGGCATGTCACCCATGTTTAGAAAGGCACCCTTCTGCTCTCTAATTCTCATTGAGGCTCTCATTGTGCAAGTCTGTGGGTCACCAGAAGAGAAAGAGGAAGTGATCACTGAGCTTGCAGCATGGTGCAAATGCTGGGTGATGAACAATCATGTGTCATCACTATTTCCCATCTCAGATATTTGCAGTTAAATGGGCTGCAGCTCAGAACAGGCATTTCCAGATATTATAGTTAGTTTTAAGACCACAGCATAAAAACTTCCTTGTAATTTAGTAAATACAAAATAAGGAACTACATTAATTACTCTCAACACTTGACAGTAGGGGGACACATTTCTTGAAAAGCACATAAATATGCAAATATGTTGGGGCCTAGCCTCCATCTCTGAGGCCTGATTCTGGCTCAGCTGCAATTAAAAGGCTTAGTCCAGGCATTCGGTCTTTTGCATACCTCTCTTAAGGCATCTCTGTGTATGTGACTCGATTGAACCCCCCGCAGTTTCGCAGGTCTCACAGCGGCTCAAGTCTCGCGCGCTTTCCTGCACCTGTCCTACCCAGTACCTGAAAGCCACACCCAGACCCTTAGTGGTAGTACAGAGGCCCTCTTCCTATTGGCTAGCTTCCCATTGCCCACCTTCTCCTACCCTAACAGTATATAACTCATTGTCTGACGCAATAAAATGATGAGAGCATCTGAGAGAACCAGAGATCAGCAGAGAGATCTGATGCGCTTTCATGGTTAACACTGCTTCTGACTCAGCATGGTTTTTTCTTCCCCAGTGATTGGGGGAGGGCTGGGTCTTTGACACATACCATCTTGCTTGCCCCCCGGGGGACTACAGGCTGGCCCTGTGTGTCCTTGCCCGTTCCTGTGTTGCTGCCCCGGAGAGGAACAACAGCTGGTGCCCCGTGTGAGGAAACTTTGCTGCCCGTGTGAGGGCTCCATGTGCTCGAGAAACTCACCGCTGAGGAGCTAATCGGACTGCGGGTAAGTGTACTCCCATCAAATATGGGAAAGAATCTTTCTAAGAATGACCCTTCCCTGGACTCTCTTAAGCTCTTCCTTAAAAGTCGAGGGTTAGAGATTTTAGCTACACAGACATGTAAAGTTTGGGATACTTTAGTTAAAATCGCCCCGTGGCTGCCAACTAGCAACTTGGTAGACTGGAATACTTGGGAGAAAATTGAGCATCTAATTGGAAAAGCCCAGATTAATCAAGGGGAGATTCCTCCAGGAGGAGTTTATTCAGTCTTGTATGCTCTAAAGTCTAGTTACTCTCCTCAACTTTCCAACCAGAGGGCTGAGTCCCCCGGGGACAGAAGCCAGATACCTCCCTTACTCCCTGCGGAGATGCTAATCTCTCATTGTCTACTGAAAGGCCAAGTTCCCCTTAGGGAGATGCGAAGGAGCCACCCTTTGCCCCTCCCCATCAAACCCAGGCCATGAGGCCTCTGTAGTCTCACAGGAGGGTCTGGGCCTGGTCTGCCCTGTTAGTTTCCCAACCCCCACAGCGCCAGGGCTCCATCCACCCTCAGTAGTCTCACAGGAGGGTCTGGGCCTGCCAGGGCTCCATTCACCAGACAGGCTTCTGCACGGTGCTTCTGAGGTCCACAAGATATTGCAGTCTTTGTCAGGAAGTATGTCAGAAAGGCCAGAGAGCGTGACCCCAACAGACAGTGTCACTAGTGAGGCACCATTTGAACCTGGCCCGGAGTCCTGCCAGCCATTCCTGGTTAATATTGACCTGGGCGGTAACCGCCCTGCAACCGGGTATCCCTGGGAGCCTGGCGACCTTAAGGAACTCAAAAAAGCTGTCTTAGAAGTTGGCCCTAATGCTCCTTGGATGGAAACCATCCTCCAAGGCCTTGCTCAACCATGTACTGCAGCCGATTGGATGACTCTGGCCAAAGCAGTTCTTCCAGGCCCGCTTTTCATTAAGTGGTGTGCCTGTATAAAGAAGAATGCCGCCAACAGGTGGAGAGGAATCAACACTTGCAACCTGTAATCCCCATTACTTTGGGGATGCTTGCAGGGACCTCTGATCAGTACTCAACGGGGATCCAGCAGGCCTCCATCCCCCCTCCTATCAGGATCAGATTAGAGCTTTGGGCCTAGCGGCCTGGAGAAAACTGGAGGAGAGTCCCTCTGAGTCTCCGATAGCAGGAATTAACCAAAGACCAAGAGAGGACCTATCCACTTTTGTTGATTGAGTTGAGGGGAGCATAAAAAGAAAGTCTCTGAGCCCTTGGAACTCCCCAGTATTTGTGATTAAAAAGCCTAATGGCAAGTGGAGACTACTCCAAGATTTGAGAAAAATAAATGAGAGGATGGAACTTTTTGGGACCCCCCAAAGGGGGATGCCCTGGATACCTGCCATTCCTAATGACCAATATCTCATAGTCATAGACATCAAAGATTGTTTTTTCTCTATTCCTCTCCACCCGGAAGATACTGAGAAGTTTGCCTTCTCCCTTCCTTCATTAAATTATAAGGGCCCTGATTTGCATTTTGAATGGACAGTTCTACCTCAAGGTATGGCCAATAGTCCTCCTATATGTCAGGATTATATGTCTAGAGTCTTATCCCCTCTTAACGAGGAGACAGGCTCACTTTTCTATGTATATATGGATGATATCATTATAGGAAGCCCAGACACTCAGCATTTAGACTGTCTTTTTAATAAATGTCTCCAACTGTTAAAAGATAATGGCTTCCAAATTGCCCCAGAAAAAATCCAAAAGATACCCCCCTTTAAAATCCTGGGATCTGTCCTAACACTGGATGTTGTGTCTCCTTTAAAACCCCAATTATCTATCCAAGATACTTATACCCTGCCCCAACTTCAAAAACGTCTTGGTGAAATTAATTGGATGAGACCATGGATCTCCATAACCACTGCAACTCTCACACCTCTTTTTGATCTCTTAAAGGGTCTTGATCTGACCTCCATAGTAACGTTGTCAGCTGATCATACAGAGGTTCTAAATAAAATTCAATTAGCTATCAATGAAGCAGCCTTAAAGAGGTATGATCCTGCTATGCCCCTAACGCTCTATGTCCTATCAGGACAGACACTCCTTACTGCCCTTTTAGGCCAGGAAGGGGAACCTCTTCACTGGATTCACCTGTCAGTCGGAGGAACACCTAGAGTTTACTCCATGATTGACCAGATGGCAGATTGCATTGTCAAAGGACGAGACTTATCCACTCGTCTTTTTGGGGAGTGAACCCCACTCTCTTATTGTCCCTTTTAGGATTAATGATTTCTCTTGGCTACAAAGAAATAATGCTAGACTAGCAATAGCAATGGAAGGCTTTCCAGGTAAAGTGGATTGTCACTATGGTCCCCATAAATGGATGCGCTCCTTTAGCCAGCTGGAGTGGCGACCTCCAAAACTTTTTCTAAGTGAAGCCGATCCCTCCTTCCCCACCGTATTCACAGATGGAGGCAAGAAGGGGGCTCTGTTGTTATTTTCTCCCCAGGCAATTCTTCTCCTGCAGTGACCCTGTCTCATGAAATACAGGGTTCAGCGCAATTTAAGGAACTTTATGCGGTGGTCTTAGCTCTATCTGAGGTCACTGGTCCTCTTAACCTATTCTCAGATACCCTGTATGTGGTCAATTTGTTACCTAACCTCATAGAAGCTCTTATTAAACTTGATAGTAACCCCATCACTCCTTTGATGATTCAAGCTAGAAATTTGCTCAAACAAAGGATTGCTCCTATGTTTATCAACATCTGAGGGGACATCAAAGCCTTCCAAGTATTTTGACCAAAGGCAATGCCCTCGTTGACCAGTTAGCCTCTAATCCTGAATGTTACACTTTACAGGAGGCTATCTCTTTCCATCGGCTCACGCATGCCAACTGGAGGGAACTACACTATCGATTTCCCCAAGTTGCTATTAAAGACCTAAAAAAGATTATTAGGACCTGCAAGTCATGCCACCCTTTATTACAGGTTCCACCGCCCCAAATGGGCTGTGTTAACCCTCGAGGCCTTAGGCCTAATAATCTGTGGCAAACAGATGTTACACATTTTCCCTTTTTTGGAAAACTTAAATACATTTTTTAACAATAGACACCTTTTCCCATGCCTGTTGGGCTACAGCCCATTCCGGGGAGAGAGCTAAACATGCTATCAGTCATTTTCTTCAATGTTTTGCTACTCTCAGATTGCCAGACCAAATAAAAACCAATAACGGTCCATGTTTTGTAAGCAAGTCTCTTGATGACTTCTTTAAACAATGGCAAATTACCCATACTACTGGCATCCCTCATAATCCCAGAGGACAGGCAATAGTAGAAAGATATAACCATGTCCTTAAATCTCAATTAATAAAACAAAAAAGGGGGAATACACTCCCCCCCATGATCAGCTAAAGATGGCTTTGTTTACTTTCAATATTTTAAATTTTGCCAAAGGGGAACATCTCTCACCCTTCCAGAAACATTGGACAACCTCTATTCCCTCTCGAACTGTCTATGTCCGGTGGAAGGACCCCCTTAATGGGGAGTGGAGGGGCCCTGACCCCCTCATTACAGCTGGAAGAGGATTTGGTTGTGTTTTCCCCACTGATGAAACAAAGCCAATTTGGGTCCCTGCAAGGGATCTTAAATATTGTCCCCAAATATGGAGGGACCCCAATAATACTGATGAGGACCCAGAAGGCTCTCTGCCTCCTGAGGATATCTCTCTCTCTCTTCTTTTTCAGAATAAATAATGGACCTTACAGTGCTGATCCTGTTTCTTCTTGGAGTCAAGATACCCATCATCAACTTCCTCTGGACCGGACTGCACAGATGGCTACCCTGTGTCCTTCCATTTCTTGGTCCTATACTCCTCTTGTTCTTACTTTTAACTTTTGGGCCCTGTGTTATCAATAAGGTTACAATTCATTCAAAGCAGGATAGAATCCATTCAGTTGATGAACGTACAGGTGCATTACCAGAGGCTTGCTACCGATGCCAATGACCCCTATGACCAAGGAGAGCCCAATGACGAGGAGGGATCCCTCGACTCCCCTTAGATGTCTCCCCGAGAGCCAATGATGGGTAAGATCTCTGGAGCAGGGACAACCTAAGACAGGCCCGGGGATGATCTGTACTGTGGGACAGAAGGCCACAGAGCATTCAAAGATGGGTAAGATCCCCTGAAAGGGACGACCTAAGACAGGGACTTTGCGCGTTTGTCCCCCCTGTTCTAATAAACAAAAAAGGGGGCCTAGCCTCCATCTCTGAGGCCTGATTCTGGCTCAGCTGCAATTAAAGGGCTTTGTCAAGGCATTTGGTCTTTTGCATACCTCTCTTTTTTTTTTTTTTTTTTTTGCCAGTCCTGGGCTTGAGCTCAGGGCCTGAGCACTGTCCTTGGACTTTCTCAAGGCTAGAGCTGTACCACTTGAGCCTCAGCACCACTTCCAGCTTTTTTCTATGTATGTGGTACTGAGGAATCGAACCCGGGTCTTCATGCATGCTAGGCAAGCACTTTAACCACTAGGCCAAACTCCTGGTCCTGCATACCTCTCTTAAGGCATCTCTGTGTACGTGACTCGATTGAACCCCCCGCCCCCCGCAGTTTCGCGGGTCTCACAGCAGCTCAAGTCTCGCGCGCTTTCCTGCACCTGTCCTGCCCAGTACCTGAAAGCCCCACCCAGACCCTTAGTGGTAGCACAGAGGCCCTCTTCCTATTGGCTAGCTTCCCAGTGCCCACCTTCTCCTACCCTAACAGTATATAACTCATTGTCTGATGCAATAAAATGATGAGAGCATCTGAGAGAACCAGAGATCAGCAGAGAGATCTGATGCGCTTTCATGGTTAACACTGCTTCTGACTCAGCATGGTTTTTTCTTCCCCAGTGATTGGGGGAGGGCTGGGTCTTCGACACTTACCATTTCGCTCGGCTCCCGGGGGACTACAGGCTGGCCCTGTGTGTCCCTGCCCATTCCCGTGTTGCTGCCCCGGAGAGGAGCAACACAAATATGTTTATGAATACAACATTCTTTACTCGAATATATACAAATATTTATTTGTTGTCCTTTACAAAGATTTTTGCACAGCAGTTCAGTATCTTTTCCATATATTTTTATTGTAATTAATAGAAGGGTTACATTATATTCACCAGAGAGAAGGGGCATTACTTCACATACACTGCTACCCTTTCTCATGTCTTGGTCACTATTCCCCCATCCCTCCCCTCATCTTGTGTTTCCCCCTTCCCTTTGTGATTTCAAATAATCAAACACAAATATATACTATATTTCAGATAATAAGGTAAGATACTATAATATTATGAGATAGCCAAGGGACAGCTAAAGAGATATAACATAATACATTGAGGACAACAATCACTCAGTATATGGCTTTTGTTTCTAAATCTTGGTGGTCTTTCATTTAGTGTCATACTATATGGCCTATGTATATAGGTTTTGTTCTATTTTAAATATCTGCTAGGAGAGCTCAAGATTTCTACTGATTATGACAAATGAGGGAAACCATTGAGCCTAAGTTCCTTTGAATCTGGCTTACTTTACTTAATATGATTTTTGCTAAGTCTTTCCATTTCCTTACAAATGGGGCAATGTCGTTCTTCTGACAGCAGCATAAAATTCCACTGTGTATAAATACCACATCTTGCTGAACCACTCACCAACTGAGGGGCATGTGGGTGGTTCCATATCTTTGTAAATAGTCCTGCAATGAACATCGTTGTGCTAGTGGATTTAGTATGTCCTTATTTCCAGTCGATTTGGTAAATTCTAAATAGTGGAATTGCTGGGTCATAGGAGAGCTCTTTTGAGGAACTACCATACTACTTTCCATAGTGCTTGAATGAGTTTGCACTCCCTCCAATGGTGTAGTTGTGATCCATCCTGGCCACAACCCCTCCAGCATCTGTTGTTATTAGATTTCTTGCTCCTGGCCATTCTAACTGGAGAGGTGGAATCTTAGAGTTGTTTTCATTTGCATTTCTTTTATGACCAGAGATGTTGAGCATTTCTTCATGTTTCTATGGGCCATTTTTGTTTCTTCTTCAGAGAAAACACTCTTCAAGTCTTTGGCCCATTTTTTGATGGGATGGTTGTTTCTTTGGAGATAAGTTTTTGAGTGATTCAATTTTTTCAGCTGTTGACATATTTTAGATATGAAGCCTTCGTCCATTGTATGGTTAGTGAAGATATTCTCCCACTCTGTGGGCTTTCTATTTAATTTGCTAGTTATGTCCTTTGCCATACAGAAGCTATAACAATTTAATGCAGTCCCACTTGTCCAGACTTTCTCTGATTTGTTGTGTTTCTTGGTCCTTATTAAGAAAGTTTCATCCTCTGCCAAGGAGAACTAGAGTATCTCCTATTCCTTCCTGTAAAGTTATCAGTGTATAGCATTGCAATATTTTAAGCTAATATAATGCTGAGTTATCTCTTGTAATGTTATTAAACTGGGACTGTAAATTTGGTATGGAAATAGAATGCTTCCTAGCATGCAGGATACCTGGGTTCAATTCCTCTGGGGAAAATGAAGTGTGTTCACCACCTTCAACATTGATCTGTTGCAAGTAGAGTTATTTTATTCTTCTAAAATGAGAGCTTTCAGAAAATAATTATTTGGGCTTGGAGAATGACCTCATTGTAGAATATTTGCCTAGCATGCATGAAGACCCAGGTTCGAGTCCTGGGTACCACATATATTGAAAAATCCAGAAGTGGTTCAGTGGTCAAGTGGTAGAGCAAAACGAATGCTATCATCTTTTTGATTGCCTGCATTTTCCAATTTTGAATAAAAGTTTTGAAGTGCAATTATATTTTTAGGTATGTGTGGATGCCATACAATGTACAGTTGATTAATATATTACTATTATTTATTCACTCTAAAGGTTTCTCACATTTTTTGTAGTCAGGTTGTTTTTCTTCTCGAAATGAGATTCAGAAAAAAAACTTATTTCAATTAATATGTTAACAACACATCAAATATTTGAATCTCACTACCAGAAAGTTAATTTGGATTTGATGCTCCATATCAAATTCATTGCTTTTTTTCTACATGCCATTGTGTACACCATGGGAAATATAAAGGGATCATGAGTTTTTAAGGACCAGTTTTGAGAAAGTATAAAGGCAAGTATAAGTTTCTGTGTTCTAGTTTTGGAAGGTTTGGATAATAATTTTTTTCTGTTGTTTGATCTCATGGTATTATTATTCAGAGCTAAGAGGGCCAAAGCATTCTTGGCTTCTGGCTGAGATCAAATAAATCTGCAAAATACGCATAGATGTAAATAGATACAATTTAGTTAAGACCCCCATGGAACAAGGTAGCAGGTACAGTCTCCTAGTGACCCATATTACATCATTATTAACCAGAGTAATCAGAAGTCTTCCATATTCCAAACAGATGTAGTAAATAAGAGTTATAAATTCTAATTTAGTAATTTACTACATTTTTACACATAGAACTCTGTTTGGAAGGGAGGAGCTGGTCTGGGAAGGATGTGGCAGGATGATGAAAGCAACGAGAGATCAAGATCCATTGCATTTATAAACTGAGTTGTTTAATTATGATCCTTTGTGAAAATACTTATGTATAATAAAGTAGAATTATAAACAAGAAATGAGAATGAAGTTCTCACGTGTCCATACCTCCCATCTGTCTACATGTTTCTTTGCAGTTGTGGACTGATTGGATTGAGTCTCCTCCACCTTGTAAGTTCATAGCAGATGAGAAGAGATCCCAGTACATTTGTAGCATTCACAGCAAACCAGAGAGGAGAGGAATGCTGGAAAAATGTACCTCCAGAACAGATGAGAGGAGCTCACACCTGAGGACTCAGTGAAACCATTGCCAATTCTCACAATATATCGAAGATGGCTTTGTCCACGACCATGTTCACACATGCCTTTTCCTATCATCAACTTGTGAGCATAGTGAGAGTTTCAATAAGTCTAGAACAATGGAAAATGAAGTATTATCACAAAATAGATAAGGCATATTTCTGAAACAGAAATAATGTTTGACACAAGGGATGCAAGAGAAATAAACGTGCGTGCAATATTAATTTCTTTCCTACTCAGAATGTGTCCAGAATTCTGAATCATCATCAACATCCCTGAGAGGATGTGATAAACAAGATTTCAAAGCTACCTCTGATTGACTGAAGGTTGACCACTCCCTCAACAAGTTGAGAAGGGATCCCTGTAAGGTTCAGGAGGTTGTTTTTAGAAGGAGATGAATATCACAAATACAGAGAAGCTTTTTGCTCCTCAGTTGGCATATTAAGAGTACTTATATTTAAACCACTTCTCTCTCTCTCGCGCGCGCGCTCTCTCTCTCTCCCTCTCTCTCTCTCTCTGTTTCACACACACACACACACACACACACACACACACACACACGCACACACCAAGCACCCTGTGTCAGTCCTTTTCTATAAATACTAACTGACATAAATTGTAAATAAAGAAGAGTTTTAACCTTACATCTTTGCATGCAGAAAGTCCTAAATGCAAGACCCTCATCTATCTATACTCTGGTGGGGACTGACCTGTCTGTGTCATAGCATGGTTGCTAATAAACAGAGAACCTGCTGCAAGTTGAGGTGGCTAAGCAAGTGGTCATCTTCACTTTCACAAGTGACTATGATGAGAACTGCCCCACTACATAAGAGCAGCTCTAATCCTCCCATGGACAGTAGGCAGGAACTCCAATGACCTAGTCTCTTTCCACAAGTCCCCTCTGCCCATGGGCAATGTGGTCCATTGGTTATCAGAACCAGTCTCCTCCATGCACTCTTTCTTCCCGGGTGAACTAGAGACTGAAACCTCTGAGACAAATAAGTAGAGGCTGGTTAAATTAGATTAGAAGTGAGACATTTTATATTGTGTTTAATTAAAGACAATCAGAATTGCATATATGCATAGATCATATATGCATATATGCATAGATGCTACGGGCATCAAGGATTTTTATTGGTTTTCACCAAACCCAGAGCACATCTGATGTCACCTTCCTCAGAAGAGCAAGCCTCACCCTCCCTTGGCTCTTCTCACTCTGTTGCCCCCACCTGGATATTTGCATACTGCTCCCTAGGGAGGACCTTCCTCTCTAAGTCTGAGATAAAGGCTCAACTCTGAACTTGCCTTGAACAGTGAAGAGTCCTCATTTCATTACTAGAAATGAAGTCCTTCTCTCAGCTCCTGTGGCTGTTAATGCTCTGGGTCCCTGGTAAGGACAAATGGAGATGAGGAGTGAGAACGGGTGGAAGGGTGAGCTCTCATGGAACAGTTGTGCCCTATCTGTGTTGCATGTGTAGTTATTGTTATCCATGTTGGGGAAAGTGAGGTTGAGGTCTAGGGGAATGAGGAACTTTTCAAAAAGAGCTTGACCCTTTGTTTGACTGAGGACTCTGATTTATACTTTGAAAACTGTCTATTTTTAGTATTTATTATTTTAATTCTGTTGAATCCATAAAATGTGAGTAATAAGGAAAATATATAAACATAATTAGTGTTTATATATAACCTTGCACTTCTGTCTTCTTATAATTTCAGATTCCAATGGAGATGTTGTTCTGACCCAGATTCCACTTTCCCTGGCTGTCATCCTGGGAGAGCCAGCCTCCATCTCCTGCAGGTCTAGTCAGAGCCTCCTAGATAGTGATGGGGATAACCTTCTTTATTGGTATCTGCAGAGGCCAGGCCAGTCTCCACAACTCCTGATCTACTGGGCTTCCAACTAAGCATCTGCAGTTCCAGACAGGTTCAGTGGCAGTGGGTCAGGCACAGATTTCATACTGAAAATCAGTAGAGTGGAGACTGAGGATGTTGGAGTTTATTACTGCATGCAAGATATACATGATCCTCCCACAGTGATGCAGCCCTGTACTAAAACCTGCTTTCTGGCTGAGTGAGTTGCTGTGATGGACTGCTGGTCTAGGAACATAGCAGAGCAGATTGTGTGAGTGGGCTTAGGAGACTCAGACAATGGTCAATGTGAGACTGACTCTAAGTACAGAAGAATGTGTGACAACATACAATATCACAAGAACAAGAGAATAATCATGGCAGTACAAAGACCAGGAGACTTCAGATAGAACATGAGGAATTCATTGAAAATATTCTTTGTGTCTAAAATAGCACCATGGCCAACCCATAATATAAAAATTAAATATCTCCCTTGATTCTACTTCCTTTGTAACAAAAATTATAATATTTTTATCAAGCATGTGGTCTTGCCCCAAACCCATAGCACATGCTATGTTTTCTGTACAGAGTTGGGAAGTCCAGTTATGCATTGTCTAGCGTCTGTTCTATATGTTCCTAAAGTCTTGCCTGACCATCAAGTCATTAGCAGAGTTTGATAAGTGTTTTGGCTTTATTAAACTAGGGTACAGGCAGTACTAGACTCTGCACAAGGGTCTTTCCTTTCCTGAGACTATGGCTCTACTTCATACAGTAGAGTATGATGAAGCCCCGTAATAGAGTCCAAAGGTCCTGAAGTCTGAGCCTGAGTTCCTGTTGAACTCAGCATTCACAGCCCTGCCTGTCGAGCCTCTGTGACTTTATCTGAATCACCATGGCATCAGTAATACTTTAATATATCTTTTATTCACTTCTATCACATTAAATCTTGTGTCATTTCCTTGTACTGAGCCTTTCAGAGGCCTGGAAATATGACACTGCACAGCTTAGGACTTGTGAGTGTCCAATGTGCATCTGCCTCAGAAGATGGTGCAAGCTGTTTCTCCGCGGTGCTCTCAAATTAATGTCTGAAACTTATGGATGAAGTTGGAGCACAATGAGTTCACTGAGGTAATACTCATAGGATAAATGCAATCTGGATTTGATTCGATTTTTATTTTTTTATTTTTTCCAGTCCTGGAGTTGGACTCAGGGCCTGGGCACTGATCTTAGACACTTTTGGTTCAAGGCTAGCACTCTTCCACTTGAGCGAAAGCACCACGTCTGTCTATTTCTCTGTATGTGGTACTGAGGAATGAATCCCAGGTTTTCGTGTGTACCTGGCAAGAACTCTACCACTAAGCCATGCTCCAGGTCCCCAATATAGATCTTTGTGTAGAAAAATGGAATAAACTCATGTAACCTTTGGAAGTTTCTAACCAATTTTATCTAGTCAGAACTACAATAGAGGTGATTCTCAGTTCTCACCTGTCTGGGCATCTTACCAGGATACAGAGAGGCACCCTTCCAATTTCTCATTCTCACTGAAGTTCCTCATTGTGCAAGTCTATGAGTCACTGAAAAGAAGATGTAAATCGTTCCTGTGCCTCCACTGTGGTGCTGATGCTGGGTGATTGACAGTGAGTTGTCATCATAATTTTCCATATCAGAATTTTGCCAATTTTGTGATGGGCCTGAAACTCACTTGAATGTATTTCCAGATATTATCATTGAGTCTAAAATCCTAGCAAAGCAATTTCATTGTAATAAGATAGATACAAAATGAGAAATTACATTAAATAATTTTCAGTCAACCATGGACAAGTAGTGGTAAACTTTTCTAGAAAAGCATGTGCATCAGCACACATACACAATGTAATTATGCAACATTAATTTACAAACTACCATGGTTGCTATATTTAATATGTCAATAGTTATTTTGAGTTCATTTTCTTCAAAAGTGTATAAAAGGAAGGAAACTGTATTTGGTGTTTACCATTGTAATTTGATCCCTAGATTACCTTTGAGATTTCTGGAGGAAAATCACCAAGTTGGTTTGTGTTTCCCCATTATCTGAGTTGAGACGACTGACGTTTGTGTATAAACATGTTTACAGTGTACTCTGTGGTCATGCATTTCTCCATATATTTCACAAAATGTGAGTTTGTACATGGGAAAATGTGCATTGAATTTATATTGAAGATTAAATGGTAGATTGGGATCAATATAAGACATGCAGACTGCCATAAACAGGTGAAGCTTCACGAGACACAGAGGGTTACATAGTCCACACATGAAAGGTACAGCCCAAAAGTCCAGGTCTCAGCCTGCTGCTGACAGTGCTGTAGTCCTTCCAAGTTATAGAAGACCCCCCTTCTCTGATGAGGTTGCCTAGAATGAGAGCCATTGGTGTTGGGGGTCTTTCCACAGCTTCACTAGGAATGTCCTTGTGGTCCTGTTTCTAGAAGCTTTGCCAGAATCTCCTTCATATGATTTCCCAACAGTGTGTTAGCAGATTTAACATTCCAGAATGTGTACTTTTCTGCTTGCCATTCATATTTACAATTAGCAGCAAGAGTAGCCAGTTCACACAGGTACAAGGTCATTTAATTTCTTCCAAGAACATCATCTAATCCCCTTTCTTGTAATTATATTATCTTAGTGGACCTGCCAGAAGAAGCCAACATGAACCATATTCCAGGCTTTCAAACCTCAAGACAAACAAGAACAGAGGAGCAGCTGAGTTCTCTCCCCCTGCAGCAGAGTTGGCCTCACTGTGGATCTGGGGAATGCAGAAGCACTCTGCACAGGATAGATCCAAGGAGGAGACACACAGAGTCCATGAAATTTAGGCTTTGAAACTTTTGCAGCCCTGGGGTGATGTGGATGTATAAAACTGGTACATTGTAGGTTGTGTTTTTATTATTTTCAGTAGTTGTACAAGGAGTTATCATTCTATAAATCAGTCCATGAGTTCGCGACATCATGTTTGCCCTTTCATTATTCTCCCCCATCTCTCCATGGAAATCTGATTCTTGAATCGAATTCTTGAATTGTCCATTGTATCAGAATGATGGAAGGAGAGCCAAGTCAAGGGGTTAATTTCTGGGCATCAGAGAAACATACTAATATGGGATATCACTCTTGCTTGGTTATCAAAGTGGTTCTCATTGATTAGACACTGATTATTGTTGTGATATTATAAGGCTCCAAATGATACAGAAGACAAAGGATTGAATGGACACTTGCCTTTTCCATGGGGTCTCTCATAATACATCGAGTCTCTGAGGACTTTCTGGCATTTTTTTTGTCTGTCATGATACCTTTCGTTTCCCCCTTCACAAGATTCCTCTCTGTCTGTGATCTCAGGGCAATATACCAGTTTTTTCCATATATTTTTTATTATTATTAATAGAAGGGTTACATTATATTCACTAGATATAGGGAGCATAACTTCACAAACACTGATACACTTTCTCATGTCTTAGTCCCCATTTCCCTTTCCCCACCCCTGCCCCTCATCTTGTTTTCCCCCCTTCCTTATCTGACTTCAAATAAACAAATACCCATATATACAACATATTAGAAAACAAGGTGAAATAGTGTAACAATATGAGATAATGAAGAGACAGCAAAAGAGATGAGAGACAGCATAGTACATTAAGGACAACAATCATTAATTATATGGCTTTTGTTCTATATCCTGGAGGTCGTTTCACTTAGCGTCATTTTATATTGTCTTATGTAACTAGGTTTTGTTCTATTGTAAATCTCTGTTAGGAGAGCCCAAGTTTTCTACTGATTGTGACAAATGAGGGAAACCATTGAGCCTATGTTCCTTTATATTTGGCTTACATCACTTAATATGATTTTTTTTCTAACTCTTTCCATTTCCTTACAAATGGAACAATATCATTCTTTCTGACTGCAGCATAGAATTCCATTGAATACACCCATTTTTTTTTTGGCCAGTCCTGGGCTTGAGCTCAGGGCCTGAGCACTGTCCTTGGACTTTCTCAAGGCTAGAGCTCTACCACTTGAGCCTCAGCACCACTTCCAGCTTTTTTTTTCTATATATGTGGTACCAAGGAATCGAACCCGGGTCTTCATGCATGCTAGGCAAGCACTTTAACCACTAGGCCAAACTCCTGGCCCCGAATACACCCATTTTTATCCTACTTTGGAGACATTGTTTCTCAATGGATCAGGATTAGTGCCAGGTTTTAGGTTTATCCTAATTCTGCTTTCAATCACTGGACTCTCCTGCTTGATTAGAGGAAGTGAACATTAGTTCATTTTCTTTGACAATTTGCTTTCTTCTTATGCCCTATAGAAGCCCACCCCAATATCCAGTCCCTCACACAACCTCCAAACTCACAGGAAGCTCTGTGTCACTCACTGGCCAGGCCATAAACTGTCCTTGTCTGTTTACGGTGGAGTCTGGCCTATTCCTTTTCTGTTTCTTCCATTTTCTAATTACTCCTCTGCTAAGAATAATTATCCTTTCTTTTTTTTGCCAGTCCTGGCTTTGACTCAGGGCCTGAGCACTGTTCTTGCGCTTTCTCAAGGATAGAGCTCTACCACTTGAGCCACAGCATCATTTGTGGCTTTTTCTATGCATGTGGTACCAAGGAATCAAACCCAGGTCTTTGTGCATGGTAGGCAAGCACTCTACCACCGGGCCAAAATCCCAACCCCAATAACTTAGTCTTTTTTTGATGATTTTTGTGAGTATACAACAAAAAGCATCCCTTCTCCTAGGAACAAATGTGCATTGTAAGGATATTTCTTATGTGAGTCTCCATATTGCCAGCATCCTTCTAAAGAATCGAAGAATGGTATCGCCAATATCCAGCTGTTTATTTTCATTTCCATGTGATATTCTATTAAATTATATACCACAACTAACTCACTGTTGATGATACTATTTTAGCCATGGCTCTTACTTAGGGAAAAATTGTTCATATGTTATTTTCCCATTTTGTGATGGGAACAAGTATTTTTCATTGATTTATTAGAGTTCAGTTTGGCTACAAGATTCTATTCCATTAAAGAGATCTATTTGTAACAGGTTTGTTTGAGTTTATTTTGCAGTTCTAAACAAGGTGCTTGTAGTGATATTTATTTAAAGGTTTAACAACACGTTTAGTTGTTACATACTTAAGTTTTCTAAATATACTAGAGAGGGATTTAGTGTAACAAATGCCTACAATATTCCTGTGACACACACATGCACATGAAGACTTCCATCACTGTAAGCCTCCAGAGAGAGTTACTTATTCTATAGACATTGATATATCTAGTTCTGTGTGTGTGTGTGTGTGTGTGTGTGTGTGTGTGTGTGTGTGTGTGTGTGTGATGGGGCTTGAACTCTGAGTCTGGGTGCTGTCCCTGAGCTCTTCAACTCAAGGCAACCGCCCTACCCTTGAGCCAAGCCCCACTTCCATTTTCTAGATGTCAGTTGGAGATAAGAGTTTCAGGTCCTTTTGTGCCTGTGCTGGCTTTGAACCTTGCTCCTCAGATCTCAGCCTCCTGACTAGCTAGGGTTACAGGAGTGAGCCACCGCTCCTGGTTTTCATATATCTATTTCTTTAAAGTCCATAAGTAAGAAAAATGTCCAACAAAGGGCAATGGATGCAATGTAGTTTGGTATTTCAGTGTAAGCTCTACTATGTGTTATAGATTGCAGTTCTATGGGTATAAATGCAGGTTGTCCAATATTGAATCATGTAATTCATCTCTTACTCATAAGCATTCTGTTCTCATCAAACATACCATGAAATGGGTATTTGTAAGAGGGAAGGATAAGGAAAGAAGGATAGAAGAATGATGAAAGGGGATAGACTGCAAGCAAGAATTCATTGTGTATACCACAAAATTGAGGAAAAATAAGGGAATGAGTGGGTCAAAGTTGGGTGAAGTTGTTGAAGTGATGACAAATGCCAAAATGCTTTACAGCTTGCTTTGTTAAATGGCCAAATAATTCAATATATAATCAAAAATTATGAAAAGTGAGGGAAATGTTTGGGTGAGAATGTTAAAAGGGGTGACAATGATAAAAAGGCACCGTATTTATGAAATGTTGTGTTGACTGGCATGTTCTTTGTACAATCACAAGAAAAAATATTCAAAAAAAGTTATTCAGAATATCCTCTTACAATTCCAACACTGGAAGGAGGTAGAAGACTTTTTTTGAATTTTGCCATTTGAGAAATTGCAAATCATTTTTAAGGGTTTCCAAGTAAGAAAACTATTATGGGTTCTTGCAAATAATTATGAACTCCTGCCGGGGCCTACCGGCAGCAAATTGGGGTTCCTGAAATAGGGGGCAGGGACTGGAAAAATTAGAAGAGAGACAAACACATGGGGTCCAGGAGGTCTGCAGCCCAAGCAAAAACTGCTCCTCCTTTATTGTCAACTCCAGGCTTATATCCCTTCTTGAAACCAGGGAACTTCCAGCTGTTACATTCATATGGTAAATCTCAGGTCATTTAAACAGAATAAGGCCAGAAAACAATAAGACAATAAAGCAATTGTCTGATGCAAATAAAGGTACAATTTGATTCCACTCTGGCTCCCAACAAACTCCCATAAAGAAAACTAATCAGGAGTTTTTTGCATCTGTCCCCAGCTTGCCCTAATGCTAACATTATGTCAGCCATGATATTGACATTGCCACAATCCATAGAGCTTTAACAGTGTTCACTGGTTATTCTTGCAACAGACAGTGTTTGTGATTGTGCAGGATGAGTGTGCATGGAGTGACTCTATGTGTACCTAACACATGGGTCAGCTCCATGGAAGTATGCATGTTGAGTGTGTTTTGTAGTTGTTGTCAGCATCCTGGAGGAACTCTGCAGAATTATTTCTGAGCAAGAAAGAACACAATATGTCTGCACATTTTTCTAAACTGCTGTCCCATTTCTCGAACAGGAAATTACCTGCTTGATTGCCCAGTTACAAATGTGTCACTTCAGAGTGGAACTAGCAGGGAATATTCCCTAGCACACTAGAGGAACATGTCAAGGAATTACTGTGTTCAAGTTGGTAAGAATCCATGAGATGCCTGGATTATCCTTGTCTCATGGGGAGGCACAGGATTAAAATTATGGCAGAAACTTTATGGGAAATGAAACAGTGAGATATGATGTTTCTAGAGCTGACTGAAAGCAAATACTCAGGTTCTTTACTTTGCTTACAGTGTAAGTACAATTGGAGCTGTAATTGTGGCAACAATCCCGGTGCAATTTGATTTATTACTAGTGAATTAGTATTGTTGGTGCTCTGGTTTATCAGTAATATGCAGAAGCTCCTTTTTCTTTGACTGTTGCTATCAGCTTTTAATTAGCATGTATTTCTTTGCAGGCACGAACACACACAGGGGAGAATATGTGTGCTCCCCTTGGGTAAGGAAAAGCCTAGACGGACATGAAAATTAATACTCAGTTTTAACTACTTACAGTTTATCTGCAGCTAGAATGAACAAAATATATTTAAGATGTGTAAAAATAAAAACGTAATACTAACTAAATGCTCTTGATAATATTTGAGAGACTAAACCTCAGTAATTGACAAACTTTACTTGGACTTGTGATGCTTTACACCCATCATTGTTTCTTGTGGATCTTTGTCATTCACCATTGGAAGGGAATCTGTAGGAAATATTAAAAAATCTTCCTTCCCAATATTTCAGACATCTAGTTCATAGGAAATTCAATAAGCTGCAATGTCACAAAAATACTATTACATGGCAACTATATTTTACAATAAAAAATAACTGCCATGACAGGATTTTTGCCTAGTGATAGAGTACTTGCCTAGCATGCATGAAGACCCGGGCTTGATTCTTCGGTACCACATATACAGAAAAAATCCCAGAAGTGGTGCCGAGGCTCAAGTGGTAGAGCATTGGCCTTGAGAAAGTCCAAGGACAGTGCTCAGGCACTGAGATAAAGCAATATCAGCTCAGATGAGATATTACAGGGAGTGTCAGTGTGTGTGTTTGTGTGTGTATGTGTTGGGAAATATGGGAGGCTATTTAAAAAGATTCTGTTCCTCTATGACTGGAAATATAAGAGCTGTCCCTCAAACTGTTGTTGGATTTTTTACTAGAGAACTTGGTAGAACTACTGTGGCTTTCTTGACACCATGAGGCATTAAGCCTGATATTGAACATTCTACCTGATCTTGGTTCCAAAGGATTCTGAGTCCTTTCCCTCATCATCACACTGTTGTGAAGGCTGTTCTCCAGGCTTCACACTGCTTAACGTGAACCACTGTTCTACTATGGTTTCTTTTGCTGACCATATAGAGTCCTCTGAATCTTTGCCCCAAGTAATTCCATCTTGAGCCAGTTGTCCTAGAGCTGTCCTGTATGCCAGACTGCAGCAGAATAAGCCATCCTCCCCACAGGTGAACAGCTGCTTGAGACAGCAGATTTCATGATGAAAACAGACATAGTCTCATAAAGAAATACTTTTCCCAGGGTATAGTACTTCTCCTGGCAGGGCATTTGACCCTGTAGTTGTGTTTACTGTTTTGCCCCTAGGTGGAGCTCTAGGGACAGGTTTTTATTGATGATTTACAGGCAATTAAAATGTAAACCAGAACTTGTTAGGAACAGTTGATAGCTTTGGTGACTTAGGGTACATACGGTCATCTTTGGTTATCCAGTGCTTTGTAAGTAATTCCTGTTAAGATCATTCAAGCCATAGAAAGTTATGTCCTTCCTGGCATCTCAGTCACACTGTGTCAATGCAATATATTCTGTGAAACAGATCTTGTTTTTCTTAATCCCTGTGTCCACCAAGGGAAATTAGCATAGAATTAGAATTAGGAAATATAGGAAATCTTTCCACAGACGTTCATGGCCCAGTAGAGCACTCTGCTTATAGAACAGAGTCTCTGAACTAGTGGGAGAATCATATTGTTTGCAGGAAAAATCCTGCTGTTCTGCTCTGACCTGAGACCACCTGACATTTGCTGTGCTAATGACATAAGCCTGTCCTGCAGCCATGCTCAGCCTCTGCTGAGTTGCATGGGCCCAGAGCACAGCCCACTGCCTTGAGTATTTCAAAGACGCTCACACCAGGTGCAGGAGTCAGTGCTGGTCATGACACACAGCATGCCCACGAGGGCTCCGCTCAGCTCCCAGGGCTGCTGCTGCTTTTCCTCCAGGTAAGGAAGGGAGCCATGGGAATTTCTCATCCCCGTATGGTCAGTGTTGCCCAGTATGTCAGAAGTCTGGGTTCCATGTCCACATGCCTTGTGGCCTTAGGTACTTCCACAAGTGGCACAGTGTGGTGTGCCTCACACAGTTGACTTGGGAAGTTTCTGGGACAGTAGGAATGTGCCTTCCCTGACAGCTATAGACACGGAAGCCAAGGCTTCCACACCAGCGCTGCCATTAAGCCCAAAATTTCTTCAGAAATATTTTCTGAGTCAGCATTACTGGCATTTCACATGGGACCACAATACACAGTCTTAACTGTTGCTGATTAATATTTTTTTCTGAATTTAAAGTTTCTGTTACTCTTGTCCTCAAGAAGATGTTGGAATGATTGAGAGAAAAATTATTTTGATCCATTACAATATCTATCCTAATTATCACTAGAATGTGTAGCGAAAGTTGGCAACCTACTATTTGTGGGTTCTATTTCTTCCTGTCCTTATCCCTTCTAAGTATGAAACAGCACTTCATTTTCCTTGAGTCACCCTTCTTCCAAGGGTAATTCACATAGAATGTTCATAAGAAACAGAAGAGTAGCCAGGGGCCGGTGGCTCATGCAAGTAATCCTAGTTATCAGTAATCTTAGCCTGAGGATGAATGTTGTGGTTGTTAGTTCAAAGCCAGTCTTGGCAGGAAAGTCTGTGAGAATTTTATCCCCAATTGATGACCAGAAAATCAGAAATGTACTTCTGCGGCCCAAGTTGTAAATTGCTAGCCTTAATCCAAAAGCTCAAGGATAGCCACCAGGCCCTGAGTTAAAGCCCCAACACTGATACCCAAAAGAGGGAAAAATAGAAGTATAAGACAATTTATTCTGAGCCATGAATAGAGACACAGATCACTCCCTTCACATCAGACAGTTTCTCTCTTCACCTTTGGAAAAACAGGTTGTCTGATTAAAATCTGTGCTGTCAGAATGATCTTCCATGGGATATGCGGAGACCCTGAGCATGTGCTGCCATGCAGACAGGAGCCTGACTTGCAGCTGTGCCCAGCCCTGCCCAAACCCTGCCAATTTGCTTGTGCTGAGAGCACCGCCCACTGCCCCAGTGACTTCTTCATAGTCTGCTCACACTCCATGCAGGAATCAGTCCAGTCAGCACACAGCATGGACATGAGGACCCCTGCTCAGCTCCTGGGGCTCCTGCTGCTCTGCCTCCCAGGTAAGGAAGAACAAAGTGGGAAATTATTCAGTACAGTGTAATCAGTAATTTTGGCCTTTGCAGTGAAATCTTTTTCTGATATCATTAGTTGTATGGACATTCACTTTTATGTTTCCAATCTCAGGTTCGAGATGTGCCATCCAGATGACCCAGTCTCCATCCCCAGGAGACAGAGTCTCCATGACTTGCAAGGCCAGTCAGAGTATAAGTGGTTCTTTAGCCTGGTACCAGAGAAACCAGGGGAAGCTCCTAAACTCCTGATTTATAGTACAAAGAACTTGGCATCTGGAGTTCCATCCAGGTTCAGTGGCAGTGGATCTGGAACAGATTATTCTCTCACCATCAGCAGTCTGCAGCCTGAAGATGTGGCCACTTATTACTGTCAACAGCATTGTAATTGGCCTCCCACAGTGATACAAGTCATAACATAAACCTCCCAGGAAAGCAGAAGTGAAAGACTTCTCTGTCTCAGCTGGTTTTTCTGTTTTGTTTAGTTCTATATTTTTTTCATATGTAGCCATGCTTGCGAGGCTACTAGGATAGTTTTATAGGAGCCAAGAAGGCATCCCTTTGTGCTGTTTTTTTTCCTTTCACATTCTCAGCATGACAAACATGGCAATGCCCTTTCTGATATAGAAGAAATAACATTTTCCTTGAGAACTCTGAGTTACCATTTCATTTAGGAATTATACCTTACACAGAAGCTAGCCAGGATACTCTGAGCAAGAAATGTATGTATACAGAGAATTAGGAACTAAACTGTAGCTTTTAATATGCTGAGGTAGTAAGAGAAGTCAATAATAGAATCAACACATTCTCTGATGCTTCCCCATAATGCAGGAATTCTGTTATAGGCTAAATGATCTTCCCTGTAGGAAAATCCAGGGAGAGGTTGCAGGTGCTCTCACTGGCCAGGCACCCCTTCATTCTCCAGTCCTCACCACTGTTCATATGTCTGATTGCTCACTTCAGTGTATATTAAATCATCTTCTGGCTTCCAAATCTCTAAAAAGAACCCCTACACCAGCACCTCTTTGTAAAAACTGTGGAAAGAGAAGAGAATCTGGGATATATGTTCGTGAAAGTGGTGAATCCATATCAATAAATCAACTCCAAAACAGAATCCGACCCTCATGTTTATGAACATCCTTCATCACAGCATATTGATATACAAGGAGCTTCATCTGAATTACAAAGCTGGAGTTTAAAACTAAGGTACCATGACTGGAAATTATAGAGCATTTAAATGTATATTATTGTAATTGAACTTGAAAAAAAAAGATAACACAACTGTGGATTTTCCTTCCAGAATGAGAAAGGAAAGGAAGACATAGAAATAGCCCTGAAATCAGCTATTGGTATAATGCCCAGTCTGGCTCATGTGTTGACCTGGAGATCCACAGTGGAGTTGTTCTTAAGTATGAACCTGGTGGATTTTTTTTTTAGTTTTAATTAATTGTCAGGATGATGCAAAGAGAAATTACAATTACATTCATAAGGTAGAGAATGTAGTACTTATTGAACGTCATTACAATTTCCCATGTTTTTGCTTCTACTTTCCCTCTCCCCACCCACTCCTGAATTGTAAATTCAGGAAATTGTTAATTTCTAACATATTGTTCGATGAATATCACAGTTACATTAGTTCACACTTTGTCCTTTGTCTCATCACCTTGTTGTTCCACTTGCTTTCCCTAATTGAAATATACAAATAAACGTATATACAATATGTCATGTACCAAAGTCAGATACAACAGGGGAATAAACCATAAGGGAAAACAACAACAACAAAAGAGTAAAAAAATCAAGTTCACTGCTGGCATGGTAGCTCACGCCTGTAATCTCAGGAGGCTGAGATCTAAGGATCAAGATTCAAAGACAGTCGAGGCACTACAAAGCCCGTGTGATTCTTATCTCCACTTAATCACCAGGAAACTGGAAGTGGTGCTGTGGCTCAAGGGATAGGGCATAGCCTTGAGCTGAAGAGCACAGGAACAATGCCCAGGTCCAGAGTTCAATTACCAAGACTAACCAAAAATAATAATAATTTTGCATAGTACATTAAAAACAACAACCACAAGAATAAATCTCTTGATTCCCTATGCTGGAGTTCATTTCCCTTAGCCTCATATTACACGGCCATATGCACATAACTTTTGAGATATTTCACCCTCTGCTATGAAAATCTTAGACACATAATGGTTATTACAAATGAAGGAGACCATGGAGCCTATGTTTCTTTGGGTCTGGCATACTTCACTGAATATGATTTTTTTCCATTTCTTTCCATTTCCTTATGAATGGGGCAATGTCATCCTTCCTGATGACAGCATAGAATTCCATTGTGTATAGGTATCACATCTTCTTAATCCATTCATCTACTGATAGGCATCTGTGTTGGTTCCATATTTTAGCTATGGTAAATAATGCTGCTATGATCATGGTTGTCGAGGTATCTTTAGTATGTCCTTGTTTACAGACATTATGGTAAATGCTCCAGAGTGGGGTTGCTGGGTCATAGGGAAGCTCTATGTTTACTCTTTTGAGGAACTGCCACACAGTTTTCCAGAATGGTTGAAGAAGTTTTATACTCCCACCAACAGATTAGTAGTGTTTCCTGAACCAGATGGATATTGAGATGAATTTCTTGGGAAATATCCAAGGATTGAAGGAATCTCTGGTTAGATTCTGATGCTACTAAAAGGTTTTGAGGAAGAGCATTAGGCAACACTTTAAGATGCATATGGTTTTTATGATTTCCTGTTCAAATTCACCTTAGCCCATAGGACAAATTTCTAATCAATCTAGCAGAGTATACTTAAACATCCCAGCATTGATTCTGCCTTTTCTATCTGTCAGCATGTGTGAGGCAGAGGGGTCATTCAAAAGCAACTATATGGCTAAGATCCCAATGACTGGAAATGAGCTCAGGGAATGTAAAGATCAGAAGGAAGATGCAATGCCACTCAGTAATTTGCTGTAGACAAAAGGGAAAACTAGCACATCCCTGTAGAGGAAACCCATGGGACTCTTGAGGGTTTAGTATACGTTTATAGCTCAATCACTGAATCCCATTCCCCAGTGTACACACCAGCAAACGTCCCATGGAAACTGACAATCTGCTTTTTTGAAGAATACCACCAGTGCCCATTCCGCTAAGGCAGTTCACACAACTGCCCCGCCTCGGCTGGGTTATCCTTTCTCTGTCAGAATCACTCTGAGACAAATCAGAACCTCCTTAAACACGTAATTTGGCTAATTTTATTAAAGGCAAGTTGACATATATACAAAAGCTCATTCTTTCTCAGGAATTTCATGGTATCTGATTTTCATTTGACTCATAATATTCCAATGTCATCAAAAACCAATGTCTGAATTTCTTTGCTTTTTACAAATTTTATCCTCATTTATCACAACGTGTCTACCACTGAGCAGTAGGTGAATTAATAAATGCACTTTACATGATTACCCAGAGTTCCCAAAAAGGAAAAGAAAACTAAATAAGGATAATAATGCCATCATCAAAATTACATGCAGAGAATAATGACACTGACTTCTACATTTTGATAATAAGCTTGTCAACTTATGCACCTTTAAATATCATGTACTTAAAATATATATAGTGAGACACAAATATGTAGATATATTATATAGAGATATGAATAAGTATGTAGATGTGTGCATAGATAGATAGATAGATATCTTCTATCAGCATCCACTGGGAATGGACTTTGGAGATGATTCAAGATCCTGGGATCTGTGATTTGTTCAGGTAGAACTGTTTTCCCAGATTCAGAATATGCAGTGAGGCACAAACATTGCTGGTAGAACTCTGAAGAAAATGAATGATCAATTGTATAGCAAACAGAACCTGATATTCCAGGCCCCCCCATCAAATAAATGTGTCTTATATTTCATCTTCTCTGGAACTAGATCCTGTCAAACTTCCTGCTGGTAAGATCCCTTGAAGTTTGCCCCTAAAAATGCTGCAAGAGGACCACACCCAGATTTTATGTTCATCTGCATTCATGCATCAATAATACTCTCAGGGTCACAATGCTGAAGGGTACATATGCTGAAAGGAAAGCTAGTTCCCCTTTTCCCATTGCTGAACTGGGCTGGGACATCCAGGGAAAAGACACAGATGTGACACATGAGGTCTTCCAGACTAAGTCCAAGTCTTGCACAGATCCAGCATGTTTCTAGAGGTACATCTGCATAGGCTTGATAAAAGATCCATAACCCAAGCTACTGTCTGGGTCAGGGTTGTAAATCACCTGGTTGATAAAGAGTAAAATGCAAAAGTAGAATTTACACAGCATAACAAACACATACATTGTGTATCAGTGTTTTTTTCTTTATTTACCTTTTTATTGTAATTAATAGAAGGGTTACAATTATATTTGCCAGATAGAAGGTGCATTACTTCACACACATTGATACCCCTTCTCATATTTTTGTCCACATACCCATCCCCCTACCACCTCCCCTCATCTTGTTTCCCACCTTCCCTTTCCTATTTCAAATAAACCAATAATCACATATACAATATACCAGATAACAAGGTAAGACACTGTAACAATATGAGAATAACCCAGGGACAACAAAAGAGATGAAAAATAACATAGTACATTAAGAACAACAATCACACATTATGTGGCTCTTGTTTCCGTATCCTGAAGGTCCTTTCATTTATCCTCATCCTATATGGCCTTGTGTATCTAGGTTTTGAGCTATTGTAAACCTCTGCTAGGAGAGTCCAGGGTGTGTACTAATTATTACAAATGCCTCCCCCTCTTTTAATTCTAGTTCTGAACAGAGTCACAGCCACAATGCTGGGGAATCTGAGTGAACTTGTACACTGAATGAATGCTCTTTTAAAGAGACGACTAACTGATTTCATGACTTTTTAAAACAACTTTGAACAACAATTGGTTGTAGGTAGTCAAGAGAAGATTCAATTCCCCAAATAATCCTTTCGTACTCCCTCTGGAAGAAACCAATTAGAAAAAGACTGAGACAGAATTGAAATTAAATGGATGTAGAAAACACACACAAGATTAGTCACTTGGGTTATTTTCTGTTTTCTACCATAAGTCAGTCAAATGTGGCCTGAAATAAACCAGAAAAAAATTATAAAGTTTCTTTATCATTTCCTTTTTTTTAATAACTAAAATTTCTTTATTAGTTTTTTGGGTTTTTTTTTGCATTTTTTTATTGTAATTAGTAAAAGGGTTACATGATATTTGCCAGATAGAAGGTGAATTAATTCACATACATTGATACCCTTTCACATGATACCCATTTCCCTCCCCCTCCACACCCCCCACCCGTCTTGGTTTTCCTCCCTTCCCTATCAAATTTCAAACAACCAAATACAAATAAATTCAATATATCAGATAACAAAGTGAGATACTATAACAATATGAGATAACCAAGGGACAGCAAAGGAGATGAGAGACAACATAGCACATTAAGGACAACAATCATTCATTATATGGCTTTTGTTTCAATATCCTGTCAAATTTACACTGCATAACAAACACATACAATGTGTATCAGTGGTTTTTTTGAAGCAATTGTTTCTGTTATCTAGCAAGGCCTTCATGCTTCTGAGCTGTAGGAAATACCACATGGCTTTAAATTAAGAAAACAGGTAGTCAGTAGATTCCTGGACATTAGAAAAGATTCTCAGTATGAGATGTGAACGAATCAATGGAAATCATGGCCTTTTCATTTTTGTTCTAACTTTAATAAGCAATATACTGCTGTAGCAGTCATTTACTGTAATAACCAAGACTAAGAGTACCACAAAATGACACAAAAGTTTATCTATACATTACCTTGTTATTAAAATGCACCACACAATTTCATGTTCATAAAGAATTTAAAGAGATCACTTTTTTTGTTTTTTTCCCCATGAACATTTTGTAAGAATGAGTTGGCTCTAATTTCCTATACTTATGACACTGTTACTTGTGATTTCTATAGAGCTATGATCCTGAAAAATCTCACTCTAAGAATGAGACCCATGATACCAGTGAGTGTTTTTTCCATGATGCATTGGAGTAATAATCTTTCAGATAGATTCTGTGATGGAATGGTCTCAAAGAACATTGTCTCCAGAGAAATCTATGCTGCCTAGCCTTAGCTGGGAAACTGGGAACTAGGGACTGTGTGGAGTTAGTGAGATGAGCTAGCCCTGTAGCCACGCCTACTTCTATTCAGCCCCTGATCAGTTGCATGCACACAGAGCACAGCCCACTGCCCTGTGCACTTCTTCAGAGTCTGCCCACACCCTGGGCATCAGTCAGTCCAGTCAGCACACATCATGGACATGAGGACCCCTGCTCAGCTCCTGGGGCTTCTGCTGCTCTGCCTCCCAGGTAAGGAAGGAAAGTACTAAGGATATATTCAGTTTAATGGTTTTAATTACTGCTGTCTGGTTTTGTGGACTTCTTTTACATCATTCTTAATTGTATGGCTCTGTGTTATGTTTCCTATGCCAGGTTACAGATGTGACATCCAGATGACCCAGTCTCCATCCTCCCTGTCTGCATCTCCAGGAGACAGAGTCACCATCAATTGCAAGGCCAGTCAGGGCATTAAAAGTTGGTTAGCCTGGTATCAACAGACACCAGGGAAGGCTCCTAAGCACCTGATATATGAAGCATCCAGTTTGGACTCTGGGGTCCCATCCAGATTCAGTGGCAGTGGATCTGGGTCAGATTACTCTCTCACCATCAGCAGCCTGCACCCTGAAGATGCTGCCACTTATTACTGTCAACAGTATTATAGTTGGCCTCCCACAGTGATACAAGTCATAACAAAAGCCTCCCAGGGAAGCAGAAATGAGGGTCTGGGCTGCCCCAGCTGCTCCTCCTGCTGCCTCCACCTGCTGACAGTGCATCTGGCTCTTAACATGACTGCAGGTGTAGGTTGGAGCTTCCAAGGAGGCTCCTTTGGACTCTTTTTCTGCCTCCTCAGCCACAGAAGCACAGACAGGGCCATGTTTCTTCTGATACAAAGGCTCCTTTGGGATTCACATAGCTAAACACAAGCCAACTTCTGAGTTTCTTAGATTGCTGGAGAACTTGTATGTAGGAGTGTGAGATTCTCTGGTTCCATGAAGCTCTCCTAAGGTTTGGGCCATATAATACTGTGATTCTCCACCCTGATCAAAAAGCCAGTGTGGGACGATGATGCTTTTGTCTACTCAACAATCTCTCCAGGGGATTCTCCAGGCCTCAGCTCTATTCAGGTATCAGCCTGCTATGTCCATAAGTATTAAATTGTTCTGTGAGATTTTCCCAGTTCACAGAAGAAGCCTTGATGACACGACTCTGTAAGAAACAAGAGCATAAACAGGGATTTCAGAAATGCAACCATAATGATCATATTGATGGATTGAGATATATTGTCATATTGCCCCCAACTCTTCAAATTCCCACACTTATAATGCATGTAAGCGTGAATCTGAAGTCACAGAAAAAAATGGAACACCCTCATTAACTATTGGAGGAAACTAAGAACGTGGGATTTGTGTGAAACGTTATCTGTTGTCCATGATCTTTCACAATAATCCATTGAAAGACCGCCCAAGATAAAATAATTCAGAAGCAAAACAACATCAAACACCAAAGAGTAGAACAATCAGTAGAAAATTCTTGGTTTAAGAATTCTTTTCCTACTGATTTTCAGAAGCATTTTAATTGGATGCAATCATACTCATCATTTCTTGCTCTTATTTCGGGGGAGTCAAAATTCTCTTCTGTGCTTTTCCCTTCAAATATTTTCCCTAGTTTTCATAGAGTAGTTTCAAAGTTTTGGGTCACCGTTTATTATCATGAATCCAATTTACATTTTTTAAAATGAGGGATTTAGGGAAGTGGATTCAGTCTTCTCTGTGTCAATATACAAGTTTCCCAGCAGCAATTTTTGAAGAGTCTCTTTTCCCCAGTGAATGTTTTTGAAACTTTGGATAAAATTCAGATAGCTATAGTTTTGTGGGTTTATTCCTGGGTCATTTTCTTCCCTTAGTCTCCAGGTAGCACAAGTTTTCTGAGAAATTGAATCCTGGGGAAATTAATGCCAGTGAAATGACTCTTAGGTGCCCCTGTATGAGCTGGTTGCCTGCAGGTGTACAATTTTCTCAAGGGAAAGGTTTGCACAGGAATTTACTCTCACGTTCTTGCAAACTTTATATTGGTGTTTAGTCAATTCTTGATATGATCTCAAAGTGTCCTATTGTCCTCACACAAAGCTTCATGTTACTTATGCCAATCTCGTTGAAATGAGGCCTTCCTTAGCCTCAACTTTCCACAGGCTCCTCTGACCAAACTTCACTTTGTTTCAGGTAGGTCAGCTCTTGATTTTGTCCTGGATTTTCAGAACAAATCTAGCTAAAGGACATTTAAGACAATTCTTTCCAGATCCTCTCTTATCCATAAACTATTCTCCTGTTTTCTCAATTCCCTTCTCAAGATTTTTTTCCCAACTCTTCTTTTTCTTTTCTTTTTCTTTATTTGACTATTTACATTTAGCACCTCTCACCTTTAGGCTGTTCAGCACTGACTGGAAAATTCCCTTAATCCAGACAGAGGCACCATGATGACTGCAAAAACTTAGGGGACCAGGCCAGTAGTTTGGGCTAGTGGTAGAGTGCTTGCCTAGCATGCACGAAGACCGAGGTTTGATTCCTTGGTACCACATACATAGAAAAAAAAGCTGGAAGTGGTACTGAGGCTCAATTGGTAGCGCTCTACCCTTGAGAAAGTCCAAGTACAGTGCTCATGCCCTGAGCTCAAGCCTAAGACTGGCAAAAACAAAAAACAAAAAATCTTAGGGGACTTTGAACTTATCTCATATACAATGTCCTACCAGCTTCTTCCTTCCTTGAGAGAGGAGACAGGCCTTAGACCCACAGAATGGAATGCATGTGCTCCTGCTGTTCATGGAGCATGGATGAGAGACTTTTTGTCAATAGGGATAAAATTGTGAATGGGCTCCAGGGGAAAAGGAAGATGGTCAGAAACAAGATGCATGCAGCATCTCTAGATTGAGGACATCTGATTCCAAACTCAGCAGCTAGCTTTTGCTCAGTCCTCACCAAAGGAAAAACTGACATTCTAGTCAGATAGGCAGTTCGTTGACTGGGGAGGAAACAGGCCACTGTGTGGCGTGATCTCAGGTAAATCAGTGAATAGAACCCGAGGTCCCCACCTCACTGTCACTCACCTCAGAGTGATGGCACACAGATGTACCTAGAAGTATTCATCCAAGCTATAATAGCTTGCCACAATGTGGTCCCCAAACCACAGCATCTCTCAACACAGAGAATCTACAGTGCAACTTGGCTGCATCATTGTTCCTCTTTGTGAAAGATCCAAGAAGAGACACACAATGATTGCATAGTTTCACAAAAAAAGCAATATTCTGAAATTCATTTATCTTAAAGTATGTTTGCTGAGTACATTATTTTAAAAACTAATCTTCATAGAAGAATTTTTTGTAGCTAGTGGGACTTGAACCCTGGGTCTGGGCACTGTCCCTGAGCTCTTCAGCTCAAGGCTACCACCCCACCCCTTGAGCCACAGCCCCATTTCCAGTTTTTTTTATTGGTTAATTGGAGATAAGAGTCTCATGGTCTTTAGTGCCTGGGCTGCCTTTGAATAGTGATCCTCATATCTCAGCCTCCTGAGTAGCTAGGTTTATAGGCATGAGCCACTGCGCCCAGCAGAAGAAACTTCTTGGGTATCCCAGAAAAATACCACAAACCCAATGGCTTTTGCTACAGAAGTACATGATTTCCAGGTTCTACATTGTGGAGATATGATTCTTTCTAACCCAGCACTAGGTTTATTAGAAGATTTTAACGGAGCTTAAGGGATGACTTAATCTTAAGTGTTTGTTATAATGGGATATGAAAAAAGCTCTTGTGGGGTTGTACTATGAGATATGGAATCCTGGCTCTGGTTGCCATGTGGGGCCCAGACAAGGCAAGGAAGATTTAATACAGAGTTAAAAATGTTTAAGGACAAGACTCTGTATAAAGATTAAAAATAAATATGGAAATATCACTTAGAATAGCCTGAGTTAACATAACTGAATAAAGTGATTTCTTGCTCATTCAACTCGGGGAGGAAAGGAGCCATTGGGGAGGAATGGGTGGGCATGAGGGGAGCAGGAGAAAGTGAGGGAGGGATAAAATTGCTCAAACAGAAATGTACTCATTACCTTACTTATGTAAGGTAAATAAATGAGTAAATAAATTTTTTAAAAAGGAGAAGAGTTTTGTTAAACCCACAAGTTTAGATGCAGAAACACTTAGATGTACAATCCTCATCTGCCTGTACTCAGGTGAGACATTTCCTGTCTGTGTCACATTATGGTGTCTTAACAAAGGACAACCAGCTGCATATTGAGATGGCCAATAGTCTCCCTCATTTGTCATAATCAGTAGAAACCTTGGGCTCTCCTAGCAGAGATTCACAATAGAACAAAATCTAGAGACATTAGGACAAATAGTACGACACTAAATGTAAGGACCTCCAGGATAAGGACACAAAAGCCATATAATGAGTGACTGTTGTCCTTAATGTATTATGTTATCTCTCATCTCTTTTGCCATCCCTTGGTTATCTTATATTGTTATAACTTTCCATATATTTTATATGTGCTTAATTGGTATTTGAAATTGGATAGAGAAGGGGGGAAATCAAGATAAGCTGAGGGAGGGTGAGAGGGTGGGAGGGCAATGGGAACCATGTCATGAGAAAGGGTATCAGTGTTTGTGAAGTTATATACCTCTATCTGGTAAATATAATGTAACCCTTCTATTAATCACAATAAAAATTATTTTAAAATGCTTACATTCTACCATTTTCCTTTTCCATTATAAAGACCAGTAGATCACTGTCTATGAATTAAAATTGTATCTTCCCTGTCAATTTTTTTTGCAGATTTTGAATTCTTTATTCTTTTTTATTAAAGAATTTGATAACATTGATTTTTACATCATATTTCAAATGACATATTTAACAAACAAGTATTCAAGAAGGGAATCTCCGTATACAACCACTGGTACTTATATTTTGGAAAATAATTAAAATTAGGCTGAGGGTTTGTATGTCATATATACATAGTAATCTATGTAATAAAACATTATGTAATAGAGTCATAAAATTTTATGTCTATGTAGTTGTGTTTATATTTCCAGTACCATGTCCATAGCATTGGATATGCAAATATTGAGTCATCGTTCTTCTACTATTTGGATCTAATAGCCACATATTAAGGATACCATGTGCCTTTTGTTCCTTTGTTCTTGACTTGTCTCACTCAACATGATTCACTCTAGATTCATCCACTTCCCTGCAAATGCCCTTATTTTATCTTGTCTGTTGGCTATGTAGAATTCCATCTTCCTGAACAGGAAGATCCTTGGAAAGATAGGGTCCAACACTTGTAGCTAACATCCTTGAACAGATAATTTGCTAGCAATAGGTTCCAGTTACCTCTTCATCTAGCTCAACAGTGTGTTCTTATTGGTAAACTTCCCCAAGGATCAGGGCTGCTGATGGTGGGCAGTTTGCCTTTCTCTTGACAAGCTGAGGGAGGTACAGGGGATCCAGTCACAATGTCCATTCTTTGTCAAGAGACTGTCCTGGACATAAACATGCATGTCATTGTGTCTGTGTTGCTGTTTAAGGTGGCGGGGCCGTGTATAACTTACTGTCCCCACATATCCACATAAGCACAGTGGGCTCCTTCTTCCCAATGCTGCAGGCATCCTGGACCTTATTGGTTATCACCAAGCACAGAGCACATATGGTGTCACTTTCCTCAGAAGATCAGGCCTCACCTTCTCTTGGCTCTTCTCACTCTGTTGCCCCCACCTGGATATTTGCATACTGCTCCCTAGGGAGGACCTTCCTCTCTAAGTCTGAGATAAAGGCTCAGCTCTGAACTTGCCTTGACCAGTGAAGACTCCTCATTTCACTCCTAGAAAAGAAGTCCTTCTCTCAGCTCCTGAGGCTGTTAATGCTCTGGATTCCTGGTAAAGGCCCAGTTGTTTCCTATGCATGTATTAAATGTGCAGGTGTTTTATACATGAGGTGGCAAGTGAGATTTCAGTCTTTAAAAGGGAGAAACATTTCAGAAGGAGCTAGAACCTGTGCTGGGAATATTGTATGTGAGTCTTAGAGATTCGTTTACATTTTACAAGTAATTCTAACAACCAGCTGGTAAGTACAGTTGGTTAGAACATAGTGTGAATAAAAAATGTTTAATATTTGGTGTTTTAGATTATCAATCAACTCCTGAAATATGAATGAGGCAAGATATATCAAAATACAAGTAATAAATGCATTGCTATCTATGTTTGTATATAACCTTGTACTTCTGATTTATTTCAGTTTCAGGATCCAGTGGAGAAATTGTGATGACCCAGTCTCCACTTTCCCTTCTTGTCACCCTGGGAGAGACAGCATCCATTTCCTGCCTCATGTCTGGTGATGGAAACACCTATTTGGAGTGGTACCAGCATAAGCCAGACCAGTCTCCACAATCCTTGATCTATAAGGTTTCCATCCGATTTACTGGGGTCCCAGACAGATTCAGTGGCAGTGGGTCAGGCACAGATTTCACACTGAAAATTAGCAGGGTGGAGGATGAGGATGTTGGAGTTTATTACTGCTTTCATTATACACATGCTCCTACCGCTGCAGTGATACAGCCCTGAATTAAACCTCCCTTTGGTTGGGGCAGCTTCACTCATGTATCCTGTTCTGGGGAGCAGCAGAGCAGTTGATCTGTGTCTCCTGAGGAGGAAGATATTGAGGTCAATCTAAGAGTGATGCACAGTGGAGACGAAGAATATGTGACATTACCAGTACATACAATCTATGAAGATCAGGGGAATAATCATGGGATGGGGTATAAGGGCCAGGAGATACAACATAATCCATGAGATGTTTATTGAAAAGAAATTCTTGCCTCCTAAGTGGTATTAGAGCCAATCAGTAATATAAGAACCTAATGTCTTTTGTGATTTTCATCGCTTTATAATGGATCTTTTTTTTTTTAAGTGGAGCAATCCTTCATTTTATACACTATCAGGAAGAGCAAACAATCTTCCCAGGAACACAGAAAACCTGCTCAGGGCATCTCTTCACCCTGGCCCTGGTGGTGAGGTGGAAGAGTGTACTTCCCTTCCTCAATGAGCTTAACCCACCGCTTCCTGGTAAGTTTCAAATGCTTTATAGTTTTCAGTCGGTACAAACATTCATGGAAATCATCAAGTTCTATCTTGTACTCTTTCTGTGCCTTCTTTCCCAAAAGTAAGGTATTAGGAAGCATTCTTGAAGGGCTGTTCAGCACTCTGGATTGTCAAGTGATGATCTATGCTAATATCCACCCTTTACTGCATGTCAAACAAATGCATGTCGTCCACTGCAGTGCCCTTGTCTAGGAGATAGATGGAGAAACACTTGCTAGATGACACAGCTGCCTGCTGCCAATAATGAATCTTATAACATGTCCATCAAGCACATGGTCCTGGCCCACACCTGTTTCATATTCTATGCTTTCTGTTCAGAAGCTGGAAGCCCAGTTGTGCCTTCTTTAGCTCTGCTCAGTGTGTTCCTCAAACACTGCCTAAGCATCAATCTCTGGATCCAGAGTCCAGAGTGCTAACCATTACCCAATGGAACTCTGCTCTAACCATGAATCTCTTAGCAACATTTTGTCATGATCTCCTGGCTGGACCAACCTTGCTCAGTTACAGTACTGGCTCCTGTGCACTGGTCACTGGCCTTCTGTGTCCTGGGACTCTGGCTCTACTTAAGGCAGCAGAGTGTAGTGAAGGGCTATCAGAGTGTCCGTGGGTCCCAGAAATTTGAGATTCAACCCTTGTGAATGGGCACAACATTCACAGCTCTACCTTGTCAGCCTGTGTGACTTTTTTTTAAACACCATGGCATGGGGGAATCAATAATGTTTAAGAGTGTTTTGTATCTACTTCTAGATTCTGCTGGCAGTGTTACGGGTTCCAGGTTCTGTTGTTTCTCTTAGAGTTTCCAACACAGTAGGTCTCCATCACTTGATGGGGAGAAACTGAATCCTGATAAGATGCTAAAGATTTGCTCTACCTGGACACAATACTTTTCCCAGCTGAACAGAACTTTGATTTCCAAGTAGCACCATGGTTGTGCAACACTGTGCTGTCTCACTCAGTGAAGATCTCCAGTACAACTACACAGAAGTGAATTAAAACTAAATGACTAGTCCTTCAGGGGCTATAGATACTTCCGAGCACTGATGAGGGAAGCTCTGAGGGAATTTGGTTTCCTCCTCATTTTAAGCTGAGATGAGTTTCTTTCCCGTGTAAAGGGAAGGGCTGCAGTACCTTCTGTGAGAAAACAGTGCTCTTAATATTCCACAAAGTGAGAGTTCAAGTATGGGTGACAGAAGGAAAGTGTGGATAGGGAGAATCAGCCCCTGTAGCCAGGAAGGAGACAAATTCTTGAATGACAAACATGAGAATGTAGTCAACACAGGCTGTGCTGCAGGCCATGGGGCTAGGTCTCTGATGTATGCAGGGTTGTGACTCTCCTGAAGCCATAGTGCAGGAGTAACTGTTGTCTTCTTTGCAGGACACATCCTGAAATTGGATTCACAGGAAGCAAGGACTCTCCACAGGCTCTATCAACACTGGCATTATTGAGACTAATTCTAGCAGCTTTGTCAAAACAGCATTGAGATTCCACTTTATTTTAGTTAGAATGGTCAATGTCAGGGAAGCCAATAAAAAGAAATGCTGGCATGGACATAGCCAACAGGGAACTCTATTACACTGAAGCTGGGAATGCAAGCTTTTCCAGCCATTCTGGAAAGCAGTATGGAGGTTCCTCAAAAATCTAAACACAGAGCTAGCCATTGACTCAGTAATTCCACTTCTGGGCATTTATCCAGTAGAATAGAAACAAAGCCACATTAAAACTTTCAACATAACCATTTTCATTGTGTCATTATTTACCACAGTCAAGATATAGAATCTGCCTAGATGCCCCTCAATGTGTGAATGGATCAAGGAAATGTCACACACACACACACACACACACACACACACACACACACACACAATGGAATTCTACTCATCCACAAGAAAGAATGATTTTGTACTATTTGTAAGGACATTGAAAGATCTGAGAAAATTGCATTAAGTGAAGTAAGCCAGACCCAGGGAAACTTAGGTTTTCATGGATTCCTTCCTTAGTGGTAGCTACAATGTACCTATAAATATGCAGGTAAAGAAACTTGGTTACAAAGGAATTAACTAAAGTATAGTAGACTCCATGAACAGTGCAAATATTATAAATCTTAATAACAAAACAAAATCAAAGATAATCAAAATAAGTACCAGACATGAGTACTTACAAGATAGAAGGATGGTGCCAAAAGAAGAGGGTAAAAGAATGAAGGGGGAAGGGGTGAGAATGCAGGTGCTGATATGTTGCCGCATTAGGATTATCAGTGAGTCAGAACAATTCCAAGTCCTTTTGTTTTGCTTAATAAAGCCATGTGCCAAGTTTGTGTTGAATGGATCTTTCTCTAAATGTCTGGGATAAACACTCCAGTGGACAAGTCTAGTTTCAGATAAAGAAATATAATGAGGAGGCTTTGATCCTCAAAGGGATCACTGACCTGATCAAACCCCAGGAAAGCAACTTGGGTCTCTTCTGGGTCCTCAGCATATCCTATTGATGAGCTAGGTCCCCTGAGACTCAGAATGGAAGCAGTCACTGAGATGAGGCAGCTGGACCTCTGTGCTTATCCCTGCCCAGAGGCTGCTGATTTCCATAGCCAACAGCACAACCCACTGCCCTCAGCAGTTCTTCATAGGCTGCTGCTCCCTCTGTGCAGCAGATCAGTCAGCATCCAGCATAGACATGAGGACCCCTGCTCAGCTCCTGGGGATCCTGCTGCTCTGGATCCCAGGTAAGGAAGGACAAAACTGGGGATTAGCACATCTCAATGTGATCCATGATGGTTTACTCTTTAGGGAAACCTTCTTAAAACTTCATTAATAATATGAATATTTGTATTTATGTTTCCACACTGGAGTCAGGTGTGACATCCAGATGACTCAGTCTCCATCATCCCTGGCTGCATCTTTAGGAGACAGAGTCACCATCACTTGTAGGGCCAGTGAATACATTTCCCGTAGTTTAGCTTGGTACCAGCAACATCAAGGGAAAGCTCCTAGGCCCCTGATCTATGCTGCATTTAGTTTTCAATCTGAAGTTCCATCCAGGTTCAGTGGCAGTGGATCTGGGACACAGTTCACTCTCGCCATCAGCAGCCTGCAGCCTGAAGATGCTGCCACTTACCACTGTCAACAACATTTTTTTACTCCTCTCACAGTGATACAAGTCACAACATAAACCTCCAATGGAAGCAGAATTGAGAGTCTAGGCTGTCCCAGCTGCTCCTCCTGCTGCCTCCACCTGTTGACACAGCTTCTCAGGTTCCTCTAGACTTTTTTTTAAAAAAAGATTGTATTAACACTGATTTTTTTCATATATTTTTATTGTAATTAACAGAAGGGTTACATTATATTCACCAGATAGACGGTGCATTAATTCACATACGTTGATACACTTTCTCATGTCTTGGTCCCCATTTCCCTCCCGTCCACCCCCACCCCTCATCTTGTTTTCCCCCCTTCCCTATCCAATTTCAAATAACCAAATATGCATTTATCCAATATATCAGATAACAAAGTTAGATACTGTACCAATATGAGATAACCAAGGGACAGCAAAAGAGACGAGAGATAACATAGTACATTAAGGACAACAATCACTCATTATATGACTTTTGTTTCTATATCCTAGAGGTACTTTCATTTAGCGTCAAACTATATGGCCTTATGTATCTAGGTTTTTCTCTATTGCAAATCTCTGCTAGGAGAGCCCAAGATTTCTACTGATTATGACAAATGAGGGAAATCATTGAGCCTAAGTTCCTTTGAGTCTGGCTTACTTTACTTAATATGATTTTTTCTAAGTCTTTCCATTTCCTAACAAATGGGGTGATGTAGTTCTTTCTGACAGCAGCATAGAATTCCATTGTGTACAAATACCACATCTTGTTGATCCACTCATCAACTGAGGGACATGTGGATTGGTTCCATATCTTTGCTATGGTAAATAATGCTGCAATGAACACTGATTTTTAACATCACATTTCAAATGCCATTTTTAACAAACAAGTATTCAAGTATATGCAATCACTGACAAATTTTAGAGCATAATTAAAATTAAGCTGAGACATTTCATAGTTATGTATCGGTCTATCTCATGTAACATTATGTCTATAGAATATATACCCCATCATGGATTTTTATGTCTATGTAGTTATGTTTATTTCCATAACTTTTGGTACCCAAATATTGGTTCATCGCTCTTGTATTGTTTGGATCTAATATCCACATATTAAGGAGACCAAGTGCCTTTTGTTCTTTTCATCTTGACTGACCTCATGTAACATTGTTTGCTCTAGTTTCATCCATTTCCCAGTGAATGCCATTATTTTATCTTGTCTGATGGCTATGTAGAATGCCATTGTATATACGTACCACATTTTCGTATCCATTCATTTATAGTGGGGCATCTGGGTTGTTTCCATCACTTGGCTATTATTGTGAATATTGCAGAGATGAACATGGCAGCCAGACTTTCAAGCTCACTAGAAACTATTGGGACGAAGGTCATGGAAACATTTGCACATCCTAACTATCCTTTGCTCATCCGAAGCAGCACACAAATAACAATGCCTCTTCTTACTTAAAAAAAAGACATATCTGTACTGTGCCCATGTGTGGTTCAAGTTATGCTATTAATTTGCATTTACTCAATAAAGAAGACACATTTCTACATATGTCAATTCAGGTTTTTAATAGCAAGGCAGTGCAGTTGTGAAAAAGGGGTTTGAAATGATTGTTGTCCTTAATGTACTATGTTGTCTCTCATCTCCTTTGCTGTCCCTTGGTTATCTCATATTGGTATAGTATCTCACTTTGTTATCTGATATATTGAATTTATTTGTATTTGGATATTTGAAATTTGATAGGGAAGAGGGGAAAACCAAGACGGGTGGGGGGTGTGGGGGGGAGGGAAACGGGTACCAAGACATGTGAAAGGGTATCAATGTATGTGAATTAATTCACCTTCTATCTGGCAAATATCATGTAACCCTTTTACTAATTACAATAAAAAAGAAAAAAAAGAAAGAAAAAGGGGTTTGAAATAATCATTTGTATAGAAAAAACAGTCACTGAAATACTTTGAAAACAATTTTTAGTGCCAGATTTTAATTGCATTTGAAGTACAATATGATGTTTAGTTATATGCACATGTTTTACAATGATGCAAGCAATATAATGAGCAAGAAGTTTGATTACCTAAACATTAATCAATCTCTTGTAGTCAGGGCATTTTTGTTCATTAACTATGAGAACTCCAAAAATATTATTTCAGGACTGGGAGTGTGGCCTAGTGGTAGAATGCTTGACTAGCATACAGGTGGCCCTGGGTTCAAATCTTTGGTACAATGTACACAAAAAAGCCAGAGGTGGTGCTTCTGGCTCCACTGATAGAGTACTTGCCTTGAGAAAGCCCAAGGAGAGTGCCCAGGTTCTGAGCTCAAGGCTCAGGACTGGCAAAACAATTCATCTAATTACTAGAAAACTAATTTCATTTTGATGCTGAATGTCGAGTTTTTGAATATTTCTCAAAACCATTGTTTCATCTCTTGAAAGTAGAATGCAATGATGATTTAATAGTAAATTGACAAAAAGGGAAGTAATATAAATTTGTATTAGAATACTTAGACATCATTTTCCATATTGTTTAATTTCAGAATATTATTCAGAGTTCAGATGGTCAAAACACCCTTGGTTCCTGGCCCAGTTAAATAAATAAACACACAGAAAAGAAAAAAAACATGAAATTATGTGAATAAATAGAATATATTTAGGATACTTATGGACCTATATAACAGGTACAGATAAATAGTGACCAACATTGCAACAGTATTTATAAGAGTAATCTGAAAAGTCTTTTATATACCATAAATATATACATTCATAACTTCATATGTATAATTTTACATGGAAATGGATGCAGAAGAAATGTGTTGAATAGAGAAGTACTGCCCAGAAAGACAAAATAATTGACAGTGATTATGATGCACTGTATTTATAAACTGACACATTTTTTTGCCAGTCCTGGGCTTAAGCTCAGGGCCTGAGCACTGTCCTTGGATTTTTCTCAAGGCTAGAGCTCTACCACTTGAGCCTTAGCACCACTTCTGGCTTTTTCTAAGTATGTGGTACCAAGGAATTGAACCCGGGTCTTCGTGCATGCTAGGCAAGCACTCTACCACTAAGCCAAACTCCCGGCCCGTAAACTGATATATTTACTGATAACTCTTTTGTTCAAACACATACAGATAATAAATGTAGAATTAAAATTAAAAAATGTGTATGGAGTTCTAAATTTCTCCCCTCTCATTTCTGTCCACCTATTTTTCTGAAAGTTATAGATGAAGAGGATTGAGTCTTTTAGGGTTTCTCATGTTATGTTATTTGAGATTTGAAGAGATCTCATCCCATTCAGAATATCCACTAGAAAGCAGAGAGGACACGGAGGGGTGGGAAATGCTCTTCCTGAGGAGAACGTGATGAGAGGAATTCGCAGCTGATGATCCAGTGAGTCCATGGCCCAATTCTCAGAATATATCCAGAAAGACCTTGCCCATAGCAAGAGTTTCAGTCAGTCTCAGTCAATTGAAAATGCAGTATTTACATGAAATATGTTAGGGATACTTGTCAAACACACTACTTGCTGACACATAGAAAGCAACACAACTAAACATTGATGCACTGTTATCATCTTTCTTAGAATTTGTTCAGAGTTCAGAATCATGTACAGGACCCCTATGTTACAAATTTAAAATTCCAAGATCTCCTCAGATCTACTGCCTGTGAATGTGCACAGCAGCATGTTAACCAGGGAGGTCTGTCTGGCTGTGTAGGAAGCTTTATTCAGGAGATGAGTATAATGGGTACATACCTGATTTCTACTCCTCAAGCCATTGAAAAGCATTTCTATGTAAACCACATTTCTCACTCCTGTTGTGTAGTTGAGGGCAATTGGCCAGCAGGACATTCAGTGCCTCCATCATGTTCCAGGCCTGAATATGAACACCATCCATGCCTGATCGTGGGGAGATTCTGAGGTTCTTTTAGCTACATTTGCCCTGTGTTTACAAGTACAAACTCAAATTCTGATTTTCTGTAAGGCTTATGAAAGGGACAAGAGTCCAGCACCATCCTCATGCCTGTATTATAGCTAATCAGAAGGCTCAGATATGATGATTATTGTTCAAAGCTCCCCCAGAAAAGAAAATCCAAGAGACATTTTTTTCTGAATAATGGGCCAGAAATGGAACTGGGGCTCCAGGTCATAGCTGGGGCCATGATTTCAACCCCCAGGACACACACACACACACACACACACACACACACACACACACTTGCATGGTGTATAAAAATGCATAAAGATTTAGTCATACATTAGAGCTTTTATGTTTGTAATTCTCTGAGCAAAAGAAAACAAAGCATGAGATTTCAATATCTTTTGTGGGTTATATCATTATGTAACTCTTGCATACAGGAATGAACTCATAGCTTATCGGGAAATTTCCTGTTCGTCTACATTATCTCCCCCCTCCTGAGTTGCTAGCTATTAAATTTAGTTTGGAGAATTCTTTTAGTTATGGTGTTCAAAGAATTTGCTCAACCTCTTTGTAGAAACAAGCAGCAAAGGAGGTAAGAAAGTAATTTGCAAATAAAAATAGAAAAAGAATGGTTTCAGTTTTCTAAATTTCCAGAAGGATAGAAACATTGAGAAATGTTTCCTGTGGAGATAGCCCTAGAGCTTGGAGGAAGAAGAGGAAGAGTGGAGCTGTTATTTAAGTGTGTTCTCTTCATCCCGGGCCATTTGTAAGAACTGCTGTGCACCCACTAAGTAGATGGCATCCAGAAAAATTATCATATAATTCTTATCCTTAGTTCTATTGATGTGGTGTATTACATCGTTTGATTTGCAAAAGTTAAACTGACCTTGCATCTGTGGGATGAAGCCTACTTGATCATAGTGTATAATTTTTAAAATTTATTTCTGGATTCTGTTGGCTAGTATTTTATTGAGGAGTTTTGCATCTGTATTCATTAGAGAGATAGGTCTGTAGTTTTCTTTTTTGTTGGGTCTTTCTCTGGTTTAGGGTTGAGTGTAGTATTAGATTCATAAAATGAATTTGGTATTGCTCCTTCTGCTTCTATTTCTCGGAAGAGTTTCAAGAGTATAGGTGTTACTTCATCTTTAAACATCTTGTAGAATTCTGCAGTGAAACCCTTTGGACCTGAACTCTTTTGGTTGGCATTTCCCTGATTGCTTCCTCAATTTCATAGTATGAAATTGGTTTGTTCAATTTGTTTACCTCATCATTGTTCAATGTGGGTAGCCTATATTTATTTAAGAAGTCATCCATTTCTACTAGAGCCAGCAGTGAGGTGTGGGGGAGAGTCCTCACGTTTCGGATTCTTTGAGAATGTTGGATATAAGCTTTATCTGGATTTCTTTACCGGTTTGTGTACTTTTCCATTGCTTCTTGAATTTGTAGTTGTAGGTTTCTTAAGATTGTTTACTCGTGGGATTCTCTGATTCTCTCTTTCTGTGGGAAAGAGCTAGGCTGGATCGCTTTTGTCTCAGTGCCATCTTCCAACTTTTATTTTTCTATTTTTGATAATCAATTATTTCTGCAAGGGTCACTGTTTTTTTATGAGTGAATAGCTGAAAAGTCCATTAGTAATGGTGCTACTTGTTGTTGGAACTAGAGCTTCATTACTTCTAGGCTAGGAACAATTATCCACTTGTGTATTTATTAATGTATCCACATGTATATAATCATATTTACATATACTTATGTATATATACATGCATGCATGCACAAATACATATGTGTGTGAATTTTGTTGATTTTCCACTTACCTCCACAACAATAGGTTATTATTAAATAAAATGTTAGGCATTTTCTCATATTTCATTTTCTCACCACATATCCCGTTTTGTATCTATGAAATATGTTGCTAAAGGAAGACACAAATTTTCATCTAATTAGGTTACATTTCTTTATTTCAAGAGTAGGAATATTGATTCCTCATGAATTTAGCCATATGACTAACAGCTGTACTAGGTGATGGGAAATTCCCTCACACTGTCATAGCAACTCCTCCCCATGTTTATGTACTCCTCAGACTCTGATAACTCTGATAAGTTGAGATAACTTTGCATCCCATAGAGTTGTGATATCCTGGACCCTGAGAATAGCACAGGTAAATGCTACACGCGTGGATGTCTCCTTGTGCCTCATCATGTCCATGTGGACTCCTCTTCACTGGATTCCACAATGCTATTTCTCCTTTCATGGACAATCAGATCTCCTTTTTCTTGTTTCTAAGCTCCATGTAACCTCCTCCCCAAATAGATGACATTTCCAAGTGTGGCAGGCTCCAAGACAGTAGGTTCTGAAATTCCAACATAATTTTCCCTTTGATGGGTCTACTCACCCTTCTTGGGCCCATTATCTTTAACTCAGAAACATGGCATTCTCTTAATAACTGGAAAAGACCCACCAAGTGAAAGAGATATGTATGTGTAGGCAACACAACAGGTTCCAGGTAACCTGAGTTTATCTTCCTTTTCAAGGAGAATCTCTGCTTATGAACACAGTAGCTGAAGTAAAGATGTTTAGCACCCAGAAGGAATAATATGAGGACCACAGGCACGGACCTTTGAAATTACACACAAGGCTAAGTTGGCAAAAAAAATGATTACTCAGGAATAAAAGGAGAAAATCTCTGAAAGGACTTGCTTTTTTGTTCATCTGGGATAAAACACACAAAAATGAATGAGAAAATAAGGCTGAATAGTAGAATACAGTAGTATGGGCATTTTCTTTTCAATGCAAGAGCTCCAGGAAAGCAAATTGGTGATTCTCTTCTGTGTCCTCAACATATCCTATTGATAAGCTAGGTCCCCTGAGACTCAGAATGGATGCAGTCACTGAGATGAGGCAGCTGGACCTCTGTGCTTATCCCTGCCCAGAGGATGCTGATTTGCATGGCCAACAGTACAACCCACTGCCCTCAGCACTTCTTCATAGGCTGCTGCTCCCCTTGTGCAGCAGTCAGTCCAGTCAGCACCCAGCATGGACATGAGGACCCCTGCTCAGCTCCTGGGGCTCCTGCTGCAATGCCTCCCAAGTAAGGAAGGACAATGCTGGGGAATAACAGGTCATGTAAACCATTGTGCCTTATTCTTTTTATAACTTGATTAATAATGTACACATTTGTATTCATGTTTCCACACAGGAGCCAGATGTGACATCCATATGACCCAGTCTCCATCGTCACTGTCTTTGTCTCTAGGAGACCTAACCACCATCATTTGCAGGGCCAGTGAGGGCATTTCCCACAGTTTAGCCTGGTACTGGTAGCAACAGCATCCAGGGAAAGCTCCTAAGCCCCTGATCTATAATGACAATAGTCTGGAGTCTGGAGTTCCATTCTGATTCAGTGGCAGTGGATCTGGGACACAGTTTACTCCACCATCAGCAGCCTGCAGCCTGAAGATGCTGCCACTTACCACTGTCAACAACATTTTTTCTATATATTTTTTGTTGTAGTTAATAGAAGGGTTACATTATATTCACCAGATAGAAGGTGCATTACTCTGTCAACAACATTTAGTGCTCCACTCACAGTGATACAAGTAGTAACAAAAACCTCCCAGGGAAGCAGAAGTGAGAGTCTAGGCTGCCCCAGCTGCTCCTCCGGCTGCCTCCACCTGCTGACACAGCTTCTCAGATGCAAACAGACTTTGAAGGTCACTAGAAAGTATTAGGAGAAAGATCATGGAGACATAACCACACCTTAACTCTCTGTCTTGCTCATTTTAAACAGCACACACATAACAATGCCACTTCTGACTTACAAAGATCACAGTCTACACTCATGTAGAGCCCAGGTTCTGCTAAAATATTTGCAGTCACTCAGTAAAGAAGAAGCATTCTAGTTACATCAAAGCAGGTTTAAACAAGTGATTTTTGAAAAACACTTTTTTTAAATTTTTTATTTTTTTTAATTAAAGAATTTATTTACATTGATTTTACATCATATTTCAAATGACATGTTTAACAAATGACTATTCAAGAAGGGAATCTCTATATATAATCTCTGGCACTTAGTTTTTAACAAGATCAAAATTAGACTAAGGGTTTGCATATCATAGATACATATTAGTTTTTGAAATAAAACATTATGTCTATAGAGTCATAGGTTTTTATGTCTATGTAATTGTGTTTATATTTCCAATAACATGTCCATAGCATTGAGTATGCAAATATTGAGTCATTGTTCTTATACTGTTTGGATCTAATAGCCAAATATTAAGGATACCATGTGCCTTTTGTTCCTTTGGTCTTGACTTGTCTCACTAAACATGATTTGCTCTCGATTCATCCACTTCCCTGCGAATGCCATTATTGTATTTTTGTCTGTTGGCTATGTAGAATTCCATTGTGTATATATACCACATTTTCTGTATCCACGCATCTGCAGTAGGGCATCTGGATTGTTTCCATCACCTGGCTATTGTGAATAGTGCAGAGATGAACATAGCTGAGCAGGTGTCTTTATAATATCCTGGGTCATGCTGTTCAGGATACCTGACCAGAAGTGGTATGGCGGGATCATAGGGAAGGTCTATTTTCAGTTCTTTAAGAAATCTCCACACTGCTTTCCAGAGTGGTTGAACTAGTTTACAACCCCACCAGAAGTGTAGTACGGTCCCTTTTTCTCCACAATCCCGCCAACAACTGTCATGGTCTGAGTTCAAAATCTTGCCCATTCTTGTTGGGATAAGGTGGTATCTTAGGGTTGTTTTTATTTGCATTTCCTTTATGACCATGGATGATGAACATTTTCTCATATGCTTTTCTGCCATTTTAATCTCTTCTTCTTTAGTTCCCTTGCCCATTTAGTGAATGGTTTGTTGGGTTTGAGGGGAATAGTTTCTTGAGTACCCTGTAGACACTGGATATTAAGCTTTTGTCAGATGTATCTTTTTCCAGTTGCTTGGCTGTCTTTCTACTTTTACAGCTATGCTTTTATCTGTGCAGAAACTTTTTATTTTTAGGTAGTCCCATTTATCGAGTCTCTCTCCCATCTGTTGTGACCCTGGGATTCTGTTCAGGAATCTTTTGCCTGTGCCTCAGAGTTCCAGTGTTTCTCTTACCCTATCATGAAGTAGTTTCATGGTTTCCAGTCTGACATTGAGGTCTTTGATTCACTTTGAGTTAATGCTTGTGCATGGTGAAAGGCTTGGGTCAATTTTTAGTTTTCTGCATGTGGCTGCCAGCACCAATAATTGAATAGACTATGTTTGTCCCACTGTATATCTTTGGCTCCTTTGTCAAATACTAGTTGCCTAAATGTATGTGGTTCTATTTCTGGGTTTTCTATTCTGTTCCACTGATCTTCTGGTCTGCTTTTGTGCCAATACCAAGAGGTTTTTGTTATTATGGCTCTAGAGTAGGGCTTGAAGTTTGGGACTGTAATACCACCTGCATTGCTCTTTTTGCCTAGAATTGTTTTGGCTATTCTAGGTCTTTTCTTGTTCCATATGAACCTGTGGATTGAATCTTCTATTTCAGTAAGGATGTCTTTGGGATTTTGATGAGGATTGCATTGAATTTGTATATCAATTTTGGCAGTATAGCCATTTTCACTATGTTGGTTCTCCCTAGCCATGAGCATGGGATGTCTTTCCATTTCCTAGTGTCCTCTTTAATTTCTTTCATTAGCCTTTTACAGTTTTCATTGAATAATTCCTTTACATCTTTGGTTAAGTATATTCCTAAGTATTTTATTCTTTTGGGGGCTATTGCAAATGGGATCATTTTTCTTGATTTGGCCTTCTGTTTGTGTATTGTTGGTGTCCAAGAAGGCTACTGATTTCTGAAGGTTAATTTTGTATCCTGCCACATTGCTAAAGTAGTTTATTAATTCTAGGAGTTTGGGAGTGGAGCTTTTTGGGTCACTCAAGTAGAGGATCATGTCATCTGCGAATAGGGAAAGTTTAATTTCTTCTTTCCCTATGCAGATTCCTTTGATGTCCCTTTCTTGCCTTATTGCTCTGGCTAAGGATTCCAGCACTATATTGAAGAGAAGTGGAGAGAGTGGTCATTCCTGTCTAGTTCCTGATTTTAAGGTGAATTGTTCTAGTCTTTCACTGTTTAGTATAATACTGGCTGTAGGTTTTTCATATATGGCTTTAATTATTTTAAGGAATACATCTCTTATTCCTATTTTTTCTAGTGCTTTCAACATGAAAGGATGTTGTATTTTGTCAAATGCCTTCTCCGTGTCCAAAGAAATAATCATATGATTCCTATCCTTAGCTTTGATGTAATGGATTACATTGATTGATTTGCGAATGTTAAACCTGCCTTGCATGTGTGGGATGAAGTCTGATGGATCTTAGTGTATAATTTTTAAAATTTGTACCTGCCTTCTGTTGGCTAATATTTTATTAAGGAGTTTTGTGTCTGTGTTCATTAGAGAAATAGGTCTGTAATTTTCTTTTTTGTTGGGTCTTTCCCTGGTTTGGGGATGAGAGTAATATTGGATTCATAAAATGAGTTTGGTATTGTAGAATTCCACAGTGAAACCATCTGGACTTGGGCTCTTTTTGGTTGCTGTTTCCCTGATTGCTTCCACAATTGCATTGTAAGTGATTGGTTTGTTCAATTTGCTTACCTCTTCATTGTTCAGCATGGATAGCCTATATTTATTTAAGAAATCATCCATTTCTACTAGATTTTCTTGTTTCTTTGAATATAGGCCCTGGTAGTACTTATTCATCATGGACTGAATTTCTTGGGTATCAGTTTGATTGTTCCCATGGAGTCTCTAATCTTGTTTATTTGAGTCTCCCCTCTCGTTTTTTTGATTAATCTCACCAGGGATCTGTATATTTTGTTGACTCTTTCAAAGAACCAACTTTTTGATTTATCAATTTTGTGTATAGTAGAACTTATTTCAATCTCTGATATTTCTGATTTTATTTTTGTAATTTCTGTCCTTCTAGTTGTTTTAGAATTGACTTTTTCTTGCTCCTGTAGGTGTTTCAGTTTCTTTTTTAGGTTATTTACACGCTCTTCTTCTGTCTTTTCAATGTGCGCTCCTAGTGTGCTAAATTTGTCCCTTAGAACTGCCCTTGCTGTGTCCCATAAGTTCCTTTGGATGTCTCTTGATTGTCATTACATTCAAGGAAGTTTTTAATTTATATTCTGATCTGATCTGTAATCCAGGAGTTATTGAGAAGTGTGTTGTTCAGCTTCCAAGTGTTTGAATGTTTATTGACTTTGACTGCATTGTTCAGAATTAGTCTGACTCCACTGTGGTCAGATAATGTGCATGGAATTATATCAGTCCTCTGGTATCTGCTTAAGTTTTCTGTATGAACTGTTATATGATCTACTTTGGAGTGTATTTCATGTGTTGCTGAGAAAAATGTAAAAAGTTTCACCGTTTAGTGGAAGACTCTGTGTATATCTGTTAAGCCCAGCTGGTCTATGGTGTCGTTTAAGTCGATGGTGTATTTGCTTAACTTTTGTTGAGTTGACCTGTCATTTGTTGAGAGTGGCATATTGAGGTCTCCCACTATGATTGTGTTTGAGTCTATATCGTTCTGTAATTCTAAGAGAATTTATTTGACATATTTGGGTGCTCCCATGTTGGGGGAGTACTATGCGTATGGATTGAACCTTTTACTAATATGTAGTGGCCGTCTATATCTTTATGTACTGATTTTACTGAGAAGTTAATTTTGTCAGTGATTTTGATTGCTACTCCTGCTTTTTGGCATGCTGTATAGGAGTGGAAAATTCGTTTCCATCCTTTCACTTGGAATTTGTTTCTCTCTTTGGCAGTGAGGTGGGTATCTTGGAGGCAACATATGGATGGGTCATGTTTCTTAATCCAGTCCACTGCTCTGTGTCTTTTGATTGGATTTTTCAGCCAGTTCACATTTAGGGAAATTATGGAGAAGTGGTTAGTGTCCATTATGATTTTTCATTTTTTCTTCTAAGTTTTTTTCTCTCTTTTTTCCCCTTTTGTGTTTAGTGAATTGTATTTAATTGCTTCTTGATGGGGGCTCTTGGTATCCTGCAAGTTGTTCTTGATTAATATTGTTTGCAATTCTCTTTTAGTGTGCATGTATTCATAAAGCTTCTCTTTGTAGTGAAATATTCTTATTTCTCCCCCAAATGTAAATGCTAGTTTTGCTGGATATATCAGTCTGGGTTGGCAGTTGTTTGTCTTCAGGACATGAATGATGTTTTTCCAAGCTTTTCTTGCATTTAAGGTTTGTGTGGAGAGGTCTGCTGTTATTCTAATTTTTTCCCATTGTAGTATAGCTCTTTCTTTGTTTTTGCATCATCTAAGATCAGTTCCTTGGTATTCGGGTCTAGTGTCTTTACTATGATGTGTCTAGACGAATTCCCTCTAGGATCATGCTTATATGGAGTACTGAAACCTTCAATAATGTGAGTATTTTCTCTATGGAGGTTGGGGGAAGTTCTCTGCTATGATTTTGGTGAATAAGGGTAGCATTCCTCTGTCCTGAAACTTGTCCCCCTCATCAATCCCTAGTATACGAAGATAGATTTCTTGGCTGCATCTACCAGGCCCTGGAGTTCTCTTTGGTGAATTCGGACTGATTTTTGCAGGTTGATGAATCTCTGTTCCAGCTCTTGATTTCTGTTCCTGATATCCTATTTTCCATCTCAGTCAATCTGTTGCTTAATGTATTCCTTTTTGCTTGAATTGTGGACACTAAGCTGCTCATGTCTGCTGAGAGGGTATTAAACTTTGCTTCCATTTCTCTTTTGAATTTGAGGAGCTCTTTGGTAATTTCCTGCTTATGTTCCTGTAATTGTTTTTGTAATTCTCCCTTAATTTCTTTGGTCATGTCCACAATCATCTCCTTGAATAGAGTCTTATTTCATGTCTCTTCAGGTGTCATTTCTTGGGATGGTGACATCTCTCTCATCCCCTCGCCCTTCTTTCCTTTTGAGCTTTGTGTGGGATTTTGATTATTTATATATGTTGTAATCGTTGTTGTGCCTTGCGAGGCATCCAGGACTGTTGTAGGTTCATTCTGCGGTTGGTAGGTGGCGGTATTTACTTTGTTTGGGACTGGTGGTTCTGGGAATCTGTGTGTATTTGTGGTTCTCAGCCAGAGAACCACAGAGTTTATAGCTTTTACAAGTGTTCGGCCTGTTCCCATAGTCTGTGTGCTGTTGCATGGCTAGCTCTCAGCCCAACCAGTGACTCCACAGTGGGCTATAGGATGGAGATGTGCACTTCAGTCCCATCTATCCCGATGGACAGCTACTTTTCCTGCCTTATTCCCAGGGGAGGGACCTAGCCAAGGTCCTGGGGTTTGGTATTTTCTGGTAGCTCTCAGGTACACCCATCTGAGTGGTTTCCACCCAGTTGCCAGGGGCAGGGCCCAACTTAGGACATGGGCTTCCAGTTTGGAGGTGCACCTTTCTAGCTCTCAGGGGTGGAGCTCAGCCCCTGTTTGTCTGCCCTTCAGTTCCCTGCTGTCTGTCAGCTGATTTGGCAAAGAGTCTGTCTGTGACTCCATGTGGGGCCCCTTGGTGCTGTCTTGCTGGAGACTCCTAGAAGGAGATTCGGGTAAGTCAGATGCTGGTTCCCAGAGACCCGCGTACCCCCACTTGCTGTTGGAAGGCAGGGTCTCAGCGACCTCTGTCTCCAATTTCAGCGCCCAGAAGAGGGGGCTATTGGGCAGGTGGGAGCAGGGACATATCCGCCCCCTTTGGTAGGGTGCTGGGTCTTAGTGCCTGCTCACCTGTCAGTATCCAGTCAATGGCCTGGGGGAGGGGGCTGTTGGAAGAAGGAGCAGGATTCTGAATTCATTGCCTCCCTGCAGTTGTGAGTCCTTCTCGGGCAGGTGGAGGGTCTGAGTTAAGTTCTGTGGCTCGCCACCAGCTCTGCTTTCCTGATGGTTTTGGCAGAACCCACTGGGCTACTTACTGACAGGGTTAGATGTTAGCTGCTCCAAGGTGTTGGAGGGTCGTTCTCTTCCCCTCTGGTCTCCACTTCCATCTGTGCTGTCCATGCCTGGTCTGTGCGGTTCCTGCGTGCTGGTGTAGCTGGAGTTCAGGGCTTCCTGGCCCGGTGCTCTCTGCCTAGGCTTTCTCAGCTTGGAGTCGGGCAAGAGGGGCAGGGGAGGAGGTCCTCAAGTTTCAGATTCTTTGAGAACTTTGGATATAAGCTTTATTTGGATTTCTTTTCCGGTTTGAGTATTGCTCCGTTGCTTCTTGAATTTGTAGTTGTGGATTTCTTAAGGTGGTTGGCTTGGGGATTCCCTGATTCTGGGAGAGAGCTAGGCTGGGTCCCTATTGCCTCGGCGCCATCTTTCGACTCCTGAAAAATACTTTTATAAAGAAAAAGTCATGAGAAATTTTTGAAATCAATTTTTGATTGCCCAGGTATAATGGTATTTGAAGTACAAATTTATGTTTAGGTATGTGAATACATTGTGCAATGATCCGATCGATCATTGATTAACAAGTTAGTTCATCAACTTAAACATTTACCACAGATCTACATAAATATATATATATATTTCACTACACAGGTGATCTTAAATTTTATATATTTTTAGATTGTAAAGGACCAGAAGTTTTTAAAATGCAAATAAAATGTTCACATATATACTGAAAATAAATTGTTGACAACGTAAAGCTGTGATAATGGCCAACACTTACATGCTATACTGGATATTGAATGTTTCCCTATCCCATTCATAAGCTGTCATAAGCTGGGGAGATGGACACCTGTGAAACCCTCATTGTGGGGTAAAAGCAACAGGGGCAGGAGTTCAAGGCCAACCTGGGCTCAGAATGAGATTTAGTGTTCCAATATACAAAATACAAAACAATGTGAGTTTAGAGTGTGACCACCAATATGGAGTGTGACCACATTTCAATATACAAAACAATGAGAAAGGGTTGTGGAATGTTGCTGTTCCATTAACATATAATATCAATTATGTTATCATGGTAGCAATGAGCAAAAGCTAGACAGAAGAAAAAATGATTCTGGTTTTGTTTAAGTAAACCATTGTGAACTTTGCCATTTCTATACTAATATAGTCCACAAAGAGTACAATTAAAATGTAACAGTTCTATGGAAACCTTTTGGAAGGAAATACCTTGGCAGTAGCAAATAAATGCTTCAACATTTAGTAGTTTTCCTATATGAAAGAGGCCCCATTAAAACACTTTCAAGCAAAGGAAGGACACAGGATCACTTGAGCTCTATTTGAACAGAGAAATTAAGGAGGGGGATGCAGTCTTCATTTCACAACACTGTGGCAAGTACGGTTCTAAAAAGAGAAGGTGATCAATCATGAGGTTATACCTTGGATTACAATATCTGCTATCGATCCACATGTCTGGTGGCCTCAGGTGCTTCCATGTGCAAGCAGCTATGCCTATCTGAGTTAGCTCTGGGAGGTTTGGGAGGTAGGAGATCAGATGCTGCCCTGACAGCAATAGAATAGGAGAACTCATCTCTTATCCCACCCTGATGTTAGGCCCTAGAGTTTTTCAGGAATATTTTCTAAAACAATGTTATTAACTTTCCAAATATATCTTAGTAGCCCATTCTTAAATACATTGTGATTTAACATTTTTTAAGAATTTCAGGTTATCTATTACATCTTCATTTTGAACTAGATGTCTCAATTATTGAGAAGAAGGATTGTTTTATGTTCCCTACAGAATGTATTCTGGTGATGGATGGAAAGGACCGACAAGATACAGTTAGGAAAATCATCACAAGTAAAAGTGGAGATTGTCAACTACTGAGCTTTAATCTCTGAAGCTCTATGAGTTACAGTGTCACAGAAAGATGATTAGAAAGCAAACCAATTCCATAATAAATGAAAGTGCTGCTTATTTTACAACAAACAGCAAAGTAAGAATGAGCAGCTTGCTCTGTAGATCACAGTTCTATATGTTGCAAGATTAGGCTATTGTCTCCATGCCCAGGAAAAGGGGTCGAGATTAGAGGGATATATAACTAGCAGAGAGAACCTGACAGAAACACTGCAACTTTCTTGAGACTATGAGGACAAATAATCTAACTGATCATGTTGAAACAGGAAGACAAAAGGGACCAGAGTCTTTTCTACCATTTTCAAGCTGCTGTGCAAGCTTGCTTTTCCATAGATGTCAGACTTCTGTGTGAATCAGTGTCCACTGTGGTTTCTTGTGCTTGAGTAGTGAGATGATTCCTCTGAATTCTGTCCTGATTAACTCCATCCTGCAGTAAGCTGTCACAGAGCTGTTCTGTATGCCACACTGCAGCAGACCAAACTGTTCCTCCCATAATTGGACAGCTTGTTTAGATCATCGAATTCTGTGATAAAGGCAAGTCAGAGTGCAGAAAGACAGTGGGATTTTTCTAGTATCATGTCATTTGGGTCTGTAGTTCTGTCTGCTGTTTTCATATGAGATGATGGTCTAGGTCTAGATTTTCATTATTGGGTTAGAAGTTCCATAAAATAGGAGCTCAGAACTTGGTTGGCACAGTTAAGTGTCTTCAGTGACTTTGGATACATACAGTCACCTCCAGATAATCAGGTGCTCTGTAAATAATTCCTATTAAACTAGATTTGTATGAGACACATTTTGGACTGAGCCACAGACCTGCTTCCCTTTTTCTAGTGATTAATTGGAAATAAGTGTTTCACTTTCTAGTGTCCAGGCTGGCTTTGTACCTCTATCCTCAGATCTCTGTCTCCTGAATAGCTATGATTATTGGCGTGAGCTACAGCACCCAGCTTTATTCAAATTATTATACTGAAAAAAGGACATGTACAGAGCATTCCACACTAAAAGCAGAACACACTTTTTTTCTTTACTGGCAAGTACACATGGAATATTCTCTGTGATAAGCCATATCAGATCTTAGTAAATATAAGGAGAGGAAATATAGTAGAAAGAAATTGTGAACCAATGTTGTAATGAAGACTAAAATGCTCACAAAAATGAGGATATAACCTGTCACATTTATTTTCAAAATTTGCAAAGAAGCAATCAAAAGTCTGATTACAAAATATTATGACAAATGAAAATGCACACAACAACACGTGAACTTACTAAGTGTAGCAAAAGCTATATTAGGAATGTAGTTTGTAGTTGTGAATGCCTATATAAACAAAAAACAAGTTTTGGGGCAGGTTTTGGTCTTGGAACAATGAGGCATCCTTGACTTTTTTAGAACAGGAGACTATGGCTGCGACCCCACCCCTCCATTACACCCTACAATATTAGCGATTTTCTTTTTTTTTTTTTCCTGTAGGTCTTGGGGTTTGAACTCATTCTTGGTGCCATCCCTGAGCTCTTCAGCTCAATGCTTCTGCTCTACCTCTGAGTCTAGCCCCTTCTTGTTTTCTAGAGGATAATTTGAGATAAAATTCTCAAGTTCTTTAGTGCCCAGGCTGATTTTGAGCCTTCATCCTCAGATCTCAGCGTCCTGAGTGCCAGGATTACAGGAGTGAGCGGCTGCACCCTGCTCTTAGGGAAGATTTTCCAAAACACATTATTGTCCATCTCTCATGGATCACACGATCCAGCCCCTAACTGTCTTGTGACTATTATCTTTTCCTAAATTGAATATTGATTACTAGTTTGTTTGTTTGTTATCCCACAACTAGATGTCTGAGTTACTGAGAGGAAGTTCCATTTGCTGTTTCCTACAGAATCCCTCCTGGTGAGTAAGAAAACAGATCAAGCTTCTTAAGTAAGTGCAAAGCTCCATTGTCAAGAATTACTGAGATTCAGTCGCTGAAATTCTGTAAGATGCAATGCCACAGAAAGTCCATTACATGGCAAACAAACCCCACTGTCTATAAATGAGCTGTCTATGTAGAAACAGTAGAGATTGATGGGGTGCTATTACCAACAAGGAGTCCCATAGGCTTGAATGAGAACTCTGGAAAACCAGGCACACTTGGGATGCAATGTGGCTTGCTGACCTTTGTAGAAAACCACTCTGTGCTAGGTGCTGAGACTGGAAACCTAGCCTTGCCTCTATCCCTGCTTCCTCTGTGTCTACACAGTCCATCTCCTAAGGACTGAAGTGTGTCCTCCAAGTTGGTATGTAGAAATCCTGCACCAAATCAGGGTGTACGTGGAGAAAGAGCTATAAGAAGAGAATGAAGTGTACCTTAGGTCATTCGTATGGAAGAATATAGGCCATATTATCACTGGGTGTGTATTTAATATCTATGCTTCCTTGGATAGGAAAGTGTCTGCATGTTTGGCTTTCTGATTAGAATTTTATCACCCATTTGAAGTATTAAATCAGTATGAGCATTTTGAGACGTCCATATTCTCTCTCTTAGGTACCAGAAGTCAGGCTTTCTGTGGGTTCTGGAGGGTGTTTGGCCTGCCACTTCAGAGCCAATAAACATGTGCTGCCTTTTCAAGTGGGCAGAACAAGAAACTCAAGAAAAATGTCAAATCAAGGAATAACATCCCCCACCCAATATAAACAGACAATGGAACAGTCACTGGCAAACCTAGAGGAGAGTCTTCCAAGTGCTATACAAATGCAATTGATAAACATCATTAATGAAAAATGTGAAAATATAAAGAAAGAGATAAGGGAGGAAGCCATAGCTAAACAAGAGGAAACCATAAACAAGGTGATAAGTGAAAAAGAAGAAGCCATAAAGGAGGCCATAACAAAGGTTTTTCAAAGAAAAATGGATGAATTCATAGAATCCACAAAAAGGTGACTGAACTCCAGCAAATGTCCAAAGAGAATAAAGCTACTGAGCTAACCACTCAAAAGAAAATAAAGGAGCTAAGCAAATCCTTACATGATGTAAAAAAAGAGATGCAAGGCATCAAAAATGAGCAATTAGAAGCAAGGGAGATGAAGAATAAAGTAGATAGCATTGATAGCAGGTTAGACAATGCAGAAGAGAATTTCCAGGGCTGAAGATAATTTAGTTGTTATAGAGAAAGAACAGAAAATGAGTCAATCCAAATCTAGGAAATATGAGAGAGCGCTTCAGGAGGTCCAAGATACAATTAGGAAGCTTAATTTAAGGCTAATTGGTATTGAGGAGGGTCTGGAGAAAGAGGTCAATGGTATTGGAAATATACTTCAGGGAATCATCTCAGATAATTTCCCAAATATCCAGAAAGGCAGGCCCATCCAGATACAAGAAGCTTTTAGAACCCCAAACCCTACCGGACCAGAAAAGAACATCCCACCGCCACATTATAATCCAAACTGGATCAATAGAGACCAAAGAAAGGTTCCTAAAACTGAGGGAACATTAAAAGCATTCCATTCCAGGGAAAAGCTGCAACATTATGTTGCAACCAAACCAACATGACAAAAAATTCTCAAATATGTTCTACACATAGAAAACCAACATAAATGCAATACAGAGAAAGAAATGGCACCTAAACATCATACCATCTAAGTACCACAAGAACTGTCAAGACACAGGCCCTAATAAAAGCTTTTAAAAATGGTAGGAACTAATAAATATCTCTCAATCCTAACTCTCAATATCAGTGGACTTAACTCTCCAATTAAATGGCATAGGCTGTCTAATTGGATCAAAAAGCAAGATCCATCGTTCTGCTGTCTTCAAGAGACACATCTTACCCCTCAAAAAACAATCATTTTTTGAAAGTGAGAGGTTGGAATAAACTCGATCAAGCTAACGGCCCCCATAAACAGGCTGGAGTTGCCATCCTCATATCAGATAAAATAGACTTCAAACTAAAATTATTAAGAAAAGACAAAGAAGGTTACTACATACTACTAAAGGGATCTTTCCTCCAGGAAGACATAACAATCCTAAATTTCTACACACCAATCCCGGAGCTCCAAACTTCATCAAGCAAACTTTACTTTCACTGAAAGCATACATAGATCGAAACACACTGGTTATTGGTGACTTTAACACATCACTCTCACCTATGGACAGATCAACAAGGCAAAAACTCAACAGAGAAACCTTAGAATTGAACAACTATATAGACCAACTAGATCTAACAGACATCTGCAGAATTTTCCACAAAGCAACAACACAATATACTTTTTTTTCAGCAGCACATGGAACATTTTCCAAAATAGACCACATCTTAGGCCATAAAACAAACCTGGACAGATTCAGAGACACTGAAATTATTCCCTGCATGCTCTCAGACCACAATACCATTAAATTGGAACTGAACACACATCTCCACCAACGAAAACCCTGTAACTCATGGAAATTGAGCAACATATTGTTGAATCACCAATGGGTCATCGAAGAGATCAGAACAGAAATCCAACAGTTTATGAAATTTAACAAAAAGGAGCACACAAAATACAAGCTGCTTCGGGACACATCAAAGGCAGTACCTAGAGGAAAATTTATAGCTCTGAGTACCTACAAAAACAAGTTGGAAAAATCACAAACCAACAAGTTAATGTGTCACCTTAAGCTCCTGGAAAAAGCAACAAACCAACCCTAATCCCAGTAGAAGGAAGCAAATTATTAAAATCAAAGCAGAATTAAATGATTTGGAATCCAAAATTCTCACATTCTTATACATCTGTTTAGGGGAGACTGAGGCTTGAAAGTCTGGAAACCATAAGATGTAGATCTTTATTTTTTGTAGACAAGCTAAAATGTCACTTCTTAGCAAAATAGAAATAAGTCAAAGTGAGGTTTATTTTCATCCAGTCTTCATGTTTTATATCAGGAAAATGAAAAAGAACCTTATCTCCCTTTAATTCCTCTCTTCTAAGAGTCATTAACATAGAATGAAAAATCAAGAAAATCAGAGTGCATCTTGAAGACAGCAAAAGTTTGTTCTACTCACCAGACAGACAACACAGGCTAGACCATGGTGATTGATTTGCATGTGCCAAAGCACAGCCCACAGCCCTCAGACTTCATAATAGACTGCTCACTTCCTGTGGTGGAGTCAGTTCAGCAGTCAGCACACAGCATGGACATGAGGACCCCTGCTCAGTTCCTGGGGCTCCTGCTGCTCTGGTTCCCAGGTAAGAAAGAACCATGGGGAGGCATAACACAGATCAGTGTTATTCGTGATGATTTACTCTTCACAGAAATCTTTTTAGAGGTTGATTGATAGTGTGGATGTTTGCTTTTATGTTTCTACACAGGAGTAAGGTGTGACATCCAGATGACCCAGTCTCCATCTTCCCTGGCTGCATCTCTGAGAGACAGAGTCACCATCACTTGCAGGGCCAGTGAGGACATTGGATATGCTTTAGCCTGGTACCAGCAACATCCACGGAAATCTCCTAAACTCCTGATCTATGGTGCAGATAATTTGGAAGATGGAGTCCCAACCAGATTCAGTGGCAGTGGATCAGGAACAGACTTCACTCTCACCATCAGCAGCCTGCAGCCTGAAGATGCTACCACTTATTACTGTCAACAGGGTTATGATGATCCTCCCACAGTGATACAAGTCATTACATAAACCACAAGGGAAGCAGAAGTGAGGGCTACTCCTCATGCTTCTACCTGCACGATCTGTCCTAGAATCACAGGACAGTGAACGTCTATGTCTCACTCTCTGGAGTGAGTGTGCTGGGCTGAAAGTTGAAATATTAAAATTAGAACCAAGACTACAAACATCTAAATGCACTGTTTTTATTCTTGAGTCTTTTAACATCTAACAGATATTCACACTGTGCACAGAGATATTTCTAATTTATTATGTTTAACTTTTGTTTTGTGACATCAAAAATTTTAGTGCATAAATTCCATCAGCAATTAAAGACATTTTGCTACTTCATTGTTCTGGTTCATGCCTTTTGTGTTTTTATTTTCCATTTTGGTTTTAGGTTTTCTTATTGCATTTGGAGTACCTCAGTACAACTTTATGTACAGATGGTGAGAGTGAACATTGCATTCCTTGATATAACTTGAGTGATAAAATGTTAAATACTCATTGCGAGTTTGGCCTACTGACAGAGTGCTTGCCTAGCATGCACAAAACTCTGGGTTCCAGAGTGGCTGATCTAGTTTACAATCCCACCAGAAGTGTAGTAGGGTTACTTTTTCTCCACAACCCGCCAGCAAATGTCATTGTCTGAGTTCAAAATCTTGGCCTTTCTTGTTGGGGTAAGGTAGTATCTTAGGGTTGTTTTTTATTTGCATTTCCTTTTTGACCATAGATGGTGAACATTTTCTCATATGCTTTTCTGCCATTTTAATCTCTTCTTCTGATTAGTCTCTCTTTAGTTCCCTTGCCCATTTAGTGAATGGTTTATTGGGCTTGGGGGTGGGAATAGTTTCTGAAGTTCCCTGTAGATACTGGATCTTACACATTTGTCAGATGTATTATTGGTGAATATCTTTTCCCAGTCGGTTGGCTGTCTCTCTGCTTTTACGACTATGTTTTTAACTGTACAGAAACTTTTTATTTTTAGGTAGTCACATTTATTGAGTCTCTCTCCCATCTGTTGTGACCCTGGGATACTGTTCAGGAATATTTTGCCTGTGCCTTTGAGTTCCAGTGTCTCTCCTAATATTATGTAGCAATTTCACGGTCTCTGGTCTAACATTGGGGTCTTTGATACACTTTGAGTAAATGCTTGCACATGGTGAAATGCTAGAGTCAATTTTTCGTTTTCTGCATGTGGCTGCCCAGTTTTTCCAGCACCAATAATTGAATGGACTATGTTCCACTGTATATCTTTGGCTCTTTGTCAAATACAAGTAGCCTAAATGTATGTGATTCTATTTTTGTGTCTTCCATTCTGTTCCACTGATCTTCTGGTCTGTTTTTGTTCCAATACCAAGAGGTTTTTGTTATTATGGCTCTAGAGTAGAGTTTGAAGTGTGGTATTGTAATACCACCAGCATTGCTCCTTTTGCCTAGAATTGTTTTGGTTATTCTAGGTCTTTTCTTGTTCCATATGAATCTTTGGATTATATCTTCTATTTGAATAAAGAATGTCTTTGGGATTTTGATGAGGATTGCATTGAATTTGTATATCAATTTTGGCAGTATAGCCATTTTCACTATGTTGGTTCTCCCTAGCCATGAGCATGGAATGTCTTTCCATTTCCTAGTGTCCTCTTTAATTTCTTTCATTAGGCTTTTATGGTTTTCATTGAATAATTCCTTTTCATCTTTGGTTAAGTATATTCCTAAGTATTTTATTCTTTTGGGGGCTATTGTGAATGGGATCATTTTCTTGATTTGGCCTTCTGTTTGTGTATTGTTGGTGTCCAAGAAGGCTACTGACTTCTGAAGGTTAATTTGTATTCTGCCACTTTGCTAAAGTAGTTTATTAATTCTAGAAGTTTGGGAGTGGAGCTTGTTGGTTCACTCAAGTAGAAGATCATGTCATCTGTGAATAGGGATAGTTTAATTTCTTCTTTCCCTATGCAGATCCCTTTGATGTCCCTTTCTTGCCTTATTGCTCTGGCTAAGGATTCCAGCACTATATTGAAGAGAAGTGGAAAGAGTGGGCATCCCTGTCTACTTCCTGATTTTAAGGTAAATGGTTCCAGTCTTTCACCATTTAGTATAATACTGGCTATAGGTTTTTTATATATGGCTTTAATTATTTTGAGGAACATAAGTTTTACTCCTACTTTTTCTAGTGCTTTTAACATGAATGGGTGTTGTATTTTGTCAAATGCCTCTCCACATCCAGAGAAATTATCATATGATTCTTATCCTTAGCTCTATTGATATGATGTATTGCATTGATTGATTTGCCAATGTTAAACCAGCCTTCCATCTGTGGGATGAAGCCTACTTGATCGTAGTGTATGATTTTTTTTTAATTTGTTTCTGGATCCTGTTGGCTAATATTTTATTGAGGAGTTTTGTGTCTCTGTTCATGAGAGATAGGTCTGTAATGTTCTTTTTTGTTGTTGTTGTTCTTTTCCTAATTTGGGGATGAGAGTAATATTAGCGTCATAAAATGAGTTTGGTATTGCTCCTTTTGTTTCTATTTCTCAGAAGAGTTTCAAGAGTATAGATGTTATTTCATCTTTAAACGTCTTGTAGAATTCCGCAGTGAAACCATCTGGACCTGGGCTCTTTTTGGTTGCCGTTTCCCTGATTACTTCCACAATTTCATTATAAGAGATTGGTTTGTTCAATTTGTTTACCTCTTCATTGTTCAGTGTGGATAGCCTATATTTATTTAAGAAATCATCCATTTCTACTAGATTTTCTTGTTTCTTTGAAAATAGGCCCTGGTAATGTTCATTATGGACTGAATTTCTTGGAAATCAGTTGTGATTTTTCCTGTGGGGTCTCTAACATTGTTTATTTGAGTCTCCCCTCTCCTTTTTTTGATTAATCTTGCCAGGGGTCTGTGTATTTTGTTGACTCTTTCAAAGAACCAACTTCTTGATTTATCAATTTTGTGTATAGAAGATCTAATTTCAATCTCTGATATTTCTGATTTTATTTTTGTTATTTCTGTCCTTCTAGCTATTTTAGAATTAACTTTTTCTTACTCCTCTAGGTAGCTCAGTTTTGGTTTTTCTTTTTCGTTATTTACATGCTCTTCTTCTGTCTTTTTAATATTCACTCCTAGTGTGATAAACATCCCAAGGAAATAGTCTCTGTTTTATTGAGTTTTTTCAACTCCAAAGATATGCATTATATTTCCAGTGTAATCGCATACCTGTGCAGACAAAATAATAGCAAAGAAACACATAGGAAGCATTTGGCCATATATATATATATATGTATTTCTTCTCTATATTTATTTATAAAAAATATGAAGATCCTTTTTCAGGTTTTTAAAGTTTTCATCAAAAAGGTCCTTTACATTCTTATATAAGATAATTCCTCGGTACTTTACTTTATATGAGGCTATTGCAAAAGGAGTTGCTTTCCTGATTGTTGCCTCATTCTTCTCACTGTTTGCATAGAAGAAGGCAGTTGATGTTTGAGGGTTGATTTTATACCCTCCTATCTTTCCAAAGTTTTGAGTCAGCTCAAGGAGCTTGGGAGTTGGGTCTATAGGATTCTTTAAATACAGAATCATGTCATCTGCAAAAAGGGATAGTTTTACTTCCTCTTTCCCAGAACTGAGGAAATGGAAAAGCCTCCCATGCTCCTAGATTGGAAGAATCAACATTGTAAAAATGACAATCTTGCCAACAGCTATCAACAAATTCAATGCAATACCCACCAATATCCCAATGGCATTCTTAAAAGAAATAGAAGAGGCAAACCAAAATTTCATATGGAATAATAAAAGACCCCATATAGCAAAAGCACTTCTTAGGAGAAAGAACAGTGCAGGAGGAATTTCAATACCAAACTTTAGACTCTATTACAGAGCTATAATTATCAAACCAGCTTGGTACTGGCACAAGAATAGGCCTGAAGACCAACGGAATAGAACTGAGGACCCAGAAATTAAACCACAGACCTATGGCCACCTAATCTTTGACAAGGGAGCCAAAAAAATAGAATGGAAGAAAGACAGCCTCTTCAACAAGTGGTGCTGGCAGAACTGGTTAAGCATCTGCAGAAAACTAAAGTTGTATCCTTCTTTGTCACCCTGCTCTAGAATTAACTCCAAATGGATCAAAGACCTCAAGGTAAAAGCCAACACATTGAAAATTTACAAGGAGGAATAGGAGATATACTAGGCCTCCTTGGCACAGGTCAAAACTTTCTTAATAAGGACCAAGAATCACAACAAATGAGAGAAAGACTGGATAAGTGGGACTGCATTAAACTGCAGAGCTTTTGTATTGCAAAGAACACAGCTAGTAAATTAATTAGGAAGCCTACAGAATGAGACAAGATCTTCACTAACAATACAACGGACAAAGGCCTCATATCTAAAATCTATCAACAGCTCAAAAAATTGAATCACTCCAAAACTAATCTCCAAAGAAACAACCATCCCAATAAAAGATGGGCCAAAGACCTAAAGAGAGTCTTCTCTGAAGAAAAAATAAAAATGTCCTGTAGACACATGAAAAAATGCTCAACATCTCTGGTCATAAAAGAAATGCAAATCAAAACAACTCTATGATTCCACCTCACTCCAGTTAGAATGGCCAGGAGTAAGAAATCTAATAACAACATATGCTGCAGGGGATGTGGCCAGAAGGGATCACTACTACACTGTTGGTGGGAGTGCAAACGTTCAACCACTATGGAAAGCAGTGTGGCAGTTCCTCAAAAGACTAAACATAGATCTCCCCTATGACCCAGCAATTCCACTACTTGGCATATACCCAATTGTCCAGAAACAAGGACATACTAAATCCACTAGCACAACGATATTCATTGCAGCATTATTTACCATAGCAAAGATATAGAACGAACCCAGAAGTCCCTCAGTTTATGAGTGGGTCAACAAGATGTGGTATTTGTACACAATGAAATTCTATGCTGCTTTCAGAAAGAATGACAACGCCCCATTTGTAAGGAAATGGTAAGACTTAGAAAAATCATATTAAGTGAAGTAAGTCAGACTGAAAGGAACATAGGCTCAATGGTTTCCCTCATTTGTCATAATCAGTAGAAACCTTGGGCTCTCCTAGCAGAGTTTTGCAATAGAGCAAAACCTAGATACGTAAGGTAATACCGTATGATGTTAAATGAAAGGACCTCTAGCATATAGAAACAAAAGCCATATAATGGTGATTGTTGTTCTTAATGTACTATGTTATCTCTCATCTCTTTTGGTGTCCCTTGGTTATCTCATATTGTTACAGTATCTCAGTTTGTTATCTGACATATTGAATATATTTGTATTTGGTTATTTGAAATTGGATAGGGAAAGGGGGAAAACAAGATGAGGGGTGGGGTGGGGGGAGGGAAATGGGGACCAATACATGAGAAAGGGTATCAATGTATGTGAATTAATGTACCTTCTATCTGGCGAATATAATGTAACCCTTCTATTCATTACAATGAAAATATATGAAAAAATAAAATGAGGAACAGCATGTAAAAAAAAGAAATGAAAGACATGTGTTGGCTAGACATGCTGAATTAAGAGGGAAAAAACAATCTTAAAGCTGCTACAACATACATCCTGCCACTGGACAGACATCCTGAAGTCCAATGGCAAAAAGATAACTGTTCTGCCGGAAATAATGACTCATCAGTTCTCCCTCATTATTCATGGAATATTTCTAATATAAATTAACTTCATAATTTGTGAAATACTGCCCAGCTGATATGTCACAAAGTATGGCTGGTGTGAAAAACTGTAAATGGTTGTCATTTCTCTGGGTTCACATCAACAAAACCTCCTCACAACCTCTTCCTTTCGATTTTTGTTGTTATAGATTGCCCAGTGCAAGCTTCTAAACTTGAGACTTGATGATTCTATTCCAATGCCATTAAGTGTTTAACAAAGATAATGAAAAGATGACTTTAATGAAAACCAAATACATCCATGCACATGATTTTGTTGAACATGCAACATTCTCCCTTCTTGCTGGTGTCTGTGGTCATGGGGTGCTGCTGTGTTGAGCAGCAGAGGAGATGGTCTGAATCTACCAGGAAAGGAGATTATCTTGTTTATGTGAGAGTGACTCTGACTTGAGACCGTAAGGTGACAATCTGACTATATACAATCTACAAACTCTTGGGGAACTATCATGGAAGTAAAAACCATCAAGAGAATTCTGATAAATGACATATTTAATGAAAAATCCCTTTGTCTCTTCAGTAGTATTATAGCTAGGTAGGTGTATATGAATCAAATATCTACCTTGATTTTTTCATTTGTGTTGACCCTTCAAATACTTCCATCAAACCTATGGTCCTGGTCCACACTTATTGCACATACTGTGCATTCTGTTCAGAAACCGGAGGAAGCCCAGTTTTGTCTTTTCAAGTTTCATGCTTTGTTTCCCAAATCTCACTTGACCATCAATCCCTTAGCAGAGATTGTTCACTTTTTCTTGTCTGGATCATTCTAAGGCGGATATAATACTGGACTCTGCACACTGGACTCTGGCCTCTGTGGCCCAAGGGTCTGGTTCTAGTGAAGACAGTCGAGTATAGTAACGTCCTCTTATGGTTTCATTGATCCTAGATATCTGAGATTGGGACTTTGTTCAAAGGATTTAACATTCATACCCCTATCTGGTAAGGCACAGTGACTTTATTTGAAAAAACTCAGACCAGAAACATCATTAATACTTAGGTGTGTCTTCTTTCCTCTTTCACTGTTTGTTTTTTCCTTGTAATGAGCCTTTCAGAGACCTGGATCTACATTGCACAGCCTAGGCCTTGAGGATTCCAGCTCTGAACTTCCAATGATGAATCTGATGAGCTTATCCAAAGTGTCAGAGCACGATTGATTAGAACAAGCCCAGTGAGTTTTTAGTAAAAATAATAGAAACGGACACACAGATGTCATTACTCTTAGAAATATAAATGTATACTTCTCAGGTGTCCAGAAATGAACTTAATAGCCTCATTCACAGTACTATTTAGCCAAAATTCTAAAGATAATATATATTTTTCATCATTTACTATACTTTATTAAAATTATATAGCCAAGTTTAAAATATAGATTTATATAGCAGAATTAATGAAAGTCTTGATAAAAAAAATACCAAAATAATGGTGAAAGATGTCCCTGCCAACATAGCTTCCAGTATCTGGGTAAAATAAGAAGACAGTGCACTTTGCAGGCTCTTTTCGATTTTAATGCATCTTTGAGTTCTTAGGTATCACACAGGCAACCAGTCATCCAATGCAGGCTTCCTAGATTTCCATCAGTACAAACAGCATCTCCCAAAGAGCATTCTCACATACTTGGGAATCATCCTTTCCACTGCATCTCAAGACAGCTAGTGTCTCCTCTGACATCTCACATCCCACCAAATCTCTCTGTTATCAAGAGACTTGAGGTGCCACAACTCCCTCTGGGGGTAAAAGGTGAAATACCTTCAGTTCCTGAGCTCTGGTGGAGAATTTTCTTCATTGATTCATTAATATAAAGAATCACATTTTAGAAAGTATGCTGAAGGCAGTATCATGAATACTCCTAGACAGGAACAATTTGGGCACATGAACAGAACCTCTGACTCACAGAGTTTCCATTTTAAGACAAATGGCAGACATTGAACAAATGCCTCTCATGCTACTCTGGCCCTGTTTCCTGAGATTCCCCTCCTCTTCCCTCATGCAGCGATCCTTCATCCCTTCATTGTTACCTGGACCATATTGGTGTCTCCTCATCTCTTGGCAAGATTAGTTAAAGAAAGGGGAACAAGTTACAATTAAACAATTGTTTTTCCTAAAATAAACATGCAAAAAACCCTCTGAACGCTATTTAACCAAATCATCTTTAGAACAAGGATGTGAGGCTTTCATTCCATCATGCTCCTACCATTGAAAATCACCAAACACAAATCAATGCCATGAACCAGACCCTGCTGGTAAAACTCTGGATGCTCTTGTAACAGAGCATCTTTGACCATTTTTTTTGCCAGTCCTGGGATTGAGCTCAGGGCATGAGCACTGTCCTTGGACTTTCTCAAGGCTAGAGCTCTACCACTTGAGCCTCAGCCCCACTTCTGACTTTTTTCTATGTATATGGTACTGAGGAATCGCACCCAGGTCTTCGTGCATGGTAGGGAAGTGCTCTACCAGTAGGCTAAACTCCCGGCCCTCTTTGACCATATTTTTAAAAAATATTTCTATTAGTGAGGAGTGACAATCTCCATTTGCAACAGGTGAATAGTTCAAATGTAAAGGGAGAAAAAGTGGTTTTTATTTATATGTCCCTCAGATTCATAATGACACTTCCTTGGAACTGTGACTTACTTTTCAATTCTGTAATCTTTTTTTTTGGGGGGGGGGAGTCATGGTGCTTGATCTTGGGCCTGGGTGCTGTCCCTGAGCTCTTCAGCTCAAGGTTATGGCCCTACCCTTGAGCCACAGCCCCACTTCCCATTTTCTAGTGATTAATTGGAGATAAGAGTCTCTTGGCTTTGTATTGCTTGGGCTGGCTTTCAACCTTGATCTTCAGATCTCAGCCTCGTTAGTAGCTAGGATACAAGCTTCCTTCTGTAATCTTGAATGCAGCCTTGATTATATATTGAAAAATGGACATTTCTTTTTTATTGTTGGGATAATGTGTAGAGGGATTACAGTTATCTTTGTCAGGTATTAGGTGCATTACTTCTCACACACTGATACCACATCTCGTGTTTTTTCCCTGTTTCTCTCCCCCCAACTCCTCCCAATTATCCTGTTTTCTCCCCTTCCCTTTCTTATTTCAAATAAACAAATAAATATATATACACAATATACCAGCTAAAATGGACATTTCTATTTGCTTTTCTAATTCATCTATTACACCTCCACATTATAATTACAATCAATTATACATTGGATCTCTTACCCCAAATAGCTATGCCTGTTTGCCTACAGTTTTTCCTGTAGAGAATGCTGAATCTAAACCCATTGCAGAGAGCATCTGCAGGATGGATATTGGCCTTTCTGAGAAGTCATGTCCTAGGCTGTGCTTACCTGCAGATTCTTTCAAAGGCTTGGCCATACCTATCATGACCTCAAGGAGAGAAACAGATCCCAGTGGAACATGAGAAAGAAACCTTTACATGGTAAGGAATAAACACAATCCCAGGATTTGTTAGCAACAAGACAAAATCTTCTCCTAATACAAAAGTAGCACACGGCTGAGCAGCGGATAGAGGCATGAAAAAAATTATGTTTTAAACCTGTAGCTCAAACTCTCAGGGAAGCAGAGAATGGTGTGAAGGTTATTGTGGGTCAGTCAGGGCAAGTTAGTCAGATCACATTCATCATCAAGGCACCATGAACACTATTTTAACCTGATGCTCAGTTACTCTTGGTGACCACACACCAGAATGTTGCTGAATCAACTGATTAGATGTATGCACTTTTTTTCATTCCTGACCCATTCAATTATGGATGTGTGTGAGAAAAGTCCACAAGTGCTGCTGTATTCTTTAGATGGTGTCTGTAAGGAGGCCCATGTTTGAATCATCATTATTGGATGATCTTCATTTCAATTCTAAATTAAAGTGATGTCTGTTTGATTTCTCTGCTACACACTTGCTCTTTCCCCTTTGAAATTTGTGAGGATGTGTGAAATTTTAAGTATTTATGAATATCCTAATCCTTATTGAAAGAAATATCACAATAAATCCTAAGATCTACAATTTATTACATGAAGTGTATTAGTATTTATCCAACATTCAAAATCCCTCAAACTTGACAAGTGTGCATCCCTTCCTAACTGATTTCTCTTCTGTCTTTCCTTTACCTCATCCAACAGGAATTCACAAAGTGGCTCAAATTCATCAAGTTCTTTTCCTATTTTTGATAAAGTATCAATTATTTCTGGAAGGGACATCATTTCATTTATAGAAAAAATAACCTGGAGGCCCATTAGTAATGGTAGTTACTGAAAATATAGAATCATTATTTTTAGGTGAGGAAAAATTGTCTATCCATACATCCATTTATCTATCTGTATATATGTAGATACATTTATACATACACATTCACATGTATGAATGTCTGCATATAAATATATACATCATATGTACAAACATGTATAGATATATATGTGTCAATTTATACTTCTCTATTTGCATCCCCAATAGGTTATTGTTAAATATAATCTTAGAAAAAAATTCTTTCTTTATTTTTTGCCAGTCCTAGGCTTGAGCTCAGAGCCTGTGCACTGTCCTTGGACTTTCTCAAGGCTTGAGCTCTGCCTCTTGAACCTCAGCGTCACTTCCAGCTTTGTTCTAGGTATGTGGTAACCATGAATTGAACCCGTGTCTTCGTGCATGCTAGGCAAGCACTCTACCACTAGGACAAACTCCCAGCCAAAATTTATCCTTTTCTTTTTTCCACAACATATTCAAATTCAGTTTAGTATCTACAAAGTATGTTATTAAATTAAGTCTAAAAGTTGATTTAGAGTGTAATTCTTTACCCCAAGAGTGAGTATACTGGTTGTAATTATCCCTCATTAATTTAGCCATATGAGCAACAGGTCTTCTGGAAGAAATAGGAAGCAGGCCAAGAGCAGGAGGAATCATGAGGCATGTCCCTCTCTAGGACACACACATTAGATCTCTGTTGCACTTCTTGATCACAGTGAATGTCATGGCTCCCAGGAGAGGCCCCACCCTCCTGGTGTGCCTTTCCACTTGACCTGCCAGTGTGTCTCTCTCCATTGCACCCACCAGGTCATTTGTATATTGCTCCCAGGGGAGGAGCTTCCCTGCAAGTCCCACATAAGAGCTCAGCTTTCAGCTTGCCTGCACTGAGCAGCATGGCTTCCTGTCAAAATGAGGTGCCCTGCTCAGCTCCTGGGGCTGCTCATGCTCTGGATCCCAGGTAAGAGCACAGTGGAGCTGGGGAAGGAGCTGGGGAGCGGCTGAGCTCTCTGTCCACTGCTCCCCATGTGTACTGTGTCCACACGTGAAATGAGCAGATCTGCCCTCCTGGAGAGACATGGGATACATGGATCTGTGCGAGTGAGGAAGATTCCAGGGGGAGAAAGGCCTTTGCTCTGCTTAGGACTTGATAACGGAAAGGAGTTGGAAATTCTTGAGCTCCCTTGTGTCTTACAAGCATGTGTGTGTGTGTGTGTGTGTGTGTGTGTGTGTGTGTGTGTGTGTCTGTGTCTGTGTGTGTGTGTGTGTATGCACTTGTGATCACATATGCCCACACTGAAAAATATTCTGGTGCATAAACCTAAATTGTTACAATTTTATAGCATAATACAAGAATATGGTTATGAAAATGAATTCGGATGGTTGTAATTAATCTTGTCCTCTTCTCTCACATGTTTAGGATCCAGTGGAGATACTATATTGACTCAGACTCCAGTCTCTCTTGCTGTCACCCTGGGAGAGCCAGCCTCTATCTCCTGCAGGCCTAGTCAGAGTCTCCTATTTGTATTGGTTCCTGCAGAAACCAGGCCATTCTCTACAACCCCTGATCAATTTGGTTTTCAAATGATATTCTGGGGTCCCAGTCAGATTCAGTGGCAGTGGGTCAGGCACAGATTTCACACTGAAAATCAGCGGGGTGGAGCCTGAGGATATTGGGGTTTACTGCTGCTTTCAAGGTACACATGTTCCTTCCACAGTGATACAGCCCTGAAAAAAAACCACCCTGCTTGGGGGGGGGCACAGCTGTCTAATATAATTTGTTTGTGAAGCAGTACAACAATTTTTCTTGATGATTGTCAGAGCAAGAAGCTTTAGAAGTCATAACGAGTTTCAGTTGAGTCCTGGGTACCATGAGCATCTCCGGTGCACTTGACGCATAACTGGGTAAAGCCCACGGCTTGCCCAAGGGAGCAGGAGAATACGTGCTGTTCATTCAGCTGCTGAGATATGATAATTCATGTTATATTGAATTAAATCGTCATTCTAATCCCAACTGCTTTGCTATCATGTTTTAATTAAGTTAGACCACTACAAATTGAATAGTATTTAGTAATATTAAGAGATGTTTTTCCAATAATTCTCTTTGTAGGATGAGGTGCTGAAGATTTGCCAGCTTAGTATTAGTCTAAGCTATATTGTGAATTAGAGGCCAGAGTGGGATACATAAAGAAACCCTGTGCAAAAACAAAACAAAACAACATGGCAAATGAGTAAGTCCTCCATTTATGATTTTTTTAGAGAATTTAATAACATTGATTTTTACATCATATTTCAAATGACTTGTTTAACAAACAAGTATTCAAGAAGGGAATCTCTAAATACAATCACTGGCACTTAGTTATTAGAACATAATGAAAATTAGGGTAAGGGTTTGTATATCATGGATACATATTAAACTATGCAATATAATATTGTGTCTATAGAGTCATAAGTTTTTATATATATGTAGTTGTGTTTATCTCCAATACCATGTCCATGGATACAGAATATGTGGCATATATATATAACTGAATTCTACATAGCCAACAGACAAGATAAAATAATGGCATTTACAGGGAAGTGGATGAATCTAGAGCGAATATTGTTGAGTGAGACAAGTCAAGACCAAAGGAACAAAAGATGCATGGTATCCTTAATATGTGGCTATTAGATCCAAACAGTACATTTATGATTTTGATGTCTATATGTTGTAATTGCAACTGAGGTAACTACCACCAGTCTACATACATATGCCATGTGGGAAGGCATTAATGCAGTCTAATTCTCATGAATGAAATAACTTTCTCTGGAGAACAGTACCGAACAAAGAGCATTGGGAAGATGTCATGATCATATTATCATGAGACCCAAAAGTAGAGAGAGCTGTGGACAATGTCTAGTCCTCTCACTTATGCAGTTCTGAACAACTTGTTTGGAGTCAAATCTGGAGCAGCTGTTCATATGCATAAGTACATTGTGTGTCAAAAGCCTGTGGGTGTGAAAATACAAGAAGTTGGCAGTTGTCACAAATCATTTCAGTCAGGGGAAACTCCCTCATCTAGTGGTATCCCATGTGTTATGAATAATTTGATGCAATGGAATTTGTTTGGACTTTCTCAAATTCTACATGGCTGGAGAGAAATATTCCAAAGTTATAAATACATTTCTTTGGTAGTCAAACATTATTGTTGTTTTTCTATCTTCCAAATCCTTCTATTTAGCATTTACCTTCCCATCTATAGAAAGCAGAGAAGTCTACACAGCTCTTCTGTATGGAGGGATGACCAGGGATCATGAGCAAGGAGCCACTCCCTTTCAACACAACATCATCACAGAGAGCTGTGAAATGCATTACCCGAGAGGAGGCCACAGAGCCTCTGTGGTTGGTGTCATGGAGACAGAACACACAGCACCTGATGACCAGAAGACCCAGCAACACCAGCAGAGACAGAGTCACAGCTCATGTAAGTGATATATATGAAGGATGAGTTGTGCAGCCAGGAGGAAAATACCCCAGTAAGTGGAGGGATTTCTGCCTTGGTCCCTACAATCCCATCCTTTCTCCTCCAGAATCAGATCTGAGAAAATGCATGACGGGGAAATTTCCTGATGGGAGATCCTGGCTTGTGAACCTCCAAAGTCAGCTCATTTCTCTTTGCTCACATGTCTTTGTGTCCTGGTAAAACTTGCCTATGTTGGCAAATGTGTCAACTCTGAAATGGAGGCAGAGTAGCCTATGTCCACAGTTCAACTAATATGATCATTTATATATTCTGGAATTTTAGATCATGAAATCCATATTTCCTTCATTGCATTCTGATGTTACTAGTATATCATTACAATATACACTTCCCATATTTTTTTTAGTGTGAATTTCTGGAGAGGTGTTCTAAGTCCTAGTGATACTTTTACCAGATAATGGAAATTCTTTCCATCTTAATGTAGATGATGTTTTAGAGAAGGCAATTTTACCAGTGCTTCACTTTAAAATCAATGAAATCCTGCCACCTCTGAAGAGGACCACTCACATGGCATTGTCATTTACCAAACTAAATCTTATTTCTATATTATAGCTGCAACCATTTTTTGAATATGCATTAGTTCCTGATATAACTGATGGGAAAAAGTATTGGAAAAAGTTATTGTTTTGTAATTACATATCATGTCATTCACAGTAAAAGCATATTTAACTGGTGGGTTAGTAACATCTGGTTTCTTTTATCTTACAAGATGTAGTATCTGACAATGACCACTAGATGGCACACCTCACATTGCATACACAGAGAGGTCCAATGGAGAAATACCAGGGAAATAAGAGAGATAGGACCACTGCCACCAGCAATGTCCACTGAACAGTGTATTAACCAAAAAAACAAAAACTCACAGTTAGGCAGTGCCTCCTAGCGGGATGGATTTTTGGAGCATTGCCTCTTCCCTTGCTGGTTCTGAGACTGGAAGCCTGGCATTGCCTTTCTCCCTTATCTTCTCTGTGTTACCAAAGCAATTATCAAGGGAAGGAGTTTTGTCCCTCAGTGTGCATGTAAAGGGAGAAGTGACCTGCAGAAAGAAATGAATGTTTAAAAAGGAGGGGTGAGGGCTCAGTAGATGATTGGATCAACAAGATGTCTTATTTATACACAATGGAATTCTATGCTGCCATTAAAAAGAATGACATCGCCCCATTTGTAAGGAAATGGAAAGATTTGGAAAAAATCATATTAAGTGAAGTAAGTCAGACCCAAAGGTTTTCCTCAATAAATTAGTATACACCTAGGACTCTACTAGCAGAGGAATACAATTGTACAAAACCTAGGTACATAAGGTCATGTAGGATGAGACTAAATGAAAGGATCACTATGGAAACATGAGCTGTATTTTGTATGCTGTTGTTCTTAATGTACTATGTTATTTCTCTTCTCTTTTGTTGCCTTTGGTTAATCTCATATTGTTAATGTATCTTACTTTATTATCTGGTATATTTTATATACGTTTATTTGTTTATTTGAAATAGGAAATGGAAGGGGGGATAACAAGATGATGGGGAGGGGTGGAGAAGGGAAATGGGGACAAAAACACGAGAAGCAGTATCAATGTGTGAGAAGTAATGCACCTAATACCTGGGAATTTAACTGCAACCTCTCTATACATTACCCCAACAATAAAATTTAAAATTTTATAAAGGAGGGGAGAGGGAAATGCAATAAAAGAAACCCCAATACACATCCTTAAACTGAAGAAAATTGAGTAATGTGATGGTTTGATACTGATGGGAGAAAATGAGGAAAGTGGTGATATTGAAGAAGATGCATTATATTCATAAACTACTTTGTTGAATGGCAACTCCAATGATAGCCTCTGAAAGGATTATTTTAAAAAGAGTTAGTATAGGGAAATGCAAAATCCACATCTCCATTGTCATTAAAAGAAGCTCTGTCTCTCGCCTTCCTAACAGGCACCAAGCCTATGAGGATATAGAAATTAGGTGAGTCAGGATATTGGTCTCTAGGATTTCCTCAACCTCCTGAACTTTGATAGAAAAAAAATGATCGTTCGTTCCACCAAATTTAGTTCCATATGGCAGACAAGCCAAATTTCAAACCAACTCTGTCTGAGCAGGATCAGCTTTAGGAGTTGGCTTAGGGACATGGATATCTAACCTTGTTTCTCTCCATTCTGCAGCTTTGATTTTGGTAAGAAAGGATGGCTCGTACTCCAACCCCAGTGTAAGTGTGTATTGAGCATGAATGTGTCCTTGTGAATGAAGGCATTTGCCTGATTGGTTTCTGAAAAGAACTATATTACCTGAACAGCCTGCTTTTTCAGTATTGATTTTTGTTCTCACACTTAGATGAGAGTGAACAAAACTTATGTGGACTTTGTCTCCAGCCTTGCTCCTTGCTTCCTAGATGGAGGGTGATCTGCAAAAAGATTAACAATATGCTGTTTAGAAACCAACTCGGTCATTCTAGGAGAAGGGGCAATGCGGCCTGTTTCCCCTTGTAAAGAGGAGCTGGGAGCTGGCGCTCTCTGCCAGATTTCATGGAATCTAGTACTAGGATTTTAGAGGAAAACATGATTGCCAATATAAGATTTTGACCATTTCATGTTCACTTTGTAAAGTGTAATCACACCTGACAAGGCTGACATTTCCACAGGCATGTTATAGTGAAGTGATTAAGGACAGGTGAGAATGTTGAGGGAAGGAGGGGGACCTACAGACATGCAGCCCTGAAGGGAACATGTGCACACACCATGTCCAGTTGTGGGAGGTGAGAGGGGGTTGCAGGGTCAGTGCTGTTGCCAGCAGGTCCCCAGAATCCTCTGCAGTGAGCAGGTCACTGCTTGTCCTCAAGGGCACAGACTGGGACCTGAGCTTCATCATGCTCAGGCTAAGAATGAGGAAGAGCTGCTCAGTGATTATTCAGTTTTCCCTAGATTTATTTCTCATTGTCATAATTTAAAATGATGAGTTATACAATTAAGATTAGGCCTATGAATATATTAATTTATAGGCAATTGACTGCATTCGTTCCCTTGTGAAGTGTCCTCTCTGTTATTACAGCACAGACTCCAGAGGATTTAAGGCTCTGTCCTGGGACCCTGCTGACTCTCCTCATCACCCAGCCCCTCAGGAGCAGGAAGAGCAGCCCTGGAGCATCATCCTTCCCCCACACCCAGCCCTGCTCTGCAGTCTGCCTCTCTCACACTCTCACCTTGGCCCTAATCTCATTCAGGTTCATGGACCAGAGTGCACTTCCCTCTTACCAGGAAACATCATAGAAAGGATTCCTGGTCTCCCTCTATTCCCAGATCCTTAGTCTCATATCAGCCAGGAGCTCCTCCCCTCACCACACACAAGTCTGGTTTGAGAATATGGCTCCTAACTCTTCCATGTATGCCAGTGCTTAAAGTCCATGTGGACTTGGAATTCACAAGCCACATGTCCACGCTAGCTGAAGGCAGCCCTGAAATATAGATCATGAGAATTCAATGTGTTATCATTAGGGTTTGGTGGCTTTCTAATCCACTTGAGTAGATGTGCTTGATGTTTCCTTATGTCCTATTAATACGTCCAATAGAATTTTAAGATGGCCTTCAACCTACATAGTGGTCAGCTGCCTTCTCCTTGCTCTATGTAGAAATATGTTTGCCCTGCAGTGCATTGTATAGAGACCATGTAAGACGTTTAAAAGTGAAATTTTAAGAGGAGTAAAGGTATTAGTATAACTTTTAATTAGGATATTAATTCCTCATAAAAGGAGGGAAGAAAAATATTGTAAAATGCCTTCTTGGACAATTATTTTAGCATGGATTACAGAAAGCATTAATGAAGTAGAAGGTGGAGATGATCAAATAAAGATGCAGTTCATAAAAGTAACGGAACAGAAGAGGTCTCTGATCAGACAGTGGTTTATCAGTGTGCTCGTGGCCTCTGAGAAGCAGTGCTATGTTCATCCCCAGAGCAACTTCTTGGAATTTTAATGTCATGTTCCATTGTGGGTACTGTGCTCTTCTGTCCCCAAATGGGACATCCTGCATTATGGGATGGAGTCTGTTGCCACATGCTACCCTCCATGTGGGGAATGCCTCTTCACTTGAACTTAATGTCACTGCCTGCAGTCCCTTGCCTCAACTTCCCCATGTTGAAAATGTATGCAATTGATCCCTCCATGGCCTAAACAGTCGCTAGACACTGCTTTATTCCTGATCAATGCTAGCTCACTGCTAGCCACCCAGCTACCTGAAATCTGAGTATGGCGGTTGGAAGCCAGCCTAGCATGAGAGACAATGAGTCTTTCATTTCCAGTGAAGAGCCCAAAGGCTGGAAGTGAAGCTGTGGCTCATGAGGAAGAACACTGGCCTTGAGCACAAAACTCAGGGAAGTTCTTGGCTACTGGATTCTAGCTCCAGGCCCAGCACGCAAAAAGTTGCTTTACCTTGGGGAGGGAAGTGTGGCCTAGTGGGTAGAGTGTTTGTCTAGGCATGCACCGCACTCCGTTCGATTTCTTGGTACTACATACAGAAAAAGTTGGAAGTGGTTCTATGGCTGAAGTGGTAGAGCACTAGCTTTGAGAAAGCCCAAGGACAGTGCCCAGCCCCGAAGTTCAAAGGCTGGGACTGGTTAAAAAAAAATAAGAACAAAGAAGAGAAATTGCTTTACTTAGTACCGGAAAGATACGATTCATAAAGAACTATGCTTGCTGGGTCATAGGGGAGTTCTATGTTTAGCCTTTTGAGGCACTGCCACATTGCTTTCCATAGTGGTTGAACGAGTTTGCACTCCCACCAACAGTGTAGTAGTGATCCCTCCTGGCCACATCCCCTCCAGCATCTGTTATTATTCATTTTCCTGATCCTGGCCATTCTAACTGGAGTGAGGTGGAATCTTAGAGTTCTTTTGATTTGCATTTCTTTTATGACCAGAGATGTTGAGGATTTCTTCATGTGTCTATAGGCCATTTTTGTTTCTTCTTCAGAGAAGACTCTCTTTAAGACTTTGGCCCATTTTTTAATGGGATGGTTGTTATTTTGGAGATTAGTTTTGGAGTGATTCAATTTTTTGAGCTGTTGATATATTTTAGATATGAGGCCTTTGTCCGTTGTTTTGGTTGGTGAAGATCTTCTCCCACTCTGTAGGCTTCCTAATTAATTTACTAGCTATGTCCTTTGCCATACAAAAGCTCTGCAGTTTAATGCAGTCCCACTTATCCAGCCTTTCTCTGATTTGTTGTGATTATTGGTCCTTATTAAGAAAGTTTCGACCTGTGCCAAGGAGGCCTAGTGTATCTCCTATTCCTTCCTGTAAAGTTTTCAGTGTGTCAGGTTTTACCTCCAGGTCTTTGATCCATTTGGAGTTAATTCTAGTGCAAGGTGACAAAGAAGGATCCACCTTTAATTTTCTGCAGGTGCTTAACCAGTTCTGCCAGCACAACTTGTTGAAGAGGCTGTCTTTCTTCCATTCTATTTTTTTGGACCCAGCAATTCCACTACTTGGCATTTACCCAACCATCCAGAAACAAGGGCATACCAAATCCACTAGCACAACAATGTTCATTGCAGCACTATTCACCATAGCAAAGATATGGAACCAACCTAGATGTCCCTCAGTTGATGAGTGGATCAACAAGTTGTGGTATTTGTATACAATGGAATTCTATGCTGCTGTCAGAAAGAATGACATCGCCCCATTTGTTAGGAAATGGAAAGACTTAGAAAAAATCATATTAAGTGAAGTAAGCCAGACTCAAAGGAACATAGGCTCAATGGTTTTCCTCATTCGTCATAATCAGTAGAAACCTTGGGCTCTACTAGCAGATATCTGCAATAGAGCAAAATCTTGATACATAAGGCCATATAGTATGAGGCTAATTGAAAGGACCTCCAGGATATTAAAACAAAAGCCATATAACGAAAGATTGTTGTCCTTAATGTACTAGGTTGTCTCTCATCTCCTTTACTGTCCCTTCGTTATCTCATATTGTTACAGTATCTCACTTTGTTATCTGATATATTGAATGTATTAGTATTTGGTTATTTGAAATTTGATAGGGAAGGGGGGAAAACCAAGACGGGGGGGGAGGAGGAGGGTAATGGGTACCAAGACATGTGAAAGGGTATCAATGTATGTAAATTAATGCACCTTCTATCTGGCAAATATCATGTAACCCTTTTACTAATTACAATAAAAAATTATATAAAAAAAGAACTATGCTTGCTTAAGGAACACTGTGAAATTAGAGAAGAATGGAATCCTTGGTTTAGAGAACATCTCAGCTTCTGAGAGCAAATGTTTTCCATTAGTTGACACAAATGTCATCCAAAAGCTTAAGAAATACCTGTTATGGAAACATGTAAGACTCAAAAACGGGATGGCATGGCATGGCATGATTTTTCCTAAGAATTGATGGGAAACACATGATGTGAAGTATCCTAAAGGCAGGTGATGGGTAAGAGTAGTAGAAAATAGTCTTCTATCTACCATACAGCTATCCTGAGAGAAATAAATTCATATTTAGCAATTAAAATGTATTTTTAGAAATAGAAATATATATGTAAAAGAGGAGTTAGATTGGGAGGGATTGAGTTGAAAGCTCACATAGATCAAGAAGCTTTGCATTTATAAACTGACATGTTTAATGGTAACTCTTTTGTACAATTACGTGTAGATTATAAAAATAGAATTAAAAACAAAAAAACTTGCATCAAGTTTTCAACTGTCCACTATTTCATCTCTGTCCACCTATTTCTTCTTAGGTTGTGGATGGAGAGGATTGAGTCTCTTAAGGCTTCTATCTCATATGAGATTAGAAGAGATCTCATCTCATTCAGAATATGCATAAGAATGCAGAGAGGAGAGAACTGCTGGGAAATGCACTTTCTGAAGAGACTGTGATGAGAGGAGTTCACAGCTGATGAATCACTGAGGCTCAACTCTCAGAATATATCCAGGAAGGCTTTACTCAAGGTTGTGTTTACATGTGACTCTGCTTGTCAGCAATTTGCAATCATAGCAAGAGTTTCAGTTAGTCTCAATCAAGGACAATGTGGTATTTGCATTAAATACATTAGTGACACAAAGGAATCAAACCCATGGATGCAATATTATTTTCTTCCCTACTCAGAATGTGTCTAGAATTCAGAATCATCATCGGTATGCCTGAGAGTATATTATAAATTAAATTTTTAAAAAATCACCTTAGATCTACTGATAATGAATCCTCACTGATTGTTCAGGAATCTGAAGGAAATATCTCGAGGTTTAATTAGCTGCTTAGGAGATGAGTATTGGGGTAGAGAGAAACTTTTTATTCCCCAATCAGCCCATGAAAGAGCATTCCTCTTTGAACTACTTCCAACACACACACACACACACACACACACACACACACACACACACACACACACCAGTCCTTTCTTTGAACAAAATAACTGACCTAAGTTTGGAATAAGAATTTTCTCCTACATGCAGTGGAGTCTGCCTCTCTGCAGGTGAGGCCTGCGTTGTGTGTCAAACAATATGATGTCGTAATGAAAAGAGAACCAGCCCCAGGATGCAGAGGCCTAGCATATGGTTTTCTGACTTTATAGTAAGGGCCTTTGATGAGAACGGCCTCATTCCATGAGAGACCCCATAACCCTGGGGATGGCAGGACTCCAATGACCTCATCCCTTCCCACAAGGCACCTCTTCAGATGGCCAGGCAGGGTCTTCTGAACATCAGCACAGCCTCCTCTCCCCGTTAACCTTCTCCCCAGGCCTTGTTCAGCCACAGAACAGAGCCAGCATCCTGGGAGATAAGAAGTAGAGGCTTAAATCTCTGTGACAAAAGACCAGAGACTGGTAAATTAGAGTGATATGGAGACATTTAAAGTTTTTATAGTAATTTAAGCCAAGCAGAACGATATATATGTATTTATTTGTCTTTAAATGTTTACAGAAATTGGCCAGGAGTTTGGCCTAGTGGTAAAGTGCTTGCCTAGCATGCACGAAGAACCTGGTTCAATGCCTCAGTATCACATAGATAGAAAAAAAGGTGGTGTTGTGGTTCAAGTTGTAGAGCCCTAGCCTTGAGAAGGCCCAAACACAGTGCTTTTGCAAGTGTGAAGCCCCTTGTAAAATACAACCCAAACCCCAAACCAAAAAATAAGACAACACAAAACAAAAAAAATACAGAAGAAGATCTAAAATATGTGTGTGTATCAGGTGAACTCACCTTGAAGCACTATCTGCATTCCATTATTCTCCAAATTATTCAGAATTTTGTGATTAATTTGCTATAAAATGCTATGTGGATGAATGACAAGATATTTACTTAATTTGAAAACTTCTTACATTGAATATACACTCACACTTTCAGGTATAAGCATTTTCTCTTACCATATAAAGGCATTTAGATCACTATTAATTAGATAAAATTTTGTTCTTCCTGTCAATGCATCATCTAAGTCTTTTTTTTATTAAAAATTTTTTATTGTAATTAGTAAAAGGGTTACATGATATTTGCCAGATAGAAGGTGCATTAATTCACATACATTGATACCCTTTCACATGTCTTGGTACCCATTTCCCTCCCCCCCCACACCCCCCACCCGTCTTGGTTTTCCCCCGTTCCCTATCAAATTTCAAATATCCAAATACAAATAAATTCAATATATCAGATAACAAAGTGAGATACTATACCAATATGAGATAACCAAGGGACAGCAAAGGAGATGAGAGACAACATAGTACATTAAGGACAACAATCATTCATTATATGGCTTTTGTTTCAATATCCTGGAGGTCCTTTCAATTAGCTTCACATTATATGGCCTTATGTATCAAGATTTTGCTCTATTGCAAATCTCTGCTAGTAGCAGATAAGTCTTAATAGGAATTTTCTTTGGAAATAGAGCTTCCCTGAACAGGTAAGTTGGTAATTAAAGGTATCAAATGCCTCTTCATCTAGCTCAACTCCATGCTTAGACTAGTCCACCCCATGAGGATCCGTGCTGCAACTGTGGACACCATATCTTTCTCTAGACTAGCCCAGGGAATGCAGGAGAGCCTGTCATTGCATCCATTACTTTCCTACAGGCTATCCTTGACATGACCCTGCAGAGCTTCAGCTCTCTAGTGTTGATTTAGGTTAGTAGGGCTGTGTGCACCCTGTCTTCCCTTAGGGCAAGACCTTCAGAGTGGGGTCCATCTTCCCAGTGATTCAGGCCTCCTGGGTTTTATTGGTTGTCACCAAGCACAGACACTTCTGATGTAACCTTCCTCAGAAGATCAAGCCTCAGCCTCCCTTGGCTCTTACCACTCTGCTGCCCCCACCTGGATATTTGCATACCGCTCCCTAGGGAGAACCTTCCTGTTGAAGTCTGAGATAAAGGCTCAGCTCTGTACTTGCCTTGACCAGGAAAGACTCCTCATTTCACTCCTAGAAATGAAGACCTTCTCTCAGCTCCTGTGGCTGTTAATGTTCTGGATCCCTGGTAAGGAAAAAGGGAGATGAGGAGTGAGAGTGGGTGGAAGGATGAGCTTTCAGGGCCCCTCTGAGCACTATCTAGGTGTCTGATGTGCAGGTGTTATTATGTTTGAAGGAGCAATTGAGGTTTAGGTCTGAGAGAGTGAGGAATATTCCAGAAGGAGCAGGAAATTGGACTTGGGTGAAGACTCTACCAGATGACTATACAGTGACTCCTAGAGACCCATTTATTCTTCAAAATATCTCCATTTTTAATATTCAATATTTTAGATTATGAATCATTATGAAGTTTAAATAATACACAGTATATATCAAATTACAAATAATAGTCCTATGCACTTCTAGGTCTGTGAATAAACTTGCCCTTCTGTCTTACTTTAATTTCAGGATCTGATGGAGATGTTGTGCTGACCCAGACTCCAAGATCCCTGCCTGTCTCCCTGGGAGAAACGGTCTCCATCTCCTGCAAGTCTAGTCAGAGCCTCAAACATGGCAATGGAAACACCTACCTGCATTGGTTACAGCAGAAGCCAGGCCAGTCTCCACAATCCCTCATCTATAGTGTTTCCAACCGACATTCTGGAGTCTCAGACAGATTCAGTGGCAGTGGATCAGACAAAGATTTCACACTGACAATTGGCAGGGTTGAGGCTGAGGATGCTGGAGATTATTTCTGTGTGCAAAGTACACATGCTCCTCCCACAGTGATACAGCCCTGAACAAAAACCCCCGTCTGGCTGGGGGATCTGTCTTCATGGGTTCCTGGTCTGGAGAGCAGCAGAGCAGAGAGTCTGAGTCTATCTAGGAGGCAGCTATTTTGGCTAATGTAAGAATGACCCTGAGCAGAGATAGGGATTATGAGAATATGATATAACTGCATTCAATGTATAAACTCCAGGACATCATCCTTGAAAGTACAATGACCAGAAAATTTCAGATGTGCCATTTAGCATTGATTGGACAAAAATGTTTGTCTCTCATGTAATATGAGAGCTAAGCATTAATATAAGAATGAAATATCTTCTGTGAGTTCATTCCCTAGATAATAAAACTTAACATACTCCCATCAAGCACATGGTCCTGGCCCACAACTGTAGTAAACAGGGTCCTTTGTGTTCAGAAGCTGCAATCCCATGTGTGCGTTTCTTACCTCTGCCCTGTGGCTCTCCTAACCCTGCCTGACCTTTGAGTCCTTAGTAGAGTTTAATCAGTGACTTTTGGTTAGATAAGCTTTCCTCAGTTATATTTCTGCATGCTGTACACTGGTCTCTGGCCTTCCATGTCCTGAGTGTCTGGGTCTAGTTAAGACAGTGAAGTGTGGTAAAGCCCTGTGACAGTGTCCATAGGTCCCAGAAGTCTGAGACTGAGCCCTTGTTCAATGGACACTGCATTCATAGGTCTATCCAGCCAACCTGTGTGACTTGATTTGAAAATTCATGGCATGATGGCATCAGTAGTACTTAATTGAAGTTAGCATCTATTTCTATCACCTTCGACACTGAACTATGCCAATGCACTCCCTAGCATTTGGGAGATCCTCTGGCCATCACCAGAGTCCAATGTGCATGTGTCTCCAGTGGTGTAAACTGTTTCACTGTGATTCTCTTGAATCTATCTTGGAAACAAAAGGATGAAAGAAGAGAAGCTCTAAGCACACGATGATATCCTTCATAGACAAAATATAGGTCTAGAATGTATATGAAAAAATTGGATTCTTTTCAGTCACTAAAGACAGTTATTGTACAGTTTATCCACAATTGTAGCACTCTGTAGAATGCTTGTCAGAACAACCTCAAAATCCCATTAAATTCAATTCAGATTAAAGACAAAAGCTAGTTTAAGCCACCTTTGTGCAGGCATGCCACCCATGTTTAGAAAGGCACCCCTCTGCTTTCTAATTCTCATTGAGGTTCTCATTGTGCAACTCTGTGGGTCAGTAGAAGAGAAAGAGGAAGTGATCACTGAGCTTGCAGCATGGTGCAAATGCTGGGTGATGAGCAGACATGTGTCATCACTATTTCCCATCTCAGATATTTGCAGTTAAATGGGCTGGAAATCAGAACAGGCATTTCCAGATATTATAGTTAGTTTTAAGACCATAGCATAAAAACTTCCTTGTAATTTGGTAAATACAAAATAAGGAACTACATTAATTACTCTCAACACTTGACAGTAGGGGGACACATTTCTTGAAAAGCACATACATATGCAAATATATTTATAAATACAACATTCCTTTACCCAAATATATACAAATATTTATTCTAATTTGACACCTCCGTCATCATTTGTTGTCCTTTACAAGATTTTTGCACAGCAGTTCAGCATCTTTTCCATATATTTTTATTGTAATTAATAGAAGAGTTACCTTGTATTCACCAGAGAGAAGGTGCATTACTTCACATACATTGATACCCTTTCTCATGTCTTGGTCACCATTCCCCCATCCCTCCCCTCATCTTGTGTTTCCCCCTTCCCTATGTGATTTCAAATAATCAAATACAAATGTATACTATATTTCAGGTAACAAGGTAAAATACTGTAACATTATGAGATAGACAAGGGGCAGCTAACGAGATGAGAGATAACATAATACATTAAGGACAACAATCACTCAGTATATGGCTTTTGTTTCTAAATTTTGGTGGTCTTTCATTTAGTGTCATACTATATGGCCTATGTATATAGGTTTTGTTCCATTTTAAATATCTGCTAGGAGAGCTCAAGATTTCTACTGATTATGACAAATGAGGGAAACCATTGAGCCTAAGATCCTTTGAGTCTGGCTTACTTCACTTAATATGACTTTTGCTAAGTCTTTCCATCTCCTTACAAATGTGGCAAATGTTCTTCTGACAGCAGCATAGAATTCCATTGTGTATAAATACCACATCTTGCTGAACCACTCATCAACTGAGGGGCATCTGGGTTGGTTCCATATCTTTGTAAATAGTCCTGCAATGAACATTGTTGTGCTAGTGGATTTAGTATGTCCTTGTTTCCAGTCAATTTGGTAATGCTAAATATTGGAATTGCTGGGTCATAGGAGAGCTCTTTTGAGGAAGTACCATACTACTTTCCATAGTGGTTGAATGAGTTTGTACTCCCACCAACAGTGTTGTAGTGATCCCTCCTGGCCACATCCCCTCCATCATCTGTTGTTATTAGTTTTCCCGGTCCTGGCTATTCTAACTGGAGAGGTGTTCTGATTTTCATTTTTTTATGACCAGAGATGTTGAGCATTTCTTCATGTGTCTATAGGCCATTTTTGTTTCTTCAGAGAAGACTCTGTTCAAGTCTTTGGCCCATTTTTTAATGGGATGGTTGTTCCTCTGGAGATAAGTTTTGCAGTGATTCACTTTTTTCAGCTGTTGACATATTTTAGATATGAAGCCTTTGTCCATTGTATGGTTAGTGAAGATATTCTACTACTCTGTAGGCTTTCTAGTTAATTTGCTAGTTATGTCCTTTGCCATACAGAAGCTATAACAGTTTAATGCAGTCCCACTTGTCCAGACTTTCTCTGATTTGTTGTATTTCTTGGTCCTTATTAAGAAAGTTTCGACCTGTGCCAAGGAGATCTAGAGTATCTCATATTCCTTCCTGTAAAGTTTTCAGTGTATAGCAGTGCAATATTTTAAGCTAATTTAATGCTGAGTTATCTCTTGTAATGTTATTAAACTGGGAGTGTAAATTTGGCATGGAAATAGAATGCTTCCTAGCATGCAGGATACCAGGGTTCAACTCCTCTGGGAGAAATGAAGTGTGCTCATCACCTTCAACATTGATCTGTTGCAAGTAGAGTTATTTTATTCTTCTATAAATGAGAGCTTTATTGCAGATCTCTGCTAGTAGAGCCCAAGGTTATAGTATCTCACTTTGTTATCTGATATATTGAATTTATTTGTATTTGGATGTTTGGAATTTGATAGGGAAGGGGGGAAAACCAAGACGGGTGGGGGTGTGGGGGGGAGGGAAATGGGTACCAAGACATGTGAAAGGGTATCAATGTAAGTGAATTAATGCACTGTCTATCTGGCAAATATCATGTAACCCTTTTACTAATTACAATAAAAAAATAAAAAATAAAAATAAATGAGAGCTTTAAGAAAATAATATTTGAGCTCAGAGCATGGCCTCATTATAGAATATTTGCCTAGCATGCAAGAAGACCCAGGTTCGAGTCCTGGGTATCACATATATAGAAAAATCCAAAAGTGCTACAGTGGTCAAGTGGTAGAGCAAAACGAATGCTATCATCTTTTTGATTGCCTGCATTTTCCAATTTTGAATAAATTCTTGAAGTGCAATTAGATTTTTAGGTATGTGTGGATGCTATACAATGTATAGTTGATTAATGTATTACTGTTAATTTTTCACTTTAAAGGTTTCTCACATTTTTTGTAGTCAGGTTGTTTTTCTTCTGGAAATGAGATTCAGAAAAAAACCTATTTCAATTAATATGTTAACAACACATCAAATATTTGAATCTCACTACCAGAAAATTAATTTGGATTTGATGCTCCATATCAAATTCATTGCTTTTTTTCTACATGCCATTGTGTACACCATGGGAAATATAAAGGGATCATGAGTTTTTAAGGACCAGTTTTGAGAAAGTATAAAGGCAAATATAAGTTTCTGTGCTCTAGTTTTGGAAGGTTTGGATATAAATTTTTTTCTGTTGTTTGATCTCTTGGTATTATTCAGAGCTAAGAGGGCCAAAGCATTCTTGGCTTCTGGCTGAGATCAAATAAATCTGCAAAATACAAATAGATGTAAATAGATAAAATTTAATTAAGACCCCCATGGAACAAAGTAGCAGGTACAGTCTCCTAGTGACCCATATTACATCATTATTAACCAGAGTAATCAGAAGTCTTCCATATACCAAACAGATGTAGTAAATAAGAGTTATAAATTCTAATTTAGTAATTTACTGCATTTTTATACATAGAACTGTGTTTGGAAGGGAGGAGCTGGTCTGGGAAGGATGTCGCAGGATGATGAAAGCAACGAGAGATCACGATGCATTGCATTTATAAACTGAGTTGTTTAATTGTAACCCTTTGTGCAAATACTTATATATAATAAAGTAGAATTATAAACAAGAAATGAGAATGAAGTTCTCATTTGTCCATACCTCCCATCTGTCTACATGTTTCTTTGCAGTTGTGGACTGATTGGATTGAGTCTCCTCTAGCTTGTAAGTTCATAGCAGATGAGAAGAGATCCCAGTACATTTGTAGCATTCACAGCAAACCAGAGAGGAGAGGAATGGTGGAAAATGTACCTCCTGAACAAATGAGAGGAGCTCACAGCTGAGGACTCAGTGAAACCACAGGCAAATCTCAGAATATATCGAAGATGGCTTTGTCCAAGACCATGATCACAAATGCCTTTTCCTATATCAACTTGTGAGCATAGTGAGAGTTTCAATAAGTCTAAAACAATGGAAAATGAAGTATTATCACAAAATAGATAAGGCATATTTCTGAAACAGAAATAATGCTTGACACAAGGGATGCAACAGAAATAAACGTGGGTGCAATATTAATTTCTTTCCTACTCAGAATGTGTCCAGAATTCAGAATCATCATCAGCATGTTATAATTAAAATTTCAAAGCTACCTCTGATTGACTGAAGGTTGACCACTCCCTCAACAAGTTGAGAAAGGATCCCTGTAAGGTTCAAGAGGCTGTTTTTAGAAGGAGATGAATATCACAAGCTTTTTGCTCCTCAGTTGGCACATTAAGAGCACTTCTATTTAAACCACTTCTCTCTCTCTGCCTCTCTCTCTCTCTCTCTCTCTCTCTCTCTCTCTCTCTCTCTCTCTCTCTCTCTCTCTCTCTCTCTCTCTCTCTCTGTCTGTCTGTCTCTCTGTCTCTGTCTGTCTCTCTGTTTCTATTTCACACACACACACACAGCACCTTGTGTCAGTCCTTTTCTATAAATACTAACTGACATAAATTGTAAATAAAGAAGAGTTTTAACTTTACAGCTTTGCATGCAGAAATTCATACATGCAATACCCTCATCTATCTATAGTCTGGTGGGGACTGACCTGTCTGTGTCACAGCATTGTTGCTAATAAACAGAGAATCAGCTGCAATTTGAGGGGTAAGCAAGTGGTCGTATTCACTTTGCAACAAATGACTATGATGAGAACTGCCCCACTACATAACAGCAGCTCTAATCCTCCCATGGGCAGTGGGCAAAAACTCCAAAGACCTAATCTCTTTCCACAAGTCCCCTCAGCCCATGGGCAATGTGGCTGACTGGGTATCAGAACCAGTCTCCTCTATGCACTCTTTCTTCCTGGGTGAACTAGAGACTGAAATCTCTGAGAAAAATAAGTAGAGGCTGGTTAAATTAGATTAGAACTGGAGACATTTTATATTGTGTTTAATTGAAGACAATCAGAATTGCATATATGCATAGATCATTATTTTAAGTAGGTCCTTACAGTTCCAGACTTCTCTCAGTGCAGTCCCTCTTCTCTGTGCTGCAGGCATCAAGGATTTTTATTGGGTATCACCAAACCCAGAGCACATCTGATGTCACCTTTCTGAACTGATATCTGCAGAGGCCAGGCCAGTCTGCACAACTTCTGATCTACTTGACTTCCAACTGAGTACCTGGGATTCCAGACAGGTTCAGTGGCAGTGGGTCAGGCACAGATTTCACACTGAAAAGCAGCAGGGTGGAGGCTGAGGATGTTGGGTTTTATTACTGCATGCAATATATACATGATCCTCCCACAGTGATGCAGCCCTGTACTAAAACCTCCCTTCTGTACTAAAACCTCTCTTCTGGCTGAGTGAGCTGCCGTCATGAGCTGCTGGTCTAGGGACACAGCAGAGCAGACTGCGTAAGTGTGCTTTGGAGACTCAGACAATGGTCAATGTGAGACTGACTCTGAGTACAGAAGAACATGTGACAACATACAATCTAACAAGAACAAGAGAATAATCATGGCAGTACAAAGACCAGGAGACTTCAGATAGAACATGAGGAATTCATTGAAAATATTCTTTGTGTCTTAAATAGCATCATGGCCAACCCATAATATAAAAATCTAATGTCTCCTGTGAGTCTACTCCCTTTGTAACAAAAATTATAATATTTTCTTCAAGCATGTGGCCTTGCCCCAAACACATAGCACATGCTATGTTTTCTGTTCAGAGCTGGGAAGTCCAGTTTTGCATTATCTAGCTTCTGTTCTATATGTTCCTAAAATCTTGTCTGACCATCAAGACATTAGCAGAGTTTGACAAGTCCTTTGGCTTTATCAAACTAGGGCACATGCAATATTAGACTCTGCAAAAGGGTCTATTGCAGGAGGGCATCATTAATACTTTAGTATATCTTTTATTCACTTCTGTCACATTAAGTCTGTGACATTTCTTTGTGATGAGCCTTTCAGAGGCCTAGAAATGTGACACTGCATAGTCTAAGACTTGCAAATGATCTGGTCTCCACCAGTGTCCAATGTGCAGTTGCCTGTGAAGATACTGCAAGCTGTTTCTCCAGGGTGCTCTCAAATTAATCTCTGAAACTGAAGGATGAAGTTGGAATACTATGAGGTCACTGAGGTAATACTCATAGGACAAATGCAATCTGGATTTTATTACATTTTTTATTTTTTTTCCAGTCCTGGGGTTGGACTCAGGGCCTGGCACTGTTCTTAGACACTTTTGATTCAAGGCTAGCACTCTTCCACTTGAGCAACAGCACTATGTCTGGCTATTTCTCTGCATGTGATACTGAGGAATGGATCCCTGACTTTCATGCATACCAGGCAAGCACTGTACCACTAAGCCATGCTCCACGTCCCCAATCTGGATTGTTGTGTAGACAAATGGAATCCATTTATGTAACCTTTGGAAGTTTCCAACCAATTTTATCCACTCAGAACTACCACAGAGGTGATTGTCAGTTCTCCCCTCTGTCTGGGCAGCTTACCAGGATACAGAGAAGCACCCTTCCAATTTCTACTTCTCACTGAGGCTCCTCATTTTGCAAGTCTGTGAGTCACTGAAAAGAAAATGTAAATTCTTATTGTGCCTCCACTGTGGTGCTGATGCTGGGTGACTGACTGTGAGCTGTCATCATTATTTTCCATATCAGAATTTTGCCAATTGTGTGATGGGCCTAAAACTCACTTGAATATATTTCCAATATTATCATTGAGTCTAAAATCCTACCAATGCAATTTCATTGTAATAAGATAGATACAAAATGAGAAATTACATTAAATATTTTTCAGTCAACCCTTGACAAGTAGTGGTAAACTTTTCTAGAAAAGTATGTGCATCAGCACACATACAGAATGTAATCATACAACATTCATTTACACAAATCACCATGGATGCTATATTTAATGTGTCAATAGTTATCTTGATTTCATTTTCTTCAAGGGTCTATAAAAGGAACGAAATTGTATTTGGTGTTTACCATTATAATTTTATCCCTAAATTACATTTGAGATTACTGGAGGAAAACCACCAAGTTGGTTTGTGTTTCCCCATTATCTGAATTGAGATGAGTGACCTTAGTTTATAAACATGTTTACAGTGTACTCTGTGGTCACACATTTCTCCTGATATTTCATAAATATCAGGAGAGTTTGTAATGGGAAAATATGCATTGAATTTATGATTAAATGGTAGATTGGGATAAAAATATCACATGCAGCCTGCCATCAGCACATGAAGCTTCACAAGACACAGAGGGTTGCAGAGTCCACACATGAAAGGCTACAGGCCAAAAGTCCAGGTCTTAGGCAGCTGCTGACAGTGTTGTAGTCCTTTCAAGTTATAGGAAAAAGCTGATCTCTGATGAATTGGCCTGGAATGGGAGCCATTGGTGTTGGAGATCTTTCCATAGCTTCACTAGGAGTGGCCTTGTGGACCTGTTTCTAGAAACTTTGCAGGAAGCTGCTTCTTAAGACTTCCCAACAGTGTGTGAACAGATTTGACATTCCAGATGTGCACTTGTCTGCTTGCTATTCATATTTACAACTAGCAGCAAAAGCAGCCAGTTCACCCAGGCATAAGGGCATGTAATTTGTTCCAAGAATATCATTTAACCTCTTTCTTGTAATTATCATATTATCTCTGTGGACCTCCCAGAAGAAGCCAACATGAATCATATTCCAGGCTTTCAAACCTCAAGACAAACAAGAACAGAGGAGCAGCTGAATTCTCTCCTCCTGCAGCAGGGTTGGCCTCACTGTGGATCTGGGGAATAGACCACCTCCTACAGAAGCACTCTAAACAGGATAGATCCAAGGAGAAGACACATAGAGTCCATGAAATTTAGGCTTTGAAGCTTTTACAGCCACTGGGTGATATGGATGTATAAAACTGGTACATTATAGGTTGTGTTTTTATTATTTTAAATAGTTCTAGAAGAAGTTAACATTCCATAAATGAGTCCATGAGTTCACTACATCATGTCAACCCTTTCATTGTTCTTCCCCATCCCTCTAGGGAAAGCTGATACTTGAATTGTCCATTCTGTCAGAATGATGGAAGGAGAGCTAAGTCAAGGGTTTAATTTCTGGGAATCGCAGAAACATATTAAAGTGGGATATCACTCTTGCTAGGTTAGCAAAGTGATTCTCGTTAATGAGACACTGATTATTGATGTGATATTATAAAGCTCCAAATGGCAGAGAAGACAAGGAATTGATCATTGCCTTTTTCGTAGGGTCTCTCATAATACATCAAGACTCTGAGGACTTTATGGCATGTTTTTGTTGGTCATGATACTTTTCATCTCCATCTTCACAAGCTTCCTCCCTTTGTGATCTCAGGGCAATACAACAGGTTTTCTTTTGTTTTTTTTTCAAGGAGGGAATCTCTATTTAAAATCACTGGGACTTAGTATTTAGAACTTAATCAAAATTAGGCTAAGGGTTTGTATGTCATAGAAACATATTAATTTATGAAATAAAACATTATGTCTATACAGTCATAGGTTTTTATGTCTATATAGTTATGTTTGTATTTCCATTACCATGTCCATAGCTTTGGGTATGCAGTTACTGAGTCCTCGCTCTTGTACTATTTTGGATTTAATGGCCACATATTAAGGATACCATGCGCCTTTTGTTCCTTAGGTCTTTACTTGTCTCACTCAACATGATTCACTCTAGATTCATCCACTTTCCTGAGAATGCCATTACTTTATCTCGTCTGTTGGCTATGTAGAATTCCATTGCGTATATATACCACATTTTCTGTATCCATTCATCTGCAGTAGGACATCTGGATTGTTTCCATCGCCTGGCTATTGTGAATAGTGCAGAGATGAACATAGCTGAGCAGGTGTCCTTATCATATCCTGGGTCATGATGTTCAGGATAGATGCCCAGAAGTGGAATGGTGGGAGCATAGGGAAAGTCTGTTTTCAGCTCTTTAACAAACCTCCACACTGCTTTCCAGAGTGGCTGAACTAGTCTACATTACCACCAGCAGTGTAGTATGGTTCCTTTTTCTCCACAACCCCACCAGCAACTGTCATTGTCTGAGTTCAAAATCTTGGCCATTCTTGTTGGGGTAAGGTGGTATCTTAGGGTTATTTTTATTTGCATTTCCTTTGTAACCATAGATGATGAACATTTTCTCATATGATTTTCTGCCATTTTAATCTCTTCTTCTTTTTGCCTAGAATTGTTTTGGCTATTCTAGATCTTTTCTTGTTCCATATGAATCTTTGGATTATATCTTCTATTTCCGTAAAGAATGTCTTTGGGATTTTGATGGGGATTGCATTGAATTTGTATATCAATTTTGGCAGTATAGCCGTTTTCACTATGTTGGTTCTCGCTAGCCATGAACATGGGACGTCTTTCCATTTTCTAGTGTCCTCTTTAATTTGTTTTGTTAGGCTTTTATAGTTTTCATTGAATGATTCCTTTCCGTCTTTGGTTAAGTATGTTCCTAAGTATTTTATTCTCTTGGGGGCTATTGCGAATGGGATCATATTCTTGTTTTGGCCTTCTGTTTGTGTATTGTTGGTGTACAAGAAGGCTACTGACTTTGAAGTTTGATTTTGTATCCTGCCACTTGGCTAAAGTGGTTTATTATTTCTAGAAGTTTGGGAGTGGAGTTTGTTGGGTCACTCAAGTAGAGGATCATGTCATCTGCGAATAGGGATAGTTTAATTTCTTCTTTCCCTATGTGGATCCCTTTGATGTCACTTTCTTGCCTTATTGCTCTGGCTAAGGGTTCCAGCACTACATTGAAGAGAAGTGGAGAGAGCGGGCATCCCTGTCTAGTTCCTGATTTTAAGGTGAATGGTTCCAGTCTTTCACCATTTAGTATAATACTGGCTGTAGGATTTTCATATATGGCTTTCATCATTTTGAGGAATGTACCTCTTATTCCTATTTTTTCTAGTGCTTTCCACATGAATAGATGTTGTATTTTGTCAAATGCCTTCTTTGCATCCAGAGAAATTATCATATGATTCTTATCCTTAGCTCTATCGATATGATGTATAACATTGACTGATTTGTGAATGTTAAACCAGCCTTGCATGTGTGGGATGAGGCCCACTTGATTTTTTAAATTTGTTTCTGTATTCTGTTGGCTAATATTTTATTGAGGAGTTTTGCATCTGTGTTCATTAGAGAGATAGGTCTGTAGTTTTATTTTTTTATTGGGTCTTTCCCTGGTTTGGGGATAAGAGCAATATTAGCTTCATAAAATGAGTTTGGTATTGCTCCTTCTGTTTCTGTTTCTCGAAAGAGTTTCAAGAGCATAGGTGTTATTTCATCGTTAAACGTCTTGTAAAATTCCGCAGTGAATCCATCTGGACCTGGGCTCTTTTTGGTTGGCATTTCCCTGATTGCTTCCACAATTTTGTTGTAAGAAATTGGTTTTTCAATTTGTTTACCTCATCGTTGTTCAGTGTGGGTAGCCTATATTTAAGAAATCATTCATTTGTACTAAATTTTCGTGTTTCTTTGAATATAGGCCCTGGTAGTACATATTCATTATGGACTGGATTTCTTGGGAATCAGTTGTGATTGTTCCCATGGGGTCTCTAATCTTGTTTATTTGAGTCTCCCCTTTCTTTTTTTTGATTAATATTGCCAAGGGTCTTTCTATTTTGTTGACTTTTTCGAAGAACCAACTTTTTGATTTATCAATTTTGTGTATAGTAGATCTTATTTCAATCTCTGATATTTCTGATTTTATTTTTGTTATTTCTGTCCTTCTAGTTGTTTTAGAATTAACTTTTCCTTGCTCATCTAGGTGTTTCAGGTTTTTTTTAAGGTCATTTTCGTGCTCTTTTTCTGTCATTTTAATATGCACTCCTAGTGCGATAAATTTGCCTCTTAGAATTGGCTTTGCTGTGTCCCATAAGTTCCTTTGTGATGTTTCTTGATTGTCATTACATTCAAGGAAATTATTAATTTCATTTCTGATGTGATGTGTTACCCAGGAGTTATTCAGAAGTGTGTTGTTCAGTTTCCAAGTGATTGAATGTTTTTTGACTTTGACTGCATTGTTTAGAATTAGTCTGACTCCACTGTGGTCTGATAGAATGCATGGGATTATATCAGTCCTCTTGTATCCGCTAAAGTTTTCTGTATGAACTATTATATGATCTACTTTGGAGTGTGTTCCATGTGCTGCTGAGAAAAATGTAAAAAGTTTTGCTGTTGGGTGGAAGACTCTGTGTATATCTGTTAAGCCCAGCTGGGCTATGGTGTCATTTAAGTCCATGGTGTTTTTGCTTAACTTTTGTTGAGTTGATCTGTCATTTTTGAGAGTGGTGTATTGAGGTCTCCCACTATGATTGTGTTTGAGTCTATCTTGTTCTGTAATTCTAAAAGAGTTTGTTTGATGAATTTGGGTGCTCCTGTGTTGGGGGAGTAAATGTTTATAACTGTAATATTATGGGCATGGATTGTAACCTTTACTAATATGTAATGGCCGTCTCTATATTTTTGTACTGATTTTACTGAGAAGTTAATTTTGTCGGAGATCAAGATTGCTACTCCTGCTTTTTTTTTGCTTGGTGCTTTGGAGTGGAAAATTCGTTTCCATCCTTTCACTTGGAATTTGTTTCTGTCTTTGGCAGCGAGGTGGGTCTCTTCTAGGCAGTGTATGGATGGGTCTTATTTCTTAATCCAGCCTGCTGCTCTGTGTCTTTTGATTGGATTGTTCAGCCCATTCACATTTAGGGAAGTTATGGAGAAGTGGTCAGTGCCCATTGTCATTATTTATTTTTACTTCTAAGTTTCTTTCTCTCTCTTTTTCCCCCTTTTGTGTTTAGTGAATTATAGATATTTGCTTCTTGATGGGGGTTCTTGATGTTCTACAATTTGTTCTCGATTAATTAGTATTTTTTGTAACGCTGGTTTAGTGTGCACGTATTCATAAAGCTTCCCTTTGGAGTGAAATATTCTTGTTTCTCCCTCAAATGTAAATCCTAGTTTTGCTGGATATATCAGTCTGGGTTGGCAGTTGTTGGTCTTCAGGACATCAATGATGTTTTTCCAAGCTTTTCTTGCATTTAGAGTTTGCGTGGAGAGATCAGCTGTGATTCAAATTTTTTTCCCATTGTAGTATAGCTCTTTCTTTGTTTTTGTAGCATTTAAGATCAATTCCTTGGTATTAGGGTCTAGTGTCTTTACTATGATATGTCTAGATAAGTTCCTTCTAGTATCTTGCCTGTTTGGAGTCCTGAAACCTTCAATAATGTATTTTCCCTTTTGAGGCTGGGGAAGTTCTCTGCTATGATTTTGGTGAATAAAGATTGCATTCCTTTGTCCTGAAATTCTGCACCCTCCTCAATCCCTATTATAAGAAGATGAGACTTCTTTGCTGCATCTGCTAGGTCCTGGAGTTCTTGCTGGTGGATTCTGACTGGTTTTTCCAAGGTGGTGATTCTCTGTTCCAGCTCTTGTGTTTTATCTTCCATTCCTGATGTTCTATTCTCCATCTCAGTCAATCTGCTACTTAATGCCTCCATTTTTGCTTGAAGTGTGGACACTGAGCTGATCATGTCTGCTGAGAGGGTATTGGACTTTTCTTCCACTTCTCTTTTGAATTCGAAGAGTTCCTTGGAAATTTCTTGCTTTTGTTTTTGGAATTCAGCTTTCATTTCCAAAATCAGCTCCTTGATTTGAGTCATATTTCATGTCTCTTCAGGTGTCATTTCTTGGGATGGTGACATCTCTCTCACCCCTCGCTCTTGTTTCCCTTTGGGCTTTGTGTGGGACTTTGATTATTCATGTATGTCATAATTCATCTTTGTGCTCTTCTAGGAATCGAGAACTCTTGTTGTAGTTTGCTCTGTGGTTGGTAGGTGGCGGTCTTTACTTGGATTGGAACTAGTGGTTTTCAGCCAAATTGATTCCTCTGCTCACTAGGTCAGAGTTTGCAGTTTTTGCAAGTGTTCAGCCAGTTCCCAGAGGCTGTGTGCCACTGTACGACTACCTCTCAGCCCAACCAGTGGCCTCACAGTGGGCCATGGGATGGGTCTGTGTGCTTCAGTCTCACCAGGCTGGGCGGATGGTTGGTTTTCCTGTGCTGTTTCCAGGGGTGGGCCCCAACCAAGGGTCTGGAGTTTGGGAGTGTCCAAGAGCTCTCAGGTAGGCCAGCTGATGTCCTCTCTGTTTCCAGGTGCGGGGCCCAGCCGAGACTTGGGCCTCTCCAGAAAGGTGTCTTTACATGAGTAAAGACAGTGATTTTTGTAAGTCAGAAGAGGCATTGATGAGTGTGTGCTGCTTAAAATGAGCAAGACAGAGTTAAGGTGTAATCATGTCTCCATGACCTTTCTCCTAATGCTTTCTAGTGACCTTCAAAGTATGTTTGTATCTGAGAAGCTGTGTCAGCAGGTGGAGGCAGCAGGAGGAGCAGCTGGGGCAGACCAGACTCTCACTTCTGCTTCCCTGGGAGGATTTTGTTACTACTTGTATCACTGTGAGAGGAGCCCTAAAATGTTGTTGACAAAGTAATGCACCCTCTATCTGGTGAATATAATGTAACCCTTGTATTAACTACAATAAAAAAGCATATGGAAAAAATGTTGTTGACAGTGGTAAGTGGCAGCATTTTCAGGCTGCAAGCTGCTGATGGTGAGAGTGAACTGTGTCCCAGATCCACTGCTATTGAACCTGGATGGCTCTCCAGACTCCAAACTATCTGCATTATAGATCAGGGCCTTAGGAGCTTTCCTGGATGCTGCTGGTACCAGGCTAAACTGTGGGAAATGTCCTCACTGCCCTGCAAATGTTGGTGGTTAGGTCTCCTAGAAGCAGAAACAGTGACGATGGAGAGTGGGTCATCTGGATGTCACGCCTGGCTCCTGTGTGGAAACATGAATACAAATACGTGCATTATTAATCGAGTTATAAGAAGAACAAAGCACAATGGTTCAAACTGACCTGTTATTCCCCAGCATCGTCCTTCCTTACCTGGGATCCAGAGGAGCAGGAGCCTCAGGAGCTGAGCAGGGGTCCTCATGTCCACGATGGGTCATGAGTGGACTACTGCATAAGGGGACGAGCAGCCTCTGAAGAAGTGCTGAAGGCATTGGGCTGTGCTGTTGGCCACGCAGCAAGCTCTGGGCAGGGATAAGCACAGAGGTCCAGCTGCCTCATCTCAGTGACTGCACCCATTCTGAGTCTCAGGGGACCTAGCTCATCAACAGGATATGTTGAGGACACAGAAGAGAATCACCAAATTGCCTTCCTGTGTGTTGCTCAGGTCAATGATCCCGTTGAGGATCAAACCTTCTTCTTTATCTGAGACCACACTTGTCCACTGGATTGTTATTTCTAGACATTTATAGAAAGCATTCACTAAACACAAATTTGGCACAAGTCTTTATTAAACAAAACAAAAAAACTTAGAATTGTTCTGACTCACTGATAATCCTTATGTAGCAATATACCACCAATACAGTCTCATAATGAAATCATTAGATGTGAAATAAGAAAGTGGAGCTCTTGCATTGAAAAGAAAATGCCCATACTTCTTTATTCTACTATTCAGCCTTATTTTCTCCTTCATTTTGTGTGTTTTATCCCAGATGAACAAAAAAGCAAGTTCTTTCTGAGATTTTCTCCTTTTATTCTTGAATTATCATTTTTTTTGCCAATTTAGCCTTGTGTGTAATTTCAAAGGTCCATGCATTTGGTCCTCATATTATTCCTTCTGGGTTTTAAACATCTTCCCTTCAGCCACTGTGTTCAGAAGCAGAATTCTCCTTGAAAAGGTAGATAAACTGAGGTTATCTGGAACCTGTTGTGTTGCCTACACATACATATCACTTTCACTTGGTGGTCTCTTCCAGTTATTAAGAGAATGCTATGCTTCTGAGTTAAAGATAATGGGCCCAAGAAGTGTGAGGAGACCCATCAAAGGGAACATTATGTTGGAATTTGAGAACCTACAGTCTTGGAGCCTGCCACACATGGAAATGTGGCAGGAGGAGGTTACATTGGGCCTTAGAAACAAGAATAAGGAGAGCTGATTGTCCATGCAGGCAGAAATAACATTGTGAACTCCAGAGAAGTGGCTGAGATTGAGAGGCACAAGAAGACAATCATCCGTGTGGCATTTACCTGTGCTATTCTCAGGGTCCAAGATGTCACAACTGTATGGGATGCAAAGTTATCTCAACTTATCAGAGTTATCAGAGTCTGAGGAGTATATGAGTGAACATGGGGAGGAGTTGATATGAGTGTGAAGGAATTTCTCTTCATCCAGTAGAGCTGTTAGTCATATGGCTAAATTAGAGTCAATATTCCTACTCTTGAGTTAAAAAATGTAACCTAATTAGATGAAAATGTTTGTCTAACATTAGCAACATATTTCATAGATACAACACGGAATATGTGGTGGGAAAAACAAAACACGAGAAAATGCTAAGATTTTATTTAGTGATAACCTATTTTTGTGGAGGTAAGTGGAAATATAAATTCATATATGTATGTATATGTGCATGCATGCATGTATATATACATAAGTATATATGACTATGATTATATATACATATAAATAGATTAATAAGTACACAATGGATAATTATTCCTAACCTAGAAATAATTAAGCTCTAGTTCCAACAACAGATAGCACCATTACTATAGGACTTCCCAGCTATTCACTTATAAAATACCAGTAACCCTTGCAGAAATAATTGATTCTTTATCAAAAATAGGAAAATAACATGATCTGTTTGGGAAAATTTTGTGCCACAGACTAAGAATTCCTCGTGGATGAGAATAAAGGAAAGAATGAGGGTAAATCAACTAACAAGGAATGCCCACTGGCAAATTTTGAGAGATTTTGAATATTAAATACAAAACTAATATACCCCACTAAGTAAATTATAAATCCTCGGGTTCTGTATTATTGTATTTCACTACACTTGAAAGATTTCCCAGTTTTATTAAAATATTTGTTCAAATCTTTCCTCTGTTTCTATTTCTCTCTTTCTCTCTTCCTTTATAATATGTATATGCATTTGTTTCTGTTCTTCATGGTTACCTATAATCTTGTGAGGCTTGAAGATTTGTTTTGTTTCTTTTGGATTACAATTTTTCTATTGATCCCTCAAAAACACTGATTATTCCCCTATTGTCAATTGGAATCTTCATTGGTCTGTGAAGTTTTCAGTGAAGTTATGGTGTTTTCCATTCTCAGATTGACTTGTAGACTTTTTCATATCTCTATTAAGATTTTATTTGTTTCATTACTTTCTTCATATATTCCTTTTTAGTTCTTTGAGCAGAGATCATATACTTCAATAATGTCTAAAAATGATCTGGGAGCATGGCCTAGTGGCAGAGTGCTTGCTAGCATGTATGAAGCCCTGGGTTTGATTCCTTGGTACCACATAAACAGAAAAAGCTGAAAGTGGCACTGTAGCTCAAGTGGTAGAGCACTAGCTTTGTGCTCAGCCTCTTTGTTCAACCCCAGAACTAGAAAAAATATCTAAAATTATTAATATCTGTAATCCATAATAACTACTTTAAAATCTATTTTCAATTTAGAATTTGAATAAAGATGACATTGGTCTTTTTAAAACTCTTTATTTTGATCACTGTTTGAATCTGTAATGGCTTTCCTCTATCTACATAGCAAGACATGCAACAGCAGTGGGTCAGGTTTCTTACACACAGCAAGTGTGTCCTGCTTCTTCCAGTTCACTCTGGTGTGTGGATTAAGAGTGCAAAGTGCAGCCATGTCATCTCCCATCCCTTGTCTCAAGACCCCTCTTGGATCTCTGTCATTCACATGGGAGGTGAGGGTTCAGAGAAGAGCTCAGCAAGTGCAGGGTTCCATCATTTCTAGGAAACCTTGGTGAACCCTGGGGGTTTATCTTTTTGCTCCACCATGGCCAACACTTGCACTAGCCAATCTGTGGGCTCTTCCTGATCCGTTCTTGTGGATGACTTCACATTTACTTGAAACCTTAAAGAATCTCAATGCACTCAACACAGCAATTCTCGTCCCTCTTATTTGACAACAGGTGTTAGCCTTCACTACCATCCCCTTGGTGTTACACAGCACCTCTTACAAATGGCCTGGGATGAAGAGAACATTCTTAAGTAAAAGCGCCACTCTTTCTGTTCTTCCTCCCAGCAATAGGGCTATCTCCACAGTAGACACTTCTCAATGTTTCTATCCTTCTGGAAATTTGGAAAACTGAAACCTTTCTTTTCCTAACTTTATTAGTAAATTACTTTCTTGGCGCCTTTATTGCTTGCTTGTTTCTACAAATAGGTTGAGGAAATGCTTTGAGACATCATAACTAGAAGAATTCTCCAAACTAAATTTAATAGCTAGCCTCTCAGGATGGGAGATAATTTAGATGAACAGGTAATTTCCCAATAAGCTATGACTTCAATCTGTGTATCAGAGTTATGGAATGATATGACCCCCAAAGATATTGAAATCTCATGCTTTGTTTTATTTTGCTCAGGGAATTTCAATCATAAGAATTTTAATGTATGACTAAATGCTTCTTCATTTTATACACCATGCAAGTGTGTGTGTGTGTGTGTGTGTCTGTGTGTCTATGTGTGTGTGTGAGTGTCCATGTGTTTCCTGGGGTTTGAAATAATGGCCCCACCTGTGACCTTGAGCCACAGTTCCATCTCTGGCCCATTATTTGGAAAAAACGTCTCTTGGATTTTCTTTTCTGGGTGAGCTTTGAACAATAATTATCATATCTCAGCCTTCTTATTAGCTAGAATACAGGTATGATGAATGCTGCTGGCCTCTTGTCCGTTCATAAGCCTTACAGAACTCCAGAATTTGAGTCTGTACCTCTAAATACAGGCAAATGTAGCTAAAGGGACCTCAAACCCACCCCACATAGTCAGGCACAGAGGGATTCATACTCAGGCCTGGAACATGTTGGAGGCACTGAATGTCCTGCTGGACAATTGTCCTCAACTACACAACACACATGACAAATCTGGTTTACATAGAAATCTTTTCAATGTCTTGAAGAGTATAAATCCTATCTGTACCCATTATACTTATCTTCTGAACACAGCTTCCTACACAGCCAGACAGACCTCCCTGGTTTACATGCTGCTGTGCACATTCACAGCCGGTAGATCTGAGGTGATCTTGAAATTTTGAGTTTGTAACACACGCCCAGGGATCCTGCACATGATTCTGAATTCTGAACAAATTCTAATAGAAAAGAAAATAATAGTACATCCATGTTTACTTGTGTTGCTTTCTATATGACAAGTAGTCTGTTTGAGAAGTATCCCTAACATATCTCATACAAATACTGCATTTTCCATTGACTGAGACTGACTGAAGCTCTTGCTATGGACAATGCCTTTCTGGATATGTTCTGAGAATTAGGCCATGGCCTCACTGGGTCATCAGCTGTGAATTCCTCTCATCATATTCTCAGGAAGGACATTTCCCACCACTCCCTGTCCTCTCTGCTTTCCCATGGATATTCTGAATTGAATGAGATCAAATTACATGAGAAGCCCTAAAAGACTCAATCCTATTCAGGTGGACACAGATGAAAGAAATTTAATGAGATGAAAGATGGAGAAATGTAGAACTTTATACATGATTTTTATTTTAATTCTACTTTTATTATGTATGGACTTGTACAAAAGTTACCATTAAATATGTCAACTTATAAATACAGTGCTTCATAATCACAATCAAGTTTTTCACCTTTCTATCCTGTCCTCCATCCAACTCCTTTCTTCAACACTTATTCCCATGTATAATTATACATATTAAGTTATTAAATATGAAATCATGGCTATATATGTCCATGAAAGACACTTTTCAGATTAGTCTTGTAAATACTATGGCAATAAGGGTAACTATTTTTCTGTACCTTTAATATAGTCCCATAAATTTCCTAAATATGTTCTATTTATTCAAATATTTTCATGGGTTTATAAAATTTTTATGTGTTTATTTATTTAACTATGTCAGAAGCCTAAGGTGCTTTGACCATTTGAACTCTGAATAACTACCTGAGACTACATTGATCTTATTGTTATAGAAAAATGATGTCCAAATATCCTAAAACAAAATCCAAATTTACATTACTTCTCTTTCCCTCAATCAACTGTTAAATCATTTTTCCATTCTACTTTTAAGAGATGAAATGAAGAATGATATTGGGAAATGATCACTAATTTGTCATTAGCATCAAAGTGAAATTACTTTTCTAATCATTCGATTAAAATTTTCCATGTGTGGTTCACATGTCAGTTGAAATAAATGTTTCAGAGATCTCATTTACTTAAGAACAAAAATTCCTTGACTACAAGAGATTGATTCATGTTTAAGGTGATGAACCTTCTTGTTAATTACAATGCCTACATCACTGCAAAATGTGTGCATATAAACAAACATCAAATTGTAATTCAAATACAATTATTACCTGCAAAACAAACTGTTTTCAAAGGATTCCAGCAACTGTTTTTTTCGATACCAAGGATTATTTCAAAAAATCTTTCCCAGGCTATTTTGAGAAGGTGGCAGTAGTTCAATGTGAGTCATTCTGATTCTTGCCAAGATACCAGTTCTAGCATCCTAGGAGAAAGTTCATACCCAAAGATCTATCCTAAGTAAATTTTAGCACCACAGAGATCTCAGTCAGAGAAAAAGAAAACTACAGACCTACCTCACTAATGAACACAGATGCAAAACTCTTCAATAAAATATTAGCAAACAGAATCCAGAAACAAATTTTAAAAATTATACACTATGATCAAATAGGCTTCATCCCACAGATGCAAGGTTGTTTTAATATTCGCAAATCAAATCAATGTAATACATCATATCAGTAGAGCTAAAGATAAAAATCATATGATAATTTCTCTGGATGCAGAGAAGGCATTTGACAAAATACAACATCCATTCATATTGAAAGCACTAGAAAAAATAGGAATAAGAGGTACATTCCTTAAAATAATTAAAGCCATATATGACAAATCTATAGCCAGTATTAGACTAAATGGCAAAAGACTGCATCCATTTATTTTAAAATCAGGAACTAGACAGGGGTGCCACTCCTCTTCTCTTCTCCACTTCTCTTCAATATAGTGCTGGAACCCTTAGTCAGAGCAATATGGCAAGAAAACGACATCAAAGGAATCCACATAGGGAAAGAAGAAATTAAACTATCCCTATTCGCAGAGAGCATGATCAAGCAGAGACTTGAGTGACCCAACAAGCTCCACTCCCAAACTCCTAGAATTAATAAACCACTTTAGTAAAGTGGCAGGATATAAAAATTAACCTTCAGAAGTCAGTAGCCTTCTTGTACACCAACAATACACAAACAGAAGTCCAAATCAAGAAAATGATCCTATTCGCAATAGCCCCCAAGAGAATAAAATATTTAGGAATATACTTAACCAAAGATGTAAAGGAATTATTTAATCTAAACTATAAAAGCCTAATGAAAGAAATTAAAGAGGACACTAGGAAATGGAAAGACATCCCATGCTCATGGCTAGGGAGAACCAACATAGTGAAAATGGCTATACTGCCAAAATCAATATACAAATTCAATGCAATCCCCATCAAATCCCAAAGACATTCTTTACTGAAATAGAAAATATAATCCAAAGGTTCATATGGAACAAGAAATCACCTAGAATAGCCAAGACAATACTAGGCAAAAAGAGCAATGCTGGTGGTATTACAATACCAGACTTCAAACTCTACTATAGAGCCATGATAACAAAAACCACTTGGTATTGGCACAAAAACAGACCAGAAGATCAGTGGAACAGAATAGAAGATCCAGAAATAGAACCACATATCTATAGTCAACTTGTATTTGATAAAGGAGCCAAAGATATACAGTGAAACAAACACAGTCTATTCAATTATTGGTGCTGGCAAAACTAGGCAGCCACATGCAGAAAACTAAAAATTGACCCTATTCCTTTGGCATGCACAAGCATTAACTCAAAATAGATCAAAGACCTCAATGTTAGACCGGAAACCATGAAACTGCTACATGATAAATAGGAGAGAAACTGGAACTCATAGGCACAGGCAAAAGTTTCCTGAACAGGGAAACAACAGGGTCACAACAGATTGGAGAGAGACTCGATAAATGGGACTACCTAAAAATAAAAAGTTTCTGCACAGATAAAAGCATAGTCGCAAAAGTAGAGACATCCAACCAACTGGGAAAAGATATTTACCATTAATACATCTGACAAGTTCATAATATCCAGTATCTACAGGGAACTCAAGAAACTAATTCCCCTCAAACCCAACAAACCATTCACTAAATGGACAAGGGAACTAAAGAGAGACTTATCAGAAGAAGAGATTAAAATGGAAGAAAAGCATATGAGAAAATGCTCATAATCCTTGATCATAAAGGAAATAAAAATAAAAACAACCCTAAGATACACCTTACCCTAACAAGAATGGCCAAGATTTTGAACTCAGGCAATGACACTTGCTTGTGGGGTTGTGGAGAAAAAGGAACCTTACTAAAACTGTTGGTGGGACTTTAAATTAGTTCAGCCTCTTGGGAAAACTGTGTGGAGGTTTCTTAAGAACTGAAAATAGGGGCCGGGAGTTTGGCCTAGTGGTTAAAGTGCTTGCCTAACAAGCATGAAGACCCGGGTTCGATTCCTCGGTACCACATACATAGAAAAAAGCCGGAAGTGGTGCTGAGGCTCAAATGGTAGAGCTCTAGCCTTGAGAAAGTCCAAGGACAGTGCTCAGGCCCTGAGCTCAAGCCCAGGACTGGCAAAAAAAAAAGAACTGAAAATAGACCTTCCCTACAATCCCACCATACCACTCCTGGGCATCTACCCTGAACATCATAATCCAAGATATGATAAGGACACCTGCTTAGCTATGTTCATCTCTGAACTATTCACAATAGGCAGGTGATGGAAACAATCCAGATGCCCTACTGGACATGAATGGATATAGAAAATGATATATATATATATATATATACACACAATAGAATTATACATTGCCAACAGACAAGATAAAATAATGTTATTTGCAGGGAAGTGGATGAATCTAGAGTGAATCATGTTGAGTGAGACAAGTCAAGACCAAAGGAATACGAGGCACATGGTATCCTTAATATGTTGCATTAGATCCAAACAATACAAGAGCAAGGACTCAATATTTGCATACCCAATGCTATAGACATAGTATTGGAAATATAAACACAAAAAACCTATGACTCTCTAGAAAAACCTATGACTCTCTAGATATAATGTTTTATTTCAAAAATTTATATGTATCTATAATATACAAACAAACCCTTAGCCTAATTTTGATTATATTCTAAAAATTAAGTGCCAGTAATTGTATATAGATTCCCTTCTTGAACACTTATTTGTTAAACATGTCATTTGAAATATGATGTAAAAATCAATGTTAATAAATTCTTTAATAAAAAATGTAATTAACAAAAAGTAAAATAAAATCGTATTAAATGAAGTAAGCCAGACCCACGGGAATATATGCTCAATGGTTTACCTCATTTGTAATAATTGGTACACATCTAGATCTTTCCTAGTAGAGGATTACCATAGTATAAAAACTAGGTATATTAGGTCATATAGGATGAGACTAAATGAAAGGATCTCTAGGTTATGGAAACAGGAGCTGTATCTTGTATGATTGTTGTTCTTAATGTACTATGTTATTTCTCTTCTCATTTTCCCCCCTTCGGTTAATCTCATAATGTTACAGTATCTGACTTTGTCACCTGGCACATTATGTATACATTTATTTGTTTATTTGAAGTAGGAAAGAGAAGGGAGGAAACAAGATGATTGGGAGGGGATGGAGCAGGGAAATGGGGACAAAAGTATGAGAACGGATATCAATGTGTTTGAAGTAATGGACCTGCTGTCTGGTGAATATGAATGTTACCACTTTATACATTACAATAAAAAAGAGTCCTGTTGCCACACACTTCATAAATACTTCGCTTTTATTTTTTTTCCTGCAGAGATATACAATGAAACTGAAAATAGAATCTATTTCATTTGGATGAAAAAGACTGAGTAAACAGATTATTCTCCTGATGATTTAAATATGCTTTTACTGTGAATGACATGATATGTAATTGCAAAAAAAACTAACTTGTTCCAATATATTGCCCATTAGTTATATCAGAAAATAATGCATATTCCAAAAATGGTTGTAGCTATAATATAGAAATAAGATTAATTTTGGTAAATGACAGTGTCATGTGAGTGGTCCTCTTCAGAGGTGGCAGGATTTCATTCATTTTAAAGTGAGGTATGGTAAAAATGCGTTCTCTAAAACATCATCTACTCTAAGATGGAAAGAATTTCCATTCCCTGGTAAAAATATCACTAGGGCTTAGAACAACTCTTCAGAAATTCACACTGCAAAAATATGGAAAGTGTATATTGTGATGATATACTAGTAACATCAGAATGCAGTGAAAAAATATGGACTTCATGATCTAAAATTCCAGAATATATAAATAATCATATTAGTTGAACTAGTGGACGTTGGCTATTCTGCCCTCTTTTCAGAGTTGGCACATTTGCCAACATAGGCAAAAGTTTTACCAGGACATAGACAAAGACATGTGAGCAAAGAGAAATCAGCTGACTTTGGAAGTTCACAAACCATGATCTCCCATCAGGCCATTTTCTCAGATCGGATTCAGGAGGAGAAAGCTTGGGAGTATAGGGACCAAGGCAGAAATCCCTCCACTTACTGGCGTATTTTCCTCATGGCTGCACAACTCATCCTTAATACATATCACTTACAGGAGCTGTGGCTCTGTCTCTGCTGTGTCTCAGTGATGCAGGTGATGCTGGGTCTTCTGGTCATCAGGTGCTGTGTGTTCTGTCTCCATGACACCAACCACAGCAGCTCTGGGACCTCCTCTAGGGTAATGAGTTTCACAGTCTTCTGTGATGATGTTGTGTTGAATGGGAGTGGCTATAAAGATCTCAGGTCTCTGCTCGTGATCCCTGGTCAGCTCCCCATACAGAAGAGCTGTGTAGACTTCTCTGCTGCCTATGGATGGGAAGGTAAATGCTAAATAGAAGATATTGGAGGATAGGAAAAAAGTAATAATGTTTGAGCACCAAAGAAAAGTATTTATTACTTTGGAATATTTCTCTCCAGCCATGTGCTATTTGAGAAAGTCGACACAAATTCCATTGCATCAAATTGTTCATAACACATGGGATAACACTAGATAAGGGAATGTCCCCTGACTTTGAAACAATTTGTGACAACTGCCAACTTCTTGTATTTTCAGACTCACAGGCTTTTGGCACACAATGTACATGTACATATGAACAGCTGCTCCAGGCTTGGCTCCAAACAAGTTGTTTAGAATTGCATAAGTGAGAGGACTATACATTGTCCACAGCTCTCTCTACCTTTGGGTCTCAAGATCACGTGACCCTGACATCTTCCCAATGGTCTTTATTTCAGTACTGTTCTCCAGAGAAAGTTATTTCATGCATGAGATTTAGACTGCATTAATGCCTTCCCAAGTGGCTTATGTACATAGACTAGTGGTATTTATTCCAATTGCCATCATAATATACAAACATAAAAAAATCATAAATAGAGGACTTATACATTTGCCATGTTTGTTTTGTTTTGTTTTTGCATAGGGTTTCATTATGTATCTTAGTCTGACCTCTAATTCACCATATAGCTTAGATTACTACTCAGCTGGAAAATCTCTGCACCTCAGGGTAGAAACAGAATTATTTGAAAAAGATCTCTTAATATAACTTAATACTATTCAACTTGTAGTGGTCTAATTTAATTAATATAATTGGGTTTAGAATGAAGATTTCATTCAATTTACATGAATTATCATATCTCAGCAGCTGAATGAACAACATGTATTCTCCTGCTGCCTGGGGCAAGCCATGGGCTTTACCCAGTTATGCCTGAAGTGCAGCAGAGATGGTCATGACACCCAGAGCTCAACTGAAACTTGTTAGGACTTCTAAAGCTTCTTGCTCTGAAAATCACCAAGAAAAACTGTGGTACTGCTCCACAAACAAATAATATTAGACAGCTGTGCCATCCCAAGCAGGGAGGTTTCTGTTTAGAGCTATATAACTGTGGGAGGAACATGTGTATCTTGAAAGCAGTAGTAAACTCCAGTATCCTCAGCCTCCACCCTGGTGATTTTCAGTGTGAAATCTGTGCCTGACCCACTGCCACTGAATCTGCCTGGGACCCCAGAATATAGATTGGAAACCAAATAGATCAGGGGTTGTGTAGACTGGCCTGGTTTCTGCAGGAACAAATACAAATAGGTGTTTCCTTCACTATGTAGGAGGCTCTGACTAGACCTGCAGGAGATGGAGGCAGGCTCTCCCAGGGAGATAGCCAGAGAGAATGGAGTTTGTGTCAATATAGCATCCCCCCTTGATCCTAAACATGTGAGGGAAGTGGAAAAGATTGATTACAACATCAGGATTCATTTTCATAAAGATATTCTTGTATTATGCTATAAAATTGTTATGGTTCAGTTTTATGCAACATAATATTCTTTAAGTGTGGCCATATGTGACCATGGATGCGCGCGCGCACACACACACACACACACACACAAACACGCGCACACACACATACACACAGTTGTAAGATACAAAGGGGATCTAAAATTTGCTACCCCTTCTTGTTATCAAGTCCTAGGCAGAGCAAAGGTCTTTGCTCCCACTGGAATCTTCCTCACTCACACAGATCCATATTATCCCATGTGCAACCAGGAAGGCAGATCTGCCCATCTCACATGTGGACACATCACACATGGGGAGCAGTGGACACAGAGCTGAGAGATCCCATTGGATCTCTGCCTCCTGTGTTCCGCTGCTTCCGCGGCTTGCTGGCCTGGTCCTATGCTGCTTCCTGCTGGGGTCGTGGCTGCCAGGCCAGGTGCCCTCCGCTGCGGCTTTTTGCGGCGAGGGGTGGGGGAGGGTCCTCGCGTTCCGAATTCTTTGAGAAAGTTGGATGTGAGCTTTATCTGGATTTCTTTCCGGTTTGAGTCCTTCTCCATTGCTTTTTGAGTTTGTTGTTGTGGATTTCTTAAGGTAATTGACTCTTGGGACTCCCTCGTTCTCTCTTTTTGTGAGAGAGAGCTAGGCAGCGACCCTATTGTCTCTCACCATCTCCTGCTCAATACAATAGTTTTTATCCTTCTGTGGAGACATTTTTTCTCAATGCATCAGGATTAGTGCAAGGTTTAGGTTTATCCTAATTCTGGTTTCAATCACTGGACTATCCTGTTTGATTAGAGGAAGTGAACATTAGTTCAATTTCTTTGACAATTTGCTCTTTTGTTAAACCCTATAGAAGCCCACCCCAATATCCAGTCCCTCACACAACCTCCAAACTCACAGGAAGTTCTTTGTCACTCACTGGCCATAAACTGTCCTTGCCTGTTTATGATGGAGTCTGGCCTATTACTTTTCTGGTTCCTCCATTTACTAATTACTCCTTTGCTAAGAATAATTTTCCTTTTTTGCCAGTCCTGGCTTTGACTCAGGGCCTGAGCACTGTCCTTGTCCTTTCTCAAGGCTAGAGCTCTACCACTTGAGCCATAGCATCATTTGTGGCTATTTCTATGCATGTGGTAGCAAGGAATCAAACCCAGGTCTTTGTTCATGGTAGGAAAGCACTCTACCACTGGGCCAAAATCCCAACCCTAATAACTTAGTATTTTTGATGATTTTGGGGGGGAGTATACAACAAAAAACACTCCTTCTCCTAGGAACAATTGTACATTGTAAGGATATTTCTTAGATGAGTCTCCATATTACCACCATCTACCTAAATATTACAAGAATGGTATAGCCAATATCCAGATGTTTAATTTCATTGCCATGTGATATTTTATTAAATTATATACCACAACTAACCTACTATTGATGATACTCTTTTAGCTATGGCTCTTACTTAGGGAAAAATTGTTTGTATGTTTTTTTCCCATTTTGTGATGGGGACAAGTATTTTTCATTTAATTATTGGAGTTCAGTTTGGCTACAAGATTCTACTCCATTAAAAAGATCTATTTGTAAAAGTTTTCTTTTGGTATTTTATATTGCAGTTTTAAGTAATGTGCTTGCAGTGATATTTATTTAAACACGTTTAGCTGTTACAAACTTAACATATAAGTTTTCTAAATATACTAGATAGGCATTTAGTGCAACAAATGCCTACAATACTCCTGTGACACACACATGCACATGAAGACTTCCATCACTGTAAGCTTCCATACAGAGTTAATCATTTTATAGGCATTGATACATCTTCTGTTTCTGCATGTGTGTGTGTGTGTGTGTGTGTGTGTGTGTGTGTGTGTGTGTGTGTGAGATGGTGCTTGAACTTTGGGTCTGGGCGCTGTCCCTGAGCTCTTCAGCTCAAGGTATCCACCCTACCCTTGAGCCAAGCCCACTTTCCATTTTCTAGAGGTTAATTGGAGATAAGAGTCTCAGGTCCTTTTGTTCCTGCCCTGGCTTTGAAACTTGCTCCAAAGATCTCAGCCTCCTGGGTAGCTAGGATTACAGGAGTGAACCACCGCTCCTGGCTTTGATATATCTATTTCTTGAAAGTCCATAAGTAAAAAAAAGTTTAATAAAGGGCAGATGCATGCCTTGTAATTTATTATTTCTGTGTAAGCTCTATTATGTGTTATAGATTGCAGTTCTATGGGTGTAAATGCAGGTTGTCCAATATTAAATTAGGTAATTTGTCGCTTACTCATAAGCATTCTGTTCTCATCAAACATACCATGAAATGGGTATTTGTAAGAGGGAAGGATAAGGAAAGAAGGATAGAAGAATGATGGAAAGGGGATAGAATGCAAGCAAGAATTCATTGTGTATACCAGAAAATTGAGGAAAAACAAGGGAATGGGTGGGTCAAAGTTGGGTGAAGTTGTTGAAATCATGAAAAAGACAAAACGCATTTCAGACTGTTTAGCTAAATGGCCATATAATTCAATATATAATCAAAAGTTATGAAAAGTGAGGGAAAAGTTCAGGTAAGAATGTTAAAAGGGGTAACAATGATTTTTAAAAAAAAGGCTGTATTTATCAAATGTTGTGTTGACTGGCAAGTCCTTTGTACAATCACTTACAAGAAACAAAGAATTCAAAAAAGTTATTCAGAATATACTCTTACAATTCCAACACTACAGGGAGGTAGAAAGCTTTGTTTTGAATTTTGCCATTTGGAAAATTGCAAATCATTTTTTCAGGGTTTCCAAGTAAGGAAACTATTATGGGTTCTTACTGTTTGCAAACGTTTATGAACTCCCATAAAGAAAACTAATAGGAAGATTTTTTGCACCTGTCCCCAGCTTGCCCCAATGCTAACATTGTGTATTATTGCATTGTGTATTAATGTATTATTGCCATGATATTGACATTGCTACAATCCATAGAGCTTCTACAATGTTCACTTGTTATTGTTCCAATGGATAATGTATATGCTTGTGCAGGATGAGTGTGCATGGAGTGACTCTATGTGTATCTAACCCATGGGTTGGCTCCCTATAAGTGTGCAAGTTAAGTGTGTTTTGCTGTGGTCACCAACATCCTAGAGGAACTCTGCAGAATTATTTCTGAGCATGAAAGAGCACAATATATCTGCACATTGTTCTAAACTGTTGTCCCATTTCTGGAACAGGAAACTACCTGCTTGGGTTGCCCAGTTACAAATGTGTCCTTCAGTGTGGAAAAAGCAGGCAATAGTCCCTAGATCTGTACTAGAGGAACATATGAAGGAATTACTGTGTTCATGTTGGTAAGAATCCATGAGATGCCTGGATTATTCTTGTCTCATGGGGAGGCAAAGGAATAGAATTATGGCAGAACCTTTAGGGGAAATGGAACAGTGAGATTTGATGTTTGGAGAGCTGACTGGAAAGCTCATACTCAAGTCCTTTATTTTGTTTATACAGTGTAAGAATAACAATTGGAGCTGGAATTGTGGCATCAATCCCGGTGGAATTTGATTTGTTACTAGTGAGTTAATATTGGTGGTGTTCTGGTATAGCACTTGGTAATATGCATAAAATTCTTTTTCCTCCATTGTTGATATCTGCCTATATATAGCACGTATTTCTTTGCATGCAAGGGCACACACAGGGGAGAATGTCTGTGCTACCCTTGGGTAAGGAGAAGCCAAAAAGGACATGAAAGTTAATACTCCATTTTAACTAGTTACCGTTTATGCACAATTGAAATGAACAAACTCTATTCAACATGTGTAAAAATAAAAATGTAATACTAAATAAACATTCTGGATGAATTTTGAGAGCCTAGACTCCAGTAATTGACAAACTCCATTTGTACTTGTGATGCTTTTCACCCATCATTGTTTCTTGTGGATCTTTGTCATCCACCACTAGAAGGGAATCTTGAGGGAATATAAAAAATATCTTCCTTCCCCAAAATTCAGACATCTAGTTCACATGAAATTCAATAAGCTGCAATGTCACAGAAAGACTATTAGACAGCAGCTATAGTTTAAAATAAAAAAGAGCTGCCTATCTTATAATAGCAAAGTAAGGCTGAGTGACGTGTCCTATATATCACAGTTCTGTTTGGAGTGCATCGCAATATTAGGCCAGTGTTGTCTCACTCAGAACAAAAGGAGAGATTAAGGTGATGTCGGCTCAGATGAGATCTTACAGGGTGTGTGTGTGTGTGTGTGTGTGTGTGTGTGTGTGTGTGTGTTGCGTGATTTGAGTAGCTATTTAAAAAAGATTGTGTTCCTCTATTAACTGGAAATAAAAGAGCTGTCCCTCGAACTCTTTTTGGATTACTCTATGAGAGAACTTCGTAACTAGTGGAGCTTTCTTGACACCATTTGGCATTAAGCCTGATATTGAATGGTCTACCTGATCTTGGTTCCAAAGGAACCTGGGTCCTTTCTGTCAAAATCACACTGTTGTGAAGGCTATTCTCCAGGATTCATACTTCTTAACGTGAACCACTATTCCACTATTCCACTATGGTTTCTTTTGCTGGCATATAGAATCCTCTGAATCTTTGCCCCAAGTAATTCCACCTTGAGTCAGTTGTCCTAGAGCTGTCCTGTATGCCACACTACAGCAGAACAAGCCATCCTCCCTACAGGTGAACAGCTGTTTGAGACAGCAGATTTCATGATGAAAGCAGACACCAAGACTCATAAAGAAATACTTTTCCCAGGGTATAGTGTTTCTCCTGGCAGTGCATTTGAGCCTGTAGTTGTGTTTGCTGTTTGGCTACTAGGTGGTGCACTAGGGACCAGTTTTTACTGCTGATTTACAGGCAATTAAAATATAAACATGAACTTGGTATGAACAGTTCATGACTTTGGTGACTTTGGGTACATGTGTTCATCTTTAGTTATCCAGTGCCCTTTAAGTAATTCCTATTAAGATCATTCAAACCATACTAAGTTATGTCCTTCCTGGCATCTCAGTCACACTGTGGCAATGTAATATATTCTAATTGTGAAATAGCCTCTTGGTTTTCTTAATCCCCGTGTCCTCCAAGGGAAATTAGCATGGAATTAGAATTAGGAAGCATAAGAAAGTCTTTCCACAGACCTTAATGGCCCAGTAGAGCACACACCTTACAGAACACAGTCTCTGAACTAGGGGGAGAATTATGTTGTCTGCAGGGAAAATCCTGCTGCTCTTCTCTGACCTGTGATCACCCGACATTTACTGTGCTAATAACATAAGCCTGTCCTGCAGCTGCACCCAGCCATGCTCAGCCTCTGCTGAATTGCAAGCTTCCAGAGCACAGCCCACTGCCCTGAGTTTCAAAGACGCTCACAGCCAGAGCAGGACTCAGTGCTGGTCATGACACAGCATGCCCATGAGGGCTCCACTCAGCTCCCAGGGCTGCTGCTGCTTTGGCTCCAGGTAAGGAAAGGCAGCTATAGGAATTTCTCATCCCAGTATGGTCAGTGTTGCCCAACAGAAGTCTGGGGTCCGTGTCCACACGCCTTTTGGCCTTAGTTACTTCCACAAGCGGCACATTGTGATGTGCCTCACACTTGACTTGGGAAGTTTCTGGGACAGTAGGAATATGCCTTCCCTGACAGCTATAGACACGGAGGCCAAGACTCCACACCAGCCCTGCCATTAAGCCCAAGATTTCTTCAGAAATATTTTCTGAACCAGCATTTTGGGCATTTCACATGGGACCACAGTATTTAACCTTAACACTTGGTGATTAATAGCTTTTCTCAATTTAAAATTGTCTGTTACTCTGGTCCTCAAGAAGAAATTGGAATGATTAAAAGAAAAAAATCATTTTGATACATTGCAATATCTATCCTAATTATGACTAGAATGTGCAGAGAAAGTTGGCAACCTAATATTTGTGAGTTATATTTCTTCTTTTTCTCATCCCTTCTAAGTATGAAACAGCACTTCATTTTCCTTGAGTCACCCTTATTCCGAGGGTAATTCACATAGAATGTCCATAAGAAACAGAAGAGTAGCCAGGGGCCAGTGGCTCATGCATGTAATCCTAGTCATCAGTAATCCTAGCCTGAGGATGAATGTTGAGGTTCTTAGTTCAAAACCAGTCTTGGCAGGAAAGTCTGTGAGAAGTTTATCTTCTGTTGACCACCAGAAAATCAGAAATGGAACTGTGGGGAACAAGAGTTGAGTTGTTAGCCTTGATCCAAAAAGCTCAAGGATAGCCACTAGGCCCTCAGTTCAAGCCCCAACACTGACACCCAAAAAGGGAAAAAGTAGTTTAAGACAATTTATTCTGAGCCATGAATCAAGACACAGAAACTCCCTTCACAAGAAACAGTTTGTCTCTTCACCTTTGGAAAAACTGGTTGTCTGATTAAAATCTGTGCTGTCAGGATGATCTTACAGAGGACATGTGGAGACCTTGAGCATGTGCTGCCATGCAGACAGGAGCCTGACTTGCAGCTGTGCACAGCCCTGCCCAAACCCTGCCAATTTGCTTGTGCTGAGAGCACCGCCCACTGCCCCAGTGACTTCTTCATAGTCTGCTCACACTGCATGCAGGAATCAGTCCAGTCAGCACACAGCATGGACATGAGGACCCCTGCTCAGCTCCTGGGGCTCCTGCTGCTCTGCCTCCCAGGTAAGGAAGAACAAAGTGGGAAATTATTCAGTCCAGTGTAATCAGTAATTTCGGCCTTTTCAGTGAAAACTTTTTCTGCCATCATTAATTGTATGGACATCCACTTTTATGTTTCCAATCTCAGGTTCCAGATGTGCCATCCAGATGACCCAGTCTCCATCCTCTCTGTCTGCATCTCCAGGAGACAGAGTCTCCATGACTTGCAAGGCCAGCCAGAGTATAAGTGGTTGGTTAGCCTGGTACCAGCAGAAAACAGGGGAAGCTCCTAAACTCCTGATTTATAGTACAAAGGACTTGGCATCTGGAGTTCCATCCAGGTTCAGTGGCAGTGGATCTGGGACAGATTATTCTCTCACCATCAGCAGCCTGCAGCCTGAAGATGTGGCCACTTATTATTGTCAACACTATTATAGTTACCCACACACAGTGATACAGGTCATAACAAAAACCTCCCTGGGAAACAGAAGTGAGGGGCTGGTCTTCCACAGCTGCTCTTGCAGCTGCTTCCACCTGCTAAGAATGGTTCACAAATGCAGGCATTCTGCAGAAGTCAGTGGCAGTGCTGGGAAGAACTGGACAGAATAGCTTCTCTGTGCCTCTGTCATTGTCCTTCTTGGTCACTGTTTCTTAGCCATCATGATGCTTCTTTTTATTTAATGTAAAAATAATTTACCTATATACTAGGTTATGGAATCTTTTGGAATCCCAGGAGGGAGGAGTATACACTGGTCAAGATAATCCATGTATCTGATATGTACATGAAGATAAACACACACACACACACACACACACACACACACACGCACACGCACACACCAGTACCAATATTTGAGCTCAGAACGTACTTACTGCCTCCTTGGCTTACTTGTGCAGCTGGTAATCTACCACTTGAACTGTGTCTCCATTCAGGCTTTTTGCAGATTATTTTGAAGATGAAATCAAACAGAATTCTCTTCTCAGGAATTTTGATATGCAATCATCCAAGATCTCAGGTGCCTGAAAAGTGTATCCAATAATTATTGATTTAATGGAGAGAATTCCAGTCTGAACTATGTAGGTTTTTTCTGTATTTTTCTTACTTTGTAGTTGTGGGACTTAAACTCAGAGCCTGAGCACTGATTCTGAGCTGAACTTTGGTGCTGAAGGCTGGGGCTCTACTCCTTTAAGCCACATCTTCATTTCCACATTTTGTTTGGTTAATTGGACATAAGAGGCTCCTAGACTTTCCTGGTGCTTTTATCTGACTTCAATCTTCACATCTCAACTTCATGAATAGGCAGGAATACAGATGTGAAACAGGCAGGGTTACAGATGGAAGCCACCAGCTCTCCTGGCATAAACTATGGCTTTAAAAACATTGCAAACCTCACTTTTGATAAAATACTTGTATTGTCAAAGTACGATGAGTAAGAGGACAATAAAATGAACTGGATCAAACTGCATTATACAATCCCATTGTAAAATTAATACACACTAAAAAATCAGGCAGAGAACTTTTAGTACTCAGCTGCAAGAAATTGCCCAACACCATTGGTAAATAGTCAAAAGGTAACCGTAACAAATGATCATATAAAAAGATGATCATCAACATTGGTTGCTCTATGGAAATTAAAACAGAAAAGCAGAAAAGAAATCTATACACTTATTAGGTTGTTAAAAATCCAGAAAGTTGCTCAATATGAAATGCTGACTAGGATTCTAAAGGACCAGGCTCTCATCCTTGGCTAATCTAAAATAGTACATAGTACTTCGGGAGGCATTTTGGCAACTTGGTACAAACCTCCAGAAGATCTTATGAGTATTTTTCTTTCTGCTCATAGGTTCAGTTGAATAGCAAGCATGTTCTCACACAATACTGCTTGTGGAAACTTTCAGTGCTTTCCTTTATGTTTTTAAACCCAAGAAAACAATTAAAATCTTTTTTTTTTGCCAGTGCTGGGCTTGGGCTCAGGGCTTGAGCACTGTCCTTGGACTTTCTCAAGGCTAGAGCTCTACCACGTGAGCCTCAGCACCACTTCCGGCTTTTTGCTATGTATGTGGGGTACCGAGGAATTGAACCCGGGTCTTCGTGCATGCTAGGCAAGCACTCTACCACTAGGCCAAACTCCCGGCCCCCAATTAAAATCTTCTTAAAAAGATAAATTTATAGGCAACCTGAGAAACTTCCATACAATGGAATCTTAGTCAATGACAGATGAAAAGGTTTTTCAGTTCACACAGCTATGGATGGATTTGAAAATGTATGCTGTTTAGTGAAAGAATCCCCTGTGAAAAGGCTATGTACTGTATTTTTTGTTTATGGGATGTGCTCAAAATAGGATTACTGCAAGGAGGCCATGGATTTGGAATTGTGAGAAGTGTATTTGGTTGGGGGGGGGCATAGAGAGTCAATGTTCCCTTAGACAGGAACTCTAAAATGTACAGGAAATGTTGAAGGTGAGAGTAGATTTTGTTACATTCTTCCTTTAATTAGCTGACAATTGTTTCAAGTCTAAGAGCTGTGAAAATTAAAGAACATGTTCAACCACAGCATTCTACAGAGATTTGGTTAAAAGAAATCAAGAGATCAAAGGGAAAACTTCTTCAAAGGTTGTTTGTCAGTAAAATGTAACAAACTGCTTTCAATTGGAAACATGACAGTTTGCTATGAAACACCACAGAAGGGTCATTGTGCAGGTGGATGTTTCTCATGGGCTGGTGAAAGCATTAAGCAAACAAGTTACAAAGATGATTATGCTTAAGAAGTTACACAAAGTTACACAAGGGGTTTCATCTCACTACTTCAGTGTTTGGGTGCAATGCATCTTGATGAATTTCATGCATCCACTTCTCTCTAGAGGGAACTTTTAATAAATCGTTTGATCAATTTGCTGTACAAATACAGTGTAGAAGTGAAAGAATATCTAATGGATTTTAAAAATAGTTACACTAAATATGCTCACATTTTTAAGTATAAACATGTAGATCATTTTCGTTTTCCCTTATAAGGTTGGTTAGTTCACTACCTACAAGAGAATACTGTGTTCACCCTGACAATTCTTTACCCTAAGTCTTAGTAGGAAGTTCCTTAGAAAGAGAGTTTCTAACAGTTGTAGCTAACATCCCTGAACAGATCACTTGGTAACTCTGGTGTCAGATGCCTCTTCATCCACCTCAACTCTGGGCTCCTATTGGCTAACTCCCTGATGATCCCAGCTGTTGATGGTGGGTGCTGTGTCTTTCTTTAGACTAACTGAAGCAAGTCAGGAGAGCCAGGCCTGCTGTTGACACATTCCTTTCCAAAAGACTCTCCTGGACATAAACCTGCCCATTGTGTGATGGCAGCATCATGTGCATGACTTTCACAGCAAGGTCCCTCTTCAAGACACCATGGATTTGTACTGATTCTCATAAAGCACAGAGCACATCTGATGTCACCTTCCTCAGAAGAGCAGGCCTCACCCTCTGTTGGGTCTTCTCACTCCGTTGCCCCCACGTGGATATTTGCCTAAAGCTGAGAGACTCTTATCTCCAATTAATCACTGGAAAACAGGAAGAGGGGCTATGGCTCAAGGGTAGGGCAGTAGCCTTTAGCTGAAGTGCCATGCCCTGTGGTAGGGTGGTAACCATGAGCTGAAGAGCTCAAGGACAGTGCCCAGGCCCAAAGTTCAAGTCCCATGACCACCCACCCACCAAAAAAAGTACTAGAACTTGTCCTTGGGTAAAGACTCTGCTGGTGACTCCTAGAGACTCATCTCTTCAGATGATTTAGAACATCTGTTCTTTTAATATTTATTATTCTTACATTCTGAATCAAAGCATTAGATATGAATTAAATGAATATATATCAAAGTATAAGTAGTAAATGCATGTCTCTGTGTGTTTGTAAATAAACTTGCACTTCTGTCTTATTCTGATTTCAGGATGCAGTGGAGATGTTGTAACGACCCGGATATCAAGTTCCCTGCCTGTCACTCTGGGAGAGCCAGCCTTCTCATCTTGTGCAGGTCTAGTCAGAGCCTCTTAGATAGCAATGGAAACACCTATGTGGAGTGGTACCTGCAGAGGCCAGACCAGTCTCCACCCTTGATCTATTTGGTTTCAAACCTAGAATCTGGGATTCCAGTCAGATTCAGTGGCAGTGGGTCAGGCACAGATTTCACACTGTAAATCAGCAGGGTAGAGGCTGAGGATGTTGGAGTTTATTACTGCATGCAAGATACACATGCTCCTCCCACAGTGATACAGCACTGAATTAAAACCTCTCTTCAGGCTGGTGAGCAGTCCTCATGGGTTAATATTCTGGAGAGCAGCAGAGTAGATTGTATGAGTCTGCCTAGCAGGAAGATACTGTGGACAGTGTGAGAGCAACTCTGCTGTGATATGAAGAATGTGTCACAATGTACAGATGTGCAATCTACAAAGACCAGTGCCAGGGTCTGTCGGCAGCAAATTGGGATTCCTGAAATAGGGGGCAGGGACTGGAAAAAATAGAAGAGAGACAAACAGATGTGGTCAGGGAGGTCTGCAGCCCAGGTAAAGACTACAGCCCCATTTATTTTCAACTCAAGGCTTATATCGCTTCTTGAAACCAGGGAACTTCCAGGTGTTACATTCAGATGGTAAATCATGGAACTGTTGGGGGTTACATTCATATGATAAATCTCAGATCAATTGAACAGAACAAGGCCAAAAACCAATAAGATAATAAAGCAATTATCTGATGCAAATCAAAGTACAGTTTGATTCCACTCTGGCTCCCAACATATCCCCTGTTTTTATTTTAAAAGAAACACAAGTGCAGTTTCTACTGTTTCCAATACCTCTAATTTATCCTGTCTCACTTTCCAAAAATGGCTGGTCACTTCATCTAAAGGGGATTGATGGGCGGAGATTCAGCTTCTGTGACTTCTTCAAGCTGACTCAGGGGCGTTGTCTCTGTACTTGACCAGGGATCTTAGAAAGCCTAGCCTGTTTTACCAAGGGGTTGCAAGGATTAGATATCAAGAACAATAATTTGCTCCAAACTAGAGATCATATTTAACATTTAACAACTGCACAAACCATCTTTGGCTACAATAGTGTAGCTTACTTAGCACCCATTTGCAAACGCATTTTCTTGATTGTCTGGGGAACTTAATCTCTGCAACCTCAACAATGCTTTAGTTGCCAGATCTAAACAGATTAATAGAGACACAAGCCCCAGATCCACACTTTCCTGAATTTGTGGCTGGTGTCAAATAAAAAATTCACTCAGTTAGGACTTTAAACTACCCACTATCACAGCAGATTGACAAGTTCCTGCCCAGTTATGAAAGGCATGGGCATTAGTAAGGCATGCTTACAAACTATTCTATGACCTCCCAGCTCTGATTAATATTGAATGGCCAAGCATGAGTGACTCTAGGATCTGACACTATCTCGCCATCCAAGCAGAGGCTTTCTGCATCTGGATGCTTTATTTCTTTTGTCCCAGTGGTGTCTCCACACAGGGATGAACATCCCATTGGCATTTCACTTTGTTGGTTGCTGGATTTGAACTTGAGGCCTGGGTACTCTCCCTCAGCACTCCAGCTCAAGGCTAGTACTCTGACACTTTAAAGTCCCAAACTCAGTGCCTGAGTGCCGCTCCTCAGCTCTGAAGCACAGGGCTTGCACTCTGCCAATGTAAGTCCCAAGCTTGGTGCTTGAGTGCTGTCCCCCAACTTTTCAGCTCAGAGCTAGCACTCTGCCACTTTGAGCTCCAAAGCAACTCTGCCTCAATAGCACTCTGCTGCCACATTAGACACCACAGTCTCACAGGGACTTTGCGTTGCCCAGGCTGCCTGGAAACTGCAGCTTTCAGATCAATGAGTCCTACAAAAGGCCATGTTACTCCAATTAAAGCAACAAGGTGGTCAACACAGAAATAGTCTCTAAGCATGATCTTACCTGGAACCTGGTAAGAGCCAAAGTTACGTCTGAATAAGGACTGCTGTCCTTTTCCATGGCCCAGCTGGAAATTGCTATAAAGTAACTTACAAGAGCAAGCTAAATAGAAATTAAGCAATCATTTTGGTAGTCCTAATTTTCCTTTTTTCTCTTTTTTCAAACAAACATTTAAGACAACTTTACTGTCAAATATTGTTTAGAAACCTATTTCCAATGTTCTTCAAAACTTTTACTGATACTTGCTTAAACAATTAACACCTAGCCTTTATTTGCAATTGAAAAACCTTTAAGGACACAAAGAACTCCTTTTGTCTCCAGGCCCCCTAGGGCTCAAGGCACTCCCCCTGCCTTTTAGAAGAGGCTTTTTTTTTGCAGTTTAGATTACTGCCTAGAACTCCAACAACAGTTAAAACTCAAATAACAGTTTTTCCCTAATGCAAGAACTGCAGACATCAGTGCACCAAAAGTCTAAGTCTGGACTTAGCTTCCTTTTCTTTTTTAAAATACACCCAATTGCATGGAGATAAACCTTTAAGCATTCCTTTAAAATACTAATCACATTATCCACATTTCTAATGTCAGTTTGCAAGAAAAGACAAGACAGGCAAAGTTTCTGACATTAATAAACAAATTCATATTTAAATCTCTAATACAAACTTTATTTTTTCATATATTTTTATTGTAATTAATAGAAGGGTTACATTATATTTACCAGATAGGAGGTGCATTAATTCACATACATTGATACCCTTTCTCATGTCTTGGTCGCCATTTCCCCCCCCACACCCCTACCTCTTGTCTTGTTTCCCCCCTTCCCTATCCAATTTCAAATAACCAAATACAAATATATCCAATATATCCGATAACAAAGTGAGATACTGTAATAATATGAGATAACCAAGGGACAGCAAAAGAGATGAGACAACAATCACTCATTCTTCTAATACAAACTTTAACTTTAACAAATTCACATTTAAATCTCTAATATAAACTTTAACTTAAGGTAATAAATCCCAAATTCCCTAATACCTCTGTGCTAAACAGGATACAATGTAAACAGCTGTATGCATTGCAATACCAGATTTTTAAAATGCAGATTTCAGGATCTTTAGAAAAATACGTTTTACCAGTTTTTTTAAAAAAAATAATGTAATAATCCTTTGAGACATAGGAAACATTTAAACCTAATACTTTTCTTGAAGTTTAAACTTAGATTTACCCAATTGCCTTTGTGTATTAAGTATAAATTTATCCATTATTTACATAGCATGCTGACAATTTAACCTTGAAAATGTTCATTCACTCATTCATACATATTCATACTCAAAGATCTTAAAGCAGGCAAAATTAATATCGGCCGTTTGTTTTCTAGAAGTTTGTGTCAAGAGAGCTTTGCCAATTTTAGTCTTGCAGGTGAGAACTAGTTTCAAAACAAAACTTTTTACAAGGCAACTTAGCTGGAATATATTTTTCCAGGGCTTGTTACTACTGCAGACACGTGAGAGCGGCCATACTAGGCCCAGGAATGTTCAAATAAATAACAAGGATGTGTGCTTGAGTACACACAGAAAAATCATAAGGATCCATATTTAGAACTGGTACCAATTTTAAAGACAAAACTGGACAAGGAAAAATATGTAACATGAACAAGACAGAGAAGCGGAGACTTTTAAATAACTTCTAAACTTCTGATGGCATGCCAGGCCTTAAACTACCAGAGTGACGGAAAGATAGATTTCCATTCCCTGGTAGCTGGCAGACGGAGGCCATCCTAACTACACCTACAAAAGGCTCTGAAACAAAATCAGACATTGACATATAACAAGAAAATTGGACTCAATCAGATACACTTAACATAAAAACATGAACTCAGATGAATGTTTTCACCAAACAACTATTTTTTGATATAGACATGTCTTGCTGGTGGGACTCTCAGGCATGCCTTGTTATCCACAAGAAACTCAGAAGGGGGGGTCAAGGTGTCCCTTGACCACCCAGGCCTCTGTTTTAGGCCCACAGTGCACTTTAAAAAAATAATACAAAACAAAACAAAATACAGACATTCAGGGGGTCAGCCGATTTCTACTTACCTCCGGAAGCCTTTGCTTTTCACCTGGGCATCTTTTACAAAAAAGGTTGTTAAGAAGAGGGATGGAAAAGACAAACTACTGTTTATCCAATGGGTGAAGGGGAATAGAAAAAGAAAAAGGAAAAAATAACAATCCTTTATCTCAATAGCACACAATTTGTAAAAGAACAGTTATTACATGTTACATTAAATTGTGTAGAATCATTGAATATGTTAAAAGGTCCATACATAATAGCAAAAGGAGGAGAAACACAGCTCATAAAGTTCTTTTGATAGGAGGAGCTGGGTAGAATTGGCTCCTGACCAGTCTAGTAGCTGTGAGGAAGTTCCAGTAATATTGGTGATTGACAAACCGGGAATCATATGAATGTGTTGAACAAACTGATCAGGAGCAGTCCCACTGACATGCACAAATAACTCAGGTCCTTCCCACGTTGCAGGATGCACCACTGGAAGTTTGGGGGTGTAGGCCCAGTGAGTCACTGCTCGGATGGCCACTGTCCCTCTCCACAATCAGAACACAGCGTTCAGGCAGCCAGCGGGCATCATTTTTTTCCTGTGAAAAACACATACATGCCCTCAACCCCATGTTAGAACGGGATCGGGTCCTTGCCAAGCACCAGTTAGGGGATCCTTCCACTTTACTAAGGCAAAAGCACGCTGCTCTCTTTTTTCCCAGAATCGCTGAGCAGCGGATAAATTATTTAAGTCCGAATTTTAAAAATTTTAAACAAATAAAGCATGATTAAGTGTATTCATCTTTTAAAATAGTGAGGGCCTAATATATGGCCCAAATATGTAAATGGGGGGTGTTCCTGAATCTTTACAGCTGCTATTATGAGGCCAAAGAGGCTTAGATTTTGCTTTAGTTGTCCAAAGGCTTGTCGTACGACAGTAGGGTCAAAACAAGCCAACAAAATATCATCCATATAATGAACAATATAAACAGAAGAAAATTTTTTATGGGTGGAAGAAATGGCTCTAGCTACAAAACTTTGATATGAAGTTGGGCTATTTGCCATGCCCTGTGGAAGGACAAGCCAATGATACCGTTTCATGGGTTCTTTAAAATTAACAGAGGGGACGCTGAAGGCAAAACGCTTACAGTCTTGAGGCACCAGGGGTATAGAATAGAAGCAATCTTATAAGTATCCTTTGGGATTGCCATGGGTGAAGGCAAGCTGGGCTGTAATGTCCCCATCAGTTCCAAAGTTGCATTTACTTTATTACATCTTGTAACAGCCTCTGTTTACCTGACTTTTTCTTTATAACAAAAATTGGAGAATTCCATGGAGAGTTAGAAGGGGTTACATGTCCCAAATCCAGCTGTTCCTGCATCAGCTGATGAGCTGCAATGATTTTTTACCCTAATCCTTGTCTCGGTGGGCGAGACTGGGGTTGGAGTGGCTCTGGCCTTCCCTGTGCTGCTTGCCTAGTCCCCCAGAAGGAAGGAGGCCTTGATCAAGCAGCTGCTTAGTAACTGCAACCCTAGGACTAAACATATACACTCCCATTTTTTCCATGATATCACGACTCCATAAATTAATTGGCAAATGATTCAGGACAAATGGCTGAAAATGACCAGAGTGCCCTTCCTCATCTCTCCAAGTAAGGATCTCATTGCTCTGCTGTGGGTCAGCTGCACTCCCAGTTCCTTGTAGGGAAGTCATAGAGGTTGTTAGGGGCCATTGGGCTGGCCAATGTTTTTTAGATATCACAGATACATCTGCTCCTGTGTGTAATATTCCTTTAAAGGGATTTCTGTATAAATATAGTCATCTCAGACCTCGCTTGTTTTATGCTTTGTATCCAATAGAGATCAGAGGATCCAAATCCTCTCTGTCCTCATGGGGCAGAGGAATTAGCAGTCCCCATGAGAAGTAAAGGCACAAGCACTAGCTGTGCTATTCTCTGTCCTGCTGGGATCGATATTACATGCCTTTTAGCAGCCTGAGCCAGGTTTAGTTGCGATGCACTGTGCCTGGTTGTAGTGCCTGTTAGGAGGCACTTATTGCTGGGAGCTTTAGACACACATAAAGGTTGAGAAGGGGGTTGGGGCTGCAGGGCTGCAGCCGAAGGCAATGGGAATAGGGGATAAGGATTAGAATAGGCCAAGATAGTGGCCAGGGGGTCATATCTACTTCCTACTTCTGGGGGTGATCTCTGCTCTATCCCCATCTTAGATAGTAGATGGAGGATTTCTCTTAACTTCTCCTCCACCATAGCCAGCTGGTCCTCATCATATCTTTCCTTCCTGTTATCCAAACCTGAATTCTTATACTCAATATCTACTGGCTTTTCCCTTCTCAAAATCTCATTTAGACTCTCTCAGGCTGGGGCATATGGCTCAGCCTCAGGTTTCTCAGAAGGGTTCTTTAATTCAAGATTAAGTTCAGCATCCTCATGTCGAAGATCTGAACATTCATTTACTAAATTCCAAAAAGTAATAGCCTCTGCAGGGGTCTTTTCAGGGCCATTTACTCCATAATAATCTTGATTTCCTTTCCCTATCTTTAGCCAGGTTTCTAAATTTAGGGTTCCCTCCTCTGGAAACCACGGGCATGCCTCCTCGACAAACTGTAGGAAGCTCTCAAGCTGCCCTTGTCCCACACGGATTCTGTGGGCTTCAAGAACGTCTCTTAGGACCGGCACATATAGCCTGCAGCCATTAACTTGACCCATAATTTTTTACTCCCAACAATACAGCCTCCCTCTCTCTCACTCTCTTAGAATCCATTCTTTATAGTCCTATGACTTGTCACTCACCACAGCGGGGTCCTCCACCTTCGTCCCAGATTTTCAGGGTCCCTGTTGGGGCGCTACTTGCCAGGGCCTGCCGGCAGCAAATTGGGATTCCTGAAATAGGGGGCAGGGACTGGAAAAAATAGAAGAGAGACAAACAGATGGGGTCAGGGAGGTCTGCAGCCCAGGTAAAGACTACAGCCCAGTTTATTTTATATCCCTTCTTGAAACCAGGGAACTTCCAGGTGTTACATTCAGATGGTAAATCATGGAACTGTTGGGGGTTACATTCATATGATAAATCTCAGATCAATTGAACAGAACAAGGCCAAAAAACAATAAGACAATAAAGCAATTATCTGATGCAAATCAAAGTACACTTTGATTCCACTCTGGCTCCCAACAGACCAGGAGAACAATCATTCCAGCACAAAGCCCAGGAGATACCACATAAATCATGAGGTATTTATTGAAAAATTCCTTTGCTCTTAACTAATATTATAGCCAAGCAGTAATAAAAGAACCAAGTGACTCCTGTGATGCCATTCACTTTATAATGAAACTTGTAACACTTTCATCAAGCACACTGAGCAGGTTCATAACTATAGCATATACTGTGCTTTCTGTTCAGAAGCTGGAAAACCAGTTGTGCCTTCTGTAGCTTCAGCTCTGAGTCCCAAATTCTGCCTAACTCTCAATCCCTTACCAGAGTGCAGTCACTGTTTCTGACTGGACCAATCTGCTACTGATACAGTACTGGCCCATGTACACTGGTCTCTGGCCTTTTGTGCCTGGGGCTCTGACTCTTGTGAGGACAGTGGAGTGTGGTGAAGCCCTGTAATAGTGTTCACAGGGCCCAGAAGTCTGAGATTGAGTCCTTGTTCAATGAGCAAAGCATTCACAGCCATACCTAGTCAGCCTCTGTCACTTTATTCGAAAACAAAGACATGGTATGAGCGCATCGTTAATACTTAAGTGTGTTTGCATGCACTTCTATTGCTTTGAACATTTGTCATTTCCTTGTAATGAGCCTTTCCGAGGCCTGGAACTATGACATTGTACAGCTGGAACCAAGGGAGATTCTCTGGCCTCTACCAGTGTCCAGTGTTTTTCTGCCTCTGATGGTGTAAACTGCTTCACCAGTACACTCTTAAATCCACTTGGGGAAAAAAGGATGAAGTTCGAAATGCACTGGGTCCACCCATGTAGCATATATTGGAGAAGTGTATAGTCTGAAATGTATATCTAATGTTTGAAATGTATCTAACAGGAACATGTAATGCAAAGTTTATCTCCAGTTTTAGCATCCTGTAGATGACTAGTGAAAAGCAGCTCACAGCTGGTTCTCAGGTCTCACCTCTGTCTGGGCACCTTACCCGGGTTCAGGTTGGCCCCCTTCTGACTTCTAATTCTCACCCAGTCTCATTGTGCAAGTCTGTGGGTCACTGGAAGAGAAAGGGGGGGTGATTGTCAGTCAGCTGTCATCATTATTTCCCATCTTAGAATTTTGTCAGTTAGGTGATGGGCCATGAGCTTACTTGGAGGTATTCACAGATGTGATTGTTGAGTCTATGATCTGAACAGAAAAGTTCATCATAATACAGTAAATATGAAATGAGAAGTTACATGAAAAGTTTTCAGTCAACATTTGAAAAGTAGTGAGAATCCTTTCTAGAAAAGGATAAACTCAGACATTCATTTCCCTAAATATATCCAAATAAACATTGCTTCTTTTTTTCTGAAACAAAAATATATGCTTATTACCTCTAAGCACTGGATACAACTGCAAAATAGTTGATTCATCTTAGTCCAAGGAATGATAACCTGCATTTTAGAATCCACACTTTAGGAGAATTCTACCTCAGCCAATGAGGTGTTTTTTTGTTATTGTTTTATTGTTTTTTTTTTGTTTGTTTTTTTTTTGCACCAGTCCTGGGGCTTGAACTCAGCCCTGAACTCCTTCCTTGGGTTTTTTCAAGGCTAGAGCTTTATCACTTAACAACATCATTTCTGGCTTTTTTTTTCTATGCATGTGATACTGAGGAATGGAACCCAGGTCTTTGTGCATGCTAGGCAAGCACTCTACCTCTAGGCCAAGCTCCCAGATGACAAGCACATGCGAATTTTTATGAAAAGATGTTTGCAACCCATCCAAGTTTTGGTTAATTAACAAACTAAATTTTATTCTTGCATGGTGAAATTCAAATTTCTCAAGTGCATGATCCAATTGTTTGAAAGTATGGAATAGATTTCTTTTTAGTAACTTCATAAAACATTTGATGAAATAATTTTGATTTTTTTTTATTCTGTGGATGTCTGCATCTCCTGGAGACACTGTTTTCTAACTTGCAGAGCCAGTCAGGGTACTGGGAATAATTTACAATGGTATTAGCGGAAACCCGGAAAAGCTCCGAATAGTTTGCAATCTGGGATGCCATCTAGAATCAGTGGCAGTGGATCTGTGTCAGATTATTCTCTCACCATCAGCAGCCTGCAGCCTGAAGATGATGCCCCTTATTACAGTCAACAAGGCGATGATTATCCTCCCACAGAGATACAAACCATAACATAAACCTCCCAGGGAAGCAGAAGTGAGAGTCTGGGCTGCCCTAGCTACTCCTCCTGCTGCCTCCACCTGATACAGTAATTCTTAGTTAGAGCCAGGCTCTGAAGTTCCATTGATTTGCTCAAGGTGTTCAGTGACAACCTCCTCAGTCTTACCTGTCTTTCTTCAGTCTCAGGCTCACAGTCATCAAGCAGACAAGGTTTCTGTTCTCCGATAAAGAACAAACATGCAGACTTTGGAGCATCTGGTATATGGTATCAAGGCAGATATGATTTCCACTTGGTCCCAAGAGAGGCCTTTGCCCACCCTTTATTCCTCTTACATTGGCTGCACCCACTCGCGATGTGCAGAGTGCTTTCCTTTCTAAGTCTCACATGAAGGCTCAGCCTGATCTTGCCTTGATCCATCATGGCTCTTCAATTCATTCTTTAAAAGACTGGGTACTGGTGGCTCATGCTTTTAATCCTAGCTGCTTGGGAGGCTTACATCTCAGGATCTGGTTCAAAGCCAGTCTGGGAAGGAAAGTCTATAAGATTCTTATTGATGATTAGAAACCCAGAAGAGTTGTGGCCCCATGTACTAAAATGATAGCCTTGAACAGAAGACCCCAGGGCCAGGGCCCAGGCCCTGAGTTCAAGCAAACAAACAAACTATGCATTTTTGTAAGTCCTGAGGCCATCAATGCTCTGGATCATTGGTAAGAGATGGACAATGAAATCCTATGATATGCTGGACAATTGAAGGAACTGGAGGCCATGCTGAGTGATACGTCAGGATCCCCAAATGAAATAACACATGATGTCACTCATTGGAGGAACCTAGACTTAAATGATGATGATGATGATGATGATGATATTATAATAAATGATGTTGAAGAATAGTAAGAGGTCATGAAAACAAAATAGGGAAAATGTCTAAAAGGCGATAGGTGAAGAGGAAAGGAAGGGCTTAAAGGCACATATGGTTCAAGACAATTAAGTATTATATAATACATAATATATATATACAAATACACATACCACACATATTTGGGAATACTTCAGGTTACCATATACTGTAAAAATGAAAGATGTTGGAGAGGTAAAGAAAATGGAAATACAAACAAGTAGTGAAATGTTTGAATGTACACTAAATTCAAGTATGAAATTACCATCAAGAAATCGTATCATGCTATTAGTAAACGTAAATTAAAATTTGTCCAAAGTTAAAATAAGTAAAATAACATAATCAAATGTATGAAAATACTGGAACTCTCTTTCATAACTGTTTGAGATGATCATTTATCAAAACAAATCCAAACCACCAAATGGAAATTCTGTCAGGTGTTTGCCACTAGATGGCAAACAAAGCACAGAAGGACAGAAAACTGAACCCTGACCTTAGAGAAAGCAGGGCTGATGCTACAGCTTTGTCAATAGGAGCTTGAACTTCAGATCTAGTCTAGACATTCATGGCACACAGAGCAAATGGAACCATTTGTATAGAGGGAGCCATGGATCCCTATGTGCAAGTTCCCAGGTCATGTTTCACTTTGAAAAGTGTAATCACATCTGACAAGGCTGACATTTCAACCAGGCATCTTGTAAGTGAAGTCATTAAGGACAGGTGAGAAAGGTGAAGAAAGGAGGGAGACCTGCAGACATACAGTCCTGAAGGGACATGTGCAAACCACATGTCCAGTTGTGGGAGGTGAGACGGGCTGCAGTGTCAGTGCTGTCCGCAGCAGATCTCCAGTTCACTACTTGTCCCCAAGGACGCAGACTGGGTCCTGAGCTTCATCGTGCTCAGGCTAAGAGTGAGCCAAATGGTAACTGCTCCATGTCCTCTAGTCTTTCTCCATGTCAAAATGTAAAATGATGGGTTAATCAAATAAAATATGTTTATTCATGTGTTAATTTAATAGCTTATTCAATATATAAAAACAATAGATGTATAACTGTATTAGCTCAATTGTGAAATGCTCTTCTCAGTTTTTATTGTTGTTGCTGTGGCCAGTCCTAGACTCTGAACTCAGGAACTGGGCAATGTCCCTGAGCCTCTTTGTGCTCCATCCTATAAATCTACCATCTGAGCCACAACATTATTTCTGGCTTTTTCTGAGTACCTTATTGGGGATGAATATTTCTTGCCTAGCCTGGCTTCAAACCATGATCCTCTGATCGCAGCTTCCTGTGCAGCTACAATTACAGAAATGAGCATGCAGCACCAGGTTTCACCTCTTTTTAATAAGTATTGGATTTAAGGCTCTGTCCTGAGGACCCTGCTGACTCTCCTCATCACCCAGCCCCCAGGGAGCAGAAAGACCAGCCCTGGAGCATCCTTCCCACACACTCACCCCAGCTCTGAACTCCGGCTCTCTCAGACATTCACTTAGGTTCCAGAATCCATTCAGGTTCAGGGAACACATTACAAGCACTTTCCTATTCTAGGGCCAATCCTTCTTCCAGGTAGATCCACCTTGTGTTTTCTGATCTCCACATCTCCCTGTTCTCAGCCTCAACCCTCAGTTAGTTAGCTCTTTACCTCCCAACCCAAGATCCTGTATGTATGCACACAACTCTGGTTTGAGGCTCTTGTTTCAAACTGCTCTATGTATTCCCGTATTTAAAGCCTGTGTGGATTGAAACTCAGGAGACACATGTCCACCATTGCTGAAGTCAGCCCTGCAGAATGTAACGTATTATCCACGGAGACTGGCTGTTTCCAACCTAACTTAAGTAGATGTTCTTGGGGTCTTGATTTGTCATTGGCCTGACTACCAACACAGCAGCCAGCTGTCTTTCCTTGTTTTATTTAGTACCAGCTTTGTCCTACAGTGCAGAGTAGAGAGAGAGAATCTCTCCTCGTGAGGGCAGGAGCATGTGAGAAAAACAGAAATTAAATTTAAGAGGAGTAGAAGAGATAGGCATAGCTTTTCAGTAATAGGATTATCAATCACCCCCATAAAAAAGAGGGAAGAACATTGTAAAATCCTTCCTGGAACAGTTGTATTAGCATGTGTTGTAGAGAATACTAATGTTGCTCAGAGGCAGTTTTATGTAGTGCGTGGTAAAGAAGAAGTCTCTGCTTGTGCAATGACTTATCTGTGTTCTGTGTGACATTGTGCAACAATATTATTGCCATACACCCATGGCAGCTGCTTTGATATGTGATGTTAAGTTCCATGTGACTACTGTGCACATCTGTCGCTCAATGTGACATCCTGCATCATACAGTGCCCTGCATCACCTCATGCTGCTCTCCCTGTTGGGGTCCTCCTAACATCGTTCCTGCTTCCTTCTTATGGTCAGTGGTGCTCTCATCCTCTTGCTTACGATGTCATCTCCACACTGTGCGCCTGCAATTCTTTGTTCTCACTCTGGCCACATTGCATTTTATTTCTTCTGGGACTCTTTGCATTGCATGGCCTAAGAGCATTCTCTACCAAGGACTTTACTGACAGGTGCCTGCCACTGGCTCATCCCTGTAATCCTAGCTACTCAGGAAGGTGAGATATGATCCTGGTGATTGGAAGTCAACCTGGATGTGAAAGTCTCTGGGATTCTTGCCACCAATGAACCACCAAAAAGCTGGAAGTGAAGCTGTGGATAATACTATAGAAAACCAATATTGAATGCAAAAAACTCAGGAAAGCACCTAAAACCTGAGTTCAAATCCTAGGTGAATCACACAAAACATGCCTTTACTTAGGACCTAAAAGATCTTGATCCTGAAGGACTATGAGGCTTAAGAATCACCATGAACTTGAAGTACGGTTGAGCACCTTGATCTAGAGAACACCTTGGCTTCTGAAAGTGTGAGAGTGCTTTCCAGTAAGGAAGATAAAAGACAACAATGTCCTGCAAAAAGTTTAGTAAATATTACATGGAACAGAAATGCATGATACTCCTAAAATGAGATATAGAGCCACGTCTATACCTAAGAATAATAAAAAAAAAATACTGACGTGAACTGTCCTGGAGTGTGGCTATGGTTAAGAGCATTCAGAACAGAAGGAAAGCAGTCATTTCTAGAGAGTGAACAGGGTATCAATGTAAACACCAGGGGGCAGTGTATCCATCTTGGATCTTAATAGTATATTGCACATGTTATATATTTCAAGTTTTTGTTCTGAGAGCGTGCAGGGAATAATTTAAGTGTTTCTGAATCTGTCCAGGTTTGTTTTATGGCCTAAGATGTGGTCTATTTTGGAAAATGTTCCATGTGCTGCTAAGAAAAACATATATTGTGGTTTTGCTGGGTGGAATATTCTGCAGATGTCTGTTAGATCTAGTTGGTCTATATAGCTGTTCAGTTCTAAGATTTCTCTGTTGAGTTTTTGCCTTGTTGATCTGTCCATAGGTGAGAGTGGTGTGTTAAAGTCACCAATAACCAGTGTGTTTCGATCTATGTATGCTTTCAGTGAAAGTAAAGTTTGCTTGATGAAGTTCGGAGCTCCGGGATTGGGTGTGTAGATTTTTAGGATCGTTATGTCTTCCTGGAGGAAAGATCCCTTTATTAGTATGTAGTAACATTCTTTGTCTTTTCTTAATAATTTTGGTTTGAAGTCTATTTTATCTGATATGAGGATGGCAATTCCAGCCTGTTTAGGGGGGCCGTTAGCTTGATAGATTTTATTCCAACCTCTCACTTTCAAAAGATGTTTGTTTTTTGGGGTAAGATGTGTCTCTTGAAGACAGCACAACGATGGATCTTGCTTTTTGATCCAACTAGACAGAGTATGCCATTTAATTGGAGAGTTAATTCCATTGATACTGAGAGTTAGGATTGAGAGATATTGATTAGTTCCTACCATTTTTAAAAGCTTTTATTAGGGCCTATGTCTTGACAGTTCTTGTGATACTTAGATGGTATGATGTTTAGGTGCCATTTCTCCACCAACAAAAACCAAGTAACTCATGGAGACTGAACAACACGTTCTTGAATCACCAATGGGTCATCGAAGAGATCAGAATAGAAAACAAACAGTTTATGAAATTTAACAATAAGGAGCACACAAAATATCAATTCCTGGTGGGACACGGCAAAGGCAGTACTCAGAGGAAAATTTATACTGCTGAGTGCCTACAACAACAAGTTGGAAAAATCGCAAACCAACAAATTAATGTTGCACCATAAGCTCCTAGAAAAAGAGCAACAAACCAACCCTAATCCCAGTAGAAGAAATCAAATTATTAAAATCAAAGCAGAAGTAAATGATTTGGAATCCAAAAAAACTATAGAAAGGATCAACAAAACAAGGAGTTGGTTCTTTGACAGAATTAACAAAATTGACAAACCCTTAGCAAATCGTACCAAAAAAAGAAGAGAGCATACCGAAGTAAAAAAAAAATCACAGACAAAAATGGTAATATCACGACAGAAATTACCAAGATCCAGAATATCATGAGGGAATACTTCTCAAAACTTTACGCCAACAAATTTGAGAATCTAGAATGAATGGATGAATTCCTAGACAATATTAACATACCTATACTGAACCAAGAACTAACCCAACTAAACAGGCCTATTTCAAGCTCTGAAATAGAAATGGCAATTAGAGACCTTCCACTTAAGAAAAGCCCAGGGCCAGATGGATTCACAGCTGAATTCTATAAGGTCTTCAAAGCAGAGCTCGCACCAATACTCCTCAAGCTTTTCAACGAAATTGAAAATGAAGGTTCTTTACCAAACTCATTCTATGAAGCCAGTATAACCCTCATCCCCAAACCAGACAAAGATTCATCAAAGAAAGAGAACTATAGACCTATTTCTTTGATGAACATGATGCAAAACTTCCCAACAAAATACTGGCCAGCTGTCTACAACAACTTATTAAAAAAATTATACACTATGATCAAACAGGATTCATCACAGGGAGGCAAAGCTAGTTCAACATACGCAAATCAATTAATATAATTCAACACATCAACAGGAGCAAGGACTAAAATCACATCACTGTCTCCATAGATGCAGAAAGGCATTTGACAAGATCCAACACCCCTTTATGTTAAAAGCTCTGGAGAAACTAGGAATCCATGGAACATTCCTCAATATAATAAAGGCTGTGTATGACAAACCCACTGCTAGTATTACACTTAATGGTGAAAATCTAAAGCCATTCCCTCTAAAATCAGGAACAAGACAAGGATTCCCAATCTCTCCACTCCTCTTTAACATAGTATTAGAATTCCTATCCAGTGCAATAAGGCAAGAAGCAAGCATAAAGGGAATCCAAGTAGAAAAAGAGGAAGTAAAACTATCCCTCTTTGCAGATGACATGATTCTGTATTTAAAGAATCCTATAGACTCTACTCCCAAGCTCCTTGAGATGATTCAAAACTTTGAAGGGTAGCAGACTATAAAATTAACCCTCAAAAATCTAGTCCAACAGTGAGAGGAATGAGGCAATAATCAGGAAGCAACTCCTTTTGCAATAGCCTCAAAGAAAATAAAGTACCTAGGAATTAGCTGAACTAAGAATATAAAGGACCTTTTTGATGAAAACTTTAAAACCCTAAAAAAGGAAATTAAAGCAGAACTAAGGAAATGGAAAAACTTCCCATGCTCCTGGATTGGAAGAATCAACATTGTGAAAATGACAATCTTACCAACGGCTATCTACAAATTCAACGCAATATCCATCAATATCCTAATGGCATTCTTTAAAGAAATAGAAGAGGCAATCCAAAATTTCATATGGAATAATAAAAGACCCCGTATAGCAAAAACACTTCTTAGCAGAAAGAACAGCGCTGGAGGAATTTCAATTCCAAATTTTAGACTCTATTACAGAGCTATAATTATCAAACAGCCTGGTACTGGCACAAGAATAGGCCTGAAGACCAACGGAATAGAACTGAGGACCCAGATATTAAACCACAGACCTATAGCCATCTAATCTTTGACAAGGGAGCCAAAAAATAGAATGGAAGAAAGACAGCCTCTTCAACAAGTTGTGCTGGCAGAACAGGTTAAGCACCTGCAAAAAACTAAAGTTGGATCCTTCTTTGTCACCCTGCACTAGAATTAACTCCAAATGAATCAAAGACCTGGAGGTAAAAGCTGACACACTGAAATCTTTACAAGAAAGAATAGCAGATACACTAGGCCTTCTTGGCACATGTCGAAATTTCCTTAATAAGGACCAAGAATTACAGCAAATAAGAGAAAGCCTGGATAAGTGGGACTGCATTAAACTGCAGAGCTTTTGTATGGCAAAGGACATAGCTAGTAAATTAATTAGGAATCCTACAGAGTGGGAGAAGATGTTCACCAACCAAACAACAGACAAAGGCCTCATATCTAAAATATATCAACAACTCAAAAAATTGAATCACTCAAAAACTAATGCCCAAATTAACAACCATCCCATTAAAAAATGGGCCAAAGACTTAAAGAGCGTCTTCTCTGAAGAAGAAAAAAATGGCCTATAGACACATGAAGAAATGCTCAACATCTCTGGTCATAAAAGAAATATAAATCAAAACAACTCTAAGATTCCACCTCACTCCAATTAGAATGGCCAGGATCAGGAAAACGAATAACAACAGATGCTGAAGGGGATGTGGCCAGGAGGGATCACTACTACACTGTTGGAGGGAGTGCAAACTCCTTAAACACTTTGGAAAACAGTATGGCATTTCCTCAAAAGACTAAACATAGAGCTCCCCTATGACCCAGCAATTCCACTACTTGGCATTTACCCAACCATCCAGATACTAGGGCATACTAAATCCACTACCACAACAATGTTCATTGCAGCATTTTTTTCACCATAGCAAAGATATGGAACCAACCTAGATGTCCCTCAGTTGATGAGTGGATCAACAAATTGTGGTATTTGTACACAATGGAATTCTATGCTGGTGTCAGAAAGAATGACATTGCCCCATTTGTTAGGAAATGGAAAGTCTTAGAAAAAATCATATTAAGTGAAGTAAGCCAGAGTCAAAGGAACTTTGACTCAATGGTTTCCCTCATTTGTCATAATCAGTAGAAACCTTGGGCTCTACTAGCAGAGATCTGCAAAAGAGCAAAACCTTGATACCTAAGGCCATATAGTATGAAGCTAGTTGAAAGGACCTCCAGGTTATTGGAACAAAAGCCATATAATGACTGATTGTTGTCCTTAATGTACTATGTTATCTCTCATCTCTTTTGCTGTCCCTTGGTTATCTCATATTATTACAATATCTCACTTTGTTATCTGATATATCGGATTTATTTGTATTTGGATATTTGAAATTGGATAGGGAACAGGGGAAACCAAGATGGGGGTTTGGGGGGGAGGGAAATGGGGACCAAGACATGTGAAAGAGTATCAATGTATGTGAAATAATGCACCTTCTACCTGGCAAATATCATGCATCCCTTTTATTAATTACAATAAAAAATATAAAAAAAAGAGTTTTGTCTCAAATGGAAAATTTTGAGGTCTGTATATTAATGATCACTATTAACCACATAGCACAGTTCAGGGAAACAACCTTAATATTCTAAATTCCTGTGTCACAGAATCCACAGACAACAAAATCCGTGGTATCCACCAAAACCACAGATATGTAATTGTAAAATTTATCTCCCCTGGAAATATTTATCTCTCCATGATTGGATTACATTAAGAAAAAGGGGAAAAATACTAGCAAGTCTTAGATAAAGTGGAAAGTTGAAACATTTACATTTCTGATAGAACAACACATTCTGTTCTCTTCTTCCCTGTGAGAAATGCATTATTTACAAGCAAATTGAACATCTGTGTCTTGAGTTCTGTGCCCTGTTACTAAGATCTCCCCATTGCATCTGTGTCCAGCCCAACCCACTGATTTGCATGTGCCCAGAGCTCAGCCCACTGCCCTGAGCACTTCTTCAGAATCTGCCCACACCCAGGGCAGCCGTCAGTCCAGTCAGCACACAGCATGGACATGAGGACCCTTGCTCAGCTCCTGGGGCTCCTGCAGCTCTGCCTCCCAGGTAAGGTTGAACCTTGCTGGGGAATACTCATCCTATGCTAACAGAGCAGCTTGGCTCTTCAGGGAAGTACTGGGATAGCGTGATTCGTTAAATGGATAATGATTTTCATGTTTGCATTGACAGGTACAAGGTGTGACATCCAGTTGACCCAGCCCTCACACTTGTCTGCCTCTCTTGGAGACAGAGTCACCATCACTTGCAGAGCCAGAGTATTAGCAAAGGTTTACTCTGATATCAGGAAAGAGAAGGGAAAGCTCCAAAGCCTCTGATCTATCTTGCAAGTATTTTGGCATCTGGGGTCCCGTCCAAGTTCAGTGGCAGTCAATCTGGGACAGAGTTCACTCTTGTCATCAGCAGCCTGCAGTCAGAAGACGTCGCCACATATTACTGTCAACAAGCTCATAGTTACCCTACACAATGATACAACTCACAGCATCAAACTTCCAGAGAAGCAGAAGTGAGTGTCTAGGCTGCTCCAGCTGTTCCTCCTGCGGCCTCCACCTGCTGACACAGCTTCTCACATGCATGCAGGCTCTGAAGGTCACTGGAAAGTATTGGAGGAAGGACATGGAGACATCATCACACCATAACTCTCTGTGCCTCTGCTCATCCCAAGCAGCACACACCTGACAATGCCTCTTCTTACTTACAAAGAACACATATCTCTACTCATGAGTACTCTAGGTTATGCTAAAAATTTGCCATCACTTAATAAAGAAGAAACCATTCTAGGTATGTTGATGTAGGCTTCTAAAAGCAAGGCAATACAGCTTGTAAAATGGATTTTTTAAAAAAGTCGTAACAAAAATTGTCATTAAAATTTTCGGGAACAATTTGTGACTGACGCAGTATAATGCATTTGAAGTACAATATGATGTTTTGGTATGTTCACAGGCTTGTGAAAAGATTTTGTAAAACAAATTTGTAAAGAAAAAAATTAACATTAATTTTTGGAAAACAATTCTTGATTGACAGAGTATAATGCATCTGAAATGCAAGACGATGTTTTGGTATGTGCACATAGTTCCAATAATCTAAACAATGTAGTTAACAAGTTAATTCATCAGATTAAACATTTATAAATTTCTTGTTGGTAAGCCATTTAATTCTTCAGCACAGGAAATATTTTAGTAACCCTTTTTATACCTGTATATTAACAACATGTATTAATTGTCTGAAAATTAATTTCATCTTGATGCTGAATATTAAATTGATTATTTTTCAAAGTCATCATCTCAACCCTTGAAAGCAGAATAGAATAATGATTTGATAATATCCTGAGGAAATACAAAGACAAGGTAATAAAACTTTACTGCTTCTGTTTTGAAAATTGCTGACATATTTTTTTTTTACTTGTTTGATCGCCTGACGTTACTTAGAGCTCCACTGGTCAAAACATCCTGCCTTCTGGCCCAGTTCAAATAAAATCCCACACAGACAAATGAAAATATCTGAACAAACAGTATAAACTTAAGATTCTTATGGAACTATGATAAGAACAATTTACAAGGTGAGTCAAATTACATCAGTATTTACCAGAACAATCAGAAAACTGTCGTCCATGTACTATACAGACATACAGAATCATAAATTCACATTTAATAATTAAAATATATTTTTGACAGTCCTGAGGCTTGAATTCAGAGCCTGGCCACTGTCCTTGAGCTTTTTTTTTAATTTTCTCAAGGCTAGCACTCTACCATTTGAGCACCACTTCTGGCCGTCTCTGCTTATGTGATACTGAGGGAGCAAAGCCAGGGCTTTGTGCTTACTGGGCAAGCACTCATTCCCACTAAGCCACATTCCCAGCCCTAACATCATTTGCATACATGGAAATATATATGAAAGAAAAGAGTAGGATAGAGAGAGATGGGGTAGGAAGAAAAATAGGGTGACATTAATCAAGATGAACAGCCCTTACAAACATACTTATATTTAATGTAAAACAACTTACAGATTTTAAAAACGATCACTTAAAAGAAATTTGCATGCAGTTCTAGTTTGTATGCACTCCTTTCTTTGTCCATCTGTTTTCTCTGAAGTCATGGAGAGAGAGAGGACTGAAGCTCTGAAAGCCTCTAATTAGAAGATCTCATCTCATTTGCAATATCCACAAGAAAGCAGAGAGGAGAGGGGTGCTGGTCAATGCACTTCCTGAAGAGATTGATGAGAGGAGTTCATAGCTGATGATCCAGTGAGGCCATGGCCCAAAGCTCAGAACACATCCAGGAAAGCATTTCTAAAGACCATGGTCACCCATCTCTTCTTATGCTCAACTTGTCACCCTAGCGAGTAAGTATAAGCCAATGGAAAATGAGATATTTGCATGAAGGCTGGAAGTGACACTTCTTCAAACAGCAGTAAGTCTTGACACAAAGGAAGTAAACACAATTTAAACATGGGTGAAATATCCTCTTTCCTATTCAGAATTTCTCCATAAACGACTGTCAGCATCATCATCAACATACCTGAGAGCATGTTACAGACACAACATTACAAAACCACATCAGATCTCTTACTGTGAATTTACCCTTTAGCACGTTATAACATGATCCATGTAAGCTCTAGGAAACGGTGTTAGGAGAAGAATATCACATATCACATATAGAGAGATACTTTTTACTCCTCAGCCCATTTAGAAGACTTTCTAAGAGCCAACACACACACACACACACACACACACACACACACACACACACACACACACACCTCTGTCAGTCCTTTGCTCTAACAAAGTAACTGACCTAAGTTCTGAATGAAGAAGAGCATTGTTTAATGCACAGTTTTAAGTGAAGTAAGTCCTGGATGCAGTATCCTGATCTGTCTGTATTTATTCACATAAAATTTTACCTAAAAACAAAACCAGTAGAATGCTTTCTCCAACAAGGCACTAAAGATAGAAAATATGCAATGGAAAAATATAAATTTATGATTATTACTATATAGAATAGAATAGTACAGAAAAGAATCACAGCCATTCTAGTCATCTAAACAGACTACTTAGACTTCCTTCAGCGCAAACCGCATCTTCAAAAATGAGTTTTCACATACTTAGGAATCCCCCTTGTCACTGAACCACAGGACATCTAGTTTCTCCAAAAATTTGCATGCAGATTCTTCAGTAATATTGTCTCTATCCCTCATGAATTTAGCCATAGGATCAACAGCTCTTCTGAATGATGGGAAACTCCTGATGTCACTGTCACTCACATCATCATATCATATCAAATACTTCCTCATTTATAAATTTGTTCATTCACTCTTGAGAGTCTGATAAGGCTGATATATTGAGCCACCTTTGCAATCCAGGCAAGTGCGACTTCCTGGGTGCTGACAACTGCACAGGCAAACCCCACACACATATGGGTATCTCCGTGTGTCACTCCATCTCAGCACCTTCAGTGGAGTCCACAGTGCTACTTCTCCCTTGCATGGACAATCAGCTCTCCTTACTCTTGCTTCTAAGCTCCATGTAGCCTCCTCCCAATATGGATAACATTTCCATGTGTGACTGGCTCCAAGCACCTGTTCATAGATTCCAACATAACCTTCCCTTTTAGGGTTCTATTCACTCTGCTTGGGCCCAATATCTTTAATCCAGGAGGTAAGGATGGTATGCTCTTAGAAACTAGAAGAGGCTCCAGATAACCTGAGTTGACACTAGTTTCCAAGGAGAATCTCTGCTTCTGAACAAAGTGACTTGGGTGAGGATGTTTCAAACATAGACAGTACAATATGGGGGCCAGAGTAGTGGACATTAGACATTATACACCATCTAAGTCAGGAGAAAAGATTGTTCAGGTGGGAAGCAGGAAAAATCTCTTGCTTTTATGGATCTTCTGGGGCAAGGAATTCAGAGATGTAGGAAAAAATTAAGGCTACACTGTACAATATACAAGTTTAACATTTTCTCATCGATGTAATGGCTCCATTTTCTCTTCCTTTTCTTTCTTTCTTTCTTTCTTTCTTTCTTTCTTTCTTTCTTTCTTTCTTTCTTTCATTTTTTTTTGTTGATCATGGAGCTTGGACTCTGGGCCTGGGTGCTGTTCCTGAGCTCTTTAGCTCAATGCTACCGTCCTACCTTGTGAGCCTCAGCACTACTTCTTGTTTTCTAATGGTTAATGGGAGATAAGACTCTCATAGTCTTTACTGCTCCAGCTGGCTCTGAAACGCAATCCTCAGATCTTAGCCTCCTGAGTAGCTAGGATTACAGGCAAGAGCCACCATGCCCCGCTATAAGTTTTACTTTCTTATATTATCTTCAAGAATTGCATTATAGAATTCTGTGCTGCTGTCAGAAAGAACATCAGCCCATTTGTTAGGAAATGGAAAGACTTAGAAAAAATCATATTAAGTGAAGTAAGCCAGACTCAAAAGAACTTAGGCTCAATGGTTTCCCTCATTTGTCATAATCAGTAGAAACCTTGGGCTCTACTAGCAGAGCCCACTGGATAATGAAGACAGGTGCCCATTTTGGGGTGACCAAGAGTTGTCTGTAGATTTCTGGAACTAACACTTTAATGGACAGGATTGCCTCAAGGAAATAAAAAGAATAGAGGCTTTGCTCATTCATGGGCTCCTCGGTGTGCTCCACCCACAAGAAAGCAAGGTGCTGATTGTCTTCTGTGGCTGCAGCTTATTCTTTTGTCTGACCTAGGCCTCCTGAGACCCCAAATGTGTGCAGTTTCTGAGATGAGGCAGCTGGACAGCTGTGCCCCACCCTGCCCACCCCCTGCTCATTTGCATGTGCCCAGAGCTCAGCCCACTGCCCTGAGACTTCTTCAGAGTCTGCCCACGACCAGGGAGCAGTCAGTCCAGTCAGCACACATTATGGACATGAGGACCCCTGCTCAGCTCCTGGGGCTCCTGCTGCTCTGCCTCCCAGGTAAGGAAGGACTCTGCTGGGCATTAAACTTAGCACTTTGTTTTGGAGAAGTTATTACACAATGAATAATTATTATTTCTATATTTCCAATGTCAGGTACCAGATGTGACATCCAGATGACCCAGTCTCCCTCCTCCCTGTCTGCGTCTGTAGGAGGCACAGTCTCCCTCACATGCAGGGCCAGTCAGGGTATTAACAATTGGTTACACTGGTATCAGCAGAAACCAGGGAAAGCGCCAAAGATCCTAATATATAAAACATCCAATTTGCAACCTGGATTTTCATCCAGGTTCAGTGGCAGTGGATCTGGGTCAGATTACTCTCTCACCATCAGCAGCCTGCAGCCTGAAGATGTGGCCACTTATTACTGTCAGCAGGCTAGTAGTAGACCTCCCACAGTGATACAAGTCATAACATAAACCTCCCAGGGAAGCAGCAGTGAAGGGCTGGGCTGCCCCAGCTGCTCCTCCTGAGGCCTCCACCTGCTGAGACAGTTTCTCAGATGTAGACAGACATTGAAAGTCACTTGAAGATTTTGGTAGAAAAGATAAGTGACAATGCTCTCCAGTTTTCTTCTCTGTTTTGCTCTCAGACTCAGCAGCATGGTCCTGACAATGCCTCTCCTGACATACAAAGAACACACATCTGTACTTATGAGGACACTGGGACGTGGTATCCAGTTGTATTCGCCGGCAAGTGGGAAGCTATTACAGGTATTCCAAAAATTTTCAAGTTAAAGGGTACAGAGTTTTTTTTTTGTGGGGGGGCAGTCCTAGGGCTTGCCCTCAGGGCCTGAGCACTGTCTTTGGGCTTTTTCCTCAAGGGTAGCCCTCTGCCACTTGAGCCATAGCACCATTTCTGGCTTTTTCTATGTATGTGGTACTGATGAATCGAACCCAGGTCATCGTGCATGCTAGGCAAGCATTCTACCACTAGGCCAAACTCCCAGCCTGGTACAGAGTTTGTGAAGCTCCTGATGTTAAGGCCCAGTGATAGGTATATGGAGTAACATAGCAAACCTGAGATTTCTACCAACTTTTCACACTTATGATTAGTTGATTTGTGGCAAGTGTGCCAAGGCTATGTTATGGAGAAAGGATTACCTATTAAACAATGAGCAGTGACAACCCACCCTATCCATCTAAGTGCCAATGCCTCTTTCATATATACTAAAAAAGAAAATGTAGATCAAAGAGAATCATTTGAAACATTCAAACGAAACCCAAGTGATTCATATCTCCCTCAGCATGCGTGCGCTTACACAAACACACACAGACACACACAGACACACACAGACACAGACACACACACACACACACACACACACACACACACACACACACAAAGATGATACATACTCCTTAGTTCTCCTGGAAATAAAGTTTCCTTCTCACCTTCTGCAGCTGCTGATGCTCTGGATCCTGGCTTCAGCACAGACCAAAAAAGAGGTGAAGAGGGAAGATGAGTTCTGGGCCTACTTATTTCAATGTGTGTAGTGCATGTGATATATCTGTGAGATTGAAGAAGGTTCCAGAAGGAGCAAGGACTTCAGCTTTGGAGCCGGCTGACATAGACAGAGAACGAGGGGAGAGGACAACTTGCTGGACACTGGATGGCCAGTACATGGATGTCTGTCCATCACTACGTAGGAAACTTCGATAGACCTGGAGGAGCTGGAAGTGGATTCTCCATAGATGACAGGCAGGGAAAGTAGACTCTGTATCATCCCAACATCCCCACTGGACCATGAAATAACGGGAGAGGAGTGAAAGAGCATGGACAAACTCTAGTTATTTTCAGAATAATTTATAATATGTATTTATTTCAGTATGAAATTTTTATTTTATTTTTCATAGTCTGGTTAATGGATAGAGGGGTTACAGTGTCATTTGCCAGATAGTAGGTGTGTTCATTCTTATGCATTGATTCCCCATCTCATTTTTTGTCCCTATTTCCCTCCCCTCAACCCCTTCCAATCATCTTGTTTCCTCCCTTCCCTTTCCTATTTCAAATAAACAAATAAACATACATATACTATACCAGGCAAAAAAGTGAGGTACAGTAACAATATGAGTGAATTTTTTAAACAGAAATTGCTAAAGATAAAAACTGGCTTTATATATAATGCATCTTTGTCCCAAATTTTGTATAACACTATAAATGTATTTTAAATGAATCATAACTTGTGGAAATACTTAGGAAATTGACAGAATATAAGCAGACATACTTAAATAAATTATAACATGGGCAAGGATGAAGACTATATATATATATTTTCTATATTTGATCATCCTTTCACTGAGGTTTTCTTGCTAGCTGGGCCCTGTTTGACATTTCCCCCCTCTGAAATGTTAACTTTGGTACAATTAATTGTTTCCATTCCTGGGACTTGAACTCTGGGCCTGGTTGCTGTCCCTGAGATTTTATGCTCAAGGCTAGCGCTCTGCCACTTGAGCCACACGTCTACTCTGGGTATTTGTGGGTTAACTGGAGATAAGAGTCTTATAGAATTTCCTGCATTGAACTGAACTGCGATTCTAAGATCTTAGTCTTATGAGTAGCTAGGATGATAGGCCTGGGCCACAAGGACTTTAATACAAATTTTATGACATGTTTTATTTGTTAATAGCTTTATAGCTAGAGTAAGGTTATTACTTACTTAATATATGAAGTTTAAATATCAAAAATATTCCACCCCCATGTATCTTGAAACCTTATGACAAAGCCAGAAACAATGATATTGTTTGTGTTTAGGTAGAGACTTGGGGGATAATTAAAGTGTAGTGAACACTTTGCGATATTTGTATATGAATGATATCTTCTGGTTTATATGTTTTAATTGTATACTTTTGGTGGAATCTGTTACCCTGGGTGGACGATTATATCATGCTGTTCTAATTACTGTCAGCATTGTTCTGCTGCTGCTGCTACTTTACCAGGGCTTCTGTGTGGTCTCACATTCGGAAAGGCCTGCCAGCTTCTTCCTTGAGAGAGGAGATAGGCCTTAAACCCGCAGAATTGAATGCATGTGCTCCTGCTGTTCATGGAGCACGGGAGAGAGACTTTTTGTCGATAGGGATAAAATTGTGAATGGGGTCCAGTGGAAGAGGAAGATGGTCAGAAATGAGATGCATGCAGCATCTCTAGATTGAGGACATCTTACTACAAACTCAGCAGTAGGCTTTCCCTCAGTTCTCACCAAAGGAAAACTGCCATTTTAGTCACATAGACAGTTCATTTGATTGTGGAGGAAACAGGCCACTGTGTGGCGTGATCTCACATAAATCAGCGAATAGAACCCAAGGTCCTATCATGTTCCCCACCTCACGGTCACTCACCTCAGAGTGATGGCACACAGATATACCTAGAAGTATTCATCCAAGCTATAACAGCTTGCCACGATGTGGTCCCCAAACCACAGCATCTCTCAACACAGAGAATCTACAGTGCAACTTGGCTGCATCATTGTTCCTCTTTGTGAAAGATCCAAGAAGAGACACACAATGATTGCATAGTTTCACAAAAAAGCAATATTCTGAAATTCAAATATCTTAAGGTATGCTTCATGAGTACATTATTTAAAAACGTAATCTTCATAGAAATTTTGTTTTTGTCACTGGTGGGACTTGAACCCTGGGCCTGGTCACTGCCCCTCAGCTCTTCAGCTCAAGGCTACCACCCCTTCCCTTGAGCCACAACCCCACTTCCAGTGAAGATAAGAGGCTCATGGTCTTTAGTGCCTGGGCTGGATTTGAATAGTGATCCTCATATCTCAGCCTCCTGAGTAGCTAGGATTACAGGCATGAGCCACTGCGCCCAGCAGAAGAAACTTCTTGGGTATCTCAGAATAATACCACAAACCCAAGGGCTTTTGCTACAGAAATGCATGATTTCCAGGTTCTACATGCTGGAGATATGATTCCCTCTAACCCAGCATTAGGTTTATTAGAAGATTTTAATGGAGCTTAAGAGAAGACTTAATCTTAAGCGTTTGTTATAATGGGATATGAAAATAGCTCTTGCTGGATTGTACTATGATGTGGAATCCTGGCTCTGGCTGCCACGTGGGGCCCAGACAAAGCAAGGAAGATTTAATACAGTGTTAAAAATATTTCCAGGACAAAACTCTCTATAAAGATTAAAAATAAGTATGGAAATATCACTTAGAAATAGCCTGAGTTAACATAACTGAATAAAGTGATTTCTTGCTCATTCAACTGGGGGAGGAAAGGAGCCATGGTGGGAGGAGTGGGTGGGCATGAGGGGAGTAGGAGAAAGGGAGGGGGGCATAAAATTGGTCAAACAGAAATGTACTCATTACTTTCTTATTAAGGTAAATAAATGAGTAAATAAATGAAAAAAAGGGAGAAGAGTTTTGTTAAACTCACAAGTTTAGATGCAGAAAGACCTAGATGTGGAATCCTCAGCTGCCCGTACTCAGGTGAGACATTTCCTGTCTGTGTCACATTATGGTGTGTTAACAAATGACAACCAGCTGCATGTTGAGATGGCCAAGAATATGTTGTTTTTACTTTATAACAAGTATCTGCGAGGAGAACTGAACTCATTTTACTTCTCACTGGACCCACCACAATTAGGACTTCAAATGATCTAATCACTTCTTACAAGTCACCTTTTTGCATGGCCAAGCGGGGTCCACTGTGGCATCAGCACCAGTCTCTTCCTTGTGTCCCTTCCTCACGTGGGATGTTGTACCTCACAACAATCCCAGGATCTCTGGATATAAGAGACAGACCTCTTTAAGACAAATCAGCAAAGATGTGTTAAATTAGATTGGGACTGATTCATTTAAAGGCTTTGTTAATTTAAGATAAGCACACACACACACAATTAGTTAAACTAGAGGGCTCAATTCAACATGTCAGTGTGTGAATACAATACACTTTAATGAATTTCACATTTCTGTTATTCTCCAAGAATGATTATCTTAATTTGCTGTACAAATATAGTATGGAAGAAGGATAAGATAAATAGCGGCTATAAAAATCCTTACATTCTACCATTTTCTTTTTCCATTATAAAGAAAGTAGATCACTGCCTATGAATGAAAATTGTGTCCTCCCTGTCAATTCTTTTTTTTTTGCAGATTTTGAATTCTTTATTCTTCTGTATTAAAGAATTTGTGAACATTGATTTTTACATCATATTTCAAATGACGTGTTTAACAAACAAGTATTCAAGAAGGGAATCTCTATATACAATCACTGGTACTTATATTTTAGAACATAATTAAAATTAGGCTGAGGGTTTGTATGTCATATATACATATTAATCTATGTAATAAAACATTGTGTCTATAGAGTCATAAATTTTTATGTCTATGTAGTTGTGTTTATATTTCCATTTTCATGTCCATACCATTTGGTATGCAAATACTGAGCGATCGTTCTTGTACTGTTTGGATCTAAAAGCCACATGTTAAGGATACCATGTGTCTTTTGTTCCTTCGTTCTTGACTTGTCTCACTCAACATGATTCGCTCTAGATTCATCCACTTCCCTGTAAATGCCCTTATTTTATCTTGTCTGTTGGCTATGTAGAATTCCATTGAATATAAATCAGTCAGTTCTTAACTCTAAGCCTTGGAAAGAGAGTTTCTGACACTTGTAGCTAACATCCCTGAACAGATAATTTGCTGGCTATAGGTTCCAGTTACCTCTTCATGTAGCTCAACAGTGTGTTCTTATTGGTCAACTCCCCCAAGGATCAGGGCTGCTGATGGTGGGCAGTTTGTCTTTCTCTAGACACACTCAAGGAAGTACAGATGATCCAGGCACAATGTCCATTCTTTGTTAAGAGACTGTCCTGGACATAAACACACATATCATTGTGTCTGTGTTGCTGTTTAAGGTGGTGGGGCCATGTATACCCTAATGTTCCCACATATCCACATAAGCACAGTGGGATCCTTCTTTCCAGGGCTGCAGGCATCCTGGATTTTATTGGTTATCACCAAGCACAGAACACTTCTGATGTCACCTTCCTCAGAAGAGCAGGCCTCACCCTCCCTTGGCTCTTCTCACTCTGTTGCCCCCACCTGGATATTTGCATACTGCTCCCTAGGGAGGACCTTCCTCTCTAAGTCTCAGCTCTGAACTTGCCTTGACCAGTGAAGACTCCTCATTTCACTCCTAGAAATGAAGACCTTCTCTCAGCTCCTGTGGTTGTTAATGCTCTGGGTCCCTGGTGAGGACAAAGTGAGATGAGGAGTGAGAATGGGTGGAAGGGTGAGCTGTTAGGGCCCAGTTGTGCCCTATGCATGTATTAGATGTTCAGGTGTTGTTATATATGAGATGGCAAATGAGATTTCAGTCTTTAAAAGGGAGGAACATTCCAGAAGGATCTAGAACCTGTGCTGGGAGTATTGCATGTGAGTCTTAGAGATTCATTTAGATTACAGGTAATAAATGCATGGCTGTCTATGTTTGTATATAACCTTGTACTTCTGATTTATTTCAATTTCAGGATCCGGTAGAGATGTTGTGATGACCCAGTCTCCACTTTCCCTGCCTGTCACCCTGGGAGAGCCAACCTCCATCTCCTGCCTCTTGTCTGGTGATGGAAACACCTATTTGGAGTGGTACCTGCATAAACCGGACCAGTCTCCACAACCTTTGATCTATAAGGTTTCCAACCGATTTACTGGGGTCCCATACAGATTCAGTGGCAGTGGATCAGGCACAGATTTTACACTGAAAATTAGTAGGATGGAAGCTGAGGATGTTGGAGTTTATTACTGCTTTCAGTATGCACATGCTCCTGCACCACAGTGATACAGCCCTGAACTAAAACTCCCTCTGCTTGGGGAGGCTTCACTCATGGGATGCTGTTCTGGGGACCAGCAGGGCAGATTGTCTTTGTCTCCCAAGGAGAAAGATATTGAGGTCATTCTAAGAGTGACTCACAGTGGAGAGGAAGAGTATGTGACATTAGCAGTACATAACAATCTATAAAGATCAGGGGAATAATCATGGGGTACAAGGACCAGGAAACTTCACATAAATCATGAGATGTTTATTGAAAAATATTCTTGTCTCCTAAGTGGTATTAGAGCCAATCAGTAATATAAGAACCAAATGTCTTTTGTGATTTTCATCACTTTATAATGTATTTTTTAAGTGGAGCAATCCTTTATTCTATACAGTATCAGGAAGAAATTTCCAGCAAGCAGTCTTCCCAGGAATACAGAGAACCTGATCAGGGCCTCTCCTCCCTTGGCCCTTGTGGTGAGGTGGAGGAGTGTACTTCCCTTCCTCAGTGAGCTTAGCCCACTGCTTCCTGATGAGTTTTAATTGCTTTATTGTTTTCAGTTGGTAAAAACATTCATGTAAATCATGAGGTTCTATCTTGTACTCTTTCTGTGCCTTCTTTTTCGAAAGTGTGGTATTGGGAAGCATTCTTGAAGGCTGTTCAGCACTCTGGATTGACAAGTTATGGTCTAGGCTAATACTCACCCTATTCTGCACATCAAACAAATGCATGTTGTCCACTGCAGTGCCCTTGTCTGGGATGTACATGGAGAATCATTTGGTAGGTGACACAGCTGCCTGCTGCCAATAATGAATCTTACAACATATCCATCAAGCACATGGTCCTAGCCCCCACCTGTTTCATATTCTATGCTTTCTGTTCAGAAGCTGGAAGCCCAGTTGTGCCTTCTTTAGCTTCTCCTCAGTTTGTTCCCCAAACCCTGCCTAACCATCAATCTCTGGATCCAGACTCCAGAGCGCTAACCATTACACAATGGAACTCTGCTTTAATCATTAGTCTCTTAGCAAAGTTTTGCCATGACCTCTTGGCTGGATAAACCTTGCTCAGGTACCGTACTGGCTCTTGTGTACTGGTCACTGGCCTTCTGTGTCCTGGGACTCTGGCTCTACTTAAGGCAGCAGAGTGTAGTGAAGGGCTATCAGAGTGTCCATGGGTCCCAGAAATTTGAGATTCAACCCTCGTGAATGCGCACAATATTCACAGCTCTACCTTGCCAGCCTGTGTGACTTTTTTTTTCAAACACCATGGCATGGGGGAATCAATAATATTTAAGAGTGTTTTGCATCTACTTCTAGATTCTACTGACAGTATTACGGGTTCCAGGTTCTGTTGTTTCTCTTAGAGTTTCCAACACAGTAGGTCTCCATCACGTGATGGGGAGAAACTGAATCCTGGTGAGATACTAAAGATTTGCTCTACCTGGACACAATACTTCTCCCAGCTGGACAGAACTTTGATTTCCAAGTCACAGCATGGTTGTGCAACACTGTGCTGTCTCACTCAGTGAAGATCTCCAGAACCAGAAGCGAATTAAAACTAAATGACTAGTCCTTCAGGGACTATATATACTTCCGAGCACTGATGAGGGAAGCTCTGAGTGAATTTGGTTTCCTCCTCATTTAAGTTGAGATAAGTTTCTTTCCCGTGTAAAGGGAAGGGCTGCAGTACCTTCTGTGAGAAAACAGTGCTCTTAATGTTCCACAAAGTGAGAGTTCAAGTATGGGTGACAGAAGAAAAGTGTGGACAGGGAGAATCAGCCCCTGTAGCCAGGAAGGAGACAAATTCTTGAATGACAAATATGAGAATGTGGTCAACACAGGCTGTGCTGCAGGCCATGGGGCCAGGTCTCTGATACCTATATGCAGGGCTGTGACCCCTCCCACCCCTAAGCCATAGTGCAGGACACATCCTGAAAGTGGATTCACAGGAAGCAGGGACTCTTCACAGGCTCTATCAACAGTGGCATTGTTGAGACTAATTCTAGCAGCGTTGTCAAAATATCACTGAGACTCCACTTTATTTTAGTTAGAATGGTCAATATCAGGAAAACCAATAAAAAGAAATGCTGACATGGATATAGCCAACAGGGAACTCTATTACATTCTACCTGGGAATGCATGCTTTTCCAACCATTCTGGAAAGCAGAATGAGGTTCCTCAAAAATCTAAACACAGAGCTAGCCATTGACTCAGTAATTCCACTTCTGGGCATTTATCCAGTAGAGTACAAACAAAGCTACATTAAAACTTTCAACACAACCATTTTCATTGTGTCATTATTTACCACAGTCAAGCTATGGAATCTGCCTAGATGTCCCTGAATGGATCAAGGAAATGACACACACACACACACACACACACACACACACACACACACACCACACACACAAACACACAAACACAGACTGGAGTTCTACTTATCCAAAAGAAAGAATGATTTTGTACTATTTGTAAGGACATGGAAAGATCTGGAAAAATTGCATTAAGCGAAATAAGCCAGACCCAGGGAAACATAGGTTTTCATGGTTTCCTTCCTTAGTGGTAGGTAGAATGTACCTATAAATGTGCAAGTCAAGAAACTTTTTACAAAGGAATTAACTAAAGTGTAGTAGACTCCATGAACGGTGCAAATAGTATAATTCTTAAAAAATCAAAGAACACCAAAATAAGTACCAGAAATGAGTACTTACAAGATAGAAGGATAGTGCCAAAAGAAGATGGTAGAAGAATGCAAGGAGAGGGGTAAGAATGCAGGTGCTGATAGGCCGCATTAGGATTATCAGTGAGTCAGGGCAATTCTAAGTCCTTTTGTTTAGTTTGTTAAAGACATGTGCCAAATTAGTGCTTTGTGGATCCTTTCTGTAAATATCTGGGATTAACACTCCAGTGGACAAGTCTCGTTTCAGATAATGAAATAAAATGAGGAAGCTTTGATCCCCAAAGGGATCATTGACCTGATCAACCCACAGGAAGGAAATTTGGTGATTCTCTTCTGTGTCCTCAACATATCCTGTTGATGATCTAGGTCCCCTGAGACTCAGAATGGGTTCAGTCACTGAGATGAGGGAGCTGGACCTCTGTGCTTATCTTGCCCAGAGTCTGCTGATTTGCATCGCCAACCGCACAGCCCACTGCCCTCAGCACTTCTTCATAGGCTGCTGCTCCCCCTATGCTGCAGTCAGTTCAGTCAGCACCCAGTATGGACAGGAGGACCCCTGCTCAGCTCCTAGGGCTCCTGCTGCTCTGCCTCTCAGGTAAGGAAAAGGGCAACACTGTGAATTAACCCAGCTATATATGATCCATGATGCTTTATTTCTTAGGGAAACCTTCTTAAAACTTGATTAATAATGTGGATATTTGTATTCAATTTTCTACACAGGAGTCAGATGTGACATCCAGATGACTCAGTCACCATCGTCACTGTTCTTGTCTCTAGGAGGCACAGCCACCATCACTTGCAGGGCCAGTGTAAATATTTATAACGGTTTAGCGTGGTATCAGCAGACACCAGAGAAAGCCCCTAAACTCCTGATCTATAATGCGGATAGTTTGGCAGATGGGGTCCCATCCAGGTTCAGTGGTAGTGGATTTGGCACAGAATTCACTCTCACCATCAGCAGCCTGCAGCCTGAAGATGTGGCCACTTATTACTGTCAACAAGGCTATGATTATCCTCCCACAGCGACACAAGTCATAACATAAACCTCCCAGGGAAGCAGAAGTGAGAGTCTGGGCTGCACAGCTGCTCCTCCTGCTGCCTCCAACTGCTCACACAATTTTTCAGGTACAGCCAGAATTTTAAGGTCACTGGAAAGTGTTGAGACACAAGTCCTGGAGGCTTCTGCATATCATATCTCTCTGTTCTCCTGCTCTTCTCAAGCAGCACACACCTCTTCTTACTTCTATGAAACACCCATCTCTACTGTGCTCAGGTGTGGTCCTAGTTGTGCTATTAATTCCTATCACTCAACAAAGAAGACATCATTTTTGATATGTCAATTCTGGTTTTTAATAGCAAGGCTGTATAACTGTGGAAAAGATTTTTTGAAATAATCATTGGTATAGAAAAACAGTTGCTGGAATCCTTAGAAAAGAACTGTTGTTGCAATGTTAAAATTGTATTTGAAATACAATATGATGTTTGTATATGTGCACATCTTTTGCAATGAGGTAGGCAATGTAATTAACAAGAAGCTTCATCACCTTAAACATGAATCAATCTCTTGTAGTTAGGGAATTTTTGTTGTTAAGCAAAGGAGATCTCTGAAAAATTTACTTCAACTGACATGTTAACCACACATGGAAAATTTTAATTGAATGATTGGAAAATTAATTTCAATTTGATGCTGAATGTCAAATTGGTGATCATTTCTCAATACCATTGTTTGTCTCATCTCTTGAAAGTAGAAAGAATAATGATTTAACAATAGATTGAGGGAAATAGAAGTAATGTAAATTTTTACTTTGTTTTAGGATAATTGGACATCATTTTTCTATAACAGTAGGATCAATGTAATCTCAGATAGTTATTCAGAGTTCAGGTGGTCAAGGCACCTTAGGCTTCTGGCCTAGTTAAATAAACATAAAAATTTTACAAACCCATGAATATATATGAGTAAATAGATCATATTTAGGAAATTTATGGGACTATATAAAAGGTACACAAAAATAGTTACCCATATTGCCATAGTATTTACAAGAGTAAAATGAAAAGTGTCTTTCATATACATATATAGTCATAATTTCATATTTAATAACTTAATATGTATAATTATACATGGGAATGTGTGTGGAAGAAAGGAGTTGGATGGAGGACAGGATAGAAAGATGAAAAACTTGACTGTGATTATGATGCATTGTATTTACAAACTGACACATTTAATGTTAACTGTTTTGCACAAGTCCACAGATAATAAAAGTAGAATTAAAATTTTTAAATGTGTATTAAGTTCTAAATTTCTCCATCTTTTATCTCATCAAATTTCTTTCATCTCTTTCCCCCTGCATAGGATTGAGTCTTTTAGGTCTTCTCATGTCATTTGAGATTTGAAGAGATCTCATCCCATTCAGAATATCCACTAGAAAGCAGAGAGGACAGGGAGGGATGGGAAATGCCCTTCCTGACTAGAATGTGATGAGAGGAATTCACAGCTGATGACCCAGTGAGGCCATGGCCCAAGTCTGAGATTATATCCAGAAAGACATTGCCCATAGCAAGAGTTTCAGTAAGTCTCAGTCAATGGAAAATGCAGTATTCGCATGAGATATGTTAGTGATACTTGCCAAACAGACTACTTGTTGTCACATAGAAAGCAACACAAGTAAACATGGATGTACTATTATTTTCTTTACTACTTAGAATTTGTTCAGAATTCAGAATCATGTGCAGGATCCCTTAGCGTGTGTTACAAATTCAAAATTACAAGATCACCTCAGATCTACCGACTGTGAATGTGTACAGCAGCATGTTAACCAGGGAGGTCTGTCTGGCTGTGTAGGATGTTGTATTCAGGAGATGAGTATAATGGGTACAGATAGGATTTATACTCTTCAAGCCATTGAAAAGCATTTCTATGTAAACCACATTTCTCACTCATGTTGTGTAGTTGAGGACAACTGTCCAGCAGGACATTCAGTGTCTCCATTATGTTGCAGGCATGAGTATGAACCCCATCCATGCCTGATATTTGGAGAGGGTCTGAGGTTTCTTCAGCTACATTTGCCCTGTGTTTAGAGGTACAGACTCAAATTCTGGAGTTCTGTAAGACTTATGAATGGACAACAGGCCAACACTAATCATCATGCCTGTATTATAGCTAATCAGAAGGCTGAGATATGATGATTATTGTTCAAACTCACCCAGAAAAGAAAATCCAAGAGATTTTTTTTCCAAATAAGGGGCCAGAAATGGAACTGTGGATCAAGGTCATAGCTGGGGCCATGATTTCAAGCCCCAGGACACACACACACATGCACACACACACACACACACACACACACACACACACACACTCCATGGTGTATAAAATGCATAAACATTTAGTCATACATTAGAATTCTTATGGTTGCAATTCCCTGAGCAAAATAAAACAAAGCACGAGATTTCAATATCCTTTGAGGGTTATATCGTTCCATAACTCCTGCACACAGGATTGAAGTCATAGCTTATTGGGAAATTACCTCTTCGTCTACATTATCTCCCTTCTTGAGTTGCTTGCTATTAAATTTAGTTTGAAGAATTCTCCTAGTTATGGTGTCTCAAAGAATTTACTCAACCTCTTTGTAGAAACAAGCAGCAAAGGAGGCAAGGAAGAAATTTGCAAATAAAAATAGAAAAAGAATGATTTCAGTTTTCTAAATTTCCAATAGGATAGAAACATTGAGAATTGTTTCTTGTGGAGATAGCCCTAGAACATGGAGGAAGAACAGGAAGAGTAGAGCTGTTATTTAAGTGTGTTCTCTTCATCCCGGCCATTTGTAAGAACTGCTGTGCTCCCACTGAGTGGATGGCAGTGAAGTCTAACACCTGTTGTCAAATAAGAGGAATGAGAATTCCTTGTGGAGCACATTGAGATTTTTTAAGGTTTCAAGTAAATGTAAAGTCATCCACAAAAACTGATCAGGAAAAGCCCACAGCTTTGCTAGTGCAAGTGTGAGAAGAAGAGTCAAGATGCCTTGAAGATTCCTGGAAATGATGGAACTGTGTTTCTGCTGAGATTTTCTCTTAATCCTTTTCCATGTGTAAATGACAGAGACCCAAAGCAACCTTGAGTGATAGGATGGGAGTGCACTTTGAATGCACTCTCAATCCACACACTGGGGTGTGTGAACTAGGAGAAGCATGGTGGACTTGCAGTGTGTAAGAAATGTGACCCATTGTTGTTGCTTGTCACATAATGTATATAGAGGGTAGCCAGGAGATTTAAACAATGAATTGAAAGAAAATGTTTTAAGAAGATCAAAGACATCTGTATCCAATACAAAATAGGAATAGATTTCAAAATAGTTACTTTATAGGTTGTAGATCTAAAGAATTTTTAGATATTATTGAAGCCTATGATCTCTGATTAAAGAATTACAAATGAATTTATGGAATAAATAAGGTTTCAATAGAGATGTGCAAGAGATCAAATGGCAATCTTTGCCCTATATAGAACACAGAAACCTCACAGATAGGTGAAGATTCCAAGTGACCAGAGGAGAAGAATCAGTGTTATTAAAAGATCAATGGAAAATGTGTAACCTAAAAAATAATGAAAATCATCCAATTTCAGAGATTCACAGTTAAATATGAAGAACAGAAACAAACATCTATCTATCTATCTATCATCTATCTATCTATATATCTATATACATACTATAAAGGAAGAGAGAGAGAAAGTGAGAGAAGAGAGGGAGTACACAGACACACAGGGACGAGCTAAAATATATTTCAACAAAATTATGAAATCTTTTCAAGTGTAGTGAAACACAGTAAAATGAGATCTAAGAAAATCAATAAAATACAGGCAGATTCCTCGTTGCTCAAATTATAGATAAAATGTTCAAATAAGATGTGAATGGGCTAAACCTGAATAAAAGAATATCACTCTATTCAGACAACAGATAATGGAGACATCGACTAAATTTAGGTCATTATAAACAAAGGTCGAATGATTGTAACATAGTATTTAAATACTATCAGAAAAACCAAAGAGAGTTGCTAACTCTATATATATAATGACGCAATATGGCAATATATATATATATATATATATATATATATATATATATATATTGCCAGTCCTGGGCTTGAGCTCAGGGCTTGAGCACTGTCCTTGGACTTTCTCAAGGCTAGAGCTCTACCACTTGTGCCTCAGCACCACTTCCGGCTCTTTTTCTATGTCTGTGGTACCAAGGAATTGAACCCAGCTCTTCGTGCATGTTAGGCAAGCACTCTACCACTAGGCCAAACTCTAGGCCAAACAATGACACAATATTTTAAAATAAAAATTAAAAATCAGACTCATAAACACAAATGAGGACAAATTATGTCATTCAGATGTACCAGCAATAAAGCCAAGAAGAATAATTCAAAATTACTGCAAGTGAGCATGCATAGACAGAAAACTGAACCAAAGAAACCGAAGGCCTCATAAACGGTTTCAAAATACAAAGGAAAATGCCAGCAGAGAAGTACTTGCCTCGATATTCATGTTCATGTTCAAGTACACATGGCTGATGCCTAAAGGAGTGTTGGGAGCTGTTTAGGATTGGATATGGAGCCTATCTTCCTTACAAGGAAATTTCAGTCCTTTATACTGTACATGTCTAATTCTTTTTTTTTCTTTTTTATTGTAATTAGTAAAAGGGTTACATGATATTTGCCAGATAGAAGGTGCGTTAATTCACATACATTGATACCCTTTCACATGTTTTGGTACCCGTTTCCCTCCCCCCCCCACACCCCCCACCCGTCTTCGTTTTCCCCCCTTCCCTATCAAATTTCAAAGTACATGTCTAATTCTGATTAACAAAGAAAAACACTAAGTCTTACCTCTAGATAAGAAGTAAGAATCCCCAAACAAAGAATTTCCTGTCGCTGGATAGAATTATTAGATGTGAGCAAAGTCCACAAGTGTTGTTGTGTTCTTTTTATGGTGTCTGAATCACCTTTACTGATGATCTTCATTTCTGTTGTAGATTAAGTCGATGGTTGATGGATTTGTGTGTTATTTGGTTGTTCTTTTTCCTTTGGAATTGTCAGAATATGTGGAAAAGTTTGTGACAGTATATGAATATCCTTTCCCTTATCAAAATATCATTCAAAACCCAAGGATTTATAATTTACTTAGTGGAGTGTATTAGTATTAACTCAAGATTTAAATTTTCTCAAAATCGTGTAGTGGGTTTTCAGTGTTAGCCAATTTCTTCTCACTCTTTCATTTACCTCATCTCCAAGGAATTCTTCGTTTGTGGTACCAAGTATCTCAAATAAATTGTGCTCTTTTCTTATTTTTGATAAAGAGCCATTTATTTCTTTTAGGATTCAGGATTCATTTATTAAAAAATAGCTGGGAAGTCTATTAATAATGGTGCAATCTGTTGTTGGAACTACCTAGAGCTTCATTACTAACATACTAGGAAGAATTACCCACTTGTGTAGCTATTCATCCATTCACATATATGTGTATATGTTTACATATATACATTCATATAAACATGTGTACATGCATACATTCATATAAACATACATATGCATACAAAGATACATACAGCAGAGCATGGTGGCTCACTCCTGTAATCCTAGCTACCCAGGTGGCTGAGATCTGAGGATCAAAGGTAGCCTGAGCCTAAAAGGTATCTGAGACTCTAATTAACCTCTAGAAAATGGGAAGTGGAGCTTGGCTCCAGGGCTTGGGTGGTAGCTTAGAGCTGAAGAGCTCAGGGACAGTGGCCAGGCCGAGTTCTAGCCCCATGACCCACCAAAAAAACCCCACAAACAAACAAACAAACAAAAAACAAACTAAGATACATTCATACATACATACATTTGTGGGAATTTATGGTGATTTCTTCTCTTGCATTCTCAACAGTAGGTACCTCCATCATTTTGCAAGCCTGAGTATAAACTCCTTCCAGGCCTGGCCTTCTGGGGAGGATATGTGGTTCTCACGGCTACATTTCCCTTGATTTCAACATATCTTTGGGGCTATACACTTATATAACTTCTGCATACAGGGTTGAAGCCATAGCTTTTTGGGAAATTACCTGTGTTAGTTTGCATCCTCTCTGCTCCTGAATGACTCTCATTTGAGTTTAGCTTAAACAATTCTTCTAGTTACAGTTCCTCAAAGAGTTTGCTTATCCTCTTTGCAGAAATAAGATACAAAGGAGCACAGATAGTAATTTACCAATAAAATTATGAAAAGAAGGGCTTCAGTTTTCCAAATTTCCAAATACATAGAAACATTGAGACATACAAATACATAGAAACATAGAGCTTGGAGGAAGAAGAGGAAGAGTGGAGCTTTTACTTAAGTGTGTTCTCTTCATCCCAGTTCATTTGTAAGAACAGCTGTGCTACCACCAAGTGGATGGCAGTGAAGTCTAGCACCTGTTGTCAAATAAGAGGAATGAGAATTGCTGTTTGGAGTTCATTGAGATCCTTTAAAGTTTCAGGTAAATGTGAAGTTGTCCACAAGAACTGAGCAAGAAAAGCACACAGCTTTGCTAGTGCAAGTGTTGGCCATGGTGGAGCAAAATGTTAAACACCTGGGGCTCACCAAGTTTTCCTAGAAATGATGGAATGCTGCACATGCTGAGCTCTTCTCTGAACCCTCACTTCCCATGTGAGTGACAAAGATCCAAGAGGGGTCTTGAGCCAAGGGATGGGAGGTGACCTGGATGCACCTTGCCTTCTCCATCCACACACCAGGCTGAACTGGAAGAAGCAGGACACACTTGCTGTGTGTAAGAAATCTGACCCATTGCTGTTGCATGTCTTGCTATGTAGATAGAGGGAAGCCATTAGAGATTCAAACAGTGATCACAATAAAGAGTTTAAAAAAGACCAATGTCATCTTTATTCACATTCTAAATAGAAAATAGATTTCAAAGTAGTTATTATGGATTATAGTTAATAATTTTTAGACATTTTTTCCAGTCTTGGTGCTTGAACTCAGGGGCTGAGCACTGTCCTTAGGCTTTCTCAAGACTCGATCTCTACCACCTGTGCCACAGATCCACTTCCAGATTTTTCTATTTATGTGGTACCAAGGAATTGAACCCAGGAAGCACTCTACCTCTAGGCCATGCTCCCAGATCATTTTTAGACATTATTGAAGTATATTATCTCCATTCAAAGAACTAAAAATGAATATATGAAGAAAGTAATGGAACAAATAAGATGTCAATAGAAATATGAAAAAGGCTACAAGGCAATCTGAGAATGGAAAACCACATAACTTCACTGAAAACTACTCAGAACGTTGAAGATTCCAATCGACAATAGGGGAAGAGTCAGTGTTATTGAGGGATTAATAGAAAAATTGTAATCCAAAAGAAACAAAAAAAAATCTCCAAGCCTCACAAGTTTATAGGTAACTATGAAGAACAGAAACAAATGCATATACATATTAAAAAGGAAGAGGGAGAGAGAAAAAGAGAAGAGTTGAACAAATATTTCAATAAAACAGGGCAATCTTTCTACTGTAGTGAAATACAATAATATAAAAGCCGAGGATTTATAATTTACTGAGTGGGGGATATTAGTTTTTCATTTAATATTCAAAATCTCTCAAAATTTGCCAGTGGGCATTCCTTGTTAGTTGATTTACCCTCATTCTTTCTTTTATCTCATCCATGAGGAATTCTTAGTCTGTGGTACAAAATATTCCCAAACAGATCATGTTATTTTCCTATTTTTGATAAAGAAAAAATTATTTCTCTAAGGCTTACTGGTGTTTTATGAGTCAATAGCTAAGAAGTCCATTAGTAATGGTGCTGTCTGTTGTTGGAACTAGAGCTTCCTTACTTGTAGGCTAGGAATAATTATCCATTGTGTACTTATTAATCTATTCATATGTGTATATAATCATATTCATATATACTTATGTATATATACATGCGTGCATGCACACATACATATATATGTGAATTTATGTTTTTCTACTTACCTCCACAAAAATATGTTATTACTAAATAAAATCTTAGACAATATTTTCTCGTATTTTATTTTCCCCACTACACATCCTGTATTGTGTCTATGAAATATGTTGCTAAAGTTAGGCAAAAAATTTTCATCTAATTAGGTTACATTTCTTTACCTCAAGAATAGGAATACTGACTCTAATTATGCCTCATGAATTTAGCCATATGATTAACAGCTCTACTGGATGATGGGAAATTCCCTCACACTGTCATATCAGCTCCTCCCCATGTTTGTTCACATACTCCTGAGACTCTGATAACTCTAATAAGTTGCGATAACTTTGCTTCCCATACAGTTGTGACATCCTGGATCCTAAGAATAACACAGGAAAATGCCACACATATGGATGTCCTCTTGTGCCTCTCGATCTCAGCCTCTTCACTGGAGTCCACAATGCTATTTCTCTCTTACATGGAAAATCAGCTCTCCTTATTCTTGTTTCTAAGCCCCATGTAACCTCCTCCCAATATAGATGACATTTCCATGTGTGGCAGGCTCCAAGACTGTAGATTCTGAAATTTCAACATAAATTTCCATTTGATGGGTCTCCTCACATTTATTGGTCCCATTATCTTTTTTTGATATTTGTATTAAAGGATTTATTAACAATGATTTTTTCATCATATTTCAAATAACATGTTTAACAAACAAGTGTTCAAGAGGGGAATCTATATACAATCACTAGCACTTAGTTTTTAGAACATAATCAAAATTAGGCTAAGTGTTTGTATATCATAGATACATAATAATTTATGAAATAAAACATTTTATCTGTAGAGTCATAGGTTTTTTATGTCTATGTAGCTGTGTTTATATTTCCAATACCATGTCCTTAGCATTGGGTATGCAAATATTGAATCCTCGCTCTTGTACTGTTAGGATCTAATATCCACATATTAAGGATACCATGCGCCTTCTGTTCCTTTGGTCTTGACTTGTCTCACACAACATGATTCACTCTAGATTCATCCACTTCCCTACAAATGCCATTATTTTATCTTGTCTGTTGGCTATGTAGAATTCCATTGTCTGTATACATTCATCTGCAGTAGGGCATCTAGATTGTTTCCATCGCCTGGCTATTGTGAATAGTGCAGAGATAAACATAGCTGAGCAGGTGTCCTTATCATATTTTGGGTTATGCTGTTCAGGGCAGATGCCCAGAAGTGGTATGGCAGGATCATAGGAAAGGTCAATTTTCAGTTCTTTAAGAAACCTCCACACTGCTTTTCAGAGTGGCTGAACTACTTTACAATCCCACAGTCCCATTATCTTAAACTCAGAAGAGAGGCATTCTCATAATAACTGGAAGAGACCACCAAATGAAAGAGATATTTATGTGTAGGCAACAATATAGGTTCCAGATACCCTGAGTTTATCTTCTTTTCAGGAGAATCTCTGCTTCTGAACACAGTAGCTGAAGTAAAGATGTTTAAAACTCAGAAGGAATAATATGAAGACCTCAGGCACGGACCTTTGAAATTAAACACAATGGTAAGCTGGAAAAAAATGATTATTCAGACATAAAAGGAGAAAATCTCTGAAAGGACTTGATTTTTTGGTCATCTGAGATAAAAACACACAAAAATGAAGGAGAATTTAAGGCTGAATAGTTGAATACAGTGTTGCTTTTCAAAGCAACAATTACACTTTCTTATCTCATATCTAATCATTTTATTATGAATCTGTATTGCTGGCATGTGGCTACATAAGGATTATCAGTGAGTCAGAGCAATTTCAAGTCCCTTTGCTTTGTTTAATAAATCCATGTGTCAAATTTGGGTTTTGTGAATGCTTTCTGTAAATGTCTAGAAATAGGAATCCATTGGACAACTGTGGTCTCAGATAAAGAAGAACTTGGAATTTCACAGGGATCATTGACCTGATCAACCCACAGGAAAGCAACTTGGTGATTCTGTTCTGTGTCCTCAACATATCATGCTGATGATCTAGGTCCCCTGAGATTCAGAATGGGTGCAATCACTGAAATGAGGCAGCTGGACCTCTGTGCTTATTCTGCCCAGAGGCTGCTGATTTGCATGGCCAACAGCACAACCCACTGCCCTCAGCACTTCTTCATTGGCTGCTGCTCCCCCTGTGCAGCAGTCAGTCCAGTCAGTACCCAGCATGGACATGAGGACCCCTGCTCAGCTCCTGGTTTCCTGCTGCTCTGGATTCTAGGTAAGGAAAGGGACAACACTGGGAATTAACCCAGCTAAATGTGATCCATGATGCTTTATTCTTTAGGGAAATCTTCTTAAAAATTGATTAATAATGTGGATATTTGTATTCATGTTTCCACACAAGAGTCAGGTGTGACATTCAGATGACCCAGTCTCCATCTTCCCTGGCTGCAACCCTCAGAGACAGAGTAACCATCACTTGCAGGGCCAGTGAGGACATTGGATATGGTTTACCCTGGTGCCAGCAGCATCCAGGGAAAGCTCCTAAACTCCTGATCTTTGCTGCAGATAGTTTGGCAGATGGGGTCCCATCCAGATTCAGTGGCAGTGCATTTGGGACAGAATTCACTCTCACCATCAGCAGCCTGCAGCCTGAAGATGCAGCCACTTATTACTGTCAACAATATAACAATTTCCCACACACAGTGATACAAGTCATAACAAAAAACTCCCATGGAAGCAGAAGTGAGAGGCTGGGCTGCCCCAGCTACTCCCCCTCTCACATTCTCACAGTGTTCTCACAGGCATTCCGGCTTAGAAAGTCACTTGAATGCTTTCTTTACAAAGAGAAGATTTAAGTTTTTATATTACAGTTGTTCTTTTCATGATCAAGTTCAATAATACTTAATATTCCCTCCTGACTTAATAAGGGACACAGATTATAGCTCTAAGGATTGAGAATTATAGCATTACCTGAATTCACACACCAAAAGAAAAGGAATATTGATTTTTAAAGTGAGTGATTTTAAAACCAATGATAGGATCATTAAATGAGTTTATCCTGGGGTCTATGCCAGGACTGTGACAAAGTTTCAGACTAATTTCACCTGAGAATTTTATGGAAAGGGATTGAAGATGTAGCTCATGAGACAGCCAACAACGTGAGAGTTTGATCATAGGCTGGAGAGACCAGAATTAAGATACCCACTTACTTCTGCCCAAGTGAAGACAAAGTCTGAAGGTATGTTCTCTGGGTCCTACTGCTGCCTGCTCATGTGTCATGTGCCAGTGACAGGCAATGATATCTTGTCCTCTAGGATCAGCATTTGTAGATTCTACCTGTTAGACTGAGGAAAATTCCCAAAGCAGCATTAACTTGTACTTCTGTGAAACGTGTCTGACCAAAAACAGTGAGGATAAGATAAGCAAATTCTAGAGTTTCCTTTTGCCTTGGAAAATCTCCATTCTTTCTCAAATTAAATGTTCTGCTGTGTGACATAAAATAATACCCACCCATTCTTATTTGGTAGTAAATAAGTGACTGATGGGAAATAATAAGTCACCCAGTAGTTGTGCAGAGCCATGAGCTTCCCTCTTATTATTTGAGGATCAGTGGAGATGGTGGAAGGACCTAGACTCTACTCCCCAGCCTGCTATCCAGGGAGAACTGTCCTCTACCTCCTGCAGGCCTAGGCAGAGCTCTGCACAATGATGGAAACAGTTAATTGAACTGATTTTTGTAGATGCCAGACCATTCTCTGTGGCTCATCATGAATGGATTTCACCATGTTCTCTGGGATTCCAGTGTGTTTCAATGGCAGTAAGCTAGGAACATAATTTTAACTGACTATCTTCAGAATTATTTCTGAGCATGAAAGAATGCAATACTGTCTGCTCATTGGACTCAACTGCACTCGCAGTGCTATAATTTTGAATAGGAATCTACCTGATTGCCTTGCCTAGTTGTAAAATCGTTCCTTCAGTGTCAGAGGAAGAAATTATAGCAAAACCTTTAGGAGCATGGACCAGTGAGACCTGATCTTTGAAGAGGTGACTGCTAAGTTCAGATGAACTTTCTCTAGTTTGTTTGTACAGTGTAAGAATAATAATTGAAGCGTAATTTGTGGAAACTATACACATGCTTTTTGGATTAGCACTTATGATTTAGCTTTAGTGATCTGTATTCAGTAGTATAATATTGGTAATGTGAAGACACTCCTTTCTCCTCTACTATTGCTTTCTTTCTTTAGTGAGCATGTATACCTCTACAGGATGAGGGTACATTCAAAGGAGCATGATCCTGAGGGAGAAGCCAACAACCACATGACCACTTAGTTTTAAATTCTTACAATTTATCCAGAGTTAAAATGGATAAACTCTATTCAATGCATTTAAAAATAAAAATGTAGTGCTAAATGTCCTTAAGAAATCTCATTTAAAACACTTCAATTAAAAAAACAATCATTTTCTTTTTTTCATATTTTTATTGTAATTAATAGAAGGGTTACATTAGATTTGCCAGATAAAAAGTGCATTACTTCACATACATTGATACCCTTTCTCATGTCTTGGTACTATTTTCTCCCCCCACCCCCACCCTCATCTTGTTTTCCCCCCTTTCCTATCAAATTTCAAATAACCAAATATGCGTATATCCAATATATCAGATAACAAAGTGAAATACTGTAAAAATATGAGATAGCCAATGGACAGCAAAAGAAATGAGAGATAACATAGGACACTAAGGACAAAAATCACTCATTATATGCCTTTTGTTTCTATATCCTAGAGGTCATTTCATTTAGTGTCATACTGTTTGGCTTTATGTATCTAGATTTTGCTCTTTTGCAAATCTCTGCTACAAGAGCCCAAATTTCTACTGATTATGATAAATGAGGGAGACTATTGGACCTATGTTCCTTTGAGTCTGCCTTACTTCACTTATATGACCTTTTTAAGTCTTTCCATTTCCTTACAAATGGGGCAATGTTATTTTTTTTCTAACAGCAGCATAGAATTCCATTGTGGATAAATACTACACGTTGTTGATCCACTCATCAACTGAGGGACATCGGGGTTGGTTCCATATCTTTGCTGTGGTAAATAGGGCTGCAATGAACATTGTTGTGCTAGTAGATTTAGTATGTCCTTGTTTCTGGAAGGTTGGATAAATGCCAAGTTGTGGAATTGCTGGGTCATAGGGGAAGTCTATGTTTAGTCTTTTGAGGAACTGCCATACTGCTTTCCAAAGTGGTTTAAGGAGTTTGCACTCCCTCCAACAGTGTAGTAGTGATCCCTCCTAGCCACATCCCCTCCAGCATCTGTGGTTATTAGTTTTCTTGATCCTGGCCATTCCAACTGGAGTAATGTGGAATCTTAGAGTTGTTTTGATTTGCATTTCTTTTATGATCAGAGATGTTGAGCATTTCTTCATGTGTCTATAGGCCATTCTTATTTCTTCTTCAGAGAAGACTCTCTTTAAGTCTTTGGCCAATCTTTTTTTTGCATTTTTTATTGTAATTAGTAAAAGGGTTACATGATATTTGCCAGATAGAAGGTGCATTAATTCACATACATTGATACCCTTTCACATGTCTTAGTACCCATTTCCCTTCCCCCCTACACCCCCCACCCGTCTTGGTTTTGCCCCCTTCCTTATCAAATTTCAAATAACCAAATACAAATAAATTCAATATATCAGATAACAAAGTGAGATACTATAACAATATGAGATAACCAAGGGACAGCAAAGGAGATGAGAGACAACATAGTACATTAAGGACAACAATCATTCGTTATATGGTTTTTGTTTCAATATCCTGGAGGTCCTTTCAATTAGCTTCATACTAACTATATTTTGGCCAATCTTTTAATTGGATGGTTGTTACTTTGTAGATTAGTTTTGGAGTGATTCAATTTTTTATCTGTTGATATATTTCGGATATGAGGCCTTTGTCCATTGTATGGTTAGTGAAGATCTTCTCCCACTTTGTAGGCTTTCTAGTTTATTTACTGGCTATGTCCTTTGCCATACAGAAGCTCTGCAGTTTAATGCAGTCCCACTTATCCAGCCTTTCTCTGATTTGTTGTGATTCTTGGTCCTTATTAAGAAAGTTTCGACCTGTGCCAAGGAGGCCTAGTGTGTCTCCTATTCCTTCTTGTAAAGTTTTCAGTGTGTCGGCTTTTACCTAGAGGTCTTTGATCCATTTGGAGTTCATTCTAGTGCAGGGTGACAAAGAAGGATCCAACTTTAGTTTTTTGCAGGTGCTTCACCAGTTCTGCCAGCACTAATTGTTGAAGAGGCTGTCTTTCTTCCATTCTGTTTTTTTGGCTCCCTTGCCAAAGATTAGGTGGCCATAGGTCTGTGTTTTAATATCGGAGTCCTCAGTTCTGTTCCATTTGTCTTCATGCCTGTTCTTTTGCCAGTACCAAGCTGTTTTGATTATTATAGCTCTGTAATAGAGTGTGTGCATGTAGGATGTTTGAGTGAGGGAGAAGGAGAGTAAGAGAGAGAAAGAGAGAGATAGACAGAGAGAGAGAGAGAGAGAGAGAGAGAGAGAGAGAGAGAGAGAGAGAGAGAATATGAGACAGGTGCTGATGGACCTAGTGACTGAGATGAGTTTAAAGAGGGACTATGTTTGTATTTGGGGATGGAATCCAGTAGGAGGGGGATAGGAAAGAGAAGGTGATGGAGTCGATGTAACTGGAGTAAAGTATATGAATGCAATCAGAATAGAAATCATAGAAAGTGGATAGGAGGTTAATGAAATCTGAAGTGGTAAACATGGGCAAATAAATTGTATTTATGTATGAAACTTTAATAATGAAGCTCTTTTGGAAAAGTAATATATGCTAAGGGAACTGTATTGAAAATGGCAGAAGAGGTGGGAGGAAGAAGGATTAGTAAAATCTGGTTTCTATTATCTTACAGGATGTAGTATCAGACACCTCACATTGCATACACAGAGAGGTACAATGGTGAAATACCAGGGAAATAAGAGAAATATGTCTGCTGCCACGAGCAATGTCCACTGGAACCCTGAACAGAGTATTAATCAAAAAACAAAAACTCACAGTTAGGCAGTGCCCCCTTGCAGGATGGATTTTTGGGGCAAAGCCTCTGCCATTGATGGTTCTGAGACAGTAGAAGCCTGGCATTGCCTCTCTTCCTTTTCTTTTCTGTGGCACCAAAGCCATTCTCAAGGGAAGGAGTTTTGTTCCTCAGTGTGCATGTAAACAGAGAAGTGACCTGGCAGAAGAAATGAATGTTACAAAGGAGAGGTGAGGGCTCAGAAGATGATTGGATCAACAAGATGTGGTATTTATATACAATGGAATTCTATGCTGCCATCAAAAAGAATGACATTGCCCCATTTGTAAGGAAATGGAAAGAATTGGAAAAAAAATCATATTAAGTGAAGTAAGCCAGATCCAAAGGAACATAGGCTCACTGATTTCCTCAATTGTAATAAATTAGTACACACCTAGGACTCTCCTACCAGAGGATTATGATAGTGCAAAATCTAGGTACATAAACTCATAAAGGATGAGACTAAATGACAGGATCTCTAGGTTTTGGAAACAAGAGCTGTATCTTGTATGATTGTTGTTGTTCTTAATGTACTGTATTATTTCTCTTCTCTGTTGTTGCCTTTTGGTAAATCTCATATTGTTACTGTATCTGATGTTGTTATCTGGTATATTTTATATATGTTTATTTGGTTATTTGAAATAAGAAAGGGAATGGGGGAAAACAAGATGATGGGGAAAGGTTGTGGGAGGGAAATGGAGACAAAAACATGAGAAAGGGTATCAGTGTGTGAGAAGTAATGCACCACTACCTGGAATATAACTGTAACATCTCTATACATTACCCCAAAAATAAAAATTAAAATTTATTAAAGGATGGGAGAGGGAAATGCAATAAAAGTAGCTCCAATACTCAAACTGAAGAAAATTTAGTAATGGAGTGGATTGAGACGGATGGGTGAAAATGATGAAAGGGGTGATATTGAATGTTCATAAACTACTTTGTTGAATGGCAACTCCAGTGTATGCCCCCGAAAAAAAAATTTAAAAAGAGAGTTATTATAGGGAAGTGCAAAATCCATACCTCCATTGTCATTAGAAGAAGCTCTGTCTCTAGTCCTCCTAACAGGCACCAAGCCTATGAGGACATAGAAATTAGGTGAGACAGGACATTCAGCTCTTGGATTTCCTCAACCTCCTGAACTCTGATAGAAAAAATAATTCTCATTTGTTCCACCAAATTTAGTTCCATATGGCAGACAAGCCGAACTTCAAACCAACTCTATCTGAGCAAGATCAGCTTTAGGAATTGACTTTGGGACATGAAGTCTCTAACCTTGTTTCTCTCCATTCTGTAGCTTTGACATTGGTAAGAAATGATGGGGCGTGTGCCAACCCCAGTGTATGCATGTATTGAGCATGAATGTGTCCTTGTGAATGAAGGCATTTGCCTGATTGGTTATCTGAACAGATCTATATTCCCTGAAGAGCCTGCTTGGTCAGTATTGATTTTTGTTCTCACACTTAGACGTGAATGAACACAACTTATATGGATCTTGACTCCAGCCTTCCTCCTTGCTGCCCAGGTGGAGGGTGATGTGCAAGAAGATTAACAATATGCTTTTAGAAACCAAGCTCTGTCATTCTTGGAAAAGAGAGTGATGCACTTGTTTCCCCTTGTAAAGAGGAGCTGGGAGCTGGCACTCTCTGCCAGGTTTCATGGAATCTAGGACTTGGATTTTAGAGGAAATCATGACTGCCGATATAAGAGTTTTTGACCATTTCATGTTCACTTTGTAAAATGTAATCACACCTGACAAGGCTGACATTTCCACAGGCATGTTGTACTGAAATGATTAAGGACAGGTGAGACAGGTGAGGATAGGAGAGGGACCCTGCAGACATGCATCCCTGAAGGGACATGTGCACACACCATGTCCAGTTGTGGGAGGTGGGAAGGGGTTGCAGGGTCAGTGCTGTACCAGCAGGTTCCCAGAATCCTCTGCAGTGAGCAGGTCACTGCTTGTCCTCAAGGGCACAGACTGGGACCTGAGCTTCATCATGCTCAGGCTAAGAATGAGGAAGAGCTGCTCGGTGATTATTCAGTGTTCTCTAGACATATTTCTTAGTGTCATAATTTAAAATGATGTGTTATACAATTAAGATTAGGCCTATGAATGTATTAATTTATAGGCAATTGACTGCATTCATTCACTTGCGAAGTGTCCTCTCTGTTCTGACAGCACAGACTCCAGGGGATTTAAGGCTCTGTCCTGGGACCCTGCTGACCCTCCTCATCACCCAGCCTCTCAGGAGCAGGGAGAGCAGCCCTGGAGCATCATCTTTTCCCCACACGCAGCCCTGCTCTGCAGTCTGCCTCTCTCACACTCTCACCTTGGCCCTAATCTCATTCAGGGTCATGGACCAGAGTGCACTTCCCTCTTACCAGGAAGCATCATAGAAAGGACTCCTGGTCTCCCTCTATTCCCAGGTCCTTAGTCTCATCTCAGCCAGGAGCACCTCCCCTCACCACACACAAGTCTGGTTTGAGAATATGTCTCCTAACTCTTCCATGTATGCCAGTGCTTAAAGTCCATGTGGACTTGGAATTCACAAGCCACATGTCCACACTAGCAGAAGGCAGCCCCGAAACATAGATCATGAGAATTCAATGTGTTGTCATTAGGGTGTGGAGGCTTTCAAATCCACTTGAGTAGATGTGCTTGGTGTCTCTTTATGTCCTATTAATACTTCCAATAGAATTTTTAGGTGGCCTTCATACCTACACAGCTGTCAGCTGCCTTCTCCTTGCTCTATGTAGAAAGACCTTTGCCCTGCAGTGCATTGTATAGAGACCATGTAAGACATTTAAAAGTGAAATTTTAAGAGGAGTAAATGGATGGATATAGCTTTTAATTAGGATATTAATTCCTCATAAAAGGAGGGAAGAAAAACATTGTAAAATGATTTCTGGGATAATTATTTCAGCATGTGTTAAAGAAAGCATTAATGTGGTAGAAGGTGGAGATGATCCAATCAAGATGCAGTTCATAAAAGGAAGGGAACTGAAGAGGTCTCTGATCAGACACTGGTTTATCAGTGTGCTCCTGGCCTCTGAGTAGCAGTGCTATCTTCAGGTCCCCAGAGCAACTTCTTGGAATTTTAACGTCATGTTGCATTGTGGGTACTGTGCTCATCTGTCCCCAGAAGGGACATCCTTCATTATGGGATGGAGTCTGTTGCCACCTGCTACCCTCCATGTGGGGAAGGCCTCTTCACTTGAACTTAGCATCACTGCCTGCACTCCCTTGACTCTACTTTCCCAAGTTGATGATGTATGCATTTGATTCCTCCCGTTTGGATCCCATGGCCTAAACAGACGTTAGAAACTGCCTTATTCCTGATCAATGGTAGCTCACTGCTAGCCACCCAGCTATCTGAAATCTGAGGATGGATGTTGGAAGCCAGCCTAGCATGAGAGACAATGAGTCTTTCATTTCCAGTGAAGAGCCCAAAGTCTGGAAGTGAAGCTGTGGCTCATGTGGAAGAACACCAGCCTTGAGCACAAAACTCAGGGAAGTTCTTGGCTACTGGATTCTAGCTCCAGGCCCAGCACACAAAAAGTTGCTTTACTTTGGGGAGGGAAGTGTGGCCTAGTGGGTAGAGTGTTTGTCTAGGCATGCACAAAGCACTCCGTTTGATTTCTTGGTACCACATATACAGAAAAGGTTGGAAGTGGTTCTGTGGCTGAAGTGGTAGAGCACTAGATTTGAGAGAGCCCAAGGACAGTGCCAGCCCCCAAGTTCAAATGCTGGGACTGGTAAAAAAAAAAGAAAGAACAAAGAAGAGAAATTGCTTTACTTAGTATCTGAAAGATATGATTCATGAAGGACTATGCTTGCTTAAGGAACACTGTGAAGTTAGAGAAGAATGGAATCCTTGGTTTAGAGGACTTCTTCATAAACTTCTTTTACTCCTTGTAGGAGAGGGTTCCAGTCAGCACACAGCATGGAAATGAAGGCCCTTGCCTAGCTCCTGGGAGTCCTGCTGCTCTGGCTCCCAGGTAAGGAAGGAAAACACTTGAGATTATTCATACAAGGTTTAATAGAGATGCTTTCATACTTTCATGCTGTTCATGCTTTCCATGACTTTTTATGGAAGTACTTGGATAGAATAAATCAATTAATGACTATTAATTAATGATTATTTGTTTTGTTATGTTTTTCAGCTGCTAGATGTGACACCCAGTTGACTCAGTCAGCACCTATATCTGCATCTCTGGGAGACGAAGACACCATCACTTGCACAGCCAGTCAAGGCATTAGCAGGAGTTTACATTGGTTCCAACATGGTTGCAACCATAGCAAGAGTTTCAGTTATTTTCAAAGGACAATCTAGTATTTGAATTAAATATGTTAGTGACACAAAGGAATCAAACGCATGGATGCAATATTATTTTCTTCCCTACTCATAATGTGTCTAGAATTCAGAATCATCATCAATATCCCAGAGAGTATATCATAAATTAAAATTTTTAAAAAATCACCTCAGATCTACTGATGATGAATTCTCACTGATTCTTCATGATTCAAAATGAAATATCTCGAGGTTTAATTAGCTGCGTAGGAGATGAGTATTGGGGTAGAGAGATGCTTTTTATTCCCCAATCAGCTCATTAAATAACATTTCTCTTTAAACTACTTCCAACACACACACACACACACACACACACACACACACACACACACACACCCATCCTTTCCTTGAACAAAACAACTGACCTAAGCTCAGAATAAGAATTCCCTCAGGGCCGGGAGTTTGGCCTAGTGGTTAAAGTGCTTGCCTAGCATGCACAAAGACCGTGGTTCAATGCCTCAGCATCACATACATAGAAAAAAAAAGGTGGTGTTGTGGTTCAAGTCATAGAGCCCTAGCCTTGAGAAAGCCCAAGGACAGTGCAGCCCCTTGTAAAATATAACCCAAAGCCCAAACCAAAAAGTAAAACAACACAAAATAAAAAACATTACAAAAGAAGATTTAAAATATGTGTATATATCAGCAGATGTCACCTTGAAGCACTATCTGCATTCCATTACTCTCCAAAGGGAAGTTTTCAGAATTTCTGTGGTTAATTTGCTATACAAATGCAATGTGGATGAATGACAGGATATTTACTTAATTTGAAAACTTCTTACATCGAATATCCACTAACACTTTCAGGTATAAGCATTTTCTTTTACCATATAAAGACATTTAGATCACTATTAGTTAGAGAAGATTGTGTTCTTCCTGTCAATGCATCAGCTAAGTCTTAATAGGAATTTTCTTTGGGAATAGAGCTTCCCTGAACAGGTAAGTTGGTAATTAAAGGTATCAAATGCCTCTTCATCTAGCTCAACTCTATGCTTAGACTAGTCCACCCCTTGAGAATCTGTGCTGCTGCTGTGACACCGTGTCTTTCTCTAGACTAGCCCAGGGAGTGCAGGAGAGCCTGGCATTGCATCCATTACTTTCCTACAGGCTGTCCTTGACATGACCCTGCAGAGCTTCAGTTGTCTAGTGTTAATTTAGGTTAGTAGGGCTCCATGCACTCCCTCTTCCCTTTTGGCAAGACCTTCACAGTGCGGTCCATCTTCCCAGTGATTCAGGCCTCCTGGATTTTATTGGTTATCACCAAGCACAGAACACTTCTGATGTCACCTTCCTCAGGCCTCAGCCTCCCTTGGCTCTTACCACTCTGCTGCCCCACATGGATATTTGCATATTGCTCCCTAGGGAGGACCTTCCTCTCTAAGTCTGAGATAAAGGCTCAGCTCTCAACTTGCCTTGACCAGTGAAGACTCCTCATTTCACTTCTAGAAATGAAGTCCTTCTCTCAGCTCCTGTGGCTGTTAATGCCCTTGATCCCTGGTAAGAACAAAGGGAGATGAGGAGTGAGAGTGGGTGGAAGGGTGAGCTCTCAGGGCTCAGTTGTGCCCCATCTATGTGTCAGATGTGCAGGTGTTATTATGTTTGAAGGAGCAATTGAGGTTTAGGTCTGAGAGAGTGAGGAATATTCCAAAAGGAGCAGGAAATTGGACTTGGGTGAAGACTCTGCCAAATGACAGTACAGTGACTCCTAGAGACCCATTTATTCTTCAAAATATCTCCATTTTTAATATTAAATATTATAGATTATGAATCAATATAAAGCTTAAATAATACACAATATATAACAAATTACAAATAATAGTCCTATGCACTTCTAGGTCTATGAATAAACTTGCCCTTCTGTCTTACTTTAATTTCAGGATCTGGTGGAGATGTTGTGCTGACCCAGACTCCAAGATCCCTGCCTGTCTCCCTGGGAGAAACTGTCTCCCTATCCTGCACGTCTAGTCAGAGCCTCAAACGTGAAGATTGGAAACACTTATCTGAGTTGGTTATAGCAGAAGCCAGGCCAGTCACCACAATCTCTAATCTATTAGCATTTCCAGCCAAAATTCAGGAGTCCCCAATAGATTCAGTGGCAATGGATCAGACATAGATTTCACACTGACAATCGGCAGGCTGGAGGCTGAGGATGCTGGAGATTATTACTGTGCTCAAGATACACATGCTCCTCCCACAGTGATACAGCCCTGAACAAAAACCCCTGTATGGCTGGGTGATCTGTCTTCATGGGTTGCTGGTCTGGAGAGCAGCAGAGCAGAGAGTCTGAGTCTACCTAGGAGGAAGCTATTTTAGCCAATGTGAGAGTGACTCTGAGCATATATGAGGATTATGAGAATATGATATGACTGCATTCAATCTACAAACACCTGGACATCATCCTTGAAAGTTCAATGAACAGAAAATTTCAGATGTGCCATTTAACACTGATTGGACAAAAACATTTCTCTCATACTATGAGAGCTAAGCAGTAATATAAGAATGAAATGTCTTCTGTGAGTTCATTCCCTTGATAATAAAACTTAACATACTCCCATCAAGCACATGGTCCTGGCCCACAACTGTAGTAAACAGGGTCCTTTGTGTTCAGAAGCTGCAATCCCACTTGTGCATTTCTTGCCTCTGCCCTGTGGGCTATCCTAACACTTTCTGATCTTCGAGCCCTTAGGAGAGTTTGGTCAGCGACTTTTGGTTAGATCAGCTTTCCTCAGTTATAGTTCTGCATGCTGTACACTGGTCTCTGGTGTTCCATGTCCTGGGTGTCTGGGTCTAGTTAAGACAGTGAAGTGTGGTGAAGCCTTGTGACAGTGTCCATAGGTCCCAGAAGTCTGAGACTGAGCCCTTGTTCAATGGACACAGCATTCATAGGTCTATCCAGCCAACCTGTGTGACTTGATTTGAAAATTCATGGCATGACAGCATCAGTAGTACTTAATTGAAGTTAGCATCTATTTCTATCACCTTCGACATTGAACCATGCCAATGCACTTCCTAGCATTTGGGAGATCCTCTGGCCATCACCAGAGTCCAACATGCATCTGCCTCCAGTGGTGTAAACTGTTTCACTGTGATTCTCTCCAATCCATCTGGGAAACAAAAGGATGAAAGGAGAGATGCTCTGAGCACACGATGATATCCTTCATAGACAAAATATAGGTCTAGAATGTATATGAACAAATGGGATTTTTTTAAGTCACTAAAGGACAGTTATTGTAAAGTTTATCTACAATTATAGCACTGTGTATAATACTAGTCAGAATCATCTCAAAATCCCATTAAATTCACTTCAGATTAAAGACAAAAGCTAGTCTAAGCCACCTTTGTGCAGGCATGCCACCCATGTTTAGAAAGGCACCCCTCTGCTTTCTAATTCTCATTGAGGTTCTCATTGTGCAACTCTGTGGGTCAGTAGAAGAGAAAGAGGAAGTGATCACTGAGCTTGCAGCATGGTGCAAATGCTGGGTGATGAACAGTCATGTGTCATCACTATTTCCCACCTCAGATATTTGCAGTTAAATGGGCTGGAGCTCAATGCAGGCATTGCCAGGTATTATAGTTGGTTTTAGGACCATAGCATAAAAATTTCCTTGTAATTTGGTAAATACAAAATAAGGAAATACATTAATTATTGTCAACATTTAGCAAGTATGCAAATATATTAATGAATATAACATTCCTTTATCCAAATATATACAAATATTTACTCTAATTTGACACCACCATCATCATTTGTTGTCTTTTACGAAGATTTTTGCAGAGCAGTTCAATATTTTTTAAGAATTTTATTGTGATTAATAGAAGGTTACATTATATTCACCAGATAGAAGGTGAATTACTTCACAAACATTGATACCCTTTCTCATGTCTTGGTCCCCATTCTCCCCCCCACCCCGCCCCTCATCTTGTTTTACCCCCTTCTCTATCTGATTTCATATAACCAAATACAAATATATACAATATATCAGATAACAAGGTAAAATACTGTAACAATATAAGATAGCCAAGGGACAGCAAAAGAGATGACAGATAACATAGTATATTAAAGACAACAATCACTCATTATATGGTTTTTGTTTCTATATCTTGAAGGTCCTTTCATTTATCGTCATACTATATGGCCTTATGTATCTAGGTTTTTCTATCGTAAATCTATGCTAGGAGAGCCCAAGGTTTCTACTGATTATGACAAATGAGGGAAAACGTTGAGCCTATGTTCCTTTGAGTCTGGCTTTCTTCACTTAATATGATTTTTCTAAGTCTCTCCATTTCCTAAAAAATGGGGCAATGTCATTCTTTCTGACAGCAGCATAGAATTCCATTTTGTATAAATATTACATCTTCTTAAATCACTCATCAACTGAGGGGCATCTGGGTTGGTTCCATATCTTTGCTATGGTAATAGTGCTACAATGTACATCATTGATGTAGTGGATTTAGTATGTCCTTTTTTTTGGACGATTAGGTAAATGCCAAGCAGTGGAATTGCTGGGTCATAGAAGAGCTCTATGTTTAGTGTTTTGAGGAACTACCATACTGCTTTCTATAGTGGATGAACAAGTTTGCACTCCCACCATCATTGTAGTCGTGATCCCTCCTGGCCACAACCCCTCTGGCATATGTTGTTATTAGATTCTTTGCTCCTGGCCATTCTAAGTGGAGTGAGGTGGAATCTTAGAGTTGTTTTTATTTGCATTTCTTTTATGCCAGAGATGTGGAGCATTTCTTCATTCATGTGTCCATAGACCATTCTTTTTTTTTTCTTCAGAGAAGACTCTCTCCAAATCTTTGGATCATCTTTTACTGGGATGGTTGTTTCTTTGGAGATAAGTTTTGGATTGATTCAATTTTTTGAGCTGTTGACATATTTTAGATATGAGGCCTTTGTCTGTTGTATGGTTAGTGAAAATCTTCTCCCTCTCTGTAGGCTTTCAAGTTATTTGTTAGCTATGTCCTTGGCCATACAGAAGCTCTGCAGTTTAATTCAGACCCACTCATCCAGATTTTCCCTGATTTGTTGTGTTTCTCAGTCCTTATTAAGAAAGTTTAGACCTCTGCCAAGGAGATCTAGTGTATCTCCTATTCCTTCCTGTAAAGTTTTCAGTAGATACCAGTTCAATATTTAAGCTAATATAGTTCTGAGTTATCCCTTGTAATGTTATTAAACTGGGGCTGTGATTTTGGCATGGAAATAGAATGCTAGCCTAGCATGCAGGAAGACCTGGTTTCAATTCCTCTGGGGGAAAGAAAGAATGTTCATCACCTTCAACATTGATCAGTTGCAAGTAGAGTTATTTTATTCTTCTATAAATTAGAGCTTTAAGAAAATAATTATTTGGGCTGGGAGCCTGGCCTCATGGTAGAATGTTTTCCTAGCATGCATGAAGACCCAGGTTTGAGTCCTGGGTACCACATACATAGAAAAATCTGGAAGTGGTACAGTGGCTGAATTGGTAGAGCAAAATGAATGCTATCATCTTTTTGATTGCCTGCATTTTCCAAGTTTGAATAAAAGTTTTGAAGTGCAATTAGATTTTTAGTTAGGTGTGGATGCTGTACAATGTATGGTTAATTAATATATTACTGTTAGATTATCACTTTAAATGTTTCTTACAGTTTTTTGTAGTCAGGTTGTTTTTCTTCTGGAAATGAGATTCAAAAAATACTATATCAATTAACATGTAAACAATACATCAAATATTTCAATCTCACTACCAGAAAAGTAATTTGGATTTGATGCTCCATAACAAATTCATTGTTTTTTCTAAATGCCATTGTCTACTCCACAGGAAATATAAAGAGATCATGATTTTTTTAGGGAACAGTTTTGAGAAATTATAAAGGCAAATATAAGTTTCTGTGCTCTAGTTTTGGAAGGTTTGGATATTAATTCTTTTCTGTTGCTTGATCTCAAGGTATTATTCAGAGCTACGATAGCCCAAGCAACCTTGGCTTCTGGCTGAGTTCAAATAAATGTGCAATATATGAATATATGTAAATAGATAAAATTTAGTTAAGACCCTCATGGAACAAGGTATCAGGTACAGTCTCCTTACAGTTCCAGACTTTTCTCAGTGCAGTCCCTCTTCTCTGTGCTGCAGGCATCAAGGACTTTCATTGGTTATCACCAAACCCAGAGCACATCTGATGTCACCTTCCTCAGAAGAGCAGGCCTCACCCTCCCTTGGCTCTCCTCACTCTGTTGGCCCACCTAGATATTTGCATGCTGTGGAGGACCTTCTTCTCTAAGTCTCAGCTAAGGCTCATCTCTGAACTCAGCTTGACCTTCCAATGCTACTCATTTCTTTCCTAGATATGAAGACCTTCTCTCAGCTCCTGTGACTGTGAATGCTCTGGATTCTTGGTAAGGGCAAAGGGAAATGAGGAGTGAGAGTGGGTGGAAGAGTGAGCTCTCAGGTCTTCTTATTCATGATGGAGCAAGTAAGATTTAGGTCTGGGAGAGTGAAGAACATTCCAGAAGAAGCTAGAATATCTGCTTCAGTGAAGCACCTTGCTGAGTGAAATAATGTAGATTATTCCTACAGACCCATTTATACTTAAAAATGTTTTTAATGTAACATTCTAGATTACAAATCTAACCATGAAATATTGATATTTGGTAATACATACACAAATAGAAACAAAAAGACCATGTTTCCCTATGTTTGTATATAATCTTGCACTTCCGTCTTACACTAATTTCATAATGCAGTGGAGATGTTGTGTTGGCCCAGTCTCCAAGTTTCCTGCCTGTCACCCTGGGAGAATCGGCCTCCCTCTCCTGCAGGTCTAGTCAGAGCCTCCTCTATAAAAATGATGAAACATGTTTGGATTGGAACCTGCAAGGCCTGGCCAGATTCCATGTATCCTGATATATGAGGTTTCCAGCCAAGCATCTTGGGTCCCAGACAGATTCCGAAGCCGTGGGTCAGGCATAGATTTCACCCTGACAATTAGAAGCATGGAGGCTGAGGATGTTGGGATTTATTATTGCCTTTAAACTTTACATTTTTCTCCCATAGTGATACAGCCCTGACCTAAAACCTCCCTGCTGTCAGGTGAGCAGCCCTCATGGGATGTTGCTCTGAGTTGTTGGACAGCAGATTATGTCATTCTGCATAGAGGAGAATGTTGTGGTCAGTATGAAAGTGACTGAGTGGCTATGAAGAGAATGTGTCAAAGACTACATATCATCTGACAAGACCAGAAGAAAATCATATAAGTACAAAGACCATGAGACTTGACGTAAACAATGAGGTTTCTCATTGCGAACATTACTTGTCTCTTCAGTAGTATTATAGTCAACCAGGAATAGAAGAATCAAATATCTTCTACAATCTTTTTCCCTTTATGATGAAACCTACAATACTTGCATCAAGCACATGATCCTGGCCCATATCTACAGCATACACGATGCTTTCTCTTCAAAAACTAGAAGCTGATTGAGCATTTTATAGGGTCTGCTCTATGTGTTCCTCAAACCCTACCTGTCTATCAATCCCTCAGCATGAGTCTAGTCACTGTCTCCTGATTAGAACAACCTGGGGCAGATACAGTGCTGGCCTGGACACAGAAGGCTAGAGACCAATGTGTACACATTGGCTCTGGCGCTACAGGTGAGTGTGGGGATGCCCTGAGATATTGCTCATAGGGAGTTTGAGTTTGAGCCTTTTGAATGGCACAGCATTCACCTTGTCAGCCTGAGTGGCTTTGTTTCAAAAACCATGGAAAATAGGAATCAATAATACTTGAGTGTGTTTTGTTTCCGCCTCTAGATTCTACTTGCAGGGTTGTGGATCCCAGGCTCTGTTGTCTCTTTTGGTATCTCTAAATCATAGATCTCTATCACTTGATGGGGAGAAACTGACTCTTTGGGAGATACAGCAGGTTTCTCACAGGCCATGTCTACCTGGCCGCAGGACCTCCTCCAGCTGGGTGAAGTGTTTTAGGACAGACTTGAGCCCCCTGTATCAGCATAGTTGTTCAAGTGATAAGGCTGAAGTTCCACCAACCTTCATTGTGCTGTCGCACTCAGTAAAGATCACAAGGGTGACAACACCAAAGTGAATTAAAACTGAATAATTAGTCCTTCTGAGGTTGTAATTTCATTCCTAGTGGTGATGAGGGAAGAACTGAGAGGATTTGGTGTCCTGGTCATTGGAGTTGAGTCCTTTCCTGTTTAAAGGAAACATCTGCAGGAGCCTGACTGTGAGTCATGGGAAAGGACTCCTTTGAAGCAGGTGGTAAATGGAAGGTGACAGGAAGAAGCTCTTCCTTCTCTCTCACCTAAGTGGTCTTTTTTCACTTCTCCACCCCAGCTTGCCTAGCTCTCAAACAGGAAGAGACTGAATATAGATCTCATACTATGTAGGTTATGACACTTGCAAGCTTCATAGAAATATTTAATGCTCATTTAGGCAAAGACATAGGTTTATTTCTAACATGGAAAGCTTGTAGCATTCTTTTTTTCATTCTTTTTTTTATTCTGGAGATAATGTACAGAGGGGTTACAGTTACATTCCTCAGGTAGTAAGTGCATTACTTCTTGAACATTGTCACCCTGTCCCATGTTTTTCTCGCTCTTTGGGTTTGGTGTGTGGACTTGGTTCACTCTGACCACCTGCAGTCCTCTGCTGTCTTAGAGGCATATCAACTTCCTCCTGTCACCACTAGGTGGGGAACTCTCACAGCAGCTGCTGCTCCTTCAGGAGGCAGTGGGAGTCTGGGAACTTCACATGAGAAGTGGAGGTGAGTTGCAAGAGATCAATCAGCTCTGAAATTATATCACCTTCTCCTACCACATCTTTCTCTCTCCTGTGCATGGGCACCTCCAGTGATTCTCCCCTGCTTTTCTGAATGAGACCATCACTCCCTTCTTGCCCTCCTCTGACACTATCTTCACAGGCCAAATCTTTATTATTTCATCCAGGGCTGGTCTTGTGTTGAGTTTCAGGCCCCTCAGTTATGTATCCTGAAATCTGGCTGACTAACTTTCCTATTGCACTCTTGTACTCTACCTTGGTTAATGACGAAGAACTTTCTAGAAAGTCCAGTACAGATGGTCAGAGGATTACATGTAGAGCACGTGAAGGTCTTGGGAAACAGATTCCCAGCTGTGAAAGCTGAGAAGACAAACCCACATTGCTAGTAGTGAAGGGAACTTCAAGTGGCCTTTGTTTTTCTTTGCTTTGTGACCACATAGACCTTACCAAAATATGGGCCTTGAGAGGTGGGGACCCCATGGGAAAAGTTGTCTGACATGAATTCATTTTCTTTCCTTCCTCCTATTTGAATTCTTGACCTCAACCTTCTCTGCCCATGGTGATGATGTCCTGAGGCTACAAGAGCACCTGTCTGTGTCTGAGATCCATCCAGGTCACTTTTCATCCTCAGCAATGACAAGCAAACTCCTCCAGCAGCAAGACTGAGTAGGGTGTGTCTTGAGCTTCTTGTTGTTTGGTCCTCTTGACTGGGGAAGAGACCAGAAGATTGCTCAGTCAGTGCGGATTTCATTGCCCAGGTCAATTTATGAACAACTACATTCATACATTACAGTTAAAGGGAAATGTTATCTTGGTATATTCAGATATTGTGAATAATGTGGAATATGTAGATACATCAGTGTAAGTTATACCCAATAATACACAAGAGATTTATACTCTGTGTGTTCATATATAGAATGCACTGTGGCTGAGACATGCTCTTGGGTGTAGTAAATTCTGACCTTCTCCCAGTCAGGTTCCATTCTGGTTTTCATCTCTCAGTCACAGAGAGACCAGACAAGAGCACATAGAGCTTCTTGGACCTCAGACTCTTTTCTTGCCCTAGCCATGGCCTCTTGTCTTAATTCATGTTTCTGCCAAAGCCTTACACCCAAATCAAATAGAAGCTTAGTAGGTTGAACATGGCATCTTTGATGACTTTGGAGGGGAACTGAGTATTTTGTACTGTGAACTCCTTCCTCCTTTAGAGGCACAGGATTCTTTATATCGACCCAGAAAATTAAACAAGGACTTATTTTTAAAATTATCCCATCTATCATTATTCAGAAAAGAATGAAGGGAAAGAATGTAGTTTGCACTTTGTCTTCTTCTGTAGTAGAGGCCAGGAATTATCATATATTTCTGTATGTTTTTTTTGAAAGATGAAGATAGGAAGAGAAGGAAATCATCATGTGTTCTATCCTTCTTGATTTCTTATTTCACTGTTTCAATGTACAGAGAAATCTAAACACCTCAAGTATTCCACTCTCTTCCTGACTGTCATTCCTCTTCACACCTCAAGTATGAGACAATCACTTATTTTCCTTAATTCTTCACTTTTCGAATGTTCATTTTCTTAGAATTGTGATTCTGAAACAAAAGAAAAGTATATCCCCTTTAAAAAGCCAAACTTTCTTTTTTGAATATTTCATTCTTTTCATTGAACAATAATTTTAGTAACAACAACAATGAAAAGCTATAGAATTAGCAGTTTCCAGAGGCATCCTTGTAATTGAATTTGTAATTACACTGTTAAAATCTCTCTCTCTAAATATTGGAATAAATGGTGCCATGAATTATTATTATGTGGAGTCCATTTGAAGGAACACATGCAACATTTTATATTAGCTCCTTAAATTTTGCTTTTTGCCAGTTTTGGGGCTTGCATTCAGGGTCTTAGCACTGCCCTTAGGCATTTTCCTCAAGGCTAGCACTTTTCCAATTTAGCCACAGCACCATTTGCTTTTTCTATATATGTGGTACTGAGGAATCAAATCTGTGTGTTTGTGCGTGCTAGGCAAGCACTGTAACACTAGGCCAAACACCCGGCCCCCATAAATTCTTTGTATTGCACATTTTTAAGATTTTATTAACATTGATTTTTTTACATCATATTTGAAATGCCATGGTTTTGGAATTGCATCAAATTTCAAAGTTTGGTAATGGCCAATGTCAGAGCTTCCAGGCTAAACAGAAAACCTAAAATAGGAGATGATTTTTTTCTTTTCTTTTTTGTTTTTTATTGTAATTAGTAAAAGGGTTACATGATATTTGCCAGATAGAAGGTGCATTAATTCACATACATTGATACCCTTTCACATGTCTTGGTACCCATTTCCCTCCCCCCCACACCCCCCTCCCGTCTTGGTTTTCCCCCTTTCCCTATCAAATTTCAAATATCCAAATACAAATAAATTCAATATATCAGATAACAAAGTGAGATACTATACCAATATGAGATAACCAAGGGATAGCAAAGGAGATGAGAGACAACATAGTACATTAAGGACAACAATCATTCATTATATGGCTTTTGTTTCACTATCCTGGAGGTCCTTTCAATTAGCTTCACATTATATGGCCTTATGTATCAAGATTGTGCTCTATTGCAGATCTCTGCTAGTAGAGCCCAAGGTTTCTATTGATTATGACGAATGAGGGAAACCATTGAGCCTAAGTTCCTTTGAGTCTGGCTTACTTCACTTAATATGACTTTTTCTAAGTCTTTCCGTTTCCTAACAAATGGGGAGATGTCATTCTTTCTGACAGCAGCATAGAATTCCATGTGTACAAATACCACAACTTGTTGATCCACTTATTAACTGAGGGACATCTGGGTTGGTTCCATATCTTTGCTATGGTGAATAGTGCTGCAATGAACATTGTTGTGCTAGTGGATTTAGTATGTCCTTGTTTCTGGATGGTTGGGTAAATGCCAAGTAGTGGAATTGCTGGGTCATAGGGGAGTTCTATGTTTAGCCTTTTGAGGCACTGCCACACTGCTTTCCATAGTGGTTGAACGAATTTGCACTCCCACCAACAGTGTAGTAGTGATCCCTCCTGGCCACAGCCCCTCCAGCATCTGTTGTCATTCATTTTCCTGATCCTGGCCATTCTAACTGGAGTGAGGTGGAATCTTAGAGTTGTTTTGATTTGCATTTCTTTTATGACCAGAGATGTTGAGCATTTCTTCATGTGTCTATAGGCCATTTTTGTTTCTTCTTCAGAGAAGACTCTCTTTAAGTCTTTGGCCCATTTTTTAATGGGATGGTTGTTACTTTGGAGGTTAGTTTTGGAGTGATTCAAGTTTTTGAGTTGTTGATATATTTTAGATATGAGGCCTTTGTCCGTTGTTTGGTTGGTGAAGATCTTCTCCCACTCTGTAGGCTTCCTGATTAGTTTACTAGCTATGTCCTTTGCCATACAAAAGCTCTGCAGTTTAATGGAGTCCCACTTATCCAGCCTTTCTCTGATTTGTTGTGATTCTTGGTCCTTATTAAGAAAGTTTCGACCTGTGCCAAGGAGGCCTAGTGTATCTCCTATTCCTTCCTGTAAAGTTTTCAGTGTGTCAGCTTTTACCTCCAGGTCTTTGATCCATTTGGAGTTAATTCTAGTGCAAGGTGACAGCTTTAGTTTTCTGCAGGTGCTTAACCAGTTCTGCCAGCACAACTTGTTGAAAAGGTTGTCTTTCTTCCATTCTATTTTTTTGGCTCCCTTGTCAAAGATTAGGTGGACATAGGTCTGTGGTTTAATATCTGGGTCCTCAGTTCTATTCCATTGGTCTTCAGGCCTGTTCCTGTGCCAGTACCAAGCTGTTTTGAGAATTATAGCTCTGTAATAGAGTCTAAAATTTGGAATTGAAATTCCTCCAGCGCTGTTCTTTATGCTAAGAAGTGTTTTTGCTATACGGGGTCTTTTATTATTCCATATGAAATTTTGGATTGCCTCTTCTATTTCTTTAAAGAATGACATTGGGATATTGATGGGTATTGCATTGAATTTGTAGATAGCTCTTGGCAAGATTGTCATTTTCACAATGTTGATTCTTCCAATCCAGGAGCATGGGAAGTTTTTCCATTTCCTTAGTTCTGCTTTAATTTCCTTTTTTAGGGTTTTAAAGTTTTCGTCAAAAAGGTCCTTTACATTCTTAGTTAAGCTAATTCCTAGGTACTTTATTTTCTTTGAGGCTATTGTGAAAGGAGTTTCTTTCCTGATTATTGCCTCGTATAGGAGATGATTTTTATCAGCTATGTATCACACAAAGTACTCATGTACACAATATCCTTAGAATACAAAAATTTAAACCCCCAAAATTTAACCCTCAAAGGAGTAAACATCCAATTAATAAATGGACCATCGACTTAGTGATTTCTCATAAGAAGTAAAATGGTCCATAGATATGTGACGAGATGTCTGACATATCTAGCCACATAGAATATGCAAATCAATATTGCGATTCTGCCTCACCCAGTTAGAATGGCTAATATCCAGAAAACTGAGCATAGCACATACTGGTGGATTTATGGCCAAAAAAACTCTATCATACTCTCCTTGGGAACACAAGCTTATTCAACCACTCTGGAAATCAGTATGGAGATTTTTCACAAACTAACCATAGGGTTGCCCTATAGTGCACTCAATCCCCTTCTATTGGCCTTTATCCAATAGAGTAGAAACAAGGCTACTCTAAAGCTACCAGCACAGCCATGTTCATTGCAACATTGCTTATCATAACCAAGATATGGAACCAACCCAGATGCCCCTCAATTGTTGGATTGAGTTTTAAAATTGTGGTATTTATACTTATCCACCAGAAAGAATGATAGTAACATTTGTAGGACATGGTAAGACTTGGAAAACATATTAAACAAAGTAAGCTGGACCTAGAGAAACATACGATGCATGCTTTCCCCAATCAGTGTAGCTATAATGTGCCCATAACTCTATAAGTAAACATACTGCATGGTAGGCCAGAGGTTAAAAATGACCTGACTGGAAAGTAATAGACTCTATGGAGAACATAAATAGTATAATTTCTTAAAAGATTAAGTCAAATTCCAACCAAGTAAGTACTATGAAAATGGTACTTGCAAGAAGGGAGAGTGAGAACAAGAGGGTAGCAGTAGAGCAATGAGGGGGAGGTAGTGAAAATGTAGACAAGACTTAATTGTATGTACCCTGAAATTGAGTAGTATAAGTGCAGGGGTGGATGGAAGAGGGTGAAGATGTCAAGGTGGTGACCCAGATTAGTAGTCACTGAACACACAAACTGCTTCATTAAATGCCAAGAAATCAATAGCTAACCTAAAATTCAAATAAGTGAAGATGTTTGTTGGGAGGGATGGATGGGAATGTGGAAATGGGTGATATTGATCAAGAGGCACTGTATTCAAAACCTGATGCAGTGAATAGCTAACTCCTTGTACAACTACTTAAAGATAACAAAATATTCAAAACATAAAATACCATCAGGTTGAAAAACACATAAAACATATTACTGTAAAAATATATAGTGTAGGCTGGGCATCTGGCCTAGTGGTAGAGTGCTTGCCTAGCATGCACAAAGACTGGGGTTTGATTTCCCTATCACGCACAAACCAAAAAGCCAGAAGTGGTGCTTTTGCTCAAATGGCAGAACTCTAGTCTTGAGAAAGTCCAAGGACAGTGCTCAGGCCTTTAGCTGAAGCCCAGAACAGGAAAAAACAAACAAACATATAATGTAAGACACATAGTGTACACATAGAGTGCAACAACACATAAAAGCATATCACTTCTGAGTAGAATGAAGTGATAAATAGTACCTCCAACTTTGTATATAAAGTTTCATTGCTCTTGAAAATTACATATGTTTGCCTGTAAAGTTAAAATTTAAGTGATAATTTCTATTATATTGAATATTACATTTTGGCTATAAATGTGTTAAAATAATTTTGATGTGATTACCAAGGTGTTCCACAGTGTGCTATTGGTTTATAGTCAGTGAATGAGAACTTTTCTGATTTTGGACAATGTTACTCCTTCCTTTACTTTTCCCTACTTTTTCCCTCCTGTTCTTATCCACAAGTTATATATAGTGTATACATTTAGTATATACATACAGTGTATACTAAATAGTATGTGTGCATTAGGTCAACCATCCCTATTCCTTCCTTTCTACACCCCAATTTTGACTCTCCTATAGTCCACATATTTTAGAGACATATTCATTTATGTATATATATATTGCAGACCTACAGTGTTCTGTTTGTTAACAGTAAAAATTATCCATTTATTATTTTCTAGTGGTAACTATATTCATTTAGTTAGAAAAGAAATACATTCTTCATTGTTAGGTTTCTGGGGGCCATTATCTTATTCCTCAGACTTGGAGCTACATAAAAAATGTGGCATTCTCAACAAGATGTGGTATTTGTACACAATGGAATTCTATGCTGCGGTCAGAAAGAATGACATTGCCCCATTTGTTAGGAAATGGAAAGACTTAGAAAAGATCATATTGAGTGAAGTAAGCCAGACTCAAAGGAACTTAGGCTCAATGGTTTCTCTCATTTGTCATAATCAGTAGAAACCTTGGGCTCTCCTAGCAGAGATTTGCAATAGAGCAAAACCTTGATACAAAAGGCCATATAGTAGGACGCTAAATGAAAGGATCTCTAGGATATAGAAACATAAGCCATATAATGAATGATTGTTGTTCTTAAGGTACTATGTTATCTCTCATCTCTTTTGGTGTCCCTTGATTATCTCATATTGTTACAGTATCTCACTTTGTTACCTGATATATCAGATATATTTGTATTTGGTTATTTGAAATTGGATAGGGAATGGGGGAAAACCAGATGAGGGAGGGAAATGGGGACCAAGACATGTGAAAAGGTATCAATGTATGGGAATTAATGCACCATCTATATGGCAAATATCATGTATCCCTTCTATTAATTACAATAAAAATATATGAAAAAATGTGGCATTCACAGAATGTAGATTTCCACCCTCATTTATGGACAAAATGCTCATCTATAATTATGTCGAATGACATAAGTCAGGCACACAAAGTCAGATACTGCATGGTCTCACTTATTTGTGGAACCTAAACCTAAAATGATGATGATGTTGATGATATGATATTTAAATGATAACAAATAATAATAATAATAGAACATGAATGTAAAAAAGGAGACATGTGAGGGAGAGAGATAAGAGGAAAAGTAAGAAAACAATATTAAATTTGAAGATTACCTATGTGTAAAATATAATGTACATATTTATACACATGTTTATTGCAGATAATGAAATACAGTAAATAATGCATGAAAAACAGATTTAGAAGGATAGAGATACACAGGACATAGTGATTTTTTTAGAAGCACACTGTATTAAGGTAAGGAATTATCATCAATAATCACATTCACTACCACATGAGTGTAACTGTAACCCTTCTATATTGAAGTGTGCAAATCAATCCTATGGCCCACTGTGGGCCACTGTTTGAGCTGAGAGCTAGCAGTGCAACATCACACAGCCTCTGTAAAAGCTGCAAACGCTAACCCAGTCAGCAGTGGAACTAATTTGGCTGAGAACCACACATATACATAGGTTCCCAAACCACCAGCCCTAAATGAAATAAAGAATGTCACCTACTGACCACAGAGAGAACCTACAACAGTCTCAAATCCAATGAGGAGAAATCACAGAGACAAATCACGAAATATATAAATAATCAAAGTCCCACACCAAGCCCAAATGGAAACAAGAATGAAGGGATGAGAGAGATGTCACCATGCCAAGAAATGACACCAGAAGGGACATGGAACATGACTCTATTCAAAGAGATGATTGTGGTTATGACTGAAGAGATTAAAGCAGAATTCCAAAAATAATTCCAGGAACATAAGCAGGAAATCACCAAGGAGTTCCTTGAATTCAAAAGAGAAATAGAAAAAAAATTATACATCCCCAAAAGAAAAGATTAATGCCCTTAGAGCAGACATGATCAGCTCAGTGTCCACAATGGAAACACACATTGAAGCATTAGGCAACAGATTGGCTGAGATGGAGGACAGGACATCAGTAATGAAAGATAAAACACAAGAGCTGGAACAGAGAATCTTAAGTCTGGAGAAATTAGTCAGATTTCACCAAAGAGAACTCCAGGACCTGGCAGATGCAGCCAAGAAATCTAATCTTTATATAATAGGAATCCAAGAAAGGGAGGAGTTTCAAAATAAGGGAATGCAACGGTTATTCACCAAAATCATAGCAGAGAACTCCCCCCACCTCAAAAGGGAAAATACTCACATTATTGAAGGCTTCAGAATTCCAAGCAGGCAAGATCCTAGAAGGAACTCGTTTAGACACAACATAGTAAAAACACTAGACCCGAATACTAAGGAGCTGATATTAAATGATGCAAAAACAAAGAAAGAGCTATATGTACTTGAAAGGAAAAAAAATAGAATAAATGCAGACCTCTCCACACAAACCCTAAATGCAAAAAAAGCTTGGAACAATATCATTCATGCCCTGAAGACCAACAAGTGCCAACCCAGACTGATATATCCAGCAAAACTAGCATTTACTTTTGAAGGAGAAACAAGAATATTTATTTCCAAAGAGAAGCCATATGAATATATGCATACTAAACCAGCAATACAAAAGTATTAAATAATCACAAACAAATTGCAGAATAGCAAAAACCCCCATCAAGCAGCAATCACCTATAAATCATTAAACACAAAAGGGGAAAAAGGAGAGAGAAAGAAACTCAGAAATAAAAATAAATAATGACAAAGGACACTGACCACTTCTCCATAATTTCCCTAAAGGTGAATGGGCTGAACAATCCAATCAAAAGACACAGAGCAGCAGACTGAATTAAGAAACACCACTCATAGGAAGTGGGGCTTAGCTCAACAGGTAGGGCTGGAGTCTTGAGCTGAAGAACTTAGGGACAGCACCCAGGCCAAGTTCAAGCCCCATGACCCACAAAAAAAAGAAAGAAAGAAACACCACTCACCCATATGTTTCCTCCAAGAGACCCACCTCACTGCCAAGTGAAAGGATGGAAAAGAAATTTCCACTCCAACACACTGTGCAAAAAAACATGAGTAGCAATCTTAATCTCTAACAAAATTAACATCTCAGTAAAATCAGTACATAAAGATATAGATGGCCACTACATATTAGCAAAGAGTACAATCCATATCCAGAATATTAAAGTTATAAATATTTACTCCCCCAATACAGGAGCACCCAAATTCATCAAGCAAACTCTCTCAGAGTTACAGAACAAGATAGACCCACACACAGTCATAGTAGGAGACTTCAATACTCCACTCTCACAAAATGACAGGTCAATTCAACAAAAGATAAGCGAAGATACCACCGACTTAAACGACGCCATAGCCAGCTGGGATTAACAGATATACACAGAGTCTTTCATCCAACGGCAAAGCTTTAAATATTTTTCTCAGCAGCACATGGAACATACTCCAAAATAGGTCATCCAATAGTTTATTCAGAAAACTTAAGCAGATACAAGAGGACTGATATAATCCCATGCATTCTATGTGATCACAGTGGAATCAGATTAGTTCTGCACAACATAGTGAAATGTAAAAAAAACATTGAAATCCTTGGAAGTTGAACAACACACTTCTCAATAATCCTGGGTTCAGAACAAATCAAAGAAGAAATTAAAATTTTCTTGAATGCAATATCACAAAATTGGATAGGAAAGCGGGAAATCAAGATGAATGGGGGGAAGGTGAGGGGAAATGGGGACCATGTCTTGAGAAAGGGAATCAATATTTGTGAAGTAATGGATCTTCTATCTGGTGAATATAATGTAACCCTTCTATTAATTACAATAAAAAATAAAAAAGATGCACCACAAAGGGACTTATGGGACAGCAAAGTCAGTTCTAAGGGAAAAATTTATCACACTGGGTGCTCATACTAAAAAGACAAAACAAGATCATGTAAATAACCTAAAATGGTAGAAAAGCATATGAGAAAAACCTCATCATCCATGGTCATAAAGGAAATGCAAATAAAAATAATCCGAAGATACCACCTTACCCCAACAAGAATGGCCAAGATTTTGCACTCAGACAATGACAGATACTGGCAGGGTTGTGGAGAAAAAGGACTACTGCACTGCTGGTGGGATTGTAAGCAAGTTCAGCCACTCTGGAAAGCAGTGTGGAAGATTCTTAAAGAACTGAAAATTGACCTTCTCTACTGTCCCGCCATACCACTCCTGGGCATCTATCCTGAACATCAAAACCCAGCATATGAACATGCTCAGGCATGTTCATTTCTGCACTATTCACAACAGCCAGGTGATGGAAACAACCCAGATGTGCCCTACTGCAGATGAATGGATACAAAACATGTGATCATGTGATACACACACACACACACACACACACACACACACACACAATGGAATTCTACATGGCCAACAGACAAGAAAATTAATGGCATTGCCAGGGAAGTGGATGAATCTAGAGCGAATCATGTTGATTGAGACGTCAAGACCAAAAGAACAAAAGGCATATGGTATACTTAATATGTAGCTATTCGTTCCAAACAGTACAAGAGCGAGGACTCATTATTCACATACCCAATGCTATGGATATGGTATTGTAAACATAAACACAACTATTTAGACATAAAATTTATGACTCCATAAACATATTGTTTTATTACATAGATTAAAATGTATGTATGACATACAAACCCTCAGCCTCATTTACTTATATTCTAAAATCTAAGTGCCAGGGATTGTATAAAGAGAATCCCTTCTTAAATATTTGTTTGATAAATGCATCATTTGAAGCATGATGTAAAAATCAATGCCAATAAATTCTTCAATAAAAAATTAACAAAGAAAGAAATCATATTGACTACTATATGAATGTAATTGTAACCCCTCTATACTCAGACAATAAAATAAAAGTAATTAATTGAGTTAAAAACAAAAAGTCATATGGGAGAAATCATTGATAGAGTACTTGCCTAGCATTCACTACCACTGGGTTCAATTCCTTGGCACCACCTACACAGAAAAATCCAGAAATAGTGCTGTGGCTCAGGGGATAGAGCAATAAATGGGAATATAGAAGCTCAGGGACATTGCCCAGGCCCTGAGTTCAGGCCTCACGACTTGCGAAAAAATTTTAAAAAATCCTGTTGTGTTATTAACACATGACAATAAAATAATGAAAACACAATATAAATAAAATGACATTTAAAATACTGGTTGTAAGGAAATGGAAAGACTTACAAAAAATCTCACATTGTTATTTAATATATTGAATTTATTTGTATTTGGTTATTTGAAATTTGATAGGGAAGGGGGGAAAACAAAGTGGGGGTGCTGGTGGGGAGGGTAATGGGTACCAAGACATGTGAAAGGGTATCAATAAAAAAAAATCATATTAAGTGAAGTAAGCCAGACTCAAAGGAACATAGGCACAATGGTTTCCCTCATTTGTCATAATCAGTAGAAACCTTGGGCTCTCCTAGCAGAGATTTAAAATAGAACAAAATCTAGAGACATAAGGTCATATAATATGACGGTAAATGTAAGGACCTCCAGGAAAGGAAACAAAAGCCATATAATGAGTGATTGCTGTCCTTAATGTACTATGTTATCTCTCATCTCTTTTGCCAGCCCTTGGTTATCTCATATTGTTACAATATTTCACCTTGTTATCTGTGCTTAATTGGTTATTTGAAATTGGATAGGGAAGGGGGGAAATCAAGGTTAGCAGTGGGAGGAGGGCAGAGAAATGGGGATCATGACATGAAAAGTGTATCAATGTTTGTGAAGTAATGCACCTTCTATATGGTGAATATAATTGTATTAATTACAATAAAAATATATGAAAAAAGTACTGGAACTTACTTGTACAACTGCTTGAGAAAATAGTCATTGATCTTAAAACTGAAACTCCACTTGGAAATCCTGCTAGGTGCTATGTCACAAAGCTGCCACTAGATGGCAAGGAAACACTGCAAAGAGAAAAATCTGAAACCAGACATTAGACATCCTGGGAAAGAAAGAATGAGCCTGCTCATATGTCAACAGGAACTCCAAGCTGGGAATCTGCAGAGCCTCATGGCACACATGCAGGCTCGATCTATGTGTACAGAGGAGGTCATGTCTCCTCATATGCAATTTCCTAGCTATTTTGTATTTTTCTTTTTAAGGTGAACTCACATCTGACAAGGCTGACACTTCCACCAGGCTTTTGTAGTGAAGTCATTTTAAGCACAGGAGAGAAAGGGAAGGGAAGAAGCGTGGACCCTGCAGTCACGCAGGGAACATGTGCACACACCCTGTCCAGTGGCGGGAGGTGAGAGGGGGCTGCAGTCTCAGTGCTGTCCCAGCGTCCTCTGCGGTAAGCAGGTCACAGCTTGTCCTCAAGGACACAGTGTGGGTCCTGAGATTCGAGTTGATTAGGTTTACTAATATTAATAGCTAATTAAAACAATACACGTGTAAGTTCCATATTCCTTCATTTGTGACAGAAGACAGAAATATGCTCTAATAAGCACTAGCAACATCATATTTGAGCCTCTGTCCTGAGGACTCTGCTGACTCTCCTCATCACCAGCCCCTCAGGAGCAGGGAGAGCAGCCCTGCAGCATCCTTCCCACACACTCAGCCCTGCTCTGAAGTCTGCCTCTGTCAGACTTTCACCTTGATCCCTGACCTCTTTAAGGTTCATGGCCCAGACAACAAGCACTTTCCTTTCCTGAGTGTACTTGCTTCTTCCAGAAAGATCCATGGGAATGTTATCTGCTTTCCTCCTCCCCAGTGGTCCTTGCTTACTCTCAACCAGAGTTCCATCCCTAATGACCTAACAGTGTTAGCCTGCCCACAGCTCTGGTTTGAGATCAGGATTCCAAACTCTTCCATGTATTCCAGTGCCTGGAATCTGTGTGGACAGGAAATTCACAAGCCACATGTCCACCTGTACTGAAGCCAGCCCTGCAGCATGGATCTTGAGGATTCAGTGTGTTATCCTCAGAGTCTGGCTGCATTCAAGCCCACTTGAGCAAATGCTTTTTGTCAGTCTCTTAATTTGTTCTCCATAATTGATCAGGTTGCTTTCACACCTACACAGTATCCAGCTTCCTTCTTGTTTCATTTAGAACCAACTCTGTCCTTCCTGCAGTTCACTTGGTAAAGAGAGCAAATCTCTCCCAGTCAAAGGCAAGTAGCAATTACTGTGATCATATTACAAGTGAAATTTCCAAATTGAGGGAAAAGGTCAAAGCTTGAAGTAGAATAATAAATCACCCTAAAAAGAGGGAAGAAGAGAATTGTTAACAACTTCCCGGAGCAGTTACATTAGCATGTACTGCAGATAGTATTAACATTGTAGAGGTGAAAGAGGATCTCTCCAAGACTCGGATGCAGTAATACAGTGAATGGTTGTGAAGAGGCTCCTGGTAGGGCAATGATTCACATGTGGTCTATTTGCCTTTGAGGAGCAATGTTATCTTCCTGCACCTATAGCAGCTTCGTGGAGTTATAATGCTGATTTCCTTGGGAGTTTTCTGTGTCTCTGTTTACAAAAGTGGCCTCCTGTACTATGGAAGGGAGATGATTTCACATGATGACCACCATGCTAAGGGGCCAGGTCACTTCACTCTAGTTTCCTTGTCTCCAGTCGATTGTCCTCCATTCCTCATATTGAAGATGTCTTTTTATGCTCTGTGGCTTTGGTTCCTTGTCCTCTCCAGGAGCCTCATTGCATTGTACCACTTCTGTTTCTCTTTAACAGTGGCTCATGTGTTAAAGGACCAGTCTTAAGCACAAAAGTTCAGTACAGCACCTAGGCCCAGTGCACAAAATACTTTTTAGTTCCAACCTAAAAGATATGGATCTTGAAGGACAATGCGGGCTCAAGTAGCATTCTGATGCTTAAGTAATGTTGAGCCTAGAGTTTGGAGAAACTTTCATTTTCTGGGAGGGTAGATATTCCATTAATTAAATGTCCTTTAAAAGCATAGTTTTAGGGCATATAAATGCATAATACTCACAAAGCTAGATATGATGCCAGGCAAAATGTGAACAGGGCTGTGACTCTATAGACATAATGTTTTATTACATAGATTAATATGTATCTATGACATTCAAACCCTCAGCCTAATTTTAATGTGCCAGTGATTGTATACAAAGATTCCCTTCTTGAATACTTGTTTGTTAAATACATCATTTGAAATATAATGTAAAAATCAATGTTAATAAATTATTTAATAAAAAAATGTGAATAGGGGGCTGGGAGTTTGGCCTAGTGGTAGAGTGCTTGCCTAGCATGCACAAAGACCCAGGTTTGAATTCTTGGTACCACATAGAAAGCTTGAGCTTGAGCTGTTGCTCAAGTAGTAGAGCCTTGAGGGAAGTCCAAGGACAGTGCTCAGGCCATGAGTTCAAGCCCAAGACTGGTAAAAATTTACGCAAAATTGTGAACAGTATATTCAACAAAATTGTAAATGGTATATTCCTTTATCTGGTGCATTCTCTCTCTGTCTCTCTCTCTCTGTCTCTCTGTCTCTCTGTCTCTCTCTCTCTTTCTCTCTCTCTCTCTCTGCTCCCTCCCTCTCTCTCTCCTCCTCCGTCCCTCTCTGTATGCATCTATCTATATCACTGTCTTTCTACCTAAGCATATAATATCAAGTTTAATAGCATTTGTCTCTGAGTAATAATGATCATACTTAAGCATATATTGTAGTTCAGGGAAATAACTTGAATTCTCTAGATATCCTGTTCCACAAAATTCGCTTGTATATAAGGATACTGTAATGAAATTTATCAGGAATGTTTTACCCAAGTAAATGACTTAAACTGAGAAATAACTACAAAAGAACATACCAAGCTATGGATAATGTTGAAATAAAAAAAAACATATTCTCAGAAAAGAACAGAATCATTTTTTCTCTCATCAATAGGGAGGAACAGCTACTCAAGCAAATGTGACTTGTGGATACCTTAGGGCTATGCTTCCTGAATGAGATGGGCTAGCCTGCAGCTATGTCCACACCCTAGCTGATTTGCATGTACCCAGAGCACAACCCACTGCTCTGAGGACTTCTTCATAGGCTGCTGTCTCCAGTGCAGGAGAAGGTTCCAGTCAGCACACAGCATGGACACAAGGGTCCCTGCTTAGCTCTTGGGGTTTCTGCTGCTCTGGCTCCCAGGTAAGGAGGGACACTGCTGGGGATTACATAACTCTTCATGAAAGGACTTGGATTGTGTAGTTGATTAAATGACTAATGGATTTCATGTTTCCAATATCAGGAACAAGATGTGACATCCAGTTGACCCAGTCGCCATCCCTGTCAGCATCTGTTGGAGAGAAAGTCACCATCACTTGCAGGGCCAGTCATGGCATTAGCAGTAGTTTACATTGGTACCAGCAGAGACCAGGGATATCTCCAAAGCTCCTGATCCGTTCTGCAAGTACTTTGCAATCTGGGGTCCCATCGAGGTTCAGTGGCAGTGGATCTGGGACAGACTTCACTCTCACCATCAGCAGCCTGCAGCTTGAAGATATGGCCACTTATTATTGTCAACACAGTTACAGTAATCCTCCCACAGTGATACAAGTCGTAACATAAACCTCCCAGGGAAGCAGAAGTGAAAGGAGGGCTGCCTCAGCTGCTCCTCCTGCTGCCTCCACCTGTGGAGAGTGCCTCTCATCCACAGCCACACTCTGAAGGTCACTGGGGGATTCGGTAGAAAGGATAAGAGACAATCTTGTTGATAATCCCTTTCTTCCATCTCTGCCTCGGGGCACCATCCAAGCTTCTGTTGTTTGATAAGGTACACAGATTTTTACTTCAGAGAATCTGGGATAGGGTACCAATTGATTATGCTTTTCATATATGCAGAAGGGAGGTGTTTACCCTCCCAGTTCTCCCCTCACAATGCTGTGTCCACCTCCATGGCGCTGATTCACATAGTTCTTCCCTTGTAATTCTGAGATAAAGACTCAGTTTTACTTTGTCTTGACCCATCAGGACTCCACAGTTAGCTCTTCAAAAATGAGATCCACAAAAGTAGGTAGCCTTCTTGTACAACAACAATACACAAACAGAAGGCCAAATCAAGAAAATGACCCCAGTTGCAATAGCCTCCAAAAGAATAAAATACTTAGGAATTAACTTAACCAATGATGTAAAGGAATTATTTAATGAATACTATAAAAGCCTAACGAAAGAAATTAAAGAGAACACCAGGAAATGGAAAGACATCCCATGCTCATGGGTAGGGAGAACCAATATATTGAAAATGGCTTTACTGCTAAAATGATATACAAATTCAATGCAATCCACATCAAAACCTGAAAGACATTCTTAATGAAATAGAAGGTATAATCCAAAGATTCATATGGAACAAGAAAAGACCTAGAATAGCCAAAACAATTCTAGGCAAAAAGAGCAATGCCAGTTGTATTACAATACCAGACTTGAAACTTTATTGTAGAGCCATAATAAAAAATAATAAACAGCATGGTATTGGCATAAAATAGACCAGAAGATCAATGGAACAGAAAAGAAGATACAGAAATAGAACCATATACCTGCAGTCAACTTGTATTTGACAAAGAGCTGATGATATACAGTGGAACAAACACAGTCTATTCAATTATTGGTGCTGCCAAAACTGGGCAGCCACATGCAGAAAACTAAAAATTGACCCTACCCTTTTTCCATGCACAAGCATTAACTCAAAATGGATCAAAGACCTCAATGTCAGACCGGAAACCATGAAACTGTTATATGATAGAGTTGGAGACACACTGGAACTCATGGGCACAGGCAAAACTTCCTGAACAGAATCCCAGGTCACAACATATTGCAGAGACAGATTAATGGGACTACCTAAAAATAAAAAAAAGGTTCTGCAAAGATAAAAGCATATATGGTACAGTTGAAAGACAGCCAATCAACTGGGAAAATATATTTACCAAGAATACATCAGACAAATGCTTAATATTTCATATCTACAGGAAACTCAAGGAACTAAATCCCTCTCAAACTCAACAAACCAATCACTAAATGGGCAAGGGAACTAAAGAGAGTCTTATCAAAAGAAGAGGCTAAAATGGCTAAAAGCATATGGGAAAAGGCTCATCATCCATGGTCATAAAGGAAATGCAGATAAAAACAACCCGAAGATACCACCTTACCCCAACAAGAATGGCCAAGATTTTGAATTCAGATAATGACCGATGCTGGCAGGGTTGTGGAGAAAAAGGAACCCTACTGTACTGCTGGTGGGATTGTAAGCAAGTTCAGCCACTCTGGAAAGCAGTGTGGAGGTTTCTTAAAGAACTGAAAATAGACCTTCCCTACCATCCCACCATACTACTCCTGGGCATCTATCCTGATCATCAAATCCCAGCATATGATAAGAACACCGGCTCAGCTATGTTCATTTCTGCACTATTCACACTACCCAAGTGATGGAAACAGTCCAGATTCCCTTCTGCAGATGAATGGATACCAAAATATGTGACATATATATATATATATATATATATATGCACAATGGAATTCTACATAGACAACAGACAAGATAACATAATGGCATTCGCAGGGAAGTGGATGAATCTAGAGCGAATCATATTGAGGGACACAAGTCAAGACCAAAGGAAGAAAAGGCACATGATATCCATAATATGTGGCTATTAGATCCAAACATTACAAGAGTGAGGACTCAATATTCGTGTACCCAATGCTATGGACATGGTATTGTAAATATAAACAGAACTACATAGACATAAAATTTGTGACTCTATAGACATAATGTTTTATTACATAGATTAAAATGTATCTATGACATACAAACCCTCAGCCTAATTTTACTTATATTCTAAAATCTAAGTGCCAGTGATTGTATATAGTTTCCCTTCTTGAATACTTGTTTGTTATTTGAAATATGATGTAAAAATCAATGTTAATATATTCTTTTTTTCATATATTTTTATTGTAATTAATAGAAGGGCTACATAATATTTGCCAGATAGATGGTGCATCAATTCCCATACATAGATACCCTTTCACATGCCTTGGTTCCCATTTCCCTCCCCCCCATGTTAATATATTCTTTAGTAATAAAATGAAATCTGTTTGTAAGCCACTGGGGCTGCTAATACACAAAATCAATAGTTAAAGACAGAGGGAGATGAAAAGTGAAATCATGTAACTTTTATGAAAATGGAAGGAACTGTTTATGGCTATGTTTAATGACATAAGTCAGGCTTCTGTATTGTTAATATATGACATTAAAATTCACAGAGATGCAAAAGAAAATGTGAATTTGATTTTCCTACAAAAATACTGGAATTTCCTTGCACAGTTGTTTAAAGTAATCATGTGACTTAAAACCAGATGTCAAATGAAAATTTCGCAACTTGAAAACAAAGTAAAACAAAACAGACAAACAAAAGCATGTCATCTGACTTTAGAGAAGACCCTGGGAATGATAGGGGAAGTTGCCCCCTGTTCACAGAAGCTTGAAGCTGGGGAGCTCTCTGCCAGGCTTTCCTGGTACACATGGCAGCTGGGAACCATGTTTATAGAGGGGGTCATTTCACCACATGTGCATGTTCCTCACTATTTCATATTTTATTTGTAAAGTGTAATCACACCTGACAAGGCTGACATTTCCACAGGCATGTTGTAGTAAAGTCATTAGTACAGATGAAAAAGGTGAAGGAATGAGGGGGATCCTGCAGACATGCAGCCCTGAAGGGAGCATGTGCACACATTATGTCCAGTTGTACTTTTGGGCTTCATCATGCTCAGGTTTAGAGTGAGTTCTGGCCACATGATTATATGCCCATTGTTCCCCAGATTTCTTTCTTCTTCTCAGAATTTAAAATAATCCGTTAGTGTATAATTTAATAGGCAATTTCATGCTATAAAATACACATGTAGCTACTGCATCCATTTGTGAGGTGCTCCTCTGTGTTTCCATAGGGACTGATAAAATGGTTCAGTATCTGTCCTGAGGGTCCTCCAGACTCTCCCCATCACCCTTGCTCCTCAGAAGCAGTGAGAAGAGCTCTAGAACATTCTTCCCACACGATCAGCCCTGCTCTGAAGTCTAGGCCTCTCAGATTTGCACCAGACATCATTCAGGTTCATGGACCAGACTATAAGCACCTTGGTTTCCTGGGATACTTCCTTACTTCCTGTAAGCCTCATAGAAAGGGTTTCTTCTCTTCCTCAGTTTCAGGTCCTCAGCCTTATCTCTCAGCCAGGAGCTCCTGTCCTGCCTATTAAAAGCCTGGCCACATTCTGTTTTGATGCCATGGTTCTAAACAGTTCAATATCCTACTGTAACTGAAATCTATGTGAACTTGTAATTCACAAGAAATATGTCCACAATTGCTGATTCAAGCCCTAGAGCAGGGAACATGAGAATTTAATGTATTATCCTCAGATTCTGGAATATCAGTCCCGTAGATGTTCTTGTGGTCTCTCCCTCACCATATTAAAATATCACCTGTAATTTACTGGGTGGCTTTCACATGTTTGCAGCAGCCAGCTGCTTTCTCCTTGTTTTATTTAGTAACAACTTTGTTCTGTAGTGTGTGCAGAGCACAGCTCTACCTACAAAGGCTGTAGTAGTAATTCAGAGAACCATATGACAAAGTTGTCAGTGGTATATGAGTGAAATTAAGTGGAAGGGGTGGCTATGATTTTAATTGGACAGAATAAGGAAGATTGATGTTTTAAAATATTTCTGGAGAAGTTATATTGTCATGCGCTGCAGAGAGCATCGATGTTGTAGAAAGCAGAAGACTCCGTTGCAGTTCTTGTAGTAAATGGAACTAAAGAGGTCTAATATCGGGAATGACTTACCTGGGTTATGTGATTTTGAGTGTTTGTGCATCTGTTTGGACTTATATTGTTAAGTTCCTCTTGAGTATTTTACTCATCTTACAAGAGATCTGACATACTGCACTATGGAGTGGAATGTGTCCTTGCTAATCTCACTGTGTAGAATCTACTTTTTATTGTAAAGGTGCAGTGTAGAGGTGTTACGGTTACATGAGTCAAGTAATGAGTATATTTGTTTTTGAGCATTGTCATTCCTTCCATCATTTTGTAGGATTTTTCCCTCTCGACTTACCTCCACCCACAAATTGTTTAGTTCATTTCCAACATAGCGTCTTATGAGTATCACTGCAGAATAAGTTCATATTTTGTGTCCTCATTTCTGTGCTTCCCCTTATCTCACTCTAGCTTCTCTGTCTATGGTCAGTTGACCTGAATTCCTCATGCTGAAGATATCCTCTTCCTCTTGGGTACCTCCACTTTCTTGTCCTCAGGCTTCACCACATTGCATTTTCTCCCCCGTGCATCTGAATCACCTGGCCTAAACTTAGTAAAAACCACTTTCCAGCTAGTCACTGGTAGTTCATGCCTATCGTCCCAGCTACACGGGAGGCTGAGATTGTGGTCAGCAGCCAACCTGAGCATGAAATTCTGAGACTCTTGTCTCCAATTAAACACCAAAGCCTAGAAAGAAGCTTTGGTTCAGGGGGTAGAACACCAATCTTGAACACAAAAGCTCAGGGCTGAGTTCAAGTCCCAAGCTGAGCACTTTACATTTGCCCTTTCTTAGGAAGGAAAATATTTTTATTTTGGGGAGTGTAAATGGCTAAAGTGGATAGTGAAGTTTATGTAGAGTTGAGGCTTTGGTTTAGAGAATACCTCAGCTTCTGAGAAGAAATAGTTTCCTTCAATTAATGACACAGATGTTATCAGATAGCTTTGGAAAGGGATGGTTAAGAACATTCAGAAGAGAAGGAAGCCAGTCATATCATATGTGTGTGTGTGTGTGTGTGTGTGTGTGTGTGTGTGTGTGTGTGTGTGTAAACAGGGCACTGATGCAAGCACCAACTAAGTACACACCACTCAGATCAGGATTCCCAATTACACAAAAGATCTGCTTTCAAAATATTTCCTTTTACTAAATCAATTTGAAATCTATTTATCTCATTATCTATCTACCTATTTATCTATCTGACTATCTTTCTTCCTAACATATGCTATCACTTTGAAAACATTTGTGTGGGTAATAATGATGATTATTTTCCCTGTAACATGGCTTGGGTAAACAACCTGAATACTCTAGGAATTCTGTGTATCAAAACCCACACATGCCAAATGCAAGAATTCTAAAATTAACTTTCCTTGGAAAGGTTTGTCTGAGTAACATACACTCACAAACAACATTGATTATAGAACATTGTGAAAATTAAAACCATTTAATATTCTCACGGGACAATATATTCTGTTATCTTGTTACATGAACAACACGGTTTCTACAAGCAAATTGGACATCTGTGGTGTTTATGTCTGTGTCTTCTGACTGAGATCTGCCAACCTCTAGCTATGCCCAGCCTGCCCATGCCCTGCTGATTTGCATGTGGTCAGAGCACAGCCCACTGCTCTTCTTCATAGGCTGCTCTCAACCCATGCAAGAGGAGGATCCAGTAGCACAGAGCATCAACATGAATGTTCCTACTCACCTCCTGGGGCTCCTGCTTCTGTGTCTCCCAGGTAAGCAAGGACAATGTCAGGGTTCCAGTGATTAACAGAGGTGTGTGGCTTTTCATACAAGAACTTGGATAGTACATTTACTTAACTGGATAATAATTCTCTTTTTTTCCAATGTCAGGTGCCAGATGTGACATCCAGTTGACCCAGTCACCATCCCTGTCTGCATCTGTTGGAGAGAAAGTCACCATCACTTGCAGGGCCAGTCAGGGCATTAGCAATTATTTACATTGGTACCAGCAGAGACCAGGGATATCTCCAAAGCTCCTGATCCGTTATGCAACTACTTTGGAATCGGGTGTTCCATCAAGGTTCAGTGGCAGTGGATCTGGGACAGACTTCACTCTCACCATCAGCAGCCTGCAGCCTGAAGATATGGCCACTTATTATTGTGAACAAAGTTACAGTACTCCTCCCACAGTGATACAAGTCATAACAAAAACCTCCCAGGGAAGCAGAAGTGAGAGGTTCCTCCTGCTGCCTCCACCTGCAGACAGAGTTTCTCAGATGCATCTGGAAAGTATTGGGAGACAGGTCCTGGAGGCATTGCCACACCCTAACTCTCCATCTTCCTCCTTATCCCAGCAACACATCTGTAACAAGACCTCTTCTGACAAAGAACACACATCTGTACTCATGTGTGTTCCAGGTCATGCTAAACATGTACAGCCACTCAGTGAAGAAGCAATCTAGTTGGCCTCGAGGGCTTGCTTACCTAGCACTACTTATGAAGCCCTGGGTTTGATTCCTCACTACCACATACACTGAAAAAGCCAGAAGTGGTGCTTGGCTCAATGGTAGAGTGCTAGCCTTAAGAAAACAGAAGGACAGTACCCAGGCCCTGAGTTCAAGCCCCATGCCTGGCAAACAGCATATTTATAAACATTTTTTGATTGTTCAGGTGTAATTTTGTTTGAAGTACGATTTCATGTATGGGTTTGTATACACATTGTGCAATGATCAGATTGATGTAATTAAATAGTAAAGTTATCATATTAAAATTTTATCAATTTCTTGTAGTCAGATATTTTTTCTGGAAAGGAGAAAACGAAGCATTTCAACTTACATGTTAACAGTAATCAAACACGCAAATCTGGGTTTGGATTGTGGCTTAGTGGTAGAGTGCTGTCCTAGCATGCATAAAGCCTCAGGTTTGCATCCTCACTACCACATGAACAAAAAAATAACTAAGAGAAATAAAAGTAAAACAGCAATAAATTAATAGAAAATATTTTAATCTAATTATCAGAAAGCTAACTTGACATCACTGCTCAGTATCATTAATCATTTTTTCCTCAATGCAGTTGTCTCATTCATTGAAAATAGAATGGAATAATGATTTTTAAAGAAATATTTTTGAGGAAATCTGAGGATAAAAATAATAAGGATTTTGTGTCCATGTTTTTGGAAATTTTGTCCATTAATTATTTCTTTATGTTGCTTGATCGCAGAGTGGTATTCAGAACTCAGATAGTCAAAGCACCTTTGGCTTCTGGGTAAGTTCAAATAAAACCACACATAGGAAAATATTAATATATGTGAATAGAAAATATAGCTAATACACTTATAGAACGAAGTAGCAGCTATAGTTCCATAGTGATCCACATTACATCAATAGTTTAGAGTAATTAGACACATATCTTTTATGATCCCTACAGAGGCACATAGAGTCATCAATTAACATTTAGTATTTAAAATATATTTTTACATGGACTAAAATATATTTTATATTTGGAAGAAAGGAGTTGAACTAGGACAGATGAGGCAGAGTAATGACAGCAATGAGAGATCACGATGCACTGTATTTATAAACCAATATGTTTAATGATAAACCTGTGTACAACTATTTACAGATAATAAAAGTACAGATAATAAAAGCATGAAGTTCTCACTAGTCCACATGCTCATCTCTGTCTGCACATTTCTTTGTGGGTTGTGGTCACATGGGATTGTGTCTCTGCCAGCTTCTAAGCTCATTGTGGATAAGAAAAGATCCCATTGGATTTAGAATATCCACAGGAAAGTGGAGAGGGAGAGGAATGCTGGGAAATGTCTTCCTGAAGTGACTGTGATGAGAGGAGGTCACAGCTGATGACCCAATGAGGTCATGGCCCAACTCTCAGAATATGTCCAGAAAGGCATTGCCCAAGACACGTGCCCTTTCCTATGTGCAACTTGTCACCATAGCAAGAGCTTCAGGAACAACTAGCCAATGGAAAGTGAGATACTTGCATGAAAGCTGGAAGTAACACTTCTCAGACAGTAGCAATTCTATTTTTTTTATTGTTGGGGTCCTGATAGAGGGGTTACAGTTACGTTTGTCAGAGAGTGAGTATATTACTTCTTGAACATTGCTACCCCTTCTCATGGTTTTATCCCCCTTTCCCTCCCATCACATTTCCCAATCATCCTGGTTTCCCCTCTTCTTTTACCTATTCCAAATTATCAAATAAATGTATATACAATATAACAGGTAACAAAGTAAAATATAGTGACCACATGAGATTAACTTTAAAGGGAACAAAAGAGCAAAGAAAGAATTGCACACAGTGTATTAAGAATAGCAATTCTTGACACTAATGAAGCAAACACAACAAAACATGGATGCAATATTATTTTCTTTCCTAGTTCGAATGTGTCCAGAATTCAGAATCATTATCAGAATAACTAAGAGCATGTTACAAACACAAAATTACAGATCTACTGAATGTGAATCTGCCTGTCAGCAAGTGAACAATTGATCCCTGTGAGGATAAAGAAGCTGTGCTTAAGAGATCCACAAGTAGAGGGATGCTTTTTACTTCTCATTTAGACCATTTAAAAGAATTTCTACTTACACTACAGCATGTGCACACACACACACACACACACACACACACACATACACACACACACACACACCCGTACCAGTCCTTTTCTATTACAAAATAACTGACTTAAGTTGTGAGTAAAGAAGAATTTTGTTCAATTCAGTTTTAGATGCAGAAAATGCTAATTGCAGGATCCTCATTTGTCTGTACTCAGGTGAGGGATGTCATGACTATGTCCAAGTATGGTGGATTTAAAAGTTGCAAGTTGAGGTAGACAAACATATAGTTGTCTTCATGTTATACCAAGGGACTATGGAGAGAACTGACTCACTCCAGGAGAGCAGCTTTAACCAATTAGGGCAGGATCTAGAATGGTCTAATCACTTCCAGTAGTCAGTTTGGTCCATGGACTTCTGTTCCCCAGGTGATATTCTGACTCACAGCACACCCAGCATCTTTGCAGAGAAAAAACAGAGCCTGAAATCTCTCACACAAGTAAGCAGAGACTGCTCAAATTAGATGGAGACTAGAGACACTAACAATTTTTATGTTAATTGAGGAGCATCAGCCTTGGTCATGCCTTGGTCAGTGTTGGTTTCTAAAAATATAGATACATTAAACTCCAAGCATGTATCTTCACAAGTACTTTAAGAAAAGAATATTTTTCCACATCTATTTTAATAGAAGAAAACATGACAGGCATTCACTACCTCTCTTCCGTGGCAATGCTCAATATTTCCATATTTCATAATATGAGAAGTACTTTTTCGATGCTCCCATAACAAGAAGTCTTACAAGACTGAATGTCACAAGTCAGCTCTCACTCAGGCCCCTGTCCTTGGCTTGGATTGATTTAGGTGGATTGATTTAGATGTAGGAAAACAGTGGATCCATCTCTTGCTAATGTCAAGTCAGAATCTTTGCTTGAACTGTTGACTCTGTTAGTGAGTGTCCATCCCATGTACTGACTGACCAGTTGAGACCTATGTTTTCACAGAGAGCAAGAAAGGCAGTAAAACCCTAACCAGACTTGATTGTAAATAATAAAAAAGAATTGAATTGGAAGGAATTTCTCTTGTTACACAAAGGGGTTTCCATTCAGCATGTCACCATATGAATGCCATGTCTCTTGATCAACTCACCATACCATTACTCTGAGAAATTCATCAGTTAATTTACTGTTCAAATATAGTGTGGAAGAACGACAGGATACTTAGTGCATCAAGAAATTTTACCTGGAATGCCTTTTTATCTATTTATTTTGTGGGTCATGGGGCTTGAACTCTGGGTCTCAGTGGCTTCTGTGAGCTCTTCAGCTTAATGCTAACACTTTACCACTTTGAGCTACAGAACAACTTCAGGGTTCTGGTGGTCAACTGGGGATACGCATATCATGAACTTTTATGACTGGGCTGCCTTTGAACAGTGATCCTCAGATCTCAGCCTCCTGAGTAACAAGGATGAGAGGTGTCACCAGCGCCCAACTTTTGAATGTGAATTTAAACTTTCAAATATAAGCATTACAACCATTTTCCTTTTCCTTTTCTTTCCTTTTCCCTTTTAAAGACCAATATTTGCAAGAGAAAAAATTTTTTTCTTCCTGTCATTTTTTTACCCTAAGTCTTAATAGGAAGTTGTTATGAAAACTGAGGTTCTAATTTTGTAGATAACATAGCAGAATCATTTGATAACTATGATTATCTGCTGCTTCTTCATCTAGGTTAACTCTGTGTTCTTGTTGATCAACTCCCTTGAGAACAATGTAGCAGTGGAAGAGCTAAGGAGGGCTCAGGGAGCAGATCAGCTGCCTATTCCTTTCCTGGAGATTGTCCTGGACATAAACCTGCAGAAGCTGGGGTTTCAAGGAGGGGTACCATATGCACCTATCTTCCCCCACAGATCCAGACTTTCACAGGGCAACCCACTTCCCATGGCTGCAGGCATCAAAGATTTTATTGGTTATCACTAAACACACAACTCATGTGACTTCATCTTTCTGAGCAGGCCTCACCCTCCCTTGGCTCTTCTCACTCTGTTGCTCCCACCTGGATATTTGCATACTGCTCCCTAGGGAGGACCTTCCTCTCTAAGTCTGAGATAAAGGCTCAGCTCTGAACTTGCCTTGAACTATGAAGATTCCTCATCTCACTCTTAGAAATGAAGTCCTTCTCTCAGCTCCTTTGGCTCTTAATGCTCTGGATCCCTGGTAAGGACAAAGGGAAATGAGGAATGAGAGTGGGTGGGAGGGTGAGTTCTCAGGGCCCAGTTGTATTTTATCTATGAGTAAGATGTGCAGGTCTTGTTATCTATAATTGGACAGGTGAAGTTTAGATCTGGTTGAGTGAGGGATATTGCAGAAAGAAGTAGAACTTGTGCTTGGGTAAAGACTTTATTGATGAAAATAATGAATTTAGTGACATCGATGTGTTAAGATATCTCTATTGTTAATGCTTAGTACTTTCAGATTGTGAATCAAACTGTGAAATATGAATACCAGATTATATACATACATAACATAATAAAAGCAATAAAAGCATGGCTATTTATGTACTTCTGTCTTATTCTAATTTCAGGATGCAGTGGAGATGTTATGCTGACCCAGAATCCACGTTCCCTGGCTGTCACCCTGGGAGAAGCGGTTTCCATCTCCTGCAGGTCTAGCCAGAGCCTCTTACATAGTGATGGAAAGACGTATTTGCACTGGTTCCTGCAGAAGCCAGGCAAGTCTCCACAACTCCTGATCTATGAGGTTTCCAATCGATTTACTGGGGTCCCAGACAGATTCAGTGGCAGTGGGTCAGGCACAGATTTCACATTGACAATCAGTAGGGTGGAGGCTGAGGATGTTGGAGTTTATTACTGCATGCAAGATACACATGATCCTCCCACAGTGATACAGCCCTGAACAAAAACCTCCCTTCTGGCTGGGCGCTGAACTCATGGGTCGCTGTTGTGTGGAGCAGCAGAGCAGATGGTCTGAGTCTACCAGGAAAGGAGATGTGTTGTTTATGTGACAGTGACTCTGATTTGAGAAGAAGACAATGTGACAACCTGATTACATAAAATCTGTGGTGACTAGAACAATCATGGAAATACAAAGATCCAGAGACTACAGATAAACCATAGGTATTTCACTATTAGTCTCCACAGTGGTCTTTTAGCTTAGCAGATGTATATGAATCAAATATATTCTTTGATTTTTTTCCATTAGTATTGAATCTTTAAATACTTTCATCAAGCATGTGGTTCTGGTCCAAACCTATCCTTCATACTCTGTTTTCCATTGAGAAGCTGGAAGCCCAATTGTGTCTTTTTGAGTGTCTATTCTGTTTGTGTCCCAAATCTTGCCTGACCATCAATCCTTTAACACAGTTTGTTCACTTCTTATTGTTTGGATAAACCTGGGACAGATAACATACTGGACCCTGTGCAAGGGTGTGTGGCCTTCTGTGGCCCAGGGCTCTGGCTCTAGTTCAGACAGTGGAGTAGAGTGAAGCTCTGTGATGATTTCATAGGTCTCAGATGTCTGAGATTAAGCCCTTGTTCAAAGGACACAACAATCACAGCCCTATCTTATCAGCTACCATGACATGACTTTATTAGAAAAACTATGACCTCCATTATCATCAATGATTAGCAATATCTTGCACCTCTATCTGCTCAAACATCTGCCATTTCCAGAGACCTGGAACTATGACATTTCAAAGTCCAGGCTGTGGAGGATTTTCTACTTTCCATCACTGTCCAGTGTGCATCTGTCTGTCATGGCATACATTCTTTTACCATGATGATCTCAAATCCATCTGAGAAACCAAAGGATGAAAGTAGAGATGTCTTGAGCTCATTCTCAGGAGAAATATAGGTCGGGAATGTAAGTGAATAAATGGAATATCTTTAATCACTCATGAAACTTGTGACAGGAATAGTTAATCCATAAGTATTTATCCACAAATGTAGCGTTTTGTAAGAGACTAGTCAGAACCAGCAAAGAGCTATTTTCTCCTGTATCTAGCATTTTTCAATCTTACCCTGGCTTCACATTGTGCAAGTCACCAGAGAACAAAAAGTAAATGGTCACTGTGCCTCCTGTGTGGTACTTTTAAGGAAAATGGGGGAGAATGGCAAAGTCATAGGCCAGATCCATCCTCAACAGGAGAGGAATGCTTGAGGAACTGTGAGGAATACAGATCTTCCCGCGGGATTGGAGGTTGTGCTAGGAACTGGATTTGGGGTAGGAGGCTTCTATAGGTCTTTACAAGGAAGCAAAATAAAATTGAAAATGGTGATGGTTTCCTGGGGGCCCAGGGTGCTGTCTTTGGCCAGGCCCACAGCGGAATGCTCCACCTTGGGTGTGGGGGCCATTTTCCCATGGAGGGAACAAACAGACACAGGAGCATGCACCTGGTGCTTTGCTTGACCTTGGGGAATAAGACAGGACTCAATCCTTCGTATTTTAGACACATAAAAAGATTGGGCTTGGAGAGAAGAGGAAGATCCTTCACTGCTGATACAGGGAGATTGACAGCCACATGTCATCACTACTTTCCATTTCAGAATTTTGCCAATTGGGTTATGGTCCTGGAGCCTTCTTGGAAATATCTGTGAATATTTTATATTGAGTCTAAGATTATGCCGACAAGTTGCAATGCACTATCCTACTGCCAGTTGAGATATTGCATTATTCTCAACCTTTGACAAGTCATGGAAAGCCTATCCTGAAAAATCCTTACCCACTTGCTGAATAAAATGATGGAACAATCATTTACCGAAACAATTGCAAAGAAGCACAGCTTATCATTTTTTATACCAAAATCAGAAACATGATTGTCATCCTTAAGCACTTGTTACAAATGCAAAATACCTGCTTCAACTTGTCTCAGGAAATAAAGATCTGCATTTTAACATACTGACAAGATATCAGGCATCCAGGGAACAGTTTCGAATTCACACTGCAAGAGACTTTTACCTTAGCAAGTGAAGTCTTCTGTGAAAAGATATGACAACACATCCAGGTTCTTGGAAAAGCAACAGAAACTAATTTTCATTATTGGATTCTGACTTTGAAATTTATATATTATTCATTAGTTGAAATTTAATGGAGGCATTGTTTTAAATGACTTGATGAACTATAAAAACAAAATGATTTAAATTTTGTGTTTCTGTTCTGGAGATAATTGGACATAAATTTGTTTTCATAGCTTGAGCACAGGACAGCATCCATGTTGTGAAGTGGTCATTGCCCTTTGATCTTTGTTCAAGATCAAACAAATTCACAAGGGAGACAAGCCCAGTGACCTCAGCGCTGTCCAGCCAAGCCCTGCCCCTCAATGTTCAATTCATTGCAATTGTGAACTTCTATGTACTCACATAAATGCTTTCTGTTTAGAGCCACTGGGCTTGGATGTGTTTGTTACACACCATTATTGTTGGCATGCTGACTGATTTAATATCAAACATCCACATTGGTATACGAATTAGGTACAAAATCATAAATATTTAGAAAGTAATAAGAAAGAAAATACATCCAGAGATAAACACGAAACTATGTAAATAATGGAATATAATTAGGTCTACCAGGAACTTTCTGACAGGAAGTTAATTTGCAAAGATACCCATGAACCTCAGAACCTGTCAGAGGACCTAGAAAGGGGATTACATAAACCCGTGGTATTACTGATGGTCAGAACTTTATAGGAATATTTATATTAACAAATAAAAGGTGTATTTGTACATATACAACTGTGTAAAGTTCTCAACTGACTTCTGATACTACCTCTTTCCAATGTCTGCATGGGGATTGATAGGACTGAGTCAGGTTATCACTTAAAATCCTACATGAGACTCTCTTTCAGAATACACAGAGAAAGCCAGTGAGAAAAGGGGTGCTTGGAAATGTTCTTCCTGTATACTGTGTAACACGGGGTTCATAGCTGACCACTGTGTGATCATATGGCCCAACTCTTAGGATTTGATCAGGATCACATTGCCCAAGAACATTTCCACATGCTTCCAAGTTATCATCAGCAAGTTGTAAGCAAGAAAGAAAGTTCCCTTAAGAGGCAGGGAGGTTAGCCTAGTGGTAGAGTGCTTGCCTAGTATGCACGAAGACCCGAGTTCAATTCCTCGGTACCACATACTTAAAAAAATATTGAAGTGGTGCTGATCTCGGGCATTGACATTTGAAATTATACAAAGATCTAGTTTGATAGTAAAGATTGTTCAGGCATGAAGGGAGGAAATACTAGCTTTTCTAGAGAAGACAGGACAATAAACACAGAGATAGAGGAGAAGATAAGGCTGAGCAGTACAATTCAGAAATCCAGGCATTTTCTTTTCAAGGAGATCTTCTTTCTTATTTCACCTCTATGGATTTCATTACAGGATAGCAATGCTGATAAGTTGCTACATACAGATTATCAGTAAATCAGAACAATTCCAAGCTTTCTGTTCTGGATAAATGAAACATGGGCCAAGTTTGTGTCGCCAAAATTTGCTCATAAATTTCTAGAACTAATTCTTCAATAGACAGGTCTTTTCTCAGATAAAGAAATAAAAATAAAAGAGGCTGACATGATCAACACACAGGAAAGGAACTTGGTGATTACTCTCTGAGTTTCTAACTTATTCTGTCACTTGACAGGTCTCCTGAGACTCAGAATGGATGCAGTCACTGAGATGAAGTAGCTGGACCTCTGTGCTTATCCCTGCCCAGAGGCCGCTGATTTGCATGGTCACCAGCACAGCCCACTGCCCTCAGCACTTCTTTATAGGCTGCTGCTACCTCTGTGCAGCAGTCAGTCCAGTCAGTACCCAGCATGGACATGAGGACTCCTGCTCAGGTCCTGGGGATCCTGCTGCTCTGGATTCTAGATAAGGAAGCCATGCTAGGGAATAACACAGACCAGTGTGAACCATTATGCCTCATTCTTCTTATAACTCAATTAATAATGCATGTATTTGTACTTATGTTTCCACACAGGAGCCAGGTGTGACATCCAGATGACCCAGTCTCCTTTTCACTGTCTCTGTCTCTCGGAGACACAGCCACCATCACTTGCAGGGCCAGTGAGTACATTGGGTTTGTTTTAGCCTGGCACAAGCAGCAATCAGGGACAGCTGATAGACCACTGATCTATAATGCACATAGTTTGAAATCTGGAGTTCGATCCTGGTTCAGCGGCAGTAGATTTGGGACAGATCTTACTCTCACCATCAGTAGCCTGCAGCCTGAAGATGCTGCCACTCACTACTGTCAATAGGACATTTTGAAACCTGAAGTCAAATAAGAAGAGAGGACCACGGAGTTCTCACCACCTGCACAACCAAATGGTGTAACTAGAAGAAGCTGAGGAATTTCCTCTCAACCATCCAACCTCTGTTTCTTGATTCTTGGATAGGCTGTCCACATGCCTAATGGCCAAAAGGAAAGGAAAACGATACTATCTATCTTTCTCTCTCTTCCCCGTTTGTTTACTTCATCATTCTAGACACTTGGCTATTGCTTCTCTTATTAGTTTTCTACAATACTCTCTGGAAATTTTTTTCCATGGGGGAACAGGGACTAAGCTACTCTTTACCTCTTCTGGTTTCCAACTGTGGAGTCACTCTAGTTTCTTGATTTGTAAAAGGCAATGCTTGGGAAATGATTTTCCCCTCCGTGTGCCCTGTGCTCCAGTTAATCCAGACAAACATGTAAATCAACACTATTCTGGTTGATTTTAGGCACAACTTGAATTTTCTTGGACCTGAAGGTTGAATTTAGACTTGGCTCTGCAAAAGAAAGTCTCAATCTTGTACATATCACTCTGATCGGCCATCTCACTTCTGTCCACACAAAGCACAACACATCTGTGTGGATTCTGTTGATACATTCAAATGCCCCCTGCCACCCAGCAGCTGCAGACTGGCCCGAGGGTTTCATCCAGACCATGCATATCAATTGTTTACCTCCTCTTTATTATTTCTGTGGTTCTCCTAACTCCTGTGGGTGCCTTGTTATGTGTGATAGCTGCTATCTCTTGTGTAAATGGAGAAGGTGAGGAAGACTTCAGATGGAGTCAAAGCATGATTTGTTGAAGACTGCCACAAAGCAAAAGGGGTTGGGATGAAGATGCTTCTCAATGCCACTGTGTACTTAGATGTCTTCGATATTTAAAGGATGTAAAAAAATAAAATCGCATAGGTGTCAAGATGGAGTGGAAGTGAGTGGAACAAAATATGGTCAACATTCCTGGGGCTGTGATTGAATCTCTTGCCATATGGAATAAAATTGCATTTATAATTAAAAATCATTGAGGTGAATAAATGAAATGACATAGTAACGATTGCCTTCTGGGCTTGTCCACAAGTTTGCACTCCTCTCTCATTATCCCAAGATTGGATTGGTGATGACTGAGATTCCACCATCCCTGCATGTCTCCCTTGAAGATCTATCCTCCATCTTTTGCAGGTCTAGTCAGAGCCTTCTGCATAATGATGTATGCATCTATTTATACTGGTTCTTCCAGAAACCAGCTCTAGTCCTCACAATCCCTGATCTACTTGGTTACTAACTGATTTTCTAGGTTTCAGGCAGGTTCATTTGCAGTGGGTAACAGGAAGATTTCACGCTGACCATCAGCAGTGTAGAAGCTGAGGATGCTGATAGATAAATAAGCTTGCTGCCTTTCTGATAATAGATATTTAGTAATGCAAAGCACTAACTAGAAAATACAGAGGAAACAATTCTTGACATTGACCTGGAGATATGCGCAGAGTGATATAAGCAAATTAGTTGTGTCCTAAGGGAGGGATGTAAGATGGAGCTGAATGAGAACAGGAAGAATATTCAGAGGTGTTAGCTATCATTGACTTTTTGCTTTCATTCAGTGGGCTCTGGTGGGAGTGTGAAGGTTGTCCTTGACATGAGTGCAGAAAGAGGCCTGGTGTGTTTCATGTGAACAATGATGAGGAAGAGACAGTAGCCTGGCTCCCAGAGACAGCCTTCCTCTCTGCAGGATTCACAGGGGAGCAATGCACTGTTTGTAGCCACTAATGTTCAGTGACAACCCCATGCAAAGAGACCTGAGGCTCTGTCACTCTGCCTGAGTCCCATACCACTTATCACAGCCAAGAAGAGCTCAGAACATCCTTCTGCTTCAAGGGGTAGATCAGCACAGACCTCACAGCTGGGATTAAAAACATGCTGCAACATGTTGCATGCATGACATGATAACTAAAAGATCCATTGGCATTTTTCAGACATGGAGCAGAGGCAGTAGGGATCCATGTTCATCAGTCAGATCTGTATTAAAGATTCTCTGCAACAAGGGCATACTAAAGCCACTAGCACAACGATGTTCATTACAGCACTATTTACCATAGCAAAGACATGGAAACAACCCTGATGCCCCTCAGTTGATGAGTGGATCAACAAGATGTGGTATTTATACACAATGGAATTCTATGCTGCTGTCAGAAAGAATAATATTGCACATTTATAAGGAAATGGAAAGACTCAGAAAAAAAATCATATTAAGTGAAGTTAGCCGACTCAAAGGAACATAGGCTCAATGGTTTCCCTCATTTGTCATAGTCATTAGAAACCTTGGGCTCTCCTAGCAAGATTTACAATAGAACAAAACCTAAACAATTAAGGCCATATAGGATGACACTAAATGAAAGGATCTCTAGGATATAGAAACCAAGGCCATATAATGAGTGATTGTTGTCCTTAATGTACTATGTTATCTTTTATCTCTTTTGCTGTCCCTTGGTTATCTCATATTGTTATGGTATTTCACCTTGTTAACTGATATATTGGATATATGCATATTTGGTTATTTGAAATCAGATAGGAAAGGGGAGAAAACTAGATTAGGGGTGGGGGAGGGAAATGGAGACCAAGACATGAGGAAGGGTATCAATGTATGTGAAGTAATGCACCTTCTATCTGGTGAATATAATGTAACCTTTATATTAATCACAATAAAAAATATATGGAAAAAAAAGCTAAAAAAAAGATTCTCTATGTAACCCTGGGGAGTAAAACTCACCCCACCCCCCTTGAGTCTGTAAAATAATGTGTCTTTCTCTGGGAGTACTGTGAGCATTTTTGCACACTCAGTTATTAAATAATATCCGATAGAGAAGCTGGCCTTGTGACAGAGCATGTGTTGGATTACCATGGAACTCAAATGGGTTCTTTTACCCCTCCCAGAAGTTTCCACACCCGATGTGACAGTGTATGAAACTTAGTAACCGTCAGCTGAAATACAATGTGTGATTTTCACTGTGATGTCTTATACTCACTGGTCCTTACTTCTGCTTTATTGGGGAAGCTATTAATATATGACTCATTATACTCTTTAGCTGTTTTGTATACATGCAGTACTTGTTTGATACTTTCATTCTAACAAAATTCTAACTAGAACCAAAACAAAATCCTTTCCATAATGACTTAGAGCGATAGCATTGGGTATGATAATCATAAAAATGAAAATGTAATTAAACAACATATCAACACATTACTCTTACAGTATTATTATGTGAAAATAAGTATGACTTGTTTATTCTGGCTGGAACTCTATGCTATACACTCTTTCTTAAAATGGCATTGTAAGACTTTTCCATAATACTGGTAATGTTAATGTCATACATTTGCATGGTAAGAGAACATTTTCATCACCATGGTAAGATAAAGAAGACTTTGGTCAAGAGAATAAATCAGCTTAGAGAAATACCTTAAAATAAAGGATAGAAGTCCTAGCTGGATTTGGGAAGGACTTCAATTTGACATTAGAACTTCCTGATTTCAATGGTATTCCTATCATCTGGTCCTTAACACCAGGAAAACAATAGGGGGCACTCAAGTCACATATGTACAGACATTTTCTCCATGGCAACTTCTAGACTAAATTTTCCTGATGGTTCCTTAACAGTTAACTTGCATTTGAAGTCACCAATGGCTCCCACTTTTAGCTAACTAAGAGACTTGAAAATAAGTGGTTCAAGTACTTCCTGGGAAAAAAGAATTCACAATACTCCTTCTGAGCTGATAGAGCTGGGCACAATGATGTGCAGCTGATCTCCTAAGCTATATGAGAGGGTAAGATGTGGAGGATTGTATTTCCATTGCTTCTTCCTTGAAAGAAGAGACAGGTCTTAGGCATACTGAATAGGATGCATAGTCCCCTTGTCTGCTGTTGCTGGAGCACAGGAGAGACCTACAGAGCAAATTTCTACCTTTAAATTGTATTCAGATGCAGAGAAGAACATTAAGAAGTGTCTGCTAGGGGGTAAGAAAGTAAAACTCAGCAGCAATTTAGAAAACAGGTAGATTCCATTCCAAGTTCCCTGGGGTTCAAGACTATACTCCATCCATGAGGAATTTGGAGTATGCCTTGGGCTTTCTGACTAGATATCACTTATATACTAAGGATACTCCCCTCTTGACCACAAAGGCCATCCACTTCAGCCTGTGAATCAGCCTCTCCTGAAACACTGTGGAATGGGGCTGTGGGTAATGAAAGAGCCTACAGTACAGTGTGCTGAACCTGTGCACATATCATGTTCCCCAACTCACCACTATCTATTTCTAGGAGATGGCGAAGAATTTCCTCCACAAGCACTTGTCCACACCACAGGAATCACAGCAGCTAGACAGTGTCATGTACCCAAATGACAGCATTTGTCAATAGAAGAGAAACTACAGGATAACTCACCTGCCTTTTTCTTAATAATGGCCAAATAGGAGACACTTAGAAACAATTTTGGTTCACAGAAAATCAACAGGATTATGACTTTCTAGCATGGTAGAGGCTATGTTGTGAAAACAGTATTCATTTTGTTTTCCTCATGCTTGTTCATTCTCTTTGTTAGACTGGTCCTCTACAATGTGAGCCATTGCTCCAGCACAGCTTCTTGAAAGCTAATTGGGATTTCATCATGATCCTTGAGATCTCCGGACTTCTGCATGGCTAGAAATATAGTCATGGGATACTGATATCTGATGAATACTTTACAATTTTATTTTAAATCCACAAATGAATGACAAATTTTGTCTGCCTCATCATTTTGCCATCAGCCTAAGTATCCATACTTGATATCTAAAATATTAATACCTGAGGCTCCCTAACAAAATTTGCAACTTTATGGCCAAGTAGCAGATAGGGATTGTGGAATGGCTTAAGCTGGAAGGGGGAATAATTTGTCTGTGTCGCTCTCACAAAGCACCCTATCCTTCAGCAGGTTTTGATGAAGGTGCAGTGAAATGTCATCAGGTTGCAAGTAAGGAGACAAGTAAACAGGGAGTCTACACTTGCTGTTGTAATCCCTGAAATCTCCGTTTAAACTACAGAATTGTTTCTGTCAATGATCTACATACAGATCATGATAAGAAGAGGTAAGATTCTTATTAAAAGCTACACAGCTTGTCAGGATCAGATTCCATAGAATGAGAAATGGTAGTTACTGAGAAAATATGTCTCACCACAACATTTGCCACTCTTTCCCACTGCACACAGAGAAACAGAAATTTGTGATTAACTTGGTGTATAGTTACCATGAAGACGTAAGACAGAAAATTTACTACATTTCATAACTAGATTGTAAAAATAATCCCACGGAATTTTATATTCACATTTGAAGTGCTTCCTGTTTAAGTAATAAAAGAAATATTCTGAGCTCACAAACTATAAGAAACCAGCTTTTTCCTCTCTGTCATCTTTTTCATCCATATTCGCCGTGATGTGTTAGGTACAATTATTTTTAGAACATCCACCATCATTTAACAATTCCAGTGGATGTCAGAGATCTCCATAATGTCACTGGAGAGAGTTCTTGTGTATTAACACTAAAGTAAGTTTGACTTCCCAGTTTAGCAGCAGCTATGATGGCACCAGTCAGAAGGGAAATCCCTAGGGACTGTTGGACACCAAGTTCCATCTAGTGCTTTAATCTGAGGATCAGGGCCAACACAGCCTCCCTCTATGTAGGTCCATGGGTCGGGCTGGGGGAATTCTGCACATTTCTGGAGCCAGCACAGTCTTTATTGGTCAGAAGATACTTGAGTCACTTTACTTGCAAGAGAGGGGCCTTTGCCCTCCTTTTGGCTCCCCTCACACTGCTGCATGCACCTGCTGGTTTGTACAGTGTTCCCTCAGGAGAACTTTCCAGCCAGAAATAAGGGCTCAGCTAGGCCTTGCCTTCCCTGATAGAGCTCCTCACTGCTACCCATGAGACAGTGTGCATGTGTCCTGAGTATTGTAATGCTAAGGATGACCATTGAGGGCAGAGGGAGGTGAGGATGGGAAAGGAGATGAAGGTGAGTCCTCAGAATCATTGCTTCTCATTTATGTTCTGCTCATGGTTTAGGTGAAAAGACCACGCCACCAGGATGGGATAAGTAAAGTTCACTTATGTGAAAATGAAGATCATTCCAGATGCAGCAAACTCTTGTGCTTTAATGACAACTATAACGAATACGTGGAGCATGGTATATGTGAGGTCTAGTGGTTCATTTGTGCTTTACAAAAAAATCTATGTATTTAAAAAATATAAATGGTTTTACAATATAAAACAAAGCCATGAAAACATTTGCCAAATAATACTTAGTAACAGGAAAATTATAGAAAGTCTCTCAAAGTTAATACATACTCTTATACTTCTCATTTATTATAACTTCAGCATCTACTGGGGGTATTGTGATAATACAGACTCCATTCTCCCTGCCTATCACCCTGGAAGAGCAGGCCTCCATTTCCTGCTGGTCTAGTCTCAGCCTCCTGTAGAGCATCTAATTGCATTGGTACCTAAAGAAGCCAGGCCAGTCTCCACAGCTCCTCATCTATTTTGTTTCCAGCTGTGCATCTGAGTTAGACAGGTTCAGTGTCAGTGGATAAAGGACAAATTTCACACTGACAATCAGCAGAGTGGAGACAGAGGATCTGTGGGTTTATTACTGTATGCCAAGTATTAATGATCCTTGTTCAGTAATAGGTCACTGAATAACCCCACCTCCATCACCTCCATGCCCCACCCCTACTCCCTGCTTGGCTTAACCCAACTGTCCTGTTACAATGGTTCTCTGTGGAACAGCATAACAGTTTATCTGAGCCTGAAATCTTATTTAAGTAGGGTGTTGGTTCTGTCAGCATCAGCTTCCAAAGTTTTCCCATATCAGCACTTGCCAATCTGACTGACTGTGACTTCCAGTATCACTAAGGAGCCAAGGTGAAAGATAAAAACAAAGACATCTGCATGCAGAAGAGCATTTCTCTGTTTTAGACAGAAATGAGAGAATTGGGTCTCATCCAGATGATCCAAGAAGGATTAGGATTCAAGGAAGGAAAAACAGACTCTTGCTTATCTAGCCAAGAGTCTCTGAGCAGAATACTCTGGCAGGGGAAAGGCTGAATGAGAGTAGTAGATGAGGATCTAATGCACAAGTGCTTGTAGAAATGGTCCTGAGTACTGACCTGGGGAAACTTCCAAGTGAGAGAGTGGAAGGCACATGGTGATACAGCCTAGAAATGAAGTGATAGCGTTAAATAGTGTTCAGACTAGTGGAATTATAGTTCATCCATCAGTAAACAGGTACACAAGTCCTTTTACTATCAGATGCAGATGGAGCCTTGAGCAACTCATTTACACAAAATGCTTCCTCAAGGACAATGATTCAGGTGGTCAAAAAATCTGCATGAAGTTAAGAGATCTATGTAAATTTCTTTCTTGTTCAAGAGTTTTGAATTAGGTCAATCAGCTTTAGTTTTTGTGAGAGTTTCCCATTCTTTTCTCCTTTATTTTAACTTAAAGCTTTATTATCTTTAAGTAGTTGTACAAAGGGCATACCACTCAACAAATCCATTTATGTCTACAGTGTATCTTGATTGGATTGTCCATTCTGAATTCTGCATGACAAAGCCAGGGGACACAGTGTATTGCATATTTGAGAAAGTAGAGAGGAATTGGATACAACAATGACTCACAGGCTTAGGGAGGAGTTGTGGTAGAGGCTGACACACTGTGGATCTCTATTATAGAGCTGGGAATGGTGTTTGCCACATTTTCAGCTGATCATCGGAGTAAATTCCCCAAATCACTGCCAGTGATACAGTTGGTGGACTCATATCCAAGTGATTGTCCAGTCATGGAGAAGTTTAAGAACACCTAGATCTTGATTTGTATATTCAGTTTGCACTTCTGTCATAGTTTGGAAGGCTTCAAATCCAACTTTTACTTATTGATTTAATAAGGTCTCATGGACATTTTGCCTGGACTGAGCTGTAGATTCAGTCTTTTCTACTTCGGGTGATAAAAACATTCATTAAGAATTGAGCCTAGGTCAGATGTAATATCTCATGCTAAAAATTTCATTGTAGAGTAGTTGGGAGGATGATGTTGGAAGAAATATAAAACATGGACAGCCTGGAGAAGAGTGACTACTTACCTGTCTCAACATAAAATCCAGGATGGTGGCATATACCTGCAATCCCAGCTATACAAAACACATTGGTAGAAGAATATTTGTCTCTATTCAGCCCAGACAAAAAGTGAGCAAATGTTGGAAAATAGTCTAAAGTGCATGGTCCATTTGATAATATACACTCTTCATTACCCACCATAAGCACTGGAGTTCAGACTTCAGTGGGTCTTTATGTTTTTCCCCACCTGAGGGCGCCTGTGGGACTGGTTGTCTTATTTCAAAAATAGTGGAGTGATTGGCTCTCCATCCTTCCCTCCTCTCTTCTTCTTCAACTCAGAGCCATTCCCCTAACAGTTATTCTCTCAAACCCCGTCTGAGGAATCACAATCAGGAAACGCTGTCTGCACCAGCAGTCAGGTTCACCATCAGCCAGGTCCAGGCAAAAGGAAAAGATGAACTGGTTCATTTGTTTTATTTCAGTTTGCTTTGGCCCCAATCACTTAACAAGGTCGCTATTGGCAGCTGTCTTTTAGGGCCTGGTATAGATGGACTCTGATCTGGCAATGACCTGTGTGTGAGCTACTGGCCTTTGTGAAGCAGTGTTGCCTTATGAATCTGCAACAGCTTGGACTCAATAAGGTGGCTGATTTGTTGTCAAGTTAACATCCTGCAGGTGGCTTCCCAGCACGTGGGTGGACAGTTTCCAGTCAGCCTGGACTCCATGTGGGGAGCCTTTCTCACTGCACTCTGGATTCATCACCTGTATCATTTTTCCCTTAGTCCTCTCCATGCTGTTGGCTCCAGTGTCCTGCTTCATCTTTCACCATCACCATGCTACATGTCATCATTTTTTTGAGCCTGTTTTGGGTCAGACTGTAATGCCAGTCATTGAAAACTATTTTAAGACCTCCAGGAAAGGGGTGCAGCAGGAATGAACAGTTTAGAGAAGTGGAGTAACCTGAAGTTGATTTCAACGATGGCTTAGAAAACAGCTGAGATTCTGAAGGAGGGCAGCTTGGACTAAGAAGAAGAATAGGAGGTACACTAAGCCTCCTTGGCACAAGTCAAAACATTCTCAATAAGGACCAAGAAATGCAACAAATCAAAGAAAGGCTGGATAAGTGGATGGCATTAAACTGACGAGCTTCTGTATGGCAAAAGACATAGCTAGTAAATTAATTAGGAAGCCTACAGAGTGGGAGAAGATCTTCACCAACCATACAACAGACAAAGGCCTCATATCTAAAATTTATCAACAGCTCAAAAAATTGGATCACTCCAAAACTAATCTCCAAAACAACAACCATCTCATTAAAAGATGGGCCAAAGAACTAAAGAGAGTCTACTCCGAAAAAGAAACAAGAATGTCCTGTAGACACATGAAGAAATGCTCAACATCTCTGGGCATAAAAGAAAGGCAAATCAAAACAACTCTGAGATTCCACCTCACTCCAGTTAGAATGGCCAGGAGCAAGAAATCTAATAACAATATATGCTGGGGAGGGAGGCTGTGGCCAGGAGGGATCACTACTACACTGTTGGTGGGATTGCGAACTCATTCAACTACTATGGAAAACAGTATGGTAGTTCCTCAAAAGACTAAACATAGAGCTCTCCTATGATCCAGCAATTCCACTGCTTGGCATTTACCCAATCGACCAGAAACAAGGACAAACTAAATCCACTAGCACAACAATGTTCATTGCAGCACTATTTACCATAGAAAAGGTATGGAACCAACCCAGTTGCCCCTCAGTTGATGAGTGGAGCAACAAGTTGTGGTATTTATACACAATGGAATTTGATGCTGCTGTCAGAAGAATGACATTGCCCCATTTGTAAGGAAATGGAAAGACTTAGAAAAAATATTAAGTGAAGTAAGCCAGACTCAAAGGAACATAGGCTCAATGGTTTCCCTCATTTGTTATGTTCAGCAGAATCCTTGGGTTCTCCTAGCAGAGATTTACAATAGAACAAAATCTAGAGACATAAGGCCAAATACAATGACACTAAATGTAAGTACTTCCAGGATAAGGAAACAAAAGCCATATAACAAGTGACCTGCTGTCCTTAATGTACTATGTTATCTCTCATCTCTTTTGCCATCCCTTGGTTATCTCATGTTGTTACCATATTTCACCTTGTTATCTGATATATTTTATATGTGCTTAATTGATTATTTGAAATTGGATAGGGAAAGGGGGGAATCAAGATAAGTGGGGAGAGGGTGGGAGGGGAATGGGGAGCATGTCATGAGAAAGGGTATCAAAGTTTGTGAAGTTATACATGTTCTATCTGGTGAATATAATGTAACCCTTCTATTAATCACAATAAAAACATATTAAAAAAGAAGAGTTAAGGCATGAATCTCACAAAGACTTCAGGATGATTCTCTATGTACAATGATCACAAAACTATGAAGGTAGCCAGGATCTCTTAGTATAAGAAAGCCAAAGTCTGATCTTGACTGTCCTTGATGATGGTGGTGGGAAAGTGCACTCAGAAACAGAGGACAGCTGGGCACTGGTGGCTCATGCTCAAGTAGTATAGTGCTAGTCTTGAAAACAAAGAGGCCCAGGGACAATGCCAAGGCCCTGAGTTGATGCCCCAGGAGTGTCAGAATGAAAGAAAGAAAGAGAGAAAGAGAGAAAGAAAGGAAGAAGAAAAAAAGAAACATAGGAAGGAAGAGAGAAAGAAAGAAAAAAGAAAGAAAGAAAGAGAGAGAGAAGGAAAGAAAGAAAGAAAGAAAGAAAGAAAGAAAGAAAGAAAGAAAGAAAGAAAAGTAAGAAGGAAGAGAGAAAGAAAGAAAGAAAGGTAGGAAGGAAGAGAGAAAGAGAAAGAAAGAAAGAGAGAGAGAGAGAAAGAAAGGAGGAAAGAAAGAAAGAAAGAAAGATAAAGACAAAGAAAGAAAGAAGAAAGAGAAAGAAGGGAAGTGAAAGGGAGGGAGGGATGAAGGGGGAAGGAAGGAAGGAAGGAAGGAAAGAAGAAAGAAAGGGGAAAGAAAGAAAAAGAAAGAAAGGAAGAGATAAGGAAAGCGAGGAAAAAGGGAAAAAGAAACAGTTGCAGCAATCTGAAGTTCATAGCAAATGCCCAGTAGCTAGCCTATACTTGTACACCATAGCACAACATTGCCCATTTATTTGCATTGAATTTCATTAAGTTGTGTCAATATCTATTTATCATATATTTAACTACCCATCTGTCTAACTACTACATATCTGCAAGCTATTTCTGGATAATTGTGCTCATGATTCATAATGTAAATAGTCAAGTAAACTAAAGACTTAGGATCTGAATAATTACTTCTACCATTTGGAAATGCCTGGAGAAATTCAGGCTATGATGAAAAGCATTCAATGAACAAGGTGTAAATTAAATTTCAGTCTATTTACAGGACAAGAGAGTCTTCTGTCCCCTGTACTCCAGAGAGAAAAACATTTTGTGCAGGCATAACTATGCTATATTTGTATAGTTTGTGACATAAGGTCTGCAGTTCAGACCGTGATACTGAAATCTGGCCTGTGGGGCAGCTGGGCTACCCCTTCCAGCCCCTGCTCATTTGCATGTGCCCAGAGCTCAGCCCACTGCCTTGAGACTTCTTCAAAGTCTGCCCACACCATGAGCAGCAGTCAGTCCAGTCAGCGCACAGCATGGACTTGAGGACCCCTGCTCAGCACCTGGGGCTCCTGCTGCTCTGCCTCCAGGGTAAGGAGGGACAGTGATGGACATTAAATCAGCCTAGGACATCCAGGGCTGTCTGGAACTTCAGGAAGACCTCTTGAAACATAGTTATCAAGGAGGATAATTGTTTTTTGTTGTTGTTGTTTCTACTGCCAGGTGCAAGATGCGCCATCCAGATGACCCCGTCTCCATCCTCCCTGCCTGCATCTGCAGGAGACAGAGTCACCATCAATTGCAGGTCCAGTCATGCTATTGACAATTACTTATATTGGTATCAGCAGAAACCAGGGAAAGCTCCAAAGCTCCTAATATATAAAGCATCCAACTTGCAACCTGGAGTTCCATCCAGATTCAGTGGCAGTGGATCTGGGTCAGATTACTCTCTCACCATCAGCGGCCTGCAGTCTGAAGATGTGGCCACTTATTGCTGTCAACAGGGTTATGACTGGTCTCCCACAGTGACACAAGTCATAACAAAAACTCCCAGGGAAGCGGAAGTGAAAGTCTAGGCTACCCCAGCTGCTCCTCCTGCTGCCTCCACCTGCTGACACAGCTTCTCAAATGCAGACAGATTCTGATGCTCACTTGAAGATTTTGGTAGAAAAGATTAGGGACAATGCTCTCCAGTTTACTCTCTTTCTTGCTCTCAGCCTCAGCAGCATGGTCCTGACAGTGACACTCCTGACATACAAAGAACACAAATCTGTATTATGAGGACTCTGGGACATGGTATCCAGCCAGATTCACACAATAAATAGGAAGCTATAATAGGTCTATCTAAAGGATTTTTAAGTGAAAAGGGAAAGAGTTTTTATAGCTCATGTAGTTCTGGCCCAGTGATAGACATGTCGATGAACAGAGTAATCCTGAGATTCTTACTAAATTCTCACACTTACAGTGATTTTTTGCAAGGGCAAGAAGATAATGCAATAAAAAAAGGAATATTCACTGAATAATCAAAGGTGACTCCTTACCTATCTAAGTTCTAATGTCACTTTATAGACAATAAAAAGGAGATACAAATAAAAGAAAATCATTTGAAACATTCAAGTGAACCCCAAATGATTCACAGCTACTTCAACACATACACATACACACACACACACACACACACACACACACACACACACACACACACGTATGACACACATACTCCTTAGTTCCTTTCTGGGAAATAAAATTTCCTGCCCCTCTTCTGGAGTTGCTGATGCTCTGGATCCTGGATTAAGCACAATCAAACAATGAAAAAGATGGAGTGGGAAGATGAGTTCTGGGCTCAGTTATTGCCATGTTTCCTCTGTCTATGCATGCTGTACAGTCTTCTATTTGAGGGTGGAGCATGTGATGTTCATCCATGAAAATATGGAAGGTTCCAGAAGGGTTAAGAATTTCTCTAGAGAAGGCTGACACAGAGAGAGAAGGGTGGATAGGAGAGATTGCTGCATGACGGTTTGGCCTGTATACATGTTTGTCCATTACTCAGTAGGAGGCTCAGAGAAGACCTGGAGGAGCTGGAGGCTGACAAGCAGGTCTACCGGAATCTGGTTCATCATAACATCCTCACTGGATCCTGAAATTGTGGGAGGGGTATAGAAGATCATGGAGAACATCTGTAGATATTTTCAGAATAATTTTGGCTCCTTATTCATTACAGCAAAACAATTTTTCAGACGGTGATATTTCTTTTTCTTGGAGGAGATTAGAACCTGGAGTTATACATCATGCACCCTATCCTGAATTTGTATGACACAGTAATTGAATAAATATGAATAAAGATAAGCAGAATTACTTAAATAAATTATAACTTGGGCAGGGATGAAGACCAAAGTGTATTTTTTTCTGTATTTGATAGTCCCACTGAGGTTTTCCTGTAGTGTGGATGGTTACACTTGTTGCACCTTGTCTGAGATTTCCTCTCCCTGAAATATAAACATTGATACAAGTGTGTGTGTGTGTGTGTGTGTGTGTGTGTTCCAGTCCCAGCCCTTGAACTGTACACCTGGGCTTTTCTACTCAATTGCTCTACCAATTGAGGCATAGCTTCACTTCTAGCCTTTTGTGGTTACTTGGAGATAAGGGCCTCAGGACTTTCCTGTCCAGGCTGGCTTCAACCTTAAGTTTAAGACCTCAGTCTCATCATTAACTAGCATTAAACACATGAGCCACCAGTGTCAAAGTTTGATACAACTTTTATGACAAGATTTTAATTGTTCATTGTTTCATGGTTTCTTTATAGTATAATTTATTTATTGCTAATGCAACCAATAAAGTTTAAAAACAAATAGTTTTTACTGGATCTTGAAACCTTATCACAAAGGCAGTAACAATGATGTTTGGGTTTAGGGACAGGCTTGGGTATTTTTTAAAGTCTAGTTAAAACTGTGCAATATTTGTATATGCATAATATCCTCCTGTTTATCTGTTTTAATTGAATAATTTTGGTATATTATAGTATTATAATTATATAATGTTATAATTATATTATTATGATTATATTGTGACTAATATAATTATCTTATACTATTATACTTATATTATGCTGTTCTAATTAGTCTCAGCCTTGTCCTGCTGCAGCTACCTTCCCAGGTCTGTGTTGTCCACATTCAGAAAGGCCTGCCAGCTTCTTCCTTCCTTGCGAGAGGAGACAGGCCTTAGACACCCAGAACAGAATGCATATGCTCCTGCTGTTCATGGAGCATGGGAGAGAGACTTTTTTGTCAATATGGATAAAATTGCGAATGGGATCCAGTGGAAGAGGAAGACAGTCAGAAATGAGATGCATGGAGCATCTCTAGATTGAGGACATCTGACTCCAAACTCAGCAGTAGGCTTTCCCTCAGTTCTCACCAAAGGAAAAACTGCCATTGTAGTGAGGTAGAGAATCATGAGAGGGGGAGGAATGGCCAGAGTGGTATCATGTGAGTCCTATCAGACCCCCACCTCATGGTCTCTCTCATCAAGGTGGGGCACACAGATGCACTTAGAATTGCCCATCCAAGTCACAAAACTCACTTCAGACTGCCAGGGTGTGGACCAGAGACCCCCAACACCTGGTAACACAGGGAAGTGTTCATCTGCATCATTCTTCCTTTTCCCTCTGATAGCCAAAGCAGACATAATTATCCCTTAGATTCATAAAAGTAGCCATGTTTTGAAGGTCAAGTGTCTCAGGAATGCTTATGCATATATCATTTTGGGGGAGGGGTCATGGGGCTTAATTTCTGGGCCTATGTGCTGTCCCATGAAATTTGATTAACAGGGAATATATATATATATATATATATGTATACATATGTAATAAAAGCATGCATTGCCTATGCTGTGCATAACCTAATCCTTCTGTCTTATTCTAATTTCAGGATCTAGTGGAGATGTTGTGCTGACCCAGACACCAAGATCCCTGCCTGTCATCCTCGGAGAACCAGCCTCTATCTCCTGCAGATCTAGTCAGAGCCTCCTACATAGCAATGGAATGACTTACTTGCAGTGGTACCTGCAGAAGCCAGGCCAATCTCCACAACTCCTGATCTATTTGGTTTCCAGCCAAGCATCTGGAATCCCAGACAGGTTCAGAGGCAGTGGGTCAGGCACAGACTTCACACTGAAAATCAGCAGAGTGGAGGCTGAGGATTTAGGGACTTACTACTGCATATAAATACACATGCTCCTCCCACAGTGAAACAGCTCTAAACAAAAAGCAACCCTCTGGAGAACTGCATTCATAGGTAGCTGATCTGGTGTGCAACAAAGCAAGTTGTCTGAGTCAACTAGAAAAAAAGATTTTGTTACTAATGAGAGTGACTCTGTTTAGAGACAAAGAGAATGTGATTATCTGACCACAGACAATCTACAAACACAATCTACAAATAAAGCCATTGGAGTAAAAGGTAAGGAGACTACAGAGAAACCAAGAGTTATTTATTGAAAAATAATGTTTGTCTCTTAAGTGGCACTATTAGAGGTGTACATGGACCATTTGTATTGAAACTTGAAATACTCCCATCAAACACATGGTCCTGGTCTACATCTATAGCACATATTGTGCTTTCTTTTATTATTGTATTCATTATTTTATCTTTTGAAAAGGTGATGATCAGGGGGTTGCATAAATAAAAATGGTAGTGAGTGCATTTGTTTTAAAAATGTTACCCCATCCCTTATTTTGTCCTACTCACCCCTTCCTACTCCCCTCCGCCAAGCTGTTCAGTATGGAACCTTGTGTCTAGTAAGTATCAATGTTGCATTACTTCATCCTATGTCCTGAAATTTCCTAATACAGAATAATCTCGTGTACAAGACACAAAGTATGCAACACTAAAAGAAGTGAAACAAACAAAAACAAGACCCCCCCTAAAAAAAAAACAAAAAGCCTACATACAGGTCATAGCCTCTACTTTCCATGTCTTGGAGTTTATGTTAATAAGCTTAATTATATATGTTCCTGTGTTCTAAGCAACTGGATTATTCAATGTCCTGTTAAGAATGCTATAGACATATTCTAGTTCATTGAAATGAGGGAAACTCTGCAACCTACTTTTCCTTGGGTCTGGGTTACTTCACTTCGTCTACTTTTGTTCCAAGTTTTTCCATTTCCTTACCAGTGAGGCAATGTCATTCTTTTTGATGGAAGCATAGAAGTCCATGTTAGTTGAAGCATTATTTACCATAGCTAAGATATGGAACCAGCCCAGATGGTTCTCTATAAATGCATGGATCAACAAGATGTGGTATATTTATAAACTGTTTTCTTTTCAGAAGCTGGAAGACCCAGTTGTGTCTATTCTAGCTTCTACTGTTTATTTCCCAAGCTTTGTCTGACCAAGCTGCTAGCAGATTTTGGTCCACTGTCTCTTGGCTGGATCAACCTGGGGCAGGTATAGGACTGAAGTATCACGCACACTGGACTCTGGCTTGCTGTGTCCTACAGTTCTTGCTTTAGCCAAAGCCCTACAATAGTGTTTATGTGTACCAGAAATCTGAGATTGAGCTTGTGTTCAATGGTCATAGAAACCACAGTTCTACCTGGTCACTTTCTGTGATATAAAGTAGCAAGAGAGCATCATTAATGCTTAATTATGCCTTGTTTACACATTACCTACCTCACTTTATTTGTCATTTCCTTGCAACAAGCCTTTCAGAGGCCTACACCTATGACCATGGGAGATTCTCTGACCTCTACCAGTAGACAGGTTGCATCTGCTTCTGATGGTGTGAACCATTCTCCATGATGCTCTTAACTTCATCTGGGAAACCACCGGGTGGAGGCAGAGATGCTCTGGGATCACTGAGGTGTCATTCCCAGGGGAAATAGAAGTCTGGAATGTACGTGGAAAAATGGAATATACTCAAGTCACTTATGAAAACCTGTAACAGAATCAGTTATTGCAAAGTTAATCCATAATTGGAGCATTTTGCAGATTACTCGGAACCAATTCAGACTTGATTCTTGGTTCTCCTCTCTTTCCAGGCAACTTACAATCATCCAGGGTGATATCCTTCTGATTTTTAATCCCCACTGTGGCTCTCCTTGTACAAATATGTTTGTCCCCAGAAAACAAAAAGCAAATGGTCACAGTTCCTCCAGTGCAGTGCTGATGCTCTGTTATTGACAGCCAGCTGTCATCACTATTTCCCACCTCAGAATTCTGCCAATTGGGTGATGGGCATGAAACTCACTTGGAAGTATTTCCAAATATTGAGTCTAAGATCATGTCAACAAAACTTCATTGTGACTTGTTAATGAAAAAAAGAGAAATTCCATTAAATATTTCTAGCCAAGATTTGATAAGTAGTGGAAAGACTTAAAAAATACATACACAGGCAAACACACAAAGTGGAAATAGCTGTGTAACATTCATTAATGTTGCTACTCACTATTGTCCCCTGAAACTTGACATATATTCAACACCCTGAGCACTTGGTATAAATGTAAAATAGCTAACCCACCTTAGTCCAATGAATAATGATCTGTGTTTAAACAAAGTAGCAGCCATCCAGGCAATGCTTTCTGTTCTGGAGATGTTTGGACATAAATTGGTTTCCATAGCTTGAGCACAAGATAGGGTCCACGATATTTAATAACCATTGCCTCTTTGGTCTCTGCTCCAGCTCAAACAAATTCATGATGGAACACAAGCCCAGTGACCTGAGATAGACCTTTCCAGCTGAGTATTACCTGGATGTTCAATTCACTGCAATTGTGAACTTTTCTATGCACTCACATAAATGCTTTGTGTTATGGGCCCTTAGGTTTAGATGTGTTTGTTACACTCAATTATTGTTGACTTGCTGACTGATTTGATACAAAAATGCACATACATTTTATGGTTTTTAATATTTTTTATTTTAATTAATAAAAGGGGTACATGATATTTGCCAGATAGAAGGTGCATTAATTCACATACATTGATACCCTTTCACATGTCTTGGTACCTATTACCCTCCCCCCACCCCCCCATCTTGGTTTTCCCCCATTCCCTATCAAATTTCAAATATCCAAATACAAATAAATTCAATATATCAGATAACAAAGTGAGATACTGTAACAATATGAGATACCCAAGGGACAGCAAAGCAGATGAGAGATAACATAGTACATTAAGGACAATAATCATTCGTTATATGGCTTTTGTTTCAATATCCTGGAGGTCCTTTCAATTAGGTTCATACTATATGGTCTTATGTATCAAGGTTTTGCTCTACTGCAGATCTCTGCTAGTAGAGCACAAGGTTTCTACTGATTATGGCAAATGAGGGAAGCCATTGAGCCTAAGTTCCTTTGAGTCTGGCTTACTTCACTTAATATGATCTTTTCTAAGTCTTTCATTTCCTAACAAATGGGTCGATGTCATTTTTTCTGACAGCAGCATAGAATTCCATTGTGTACAAATACCACAACTTGCTGATCCACTCATTAACTGAGTGACATCTCTGTTGGTTCCATATCTTTGCTATGGTGAATAATGCTGCAATGAACACTGTTGTGCTAGTGGATTTAGTATGCCCTAGTTTCTGCATGGTTGAATAAATGCCAAGTAGTGGAATTGCTGGGTCAGAGGTCTATGTTTACCCTTTTGAGGCACTGCGATACTGCTTTCCATAGTGGTTGAATGAGTTTGCACTCCCACCAACAGTGTAGTAGTGATCCCTCCTGGCCACATCCCCTTCAACATCTGTTGTTATTCGTTTTCATGATCCGGGCCATTCTAACTGGAGTGAGGTGGAATCTTAGAATTGTTTTGATTTGCATTTCTTTTATGACCAGAGATGTCAAGCATTTCTTCATGTGTCTATAGGCCATTTTTGTTTCTTGTTCAGGAAGACTCTCTTTAAGTCTTTGGCCCATTTTTTAATGGGATGGTTGTTACTTTGGAGACTAGTTTTGGAGTGATTCAATTTTTTGAGTTGTTGATATATTTTACATATGAGGCCTTTGTCTGTTGTTTGTTTGGTGAAGATCTTCTCCCACTTTGTAGGCTTCCTAATGGTCCTTTGCCATACAAAAGCTCTTCAGTTTAATGCAGTCCCACTTATCCAGCCTTTCTCTGATTTGTTGTGATTCTTTGCCCTTATTAAGAAAGGTTCGACCTGTGCCAAGGAGGCCTGGTGTATCTCCTATTCCTTCTTATAAAGTTTTCAGTGTGTCAGCTTTTACCTCCAGCTCTTTCATCCATTTGGTGTTAATTCTAGTGCAGGGTGACAAAGAAGGATCCAACTTTAGTTTTCTGCAGGTACTTAACCAGTTCTGCCAACACAACTTGTTGAAGAGGCTGTCTTTATTCCATTCTATTTTTCTGGCTCCCTTGTCAAAGATTAGGTGGCCATAGGTCTGTGGTTTAATATCTGGGTTCTCAATTCTATTCCATTGGTCTTCAGACTTGTTCTTGTGCCAGTACCAAGCTGTTTTGATAATTATTGCTTTGCAATAGAGTCTAAAGTTTGGTATTGAAATTCCTCCTGTGCTGTTTTTCTGCTAAGAAGTGTTTTAGCTATATGGGGTCTTTTATTATTCCATATGAAATTTTGGATTGCCTCTTCCATTTCTTTAAAGAATGACATTGGGATATTGATGGGTATTGCATTGAATTTGTAAGTAGCCCTTGGCAAGATTGTCATTTTCACAATGTTGATTCTTCCAATCCAGGAGCATGGGAGGTTTTTCCATTTCCTTAGTTCTGCTTTAATTTCCTTTTTTAGGGTTTTAAAGTTTTCATCAAAAAGGTCCTTTACATTCTTAGTTAAGCTAATTCCTAGGTACTTTATTTTCTTTGAGGCTATTTTGAAAGGACTTGCTTTCCTAATTATTGCCTCGTTCCTCTCTCTGTTGGCGTAAAGGATGGCAGTTGATTATTGAGGGTTAATTTTATAGCCTGCTACCCTGCAAAGTTTTGAATCACTTCAGGGAGCTTGGGAGTAGAGTGTATAGGATTCTTTAAATACAGAATCATGTCATCTGCAAAGAGGGATAGTTTTACTTCCTCTTTCCCTACTTGGATCCCCTTTATGCTTGCTTCTTGCCTTATTGCACTGACTAGGAATTCTAGTACTATGTTAAAGAGGAGTGGAGAGAGTGGGCATCCTAGTCTTGTTCCTGATTTTAGAGGGAATGGCTTTAGATTTTCACCATTAAGTGTAATACTAGCAGTGGGTTTGTCATACACAGCCTTTATTATACTGGGGAATGTTCCATGGATTCCTAGTTTCTCCAGAGCTTTTAACATAAAGGGGTGTTGGATCTTGTCAAATGCCTTTTCTGCATCTATTGAGACAATCATGTGATTTTTGTTCCTGCTCCTGTTGATGTGTTGAATGATATTAATTGATTTGCGTATGTTGAACCAGCTTTGCCTCCCTGTGATGAATCCTGTTTGATCATAGTGTATAATTTTTTTGATGAGTTGTTGTAGACGGTTGGCCAGTATTTTGTTGAGAAGTTTTGCATCGCTGTTCATCAAAAAAATAGGTCTATAGTTCTCTTTCTTTGATGAATCTCTGTCTGCTTTGGGGATGAGGGTTATGCTGGCTTCATAGAATGAGTTTGGGAAAGAACCTTCATTTTCAATTTTGTTGAAGAGCTTGAGGAGTATTGGTGTGAGCTCTGCTTTGAAGACCTTATAGAATTCAGCTGTGAATCCATCTGGCCCTGGGCTTTTCTTAGGTGGAAGTTCTCTAATTGCCATTTCTATTTCAGAGCTTGAAATAGGACTGTTTAGTTGGGTTAGTTCTTCTTGGTTCAGTGTGGGTATGTTAATATTGGCTAGGAATTCATCCATTTCTTCTATATTCTCAAATTTGTTGGCATAAAAGTTTGAGAAGTATTCCCTCATGATATTCTGGATCTTGGTAATTTCTGTCGTGGTTTTACCATTTTCGTCTGCGATTTTGTTTATTTCGATATGCTCTCTTTTTTTGGTAAGATTTGCTAAGGGTTTGTCAATTTTGTTAATACTTTCAAAGAACCAACTCCTTGTTTTGTTGATTTTTTCTATAGTTTTTTTGGATTCCAAATCATTTAATTCTGCTTTGATTTTAATAATTTGCTTTCTTCTACTGGGATTAGGGTTGGTTTGTTGCTCTTTTTCCAGGAGCTTAAGGTGATACATTAACTTGTTGGTTTGGGATTTTTCCAACTTGTTGTTGTAGGCACTCAGCGCTTATGTATCAAGGTTTTGCTCTATTGCAAATCTCTGCTAGTAGAGCCCAAGGTTTCTACTGATTATGACAAATGAGGGAAACCATTGAGCCTAAGTTCCTTTGAGTCTGGCTTACTTCACTTAATATGATCTTTTCTAAGTCTTTCCATTTCCTAACAAATGGGGCAATGTCGTTTTTTCTGACAGCAGCATAGAATTCCATTGTGTACAAATACCACATCTTGTGGAGCCATTCATCAAGGACATAGCTAGTAAATTAGTTAGGAAGCCTACAGAGTGGGAGAAGATCGATCTTCACCAACCATACAATGGACAAAGGCCTCATATCTAAAATATATCAACAGCTCAAAAAATTGAATCACTCCAAAACTAACCTCCAAAGTAACAACCATCCCATTAAAAAATGGGCCAAAAACTTAAAGAGAGTCTTCTCTGAATAAGAAACAAAAATAACCTATAGACACATGAAGAAATGCTCAACATCTCTGGTCATAAAAGAAATGCAAATCAAAACAACGCTAAGATTCCACCTCACTCCAGTTAGAATGGTCAGGATCAGGAAAACTAATAACAGATGCCAAAGGGGATGTGGCCAGGAGGGATCACTATTACACTGTTGGTGGGAGTGCAAACTCGTTCAATCACTATGGAAAGCAGTATGGCAGTGCCTCAAAAGGCTAAACATAGAGCTTCCGTATGACCCAGCAATTCCACTACTTGGCATTTACTCAACCATCCAGAAACTAGGGCATACTAAATCCACTAGCACATCAATGCTCATTGCAGCATTATTCACCATAGCAAAGATATGGAACCACATAAATATTTAGAAAATAAGAGATCTCATACAAAGAATAGCATGAAACTATGCAAATGAATGAAATACAATTAGATATTTCAAGAAAATTTCTATCAGGAACAGTTGACTTTCAAGAGATCCATGAACATCAATAAATATCAAAGGAACTAGAACAGGGATTGCATATAAAATGTGAAATTATTGATCTTCAGAAGGTCATCATAGCAGCAGGGAATTTGGCCTATTGATAGAGTGCTTTCTTAGCATGCCCAAAGACCCAGGTTCAATTTCTCAGTACCACATATATAGAAAAGTCAGAACAGGTGCTGTGGTTCAAGTGGTAGAACACTAACCTTGAGGAAAACTCAAGACTCTGCTCAGGCTCTGAGTTCAGTCCCCAGGACTGGAAAAAAAAGGAAAACAAAGAAGTTCATAGTAATATTCCCATTAACAGATAAAACCTATTTATACATGTAAACATGCATGTAGTTCTCAGTTGCCTTCAGAACTCAACTCTTTCCTCCCCTGTGCATGCACATTTATAGGACTGAGTGTTTAGAATCCTATATGATGCCCTCATTTAGCATATTCACAGGAAACTAGAGCGGGAAAGGAGACTGGGAAATGCACTTCCTGTAGAGACTGTGTGACAGAAGTTCAGAACTGAGCAACCTGTGTGGTTATATGGCCAATTTTCAGGATTTTGGTCAGGATGGCATTTCCCAAGAGCATTTCCTCATGGCATCAAGTATCATGAGCAAGTTGGAAACAAAGCAAAAGCTTCATTAAGCCACAGGTCAATGAAAAATAAAATTTCTGTATAAAATATATAAAAAATTCACCAACAAAAAATTATTTCATAACAAAATAAAAAGCAAATTGAATTAAGTGCAGAGTTTTCCAGGTTCATTCTGTACCCTCAAGTTGCAGAGGTAGACCCTAGTCAACAAAGATGAAAATATTTTATGAAGAGTATGTTTTATTATATTTTTATTGTAATTAGTAAAAGGGTTACATGATATTTGCCAGATAGAAGGTGCATTAATTCACATACATTGATACCCTTTCACATGTCTTGGTACCCATTTCCCTCCTCCCCCACACCCCCCACCCGTGTTGGTTTTCCCCCCTTCCCTATCAAATTTCAAATATCCAAACACAAATAAATTCAATATATCAGATAACAAAGTGAGATACTATACCAATATGAGATAACCAAGGGACAGCAAAGGAGATGAGAGACAACATAGTACATTAAGGACAACAATCATTCATTATATGGCTTTTGTTTTATTATATTTAACATTTGTTTTGCTGAAAACTAGCCTTCTCCTCTAATTTTAAGTGAAGCCTTTTAGGATAAAGAGGAAAAAGAAAGTTTCATCTGTGATGTGCAAATATTCTCAATGAATTAAAACTTTCTTCGTGATTCACTTTTTTCGCCAGTCCTGGGGCTTGAAGTCAGGGCCTGAGCTTTCTCAAGGCTAGCTCTCTACCACTTGAGCCACAGCACCACTTCTGGCTTTTTCTGTGGTACCAAGCCATGAAACCTAGGACTTCATGCATGCTAGGCAGGTACTCCACCACTAGGCCAGGCTCCTGACCTTCCTGCTTCTTAAATCACAGCCTTGGTCATCAATGGTAAGGTGATCATTTGTTTCTCCCAGGCACTGGTTTTTACCTTGGGAGTTCTTGGTTATCATTTGGTGGTCTGTGTATGTAGTTTTGGAGATGCTGATTCCTGCCAAAATCTTGAGATGAGATGCAGGCTTGCTGACTGGTCTTTTACTGAAGCCATGTCCTGTGATGATGTCCTCTGGAGATCTACCCATACTGGGCATTACTCTTCCTTACCACATGGCGAGAAACACTGCAGTTGGTGGGATGTTAGGCATGAATAGCATATTACAATGATTATTAGCTCTCTCTCTCTCTCTCTCTCTCTCTCTCTCTCTCTCTCTCTCTCTCTCTGTCTTTCTTCTCTTCTCTTTTCTTTGCACATTCTCCTTCTTCTTCTGATATTCCAAGATATATATGGGCTCTTATGTCATGAAAAGAGGAGAATGACCCAACATGCATACATATTTGTTTTTTTAATCACATCACAGCTGTATTTTAAGACTCTCTTCATAAAGACGTTTGTGTCCTTTGTCCTCCCATTTGATGCATTTCCACTAGGTTTCTGCCCCAAGTAAAGATTTCCAAATGGCCATTCTGTTTCTATTGTTGTTTGACTGTAGTATGAATTGAATCCCATAGAATGAGTTCTCCTCATTTCTCTCTAGCTTCACTGCCTGTAGTTCATGCCTCACTCGTGAAGATACCATGTGGTTTCCAGTTCTATTTTACCAATACTGTGCCTGCTTGAGTTACCTTGTTAAAAGTGTCATTAAAGATTGCCTCTTTTAGACCTTAGGAGGAATGCGTGAGGTATGAACATACAGATGTATGAAATAGAGTAGGCTGAAGTAGATGAGAGCTCTTGCTTTAGACAATACCTCAGATTTAGAAGAGACAAACCCATGTCAAGTGAAAGCATAAGAAATACATAATGATTGGGCTGCGTGTGTAGCATAGAGGTAGCATGCTTAACTAGCATGCAAGAAGACCTGGGTTCAACTCCTCAGTACCACATACATAGAAAAAGCCAGAAATAGTGCTATGGCTCAAGTGGTATCCCTGTAGCCTTGAGAATGGCCAACGCCAGTGCTCAGGCCCTGAGTTCAAGCCCCAGGACTGGCAAAAATCACAAAAAAAGGGACACTGGAAAATGGTGCCGAGACAATAGGGATGCTGCCTAGTTCTCTCCCACAAAAAGAGAGAACCAGGGAATCCCACAAGCCAATTACCTTAAGAAATCCACAACAACAAACTCAAGAAGTAACGGAGAAGGACTCAAACCGGAAAAGAAATCCAGATAAAGCTTATATCCAACTTTCTCAAAGAATTGGAAACGCGAGGACCCCTCCCCACCTCTCGCCCCTGGCTCCAAGCTGGGAAAAGCGGTGGCGGGGGGCGCAGGGCCAGGCAGGCCCGACCACCGCAGGAACCAGCATAGGACCAGACCAGCAGGCGCCAGAGGCCAGACGCAGGAACCAGCACAGACCAGAACAGCAAGCAGCGGAACCCAGACGCGGACCACAAGCGGCTGCGGAGATCCGAGGGGACTGAATGATTCTCCAACAGAGTGGAGCACCCACAGCCAAACACAGAGGAGTGAGTAGCCCAACGGTTCGCTCTGAGGGTAACCCAGCATGACCCCAAACCCATCGGGAAAGCAGAGCTGGTGCCAAGCTATAGAACTTAACTCAGACCCCTCCACCACACCCAAGAAAGACTGGCAGGAGCAGGGGGGCAACAACACCCTCTCCCAGGCCACTGACTGGAGACTGACCAGCGGGCGGGCACTAAGACCCAGCACCTCACCAAGGGAGGCTGAGTTGTCTCTGCTCCCACCTGTCCAACAGGTTCCTCTCCCAGGCCTCTGACTGGAGACTGACAGGTGGGCGGGCTGGCGCTAAAACTCAGCACCACACCAAGGGAGGCAGAGCTGTCCCTGCTCCCACCCATCCAACAAATTCCTCTCCAGGGCCTCTGACTGGAGACTGACAGGCAGGCGGGTGCAAAAACCCAGCACCCCACCAAAGGGGGCGGAGATGTCCCTGCCACCACCCGCCCAACAGGTTCCTTTCCCAGGCCACTGGATCTGTATAGTGGGGGGGGGGGGGGCGGCACTGAGACCCTGCCTTCCAGCAGCGGGTGGGGTGCACGGGGGTCTAGGAGCCAGCATCTGTCCCCCTCAAATCTTGAGCTGGACACCCTCCAGCTGGGAATCCCCAGCAAGACAGCACCAAGGGGCCCCCCACAGTCACAGACTCCTGGCCAAAGTGGCCAAAACACAGCAGGGAACTGAAGGGCAGACCAGTAGCCAAGCTCACCTTCTGAGAATCAGAAAGGCATGGCTCCGCTCTTGGAGCCCACGTCCTCTGCTGGGCCCTACCCCTGGGAACAGAGCAGACAACAGCTGGCCTACCTGAGAGTCCCCAGTAACCCCGAAACTCCAGACCCTTGGCCGGGGACTGCCCCTGTAAGCAGCGCAGGAAAACCAACTATCCACCCAGCATGCTGAGATTGAAGCCCGCAGATCCAACACACGGCCCACTGTGAGGCCACAGGTTGGGCTGAGAGCTAGTCGTGCAGGAGCACACAGCCTCTGGGAACAGGCTGAACACCTGCATAAACTGCAAACTCTGACCTAGTCAGCAGAGAAATCAATTTGGCCAAGAACCACAGGTTTACACAGATTCCCAGAACCACAGGTCCCAATCCAAGTAAAGACCGCCACCTACCGACCCCAGAGCGAACTACAAGAACAGTTCTCAATGCTTAGGAGAGCACAAAGACGAATTACGACTTAAAAAATAATCAAAGTCCCAAGCAAAGGACAAAAGGAAACAAGAGCAAAGGGAGGAAAGAGATGTCACAATCCCAAGAAGTGACACCTGAAGAGACACAAAACATGACCCTATTCAGAGAGGTGATTGCGGGCATGACTAAAGAGATTAAAACAGAATTCCAAAAACAATTCCAGGAACATAAGCAGAAAATCACCAAAGGGCTCCTCGAATTCAAAAGAGAAATAGAAGAAAAGATTAATACCCTTACAGCAGACATGATCAGCTCAGTGTCCACACTTCAAGCAAAAATGGAGGCATTAAACAGCAGATTGACTGAGATGGAGAATAGAACATCAGGAACAGAAGATAAAACACAAGAGCTGGAAAAGAGAATCGCCACCTTAGAAAAATCAGTCAGAATCCACCAGAGAGAGCTCCAGGAACTGGCAAATGCAGCAAAGAAGTCTAATCTTTGTATAATAGGGATTGAGGAGGGCGCAGAATTTCAGGACAAAGGAATGCAACCATTATTCACCAAAATCATAGCAGAGAACTTATCCAACCTCAAAAGGGAAAATACTCACATTATTGAAGGTTTCAGGACTCCAAACAGGCAAGATCCTAGAAGGAACTTATCTAGACATATTATAGTAAAGACACTAGACCCGAATACCAAGGAATTGATCTTACATGCTGCAAAAACAAAGAAAGAGCTATACTACAATGGAAAGAACATTCGAATTACAGCAGATCTCTCCATGCAAACCCTAAATGCAAGAAAAGCTTGGAAAAACATCATTGATGTCCTGAAGACCAAAACTGCCAACCCAGACTGATATATCCAGCAAAACTAGCATTTACATTTGAGGGAGAAACAAGAATATTTCACTCCAAAGAGAAGCTTTATGAATATGTGCACACTAAACCAGCGTTACAAAGAATAATAATTAATCGAGAACAAATTGCAGAACATCAAGAACCCCCATCAAGAAGCAAATATCTATAATTCACTAAACACAAAAGGGGAAAAAGAGAAAGAAGCATAGAAGTAAAAATAAATAACGATAATGGACACTGACCACTTCTCCATAATTTCCCTAAATGTGAACAGGCTAGACAATCCAATCAAAAGACACAGAGCAGCAGACTGGATTAAGAAACACCACCCATCCATATGTTGCCTCCAAGAGACACACCTCACTACCAAAGACAGAAACAAATTCCAAGTGAAAGGATGGAAACGAATTTTCCACTCCAATGCACCATGCAAAAAAGCAGGAGTAACAATCTTAATCTCCAACAAAATTAACTTCTCAGTAAAATCAGTACATAAAGATAGAGATAGCCATTATATATTAGTAAAGAGTATAATCCATACCCATAATATTACAGTTATAAACATCTACTCCTGCAACACGGTAGCATCCAAATTCGTCAAACTCTCTTAAAATTACAGAACAAGATAGACTCAAACACCATCATAGTGGGAGACCTCAATACACCACTCCCAACAAATGACAGGTCAACTCAACAAAAATTAAGCAGACACCATCTACTTAAATGACACTATAGCCCAACTGGGATTAAAATATATACATAGAGTGTTCCACCCAACGGCAAAACTTAAGCATATACAAGAGGACTGTCATAATCCCATGCATTCTATCAGACCACAGTGGAGTCGGACTAATTCTGAACAATGCAGTCAAAGTCAAAAAACATTCAATCACTTGGAAACTGAACAACACACTTCTGAATAACTCCTGGGTAACAGATCAGATCATAAATGAAATTAAAAGCTCCCTTGAATGTAATGACAATCAAGAAACATTACAAAGGAAATTAAGGGACACAGCAAAGGCAGGTCTAAGGGGCAAATTTATCGCACTAGGAGCACATATTAAAAAGACAGAAGAGGAGCATGTAAATAACCTAAAAAAACTTGAAACACCTAGAAGAGGAAGAAAAAGTTAATTCTAAAACAACTAGAAGGACAGAAATAACAAAAAATGAAATCAGAAATATCAGAGATTGAAATAAGATCTACTATACACAAAATTAATAAATCAAAAAGTTGGTTCTTTGAGTCAACAAAATAAACAGACCCCTGGCAAGATTAATCAAAAAAAGGAAAGGGGAGACTCAAATAAACAAGATTAGAGGCCCCACGGGAACAATCACAACTGAAGAAATTCACTTCATAATGAATAGGTACTACCAGGGCCTGTATTTAAAGAAACAAGAAAATCTAGTAGAAATGGACGATTTCTTAAATAAATTTAGGCTACCCACACTGAATAATGATGAGGTAAACAAATTGAACAAACCAGTGTCTTACAACGCAACTGTGGAAGCAATCAGGGAAATGCCAACCGAAAAGAGCCCAGGTCCAGATGGATTCACTGCGGAATTCTACAAGACGTTTAAAGATGAAATAACACCTATACTCTTGAAACTCTTCCGTGAAATACAAACAGAAGGAGCAATACCAAACTCATTTTATGAAGCTAATATTACTCTCATGCCCAAACAAGGGAAAGACCTATCTCTCTAATGAACACATGCAAAACTCCTCAATAAAATATTAGCCAACAGAATCCAGAAACAAATTTTAAAAAATCATACACTATGATCAAATAGGCTTCATCCCACAGATGCAAGGCTGGTTTGACATTCACAAATCAATCAATTTAATACATCACATCAATAGAGCTAAGGATAAGAATCATATGATAATTATTCTGGACACGGAGAAAGCATTTGACAAAATACAAAAGCCATTCATGTTGAAAGCACTAGAAAAAATAGGAATAACAGGTACATTCCTCAAAATAGTGAAAGCCACATATGAAAAACCTACAGCCAGTATTATACTAAATGGTGAAAGACTGGCACCAATCACCTTAAAATCAGGAACTAGACAGGGGTGCCCACTGTCTCCATTTCTCTTCAATATAGTGCTGGAACCCTTAGCCAGAGCAATAAGGCAAGAGAACGACATCAAAGGGATCCACATAGGGAAAGAAGAAATTAAACTATCCCTGTTCACAGATGACATGATCCTCTACTTGAGTGACCCAACATACTCCACTCCCAAAATTCTAGAATTAATAAACTACTTTAGCAAAGTGGCAGTATACAAAATTAACCTTCAGAAGTCAGTAGCCTTCTTGTACACCAACATTACACAAACAGAAGGCCAAATCAAGAAAATGATCCCATTCGCAATAGCCCCCAAAAGAATAAAATACTTAGGAATATACTTAACCAAAGATGTAAAGGAATTATTCAATGAAAACTATAAAAGCCTAACGAAAGAAATTAAAGAGGACACTAGGAAATGGAAAGACATCACATGCTCATGGCTAAGGAGAACCAACATAGTGAAAATGGCTATACTGCCAAAATTGATATACAAATTCAATGCAATCCCCATCAAAATCCCAAAGACATCCTTTATGGAAATAGAAGATATAATCCAAAGATTCACATGGAACAAGAAAAGACCTAGAATAGCCAAAACAATTCTAGGCAAAAAGAGCAATGCTGGTGGTATTACAATACCAGACTTCAAACTCTACTATAGAGCCATAATAACAAAAACTGCTTGGTATTGGCACAAAAACAGACCAGAAGATCAGTGGAACAGAATAGAAGACCCAGAAATAGAACCATATACCTATAGGCAACTTGTATTTGACAAAGGAGCCAAAGATATACAGTGGGACAAACACAGTCTATTCAGTTTTTGGTCCTGGCAAAACTGGGCAGCCCATGCTGAAAACTAAAAATCGACCCTAGCCTTTCGCCATGCACAAGCATTAACTCAAAGTGGATCAAAGACCTCAACGTCAGACCTGAAACCGTGAAACTGCTACATGATAAAGTAGGAGAGACACTGGAACTCATAGGCACAGGCAAAAGATTCCTTAACAAAATCCCAGGGTCACAACAGATTGGAGAGAGACTTGATAAACGGGACTATCTAAAAATAAAAAGTTTCTGTACAGATAAAAACATAGTTGCAAAAGTAGAGAGACAGCCAACCAACTGGGAAAAGATATTCACCAACAATACATCTGACAAATGCTTAATATCCAGTATCTACAGGGAACTCAAGAAACTAATCCCCCCAAAACCCAATAAACCATTCACCTAATGGGCAAGGGAACTAATGAGAGACTTATCAGAAGAAGAGATTAAAATGGCAGAAACACATATGAGAAAATGTTCATCATCTATGGTCATAAAGGAAATGCAAATAAAAACAACCCAAAGATACCACCTTACCCCAACAAGAATGGCCAAGATTTTGAACTCAGACAATGACAGTTGCTGGCGGGGTTGTGGAGAAAAAGGAACTCTACTACACTGCTGGTGGGAATGCAGACTAGTTCAGCTACTCTGGAAAGCAGTGTGGAGGTTTCTTAAAGAACTGAAAATAGAACTTCCCTATGATCCCGCCATACCACTTCTGGGCATCTATCCTGAACATCATGACCCAGGATATTATAAGGACACCTGCTCAGCTATGTTCATCTCTGCACTATTCACAAAAGCCAGGCAATGGAAACAATCCAGATGCCCTACTCCAGATGAATGGATACAGAAAATGTGGTATATATACACAATGGAATTCTACATAGTCAACCAACAAGATAAAATAATGGCATTTGCAGGGAAGTGGATGAATCTAGAGCAAATCATCTTGAGTGAGACAAGTCAAAACCTAAGCATCAAAAGGTGCATGGTATCCTTAATATGTGGCTATTAAATCCCAAGAGTACAAGAGCGAGGACTCAATAACTGCATACCCAAAGCTATGGACATGATAATGGAAATATGAACATAACTATATAGACATAAAAACCTATGACACTATAGATATGTTTTATTTCATAAGTTAATATTTTTCTATGACATACAAACTCTTAGCCTAATTCTGATTAAGTTCTAAATACTAAGTCCCAGTGATTGTAAATAGAGATTCCCTCCTTGAACACTTGTATGTTAAACTTGTCATTTAAAATATGATGTAAAAATCAACGTTAATAAATTCTTTAAAAAAAGCACAAAAAGATAAACGTTTTTGAGGCAAGCTTGTGTAGTGCTTGCATCGTTTGTATCATAAAGAAAGGCAGTGACTTTAATATGTGTTTGGCATATATTTCCTCCATCCTGTATCTCTACTCAGCCCTGTAGGTGTGCTCAGAATGAGGATTTGCATGTGCCTCGAGCACACCCACTTGTCCTGAGCACAGTTTTGTAAGTGGCTCACACTTCCTTCACCAGTCAGTCCCAGTCAGCACACAGTGTGGACATGAAAACCTTCGCTCAGCTCCTGGACTTCTACTGTTCTGGCCTTTAGGTAAGGAAGGACAATGTTAGGAATTTACTCAGCCCAGTACTAACAGTGTAGCTTCACTCTTCTTAGAAGGTCTCAGAGCATGATTAATTGTGGGGACTTTTGTCTTTTTGTTTCCAATATCAGGTGCCAGATGTGACATCCAAGTAACCCAGTCTCTATCCTCTCTCTCTGCATCTCCAGGACACAGAGTCTCCATCACATGTAGGGCCAGTCAGGATATAAGCAATTTGTTAAGCTGGTTATAGCGGAAACCAGGGAAATCTCCTAAACTCTTGATTTACTGGGCATCCAGTTTGGAATCTGGTTCAGTGGCAGTGGATCTGGGACAGAGTTCACGCTCACCATCAGCAGCCTGCAGCCTGAACATGCCGTCACTTATTAATGTCAACAGAGTAAAAGTTAAGCTCCCACAGTGATACAAGTCATAACTTAATCCTCCCAGGGAAGCAGAAGTGAGAATCTGGGCTGCCCCAGTTGCTATGCCTGTTATCACTGCCTACTGACAGTAGTTCTCAGCCACAGCCAGGCTCTGAAGTTCACTGAGGGGTTGATAGAAGGGATTAGGGACAATCCTCTTGATTCAGTCTCAGCCTCGGGCCCAGACTAGACAGTGCCTCTGTTGTCTCATCCAGAACAGATCTACACTTCTGAGAATGTGAGAAATGATGTGCAGGTGGGGGTGACCTGCACTTTGTCCCAAGTGAGGCCTTTGCCTTCCCACCACTCCCCTCACACTGCTGCACTCACTGTTGATTTTTCAGTGCTCCCTAAGGAGTATGAGATAAAGGCTCATGTCGCACTTGACCTATTAGGACTCCTCAGTTCATGCTTTAAAATGAGGTCTTTACGTATGCTCCTGGGGCTGCGAATCATATGGATCACTAGTAAAGATAAACAGAGATGAAGAATGAAGTCATGTAAAATTTTGGAAAATGGAAGGAACTGGAGGTCATCGTATTGAATGACATAGATCAGGCTCCCAAAGGCAGATATTACATTGGCTCACTTATTTGCAGAAAATTAATATTATTTAATTAATATTATAATATTAATATGATATACTACTATAATATTACTATTAAATTAATATTATAATATAATAATACGATATAATATTATATTAATTAAATCATAATAATAATAGGACATGGATGCAAAAAAAGGAAAAAATATTAGATGGGTGGCATTTGAGGGAGAAAGGAAAAGACTAAAGGACTCTAAGGGTTGAAAATGAATTGATACACACATATGTGTATCAATAATATTTTTTTTAGTTGTAACCTGTGTCTTATATGTATGCTTACCTGATTTGAAGAAGGGAAGGGAAGTAACAAAATGGTGAGACAAACAAGTTTGAACAAGGCAACAGGAATACTCACAAGACACTATGCTGGAAGTGAGCTGTACAACTTAGGAGGTGAGGGGAGTTGGGATGGGAGAAAAAGAGGGAGAAAATGAGGGAGGGTAACTATATTCATAGAAATTCATGGGGACAAAAACTTAAAAGGGGGTATCATTGTGTGAGAAGTAATGCACCCACTATCTGGTGATTGTAACTGTAACCCCTCTATACATTTCCTCAATAATAAAAAAATGAAATAAAAAATAGAAATACACTCATCACCCTGCTTATGTAACTATAATCCATCTGTATATCAGTCTTACAATAAAATAAAAAATACTTTTGAAGAATAATTTTGTAAAGAAAATAATCATTACAATTCTTGAAAACAATTTATATTGCCATGGCATGGTTTCATTAGAATTACAGTATGATGTTTGGGTATGTGTACATAATGTACAATTTATGTAATAAATAAGTTTATTTAGCTAGGTTTTTTTTCTTCAACAAATTGTATCATTAAAGAAACTTATTTCAATTCATGTGTTAACAACACATTTAAGTTTTAAATATAATTATCAGAAACTTAATTATTTTTATTATTATTTAACAATGTAATTGTCAAATCCATTTAAAGAATGGAATCATGTATTTTTTGTAACTTGAAGAAATGTAAAAACAACAGACCCCAGTTGTTTTGGCATAGTGGTAGAGTCCTTGCCTAGAATACGTGAAGAACCGGGTCCAATTTCTCACTACCATATACACAGAAAAAAGCCAGAAATGGTGCCAAGGATCAAGGGGTAGAGCTCTAGCCTTGAGAAAGTCCAAGGACAGTGCTCAGGCCCTGAGCTCAAGCCCAGGACTGGCAAAAAAAAAGAAAATAAGAAAATATATGAATATATAGAATGTGTTTAAGACTTCTATGTAGCCATGTACCAGGTGCAGAAACATAGGGACCCATATTACATTGATATTTACAAGCATAATCAAAAAAAGCCCCTCTATATGCAATGCAGATGTACTGAGAGTCATAGATTCACATTTAGTAAGCCAAATGTATTATTTAATGGAAAAGTGCAACAAAAGGAAGGGTGGTATAGAATTATGAAATGAGTGACATGGATCAATAAAATGTATAATGGTAACCCTTTTGTAAGACTACTTAGATAGGCAAATATTGAGTCATCGCTCTTATACTGTTTGGATCTAATGGTCCCATATTAAGGATACTATGTTTGGTTTTGACTTGTCTCACGCAACATGATTCCCTCTAGTTTCATCCACTTCCCAGTGAATATTTACATATCCAATGTTATGGACATGATATTGGAAATATAAACATAACTACACAGACAAAATTTATGACTCTCTAGACATAATGTTTTAGTGCATAGATTAATATGTACCTATGACATACAAACACTGAGATTAATTAAAATTATGTTCTAAAATCTAAGTGCCAGTGATTGTATATAGAGATTCACTTCTTGAATACTTGTTTGTTAAACATGTCATTTGAAATATGATATAAAAATCAATGTTAACAACTTCTTTAATGAAATATTACTAAATTCCTCTACTTGACATTTACCCAATCATCCAGAAACAAGGACATACTAAATCCACTAGCACAACAATATTCATTGCAACACTATTTACCATAGCAAAGACATGGAACCAACCCAGATGCCCCTCAGTTGATAAGTGGATCAACAAGATGTGGTGTTTATACATAATGGAATTCTATGCTGGTGTCCCTATTTGTAAGGAAGTGGAAAGACTTAAAAAAAATCATAGTAAGTGAAGTTAGCCAGACTCAAAGGAACATAGGCTCAGTGGTTTCCCTCATTTGTCAGAATCAGAAACCTTGGGCTCTACTGGCAGAGATATACAATAGAGCAACAGCTAGATACATAATACCATATAGAATGACACTAAATGAAAGGACCTCCAAGATATAGAAACAGAAGCCATATAATGAGTGATTGTTGTCCTCAATGTACTATGTTATTTCTCATCTCTTTTACTGTCCCTTGGTTATCTCATATTGTTACAATATTTCACCTTGTTATCTGATATATTGGATATATGCGTATTTGGTTATTTGAAGTAGGATAGGGAAGGGAGGAAAACAAGATGAGAGGCAGGGGTGGGGGGAGGGAAATGGGGACCAAGACATGAGGAAAGATATCAATGTTTGTGAAGTAATGCGCCTTCTATCTGGTGAATATGATGTAACCCTTCTATTAATTATAATAACATATATGAAAAAGAACAAACAAAAAATAAAGAAAACCTTGAATTCATTTTCTGTAAAAATATGATGTAGAAGAATGAATGACAAGATATTTAGGTGATTTAAAAATTGTTACATAGTATATATAGTCATATTTTGTGTATAAACGTTTCTGTGCTTTCCCTTATTAAAAAATGCATTAGAGGAATAGGAGTTTGGACTAGTGGTAGAATTTTGCCCAGCATGCACAAAGACTTGGGTTCAATTCTTCAGAACCTTAGGACCTGAGCTGAAGCCCAAGACTGGCAAAAAATAAAAATAAAAAAAAATATATAATTGTATTACATCATGTCACTATCTGTAAGACAAATTTTGTTTCCTCAGTCAATTCTTAACCCTACGTCTTAATAGGAGGTATAGGTTGTCTTTTCATCAAGCTCCACTCTGTGATCCTTTTGATTAACTCCCTTGAGGATCAATGCCACTGAGGATAGACACTGGGTCTTTCCCTAGCCTAGCTGAAGGAGGTTCAGAGGAGCCAGGCATGGTAGCTAAGGCATTCCTAGAGAAAATGCTGGACAGAAACATGTGTATACTGTGTCTCTGATGCGGTTTTAGGCAGTGGGACCGTTTGTACCCTATGGTCTGTCTCCATGGTTCAAACCTTGCACAGTGGGTTTTTTGTTGTTATTGTTGTTTGCCTCAGTGCTGCAGACATCCAAGATAGGATTGATTCTCATCAAACACAGAACTCATCTGATTAGTCCTTTTCTCAGAAGAGCATGCCTCACCCTCACTTGGTTCTTCTAACTCTGTTGCCCCCACCTGGATATTTGCATACTGCTCCCTAGGAAGGACCTTCCTCTCTAAATCTGAGATAAAGGCTCAGCTCTGAACTTGCCTTGACCAGTGAAGACTCCTCATTTCACTCCTAGATATGAAGACCTTCTCTCAGCTCCTGTGGCTGTTAATGCTTTGGATCCCTGGTAAGGACAAAGGGAAATGAGGAGTAAGAGTGGGTGGAAGGGTGAGCTCTCAATGCCCAGTCAAGGCCTATCCATGTGTTACATGTGCAAACCTTGTTTCCATCATAGAGGAGGTGATTTTTAAGTCAATGAGAGTGAAGAAAATTCCAGAATGAGATAGAACCTGTCTTGAGTGAAGGCTGTTCTAGATATTGTTGGTGACTTCTAGAAATTTATTGGTATTATTAGATTTTGAATCTAAATGAGAAATATGAATATCAGGCTATATGTCTGTATGTAAGTAATAAAACATGCCTCTCTATGTTGGTAGTTAACTTTCCACTTTTGTCTTATTCTGATTTCAGGATCCACTGGAGATGTTGTGCTGACCCAGAGCCCTCTCTCCCAGCCTGTCACTCTCGGAGAGACAGCCTCCATCTCCTGCAGGTCTAGTCAGAGCCTCGTGTATAGCAATGGAAACACCTATTTGGACTGGTACTTGCAGAAGCCAGGCCAGTCTCCACAACTCCTGATCTATAAGGTTTCCAACCGATTTACTGGGGTGCCAGACAGATTCAGTGGCAGTGGGTCAGGCACAGATTTCACACTGAAAATCAGCAGGGTGGAGGCTGAGGATGTTGGAGTTTATTACTGCTTTCAGGGTACACATAACCCTCCCACAGTGATATAGTCCTGAACAAAAACCTCCTTTTTGGCTGAGCAAGCTGCCCTCATGGGCGCTGGTTAGGGGAGCAGCAGAGCAGATGCTGAGTCTGTCTAAAAGGAAGATATTGTGGTCAATGTGAGAGTGACGTTGAGTGGAGATGAAAAGTATGTGAAAATAGGACTAATTGTTTTATCCACTGAAAGTAGAATGGAATGGGTTGATAGTAACTTAAGAAAATAAAAATATAAAAATTATGTACCCATGTTTGGAAAAGTTTGGACATTCATATACATTTTTTTCTATTGTGTGGTCTCAGGGTATCATACATAGATCACAACCCCCTTGGCTTCTGACCAAATTCAAATATATACACACATGGAAATAAAAATATGGAAATATGTCAATTGATAGAATACTTTTAAGATTATCATGGAGCCATGTAGAAGGTGCAGATACATAGTGATCCATATTATATCATTGGCAGAATAATCAGTATAGGCTCTTCCATGTACCATGCAGATGTACAGAAAGACATGAATTCACATTCAATAACTCCAAATGTATTTTCAAATGTATGTAAGTGTAAGAGTACATGAATGTAAGAAAGGAAAAGAAAAGAGAGGGATGGGGTGAAAGATAAAGGGGATGACAGGTGAAGATGCATTGTATTCATAATTTGAGATGTTTAATGCTAATTCTTTTGTTACATTACTTATATATAGTAAAATGTAATTAAACAAGAAATGCATATGAAATGATCAGTTTTGCCTGCTCTCATATTTGGCCACATGTTTCTTTGCAGGTTGTGTCTCTTAAGTCTTCTAATCTCACATGATATTAGAAAAGATCTCATCCCATTCAGAATGCCCACAGGAAATCAGAGAGTGCTGGGAAATGCATGTCCTGAAGAGACTGTGATGAGAGGAGCTCCCAGCTGAGGACTCAGTGAGGTCATGGCCCAACTCTCAGAATAGATCCAGGAAGACATTGCCTAAAACCAGGTTCTCACATACCTCTTCTTTAACTCTAGCAAATAAGCTCATGGAAAATGAGGTATTTGCGTGGCTTATGTAAGGAATATTTCTCAAACAAAACTACTTCAAGCCACAAAGGAAGTAATTTGGTGTCATTTTCTTTCCAATCCAGATTTTGTCCAGAATTGAGAATCATCAACAGCATCCCCAAAAATATGTTACAAATAAAAAAATTATAAAAGTCCCTCAGCTCTACTGACTATGAATCGGCACTTTAGCAAATTGACACGTGATCTCTGTAAGGTTGAGGACGCTGTCTTCTGGAGCTGAAGTTATCACTCCTCAATTGGCCAATTAACAGCATGTCTTTTTTTTTGCCAGTCCTGGCCTGGGCTGTCCGTGGACTACCACTTGAGTCTCAGTACCACTTCTGACTTTTTCTATGTGTGTGGTACCTAGGAATCGTACCCATGTCTTCCTGCATGGTAGGCAAGCACTTAACCACTGGGACAAACTCCCGGCAACATCATGTCTTTTTAAGCCACCTGAGCAGGCAGATACCTGTGGTAGGATTTTCTATACCAAAGTAACTGACCAAAGGTCTGAACATATAAATGATTTGCTTACCTTATGGTTTTAGGTGCAGAAAGTCCTAGATGCAATATTCTCATCTGTCTGTGCTCAGGTGAGGCCTGTCCTGTTGGTGTCACAATACAGTATGAAAAGAATAAAAAGAGATCCAGCTGCAAGTTGAGGGAGACAAGCATATTGCTGTCTTCACTGTATAACAACAGAGAGTTCTGAGAACTGACAGTGCATGAGAGCAGCTTTTTTTAAATATTTTTTAAATTTTTTTATTGTAATTAGTAAAAGGGTTACATGATATTTGCCAGATAGAAGGTGCATTAATTCACATACATTGATACCCTTTCACATGTCTTGGTACCCAATTCCCTCCCCCCCACACCCCCCACCAGTCTTGGTTTTCCCCCCTTCCCTATCAAATTACAAATATCCAAATACAAATAAATTCAATATATCAGATAACAAAGTGAGATACTATACCAATATGAGATAACCAAGGGACAGCAAAGGAGATGAGAGACAACATAGTACATTAAGGACAACAATCATTCATTATATGGCTTTTGTTTCAATATCCTGGAGGTCCTTCAATTAGCTTCACATTATATGGAGTTATGTATCAAGATTTTGCTCTATTGCAAATCTCTGCTAGTAGAGCCCAAGGTTTCTACTGATTATGACGAATGAGGGAAACCATTGAGCCTAAGTTCCTTTGAGTCTGGCTTACTTCACTTAATATGATTTTTTCTAAGTCTTTCCATTTCCTAACAAATGGGGCGATGTCATTCTTTCTGACAGCAGCATAGAATTCCATTGTGTACAAATACCACAACTTGTTGCTCCACTCATCAACTGAGGGACATCTAGGTTGGTTCCATATCTTTGCTATGGTGAATAGTGCTGCAATGAACATTGTTGTGCTAGTGGGTTTAGTATGTCCTTGTTTCTAGATGGTTGGGTAAATGCCAAATAGTGGAATTGCTGGGTCAAAGGGGAGTTCTATGTTTAGCCTTTTGAGGCACTGCCACACTGCTTTCCATAGTGGTTGAACGAGTTTGCACTCCCACCAACAGTGTAGTTGTGATCCCTCCTGGCCACATCCCCTCCAGCATCTGTTGTTATTCGTTTTCCTGATCCTGGCCATTCTAGCTGGAGTGAGGTGGAATCTTAGAGTTGTCTTGCTTTGCATTTCTTTTATGACCAGAGATGTTGAGCATTTCTTCATGTGTCTATAGACCATTTTTGTTTCTTCTTCAGAGAAGACTCTCTTTAAGTCTTTGGCCCATTTTTTAATGGGATGGTTGTTACTTTGGAGGTTAGTTTTGGAGTGATTCAAGTTTTTGAGTTGTTGATATATTTTAGATATGAGGCCTTTGTCCGTTGTTTGGTTGGTGAAGATCTTCTCCCACTCTGTAGGCTTCCTGATTAGTTTACTAGCTATGTCCTTTGCCATACAAAAGCTCTGCAGTTTAATGCAGTCCCACTTATCCAGCCTTTCTCTGATTTGTTGTGATTCTTGGTCCTTATTAAGAAAGTTTAGACCTGTGCCAAGGAGGCCTAGTGTATCTCCTATTTCTTCCTGTAGAGTTTTCACTGTGTCAGCTTTTACCTCCAGGTCTTTGATCCATTTGGAGTTAATTCTAGTGCAAGGTGACAAAGAAGGATCCAGCTTTAGTTTTCTGCAGGTGCTTAACCAGTTCTGCCAGCACAACTTGTTGAAGAGGCTGTCTTTCCTCCATTCTATTTTTTTGGCTCCCTTGTCAAAGATTAGGTGGCCATAGGTCTGTGGTTTAATATCTGGGTCCTCAGTTCTATTCCATTGGACTTCAGGCCTGTTCCTGTGCCAGTACCAAGCTGTTTTGATAATTATAGCTCTGTAATAGAGTCTAAAGTTTGGAATTGAAATTCCTCCAGCGCTGTTCTTTCTGCTAAGAAGTGTTTTTGCTATACGGGTTTTTTTATTATTCCATATGAAATTTTGGATTGCCTCTTCTATTTCTTTAAAGAATGACATTGGGATGTAGATGGGTATTGCATTGAATTTGTAGATAGCTCTTGGCAAGATTGTCATTTTCACAATGTTGATTCTTCCAATCCAGGAGCATGGGAGGTTTTTCCATTTCCTTAGTTCAGCTTTAATTTCCTTTTTTAGGGTTTTAAAGTTTTCGTCAAAAAGGTCCTTTACATTTTTAGTTAAGCTAATTCCTAGGTACTTTATTTTCTTTGAGGCTATTGTGAAAGGAGTTTCTTTCCTGATTATTGATTCGTTCCTCACACTGTTGGCATAAAGAAAGGCAGTTGATTTTTGAGGGTTGATTTTATAGCCTGCTACTCTTCCAAAGCTTTGAATCAGCTCAAGGAGCTTGGGAGTAGAGTCTATAGGATTCTTTAAATACAGAATCATCTCATCTGCAAAGAGGAATAGTTTTATTTCCTCTTTCCCTACTTGGATCCCCTTTATGCTTGCTTCTTGCCTTATTGCACTGGCTAGGAATTCTAGTACTATGTTAAAGAGGAGTGGAGAGAGTGGGCATCCTTGTCTCGTCCTGATTTTAGAATGAATGGCTTTAGCTTTTCGCCATTAAGTGTAATACCAGCAGTAGGTTTCTCATACACAGCCTTTATTACATTGAGGAGCTCTGGAGAAACTAGGAATCCATGGAACATTCCTCAATGTAATAAAGGCTGTGTATTAGAGCAGCTTTAATCCTCCACAGTGCAGGTCCTCCAAGACCTAAGTACTCCACACAAGGCACTTCTTCATATGATGAACTGAGGTCCACTGTGGCATCAACACGAGTCTCCTCCATGTGCTAATTCTCCGATGACCATCTGCCTCACAACAGACCTGGTGTCTTTGGAGACAAGAAGTAGAGAATGATATCTCTGAACCAAACAAACAGTGACTTGTTAAATTAAATTGGGACTGGAAGGGAAGGAAAATGGCGCCGAGACAATAGGGACGCAGCCTAGCTTTCTCTGACAAAAAGAGAGAACCAAGGAGTCCCACGAGCAAACTACCTTAAGAAATCCACAACAAAAAACTCAAAAGGCAACGGAGAAGGACTCAAACCGGAAAAGAAATCCAGATAAAGCTCACATCCAACTTTCTCAAAGAATTCGGAACGAGAACCCCTCCCCCACCTCTCGCCGCTGGATCCAAGCCCCGAAAGCCACGGAAAGCCACGGAAAGCCGCGAAAAGCCGCGGAAAGCCGCAGAAAGCGGCAGCTGGTGCAGGACCAAGCCGCAAAAAGCGGCTTGAGCGGGTACCGGCTCCACACTGGGAAAGAGGCTGCGGGCTCCGCCTCTAATCCACGAAAAGCGGCTGCAGTGGAGGGCACCAGGCTGGGAGCCCAACGGCTGCAGAAACCAGCACAGAACTGGTCTAGCGAACGGCGGGAGCAGCGGAACCCAGACCCAAAACACAGGCAGCAGCGGAGACCCGAGGGGAGTGAAAGACTCCCCACCACCATGGAGCACCCGCAGACGGACGCAGGGGTGTGAGTGATACAGCGCGTCCCCAGACACATCGGGAAAGCGGAGCGGGTGCCAAGCAATAGAACTTAACTCAGACCCCAACACCCTGCCCGAGAAAGACTGGCGGGAGCAGGGGGGCAAGGAATTTAGAATCCTGTCCCTTCCCTCAACAGCCCCCTCCCTCAGGCCATTGACTGGAGATTGACAGGCGGGCTACCCATAAGACCCAGCACCCCACCAAGGGAGGCGGGGCTGTCCCAACTTCCACACGCCCAACGGGCTCAACCCCCAGCCCTCTGACTGGAGACTGAGGAGCAGGCGGACCCTAAGACTCAGTACCCCACCAGGGGAGGCGGAGCTGTCCCAGCTCCCACCCACCCACCAGGCTCCTCTCCCAGGCCACTGGATCTGGAGAGTGGAGGGCGTTGGGACCCAGCCTTACAACAGTGGGTAGGGTGTGTGGGTAAATAGGAGCTAGCAACTGCCCCCCCTCAATTCTTGAGCGGGGCATCCTCCAGCTGGGAATCCTGAGCAAGACAGCACCGAGGGGCCCCCCACAGTCACAGACTCTGACAAAGCAGTGGAAACACAGCAGGGATCTGAAGGGCCGACCAGCAGCCAAGCTCCCCTTCTGAGAACCAAAAAGGCGCGGCTCCGCCCTTGGAGCCCACGTCCCCAGCTGGGCCCCACCCCTGGGAACAGAGGGGTCTCCTGCTGGTCCTGCTGAGAGCCCCTGAAACTCTCAATCCCCAGACCCTTGGCTTGGGGCCGCCCCTGGAAGCAGCACAGGAAAACGTCCGCCAACCGCGCTCAGATGGAAGCTCGCAGATCCATCCTATGGTCCACTGTGAGGCCACTGGTTGGGCTAAGAGCTAGTCATGCAGCAACACATAAGTTTTATACTAATACTTTCCAAACTTTGTACTCAAATATGCTACCTACTTACTCCCTGACCTCTCTCATTCTATTTTTCTATCTCTGGACCTCTGCTCGTCTTTCAACCCATATACTGCATGGATCTACACTTGATTGCTGTTGAGCAACACTGTATATCTAGGTGTTTAATTATTCTCTAGGCTCAGAGGGACTTAAAAACAATAGAGGCTTATTGTTTTGGGTATAAATCGCTTATCAGTGGATTATTAGACTGGTCGGTAACTGCACAAAAAGAACGAGTGATAACACCAATCAAAACTTGTGAACATCTAGAGTCTGCCAGCTACAGAGGTTTAGGTTGGTTATATTTGAAAAACTATAATCGTGTTTAGTATTAATCTTGCTCCCATTTTCAAATGGGCAGAACAAGAAACTCAAGAAAAATGTCAAATCAAGAAACAACATCCCCCACGCCCCCCACCCAATGTGAACAACCAATGGAACAGTCACTGGCAAACCAAGAGGAGAGTCTTCCAAGTGCTGTGCAAATGCAATTGTTAAACATCATTAATGAAAAATGTGAAAATATAAAGAAAGAGATAAGGGAGGAAGCCATAGCTGAACAAGAGGAAACGATAAACAAGGTGATAAGTGAAAAAGAAGAAGCCATAAAGGAGGCCATAATAAAGGTTTTTCAAAGAAATATGGATGAATTCATAGAATCCACAAATAAAAAGGTGTCTGAACTCCAGCAAATGTTCAAAGAAAATAAAGCTACTGAGCTAACCACTCAAATGGAAATCAAGGAGCTAAAGAAATCCATACATGATCTAAAAGAAGAGATGCAAGGCATCAAAAATGAGCAATTAGAAGCAAGGGAGATGAAAAATAAAGTAGATAGCTTTGATAGCAGGTTAGACAATGCAGAGGAGAGAATTTCCGGGGCTGAAGATAATTTAGTTATTATAGAGAAAGAACAGAAAATGAGTCAATCCAAATCTAGAAAAAATGAGAGAGCGCTGCAGGAGGTCCAAGATACAATTAGGAAAACTAATTTAAGGCTAATTGGTATTGAGGAGGGCGTGGAGAAAGAGGTCAATGGTATTGGAAATATACTTCAGGCAATCATCTCAGAGAATTTCCCAAATATCCAGAAGGGCAGACCCATCCAGATACAAGAAGCTTTTAGAACCCCAAACAGACCTGACCAGAAAAGAACATCCCACCGCCACATCCTAATCCGAACTGGATCAATAGAAACCCAAAAAAAGGATCCTAAAGGCAGCCAGGGAAAAGGGTTTAGTAACCTATAAAGGAAAACCAATCAGAATAACCCCAGATTTCTCACCAGAGACCATGCAAGCAAGAAGTGACTGGAAGCATATATATCATGCCCTTAAGTCAAATAACTACCAACCAAGAATACTGTACCCACCTAAGCTCTCATTCATAACTGAGGGAACAATAAAAACATTCCATTCCAGGGAAAAGCTGCAACAATATGTCGCAACAAAACCAACACTACAGAGAGTTCTCAAAGAGGTTCTATACATAGAAAACCAAAATAAATGCAATATAGGGAAAGAAATGGCACCCAAACAGCATACCATCTAAGGACCACAAGAACTGTTAAGACACAGGCCCAAATAAAAGCTTTTAAAAATGGTAGGACCTAATAAATATCTCTCAATCCTAACTCTCAATATCAATGGACTTAACTCTCCAATTAAATGGCATAGGCTGTCTAGTTGGATCAAAAAGCAAGAGCCATCGTTCTGCTGTCTTCAAGAGACACATCTTACCCAAAAAACAATCATCTTATGAAAGTGAGAGGTTGGAATAAACTCTATCAAGATAACGGCCCCCATAAACAGGCTGGAGTTGCCATCCTCATATCAGATAAAATAGACTTCAAACTAAAATTAGTAAGAAAAGACAAAGAAGGTTACTACATACTACTAAAGGGATCTTTCCTCCAGGAAGACATAACGATCCTAAATATTTACACACCCAATCCCGGAGCTCCAAACTTCATCAAGCAAACTTTACTTACACTGAAACCATACATAGATCAAAATACAGTGATTGTCAGTGACTTTAACACACCACTCTCACCTATGGACAGATCAACAAGGCAAAAACTCAACAGAGAAACCTTAGAACTGAACAACTATATAGACCAACTAGTTCTAACAGACATCTGCAGAATATGCCACCCAGCAACAACACAATATGTGTTTTTCTCAGCAGCACATGGAACATTTTCCAAAATAGATCACATCTTAGGCCATAAAACAAACCTGGACAGATTCAGAAACAGAGAAATTATTCCATGCACACTCTCAGACCAGAAAGGCATCAAACTGGAACTGAACACACATCTCCACCAACGAAAACCCTGTAACTCTTGGAGACTGAACAACACATTGTTGAATCACCAATGGGTCATCGAAGAGATCAGAACAGAAATCCAACAGTTTATGAAATTTAACAGTAAGGAGCACACAAAATACCAACTCCTTTGGGACACAGCAAAGGCAGTACTCAGAGGAAAATTTATAGCGCTGAGTGCCTACAACAACAAGTTGGAAAAATCCCAAACCAACAACTTGAAAATGGTAATATCACGACAGAAATTACCAAGATCCAGAATATCATGAGGGAATACTTCTCAAACCTTTATGCCAACAAATTTGAGAATCTAGATGAAATGGATGAATTCCTAGCCAATATTAACATACCCACACTGAACCAAGAAGAACTAAGCCAACTCAACAAGCCTATTTCAAGCTCTGAAATAGAAATGGCAATTAGAGAACTTCCACTTAAGAAAAGCCCAGGTCCAGGATTCACAGCTTAATTCTAAAGGTCTTCAAAACAGAGCTAACATCAATACTCCTCAAGCTCTTCAACGAAATTGAAAATGAAGGTTCCTTACCAAACTCATTCTATGAAGCCAGTATAACCCTCCTCCCCAAACCAGACAAAGATTCATCAAAGAAAGAGAACTATAGACCTATATCTTTGATGAACATCGATGCAAAACTTCTCAACAAAATACTGGCCAACCGTGTACAACAACTCATTAAAAAAATTATACACTATGATCAAACTGGATTCATCACAGGGAGGCAAAGCTGGTTCAACATACGCAAATCAATTAATATAATTCAACACATCAACAGGAGCAAGGACAAAAATCACATGATTGTCTCAATAGACGCGGAAAAGGCATTTGAAAAGATCCAACACCCCTTTATATTAAAAGCTCTGGAGAAACTAGGAATTCATGGAACATTCCTCAATGTAATAAAGGCTGTGTATGAGAAACCTACTGCTAGTATTACACTTAATGGTGAAAATCTAAAGCCATTCCCTCTAAAATCAGGACGAGACAAGGATGCCCACTCTCTCCACTGCTCTTTAACATAGTACTAGAATTCCTAGCCAGTGCAATAAGGCAAGAAGCAAGCATAAAGGGGATCCAAGTAGGGAAAGAGGAAATAAAACTATGCCTCTTTGCAGATGACATGATTGTGTATTTAAAGAATCCTATAGACTCTACTCCCAAGCTCCTTGAGCTGATTCAAAACTTTGGAAGGGTAGGAGGCTATAAAATCAACCCTCAAAAATCAACTGCCTTCCTTTACGCCAACAGTGAGAGGAACGAGGCAATAATCAGGAAAGAAACTCCTTTCACAATAGCCTCAAAGAAAATAAAATACCTAGGAATTAGCTTAACTAAGAATGTAAAGGAACTTTTTGACGAAAACTTTAAAACCCTAAAAAAGGAAATTAAAGCTGAACTAAGGAAATGGAAAAACCTCCCATGCTCCTGGATTGGAAGAATCAACATTGTGAAAATGACAATCTTGCCAAGAGCTATCTACAAATTCAATGCAATACCCATCAACATCCCAATGTCATTCTTTAAAGAAATAGAAGAGGCAATCCAAAATTTCATATGGAATAATAAAAGACCCCATATAGCAAAAACACTTCTTAGCAGAAAGAACAGCGCTGGAGGAATTTCAATTCCAAACTTTAGACTCTATTACAGAGCTATAATTATCAAAACAGCTTGGTACTGGCACAGGAACAGGCCTGAAGACCAATGGAATAGAACTGAGGACCCAGATATTAAACCACAGACCTATGGCCACCTAATCTTTGACAAGGGAGCCAAAAAAATAGAATGGAAGAAAGACAGCCTCTTCAACAAGTTGTGCTGGCAGAACTGGTTAAGCACCTGCAGAAAACTAAAGCTGGATCCTTCTTTGTCACCTTGCACTAGAATTAACTCCAAATGGATCAAAGACCTGGAGGTAAAAGCTGACACAGTGAAAACTCTACAGGAAGAAATAGGAGATACACTAGGCCTCCTTGGCACAGGTCTAAACTTTCTTAATAAGGACCAAGAATCACAACAAATCAGAGAAAGGCTGGATAAGTGGGACTGCATTAAACTGCAGAGCTTTTGTATGGCAAAGGACATAGCCAGTAAACTAATCAGGAAGCCTACAGAGTGGGAGAAGATCTTCACCAACCAAACAACGGACAAAGGCCTCATATCTAAAATATATCAACAACTCAAAAACTTGAATCACTCCAAAACTAACCTCCAAAGTAACAACCATCCCATTAAAAAATGGGCCAAAGACTTAAAGAGAGTCTTCTCTGAAGAAGAAACAAAAATGGTCTATAGACACATGAAGAAATGCTCAACATCTCTGGTCATAAAAGAAATGCAAAGCAAGACAACTCTAAGATTCCACCTCACTCCAGCTAGAATGGCCAGGATCAGGAAAACGAATAACAACAGATGCTGGAGGGGATGTGGCCAGGAGGGATCACAACTACACTGTTGGTGGGAGTGCAAACTCGTTCAACCACTATGGAAAGCAGTGTGGCAGTGCCTCAAAAGGCTAAACATAGAACTCCCCTTTGACCCAGCAATTCCACTACTGGGCATTTACCCAACCATCCAGAAACAAGGACATAGTAAATCCACTAGCACAACAATGTTCATTGCAGCACTATTCACCATAGCAAAGATATGGAACCAACCCAGATGTTCCTCAGTTGATGAGTGGATCAACAAGTTGTGGTATTTGTACACAATGGAATTCTATGCTGCTGTCAGAAAGAATGACATCACCCCATTTGTTAGGAAATGGAAAGACTTAGAAAAAGTCATATTAAGTGAAGTAAGCCATACTCAAAGGAACTTAGGCTCAATGATTTCCCTCATTCGTCATAATCAGTAGAAACCTTGGGCTCTACTAGCAGATATCTGCAATAGAGCAAAATCTTGATACATAAGGCCATATAATGTGAAGCTAATTGAAAGGACCTCCAGGATATTGAAACAAAAGCCATATAAGGAATGATTGTTGTCCTTAATGTACTGTGTTGTCTCTCATCTCCTTTGCTATCCGTTGGTTATCTCATATTGGTATAGTATCTCACTTTGTTATCTGATATATTGAATTTATTTGTATTTGGATATTTGTAATTTGATAGGGAAGGGGGGAAAACCAAGACGGGAGGGAGGTGTGGGGGGGGAGGGAAATGGGTACCAAGACATGTGAAAGGGTATCAATGTATGTGAATTAATGCACCTTCTATCTGGCAAATATCATGTAACCCTTTTACTAATTACAATAAAAAACAAAAAAGAGAAAAAAATAAAAAATAAATAAATTGGGACTGGAGACATTTAAGGATTTAATGTTAATTATGTTTATTATGTTAGTTACACCATAGAGTTCAACTCAACATATCAGTGGATGTGTGCAATGCATCCTCATTCACTTTACCCTTCCATTACTCTGCAGTGAGGACTTTTAACAAATCCTTTGCTTGCTTTATTGTACAAATATATAACAGCAGAATTTGATTGCACTTAAAACTGTTACATTGAATTTATAATGACACTTTCAAGTATAAATCTTAATAGAGAGTTCCTATGGAAACAGAAATTCTAACTTTTGCAGCTAACATCCCTGAGCAGACAACTTGATGGCTATTGGATAAGATGCATCTTCATCTAGCTCAACTCTGTGATCCTATTGTTCAAGTCCTTTGAGGATCAATGCTTGATGGTGGACACTGCAACTTTTTCTAGATTAGCTGAGGAAAGTTCAGGTTATCAAGGCACAGTTGTCCATTCCTTTCCTAAAGATTGTCCTGGACATAAACCTGCATGTCATTTGATCTCCACAGCTGTGTTATGGTGGCTGGTACTTGTGCACGCTATTGCCCCCAAAGATTTAGACTTTCACAGTGAGATCCTTCTTCCCAGTGCTGCAGGCATCCTGGATAGGATTGGTTATCACCAAACCCAGAGCACATCTGATGTCACCTTCTTCAGAAGAGCAGGCCTCACCCTCCCTTGGCTCTTCTCACTCTGTTGCCCCCACCTGGATATTTGCATACTGCTCCCTAGGGAGGACCTTCCTTTCTAAGTCTGAGATAAAGGCTCAGCTCTGAACTTGCCTTGACCAGTGAAACTCCTCATTTCAATCCTAGAAATGAAGACCTTCTCTCAGCTCCTGTGGCTGTTAATGTTCTGGATCCCTGGTAAGGACAATGGTAGATGAGGAGTGAGTGGATGTGGAAAGATGAACACACAAGGAACAGTTGTTCCCTATCTGTGTTACATGTGTAGGTGTTGTTATTTATGTTGGGGAAAGTGAGGTTGAGATCTAGGTGAATGAGAAACTTTTCAAAAAGAGCTTGACCCTTTGTTTGACTGAGGACTCTGCTTTATGCTTTGAAAACTGTCTATTTTTAGTAGTTATTATTTTAATTCTGATTGAATCCATAAAATGTAATACGGAAAATATATAAACTCAATCAATGTTTATATATAACCTTGCACTTCTGTCTTCTTAAAATTTCAGATTCCAATGGAGATGTTGTGCTGACCCAGAGTCCACGTTCTCTGGCTGTAACCCTGGGAGAGCCAGCCTCCATCTCCTGCAGGTCTAGTCAGAGCCTCCTAGATAGTGATGGGGATAACCTTCTGAATTGGTATCTGCAGAGGCCAGGCCAGTCTCCACAACTCCTGATCTACTTGGCTTCCAACCAAGTACGTGGGATTCCAGACAGGTTCAGTGGCAGTGGGTCAGGCACAGATTTCACACTGAAAATCAGCAGGGTGGAGGCTGAGGATGTTGGAATTTATTACTGCATGCAAGGTATAAATGATCCTCCCACAGTGATGCAGCCCTGTACTAAAACCTCCCTTCTGTACTAAAACCTCCCTTCTGGCTGAGTGAGCTGCCGTCTATGGTCTGCTGGTCTAGGGACACAGCAGAGCAGATTGTGTGAGTGTGCTTAGGAGGCACAGACAATGGTCATCGTGAGACTGACTCTGAGTGTAGTAGAATATGTGACAACATACAGTCTAACAAGAACAAGAAAATAATTATGGCAGCACAAAGACTAGGAGACTTCAGCTAGAACATGAGGAATTCATCGAAAATATTCTTTGTGTTATAAATAGCATCATGGCCAACCCATAATATAAAAATCTAATGTCCCCTGTGAGTCTACTCCCTTTGTAACAAAATATATTTCCATTAAGCATATTGTCTTGCCCCAAACCCATAGCACATGCTATGTTTTCTGTTCAGAGCTGGGAAGTCCAGTTTTGCATTGTCTAACTTCTGTTCTATATGTTCCTAAACTCTTGCCTGACCATCAACACATTAGCAGAGTTTTTTAAGTCCTTTGGCTTTATCAAACTAGGGCACATGCAATACTAGACTCTGCCCTAGGCTCTAATGCAGGAGGGCATCATTAATACTTTAGCATACTTTTTATTCACTTCTATCATATTAAATCTGTGTCTTTTCCTTATAATGAGCCTTTCAGAGGCCTGGAAATGTGACACTGCACAGCCTAGGACTTGCGAATGATCTGGTCTCCAGCAGCGTCCAAAGTGCATCTGCCTCTGAAGATGGTGCAAGCTGTTTCTCCAGGGTGCTCTCAAATTAATCCATGAAACTGAAGGATCAAGTTGGAGTACAATGAGGTCATTGAGGTAATACTCATAGGAGAAATGCAATCTGGACTTCATTTTATTTTTATTTTTTTTCCAGTCCTGGGATTGGACTCAGGGGCTGGGCACTGTTCTTAGACACTTTTGGTTCAAGGCTAATACTCTTCTACTTGAGCCATAGCACCACGTCTGGCTATTTCTCTGTATGTGGTACTGAGGAATGAATTCCAGGTTTTCATGCATAGTAGGCAAGCACTCTACCACAAAGCCATGCTCCAGGTCCCCAATCTAAATCTTTGTGTAGACAAATGGAATGTATTCACTTAATCTTTGGAAGTTTCTAACCAATTTTATCTAGTCAGAACTACCACAGAGGTGATTCTCAATTCTCACCTCTGTCTGGGCATCTTACCAGAATACAGAGAGGCACACTTCCAATTTCTGATTCTCACTTAAGCTCCTCTTGTGCAAGTCTGTGAGTCACTGAAAAGAAAATGTAAATTGTTCCTGTGCCTCCACTGTGGTGCTGCTGCTGGGTGATTGACAGTGAGCTGTCATCATTGTTTTCCATATCAGAATTTTGCCAATTGTGTGATGGGTCTGAAACTCACTTGAATGTATTTCCAGATTTTATTGTTGAGTCTAAAATCCTAGCAATGCAATTTCATTGTAATATGATAGATACAAAATGAGAAATTACATTAAATATTTTTCAGTCAACCCTTGACAAGTAGTGGTAAACTTTTCTAGAAAAGCATATGAATCAGCACACATACAAATATAACTATGCAACATTCATTTACAGAAACCACTATAGATGCTATATTTAATGTGTCAATAGTTATCTTGAATTCATTTTCTTCAAAAGACTATAAAAGGAAAGAAACTGTGTTTGGTGTTTATCATTATAATTTGGTCCCTAGATTACATTTGAGATTTCTGGAGGAAAACCACCAAGTTGGTTTGTTTTTCCCCATTATCTGAATTTTAAATGAGTGACCATAGTTTATAAACATGTTTACAGTGTACTCTGTGGTTACACATTTCTCCTGATATTTCACAAAATGTGAGTTTGTGTCACTCAGTGGCCATAAACTGTCCTCACCTGTTTACGATGGAGTCTGGCCTAATTACTCCTTTGCAAAGAATAATTTTCATTTTTTGTCAGTCCTGGCTTTGACTCAGGGCCTGAGCACTGTCCTTGTGCTTTCTCAAAGCTAGAGCTCTACCACTTGAGCCACAGCATCATTTGTGGCTTTTTCTATGCATGTGGTACCAAGGAATCAAACCCAGGTCTTTGTGCATGGTAGGCAAGCACTCTACAAGTAGGACCAAATCCCAACCTCAATAACTAACACTTTCTTGATGATTTTTTGGGGGTATAAAACAAAAAAGCACCCCTTCACCTAGGAACAAATGTGGATTGAATTGTGTATTGTGTGTTTCTTAGATGAATCTCCATATTACCACCATCCACCTAAATAATACAAGAATGATTGGAGCCTGGATTTTAGCCTAGTGGTAGAGTGATTGCCTACCATGACTAAGACCGGAGTTCAATTCCTCAGAACCACATACATAGAAAAAAGCTTCTACAGTGTTCACTCCTTATTCTAGGAGTGGATAATGTTTGTGCTTCTGCATAATGAGTGCTCATGGAGTAACTCTATTTGTACCTAACACATGGGTCAGCTCCATGTAAGTATGCATGCTGAGTGTTTTTTTTTTTTTTGCTGTTGTCACCATCATCTTGGAGAAACTCTGCAGAATTATTTCTGAGCATGAAAGAACACAAAATACATCTGCACATTGGTCTAAACTGCTGTCCCATTTCTTGAAAAGGAAAATACCTGCTTGTGTTGCCCAGTTACAAATGCACCCCTTTACTGTGGTGCAAGCAGGGTATATTCCCTAGATCTGTGCTAGAGGAACATGTCAAGGAATTCACATGTCCAAGTTTGTAAAAAACCTTGAGACGCCTGGATTATCCTTGTCTCATGGGGAGGCACAGGAATATAATTATGGTAGAACCTTTAGGGGAAATGGAACAGTGAGATTTGTGGTTTGGAGAGATGACTAGAAAGCAAATACTCAGGTTCTTTACTTTGTTTACAAAGTGTAAGTGTAACAATTGGAAGTAGAATTGGGGCAACAATCCCAGTGGAATTTGATTTATTACTAGTGAATTAGTATTGGTGGTGTTCTGGAATACCACTTGGAAATATGCAAAAACTTCTTTTTCCTTCATTGTTGCTATCAGCTTTCACTTAGCATGTATTTCTTTGCCGGCAAGACACACACAGGGGAGAATGTGTGTGCTCCCTTTGGCTAAGGAGAAGCCAAAAAGGTCATACAAGTTAATACTCAGTTTTAACTACTTACAGTTTATCCCCAGCTAAAATGAACAAAATCTATTCAACATGTGTAAAAATAAACATGTAATACTAAATAAACACTGTGGATAAATTTGAGAGACTAGACCTTAGTTATTGACAAATTCCACTTTTCCCAGTGATGCTTTTCACTCATTATTGTTTCTTGTGGATCTTTGTCATCCTCCACTAGAAGGGAATCTGTAGGGAATATAAAAAAAAAATCTTCCTTCCCAATAACTCAAACATCTAGTTCACATGAAATTCTATAAACAACAATGTCAAAGAAAAACCATTAGATGGCAATGATGTTTTATAATAAAAAAGAGCTGCCTATCATAACAGCAAAGTAAGCCTGAGTGTCTTCTGTATATCACAGCTTTGCTTTGGGGTGCATCGCAAGATTAGGCCAGTGTTGGCTGACTCAGGCCAAAAGGAGAGATTAAGGCAATATCAGGTCAGAAATGAGATGTTACAATTGCACGCCTGTGTCTTGGGGGGGGGTGTGGGTGGGTGTGGGTGTGTGTGTTGGATGATTTGGGTAGCTATTTAGAAAGATTGTGTTCCTACTGATTATGACAAATGAGGGAAACCATTGAGCCTAAGTTCCTTTGAGTCTGGCTTACTTCACTTAATATGATTTTTTCTAAGTCTTTCCATTTCCTAAGAAATGGGGCGATGTCTTTCTTTCTGACAGCAGCATAGAATTCCATTGTGTACAAATACCACATCTTGTTGATCCATTCATCAACTGAGGGACATCTAGGTTGGTTCCATATCTTTGCTATGGTAAATAGTGCTGCAATGAACATTGTTGTGCTAGTGGATTTAGTATGTCCTTGTTTCTGGATGATTAGGTAAATGCCAAGTAGTGGAATTGCTGGGTCATAGGGGAGCTCTATGTTTAGTCTTTTGAGGAACTTCCATACTGCTTTCCATAGTGGTTGAATGAGTTTGCACTCCCACCAACAATGTAGTAGTGATCCCTCCTGGCCTCATCCCCTCCAGCATCTCTTGTTATTAGTTTTCTTGATCCTGGCCATTGTAACTGGAGTGAGGTGGAAACTTAGAGTTGTTTTGATTTGCCTTTCTTTTATGACCAGAGATGCCAAGCATTTCTTCATGTGTCTATAGGCCATTTTTGTTTCTTCTTCAGAGAAGACTCTCTTTAAGTCTTTGGCCCATTTTTTAATGGGATGGTGGTTACTTTGGGGATTAGTTTTGGAGTGATTCAATTTTTTGAGCTGTTGATATATTTTAGATATGAGGCCTTCGCCCGTTGTTTGGTTAGTAAAGATCTTCTCCCATTCTGTAGGCTTCCTATTTAATTTACTAGCTATGTCCTTTGCCCTACAGAAACTCTGTAGTTTAATGCAGTCCCACTTATCCAGCCTTTCTTTGATTGGTTGTGATTCCTGGTCCTTATTAAGAAAGTTTTGACCTGTGCCAAGGAGGTCTAGTGAATCTCCTATTCCTTCTTGTAAAGTTTTCAGTGTGTCGGCTTTTATCTCGAAGTCTTTGATCCATTGGAGTTAATTCAAGTTCAGGGTGACAAAGAAGGATCCAACTTTAGTTTTCTGCAGGTACTTAACCAGTTTTGCCAGCACCACTTGTTCAAGAGGCTTTCTTCCATTCTATTTTTTTGGCTCCCTTGTCAAAGATTAGGTGGCCATAGGTCTGTGGTTTAATATCTGGGTCCTCAGTTCTATTCCACTGGTCTTCAGGCCTGTTCTTGTGCCAGTACCAGGCTGTTTTGATAAGTATAGCTCTGTAATAGAGTGTAAAGTTTGGTATTGAAATTCCTACTGTGCTGTTCTTTCTGCTAAGAAGTGTTTGCTATACGGGATCTTTTGTTATCCCATATGAAATTCTGGATTGCCTCTTCTATTTCTTTAAAGAATGACGTTGGGATATTTATTGATGGGTATTGCATTGAATTTGTAGATAGCCCTTGGTAAGATTGTCATTTTCACGACGTTGATTCTTTCAATCCAGGAGTATGGGAGGTTTTTCCATTTCCTCAGTTTTGCTTTAATTTCCTTTTTTAGGGTTTTAAAGTTTTCATCAAAAAGATCGTTTACATTCTTAGTTAAGATAATTCCTAAGCACTTTATTTTCTTTGAGGCTATTGCAAAAGGAGTTGCTTTCCTGATTTTTGCCTTATTCCTCTCACTGTTGGCATAGAGGAAAGCTGTTGATTTTTAAGGGTTAATTTTATACCCTGCTACCTTTCCAAAGTTTTGAATCAGCTCAAAGAGCTTGGGAGTGGAGTCTATAGGATTCTTTAAATACAGAATCATGTTATCTGCAAAGAGGGAAAGTTTTATTTTAGGGATAGGTTTTATTGCTGATTTACAGGCAATTAAAATATGAACAGGAACTTGGTAGGAATATTTCAAGGCCTTGGTGACTTTGGGCACCTTTAATTATCCTGTGCTCTGTAAGTAATTCCTATTAAGATCATTAAAAAATAGTAAGTTATGTCCATCCTGGCATCTCAGTCATACTGTGTCAATGAGGAACAGACACTTACTTTTCTTAATCCCTGTGTCCTCCAAGGGAAATTAGCATAGAATTAGAATTAGGAAGCATAGGAAAGTTTTTCCACAGCCATTCATGGCCCAGTAGAGCACTCTGCTTATAGAACACAGTCTCTGAACTAGTGTGAGAATCATGTTGTCTGCAGGGAAAATCCTGCTGCTCTTCTCTGACCTGGGATCCCCCGACATTTGCCATGATGATGACATCAGCCTGTCCTGCAGCTACACCCAGCCATGCTCAGCCTCTGCTGAATTGTATGCACCCAGAGCCCAAACCACTGCCCTGAGTATTTCAAAGATGCTCACACCCGGTGCATGAGTCAGTGCTGGTCATGACACACAGCATGCCCACGAGGGCTCCGCTCAGCTCCCAGGGCTGCTGCTTCTTTGGCTCCAGGTAAGGAAGAGCAGCCATGGGAATTTCTCATCCAAGTATGGTCAGTGTTGCCCGACAGAATTCTGAGCTGTGTCCACATGCCTTGTGGCCTTGGGTACTTTCACAAGTGGCACAGTGTGATGTGCCTCACACTTGACTTGGGAAGTTTCTGGGACAGTAGGAATGTGCCTTCCCTGACAGCTGTAGACACAGAGGCCTAGGCTCTACACCAGCCCTGTCATTAAGCCCAAGATTTCTTCAGAAATATTTTCTGAAACAGCATCATTGGCATTTCACATGGGACCACAATATATAGCCTTATCTGTTGGTGATTAATATTTTTTTCTGAAATTAAAGTTTCCTGTTACTCACATCCTCAAGAAGATGTTGGAATGATTGAGAAAAAAATTATTTTGATTCATTACAATATCTATTTTAACTATGACTAGAATGTGTAGAGAAAGTTGGCAACCTAATATTGTGAGTTCTATTTGTTCTTGTTCTCATGCCTTCTAAGTAAGAAACAGCACTTCATTTTCCTTGAGTCACCCTTCTTCCAAGGGTAATTCACATAGAATGTTTAAAAGAAACATAAGAGAAGTCAGGGGACGGTGGATCATATATGTAATCCTAACTACCAGTAATCATAGCCTGAGGATGAGTGTTGAGGTTCTTAGTTCAAAGCTAGTCTTCCCAGGAAAGACTGTGCGAAGTTTATCCCCAGTTGAACACCAGAAAATCAGAAATGGACATGTCTATCCCAAGTAGTGAGTTGCTAGCCTTGATCAAAAAAGCTCAAGGATAGCCAGCAGGCCCTGAGCTCAAGCCCCAACACTGTTGCCCAAAAAACAGAAAAATAAAAGTATAAGACGATTTACTCTGAGACATAAATCAAGAAAGATCACTCCCTTTGCATCAGATAGTTTGTCTCTTAGCCTTTGGAAAAACAGGTTGTTTGATAAAAATTTGTGCTGTCAGGATGATCTTAAACAGGACATGTGGAGACCCTGAGCATGTGCTGCCATGCAGACAGGAGCCTGACTTGCAGCTGTGCACAGCCCTTCCCAAACCCTGCCAATTTGCTTGTGCTGAGAGCACCGCCCACTGCCCCAGTGACTTCTTCATAGTCTGCTCACACTCCATGCAAGAATCAGTTCAGTCAGCACACAGTATGGAGATGAGGACCCCTGCTCAGCTCCTGGGGCTCCTGCTGCTCTGCCTCCCAGGTAAGGAAGAAAAAAGTGGGAAATTATTCAGTCCAGTGTTATCTAATGTTGGCCATTTCAGTGAAATCTTTTTCTGACATCATTAATTGTATGGACATTCATTTTTATGTTTCCAATCTCAGGTTCCAGATGTGCCATCCAGATGACCCAGTCTCCATCTTCTCTATCTGCATCTCCAGGAGACACAGTCTCCATGACTTGCAAGGCCAGCCAGGGTATAAGTGGTTATTTAGCCTGGTACCAGCAAAAATCAGGGGAAGTTCCTAAACTCCTGATTTATAGTACAAAGATCTTGGCATCTGGAATTCCATCCAGGTTCAGTGGCAGTGGATCTGGGACAGATTATTCTCTCACCATCAACAGCCTGCAGCCGGAAGATGCAGCCACTTATTACTGCCAACAGTATAGTAGTTACCCATAGTGATACACGTCATAACAAAAACCTCTCAGAGAAGCAGAAGTGAGAGACTGGACTTTCCCAGCCTCTTCTTCCGGTGTTTTCACCAGTGGATAGAATTTCTTACAGACATCCATACTTAGAAAGGTACTAGAAGGTTTTGTTAGCAAGAGAGGAGATGTTTATTCTAGATTGTATTACTCTTTCTTTCTGATTAAATCCCACAGGATGCAATTTGTATTTCCTCCTCTGATTTAAATACATGGCATACATTAGCAGTTCTAAGGATTCTGGATTTTGGCATCAGAAGGGATTTAAACATCAAAACAAAAAATATGCAGCTTTAAAATAAACACTGATTTTAACTCCAATGAAAGTATCACTAATGATACAAACATGGGTTTGTAGCTAATTTCATCTATGGTCTACATACAATCATAATTGAAGATGTATCTTATTATACTATCAACAAAAGAGCTTGACTCTCATTCTGAAAGACATGAATTAAGATATCCACTTACTTCTTCCCAAGTGAAGAGAAGGTGTGAAGGTGAGCTCTGTGGCTCCACTGCTGCCTGCTCACATGTAGTGTGTTAATGATGAAGGATGTTGTCTTGTCCTCCAGGATGAGTAAGTGTGGATTATAAATGTGAGACTGAGGAAAATTCCAAAAACACCATTAAGTTGTCCTTCTGTAAAACCTGACAACCATAAGGCAAGGCTAAGCCTGGAAAATTTAAGCCCCTCTATTTGCCTTGGAATCCCTCCATTCTTTTTGAACTATTATACTCTGTTCCATGGGACAAAGACAACACCCAGGCATACTAACTTGGTAGCAACTCACACAAGATATGTCTCACTGTGTTTCTGCAGAGCCATGAACTTCCCTTTCATTATTGGAGAATCCTTGAGGATGGTGGGAAAATCTAGACTCCATTCCCAATGCTCGCTCTCCATGGAGAACTGGCCTCCAACTCCTGCAGTTCTAGTCAGTGCCTACCACATACTTATGGAGATGCATGTTTGAACTGAGTCCTGTGAAGCTGGACCAGTCCCTTTGGTTCATCTTGTATGGATTTCAACCTGTTCTCAGGATCCCAGACAGTTTCAGTGGCAGCAAGCTACTGCCACTGTTGTGATTGAATATCGGCAGAATTATTTCTAAGCATGAAAGAGCACAACATGTCTGCACATTGGTCTCAACTGTTGTCCCATTTCTTGAAAAAGAAGCTACCTGCTTGGGTTGCTAGTTATAAATGTGCCCCTTAAGTGTGGAACAAGCAGGGAATCTTCCCCAGATCTGTATAAAGGAACATGTCGAGGAATTGCTATGTTCAAGTTGGTAAGAATCCATGAGATGCCTGGATTATCCTTGTCTTATGGGGAGGCACAGGAGTATAATTATGGCAGAACCTTTGGGGAAATGGAACAGTGAGATTTGATGTTTCTAGAGCTGACTGGAAAGCAAATACTCAGGTTCTTTACTTTGTTTACACAGTGTAAGTATAACAGTTGGAGCTGGAATTGTAGCAACACTCCCAGTGGAATTTGATTTATTACTAGTGATTTAGTATTGGTGGTGTTCTGGTATATCACTTGGTAATATGCAGAAATTTCTTTTTCCTTGACTGTTGCTATCTGCTTTTACTTAGCATGTATTTCTTTGCAGGGAAGAGCACACGCAGGGGAGAATGTGTGTGCTCCCTTTGGGTAAGGAGAAGCCAAGAAGGACATGAAAGTTAATAGTCAGTTTAACTACTTACAGTTTATCCCCAGATAAAATGAACAAACTCTATTGAACATGTGTAAAAATAAAATGTAATATGAAATAAACACTCTGGATAAATTTTGAGAGTCTAGACCCCAGTAATTGACAAACTCCACTTGTACTTGTGATGCTTTTCACCCATCATTGTTTCTTGTGGATCTTTGTCATCCACCACTAGAAGGGAATCTGGAGGGAATATAAAAAATATCTTCCTTCCCAATAATTCAGACATCTAATTCACATGAAATTCAATAAGCTGCAATGTTACAGAAAGACTATTGGATGGCAATTATATTTTACAGTAAAAAAGAGAGCCTATCTTATAACAGCAAAATAACCTTGAGTGTCTTTGTCCTGTATATCACAGCTCTGGTTTGGGGTGCATCACACCGCCAGTATTGTCTCACTCAGGACAAAAGGAGAGATTAAGGCAATATCAGCTCAGATTTGATCTTACAGGTGTGTGTGTGTGTGTGTGTGTGTGTGTGTGTGTGTGTGTGTGTGTGTGTTCAGTTGATCGATTTGGGTGGCTATTTAAAAAAAAATGTGTTCTCTATGAACTGGAAATATAAGAGCTCTCCCTCAAACTCTTTTTGGATTTTTTATTGGAGAACTTGGTAGAACTAGTTCAGCTTTCTTGACACCATGTGGCATTAAGACTGATATAAAATGTTCTACCTGATCTTAGTTCCAAAGGAACATGAGTCCTTTTTGTCATCACCACGCTGTTGTGAAGGCTGTTCTCCAGGCTTCACACTTCTGAATGTGAACCACTGTTCCACTATGGTTTCTTTTGCTGGCATATAGAGTCCTCTGAATCTTTGCCCCAAGTAATTCCATCTTGAGCCAGTTGTCCTAGAGCTGTCCTGTGTGCCACACAGCAGCAAAACAAGCCATCCTCCCCACAGGTAAACAGCTGATTGAGACAGCAGACTTCATGATGAAAGCAGACAATTTTCCCAGAGTATATAGTGTTCCTTCTGGCAGGTCATTTGAGTCTGTACTGTGTGTGCTGTTTTGCCATTAGGTGGAGAGCTAGGCACAGGCTTTTGCTGCCGATTTACAGGCAAATATAATAGAAACTAGAACTTGGTAAGAATAATTCATGTTTTTGGTGACTTTGGATACATATGTTCATCTTTAGTTATCCATTGCTCTGTGAGTAATTCCTATTAAGATAATTCAAACCGTAGGAAGTGTTGTCCTTCCTGGCATCTCAGTCACACTTTGTCAGTGTAATATACTCTGACTGTGAAACAGACTCTTGTTTTTCTTATTTCCTGTGTCCACCAAGGGAAATTAGCATAGAATTAGAATTAGGAAGCATAGGAATGTCTTTCCACAGGCCTTCATGGCCCAGTAGAACACTCTGCTTATAGAACACAGTCTCTGAACTAGTGGGAGAATTGTATTGTCTGCAGGGAAAATCCTGCTGTTCTTTTCTGACCTGAGACCACCTGACATTTGCTGTGCTAATGACATAAGCCTGTCCTGCAGTCATGCTCAGCCTCTGCTGAGTTGCAGGTGTCCAGAGCAAAGCCCACTGCCCTGAGTATTTCAAAGACGCTCACACCCAGTGCAGGAGTCAGTGCTGGTCATGACACACAGCATGCCCACGAGGGCTCCGCTCAGCTCCCAGGGCTGCTGCTGCTCTGGCTCCAGGGAAGCCATGGGAATTTCTCATCCCAGAATGGTCAGTGTTGCCCCACAGAAGTCTGGGCTCCATGTTCACATGCCTTGTGGCCTTAGGTACTTCCACAAGTGGCACAGTGTGATGTGCCTCACGCATGCCATGGGAAGTTTCTGGGACAGTAGCAATGCACCTTCCCTGACAGCTATAGACATGGAGGCCAAGGCTTCCACACCAGTTCTTCCATTAAGTCCAAGATTTCTTCAGAAATATTTTCTGAAACACCATTATTGGCATTTCACATGAGATCACAATATACATCCTTAACTGTTGGTGATTAATATTTTTTCTCAATTTAAAATTTCCTGTTACTCTTGCCCTCAAGAAGATGTTGGAATGATTAAGAGAAAAAATCATTTTGATACATTGCAATATCTCTCCTAATTATATGACTAAAATGTGTAGAGAAAGGTGGCAATCTATTTCTTCCTATTCTCATCCCTTCTAAGTATGGAACAGCACTTCATTTTCCTTGAGTCACCCTTTTTCTAAGGGTAATTCACACAGAATGTTTATAAGAAACAGACCCGGTGGCTCATGCATGTAATCCTAGCCTACAGTAATCCTAGCCTGATGATGGATGTTGAGGTTCTTAGTTCAAAGACAATCTTTCCAGGAAAGGCTGTGATAAGTTTATGCCCAGCTAACCACCGGAAAATCAGAAATGGGCATGTTTGGCTCAAGTGGTGAGTTGCTAGCCTTGATCCAAAAAGCTCAAGGATAAACACCACTCCCTGAGTTCAAGCCTCAACACTGAGGCCCCAAAAACAGAAAAAAATAGTATTGTGAGCCATGAATCAAGACACAGATCACTCTCTTCACATCAGATGGTTTGTCCCTTCACCTTTGGGAAAACAGGCTGTCTGATTAAAATCTGTGCTGTCAGGATGATTTACATGGGACATGCGGAGACCCTGAGCATGTGCTGCCATGCAGACAGGAGCCTGACTTGCAGCTGTGCCCAGCCCTGCCCAAACCCTGCCAATTTGCTTGTGCTGAGAGCACCGCCCACTGCCCCAGTGACTTCTTCATAGTCTGCTCACACTCCATGCAGGAATCAGTCCAGTCAGCACACAGCATGGACATGAGGACCCCTGCTCAGCTCCTGGGGCTCCTGCTGCTCTGCCTCCCAGGTAAGGAAGAACAAAGTGGGAAATTATTCAGTCCAGTGTAATCAGTAATTTTGGCCATTTCATTGAAATCTTTTTCTGACATCATTACTTGTATGGATATTCATTGTTATGTTTCCAATCTCAGTTTCCAGATGTGCCATTCAGATGACCCAGTCTCCATCCTCTCTGTCTGCATCTCCAGGAGACAGAGTCTCCATGACTTGCAAGGCCAGTCAGGGTATAAGTGGTTATTTAGCCTGGTACCAGCAGAAACCAGGGGAAGCTCCTAAACTCCTGATTTATAGTACAAAGAACTTGGCATCTGGAATTCCATCCAGGTTCAGTGGTAGTGGATCTGGGACAGATTATTCTCTCACCATCAGCAGCCTGCAGCCTGAAGATGTGGCCACTTATTACTGTCAACAGCATGGTGCTTACCCACCCACAGTGATACAGGTCATAACAAAATCCTCCCAGGGAAGCAGAAGTGAAAGGCTGTTCTTCCACAGCTGCTCTCCTGCTGTTTCCACCCACTGAGAGTGCCATGCTGGGTAGAAGTGGGCAGAATAGATCCTCGGTGCCTCTGTCATTTTCCTTCTTGGTCACTGTTTCTTAGCCATCACGATGATTTTTTATTTAATGCGAACAATATTTTATCTGTAAATACTGGGTTATGGAATCATTTGATAATCGCAGGAGGAAGAGTATACACTCTTCAAGATAATCCATGTATCTGATGTGTACGTGAAGATACACACACACACACACACACACACACACACACACACACACACACACACATCAGTACCAAGGTTTGAGCTCAGAACTTAGTGCTTCCTTGACCTACTTGTGCAGCTGGCAATCTACCACTTGAACTCTGTCTCCATTCAGGCTTTTTGCAGATTATTTTGGAGATGAAATCTAACAGAATTCTCTTCTCAGGAATTTTGAGATGCAACCATCCAAGATCTCAGCTGCCTGAAAATTTTATCTAGTAATTATTGATTTAATGGAGAGAATTCATGTCTGAACTATATCTCATTTTTCTGTATTTTTCTTACTTTGTAGTTGTGGGACTTAAACTCAGAGCCTGGGCACTGTTTCTGAGCTGAACTTTGGTGTTCAAGGCTGGGGCTCTACCCCTTTAAGCCACATCTTCATTTCCACAATTTGGGTAGTTAACTGGAGATAAGACCCTCATAAATTTTCCTAGTGGGTCAGATTTATCTGACTTCAATACAGTGGAATCTTAGTCAATGACAGATGGAAAGGTTTTTCAATTCACACAGCTATGGTTGGATCTGAAAATGTAGGCTGTTTAGTGAAACAATCCCATGTGAAAAGGCTATGTACTGTATTGCTTTATTTATGTGATGTGATCAGAATAGGAATACTACAAGGAGGCAAGTCTAGGTTTGCCGTGGATTATGAACTCTGAGTAATGTATTTGGGTTGTGGGGGGCATAGAGTCGATGCTCCCTTAGACAGGAACTGTAAAATATACAGGAAATGTTGAGGGTGATAGTAGATTTCATTACGTTTTTCCTTTAACTAGCTGACACTTGTTTCAAGTCAAAGAGCTGTGACATTTAACGGATATGTTCAACCATCTCATTCTACAGAGCCTGTGTAAAAAAAACAAATGAAGAGATAGAAAGGAAAACTTCTTCAAAGCTTGTTTCAGTAAAATGTACCAAACTGCTTTCAATTGGAAACATAAAGTTTGATCTGAAACACCACAGAAGGGTCTTTGTGCAGGTAGATGTCTCTCATGAGCTGGTGAAAGCATTAACCAAACAAGGTACAAAGATGAATATGGTTAAGAATTACACAAAGTTACAAACAGGGTTTCATCTCACCATATCAGTGTTTGAGTGCAATGCATCTTGATCAATTTTACCTTTCTACCACTCTCTACAGGGAACTTTTAATAATTCATTTGATCAATTTGCTGTACAAATATAGTGTAGAAGTGAAAGAATATATAGTGGATTTTAAAAATAGTTACACTGAATATGCTCATACTTTTAAGTGTAAACATGTAGATCATTTTTGTTTTCCCTTATAAGGTTGGTTAGTTCACTACTATAAAAGAACACTGTGTTCACCCTGACAATCCTTAACCCGATGTCTTAACAGGAAGTTCCTTGGCAAGAGAGTTTCTAGCACTTGTAGCTAACATTCCCTGAACAGATCACTTGGTAACTCTGGTGTCAGATGCCTCTTCATCCACCTGACCTCTGGGCTCCTATTGGCTAACTCCCTGATGATCTGAGCTGTTGATGGTGGGTGCTGTATCTTTCTCTAGACTAACTGAAGCAAGTCAGGAGAGCCAGGCCTGCTGTTGACACATTCCTTTCCAAAAGACTCTCCTGGACATAAACCTGCCTATGGTATGATGGCAGCATCATGGGAAGTTCCAAACTTTCAAAGAGGAGTCCCTCTTGAAGACAGCAAGTATTTGTAATGATTCTCATCAAACACAGAGCTCATCTGATGTCACCTTCTTCAGAAGAGCAGACCTCACTCTCCCTTGGCTCTTCTCACTCTGTTGCTCCCACCTGGATATTTGCATACTGCTCCCTAGGGAGGACCTTCCTCTCTAAGTCTGAGATAAAGCCTCAGCTCTGAACTTGTCTTGACCTGCCAAGACTCCTCATTTCACTCCTAGAAATGAAGTCCTTCTCTCAGCTTCTGTGGCTGTTAATGGTCTGGATCCCTGGTAAGGAAAAAAAGAGATGAGGAGTGAGAGTGGGTGGAAGGGTGAGAGCTCTCAAGGTCCAGTTGCGCCCTCTCTCTGGGTTAAATGTGCGCGATAGGGCAATTGAGGTTTAGGTCTGGAACAATTGGGAATAATCCAGACAGAGCTAGAACCTGTTCTTGGATGAAGACTCTGCTAGGTGAGGATACTGCCACAGATGATACCTGTGTTTCAAAAATCTCTCTTTTGATATTTTAGATTATAAATCAAATCATGAATATGAATAAGAGGCATTGTATATCTAAATAGTAATAAATGTATGGCTTCTTACATTATATATACTCTTACACTTTAGTGTCATTCTGATTTCAGGATGCAGTGGAGATGTGATGACCCAAGTCTCCACGTTCCCAGCCTGTCACCCTCGGATAGCCAACCTCCATCTCCTGCAGGTCTAGTCAGAACCTTCTGCTTAGTGATGGAAACACATATTTGGATTGGTACCTGCAGAGGCCAGGCCAGTCTCCACAACTCCTGATCTATAACTTTCCAACCGATTTACAGATAGATTTCCAGACAGATTCAGTGGCAGTGGGTCAGGCATAGATTTCACACTGAAAATCAGCGGGGTGGAGCGTGAGGATGTTGGAGTTTACTACTGTGGGCAAGGTTCATATTTTCCTTCCACAGTGATACAGCCCCATCTAAAACCTCTCCTCAGTCTGGAGGGCTGAGCGGCCTTAAGGGGTCCCTGGTCTACAGAGCAGCAAAGCACATTGTGTGAGTCTGCCTAGCAGAAAGATATTGTGGTCCATGTGAGAGTGACTGGAAATGAAGAGTAGGTTGCAATATGGCAAAATACAATGTATGAAGACCAGGAGAACAATTATCTGAATACAAAGACCAGGAGACTTAAATAAACCATGTGGTCGGGGCCGGGAGTTTGGCCTAGTGGTAGAGTGCTTGCCTAGTATGCACAAAGACCCGGGTTCGATTCCTCGGCACCACATACATACAAAAAAAGAAAAAGCCAGAAGTGGTGCTCAAGTGGTAGAGCTCTAGCCTTGAGAAAGTCCAAGGACAGTGCTCAGGCCCTGAGCTCAAGCCCAGGACTAGCAAAAAAAATAAAATAAACCATGAGGTATTTTTTGTTTTCATTCAGTTCTCTTTTCAGTAGTACTAAGCCAACTAACAATCTAAGAATTAATGACTTCTGTGATTTTTTCCCTGTTCAATGAAACTTATAATATTTCCATCAAGCTCATCCTAGTCTACAACTTTAGTTTATGAAAGGCTTTGTGTTTAGGAGCTGGAAGCCCAGTGAGTCTTTTCTAGCTTCTGCTCTGTGTGTTCCTCAAACCCTGTCTGACCATCAAGCCATTAGCAGAGTTTGATCACTGTCCCTTAACTCCATCAGTCTGGGGAAGATACAATTTGCACAGGGGACAGTGGTCTCTGCCTTCTGTGTCCTGGATCTCTGGACCTTCTTAGGTCAGTGGAGTGTGGTAAAGCCCTGCAACACAGTTTAAGTCCCAGAAGTCTGAGACTGAGCTCTGATCAATGACCACAGCATTCACAATCCAATCTGGTGAACCTCTGTGACTTTATATGAAAACCATGTCAGAAAGGCATCATTAATACTTAAGGGTGTCTCTCAGCCACTTCTATCACCGTAAGCATTTGTCATTTCTTTGTAATGGGCCTTTCAGAGGCCTGGAACTATGACCTTGTACAGCCCCGGGCTTGGGGGAATCTGTAACTTCCACCAGTGTCCAGTGTGCATCTGGCTCTGATGGTGTAAACTGTGTCACCATGATGCTTTCAAAGCCATCTGGGGAAAAAAAGGAAAGTGAAGTTAGAAATGCTCTGAGCTCATCAATGTATCATTCATAGGAGAAATAGAGGTCTGGAATGTATATGAACAAATGGAAGAGCTTAATTCACATATGGAAATTTAATGCAAAGTTAATGCAAAATTAACCACAACTCTAGCATTCTGTACAAGACAAGACAGAACCAAAGAAGAGTTTTGTCTGAGTTCTCACCTACCTGGGCATTTTACCAGGGTAGACAGTGGTACCTTTCTGATTTCTAATTCTTGTCTAGGCCCCTCATTGTACAAGTCAGCATGAAAAAGAGTACATTATCACTGTGCCTCTAGAACAGTGTTGTTACTGTGTGAGTGTTGCTACAGTTTTATCACTATTTTCCATCTAAGAATTTTTCCAGTTGAGTGCTGGGCCTGGAGTATACTTTGGAAGTATTTCCTGATACTGAGTATAAGATCATAGTAACATAAATGCATAACTGTACATTCAGCACAGTTCTGATGCTTTGTGATTGACACCCATCATCACTGCTTTTCATTTAGGAAATTTGCCAATTGAGTGATAGGACTGGAGAAAACTTACAGGTATTTATCCAGATATTATTACTGAGCCTAAGATCATAGCAACAAAATTTCATTGTAATATGTGGATGAAAAATGAGAAATTACATTAAATATTTTCAGCCAATATTGGACAAGTCACGGAAAACCTTTATAGAAAATATATACGTAGGTAATACACGTACTGAAAATAACTGTGTAATCCTTATTTACTTAAATATATACTTAAAATATACTTAGCTGCTCAATCTCTTCTGAAACCAGAAATATCCTCATCATATCTAATCAGTTGTTACAAAAGCAAAAGAGCAGACCTACCTGTGGCTAAGGAATGATGTGCTGTGTTTTGTCAAGGTAACAGATGTTGAGGGAATGTTTTAGACTCCATGGTTTGAGAATTCAGCAAATAAAATCTTTTAAGAAAAATTGTAGGCAGACCATCAACATATTTGCCTAATTAACAATTATTTTTGTTCACAGATGTTGAAGTCCATGTTCATAAATATTTTTTAATTGAATGATCCAACCCCTTGAAAATATAGTGGAATAAATGTTTCTTTGGTAACTTAACTATAAATACAAAATGATGACTTAAAATTTGTGTTTCTGTTCTTGAAGTATTTGGACATAATGTTATTATAATAGATTGATCATATGATAGTGTACGTAATTTTAAGTGGTCATTTCCTCTTTGGTCTCCGTTCCAGATCAAACAAATCTATAGTCGAGGCAATCTCAGTAACCTACAGCAGAATAACCCATCTGACCCCTGCTGGATAGGGCAAATCATTGCAATTGTGAACGTCTCCATGCACTTACAGTTATATTCACCAGATAGAAGGAGAATTACTTCACACACATTGATACACCTTCTCATGTTTTTGTCTCCATTTCCCTCTCCTCATCCCCTCCCCTCATTTTGTTTTTCCCCCTTTCCCTTTCCTATTTCAAATGAGCAAATAAACATATATACAATACAAGAAAAGAGATAAGAAATAACATAGTACATTAAGAACAACAATCACACATTATATAGCTCTTGTTTCCATATCCTGGAGGTCCTTTCATTTAGCTTCATCCACTATGACCTTACGTACCTAGGTTTTGCACTATTGTGATCCTCTGCTAGGAGAGTCCTAGATGTGTAGTACTTATTACAAATGAGGGAAACCATTGAACCTATGTTCCTTTGGGTCTGGATTACTTCACTTAATATGATTTTTTCCAAGTCTTTCCATTTCCTTACAAATGGGGTGATGTTCTTTCTGATGGCAGCATAGAATTCCACCATGTATAACTACCACATGTTCTTGATCCAATCATCCACTGAGGGGCATCTGAGTTGGTTCCATATCTTTGCTATGCTAAATAGTGCTGCAATGAACATCATTGTGCTAGTGGCTTTAGTATGTCATTGTTTCTGGAAGATTGGGTAAATGCTAAGAAGTGAAAATGCTGGGTCATAGGGGAGCTCTATGCTTAGTCTTTTTTTGCCAGTCCTTGGCTGAGCACTGTTCTTGGACTTTCTCAAGGCTAGAGCTCACTTGAGCCTCAGCACCATTTCCAGCTTTTTTCTATTCATGTGGTACCAAAGAATCAAACCTGGGTCTTCATGCATGCTAGACAAGCACTGTACCACTAGACCAAGCCCCCAGCTCTTGGTCGTGTTTTCATATGCCATTATCTTTGAAAAACTCAATGATAAATATCAAACATGTACACATACATACATGCATGCACACATACACATTTGTATTGCTAAAATATTAAGAAAATAATTATAAAGAAATACATTACAGAGAAAAATATAAAACTGTGTGAATCAAAGGAATAATTATGTCTTCCAAAGAACCTCTAATAGAAAGAATTGATTTACAAGGTATCTACAAACATCACTAAATATCACAGGATGTATATATAACACATGGAATTATTTATGCTCAGAAATTCACATTAGTATTCATTTTAACAACTATAGTGTATATTAATACACATAAGCATGTATAAGTTTGTCAGTTGCTTTCAGATCTAAACTGTCTTCCTGCTATCTGGGAAGTCTTGGCACTGAGTCATCCTAGGGCTTAGAATACTAAAAGGACCTAGTACAGCATATCCACAGGAAGCCACAGAGGGAAAGGCGTGGTTAGAAATGCACTTCCTGAAGACAAGTTCAGAGCTGGGTATCCTGTGTGATCATATGGCCCAACTCTCAGGATTTGTTCAAGAGGACATTACCAAAGAATATTTCCACATTGCTTCTAAGGCTCATCAGCAAATAGTTGCTTGGGTTCAAGCAACAAAGTTTCATTAAGTCATGGTTTAATGACAAAGCATTTGCATGAAATATTAAAGAATCTCTTCACAAATGAATGCAATTATTTCTTGACTAAAAAGCAAACTCAAGTAAACATGCATGCTGTATTATTTTCTTTTCTTACTCAGTGCTTTTCAGCATCATCAAAAACACCAAGAGAATGTTGCAAAAGCAAAGTTATAAACCATTTCAGGTCTACTGAATATCATTCTGCAATTCAAGTTAGCAGATGCTCCGTCTTAGGAGCACCTAAGAAGCCCTATTTAAGCCAAGAACTGGTGCCCTGTGATTTTAACTCCTCTGGAGACTGACATCTTGGGGTTGTGGTTCAAAGCCTGTCAAGGAAGCAAAGTAAGTATGACTCTAATCTGTACTAAAGCATCAAAAGCCGAGGGCCAGGAGTTTGGCTTAGTGGTAGAGTGCTTGCTTAGCATGCTCAAAGACCCGGATTTGATTGGTACCATATACATAGATTAAAGCCAGAAGTGGTGCTGAGGCTCAAGTGGTAGAGCTCTAGCTCTACCCAAGGACAGGGCTCAGGCTCTGAGTTCAAGGCCCGCAACTGACAAAAAAAGCAGAAAATTCAGCTGCAACTAAGTGGTAGAGCACTAGCCTTGAGTAAATAGTTCAAGGCCCTGAGTTCAAGCGAGTAGAGTGAAGAAACAACTGTGTATATGGGTGCACCTTACATCTCTATTAACATAATTTAAGATGATATCGATTTAGCTTACATGTTAAACACACACAGATGCTAGTATGTACACACATGCATGAAAACACACACCTACCCACATACACAAACACACTAATGTACCTGCATCAGTCTGTTTCCAGTTTTATAACAAATTGACTTGATCACTTAACAAAAAGTTTAGTTTAATGAACACTTTTGGATGTAGAAAGTCCTAGATGCAGTGTCCTCATTAGCTGTAATCGGGTAAGGGCTGCCAAGTCTGCGTGAGCACATGGTGTGCCAATGGAAAGGAAAGTGGCTGAGTACATGGCTGTCTTCACTTTCTAGCAAATGACTATTGAGAGATCTGCCTCACTCCAGTGAGCTAAGCATTTCCCACAAGGCACTGACATTTGAGGGCCACATCTATTACCTTAGATACAGAAAATTCTTGGTACACAGATATTTTGGAAAAGCCAAAGTCAAATCCTATCCTTTGTTTTAGTATAAAAAGAGATTGAAAGATTTCAGTTATGGTCTTCTAAAAAAGACTAATATGCTTAAAACGTGCTTGGTAAAATGGTAAAGTATTCGCTTCTATGGCTCGAGTAGTCAGTGGGTTCTCTGTCTTCTCTGCCTGACATCGTCACATTGGAATCTGAGTGGTCACTGATCAGCAGCCTTAGCACAGACACAATAGAGAGATGAGCTCAGTGTCCTGCAGGGAAGTCCCACGGGAGCCCTGTCAGCCCCAGGAAATTATGCCCAAGAAAATCTATGCCAAGTGTTTTAAGGCACTGGTAAATCCTTCCTGAGGTTTCTAGGGTAATGAGGTTTTAACTGAAGATGTCACGAAGTACTCTTCCATTGCAGCTTCAAATCTGGATCTTTTTGGTGTAGGTCATTTTTATTCAGATAGGCTTTTGTGGTTTTGCTTGCCTGGGTCACAATTCCAACCATTAATTTGTCCATTAGAATTTCATCTCTTCTGTACTAGAAGACATGGCTGATATAGGAACATGCATGTTTAGGCAGCAGAGTAAAATAAAGTAGATTTAAGCCCTTCATTTGAGAATACCTTTATTTCTGATGGGGGAGAGCTTGGCTTAAGAAGGACAGAGATGTGAATATCATTCAAGACTTCAGGAGAATTCCACCTCAGAAATGTGCAGTAATCACACAACTGTGAAAGAAGCCAAATCCTTTCCGTATACAGAGAGCGGGCGTGTGTTGCTATTCTCCTAGGAGCATTTAGAAGTGGAAGACAGCTCGTCATTTATCAGAGTTGGATAATAGATAGCCAGTGCACTATGTTGCACATAGCATATATATATATATTTTTGTCAATTAAAGTATTGTAAGTTTACACCAATGTATCTATCTATCTAGCCATGTTTTATCTGAGTAGCTATAAAACTATCTATGTCTCAGCAGTCTTAACCCTTGTTCTGTCTTTGGGTAATTGGGTAATTGGTTATGATTATTCATCAAAGAAGTTCATGAAAACAGCCTAAAGAGTTTGGGAACCTGATGAAAATAATTTTTCTATATGTTTGGAAACATCTTTACCTGAAAGATTGACTTTGAAAAGGCTAACAGCATGATGGCTGGAGGGTGGCTCAGGACATAGAGTGCAGGCCAATGTGGGGAAGTATCAGATCCTGGCTTTGAATCCTGTTCTCAAGGGAAAAAAGAGCAAGCATGAAAAGTTAAGTCATGAATAAAATGGAATTCACAACTCAGTATTCACAGGATATGTACATATACATGTGTGTGAATAATGAAGTTCATGAAATACTGTATGAAAAATGGCAGGTTAAAAGGGAAAAAGAGAATGGAAATACAAGGAGGGTGGATACTTTTTTCAAAGCACACTATTTGCAGATATGGGATTATCATCATGAAAACACCTTGTGTAATTAATAAATGACAATAAAGATTTATCCAGTTATAAAATAAATACAATGACACCTTGTTGAATATAAAAGTGCTGGGGCTCTCTTGCATACTGAGATAATCATTTAACTTATCAAAACAAATTCAGAGCCACAAATGAAAATCCTGCTAGTTGCTAGGCTACAAGGTTGCCACTAGATGGTAAACAAATCCACAAGGAGAGAAGGGAACCCTGACCTTAGAACCCCTGAGAAAGCATGGTTGAAGCTTCCCCTTTGGCAACAGAAACTTGAAGCAGCAGAGCTCTCTGTCAGCCTTTCATGATACACATGACAGTTGGGACCAGGTTTAGAGAAGGCGATATGTCTCCCTATGTGCAAGTTCCTATTTCATTTTTTACTCTGTGGAGCATAATTCCATCTGACAAGGCTGACATTTCCACCAGGCATCTTGTGAACTCATGTAGTGAAGTACAGGTGAGAAAGGTGAAGGAAGGAGGAGGACCCTGCAGACATGCAGTTCTGAAGGGAACATGTGCCCACGCCACGTCCAGTTGTGGGAGGTGAGAGGGGGCTGCAGAGTCATTGCTGTTCCCAGCAGGTCCCCAGAGTCCTCTGCAGTGAGCAGGTCACAGCTTGTCCTCAAACACACAGAATAAGACCTGAGCTTCATCATGCTCAGGCTAAGAGGGAGGGAGGGCTAGGTATGTGGTGACATGCCCATTGTTCTATAGTGTGTTTTCTCTTGGTCAGAATTTAAAATGATGAGTTGTAAAATAAAAATTATATTTATTAATGTATTCATTTAGTAGTAAATTTAGTACTTATAAACAATAGACATATAACTTCTGCATTCATTCGTTTGTGAAGTGTCCTCTCTCAGACTCTCACCTTGATCCCAGATCTCATTCAAATTTATGGCTTAAACTATAAGCTTTCTCCCTTCCTGAGAGTACTTCCAGGAAGATATATGGAAAGAACTTCTGGACTCCCCCTGGTCGTTAACCTCATCTTTCAGCCAGTTAGCTTCTTGCCTGCTAATCCCAGACAGTGTATGTATGCCCAGAGCTCTGGTTTGAGAGTGTTGTTCCAAGCTCTTCCATGTATTTCAGTGTCTAAAGTCTGTGTGTACTTGGAATTCATAAACCCATGCTTGGGAAGGCAGCCCTGGAGCATGGTTCAGAAGAATTCAATGTGTAATTTCCACCTCACTTGAGTAGAAGATTTTGGTGTCCCTCTTACTCATCCTATTGATATGTGCCCTGTAATTTACTTGGTGTTCTTCCCAGCTATACAGTAGCCAGCTGCCTTCTCGTGTTTTTATCTGAACCATTTTTCAGTGCATGATAGAGAGTGTAAATATCTCCCAGTCAAAGGCAGTGGGATCTCTGCAGGACCATATATAATAAGAATAGAAGTGAAATTTCAGGCTAGTTCAGGGGATGGTTGTAGCTTTTCAATGGGATTAGAAATCATAAAAAGAGAATTGTTAAATCCTTCCTGGAGCAGTTCTGTTAGCATATGTTACAGAGAGCACTAACGTTTTAGAGGGCAGAGGTGATCAAATCTAGACTCAGGTGCAGTTCATATAGTGAATGGTATGGAAGAGGACTCCAGCTGGGCAATGGATTAGCTTTATACTGTTGGCCTTTGAGCTGCAGCATTATCTTCCAGCTCACCCAGCAGCTGCTTAGATGTATAGTGAGTGCCGTGTTCATCCCATATGCTGATATCCAGGTGGCAAGTGCATACTACTTACAAGCTAGAGATGGAGGCACTTCTTTTCCTAAGAATAAAGGGGAAATGCCTGAAGTGAACTGTCCTAGAAAGAAGTGATGATTATGAACATTCAGAAGAGAAGGAAACCAGCCATTTATGAGGAGTGCACCAGAACCAATCCAAACACCTCTAGACTGTCCATACCATTGAATTCACGACATTTTATTACACATATTATATTTTCAAGAGGGTCATATACCCTTAAAAGAAACTGAAAGTAACAGGTTCTTGTAGATCACACCAGTAAACATGGCTGCTCGGGGGTCTGAGATTTGAGATATAGTTTGAAGCCAGTTCAGGGAGCAAAAGTTGTGACACTCTTATGTCTGATAAATTGCTCAGAAAAAAAAAACAAACAAAAATGGCACTGTGGCTCAAGTGTAGATTTCTAGACCTAAGCAAAAGAAACCCAGAGATAGTGCCTAGGTACTGAGTTCAAGCCACAGGATGTAACAAAAGAAAACCGCTATCTACATATCTATCTTTCTATCTCTATACCTATGCATCTGTATGACACATCACTTATCAAGTTTAAGTATATTAGTGTCTGGGTAATAATCATCATTATTTATGATATAACATGATTCAGTGGAACAATCTGCATGGTTTAGAAACGCTTTTTTTTATCAAATCCGCAGATACCAAATGCAGGAGAATTATTTTCTTAACTTTCCTGGAAATGTTTGCTTCTGTGTGTCTGTCTTATTTGGGGGGGAGGGACAGTCCTGGGGCTTGAACTCAGGGCCTGAGCACTGACTGTGGGCTTTCCTCAAGGCTAGTTCTTTATCATTTGAGCCACAGCACCACTTCTGGCTTTTATTTTCTATATATGTGGTACCGAGGAATTGAACCCCAGGCATGCTAGACAAGCACTCTACCACTAGGCCAAACTCCCGGCCCCATCTCACTTAAGTTTTTAAAAATACAGAAAAAAATCTAGCAAGTCATGGATAACGGGAGAATTAAAAAAGAATACTCTTTTCATAGGACAACTGAATCATTCTTTTTCTAATCATCATGGGGAAGCACGTTTTCTACAGGCAAATTAGAAACATGAGATTTTTAGACATGTGTTTTGTCACTGGGAGCTGCTGGGTTGTAGCAGAACCCAGACCTGCCCAGGCTGCTGATTTGCATGTACCCAGAGCACAGCCCACTGCTCTGAGGACTTCTTCATAAGCTGCTCTCATCCCCATCCTGTACAGGAGAAGGTTCCAGTCAGCACACACCATGGACATGAGGTTCCCTGCTCAGATCCTGGCACTCCTGCTGCTCTGCCTCCCAGGTAAAGAAGAACATTGATGAGGAATAACACAGCTCAGTGAGATCCATGATGCTTTACTCTTTAGGACAGCCATCGTATAACTTGATTAATAATATGGATATTTGTTTCCACCATCAGATTCCAGATGTGATATCCAGGTGACCCAGTCTCCATCTTCCCTGGCTGCATCTCTAGGAGAAACAGTCACCATCACTTGCAGGGCCAGTGAGGACATTTATGGCTATTTGGCATGGTACCAGCAGACACCAGGGAAAACCCCTAAACCTTTGATGTATAGTACAAGTAATTTGGTGCCTGGAGTCCCAGCCCGGTTCAGTGGCAGTGGATCTGGGTCAGATTACTCTCTCACCATCAGCAGCCTGCAGCCTGAAGATGCTGCCACTTATTACTGTCTGCAGTATGATAACTTTCTACCCACAGTGACACAAGTCGTAACATAAACCTCCCAGGGAAGCAGAAATGAGAGTCTGGGCTGGCCCAGCTGCTCCTCCTGCTGTCTCCACCTGCTGACACAGCTTTCCACATGCACACAGGCTCTGAAGGTCACTGGGAAATATTGGGAAGAAGGACATGGAGCATCTGCACATCCTGACTCTCTGTGCTCCTGCTCATCCCAAGCAGCACACACCTGAAAATGCCTCTTCTGACTTGTAAAAACACACTCCTGTAATTACCTGTAGTCCAAGTTGTGCTAAACATTGCAGTCACTCAATGAAGAAGCCATTCTAGGTATCTCAAAACAGATTTTTAGAAGGAAGACAATATAGCTTGTGAAAATTTTTTTGTGAAAAATAATTTTGGAAAGAAAACAAAAGTTTTTTTCATTATTATGGTATAATTATATTTGAAGTACGATTTGATGTTTAGGTATACGTACTTATTGTGTGATGTTTCAATGCATAATTGTCAATCACTTCCATCACCTAAAACATTGACTTTTTGGTAGTCAGGTGAATTCATTTTCTTCAGCATAGATCTTTAAATAAATAATATATGTTTCAACTGAACATATTCACAACTCATCCACTGCTTTCATTTAATTATCAAATATTAATTTATATTTGATGCTGATTGTCAAACTGATCATTATTTTTCACTGTGATTTCCCCATCCACTAATGTAATATGGAATATGATTTTTTATAAACTAGAGGTAATATAAGGAGAAAAATAAAAATTTCATAACCCTGTTTCAGAAATTACATTTTTATTGCTTCATTTCACAGTATTATTCATAACTTGAACTGTCAAAGCACACTTCTTTCTGTTCCAGTTCAAATAAATCCACATATAAAAATTACATTATGGTAATATGTGAAGAAATAGAATGTATGTAAGACATTTATGGAACCATGTAGTAGGTACAATAACATCATGACCCATTACATCAATGTTTACTAGAATAATCAGAAAGAGGTCTTCCATATACTGCATACATATACAGAGAGTCACATAAATTCACACTTAGTGTTTAAAATACATCTTTATATATGGAACAGTAGACAGGGGTTGAATGGAAAAGAATAGGGTAAATGAAGAAAGAGCATGACAATGATCAAAATGCATTGCATTTATAAGCTATGCTTAGTGGAAAGTTTTGTACAACTACTTACAAATAATAAAGTAAAATTAAAAACAAAAAAGTGTAGATGAAGGTCTCACTTGTCTCCACTCTCATCAAATAGATCACTGGTTTATTTGCAAGGTGTGGATGGTTTCTAATCTCATCTGAGATGAAAAGAGCTCTCATCTGATTCAGAATATCCGCAGGAATTCAGAGAGGCAGAGAAGGACTGGGAAATGCACTTCTGGAAGAGATTGTGATGAGCGGAGTTCACAACCTGTTTACTTCAAAGTTTATAAGCTAAGTCTGATTTCCACATACAAGGGACAATATGTATCTCCTTTGTCTCATTCATTTTTAAGTATTCATGATGAGATTTTCTAATGTATCTCAACCAGGACAAGCCAATGGGAATGTTCTTCTGGGGTCACAGGGAGCCCTATTGGTGCCTGGTTTCCATCCAGCTGTGAAGCTCCATACCTCACTCTTCCCTGCATGGAATATTTCATTGGCTACAGTTGCTGTTGATGGAAGGCTCAATTCTGTAAAAGGAGGCAATCAGAGATGATTTCAAATGTCTAAAGGAAAAACTTGGAGACAGATAGGGAGGAGCTGACACTGTTCAAAAGGAAATGTATACATTACCCTGAAATTCTGGGGCCTCAGGTGAAAAGTATGTAGGTATATCTGTAGAGCACCTGAGTCTAGAAATCCATAGTTTCCTAAGGTTTTCATGTTCGATCTGAGAAATCACAGACACAATGGGATTGTGTCCTTTGATTGTTGTACAGGCAAAATTTAGGTGGTATTGGAAATCAAAGACTAGCCACTAATAAGTTACTGGTCATACTCACTGAACATAATCATCTTGATTGGGAATTATGAGGGAAAAAACTACATGAGAAAAATGTGCATTGTGCTTTGGGTGGTAAAGTATTATACCATTTGTCATTTAGGTCTAACTGGCCTGTAGTGTTGAAGAATTGGAGATGTCATTCTTTGCCATACCGATCTTCTATCAGTGGTATGCATTATCTAAATAAAAGAGTATAGTTTGCAACTATTGTGTTGACATCTATTTCTTCATCTTTCTTGACTGCCCATGGCTCTGTTTTCAACACATGATATATGAATGTGAAAAATATCTTAATGGATTTAGAAGGATGAAAATCTCTCACATCATTTCACAGATGAAAATAAAATACATAGAGGAAAACCAGTGGCAGCAAGAAAGTTGAAAACTTCACAAATATGAAGGGAGAAATCCCACACATTCACTGAGTAGATGAAATCAAGAGCAATATTAGGGAATCAGTGGCACCAGGCTTGTGAGTCATTTTTGAACTGTAGACGCCATCCCACTTCATAGTTGAGGTTTCTTTACATTTCTCTAGGAAATCAGTGCAATAACCTAATAACTATTCAAGCAGATTCTGCTGCCGCCCTCTGGCCTATGACAACAGAGGAGAGTGGACATGCTCTCTGCAGCTATTTCCAGCCTTATAAGCCTCTGCTGATTTGCATGTGCTCCAAGCACAGTCCACTGCCTGAGGGTTTCATAATAGGCTGCTGCTCCCCCTGTGCAGCAGCCAGTCCAGTCAGCACTCAGCATGGACATGAGGACCCCTGCTCAGTTCCTGGGGCTCCTGCTGCTCTGGATCCCAGGTAAGGAAGAACAATGCTGGGAGTTTTCTTAACTTTTATATTCAGTGCTGCCTGGCGCTCTTTCTCTCTCTCTCTCTCTCTCTCTCTCTCTCTCTCTCTCTCTCTCTCTCTCTCTCTCTCTCTCTCTCTCTCTCTCTCTCCTTCCCTCCCTCCCCTTTCTCTCTCTGTCTCTTTCTTTCTTTCTTTCTTTCTTTCTTTCTCTCTCTTTCTCTCTCTCTTTCTTTCTTTCTTTCTTTCTTTCTCTCTCTTTCTCTCTCTCTTTCTTTCTTTCTTTCTTTCTTTCTTTCTTTCTTTCTTTCTTTCTTTCTATTTCTTGTTTTGGGGTTTGAACTCAGGGCCTGGGCATGGTCCTTGGATACTTTTTCCTCAAGTCTAGTGATCAGTTACTTTCGCCTCAGCACCACTGTCAGCTTTTTCTGAGTAGGTGTTACCCAGGAATCAAACCCAGGGTTTCATGCATGCTAGATGAGCACTCTGCCACTAGGCTATGCTCCTAGACCTGTTGCCTGGTTTTCATGCCAATTGTTTTCTTATAAGATTAACTGTGTGAATATTTATTCTTAGGTTTCCCAATGTTAGGAGCCAGATGTGACATCCAGATGACTCAGTCTCCATCTTCCCTGTCTGCATCTCCAGAAGACATGGTCTTCCACACTTGCAGGGCCAGTCAGGACATTTATGATGCTGTACACTGGTATCAGCAGAAACCAGGGGTCTGCCTGCTACAGTGCTTTTCAAATGAAGCCAGGCTGATTTTACTGGGTACAAAATGTTAGAAAGGTCCCTTTGCAGTCTGTCTCTTTTCTACTCCTTAATCTTACAAACACAGATTTGGCAAGGACTCTTTTGAAAAAAAAAAGGGGGGGGATATTTTACCTGAGGAGTTTAATTTGTGGTATCATTTGGGATTTATATACCTAAACAAAAGTCAGTCATCATTCTCCAAATAGATGTTTAATGCAGAAGTTCTAAATCTAATCCTCACCATCTAAGGTGGTTTAGAAGTGGTAGATTCTCTGGTCCTTCTCCAGAGTGCAGCTGTCTTAAGGAGTTGGAGGAATAACCATGTGATCCTCTGCTCTCATAGCAAAGCAGGGGCAGGATGATTTTCTTGATGCTCTCACTTGCCCTAAGTAACTTCCAGGTGTTTCTCCAGTCCCTGCCTCTGCTCGGGAGTCTGCTTTCAGTGTTTAGTAAATGTCACATCCTTTCTGTCTTCATACTCTAGTAGAAGTAGCCTTAATGAAACAAATCAACAGGAAGCGTTGGAAGGAGATCTGGGAGACTTTCTTTCAGAAATGGTGTTGATGAGTGGAAAGGTGGAAGTTCACTCTTCAATGTTGGGGCAACTTTCAGAAATTTTTTCAGAGTGACCTGAGAATATATTTTTTGGTGACCCTAAATTTCATCTGCTAATCAGCAGCCTTTAAACCAGGCCAACTTAAAAGAGAGAGGTGATTGTATTTAACTTATACCAATTTTTCCATGAAATTACATCTCAAGAAACAGTTGGAAAATATCTAGACACCCATACAAAAAAGTCAAGGTCAAAACAAAGGAAAAACCATGGAAGATGAAAACCCTAAGATGCTGAGCTTCAAAATTGTTTGGCCAAATAGTTTTTTTTTTGCTACTGAAAATTTTTGTAGAATTTCAATTCCTCAGCATTTCTGAAAGCAGGTCAAAAATGCAAAATTTTAAACCTGTCTTAGATCTGGTAAATGATAATGAAAATTTCATTAAGTAACAGATTTTTTTTAAAGTAACAGAATATTCATGGAGCTGTATTTTAGCCGATGGTAATTTCAACCAAATTTTTCCCTAATGAAGCCATTTAACAAAAATATTATCTGACGATGTTTGTTGAAAACACATTCTGCCTTATTTTATATTGAATGCAAAGTTGCAATAAAAGAATTTCAGTATTATAACTATTTAAAAATATAATTATATTTTTTCATGTTATAATCTACTACCTTGATAGTTAAAACTACAGTAACTTCAGGAGCTACTGATATGACCAAATATATCAAAATTTGGGGACCATGTTAGACAAAATTGTTTACATACATATGCTATGAAAAAGAGATATACATGTGCATGGTTTTTTTTTGAGTCACTGCAGTATCTATTAAATCATACAACTCCAATGTGTAGAGAAATGTAGCTTTGTCATATTTATAAGTTCTGTTTTCCTGGGTTCTCATTTGCTGCTGTATTTGGCATGGGGGTGAATAACAGAAGAATAAAGTAGGACCAAGTGTCTTCTAAATGGCCAGGCAATAAAAGAGGGGTAACAGATTTGTAAATTCACACTCCTTCCATGGGAATGGAGAGCAATGGTCAAGAAGTAATGTACCCAATACCTGATGAATGTAACTGTAACCCCTGTGTACATCACACTGACAACACCTGAATTCACCCCAACAATAAAATTAAAAAAAAATAAAAAATAAACTGAAGAGAATATTTCACCTAAAGATTGACATCATCTGTCCTTTCCAAAAAATTATATTTTAAAAATATTTTTGTCAGTGATTGTATATAGAGATTCCCTTCTTGAACACTTGTTTGTTAAGCATGATCATAGGAATAACACTGAAATCTTTCATTTACAGTAGGAACTGTGAAGAAGCCTCATTGTAAGGCTGATCTTCTTTATGTCAGAAGTCCTATAGTTCTCAGCTTGTCCAGTTTACACATGCACACAACTTATGTATCATGTACATATACATATATACTGTAGATATAGGATATACTATATGACAACTAAATATATGTTATATAAATATATTTGTGATGAAATATTAGCTATTAATCCATGGGCATGTCCCACAAATTTTCTTTTCTTATTTACTTTATTTTATTCTCTCAAATTATGTCACTTATGTATTTTGTTAAGATCCTCTGTTTTATGAAACATTGTTCAACCAACTTTTACCTAGAAATATTTCCAACAATCATTAAGGAATAACTTGAGATAAAAATCATTCTAAAACAGGCTTTAGGATGGATGTTAACAAGTTTTCCTTATTGAATATCATGGGCTAAGTATTTGGGAAAAGTTTAAAAAATAAAGAGATGAATTAAGAGTAAATTTGAAAAATGACAACCACCTGGCATTCTCTCCTTTACAGGCAAATTCTAACAGCAATGTGGAAGGAAATAGAATGAGAAGATACAGATATGCTGTGACTAAAGACCTCAGAGATTTGTTGCCATTGAAGAAAATATTTAGGACTATGAGATATGTGATTTTAGCTATGGAAGTAATTTGGGCAAGGATAGTAATTCCAAGCGAAGACACTGCAAAGTAGTTAACAGTACTGGAACAGTTACACACTCAAGGAAACTGAAGCAGACAGTTATGGAGTGTAACTGCTGCCACCCTCCATTAAGCAGGGGTAGGAAGTGGGTGGGTCCCCTGAGGCACATCAGTTGACCCCAAGCCCTATACTATAACAGCTAGACTGTGGCTGTGGTTGTGCTCTTCACCTTGAGTCCACATAAAATACCTGGATGAAACAACTTTGTTCAGATAAATGGGACAGATATAACAGAAGAGAGAATAATTTCTATAGGGAAACTAGTAGAATGATAAGGAGGTCACCTAGAGCCAGAGAACTTAAGCCAGAGCCAAGAGCTGCTCACACTGCCCTTTGAGACATGCATGGGTGAGGACCAGCCATCTAAGAGTATAACACGAAGGAGCAGGAAAAACGCAAGGTGGAGTCCACATGAGGCTTCTCAGATTGCTAAGTAGCAGCCTGCCTGAGATACCTGGTGTTTTGTTCATAGCAATTACTTCCTTTTTGAGCAACTGCTTGGGTGGCAACATAGTGTTAGTGTCTCTGTCTCTTATGGCTCTGTATGGTAACTTGTTCATACAATTTTCCTCTTGATTCCTGGGATTTTCTTCAAACTTTTTCTAATATCAGGTTCAAGAACAATTTCACTGCCATCAACTTTGGGTCAGATTTTAAAATTACACAGGCTAAACACATATGTCATGGTCAATGCAATGAGATGACAACAAAACAAATAAAAGTATGAGAAGTCCAGGATATTTAGACTCTACTGCTATAAAGGAGGTAGAAGTAGAAGGAACTTAATCCAGGACCACCTCAGGCATTTTTCAACTATGTCAGCAGATATCTGAAACATGAATCAAAGCAAAAGCAGTAAGCAATAATCTCAGTTGGCAGAGAGCTGGCCTACCAAGCCTAAGGCCCTGAGTTCTAACTCCAGTACTGTCAAAAACATCTATGAGATACAGAAAGTAAAAACTATAATGACTCACAGATGGAAGTTTCTGTGGTAATAAAATCAAAATAACTTGCAGTTCATCTTTGATATATCAGTCGATTTTAAATAGCAAATCAGGGGAGGTAAAGTTACCTAAACTTTGGTCTAACAGAATCAGAGGCATGTTTCCTATATAGGACACAGATCAATCTGAAACCAGAATTTAAACTTCCACCAGAACTATGGGACCACATTTATCACCAAGGAAGAAGAAAAAGTTTTCAGACAAAAATCCTAAGGATACTCAAGAATTCTTACATTATGTCAACTTTGTTCTTTTTGAACTAAGAAGCAAAGTCGTGTATATGTTAAGCACCACTCCCAGCTTGAGACAATGTTCATCATCCTAAGGAAGAAAGCATTCTTTCTTCTTTCGTGTAAGTCCAGAAAATCCCTGATGAACTTGGGTTAAAAGGGTAAGAGGCCTCCCATTCCTCCTCCTTGCCATCAAGCAGGTGTTGCTCAGGTCCTTCAAGATTAGCAATGAAGAGAAATTGAGATCAAGCTGGAACTGAGAATTTGAAGGCTGCCTCTTCTGCCATCATTTCTAGAAAGAAATAAAGACCAGGGATATCATTAGCTTAAGAAAGAGAAACTGCCTATAAAAACTGTTCAGAAATACTGTGTCACAGGCTTTAGTCTCTGTGAAATGAATGGGTTTAATGAACCATCAGAGATATATATCAGAAAAGCCTCACGTTCTTGAACAAATTTCTGCACCTGAAGCTTGATAACTTAAGGAAACTGAAACCTGTGAAGACAACTCAAAAATATAGTATGTACAAGTGCTATCTTTGCTCCAAGGAGAGATAACAGAATTCATTTCTTCCTGAGGGATGCACATCTCACCCAACTTAACAGCTAACTGCCAGAATGTAGGCCTTCCTAAGAAAAACACAAGTTACCTGTCCAAAATGAAGATAACAGGGCACATCTTTGTCTCAAGCTTCTGTTTTATGGCAAGATGCATTCTTACTTGGAAACTCAAAGTAACACCAGGTGTAATTAGAAGAAAAAAAACCCTATCTTTGCATGACATTGAAGCCAGATCCCCTGCCTTTACCCTATAAATACCCAGCAGCCCAAGGAACTGTGTGCTTCCATGTCTATCTCCCTATGAGAGCATCTGCCCTCGTCTGCTTTTTGTCTATTTGTCCTATTGCCTCTTTGTTTATTTATAAAGCTCTGTCAAGTTTTCTTCCTATAATGATTTGTCCAGAAATTCTTCTGGGATTGAAGTCAAGGACCCTAAGTGAAGAGTTCCTGTATTTAAAGTAAGCTTCACTAACCCTCACCTCCACCTCCTCCATCTAGTGACACAAGGCTGAATAGTAACTGTGACTTAAACACCAAGAGTGTTTTTATAAGGTGAATAAATGTTGCCTTACAACATGATGGTTTATTACACATACAGGGGAAAATTGTGCTATACAAAATGCTTGTTGTTTATGGACTGATTAGAGCCATAGGTACAGAAATTTATTGTGACTACATTTTCTAAGTTATGAGTTGTAGTCTACTGGGATTTTAAATTTCAACCAACTTTCAGGAAGATTTTTGTCAAACTTTCAGTTTTGGGGCCTGTAGCTATTACATGACTAACTTTCCTTATCACTCCCTTTCCTTTCTCCAGGTTAGAAATTTAGGACAAGTTTGCTTTTAGCATGCTTAAACAATGACTAAAAAAATGTGTAACAAGCCACAGGGTGTCTCTCGCCTGTAATTCCAGCTACTCAGGAAGCTGAGATCTGATTATCTCAGTTCAAAGCCAGCCCAGGCACTAAAAAGTCCATGAGACACTTATTTCCAAGTAATCACCAGAAAACTGGAAGTAGCACTGTGGCTCAAGGGGTAGGATGGTAGGCTTGAGCTGAAGAGCTCAAGGACAGCGCCCAGGCCCAAAGTTCAAGTCCCAGAGCAGACCAAAAGAAAAAAGTATAAGAAAAGAAATACTAATGAATCTCTAGGTCCCCTAAATCTAGTGACACTGAAGTATCTCAAATGCTATGTAGGAAGCATTGGCACTGAGTATTTCAAGGCCTTTGAATGCCAGACATGGTGGTGGAATTCCAGATCAGAGGCTATTACCATCTAACTGAAGACTACCCCTCACTGTCTAATTGAGCCATAATCTTAGATTACACCTGAAGTCACTAAATGATGATGTATCTAGGCAAGAAATGAGAGCCACAGAAAATGATTGAAATGTATATTCTTTTAGTACAAAGTATTTTTTTCTAATGCTGTAACGACAAGGAAAGAAAGTTTACAAGATGCCTCTGTCCACTTGTCTATAAGAAGGGATAATTTTACCCAAGGATTGCTCATGTGTCCGGAATGGTTGTTTCTGTATCAGACAAATTTCAGTGGCTTCCATTATCACTGTCACTTCATCATCTTTCGATCAAGAGTTTTGTGTGGCACCTAGGACTCTCCTAGCAGAGGATTACAATAATGCAAAACATAGATACATAAGGTCATATAGGATAAGGCTAAATGAAAGAATCTCCAGGATACAGAAATAAAAGCTTTATCTTTGTGACTGTTGTTCTTAATGTATATGTTATTTCTCTTCTCTTTTTTGTTCTTTGGTTATTCTCATATACTTACTGTATCTGACTTTGTTTACTTGCATATTGCATATATGTTTATTTGAAATAGGAAAGGGAAGTGGAGAAAACAAGATGATTAGGAGGAGGTGGGGTAGGTAAATGGTTATAAAAACATGAGAAGGGGTGTCAGTGTGTGAGAAGTAATGCACCTACTACCTGGCGAATGTAACTGTAACTCCTCTATACGTTATAATTTAAAGAAAAGAGTTTTGTGTGTTATGAGTGTTTCAAAAATTTTGGTGAACTAAATTTACAATGCAATTCATACACACACACACACACACACACACACAGAGACACACACACAAGATAGCAGTGTTTTGAAGATATGGGAAATAAGGTTTATTATTTTTCACAAGTTTAATGAGAAAGAGAGTAAAGATTCATACTCAACGTTCTATCATCCTACTCGTGACAGAAGAGGTCCCAGAATAAAGAGGCTACTCCAGGGCTCTGCATCAGGATGCATGGAGGATGCATATTTCAAGGCTACATGGTAGCCATTCGGTTCTTCTCTACTAGTTTACTGGCACCACACCTCTGAAGTTGTGTCTGTTTGGTAGAGGATTATTAACTTATAGTTGTCAGAGATGAGGTAGAAAGTGTGCTAAACTTGGGTTTTCCTGCAGAGTTAAGAAAGCCTAAGGGGAAACAAATGCAAGTTTGTATTCTCAGATAATCAAACTAGTAACATAAGATGGCTAGGAAGAGGAGAGGGAGGGAAGGGAAAAGTCAAAGGGAAGAAAGACAAAAAAATGAACCACTTGGGAATTTTAGAATGCAATAGAGCAATTCATGACATAGATATACTGTCACTAGAAGAATCAACTAACTGAAAAATACAACATTATAAATTTTATAATAAAAAATAATGACAGGGGCTGGGAGTTTGGCCTAGTGTTAGAGTGCTTGCCTAGAATGCAGGAAAACAAGCGTTTGATTCCTTTGTACCACATACATAGAAAAAAGCTGGAAGTGGTTCTATAGCTCAAGTGGTAGAGCCCACAGACAGTGCATAGGTACTGAGTTCAATCAACAACTGACCTGCCCCAAAAAAGAATGACAGAGTTTTATAAGTCAATGTGATGATTAGCATGGTAAAATTATGAATAAAAACTCTATAGAGAGATGAGCTAAATATATGAAAAATATTCTTAAATATGATATTAATGTGAGCATTAAAGGGTTCTACTGAAACACAATCATGTAAAACACAGATTTAAAAAAAAACCTACTATCCTTGCTCGGTGCTGGTGGCTCATGCATGTAACTCTAGCTAGTCAGGAGGTTAAGATATGATGATCACAGTTCAAAGCCAGCCTGGGCATGAAAGTCCTTGAAAATCTTATTTTCAATTAACCAACAAATAACTGAAAGTGGCATTATGGCTCAAGGAACAAAGAGGTAGCTTGAGCTGAAGAGCAGGGATAGCACTGAGGCCAAGAGTTCAAGTCCCTCAACTGATCGAAAAAAAATAAAACCACAGAAAACAAAAAAAAAAAACAACTCCTATACTGTGAAAAATAATCTTCCAGAAAACTATGTCTTTTTATGTACTGGATTAAATTCATATTATTAACAAGAATTTAGACTGCAGTAGACTAGCATTTATGACTAATAAGTGAAAAACAAAAGCCAACCAAGAATTCTTCATTCATAACCTTATCCTTCAAAACTGATTACAATATAATAACGTCATTTTTGTAAATGCAAATGAACAGCAACTGGTACGTGCAGGCATACTCCTGAGCACCCAACAAACTTTCAAATCAAAAGGAAGAGATAGGAAGTATCCTGAACCTAATGCTGGAAAGAGTTCAGAAACAAGAAAGATGGTACCAGGAGCTTGGCGAGTGGTAAAGTGCTTGCCTAGAATGCATCACGTCCTGGGATCAAATCCTCAGTACCACATACACATAAAATGCTAGAAGTGGTGCAGTGGCTCAACTGGTAGAGCGCTAGCCTTGCCCAGGCCCTGAGTTCAAGTCCCAGGATTGGCAAACAGAAAAAAAATAAACACCAAGGAAGATGCTAAAACTGACGAAAACTTTCTTCAACTTATTTGATGATCACATCTAGGAATAAACAAACTATTGTGCCACGTCAGGACTGTCACCTTAGAACATTACAACACCTGCTATGGATTCCAAGGGCAAAAGCATGCATCTGAGGGACTTGATACTGAATTCCACAGTTTGTCTGAACCATAGATCTGTATTAACCACACTGATTGCACATTTCTTCTCTGCTTTCTACATTATATAGTTTATATTAAGCAAAAAGAAATGACCAAAATAAGTGTTTAAGCAATTATCTAGAAAATAAATAAAAATGACTCAATATTCATGAAAATTCATCCTTCTCAAATAACAGTGTAAAATACACCTGGGAAAGAGTGGAAGAATTAGGAAGCAGGCCAAGAGCAGGAGGAATCATGAAGTTTGCTATCCTCTGTAGGACACACACATTAGACTTCTGTTGCTCTTCTGGATCACAGTGAATGTCATGGCTCTCAGGAGAGGCCCCACCCTCCTGGTGTGTTTATCCACCTCACCTGCCAGTGTGTCTCTCTCCACTGCACCCACCAGGTCATTTGCATATTGCTCCCCAGGGGAGGAGCTTCCCTGCAAGTCCCACATAAGAGCTCAGCTCTCAGCTTGCCTGCACTGAGCAGGACTGCTTCCTGTCAAAATGAGGTGCCCTGCTCAGCTCCTGGGGCTGCTCATGCTCTGGATCCCAGGTAAGAGCACAGTGGAGCTGGGGAAGGATCCGGGGAGGGGCTGAGCTCTGTGTCCACGGCTCCCCGTGTGTGCTGTGTCCACAAGAACCTACTATGATCTGTGAGAGGAATATTCCAGAAGGAGCAAGGGCATGTGCTTTGCTTAGGACCACATAATGGGATGGTGCTGGGCAAATTTAAGATGAGAGGTTCTCGTGATTTATGAGCATCTGTGTGTGTGTGTGTGTGTGTGTGTGTGTGTGTGTGTGTGTGTGTGTGTGATTTATTGAACAGTTTGGTTCATAAAACCTCCTTAAAAATTTATAGTGTGAAATAAAGAAAGAAGTTTGAAATTAATCCTGTCCTCTTCTCTGTTTTAGGATCCAGAGGAGATGCTGTATTGACTCAGACTCCAGTCTCAATGCCTGTCACCCTGGGAGAGGCAGCCTCCATCTCCTGCAGGTCTAGTCAGAGCCTCCTACATAGCAATGGAAACACCTACTTGAATTGGTTCCTGCAGAAGCCAGGCCAGTCTCCACAACTCCTGATCTATAAGGTTTCCAAACGAGAAACTGGGGTCCCAGACAGATTCAGTGGCAGTGGGTCAGGCACAGATTTCACACTGAAAATCAGCAGGGTGGAGACTGAGGATGTTGGAGTTTATTACTGTGGGCAAAGTACACATTGGCCTCCCACAGTGATACAGCCCTGAACAAAAACCACCCTGCTTGAGGTGGCACAGCTGTCACAAGTAGCTTGTTTGGGGAGCAGCACAGAAACTGTTCTGAGTAAATGTGAGAGCAAGGAGCTCTCAGCTCAATAAATCCCAGTTGAGCTCAGAGTACTATGAGTGGCTCTGCTACGTGAAATGGGGCAAAAGCCATGACATGGCACAGGCAGTAGGAGAATAAATGTGGTTCATTCAGCTTCTGATGGTATCATAGATCATGATATAATTGATTAAATCCTCATTGAGATCCTATCTGCTCTTATATCTTGTATTAATTGGAATTGAACACCACTAATTGGACAATATTTAGTATTATTAAGTAGTGTTTTTCAAATAGTTCCTTAGGCTTAGTTGGTGGGATTTATCGGCTCAATTTTAGCTTCAGCTATATTGTGAATTTGAGTCCAGTCTTTGTTAAATGATGAAACTCATTCAAAATCAAAACAAAACAAATGTGGGAAATGACTAATGTTATGGTATTTATGTCTGTTATTTTGTCTTAGCCACTGAGATAAATAACTGCCACAACCCTATGTATGTCAGCCATAAGGGAGGCATTAATGCCATCAGATTTTAATTCAGGAAAGAACTTCTGCTGGAGACCAGTCTTGGGAGAACACATTATTTTGTGATCATAATAACAAAGAGAGAGAGAGAGAGAGAGAGAGAGAGAGAGAGAGAGAGAGAGAGAGAGAGAGAGAGAGAGAGAGAGACATAGAGGGACAGAGAGAGGGGGGGACAGAGAGAGAGAGAGACAGAGACACATTGAGACAGTGCGAAGAGAGAGAGAGACAGAGAGAGAGAGAGAGAGAAGGAAGGCAGGAGGGAGGGAGGGAGGAAGGGAAGGAGGGAGGGAAGGAGGGAGAGAGGAGGCTCATTTTAACCTTATTAACTCTTATCAATGCAGAGCCTGTTGGGATGGGGCTATGGTCCTAAGAAAAATTTGTATGGAGCAATGGCTTGAATAAATGCACACATGTTCAAATGCACAATGTGTCAAATACTAGTGGGTGTGAAAATACTAGAATATTGGCAGTTGTCACAAGTAGTTTCAAAGGCATTTGGAATTTCCTCATCTGGTGGAATCCAGTGTCTTATAAACAATTTGTTGCAAAGAAGTTTCGTAGACTTGCCCAAAAAGTACACAACTTGAGTTAAATATTTCAAAAGAAACAAATACTTGCATTTTATTGTTAAAAAATAAGTGTATTTTCCTGTTTCCAGCCTCCTATTTCCTCTATTTAGGACTTACCTTCTCCCTCCACAGAGTAAGCAGCTTTCTACACTGCTTTTCCTTATGGAGTGGTGACAGGAGCTCACAAGCAGAGAGACCTGAGTCCATGATAGCCATTCCCCACCCAACAAAACATCTACCTGGAGAGCAGTGTAATGTATTACTCTAGAGGAGGCCCTGCAGAGCCTCTGTGGTTGGTGTCATGGAGACAGAACACACAGCACCTGATGACCAGAAGACCCAGCATCACTGAGGGCAGAGCAGAGACAAAGCCAAAGCCCATGTTACAGATGCCATTACATGTTAAGATGTCATTATATTATGCTTTATCCACATTCTTTCTTGCAAGACCTGGGTCTTGAACTCAGGGCCTGGGCACGCTCCTTGCACACATTTTGCTCAAGGCTAGTGCTCTACCACTTGAGGCACAGCACCACTTCTCTCTTTTCCTGTGCATATGATACCAAGGAATTGAACCCAAGGCTTCGTGCATGCTAAGTGAGCACGCTACCACTAGGCTAAGCTCCCGTTCCTTCATATTTTTGAAGTGTTTATTTTTGGAGAATTGTTTTAAGCCCAATTATACTTTGCCAGGAAATAGAGATCCTTTTCAAATTTAATGTAAATGATGATGTATTAAAGGAGGCAATTTTGGCACTATGCTATTTTATAAAGAATGAAAATGCTGTCATCCAAGAAAATACAAGCTGACATGATATAGTCATTTACCAGAACTCATCTTAGTTTTTATTCTAAAAATAATCATTTTTTTGGAAAATATATCCCATAGTTTCTGATTAAAATGATAGTGTAAAAAATTGGAGCTAGTTACTTTCATTGCAATCAGGCCATATTCACAAGAAAAAGATATTTAGCTCAGCAGGACAAAAACCCAGTGAAATTATCTTTTCTGGTCAGATTCTTTTTAATGCAATTGAATGCATTCTATGGTTATGATGATTGTGTATTTTTCCAGGAGAAAATAAAAGAAAAATAGATAAGAAGGATTTGGCAACAGAGTTCTTCAAAATGTATAACTATATAAAATTACAGTGTGAGAATAAACATCCAAGTTGTGTTGATTTCACCCCATTACTATATGAAGCGTGAGGACCATGCGCACACATCTTTGGACTAGATATATGAACCAAACTTCAAAGCTGTAAAATACTGGAAATAGATTTACCTTAGTAATAGACTATTCCACTAGTCTATATTTTCAATAGCACAGAATATAAGCAGATGATTAGTAATGAAAAGTATGGTAGCATTATTTCTTTAAAAGGAGAGACCATTTAGATAGTCAAGACATAAAGTATATCTGCCACCAATTGCATGTCATACATTTTTTTCTCATGGTACATTCTTTATGTGATAACTATGTATTAGTCCAAAATGTCTTAATAGGTTTAAAAACAGTAGAGAAGTTCAAATGATTTTTACTAATGAAAAAGGATGAATATCCAGTAGTTTGTCCTAGTGGTAGAGTGCTTGCCTAGAATGCACAAAGACCCAGATTCAATTCCTCAGTACCACATACATAGAAAAGCAGGAAGTGGTGCTGTGGTTCAAGTGGTAGAGTTCTAGCCTTGAGAAAGCCCAAAGACAGAGCCCAGGCCCTGTGTTCAAGCCCAGAACAGGCAAAAATGTGGCAAGGAGCATAGCTTAGTGGTAGAGTGCTTTTCCAGCATACAGGAAACCCTGAGTTCAATTCCTTGGTACCACATATACCGAAAACACCAAAAGTGGCTCTGAGGCTCTAGTGGCAGAGTGCTAGCTTGAGCAAAAAGTTTCCAAGGACACTGAGTTCAAGCTCCTGGACTGGCCAATAAAAGAAAAAAAAAGGAAGAAATTTACAAAGCAAAAAGAAACCTGAAATTTTTTCAAATATCAGGGAGGAAAATATTGTTGGTTTTAAAATGTTGATATAAGAAGAAATTAAAAGGCATTTTTGAAAAATCTCATGAGAAAATGGTAAGTGCAAACTAGAATACTAAAATTTATAAGATCACAGCTGAGTGGCAGTGGATCACACAATAATGTCACTCAGCAACAGCAGCAGCCTGGAGGTCCACGGGCTGCAGGATAGACTATGATAATAATTATCAGCTTGGCTGTCATAATAGCAATAATGAATATTTTTGCTAAACTGTGCTGTCTAGAATAATAAATACTAGCTATTTGTGCTTTAATTTTAATTTTACCTAAATTATAAATTTAACATTTTAGATTTGCTCATTGCATTTCAGGTGCTCAACAGCTCTATGTGACTGCTGACTGCTAAATGAGACAGCCCGAATAAAGGCATTGTCATTGCAGAGCGTTTTGTTGGAAAATATGGACTCAATTTACAGCAGTAGAGAATGTCCATTCATTGGGATGACAGGGGTAGGGAATGTCCCTCCAGAGGGATGACAGTAGTCAATAATCATTTGACACTTCTGGTGGGCTCGCGTCACTGCCCAAGGCCCACCTGCATAGACTGATAATTTTGTTTGAAAGATGAAAATGTTGAAAGAGGTTAAATTGATCAAGATTATATTCCATTCATACACTGTTTATTAAATAGTAGTCCTATTGCAAAACATTTTTTTCTTTTGCCAGTTCTGGGATTGGATTCAGGGCCTGAGCACTATTCTTGGGCTTTCTCAAGGCTAGAGCTCTATCACTTGAGCCACAGCATCACTTCTGGCTTTTTCTATGTATGTGATACTGAGGAATCAAACCCAGATCTTCGTGCATGCTAGGCAAGCACTCCACCATTAAGCCAAACTCCTGGCCCATTCATTGTGAAACTATTTAAAGACAATAAAAATAAAATAGGGAGTGAGAAGGAGGGAATGAGAAAAACAGGGAGCGACTAAAGGACTGAGGTGAATATAAAGATGGACTATATTTGTGTTTGGAGAGGGGAAGCAGTAGACGGGAGGAAGGAAAGTTGAGGGTGATGGGGTGTGTGTAACTGAAGTACAGTATATGAATGTATAAAATTAGTATAAAACCATGCAAAGGGCACAGTAGGAGAATACAGAATGGGATAGTAAGTATGATCGAGTACTGTATTTATGGGGGCCGGGAGTTTGGCCTAGGGGTAGAGTGTTTGCCTAGCATGCATGAAGACTCGGGTTTGATTCCTTGGTACCACATACATAGAAAAAATCCAGAAGTGGTGTTGTGACTCACGTGGTAGAGTTTTAGCCTTGAAAAAGCCCCAAGGACAGTGCTCAGGCCTTGAGTTCAAGGCCCAGGACTGGCAAAAAAGATAATGTATTTATGTATGAAAGTTTCATAATACAAGCCCTTTGTACATGTAATATATGCTCAAAGAACTATAGAGGAGGAACAAAGCATTGCAGAAGACAAGAGGAGGAGGAGGAGGAGGAGGAGGAGGAGGAGGAGGAGGAGGAGGAGGAAAAGGAGGAGCAAGAAGAGGAGGAGCAAGAGGAGGACTAGGAAGAGAAGTGGAGGAGGCGGGTGATTAGTGAAATATAGTATCTGAAATCTTATAAAATGAAATTTCAATGTATGACCATTAGATGGCACACAGCACACTGCCCACTTAGAGCTGTCTTTCTGAGAAACACCAAGGAACTAAGAGAAAAATGTCTGCTGTCACTAATGACACCCCCTGGAATCCTGAACAGTCTAAAACACAAACTCGCTCTTATCAGGGCAAAGTTGGGGCAAAAAGCCTGTGCCCTAACTGATTGTGAGACAAGAAGTCTGGAATTACCTGTATCCCTGATAATCTAGGACAAAAAGCGATCACTAAAGGAAGGAGTTGTGTCCATGAGTGAGTGTTTATTCGGGGAGAAGTAATGTAAGAAGGAAATGAATGTTAAGAAGGAGGGGAGAGGGAGAAATCAGTCATAAAATATAATGCACATCCTGTAGAATTGAGAACATTGAAGAAAGAGCTGAGTTGAGGAGGGGTGAAACAAAATCAACAGAGGGGTAATATTGAATAACATGCGTTGTGTTCTGTTTGTTCGATGCCAATTCCTTTATACAGTTACTTACAGATAATTTTTAAAAGTAAAATCATATAGGGAGAAATGTATTCCATGGCACCAGTGTCCTTGGAAGAAAAGGTACATGGGGTCCTCAGACTGCTTACAGACATCCAGCTTCTTGAGAACATTCCAAGAAAGAGAACCATTAGCACAGTCATCTTCTGGACGTCCCTAACCTCCAGAACCTAGGGAAAAGAAACTCCAGTTGATGAGTAAACCTTGTTCCAGGTATTTTCATTCACTTTGGCAGCCTCAACAAATGAATATACCAAAGCAGCTCCCTGTGATCAGAACACACTTTAGATGTCACTTTTGGACACAGAATCCTTAACGTTATCCCTATTGCTCCTGACGCCCTGCCGTGGGTAAGGAAGGAGTCAGGCTCCATCTTCAGTGTGTGTGCCTTGAGCATGAATGTTTCCTTGTGGATGAAGATGTTTGCCTGCTTGATTATTGGAACAGAATGGCATTTTTAATTAAGCATGCTTTGTGAAGAATGAGGCATGTGATGCATGATGGTTATGAGTTTTCTTTTCCTGCCTTTGGGAATGGAAAAGCAATGCTTTGTTCCTTTATTTTCTCCCGACCCCAATGGTCATTCACATAGAACTATGATTAAGGAATAGAAAAACTACTTTCTGAGTCACAGAGAGAGTAATGTATCCCTTTACAAACGACACTACAGACTGGTTACACCATGTGAACTTCAGGGAAAAATAGAGTCTGTGTAGTCACATACATACAACCAGCTCTGGGTGATATACAGAAATGATCCATCTCTGAAGCTGCGCCCAGCTGTGAAAAGGCCTTGATGATTTGCATGTGTCCAGAGCACAGCCCCTTCACAAAAGATATCTATATAGACTGCTCACCCCCTGTACAGAAGTCAGTGCCAATCAGCATACAGCATGGACATGAGGGCCCCTGCTCAGCTTCTGGGACTTCTGCTGCTCTGCCTCCCAGGTAAGGACATCAGTAGAAATTTTCTCAGTTCAAGGTAGTCAGTACTGCCTGGATTTTCATGGAAATTTTTTCCTAACATGATTGTTTTCATGTGTCTGATCTCAGGTTCCAGATGTGACATCCAGATGACCCAGTCTCCAGCCCTCCTGTCTGCATCTCTAGGAGACAGAGTCTCTATCACTTGCAGAGCCAGTCAGATAATTAATAGATGGTTAGCTTGGTACCAGCAGAAACCAGGGGAAGCGCCTACACTTCTGATCTATGATGCATCCAGCTTGCAATCTGGGGTCCCATCCAGGTTCAGTGGCAGTGGATCTGGGACAGAGTTCACGCTCACCATCAGCAGCCTGCAGCCTGAAGATGTGGCCACTTATCACTGTCAACAGTATAATAGTTGGCCTCCCACAGTGATACAAGTCATAACATAAACCTCCCAGAAAAGCAGAAGTGAAAGACTTCTCTGTCTCAGCTGGTTTTTCTGTTTTGTTTAGTTTTATTTTTTTTTCATATGTAGCCATGCTTGGGAGGCTACTAGGAGAGTTTTTTAGGAGCCAAGAAGGCATCTCTTCATGCTGTCTTTTTTCCTTTCACATTCTCAGCATGACAAACATGGCAATGCCCTTTCTGATACAGAAGAAAGAACATTTCACTTGAGAACTCTGGGTTACCATTTCATTTAGGAATTATACCTTACACAGAAGCTAGCCAGGATACTCTGAGCAAGAAATGTATGTATACAGAGAATTAGGAACTAAACTGTAGCTTTTAATATGCAGAGGTAGTAAGAGAAGTCAATAATAGAATCAATACATTCTCTGATGCTTTCCCATAATGCAGGTGTTCTGTTATAGGCTAGATGATCTTCCCTGTAGTACAATAAAGGGAGAGGTTATAGGTGGTCTCACTTGCCAGGCACCCCTTCATTCTCCAGTCCTCACCACTGTTCATATGCCTGATTGCTCACTTCAATATATACTAATTCATCTTCTGGCTTCCAAATCTCTAAAAATAACTCCTACACAAGTACCTCTTTGTAAAAGCTGTGGAAAGAGAAGAGAATCTGGGATATATTTTTGTGAAAGTGGTGAACCCATATCAATAAATCAACCCCAAAACAGAAGCCGACCCCCATGTTTATGAACAACCTTCATCACAGCATGTTGATATACTAGGAGCTTTATCTGAATTACAAAGCTGGAGTTTAAAACTAAGGAATCATGACTGGAAATTATACAGCATGTAAATGCATATTATTGTAATTGAACTTGAAAAAAAAGATAACACAAATGCAGATATTCCTTCCAGAATGAGATAACATAGGAAGACATAGGAAGAGCCATGAGAAAAGGAAGGTCACATGATTGAAATCAGCTATGGGGATAATGCCCAGTCTGGCTCATGTGTTGAGCTGGAGATCCCCAGTGGAGTTGATCTTACACTATGAACCAGGTGGATTTTTTAGTTTTATTTTATTGTTAGGGTAATGCACAGAGAAATTACAATTACATTCATAAGGTAGAGAGTGCATTACTTCTTGAACATCATTACACTTTCCCATGTTTTAGTTCTACTTTCCCTCTTCCCACCCACTCCTGAATTGTAAATTCAGGAAATTGTTAATTTCCAACATATTGTCCTATGAATATCACTGTTAAATTGATTCATCCTTTTTCCTTTGTCTCATCACCTTGTTGTTCCCCTTCCTTTCCCTAATTCAAATATACAAATAAACGTATATACAATATGTCATGTACCAAAATCAGATACAACAGGCAGATAAACCATAAGGGAAAACAACAACAACAGAAGTGTAAAAAAATAAGTTCACTGCTGGCATGGTAGCTCACGCCTATAATCTCAGGAGGCTGAGACCTAAGGATAGAGATTCAAAGCCAGCTTAGTCACTACAAAGCCCGTGAGATGCTTATCTCCAATTAATCACCAGGAAACTGGAAGTGGTACTGGAGCTCAAGGGATAGGGCATAGCCTTTAGCTGAAGACACAGGGACAATGCCCAGGTCCAGAGTTCAATTACAAAGACTAACAAAAATAATAATAAGTTTGCATAGTACATTAAAAACAACAACCACAAGAATAAATCTCTTGTTGTCCTATACTGGAGTTCATTTCCCTTAGCCTCATACTATATGGCCATATGCACATAGCTTTTGAGATATTGCATTTCTCTGCTATGAAAATTTTAGACACATAATGATTATTACAAATGAAGGAGACCATGGAGCCTATGTTTCTTTGGGTCTTGCATACTTCACTGAATATGATTTTTTCCATATCTTTCCATCTCCTTATGAATGGGGCAATGTCACACTTTCTTTTTTTTTTTAACTCTTTTTTTTTTGCCAGTCCTGGGCTTGAGCTCAGGGCCTGAGCACTGTCCTTGGACTTTCTCAAGGCTAGAGCTCTACCACTTGAGCCTCAGCACCACTTCTGGCTTTTTTCTATGTACGTGGTACCAAGGAATCGAACCCGGGTCTTCATGCATGCTAGGCAAGCACTTTAACCACTAGGCCAAACTCCCAGCCCCGCAATGTCACACTTCTGATGATAAAATTCCATTGTGTATAGGTATCACATCTTCTTGATCCATTCATCTACTGATGGGCATCTGTGTTGGTTCCATATCTTAGCTATGGTAAATAACACTTCTCTGATCATGGTTGTGCGGGTATTTTAGTATGTCCTTGTTTATGGACATTGTGGTAAATGCCTAGGAGTGGGGTTGCTGGGTCATAGGGGAACTTTATATTTACTCTTTTGAGGAACTGCCACACTGTTTTCCAGAATGGTTGAATAAATTTTATGCTCCCACCAACAGATTTCTAGCGTTTCCTGAACCATATGGATATTGAGATGAATTTCTTGGGAAATATCCAAGGATTAAAGGTATCTCTGGTCAGATTCTGATGCTACTGAAAGTTTTTGAGGAAGAGCATTAGGCAGCACTTTAAGTTACATATTGTTTTTATGATTTCCCATTCAAATTCACCTTAGCCCATAGGACAAATTTCTAATCAATCTAGCAGAGTATACTTGAACATCCCAACTTTGATTCCACATCTACCATCTATCAGCATGTGTGAGACAGAGTGGTCATTCAAAAGCAACTATGTAGCTAAGATACCAATGTCCAGAAATAAGCTCAGGGAATGTAAAGATCAGAAGGAAGATGCAATGGCACTCAGTGACTTGCTTTACACAAAAGGAAAAACTAGCACATCCCTGCAGAGGAAACCCATGGGACTCTTGCGGGTTTAGTATACATTAATACCTCAATCACTCACTCTCCTTCCCCAGTGTACACATCAGCAAACGTCCCATGGAAACTGACAGTCTGCTCTTTTGAAAAATACCACCTGTGCCCAGTCTGCTAAGGTAGTTCATACAACTGCCTGACCTCATCTGGGTCATCATTTCTCTGTCAGAATCTATCTGACTGAGACAAATCAGAACTTCTATAAACATGCAATTTAGCTAATGTTATTAAAGTCAAGTTTACATATCTACAAAAGCTCATTCTTCTCAGGAATTTCATGCTATCTGATTTTCATTTGACTCATAATATTTGAATATCATCAAAAACCAATGTCTGAATTTCTTTGTTTTTTAAAATTTTTATCCTCATTTTTCACAATGTGTCCTAACACTGAGCACTAGGTGAATTAATAAATGCACTTTACATGATTTTCCAGAGGTTTCTGAAAAAGGAAAAGAAAACAAAATAAAGATAATAACATCATTATCAAAATTACATGCAGAGGATAATGAAACTGACTTCTACATTTTGATAATAAGCTTGTCAACTTATGCAACTTTAAATAACATTCATTTAAAATATATATAGTGAGATACAAATATGTAGATATACTATATAGAGATATGAATAAATATGTAGATATGGATAGGTAAATAGATATCTTCTATCATCATCCACTGGGAATGGACTTTGAACATGATTCAAGATCCTGGGATCTGTGATTTGTTCAGGCAGAACTCTTTTCCCAGATCCAGAACATGCATTGAGTCACAAACATTGCTGGTAGAACTCTAAAGAAAATGAATGATCAATTCTATAGCAAACAGAAGCTGATATTCCAGCCCCCCCCCTCAAACAAAGGTATCTTATATTTCATCTTCTCTGGAACTAGATCCTGTCAAACTTCCTGCTGGTAAGATCCCTTCAAGTTTGTCCCTAAAAATGCTACAAGAGGACCACACCCAGATTTTATGTTCATCTGCATTCATGCATCAATAATATTCTCAGGGTTCCAATGCTGAAGGGTACAGATGCTGAAAGGAAAGCTAGTTGCTGAACTGGGCTGGGACATCCAGGGAAAAGACACAGATGTGACACAGTCTAAGTCCAAGTCTTGCACAGATCCAGCATGTTTCTGGAGGGACATATGCATGGGCTTGAAAAGAGATCCAGACCCACTGTCTGGGTCAGGGTTGTAAATCCCCTGGCTGATAAAGAGTAAAATACAAAAGTAGAATTTATAATATATAACAAACACATACATTGTGTATCAGTGGTTTTTTTGAAGCAATTGTTTCTGTTATCTAGTAAAGCCTTCATGCTTCTGAGCTATAGGAAAGTCCATATGGCTTTAAATTAAGAAAACAGGTAGTCAGTAGAGTCCTGGACATTAGAAAAGATTCTCAGTAGGAGATGTGAATAAATCAATGGAAATCATGGCCTTTTCATTTTCATTCTAATTTTAATAAACAATATACTGCTTGACAGTATAGAAAAGATTATTATTTATACATTACCTTTTTATTAAAATGCATCACACGATTTCCTGCTCATAAAGAATTTAAAGAGATCACAAATTTTTCCCCCATGAACATTTTTTAAGAATGAGTTGGCTCTAATTTTCTATACTTATGACACTGTGATTTGTTATTTCTACAGAGATACGACCCTGAATAACCTCACTCTAAGAATGAGACACATGACTCCAGAGAGTGTTTTTCTTCCCCTTATTCATTGCAGTAATAGTCTTTCAGATAGATTCTGAAATGGAATGGCCTCAAAGAACATTGTCTCCAGAGAAATCTATGCTGCCTAGCCTTGGCTGGAACACAGTGGGAACTATGGACTTTGTGGCATTGGTGAGATGAGCTAGCCCTGCAGCCATGCCTGCTTCTATTCAGTCCCTGCTCATTTGCATGCACGCAGAGCACAGCCCACTGCCCTGAGCACTTCTTCAGAGTCTCCCCACATATTGGGGCAACAGTCAGTCTAGTCAGCACGCAGCATGGACATGAGGACCCCTGCTCAGCTTCTGGGGCTCCTGCTGCTCTGCCTCCCAGGTAAGGAAGGAATTTACTAAGGATATATTCAATTTAATGGGTTTGATTACTGCTGTCTGATGTTTGTGAACTCATTTTACAGCATTCTTAATTGTATGGCTCTTTGTTATGTTTCCTATGCCAGATGCCCGATGTGATATCCAGATGACCCAGTCTCCATCCTCCCTGTCTGCATCTCCAGGAGACAGAGTTACCATCAATTAATTGCAAGGCCAGTCAGGGCATTAGCAAGATTTTAGCCTGGTATCAGCAGACACTAGGGAAAGCTCCTAAGCTCCTGATCTATTACACATCCAGTTTGGACACTGGGGTCCCATCCAGGTTCAGTGGCAGTGGATCTGGGTCAGATTACTCTCTCACCATCAGCAGCCTGCAGCCTGAAGATGCTGCCACTTATTACTGTCAACAAGGTTATAGGACTCCTTCCACAGTGATACAAGTCATAACAAAAACCTCTCAGGGAAGCAGAAGTGAGAGGCTGGGCTGCCCCAGCTGCTCCTCTGGTGCCCCCACTAGCTGAGAATACTTTTCAGATATAACCAGGCTCTGAATGTCACTGGAAGCTTTTGGTTAAAGGGATCAGGGACCATTCTCAGTCCTCACTCTTTTCACCTATTTGGTCATAGCAGAACAGATATGGCAATGCCTCTTTGAGGCCTGGGAAAAGTCTAGGCTACAAAATAGTTGGGATTCATTTGTAAAATAGAGACACTAAATATTGAAAGCCTGGGCTTTGTTTTGTATTTTTTTTGTCAGTCCTGGGCTTGAGCTCAAGGCCTGAGCACTGTCCTTGGGCTTTTTCAAGGTTTAGAGCTCTACCACTTGAGCCACAGTGCCACTTCTGTCTTGTTGTATGTATGTGGTACCAAGGAATCGAACCTGGGACTTCATGCATGCTAGGCAAGCACTCTATCACTAGACCAAACTCCTAGCTCTGGGCTTTGTTTTAAATAGAGGAGTCAATGTCTGTTTATTTTTCATTCAGTAATTATTGTCTAACATTTAGCCTTTTCAATTTTATATACAAAATATAGTTTGCTCCTCTTTGCTATTTTAAAGAAAAATATACTTGACATACTGATGCAAAGACATAAAAATTACCAAAGCAAAAGTGATTTACTGTAGATTAAATGTAAAACTCAATCATGAACCATAAAACCAATGGCGATCTCAATCACTAATTTATTAGCCAAACAATACAGTGTAAAACCCAACCTTAAAAAAAAAACTATTGGGCCAGGAGTTTGGATTAGTGGTAGAGGGCTCATCTAGCATGCATGAAGCCCTAGATTCGATTCTTCAGAACCACATACACAGAGAAAGTTGGAAGTGGCACTGAGGCCCAAGTGGCAAAGTGCTAGCCTTGAGCAAAAATTGTCCAAGGACAGTGCCTAGGCTCTGAGTTCAAGCCCTAGGACAGGCAAAAAAAAATTAGAATATTGATCCTCTGGTTTCCTTTATTTGTGGAACCTGGAATAGGCCCATAGGTCCATAAGTAAACCTGCTGGGTGGTATCCAAGCGCTTATAAAGGCATTATCTCTCTATGGAGTACACAAATAGTATAATTCTTTAGAAAAACAAAATCAAAGCTCAAAAAAGTGTAAATATTGGTTAATAGGAACTTGCAAGAGAAGAGGGTGAGGACAAGGGGATGGGATAAAAGAATGATGGAGAGTCGAATGATTGTTGTCCTTAATGTACTATGTTATCTCTTATCTCTTTTGCTATCCCTTGGTTATATCATATTGTTACAAAATTTCACCTTGTAATCTGATATATTTTATATGTGCTTTATTGGTTATCTGAAATTGGATAGGGAAGGGGGGAAATCAAATAGAGCAGGGGGAGGGGGGAGGGAAATGGGGACCTTGTCATGAGAAAGAGTATCAATGTTAGTGAAGTAATGCACCTTCTATCTGGTGAATATAATGTAACCCTTCTATTAATTACAATTAAAAAAATCTACACTGGAAAAAAAAAAAGAATGATGGAGAGTCGAGCATAGTGGCTCACGCCCGTAATTCTAGCTACTCGGGAGGCTGTGATCTGAGGATCATGGTTCAAAGCCAGCCTGGGCACTAGTCTGTGAGACTCTTAACTCCAATTAACCATTAGCAAGATGGAGCCACAGACCAAAATTGGGGGAGTAATCCCACAGAATTTAATTACAATGATGGTAGTTATGTCCACTTTGTAAAACACCTTCATGCCACTCCATGATGAGTATTTCCTCTTTGGGAAGGCAGTGAGAGGAAATAATTTCATCTTAAATAGTAGTTTAGTTCTTGTTCTCTCTCTCTCTCACATCCTAGGGCTTAAGCTCAAGGCCTGGACACTGTCCCTAGCTTTATTTGCTCAAAGCTAGCACTCTACTACTTGAGCCACAGTGCAGCTTCCAGCCTCTTCTGTTTATGTGGCAATGAGGAATTGAACCCAGGATTCATGATAGGCAAGCACTCTACCACTTTTTTTTCCCTTATAATATTGCTTTCCCAGTTCCATCTCAGTTCACTACTTATTAGAACTGATTCAAATATCATTTTCTTGCAGTTAACAATTCAAATGAATTTGATGTTATAGCTATGATCAGATCCTGTCAAATTAACCAAATTTAACACTTCTAATAGTTCTTTCTATGTCCATAAACATTCAAGTAACCTGGGGCAGGAATCAGTGCTTTTCTTTAAGCAAACTTCAGTTTTAGAGCTACCATGAGAATATTAGAAAAGCAAGAGCTACAGGAAAGGCATCAGCAAAGATCACAGGCCATGTTGCTTCTGGAAGAAGTGCCCAGTCTCTCTTTGCCTTCATTGCCAGTGATCACACTGAAAAGAAAAATCTCCCACCTTAGGAGTCTGGAAAGGAAGGACAAAATATGTGCTATGGTCTCTATGTCATTTGCTGAGTTATCCTACCTAAATAGAAGTAATACATATTTCCTGACAAAGGGTAAGAAAAACTAAAGCAAGCTATTTGCTCTGGAGGGTAAAATTTTACCCTGTTCTCTGTGGATGAAACTGAGTTTACTTGAAAATCAAGAGGTGGTTTATTGTTTGAGTCTTAGACCATCATGTGTCTGTTTCACCTATTTTCCCTTTGGCTTGGATAAACTCAATACAGAATTTATTTTTAATATAAAATTCATAAATTTTACTTTTGTTCAAAGCAAGTCACAGTGGTGCTGATTGTGATAACCACTATTGGGGAAAGTCCCATCCATATACCTGCCTGTAGCCATGCAAGTGGAGTGGCAGAACTGGTGACACCTGTATGAGCACGCCCCTTGTGGATGGTGGAACACCACTATTGTGCAGATACTTTGTACATCTGGGGTGAGGGAGAGTGTTCTAGATTATGGGAGGGAGGATAAAATTGGGATTTTGTTTTGTTGTTCCTTTTTGATGGGGTGTGTAGCACTCAGTTTATGCCCTAAAATAACGTGTAAAAACCCTTGAAGTATTATATGGGTATGAGTGTGTGTGTGAGAGCATTTGTATATGTCTGGCAATTAAACCTTTGTCTTCTGAAAATCAGTGAATCTTTTTTTTTCCTCCAGGAGTATTTGTTACAAGATTTGTAAATAAGAGCTTTACTTAAGTCTGTTTACTGTGAACGTGTTGCAGCAAACCTTTACCCCTAATTCCTGTGAGACTTAAGGAAAGACTACAACTTACCAGCTTAAGTAGCAGCCAAGTTCTCAACAGTTTGCCTTGATTCATCTTTTAGTCTGCATTATGCCAGCTCTAAAACTCCCAGTCTTGTTTTAGTCCCTAGTCCTTTCTGTTGTAAACATAAAGGCAAAAGAGGACCCTGTTTAACTATATTAATTCATTAGTCCATGGATAAAACCAGGCCTCTTCTCCCGTCCCGCGGGTTCAGTTACTCATCAGGCTCGAGGAGGCACCTCCTAAGAGAAGAAAACCAATGGGGGAAAGAGAGGAAGGAGACCAAGCGCATAAAGAAAGACAGAGACAATCTGAGTCGCGTCAAGGTCTCTTTTATTGAAAGCAGAGCAGGGTTTATATACCCTGAAAATAGGAGGAAGGGGCAGGGTGGAAAGGTCCAGGGTTGGGTCACACTGCCCTTTTGGCCGTTGTGCTAATCTCGAAGGCGCATCTTGTGGTCCTTCCAGGAAATCCTTTGAGTAATGGTTTCTGCCAGGTGCTGTTTACTCAGGACTGAGTTATTCGCTCAAGGCTACAGGATGTTGAATTGCTCCATTTCATGACCTCAGTCTCCAACAAAACCAGGCCTCTCTTCATTCATCCTGCCATGTCACTAGATACATGATGAGACACGGGAGGGTTGGGCATTCTTGCAATACCTTAACAGTGCTGAAATCTGCAGCATGGTGCTAAGGAAGTTAAAGTTTGAATGTAACCGCTTTATTTAAAAGTCTTTTTCCCTTTAATTTAAATGAAACTGGGTTGAGGTGAACATGATTTTGTTAACCATGTTCGTGAATTATAGACACAACATGAATTGGTAGGATTTATGTGATGATCTTTTGGGATACTTAATTTTTACATATCCCAGTCTGTATGTATCTGCATAAACAAAACAAATTCCTGCTTTGCTTTTATTGAAAGGTTTCTAGGACTATGTGTCTGCTCCTGAGCTTTGTTTTAAGTATGTGTATCCTTTGCTGGTATTTAGCATTAAAAAGAAAAAGAATCCATTATTGTTGAGCATGTTGACATTGTCCCCTTTGTTTTTTCCCTCCCTCTTTTGGGGACATGGAGCAAGTTATTCTTTTTCTGTATCCTTTTTTTTATTTTGTAAACGTTTTTGTTTTGTTCAAAAATGGCTTATAAAAGGGCTTTTATAACAAAGAAAAGTTGGAACCACTCAAAAGCTGTAGTTCAAATGGTAGGGTGCTAGCCTTGATCTGAAGAGCTCAGGGACAACGACCAGGCCCGGGGCAGTAGTCTTGAGTTAAAGAGCTCAGGGACAGTGTCAAGGCCCAAAGTTCAAGCCTCAGGCCTGAAACAAAACAAAATAAAATAAACCATAAAAACAAAGAATGAGGGAGAAAAGGGGTAGAATGCAGGCTAAAGTTCATTGTATATGCCACAGAATTGAGAAATACAAGGGAAAGGGTGGGTCAAAAGGTGGTGAAGATGACAAAGGGAGGACACAGATCAAGATGCATTGTGTAAATAAATTGCTTATTCGAATGACAAAAATTTGGCACATAAAATAAAAAAATAAGAAAGTGAGGAGTGAGAGGGATGAGCATGATAAAAGGGGTGACATTGATCAAGAGGCACTGTATGTATACATTGCTCTGTTGAATGACAACTCATTGTACAACTACTTAAAGAAAATTAACATATTCAACATAAAAATGAAACATTCCAAAAAATCCCTAAACTAGAAAGCCTAATTATGCATAACATTGACTTGGAGTCTCATCCTCTTTTTCCCCCTTGACCTAGCTCTAGGGGCTTCCCAAAAACCTGTTTCTATAGTTTCTGTTACCTCAAGTTCGATAAAAAGGAAAGTAGTTGCTTAGCCCAGAAATGCCATCACTTCAATCTTTCTATTCTGATATCACCTACTGTTTCATTGAGTTAATGGAATGTTACACTTTGTGAACCACACCTTTAGCAGGAGTTGCAAATGTGCCCAGAGATCAAACTCCAGATTAACCTGTCCTTTCTATGTCTGGTAGTTGTTATCAAGCTATTCCAGCCTCAAAAGGTCCCTATTTTATTTTGGTAAAAAGCCAACGAACCTACCCTACAAGCAATGGGTTCAAAACAGTTATAAATGAAAGTGATGCTCAAGGAATCTTTCAAATAATGAAGTACTATGGGAAATACAGGTGCATTCTGGATCTGAGGACTCAATATTGCCTCAAAGTCCATTTCAGTGGTGAGATAAGCAGAAGGAGATATGCTGAAATGATTTGGGAATGGCAGGAAGAGACTAGGTTGGAGGATCTTGGAAAGGAGAGCTACCTGACAGGCCAAGTTCAGCCAGGTAACACATGGCACCATTGCATTTGTCAAGACAATATCTGACATGTAGATAGGACAATCTAGGTCTCTGACTGTCCTTAGCCATTATCTTTCCAGAATGTCTGCTAAGGTGATATTTTGTTTTTAACTAGCTATGACATATGTTAAAGAGAATATTGTTGATTTTCTACAGAGTCTGGCCATGCAATAGGTAAACTAGTATCAACGTGCAAACATAGGTAAAAAGATCCAGTCTAATTGCTGAGTATCAAGTTGGCATTGTCATTTTAACTAGCTATGAACCCTGTGGGGAAAGGAATTGTTAATTCTGTATAGAATGTTTCCTAGATCAGTTTGTGAATATATGTAAAAGGATTTCAGTCAATTTGAAAATCCCATGAATTGCTACATCACAAACCTGCCATGAGATGGCACACAAACCTCACAAAAAGCAAAGCCCAGAGGCTGCTCCAGGAAAGCCCTGAGAAAGCAGAAATGAGGCAGCCCCATCATCACTGGAATCCTGTGGGTGGAGAAGTCTCTACCAGGCTTCCTGGCACTCATGATGCTGGAACCATGTTCACAATGGGCAGTCTCCCCATGTGCGATCCCTGAAGATCCCCTGGTTCCACCATCTGTAACAAGCACACCATGACACTGAGGATGCGTCCACTAGATTTGCCGCAATGTAGTCAGAACCAGATAAAAAGAGTAGACCCAGATGGGAGAGAACAAGGGCTGCCCTCTGAGAGGGAGATGCCATGTATGCATTCAGTGTGACTTGACCTTGTGAATTCACAAGAAGTTCAGAACCCACTGGAGAACCCTCCCTCTAAGGGATTCACCTGAGAGGTCCTGGAGTTGTCTCAGAGAACAGGTGAAAAAGAATGCAAGATGGAAAGAGTTTTAAATTTCCATCCACGCTGTCCAGGAGCTTCTTCCCCAGACTTCTAATCAATGAGCACATCTTAATTTAGTACTACATTTTACATATTTGTTCTGCCTGTGCTCATCACATTTATAAGCAAAAGACACTGGTTAAGACAAGACTCTTGGATAGGGACATTTGCTGACCCCCTTATGGTTGTGAGCCCTCCGATGAGTGAAAGGAGCATAGAAGATAACCAGTCCCACAGAGTGAGACAATCCAAATGCTTCTGATCTCTTGCAGTCTAACCCTGGGGTTATGATTGTGATTGTGTTCTACTCCAGTGAATTGCAAGTGTTTTTCTCACCCAAATCTCAGGCAGCTCCATGGACAAGTTTCCTGCTTATCCCTCAGGCCTTCAGCCCCTAACTCAACAGAGCAGCTGCTTTCTCCTCCACCCAGGGGTATGGCCTATGAGCTTTAGGCTAGGGCAACCCTGGTCTCAGCTCTGGTGGGAAGACCTTGATTCCAATTTCTTCTATTTATTTCAGTGCCTGAAAATATGTGTTTAAACTCACAGGTCACATTTTTCCACTGTTGAAGGCAGTATTGCATTATGAGAGTTAGAAAACTTACATCAATGTCATCTACTGAGTCTTATCCCTCTTCCAAAGACTAAGACAATCATGGGATCTGCAGTAGCAGACACTGCTCCTCTGTGATGCATTTCCTTTTTGCGTTTGTATTGGCAATTCCATTGTTTTCAGCTTCCAGTTAATTTCCATTGGTTAGAGAAGATGTCCACTGTGGTTCCACAGAAGGACTAAAAATAAAAGAGCAAGTATTCTTGAAGACAAGAGAAGGAGGAAGGATGATTAGAAAGGGAAACCCAATTTTAAAAGTTCAGTGTTCCAAGAAGCCCATGCAGGCTCAGGAGATTCTGCCCTGAGTTATGAATGTGAGAGGAAGAACTAAGAGCCTTCGGAAATGAGCAGAATTCTCAGCCTCACAAATATGTCTATATCAACTAACTATAAAATTCACACCATTTAATTTGCAAAGATGAAGTCCTTCCCCCTTCGTTTTACAAAGTGTTTGCTTTAGCATCCATCCAGGAGCCAGCCAGACTTCTGTACTCCTCTGTTTAATTTTCTCTTCTCTAAAGTTCTCTTAGGCAGGGCTTGGAAGAACTCTCTGAATTAAGCAGTTCCTTGACCAGAACAAATTAGTTAATATAAACAGTCTGCAGTGAAGTATTTCTCTGACTCTCTAAGCAAACACACAATTGTTGAAACAGAATGCGTATTGAAATATTTTTATTGTTAATAAATAATCCAACATGAGAAAATTGTCTATTGGAAAGGAGGGTAAAGATGAGTGCTGATACACACCATGTTCTTGCACTGGCATCCTGGCCTCCAGGTTCCATGTCAGTGTGTATGCGAGAGAATGCATGCCCACCGTCAGCAGCCAGCAGCCTGAACATGTTGCAGACATACAAGATGGCACAGACATATTGAAGGACAAGACCCAGGTTCCAGTGTTGTCTGATAATCTAGCCCAAAATAGTGCAGAACTTCACATTCTCATTGCAACTAGATTCTGTCTTGATGCTTTATAGGATTTTACCTAGGTAACACAGTCTTCATCTGGCCACACATCAGTAAGAACCCCAGAGTGTCCAGGCCCCAGGCTGTGGGCCCAAATAGTCATTTCCCATCAAGATGAAATAGAATGAGACATCCTAGTCAAAGGATAGAGGTGGCATTGGAGATGATCAAATCTATTTCCAACTATTACCTATATCCAAGAATTTGCCCAATGTTCATTGGCCTACACATGTTAGAATACCACATGAGCAAAAAGCTTAGAGCCCTAGTATAATCACAAAAACATAAAAAAGAATGAAGAAAATATTGGAGACTGAGATAAATATGTACTAACTCATGCTCTAATACTATTCTGTGCAATCCTATAAACAAGATCATGTACCTGTATGGTATCATGCTGAGATAAGTTACTCTATCTAGTGCTTATGAATGGTGTATTTCAATTATAGTATTCAAAACATCTACTATGAAGAAATAGCCCCAGGGAAGAGAACACTGCCTGTAAAATGCTGTCCACGTTGGCACAGCCTGAGACACCTGTGAATATAGGGCCAGGGTGGAATTCTGGAAATGAGTCAGCCCTGCTGCTGTGCCCAGCCCTGCCCAACACCTTCTGATTTGCATATGACCAGAGCACAACTCAGTGCCCTGAGTATTTCTTCCCAGGCTGTTCACACTCGGTGTAGCAGTCAGTCCAGTCACCACACAGCATGGACATGAGGACCCCTGCTCAACTACTGGGGCTCCTGCTGCTCTGGCTCCCAGGTAAAGAAGGACAACAATGGAAAAGTCATCAGTTCAATGTGGTCAGTCCTGTCTCATTCCGTGTGAGTTTTTCATAAAACATGCATAAATATATATATTTGGTTCTATGTTTTCTAGGTTCCGGATGTGCCATCCAGATGACCCAGTCTCCATCCACCCTGTCTGCATCTCCAGGAGACAGAGTCACCATCACTTGCAGAGCCAGTCAGGACATTAATAGTAACTTAGCCTGGTATCAGCAGAAACCAGGGAAAGCTCCTAAACTTTTGATTTATTGGGCAAACAGTTTGCCTTCTGGGGTTCCATCCAGATTCAGTGGCAGTGGATCTGGGTCAGATTATTCTTTCACCATCATCAGCCTGCAGCCTGAAGATGCTGCCACTTATTTTTGTCTACAAAGTTACAGTCCTCCTCCCACAGTGATAGGAGTCATAACATAAACCTCCCAGGGAAGCAGAAGTGAGAGTCTGGGCTTCCCCAGCTGCTCCTGCTGCTGCTTCCACCTGCTGACACAGCTTCTCCAATGCAGCCAGGCTTTAAAGAAGAATTCTATACCCTCTATCTCTGTGTCCTCCTTAGTCCCAGAAAAATAGTCTTGGCAGTGAATCTTTGATTTCACAGATAGAATCAATCCTATGTATGAAATTTCACTTTGCTAAAAGTTGAGATTCCACTTTGTTAAATGATAGAATGTCTTATTTTCAGTCAACCTTCTTACATAAACTACAAAACTTTGATCCAATACAAATAAGGGCATGTGAATTTGACGGTGTTTAAAGAATCAACACTACTTTTTTACATTGTTTACTGGTCGTGTCCAAGTTGATGCTTTTCTTTCCTTTCCTTTCCAAGAATGTTTGTGCTGAGTGTTGGTTGGATTTCTCACTTCACATATATTCAGCTCACTCAACAAAACATTTCTGTAGTCCCCCTTTCCACCATTCTAAAATGTTAACCTCAGCTTCATTCAAGTCAGCCTGGATCCAGGAGCTCAGGACCTTTCCCTGGTTTCTGTTGATATCAGTACAAAAGCTGTGTGTGCCCTCTTCACTATGAATTAATCTACATTTATATTAAAGACTTCCAATCCTATTGGCAAGTCCAGGGTCTTTAGCTTTAATTTCCAGTTATTAGAAAAAAGGTATTCAGTCATATTCCCCAAGAGGACCATAAAAATGCATGAAGTTCTGGAATTCCCAAAGACAAAAAAAGAAGAGAGAAAGAAAAGTGAGCACATTAATTGTCAGGCCTCAGTGCTATCCCTGAGTTCTTTAGCTCAAGGCTAATACTCTACCACTTGAGCCACAGCGCCATTTCTACTTTTCTGATAGTTAATTGGAGATAAGATTCTCCCAGACATTCATGCCAGGGCTGGCTTTCACCCATCATCCTCAGATCTCAGCCTCCTGAGTAGCTAGGATTACAGTCATGACCCACTGACACCTAGCTCTGAACACATTTTGATAGTTTAGTATTCCAAGAGGCCCCTGCATGCTAAGAAGAGTGGACTCAGAGGTATTCATCTGAAAGGAGAAGCTAAGTGTTTTAAGAGCTGAGCAGAGTTCTTGGTTTGTAGTAAAAGTTGTCTTTTAAGTTCACTACCAATTAAGATGAAAAGTTGAAGTGTTTCATCCTTAGTTCACAAGGTTTGCTTTAATTTCCTTCAAGGAACTACAATTGTATACTCCTTTGTCCTCTTATGTAATTTTCTCCTCTACAACATTCCCTTAGGCAGAGTTTGAAGGATATTTGTGTAATTTAATGCATTATGACTAGCCCAGACCAGTTAATTTACAGTTTACAGGGAAGCAAAAGTGTTCTTCACGCTCAAATCAAATGCAAACTCATTGAAAGCAAATGCTTGCTAAAACATTTGTAGTATCAAAAGAAATCCCAAACTTGAAGAAATACTGACTCAGAAACAAAGATAAATGTAATTACTGATGGCCTTTTACATGACTTTTACACAGCAACTTGACTGTGCTGAACACCAGAAGCGAGAATTAACCAGGACTAGCAAGACATCCCCCAGAGCTCTGATCCTTTGCCAGCACTCACCTCATCCAAGGCCAAGGACCAAAGCACAATAGCACCTAAAGAAGTACCATCCATTCCTCAGGGCTTAGGAACTGTCCTTGGACAGTTTTGCTCAAGGCTAGTGCTCTGCCACTTGAGCCACTTGAGCCACAGAACCACTTCTGGCTTTTTCCGATTATATGGTACCTAGGGCTTCCTGCGTGCTAGGCAAGCACTCTACTATTAGGCTATGCTCCTGGCTCAGCGTGAAGGATATTGGGGAGAGGTTTGGGGATTCTTGCTGTGGGATCTGGTTGGAGTATGGATGGTTTTCAATGAGGAATCTGGACAGCGGCACCATGGAAAGACTGCCGGCTACAATAGTCATCACTACCAAGAGCCACAGGAGAGGAATGCATTGTGCAGAGCTGCAGGTGTGCAGTCACCAAAAACTTAGTGAAAGGCAGGTGCAGAAAGCACAAGTCATGGCACTCAGTCCTATACAGAGAAACACAGGTAAGAAGAGCTTCAGAAATACTTCCTTCTTCAGGAGGGGGGTCCCATGGAGAATACAGATCTAGAATTATCCTGCATAGTCTACACCAGAAAGGAGCTGTGGGTTTACAGACCAGTGTCCAGGATGCAGATCCACATTAAGGATGGTCTGGTGTGGCAACGAGGGGGGAAATCCTCTCCTTCTTCAGAGTCAGCTTTTGTCCCCCGGGCACAGGGCAAGGAAAAGCTCTCTGTGTGTTATGGTGCTCTCTGCATCACGGAGGCTCAGGCTCATACTCCTTCCTCAAGGGTTTCTTCTGTTTATATGAAAGGAGACAGTTTTCCAAATTCAAATGAAAAATACAACCAATAAAGTAGAAGTCTGTGGACTATATATCAGCTGGAATTGGAATTTTCATCGAGGTATTGTAGATTTTTAAAGTTACTACAGATATTGTTTTGCATTTAATTAATATTTAATTTTTATAGCTCATTTATGTTTCCTTGTGCATTTAATTCCTACATCAGTGTATGTGGGAATAAATATGTATTTCTTTATTTTTCCTGAATAATATTTTAGAGTAAACAGCATTGTCAATGTAAATTTATTTTAAATAGGGAGATATTTTCAAGCAAAATATAAATGCATTGTCTTAAGAATATAGGTTCAGAATTTGAATAAAAATTGTTTTGAAAATTTATGATTCTAGTGGATGCTACTAAATATAGTATTCCAAGAAGAGTTCTGAATTAATAATGAGCAGGTCAATTATATATCATGCCATGGTTTAATAGGAATAAGACAGTGTTTTGTATAATCTTATCAGATAAATTTGTCAAAACCAGGGCTTGAATTCAGGGTCTTGGGCATTCACATACTTTTCTTGCTCAGGGACAGTCCCCTGTCCCTGGAGACATGCCTCCTGTCTAGCATTTTATTGGCTTGTTTGGAAAAAGAGCATCATGAATTATTCAGCCTTCTCTAGTTATAAACCATGAACTACCGGATATCAAATACTTAGATAATGGTGAATTGGGCCCAGGAAATAAATTATATTGAAAACATATCCTAGATATGTATATCCTAGCCAAGATAATGGGTCCTGTGGCAAGTATAATTAAACTTGTTCTCTTACATAAAGCTAAGCAAGATAGGGTTTATAGTACCTAACTATAATGCACATGAAGAAAAGCAAGTTTCCAGAAGTATGTTTCCACAGTTTGAAGATGTGTACACACAACTTTTTCACCTTCACTACCACAATCACACATATTTCCCCAGCATATGCAGTACCCACCCCAGTGAGAAAGACACTCACTAGCCTCTGAAGAGTATAATGGACAAAACTAGAATTTTCTTGAGGAGGCTCTAACTCCTACTGGGGTATGACCAGCTAAAGTATCTTGAGGACCAGTGGAAACCAGGCTGGGCTAAGGCTTTGAGGAGGAGCTCACAAAGGACTGGGACAAAAGCACTGGGCATCTCTTCTGTGGAAAACCAAAAATGGCTTCAGGACCTCCCTGAATCCCCATGCAGCATCTTTCAGAACCTCAGCTATTGGATAGGCCTCAGTGATTACTAGCTTGCCAGAATGCTCAGTCTAGTCATCAGAGGGAAAGATCATTTTCAGGCAATTTTGCTTCTGATACATTCCCTTCACTGAAGGAAGCATCTAGAAGGTAAAAACAACACTTTTGTTTACAAATTGCTCAGAATATTTCAAGATCCAAGCAAAGAATTGTCCAACCAGGTACCCATGACTCACATCTGTAATCCCACCTACTTAGGAGTCAGGAATCTGAGGATCAGAGCTCAAAGCCAACTCTAGAAGGAGAGGCTGTTAGACTCTCGTATCTAATTAAATACCAAAAAGTCAAAAGTAGATGTGTGGTTCAAGTGCTAGAGCATTAGACTTGAGTAAAACAAATTAAAGACCATGTCAAGTTTTTACGTTCAAGCTAGGGTCAGAGGGAGAGAGGAGAGAGAGAGAGAGAGAGAGAGAGAGAGAGAGAGAGAGAGAGAGGGAGGGAGGGAGGGAGGGAGGGAGGGAGGGAGGGAGGGAGGGAGGGAGGGAGGCCTGGAGGCAGGGAGGCAGGGAGGGAGGGAGGGAGACAGAGAGAGACAGAGGGGGGGGAAGGGAGAAATTTCCATAATTTGAATGCCTTATAAATAGGAAACCCCAGAATTTGACCTTGTAACTTCACCAGGATACCACCAGAGGGCACTCAAGTCATGTATACCTAGACATGTATCTTGTTACAAATCTAGTCTAATGGTGTTTCTGTATTTTTAATTATTGATCTATATCACTAATATTATTGGTTCAGTCTGAATCCAAAAAATCTTTCTGAGTCTAAACATAATTAAGACAAGTGTGTCTTTTTGGTTTAAGTTCAAATCAGTACTACCAGTATTATTTAGCCAAGTGGTATGTTAGCACTCTCAATATCTTTCCCCTTTCATTGTACAATACTTACATAGGATTTCCAATTTACACTCAGAGTTATAAAACTATTTACCCTATTATGCCTGAAGAAGATGTTAGTTCTTCCCCTCAAAGGGACAGTTGCTTATTTCCTCTCAAATTCTTCAGGCTTGAGTGCTCTTACAGAATTAATTCTGTACCTAGGCCAGAGCATTGAATCCTTGTGCTACCAATCCTAAACAATCAGGCTAAGAACAAACATATCCAAGTTCTCTCCAACCAGCTCAAGTCCATGGTGTTATTGGATTAAGCCCGAAACTATGCCCTCAAAACTATCCCCTGCATGGAGTTGGGAACTGGGAAGATGGTGCCAAGCAAAGTGATCTTCATCTTTATCCAGTCAAACTGGATACAAATCTCAATAGAAATAAATTCATGTGCATCTGTTCCTCATAATGTGATTTGTGCACATGCCCTGCTTGTGTATCTTCACCTGCATAGCTGAGTGTTTCTTAACTGTTGCATATGGCATGGACTGTGTTAAATTTCATACAAATGCAGAGGACTTTTGTATGTCTGTTGACATCAACAATCAGGCTTCTGATTGGCCCATGGTCTTGCCAGTCCATTTTACCCACCATGGAATTTGTGTAGTGCTCTCTAGGGAGGTCCTTCCTCTCTAAGACTGAGACAAATACTCAGACCCCACTTGGTGTGGATTGATCAGCACGCCTCATTTCAACTCAAAATGAGGTTCCCTGCTTAACATCTGGGGATGCTAATGCTGTGGATCCCTGGTAAGGGCAGAGGGAGATGGGGAAGGAGCACTAGTCCTGGGACCCACTGCCTCCATGTGTGTCATCTCATTGAGTGAGATATCCAGTTCTTGACCTCCAGGATGGGCAGATTAGCTTTACATCTATGAGGATGAGGAAGAACTGAGAGAACGCTCTTGTGTTTCTGAGAAAGACTTTTGGAGCACAGTGTGGATAATGAAGGAGAATTATAGAAATCCGTTTGTTTGCAAGTCTATCTTTAAAGCTAAGCTTTTCTTAAAATACTTTTCAAAGCCATGCCACATTCATCACCAGGGGGAAATCATAAAAATGGCTCATATTGTTTGGCTCACATGAAAGGCGTCAGAATGACTCAGATGATATTGCCCCTCTTTCTTGTTTTGTCTGTCACTGCTGGAAAGACAGTCTCCATCTCCTTCAGGTCCAGTCAGAACCTTCTGTACAGTAATGGAAACACGTTTTGAAGCTGGTACCAACAGAAGCCAGGCCAGGTTCCACAGCGCCTGATTATTTGGTTTCCAATGGAGACTCTGGGGTCCCAGACAGATCTAGTGGCAGTGAGTCTGATAGATTTCACACTGACAATCAGCAGGGTGGAGGCTGGGGACATTGGGGTTTATTACTGCTATCAAGGTACACATGAACCTTTCACATGGTACAACCCCAAACAAAAACCTCCCTGCTTGGGGTGCCTCAGCTGTCCTGCTGCTTTGTCTAGGGAGTAACCAAGCAGATCCTCTGAGCATATGTGTAAAGAATATTTTGAAAGATGAAGGAAATTAGGGTACATGCGAATCCTGGCTTCATCCTGGACCCTCAGTTGCTACTCCATTTTGCAGAGGCAGAGCCAGCAACAAAGGGAGCAGGCCCAAATGCCTTCAGGATAGCCAGGTATGAAAAAGAGAGAGCTGACTTGTAAATTATCCTAATTCTTCATATCTTGTGTACCCATGGTGATAGAATTAATTCACAGTCAGCCATTTGATGAAAGTGGAAGATTAATCAGCTGAGATGCCTAGCTAAAAATGAATTCTTGAAGAAAATAAAGCATTCTTACACAATGGAGCATTTATCTTCCACTTCTCAATATACTGTCTTGTTTGCTAAAAATATTTTGTGTGCCACTGACTCAATTCTGTGATCCTAGCTACCTAAGAGCCTGACTTCTGTGCACCGCAGTTCAAAGCCAATCAGGGCAGGAAAGTCCATGAGACTATTCTCATCAATTAAACACCAAAAAGGTGAAATTAGAGCTCTGGCTAAAGTGGTGTAGTGCAAGCCTTGAGTAAAAATGTTCAGGAACAGTGTGCCAAAACCTGAATCCCAGCTGAAAGCACAAAAAAAGCACAAAACAATCTAAAGGTTGAAGTTTAAAAGAACAAAGGAGAATATTAATTGTATACAAGACAGAACCAATAATCAATTCTAATCTAATTTTCTAATTAATTAAAACACACAGCCCCACCTTTTGTTGTTAGTGTGTTATGGGATTTAAACTCAGATACTTGCCTTTGAAGCTATTTTTTTCAATAAGGTCTCTTTTGTCCTCGGTTGGCCTATTCGTAACTCTCCTGTTAACATTAGCCACATAACTCAGATGACAGGTTTTCATAATCATATACAGCTAATTTAATGCCTGAATGGTCTCAAATTGTCATCTTCTTTATCTCTATCAATCATGTAGCTGGGATTGTAGTTTTAAGCCATCATATATGTTTTAAAAATGCCAAAGTATGAGGCATAATTGTACATAAAATTGAGTTGGATTTCCATTCTTTCTGTTTCCCCCTTAGCATGGACCTTTAATGTTCTGCCTCTTGGAGCATTGCAGAAAACAGTTTCCATCTTTAATACAATCATGAGAATTAGAAGCAAAGAATTTGCTATTCTCAGATGAGATGCTCTTAAATTCTATTAAATATTATTACTTTATGTTTCTGTTCTGATATCATTCTATCCTATGTAAATGGATCAAATAAGTTGACATTTTTAATATAAAAACACTTGCCAAAGGGAAAATTATAAAAGTAGCCTGGCATCAGGTCCTGACCAGTTTGCATGCTGAGTTCCATTGAGGTGATCCTAATGTTCCAACCTTTAAGTTCCTGGTTTTTGATTTTTAAAATATCAATCCAATTGTTCTGTGAGCAGTATATTATAAAACATACATGAATCAAAAGTTCAAGACAGGGCACTAGCTTTGAGTACAAAATCTAAGTACAGTATCAGATCCTGAGTTAAGCTTCTGTGTCACACACGCACACACACACACACACACACACACACACACACACACACACACACACACACACAGAAATAAAATAATTTCAGCCAGATGCTGCTGGCTGATACCTGAAGAACTAACTACTCAGGCGTGTCAGATAGGAGAAAATCAATTCTGCACACCATAATCCATGAGACTCTTATCTCCAATTCTCCACCAAAGGGCTGGAAAGTGTATGTTATAGCATAAGCTTTAACAGAAAAAGCTAAGAGGCAGCACTCAGACCCTGAGTTAACAGCCTGAGCACAAAAACTAAACTAAGCAAAAAGAAAAAGAAAGAAGGAAGAAAGGGAGAACGGAAGAGACAGAGGGAAGGGGGAGGGAATGCGGGAGAATGGAAGAAGTAGAAAGAAAGGAAAGGTAATGAAAAGGAGGAAGGAGGAAATAAGGGGGACAGGGAGGAAGGAAGGCAGGAAGGCAGGAAGGAAGGAAGGCAGGAAGGAAGGAAGGAAGGAAGAAGGACAATTTTAAATGTATAAGTACTTGGAAAAAAGACCAAAAAGGTTTTTTCTTCCACTAAGAATTCCTAGGAATGAGTCAAAGATATATGAACCTAACCATGTTTGAGTACACTGTGAGTTTCCTACAAACAAGACTAAGTTTCAATATATTCATTCCCAGTTACATCCATTGTTTTCATGCATTATACAGTCTAGAAATTATCTTGCCAGCCATACAGTCATCCCAAAACCAGATAAGGACTCTTCAATGATAAAGAACTCTCATTCTCTTTTTGATGAATATAGATGCAAAACTGCTCAACAAAATGCTGGTTAATCAAATATAACTACTACTCAAAGGTATTGTAAGTTATGATAAACAGGATTTATCCCAGTGATGCAAATCTGGTTCAACACAAGTTCGTCAATAAATGCAATACAACACATCAACAAGATCAAAGACAAGAGCCCCACGATTATCTCAATAGATGCAGAAAATGCTTTCGACAAGATTCAACACCCATTTTCCCACTGTTGAAGCCAGTACTGCTGAATGAGAGGGAACTGACTTCACTCGTACCTTCTAAGTCTTATTCCACTTCTGTAGACCAAAACAGCCATGGGATTTGCCTTCCTCACCTGCTCCATCCACGGAAGCAAAAGACACTTTTCTGTGATGTATTTGATGTATTTGCGGGAGCTGCTGCAACCGATTACCAGGTCTTCCTCACCTTCATGCTTTATTATCATGAAGTGGAAAAAAATTACTCAAGAAATATATTCATATTGCCAAGAGAGGTGAGGAAAAAATATGAGACTATCCCTATAATTCCAGGATTTCCTTTTCCTCTACTTTTAATGGGTAAGAAAGTGCAAGTCTTGTTGGAGTTTGGTCACAATCAAAGGGCACATTCCAAAAGGTAGGTAATGGAGTTGGATGTGGTGACTCACACCTGTAATCTTAGCTACTCAGGGGACTAATATCTGAGGATTATGGTTCAAAACCAGCCCAGGCACTAAAGACTGTGAAGACTGTGAAACTCTTTTTTTTTTTATTTAAAGAATTTATTAACATTGATTTTTACATCATATTTCAAAGACATGTTTAACAAACAAGTATTGAATGGAATCTATATACAATCACTGATACATAAACTTTAGAACATAATTAAAATACATATTAATATATATAATAAAGCATATCTATAGAGTAATAAATTTTTGGTGTTTAACTGGAGATAAGTCTCACACTTCCCTGCCTGAGCTGGCTTTGAACCAAATCTCAGTCCCAAGTAGCTAGGATTATAGGTAAAAGCCACTAGCACATGGCTTTTGTTTTTGTTTTTGTTTTTTTAAACAAGATAATCCTATCATGGGCTTTTTCTGCCTTATCTCCAATTAATCACCAGAAAACTGGAAGTGGAGCTTTGGCTTAAGTGGCAGGGCAGCAGCCTTGAGCAGAAGAGCTCAGGGACCATGCCCAGGCCCAGAGTCTGTCCTACACCGACAAAAAAAAAAACAAAACAGCAAAGGATAGGTATATAGTAAACTTTAAGCTCACAGAGCCAGCAGTTTTCTGCTGGAATCAGGTTTTCTCCACATGTACCACTCAGTCTTACTTTCTGCACACAGAGCTCTCAGGGGATTCTAGGGAGTTCACAATGGTGTATAGGAAGCAATATGCAGGGAAGAAGAAAGTCAGAGTGTGAGGACCAGTTTTTAGCCTGAATAACTCCATCTTAGCCTGAGGAATTCCATCTTATTTGAACAGCCATTCTGTTATGCATGTAAAAGTACAAACTGACCTTGCCTGGAAAACCCAAAACAAGACTTCTTGTTTAAGTTCAAACCAACCTGACTTTGAAGGGTATAAATACTACTTACAAAACAGTCCCCCAAACCAGTCAGTTTTTAATAACGAAGTTGAGACAGGCCAGGTGGAGACATCCAATCAATAGAAGCACATATGTAACTGTATTTTGTAACCAATCCACCCTAAACAGCTGGAAACCCCTTACACTTAACTTTGTAAACATATAAAACCCTTCCAACTGGAAGGTCGGGGCTCTCAATACAGATCTGCTGCATCAGTGATGGTTGACAGCCCAGGCTCGAGCTTGCAATAAAACTCTCGTGTGCATTATGTCGGTCGGCTCGTTGGTGGTCTCTGGGGCCCCCAAGATCTGAGCATTACAAGAGAAGGGAAAATGGACAGTACAGAACACACCACAAGCTATGCACTTTTCTATTGCTGAGGATGAATGAATGGCAACACCACATGGAAATGGGAAAAATACATTTGTGATATTCTCGGTAAGCTGAGTAGCTGAGGTATGCATGCACCTCTCCTCTCATCAGCACTGAGAAAATTCTGAGGGTGCTCATTCCTGACACAATGCTCGTTTGGGTGGATTGGCAGAGGTGTCCTCTCTTGCGTCAAGATGACAGTGAGACACATCCTGTCTGGTAGAAGTCAGCACAAACATATTCACTACCAAGATACCAACATTCCCTGGTAATCCAGCTGAAAATAATGTAGAACTTTGCATCCTCCCTGCAGATTGACTCTGGCTAGATTCTTTATAATGAGTTCCCGTGAAAGTTAGGCATCGAAAAACACAGTAGGAGGATTTCACTTGGGCATCAATGTCATAATCATCGTAAGAACACAATAGTGTCCAGGTTCCAGGTGTGGAGACTGTTGATATTCCTATGGTGATCAGCTAGGATGGGGGGGGGGAATGTGCAAAAATAAATGTCCAGAAATACAGATGATCAAATCCATGTCCAACTTTTTGCCCAAATCAAGACTCAATGTTCCTCTGCCTGCACTGGCTTGACAAGCGGTCCTGACCCATCCCTAAAGATGTCTCTCTTTACCACTACAAAGGAAAAACAAAAAGCTAACCACCACATCAAAGATAGGCATTGACAGTGAATGGAGAGGATGCACAGAGAGTATGGAGATGTTTGCTAAAGTGAACAGGTCTGGCGTCGTCATTAGTCAGAACTTTCATTATGATAACTACAGTCATACAGTCATCACAAATGGCAGAAGATTGTCATAATATAGAAAATTCTAAATTAAGAAAAATATGTTGCCTACTGAATATGGGACAGGAAAGGCAACTGCAGCACTGAAAGTTAGCGAAGGTGTATTGGCAGAATTATGCAATGTGCTCCTTCTCTTTATCCTATTACTTCTTCCAATGAATTATCGTTTTACTTGAAAAGAACAAGACTAAGTTAAATGCATGAAAAGGCTTGTAATAACAAACTGAAAATGAGAACTTTGTGAAGATTCTGGCTCTAATGGAATATTGCACATTTACCAAATTGAGTGAAAAATTTATTTTGCAGTTCCACTGAAATTGAAACCCAGTGCTTCCTTTCTACCTCACAAGTGCTATATCACATGAACTATTATTCCCCCTGTATTTTTATTTTTCAGACAGGGTAGCATGCTTGCACCTTAATTACTCTGGCAATACACTCTCAACTTCAGGTTTCATATGTATCATTATATGAAAAGATAAGTTGAGATCTTTCACAAATGTTCACTGAAATGAAAATACTAAACTTGGCTTTGGAAGGAGATAAGACCTCATGTTCCTCCATGGCCAACAGCCAGCACCACCTTGAGCCCCAGAGATTATCAATCAATTTACATTGAAATCCAGCTTGAACTGAGACTTAAACGCAGTTTCTTCTGCAGCCATCATTTTCTTTTTTTTTACTTTTTTTATTGTAATTAGTAAAAGGGTTACATGATATTTGCCAGATAGAAGGTGCATTAATTCACATACATTGATACCCTTTCACATGTCTTGGTACCCATTTCCCTCCCTCCCCAAACCCCCTACCCATCTTGGTTTTCCCCCCTTCCCTATCAAATTTCAAATATCCAAATACAAATAAATTCAATATATCAGATAACCAAGTGAGATACTATACCAATATGAGATAACCAAGGCACAGCAAAGGAGATGAGAGACAACATAGTACATTAAGGACAACAATCATTCATTATATGGCTTTTGTTTCAATATCCTGGAGGTCCTTTCAATTAGCTTCACATTATATGGCCTTATGTATCAAGATTTTGCTCTATTGCAAATCTCTGCTAGTAGAGCCCAAGGTTTCTACTGATTATGATGAATGAGGGAAACCATTGAGCCTAAGTTCCTTTGAGTCTGGCTTACTTCACTCAACATGACCTTTTCTAAGTCTTTCCATTTCCTAACAAATGGGTCGATGTCATTCTTTCTGACAGCAGCATAGAATTCCATTGTGTACAAATACCACAACTTGTTGATCCACTCATCAACTGAGGGACATCTAGGTTGGTTCCATATCTTTGCTATGGTGAATAGTGCTGCAATGAACATTGTTGTGCTAGTGGATTTAGTATGTCCTTGTTTCTGGATGGTTGGGTAAATGCCAAGTAGTGGAATTGCTGGGTCATAGGGGAGTTCTATGTTTAGCCTTTTGAGGCACTGCCACACTGCTTTCCATAGTGGTTGAACGAACTTTCACTCCCATCAACAGTTTAGTAGTGATCCCTCCTGGCCACATCCCCTCCAGCATCTGTTGTCATTCGTTTTCCTGATCCTGGCCATTCTAGCTGGAGTGAGGTGGAATCTTAGAGTTGTTTTGATTTGCATTTCTTTTATGGCCAGAGATGTTGAGCATTTCTTCATGTGTCTATAGGCCATTTTTGTTTCTTCTTCAGAGAAGACTCTCTTTAAGTCTTTGGCCCATTTTTTAATGGGGTGGTTGTTACTTTGGAGGTTAGTTTTGGAGTGATTCAATTTTTTGAGTTGTTGATATATTTTAGATATGAAGCCTTTGTCCGTTGTTTGGTTGGTGAAGATCTTCTCCCACTCTGTAGGCTTCCTGATTAGTTTACTAGCTATGTCCTTTGCCATACAAAAGCTCTGCAGTTTAATGCAGTCCCACTTATCCAGTCTTTCTCTGATTTGTTGTGATTCTTGGTCCTTATTAAGAAAGTTTCGACCTGTGCCAAGGAGGCCTAGTGTATCTCCTATTCCTTCCTGTAAAGTTTTCAGTGTGTCAGCTTTTACCTCCAGGTCTTTGATCCATTTGGAGCTAATTCTAGTGCAAGGTGACAAAGAAGGATCCAACTTAATTTTCTACAGGTGCTTAACCAGTTCTGCCAGCACAACTTGTTGAAGAGGCTGTCTTTCTTCCATTCTATTTTTTTGGCTCTCTTGTCAAAGATTAGGTGGCCATAGGTCTGTGGTTTAATATCTGGGTCCTCAGTTCTATTCCATTGGTCTTCAGGCCTGGTCCTGTGCCAGTACCAAGCTGTTTTGAGAATTATAGCTCTGTAATAGAGTCTAAAGTTTGGAATTGAAATTCCTCCAGCGCTGTTCTTTCTGCTAAGAAGTGTTTTTGCTATACGGGGTCTTTTATTATTCCATATGAAATTTTGGATTGCCTCTTCTATTTCTTTAAAGAATGCCATTGGGATATTGATGGGTATTGCATTGAATTTGTAGATTGCCTTTGGCAAGATTGTCATTTTCACAATGTTGATTCTTCCAATCCAGGAGCATGGGAGGTTTTTCCATTTCCTTAGTTCTGCTTTAATTTCCTTTTTTAGGGTTTTAAAGTTTTCGTCAAAAAGGTCCTTTACATTCTTAGTTAAGCTAATTCCTAGGTACTTTATTTTCTTTGAGGCTATTGTGAAAGGAGTTTTTTTCCTGATTATTGCCTCGTTCCTCTCACTGTTGGCATAAAGGAAGGCAGTTGATTTTTGAGGGTTGATTTTATAGCCTGCTACTCTTCCAAAGCTTTGAATCAGCTCAAGGAGCTTGGGAGTAGAGTCTATAGGATTCTTTAAATACAGAATCATGTCATCTGCAAAGAGGGATAGTTTTATTTCCTCTTTCCCTACTTGGATCCCCTTTATGCTTGCTTCTTGCCTTATTGCACTGGCTAGGAATTCTAGTACTATGTTAAAGAGGAGTGGAGAGAGTGGGCATCCTTGTCTCGTTCCTGATTTTAGAGGGAATTGCAGCCATCATTTCTTCGTGAACTATACAGCACATGGATATTTACAAACACCAATGGGATTTCAAAGAGACTTTCTCTGGAAAGCCCTTCAGAATGGATTAGACCATTAAGATGTTAATCAAAGATGCATCCAGTGCTTAGTCAAGTTTCTACAAACACCTGAAGCAAAGCTGGGTAGCAGTTGGAAATATAGTTAATGGAGCTAAATCTTCAGGTCACATAGATCCCCCAAAATTCTGGCCACTTTCTTAGTAGAGTACCTGTGTTTTTCACAGAGCACAGAAGCCCTGAATCCATGTGACCATGTCTTTGGTGCTGTCTTTAATCCAATTACAAATTCTAATGAGTGACAGTCATTGGTCTTAAAATTAACAGTCCTCATTTTCCATATTGCCACTAGTATCATGTAAAAAAATAGAAGTTTGCCCTTATTCCCATCCTGAAGACTTATCTTCTTATTCCAATCACTACAGCAACATCCTCCAAAGTCTTGTACCTCCCTCCTCACACCTAAAGTACTGGAGAAACAAAGCAATATTTAAAATAGGACAGAGTGCCACTAAACCTTCAAACAGCTTTTATTTTTCTCTCCTACTTTAAGGAGCCACTGGGCATAATAAGTAGAGAGGAGCCTCTCTCATCTCCAGGAAGTAGCAGAAATTTGTACACATGTGATAAGAAAGAGATGTAACAGGACTAAAGAGCAAATATGACATGGGAAGAAGACTAAAAGTAGGGGTTTTGCCCTGAATTTGCTGTGGAGCGATCAGAGGGCACTGGATGCATGGATGTACTGTAGTCCTTTGGTAACATCTGAGCTTAAGTCCAAGAATAAAAAGTCCACCTGGAGATAGTAGAAAATTACAAATACCAAAGTAACTTTGCTCTTTTCTGCTACCAACAAGCTTTTGCTCCAGCCCTCCAGCCATCCCAAGACATGGCTCTCTTCAGTCATTGCTAGAGTTGCTTATATTTGCTTTCAATTTTTTTCTAGCTTATATAGCAAAGTCAAGTGAGGAAGAGTTTGACTCATCCTTATCCCTGCTCTTAAAGAAAATCCTCGTATTATTTTGAGTTTATATGCGTGTTTTGGAATAGACTGAGGCATGATCTTGCTATGTCAATGAGAAATAAACATAGACACAATAAACAAATTTAAAATGTCCAGAAACTCCATTTTCTTCATACCTTTCATTCTCTTCATACACAGAATATAAGACACCCATTTTGCCTTAATCTTCTCACTTTTAATAGACATTATAGAGAAGTGATATTAAGACACTCAGGGAAAGTGGGTTCTCATCCCTATAAGCACCAATAGAACTATTCACATGACAGCAGAATGATAGTGACTTGTGCTAGCTGGGTGAATCACATTCTCTAGTCTAAACTAAGACACATGGGCAACATGGGAACTGAGATGATTCTTGTGATGAACCAGTCCTGCAGCTGTTTGCAGCTTTGCCCAGCCCCTGCTCATTTGCATGTGCCCAGAGCTCAGCCCACTGCCCTGAGCACTTCTTCAGAGTCTGCCCACACCCTGGGCAGCAGTCAGTCCAGTCAGCACCCAGCATGGACATGAGGACCCCTGCTCAACTCCTGGGGCTCCTGCTGCTCTGCCTCCCAGGTAAGGAAGGACAGCAATTCTCTCACACCCTGTACGATCACTGCTGCCTGGGTCCTCAGGGAAGTTCTCTTACAACATGACTAATGGTGTGGGTATTTTCTTGTGTTTCCATTGCCAGGTTCCAGATGTGACATCCAGATGACCCAGTCTCCATCCTCCTTGTCAGCATCTCCAGGAGACAGAGTCACCATCAATTGCAAGGCCAGTCAGGGCATTAGTAATATTTTACATTGGTATCAGCAGAAACCAGGGAAAGCTCCAAAGCCTCTGATCTATTATGCAACTAGTTTGGAATCTGGAGTTCCATCCAGGTTCAGTGGCAGTGGATCTGGGACAGAGTTCACTCTCACCATCAGCAGCCTGCAGCCTGAAGATGTGGCCACTTATTACTGTCAACAGGGTTATAGTAGACCTCCCACAGTGATACAAATCATAACATAAACCTCCCAGGGAAGCAGAAGTGAGAGGCTGGGCTGCCCCAGCTGCTCCTCCTGCTGCCTCCACCTGCTGACACAGCTTCTCACATGCAATCTGCCTCTCAGCAATACTTCAAACTTTTAGGTGAACTTTCTGTAAAAGCTGCTCTGTATCTCTGCCTCTTTTCTCCTCCTCTGTAATGAAGCACAGACATGGCCATATTTCTTCTAACAGGAAGGCATCCTTTGTGATTCACATTCCCAAAAGAGTAATTATCTGAAAACAGGACATGAGTTTAATCCTTAGCTTCTTAAATCCTAGGTAACCAGAAAAGTTGGAACTAAGAATGGGGGGATTTTATGGTTCTATAAGGCTGCCCTCCTAGGATTTTGGCAACATAATTCTGTGATTTCCTACGTTCTGGAAAAAAAAAACAGGTAGGCCACTGATGCTCTCACCTGCCTAACAACCCCTCAGATGCAAAACAATACCACAACACAGAAAACATGGAAGATAAATTACTTTGTTTCAGATTTCTTTCCTTGCTATGCACTGGTGACTCAAACCAGCAGTCCTGGCTATTGATGAAGTTGGGATCTGAAGATCAAGGTTCAAAAGCAGCCTGAGCAGGAAACTATTAAAAACCCAAAAGAGACAGAGTGCTAGCTTTGAACACAAATGAAGATCAGAGATAGCATCCAGACCCTGATTTCAAGCCCCAGAAATGGCATATATATATGTTATATATATATATATAACAAGAAGCATTAAAATTGGAAAAAAGTGCCATATGTCTTTTCCTACCTACATATAACAGGAGTCCTGTTTATAAATAATTATCCGTGACCTTATCTTCAAATATGTTTCCTTGTTTTCCCATGTGTATATCAAAATCTCACATCTCACACTCATATATTTGATCCATTTCAGGTTTAATTTTGTATTGTTGAAATTAGTCAAGTACATTCCATCTTCTATATGCAGATACCACGTTTTCCCATCCCCAATTATTGAAGTGACATTCTTTTCTCCAGCTTAGTTTTTGACACTGTTAAAAATCAGATGGCAGTAGATATGTGAGTTTACTTTGGGTCTTCTCTTCTGTTCCACAGCTCTCCAGTTACCCAAAGCTTGCCTGGGGATGAAAATTTCTGAAACCAGTCCGAGTAAATGACTTCTAAATGTCTTTGCATGAGCCAAATACTGGAGAAGGTCTTTTCTACAGGGAAACTTTTCCATCTGAATTCCATCTTTCACGATCGTGAAAGCTTTCCATGGCTACATAGCCAATGCCAGAGATGCTCTCCATGCATCTTTCCTATTGCCCTCACACGAAACTTTAATCAAGTGGTTGGCCTTGCAGTTAAGAGCCATTTCGCTCAGCTTAGACCAAATGTTATTAAAATACCAAAATATGAGACATAATTCTATGTTTCACTGTTTGATTTCCACTCTTTTCCTTCTCCTTAGCATAAACCTTTAATGATCCACCTGTAGGAATGTTCCAAAAATCTATTTACACTTTCAGTTTGATCTCACGAATAGGAAGCTAAGGCTTTACTCTTCCCAAAGGACTCTTTAATAAAGGTCTATTAAATATTATTGCTTCCTTCATCTACTCTGATGTCATTCTATCCATTCGATAAGTCAGTCAAATCAGTTCAATTGAGTGCTACAATCAAGACTTACAGCTGAGGAAACCACAAAATTAGCCTGGAACCCATTAGTCTTTACTTGCTGGGTCCCGTTGTGGTGATCTTGAAGATACAAGGTCCAAGTTCAAATGTAAGTCAATAAAAGTGTTGAAATTGTTCCATTCGATAGAAATCAGATGGTTGGGACAACCTTCAAGGGAAGGAGTTAGCGTTGAAAACAAGGATGCCCGCCAGTTGTTTGGCTCTCTTGTAACACACCGAGTAGATAAGTGTTGTGACAAACTGGGTTCTATGATGCACAGCATGACTGACTCTTCATTGTCACTCAGGACCCCTCCTCCTTGCCAGAGTCACATATTGGGCATCTCATAGGGAACACACATCCTTGACTACCAACTACTCTGGAGCCATTCAGTTTTCAAAATCCATGATTAACCTATAGATTTTTTCTCTAACTGCCATACAATATCTGATGAGAGAAGTCATTTTAATTTCCTACAGAAATTGACCTTGAAGCACATGAAAGTGGACCACTTTTGTGGATACTGGAGTTAAGATTGACTAGGACTCCATACTAACAGTACCAAAGAGTGTGATGCCACCAGAGGGCAAGCCAACCTCACAATCTGCAAAGCCCCAGAGTATGGCTCTTGAAAGTCTTGGAGAGCAGGAGGGCTGCTTCCTTCTCCACAGAACTAAGGCTGGCAAGCTCGCTGCTCAGCAACCATGGTGCACTTGTGCCTGAGACACTGCTCACACTGCCATGCTTCTCTGTGGGTCTCTATTTTCTCTTCATTTGATCTGTATCAAGCACACCCTGACAATGGTGCTCCTTTTCAGCAGGATCCTGGGAATGAAGCAAGAAGTGCACTTCGAGGGTGGACCCAGATGGGAGAGAACAAAAGCTGCCTCTGAAGTGCAACAAGGCTTGTGTGCACAGCCAGTGTAACTTGGCCTTGTGAATCCTCAGCAGGACAGAACACACTGAAAGCCTCATCTTCTAAGAGGTTCAGATGAGAGATAATTAAGATGTGTGTGTGAGTGTGTGTGTGTGTGTGTGTGTGTGTGTGTGTGGTGTTTATGGAAAATTGGAGATTGACAGACTACGAAATTTTAGTGCTATCCCAGAACCTGTTTTTCAGAATCTTCAGCATCACATCTTGCTGACGAACTGTAAGAAGTAATGACGAATGACACAAATGAGACAAAATATGAAGGATTTCAGATTAAGCAAAGCAATCTATTTAGATACTGAGGATGTAAGGCATCAAAAGTTCCAATGGTGGCAAATTTATGGATCATTATTGAGCAATCAGAATAAAAAGGATCTGCAAATCTTACTTCCACTTGTATTGTAATGGCCATGATTAAAAATACCACAAAAAACTTTTCAATGCATTCAATATGTTTCCTATTATCTATTTACTTATGATTTATTTAATCAATGTACACTTATAAATATCCCTTCTCATTAGCTGAGATGCGAGGATTGCCATTTGAAGCCAGCTCAGGCAGGAAAGTCTATGGGACTTACATTTCTGATTAAACTTCCAAAATCAGAAAGTGACAGCTGTGGCTCAAATGGTATAGCAGAGTACTAGACTTGAACACAAAACCTAAGTGATAACACCAATCCTTCAAGTCATGGCCCAGAATGAGGGTGAGAACAGAGAGACAGAGACAGAGAGACAGAGACAGACAGAGACAGAGAGAAAGAGAACAAGAGGCAGAAGGAGGAAGGGAAGGAGAAATGAAACATTTTAGGCTGGTGCCTAATGGCTAATACCTATTGATCTACCTATGCATGTACATGAGATATGACATTGTTCAAAGACAACCTGCGTGAAAAGTTTACAAGACTCTAATCTCCAAGTAACAACCAATGAGCCAGAGGTAGAGATGTGGGTCATGTGGTAGAGCAGTAAACTTGATGAAAAAAGCTGACAGACAGAACCCACTCCCTGGGTTCAAGCCCTAAGATCAAAATCTAAACTGCATTTCAGGCTGGGGGTATGGCCTAGTGGTAGAGCGCTTGCCCAGTGTGCATGAATTTCTGGGTGTGATTTCTTGGTATCACATATACCGGAAAGGCTAGAAGATGGCTTGGCTCAAGTGGTAGACCTTTCGGGTTCAGAAAGCTCAAGGACAATTCCCAAAGGCCTGAATTCAAGCAGAGGAATGGAAAGAAATCTGAACAAAACTAAACTTAAGGAAGTTGCTCTGTGGCTCAAGGGGTAGGGAGGTAGCCTTGAGATGAAGACCTAAAGGACAGTGCCCTAGGCCCAGAGTTCAAGTCCCATGACCAACAAAACTAAAGAAAACAATAAAAACCTAAACTGAAAAGAATAAAAAAAGTAAAAAGAGTCAAACAGAGAGGGAGAGGTAAAGTGGGAGGGAGCGAAGGAGGGAGAAAGAAAAGAAAGGAGGGAAGAAAGGAAGGAAGGAAGGAAGGAAGGAAGGAAGGAAGGAAGGAAGGAAGGAAGGAGAGAGGGAAAGAAAGAAAGAAAACAATTTTCAGTCAGTAATAGCTTGGTAAGCCGAAGATAAAGTACTTGTTTTGACAGCAGGAATTATTGAAAGTGAATAAAAAATCTAAGAAGAAAAAAAATAAGTATCAATATATTTTTGAAATACTCTGTTACATCAGTTACTCTGTAGTCATGCATTTTAAAAATAATCTTAAAATATTTATTCGACAGTCAAATGGTCTCCAAGTAGAAACACAATCTCTGCAAGCAGGCATTTTCTGTCCCTCCTCTGTGTGGGAAACCTGTGGACACAATGCCATGGTGGTTCCCTGCAGTGTGCCCAGCCCTGCCCAGTCCCTGCTCATTTGCATGTGCCCAGAGCTCAGCCCACTGCCCTGAGCACTTCTTCAGAGTCTTCCCACACCCTGGGCAGCAGTCAGTCCAGTCAGCACACAGCATGGACATGAGGACCCCTGCTCAGCTCCTGGGTCTCCTGCTGCTCTGCCTCCCAGGTAAGGAAGGACAGTGCTGGGTATTATATCAGCCTAGGACATCCTGGGCTGTCTGGAACTTCAGGAAAGACTTCTTATCATGTGATTATCAAGGAGGATAATTGTGCTTTTTAAAAATCTTTTATCTGCCAGGTTCCAGATGTGCCATCCAGATGACCCAGTCTCCATCCTCCCTGTCTGCATCTCCAGGAGACAAAGTCACCATCACTTGCAGGTCCAGTCAGGACATTAGTAAAAATTTAGCCTGGTATCAGCAGAAACCAGGGAAAGCTCCTCAGCTCCTGATCTATTACACATCCAGTTTGGCATCTGGGGTCCCATCCAGGTTCAGTGGCAGTGGATCTGGCTCAGATTACTCTCTCACCATCAGCAGCCTGCAGCCTGAAGATGCTGCCACTTATCACTGTCAACAGTATGCTAGTTACCCTCCCACAGTGACACAAGTCATAACAAAAACCTCCCAGGGAAGCAGAAATGAGAGTCTATACTACCCCAGCTGCTCCTCCTGCTGCCTCCACCTGCTGACACAGCTTCTCACGTGCAGTCAGACTGTGAAGGTCACTTGGAGATCTTGGTAGAAGCAGCTGTGCAGATTTCTCTCTACTTTATTTCTCTGTCTTCAGCAGTACAAACCTGGTGATGCCTCCCTTGTTTCAACAGAACATACAAATTATAGCATGGGAGAAATCTGTTAACATATTACTTACCAAATTAATTAATCTGAAGGGAGACATGTTAGTTGATCCTAGCATGCTGAATTTCTGTAATGAAAAGAAATATAGGCTCCATGGTTTCATTCACTATAATAAGTAATGTATGTCTAGGATATATCTAGCAGCGGATCACAATAGCTCAATAGCTGTCTACATATGACCGTACAAAATAATGCTATTCAAAATGAACTCTAAGATATAGAAACAGGAGAGACTGCTTTTTTATTGTTGTTATTTGGTTGGTTTGGGGGGGTTTTCCTTTTCTTTTCTTTTTTCTTTTTTTTTTTTTGCTTTTTTAATAGAATGTATGAAGTTATTTCTTTTTTCTTTCTTTTTTCCCTTTTGTTTATCCCTGTTGTCACTGCTTTTGAGTGTGTTACCTGGGACTTAAATATCATTTTATGTGCTTAGGAAAAGGGAAGGGTAGTAAAAAAAATGGTGACACAAAGGACAAAGGGTGCACCAATTCAACAGTAATATTTACAAAAACACGTAGTTGGAAATGAACTTTATAACTTCTGGGGGAGGGCATTCAGGGGTAGGGAAAGTGGGAGAAAATGAGGGAGGTGTAACACTCTTCAACAGGAAATGTGCTCATAACCTCAGTCATGTACCTGTAAGCCATCTCTATATCACCTTGAAACTAAAACATTTTATAGAGAAAAATTCAGGTCTAAGCTTCTGCCATTCCAAGACTGAGTTACATTATTGAGTACTACGCTAAACACAGAAATGTGTCCTCTGGAGTTCCCTCAGACACCAGAGGTCTCCTCACCTAGGTCATTGCCATGTCTACAAACCCAGGGTGGGTGCCAACATTCTCCACTGCTTGCAGGTCCTGACAGGTGACCTTCCAATCCTCCCCTCCACCCCAGTGTGTGCCTGCTCATTTCATGGCTATTTAAAGTAGACTTTTCTAACTTTTCATTGGCATGAGGGCTCCTCATGAGAAACTCCACAGAAAAGTGGCTGTGTGAAGTAAATCGAGTTTATCCCAGTGGTTGAAAGTTTAGGCCAAACTTCACATCCCCTCACTCACTGAAATCACATTAATAATTTTGAACATGACCTCTCAGTCATCTTTTGGGCTGGACTTCTTCCAGCTTCACCAAGGATTGGGTTCGTGACATCTTCCTTCTTCATCCTACTTAGATGCATAGAAATGTAGCAATAAGACTCACAGAATTCCTAAACTCAGGAGTGTATGTAATGAAGGCAAAGATGACTCCTCTCACCATTAAACTGAGCAGAGTGTCCAAGGAAAGGCATAATATGATATCTGATTGAGCAATTTTCTACTTATGTTTTCTCAAGGTCCAAGGTGTTTCTTCATGTACATATTTGTATATTTACTTCAGAAGAGAACAAGACTGACTCTCTTTCTCTCTGTCTCTTTTTCTCTGTCTCAGTCTCTATCTTTTTATCTGTCTTTCCTCTCCTCACCCATCCTCTCTCTTCTCTCTTCACTTGGTCCTGGAGATGTGAACAGCAGTACTACTTCCTGGGCAGGCATGAGATTTCCACTCATTTGGAATGAATGAAGACCATTTGTGGCTGGGTAGCAGTAGTTTTTGTTGAAGTCAAACCTCAAAACTCATCACGTCATCCTGATGAACTGTGGGAAGCAGAATTCAGTGGTATAACAGTAACAAAATATGAGAACCAGATTAAGAAAAGTGCATATAAGCCATATAAGAAGTCTAAAGTTTCAGTGGTGGGTCGTCATCGGAGTGAAACTGCATCTGTGAAAATTGTTTAAACTTATATTGTAATGGCAATGACTGAAACCATATAAGATGCTTTTCTGTCCATTCAGTACTTTTCATGTTACCTCTATATCTAAAGCAATTAAAGTTGGGTATCTGTGCCTTATTTTTGTAATCCTAGCTACTCAGTAAACTGAGATCCAAGAACTGTAATTTGAAGCCAGCCTAGGAAGGAAAGTCCTTGAGATTATAAACAATTAGTCATCCAATATGCGGAAGTAGATCTGCCGCTCAAATGGTATATGGAAATGCTAGCCTTGAGCACAAAAATCTAAGGGACAAAACCTAGACCATCAGTTCATGCCCCAGGATAAATGAGCAAACACACACACACACACACACACACACACACACACACACACACACACGAGTGAGGTGCTCATGGCTAATACCTATCAGCTTACCTACTCATGAGTGTGAGCACAGCCAAGCCTGCAGCTGTGCCCAGCCCTGCCCAGCCCCTGCTCATTTGCATGTGCCCAGAGCTCAGCCCACTGCCCTGAGCACTTCTTCAGAGTCTGCCCACACCCTGGGCAGCAGTCAGTCCAGTCAGCACCCAGCATGGACATGAGGACCCCTGCTCAGCTCCTGGGGCTCCTGCTGCTCTGCCTGCCAGGTAAGGAAGGACAGCAATTCTCTCACACCATGTCTGTGCAGTTCCTCAGGAAAGTTCTATTACAACATGGCTAATGGTGTGGGTATTTTCTTGTATGTTTCCACTGCCAGGTGCCAGAAGTGACATCCAGATGACCCAGTCTCCATCCTCCCTGTCTGCATCTCCAGGAGACAGAGTCACCATCAATTGCAGGGCCAGTCAGGGTATTAGTGATAATTTACAATGGTACCAGCAGACACCAGGGAAAGCTCCTAAACTCTTGATTTATTGGGCAAACCGTTTGGCATCTGGGGTCCCATCCAGGTTCAGTGGCAGTGGGCGAGGGACAGAGTTCACTCTCACCATCAGCAGCCTGCAGCCTGAAGATGTTGGCACTTATTTCTGTCAACAGAGTAATAGTTTCCCTACCACAGTGATACAGGTCATAACAAAAACCTCTCAGTGAAGCAGAAGTGAGAGGCTGGGCTGCCCCAGCTGCTCCTCCTGCTGCCTCCACCTGCTGACACAGCTTCTCATATACACCGTCTCTACTTCAAGCTTTTGGTTGAAATTACCGTGAAGGCTCCTCTTCGTTTCTGTCCCTTTTCTCATCTTCTGTCCATGAAGCACATACATGGCCATGACTTCTCATATAAAGGTATCATTTGTGATTCACACAAGAAAATAGCAGAACTTGATTCAACATAGATAATGAGTGTAGTCATTAGCTTCTTAACTCCTAGGGAAGCAAAGAATCTGGACCAGAAGTGTGGAATTCTCTGGTTTTGAGAGGAAGACCCTGGGTTTTAGCAGCCTAATCTTATATATGGACCGCAAAAGACACAATTCTGCAGAAAATCAGAGCAGGAGCAAGGTCTCACATGCTACCATTCTATGCATCTAAGTAGGATGAAGAAGGAAGATGTCACGAACCCAATTCTGTGGTGAGGTTGGAAGAAGTCAGACCCAAAAGATGACTGAGTGGTCATGTTCAGAATTATTTATATGGTTTCAGTGAGTGTGGGATGTAAAGTTTGACCTAAACTCTCAGCCACTGGGATAAACTCGATTTACTTCACACAGCCACTTTTCCCTGGAGTTTCTGCATCAGGAGTCCTCATGCCAATGAAAAGTTAGAAAAGTCTACTTTAAATAGCCATGAAATGTGCAGGCACACACTGGGGTGGAGGGGAGGATTGGAAGGTCACCTGTCAGGACCTGCAAGTAGTGGAGAAAGTTGGCACCCACCCTGGGTTTCTAGACAGGGCAATGACCTAGGTGAGGAGACTGCCCATTTCACAGGTAGAAGATCTGGTGTCTGAGGGAACTCCAGAGGACACATTTCTGTGTTTAGCGTAGTACTCAGTAATGTAACCCAGTCTTGGAATGGCAGTAGCTTAGACCTGAATTTTTCTCTATAATATGTTTTAGTTTCAAGGTGATGTAGAGATGGGTTACAGGTACATGAGTGAGGTAATGAGCACATTTCTTGTTGAAGAGTGTTACACCTCCCTCATTTTCTCCCACTTTCCCTACCCCTGAATGCCCTCCCCCAAAAGTTATAAACTTCATTTCCAACAAAGGGTTTTGTAAGTATCACTGTTGCATTGATTCTTCCTTTGTGTCACTATTTTGTTATCTTTCCCTATTCTTTTTTTTTTTTTGCCAGTCCTGGTCTTGAGGTCAGGGCCTGAGCACTGTCCTTGGACTTTCTCAAGGCTAGAGCTCTACCACTTGAGCCTCAGCACCACTTCCGGCTTTTTTTTTCTATGTATGTGGTACCGAGGAATCGAACCCGGGTCTTCATGCATGCTAGGCAAGCACTTTAACCACTAGGCCAAACTCCCAGCCCTCTTTCCCTATTCTTAATCAGATAAAAGTATATATAAATCACATTCCACCAAAAAAGCAAAAACAAACAACAACAAAAAAAAATCTCGCTTCTTTTCATATCTTAAAGTTCATTTTGATTAGCATTATTTTGTATGGTAACATTTAAGAGCTATTGACCTATTGTGATCCTCTGTTAGGTATATTCTAGACATAAATTAATTATTACAATGAATGAAACCATAGAATCTATATTTCTTTGCATTACAAAAATTCAGCAAGCTAGGAATAAGTAGCATGTCTTCTTTCAGATTAATTAATTAATTTGATAAGTAATGTGTTAACAGTTTTCCCCCATGCGATAATTTATGTGCTCTACTAAAACAAGAGATGCATTTCCATGCTTGTACTGCTGTAGACAGAGAAATAAAGAGAAATCTGCACAGCTGATTCTATTAAGATCTTCAGGTGACTGTCAGAGACTTTCTGCCTCTGAGAAGCTATGTCAGCAGGTGGAGGCAGCAGGAGAGGCAGCTGGGGCAGCCCATACTCTCACTTCTTCCCTGGCAGGTTTATATTATGATTTGTGTCACTGCGGTAGGGTAACTAATATACTGTTGACAGTAATAAGTGCCAGCATCTTCAGGCTGCAGGCTGTTGATGGTGAGAGAGTAATCTGACCCAGATCCACTGCCACTGAACCTGGATGAGACCCCAGAATGCAAACTGTCTCCCCAATAAATCAAGGGTTTAGGCGCTTTCACTGGTTTCTGCTGATACCAGTTTAATTGACTGCTAATGTCCTGACTGGCCTTGCAATTGATGGTGACTTTGTCTCCTGGAGATGCAGACAGGGAGGATGGAGACTGGGTCATCTGGATGGAACATCTGGGACCTGACAGAGAAAAGATTTTAAAAAAGCACAATTATCCTCCTTGATATTCACATGATAAGAAGTCTTCCCTGAAGTTCCAGACAGCCCAGGATGTCCTAGGCTGATATAATACCCAGTAGTGTCCTTCCGTACCTGGGAGGCAGAGCAGCAGGAGCCCCAGGAGCTGAGCAAGGGTCCTCATGTCCATGCTGTGTGCTGACTGGACTGACTATTGCCCAGGGTGTGGGCAGACTCTGAAGAAGTGCTCAGGGCAGTGAGCTTAGCTCTGGGCACATGCAAATAAGCAGGGGCTGGGCAGGGCTGGGCACAGCTGCAGGCTTGGCTGTCCTCAGTGAGTCACCACAGGCCTTGTGTCCACAGGTGTCCACACCAGAGGAGAGACACATAAATTGAACTACAGAGAATGTGTTTCTCCCTGGAGACCATTTGATGGTAGAAGACAATTTTAGGACTATTTTCAAAATGTACAATGCACAGAAGAATCTGATGTAACAGGATATTTCATAAACATATTGATACATATTCTTGTTTCTACTTTGATCTTTTATTTATTGTCAATAATTCTTTCTTTCTTTCCTTATTTTCTTTTTCTCCCTTTCTATGCCCTCCCTCATTTTCTCCCTTCCTTTCTTTCTCTCAGCTTTTCTTTCTTTCTGTCTTCTCCTTCTCGCTCTTTTTCTCTATTCTTCTGTCTCTTTCTCTGTCTCTCTGTTACTCTCTCTGTGTCTCTTTGTCTCTCTCTCTGTCTCTCTCTTCTCCCATCTCCCTCCCTCCTTCTCCATTGTCATTCTTTGCTTCATACTTTCTTTCATTTGTTTGTACTTGGGACTTGAACGAAGCGTCTGAGTACTGGCTCTTAGCTCTTTCCTGAAAGATTAATGCTCTACCAGAGGAGCCACACTTTCAATTGCAGGTTCTGAGTGATTAATTGGAGGTAAAATTCTCATGGATTTTTATTTTTTGCACAGGATGTCTTTCAACACCCATTCTTGTATATCACATTCATGAGTAGGTTGGTTGACAGATATTATACATTGGCACCTGGCTAAAATGTTTCATTTCTGAATATGTTAGTGTGTGTGTGTGTGTGTGTGTGTGTGTGTGTGTGTGTGTGTGTGTGCATGTGCACTCATCCTGAAGCTGAAGGCATGAAATCAGAGAGTGGATGCTGTCCTGGTGCCTAGCACGCTGCTATACCACTTGAGCACTTCCAGATTTTGCATGGTTGATTGGGAATTAGTTTGGTCTCATAGACTTTCCTACCTAGGCTGGCTTCAAGTTGTAGTCCTTGTGCTCAGTGTACTGAATAGCTAAGATCACAAAACCGAGTCATAGGTGCCCAACTATTTAATTTTTTTAAGAAAAAAGAATAGAGAACATATTGAATGAATTGAAAAGTATTTTGTGGTATTTTTAATTATGGCCATTGCATATAACTTGAAGTAATTTTTTTCATTTTATTTTTTATTATCGATGTAGTATATAGAGTGGTTACAGTTACATCCACCAGATAGTGGGTGCGTTACTTCTCACACATTGATACCCCTTCTCATGTTTTTTGTCCCTATTTCTCTGCCCCAAACTCTCCCAATCATATTGTTTTCCCCCTTCCCTTTCCTATTTCAAATAAATAAACATATATACTATGTGCCAGATAATGAATTTAGATACGGTAATGATATGAGATTAACCAAAGGGCAACAAAGGAGAAGAGAAATAACAGAGCATATTAAGAACAATAATCACACAAGATAAATCTCTTGTTTCCATGTCCTTAGAGCACCTTTCATTTATCCTCATTCTATGTGACCTCATGTATCTAGGTTTTATACTATTGTAATCCTTTGCTAGGTGAGTCTTAGATGTGTAGTAATTATTACAAATAGGGGAAACCATTGAGCCTATGTTCCTTTGGGTCTGGCTTACTTCACTTAATATGATTTTTTCCAAAATATTTCCATTATGTTGAAGTAATTTTTGTAGATGCAGTTTTAGTCTGATTCCTCAATGCTGACTCTCAAATTTTTCATGATTGAAATTTTAGGTGATGTCTTCTGTCCACAGTATCTAATAAACTGTACTTTCCCTAATCTGAAATCTCTCATATTTTGTCACCTTTATATCATTTGATAATGCTTCTCAAAGGTCCTCAACATGAAATGATACAGGATGATCCATGAGGGCATTACATATAAAGACATCAGGGCTACTCAGTTATAACCACTCCTGTCTTTTATCCTTTCCTAGTGAGTGAAAACATCATGCCTGCCCAGATGCCACTATTGCTGTTTGCATCTGTAGGAGACAGAAGTGGAGAATCAGGATCTCTTCTTAGGCCAGTAGCAATAACTCTGAACAACATCTTGGATCTGGATTAAATAAGGAGTAAAATATGACCCATCAGTTGCCATTTAATGCCTTTCTTTGGACCCTCCAACCCAGATTCAATAATTGCTTTCAACTTCAACACCACACAATCTACACATTCTGAGAGTCTATTGATTCACAATCCTGGGTCTAGGTAAGAGGAAGAAGACAAATGCCATGGGCATTTACTGTGGTGAGTTAGGAACAACAGTTATAAAAAGGTGACTGTGAAGTCATTTTTCTATTTATTTATATAGTTTTAGCCAGTGTGCAGATGTGAAGGCTGACCTCAACATTCAGGCACTCAAATGAACTGGATAGATTTGTGTCAGTATCCTCTGTCCAGGGCTGACATTCTTGCTCTGGGCTCAGAAAGAAGCAGTCAACTTCTAGGGTGATGGAGCTGAGAACCTGGGGGTGGCAGAAGCCCTGCCCTGTGGTGGCCTTGTCTGCAGTGGAGGAAAATGTTCCTCACTCCCTGGGGTTGAGCCCAGCCTGAAGGCCATGCGCAGGTGGAGAGACTGAGTCATCAGGAGCTCAGAGTTTGCCTGCTCTGTGTGGCTGGCTGACTTCCCTGCCGTTCTCACCAACCATGAGGAAAGTCAGCAAATGTACCTCATCCACAGTCTCCTGTCAGCCAGCATGTCTTCTCCTCACACATGAGGAGGTCATGTGCATCAAGTGTGTAAAGTTTAGGTATATTGTGTGTCTCGTCCATTGCTGAGAATTTTCAAACAGGTTCTGCCATAGCACTCAAATTTCAAACTCTATCTCTAATTTCTTCCACTTATGGTTATGTGACACTTAATCTCTCCCCTGAACCTCTTAGAAGATGAGGCTTTCAGTGTGTTCTGTCCTGCTGAGGATTCACAAGGCCAAGCCATGCTTGATTGGCAATCAGAGCCAATCAAGTGGAAGACTTGTTGCACTTCAGAGGCAGCTCCTGTTCTCTCTTATCTGGGTCCACCATTGAAATGGACTTCTTGCTCCATTCCCAGAATCCTGCTGAAAAGGGGCACCAGTGTCAGGGTGTGCTTGATACAGATCACATGAAGTAGAAAATAGTCAGAGACCCACAGAAAAGCATGGCAGTGTGAGCAGTGTTTCCGGGACAGGTGCACAATAGTTGCTGAGCAGCGAGCTTGCCAGCCTCAGTTCTGTGGAGAAGGAAGCAGCCCTCCTGCTCTCAAAGACTTTCAAGAGCCATACTCTGGGCCTTGCAGATTGTGAGTTTTTCTTGCCCTCTGGTGGCCGACTTGTCACATCACAATCTTTAGTACTGTTTGTATGGAGTCCTAGTGTCTAGACAGTCAATATTTCCTCCAATATCCACAATATCCACAAAGATGGCCCACTTTCATATGCTTAAAGGTCAATTTTAGTAGGAAATTAAAGTGACTGCCCTCCTCAGGTACAGTATAGTAGTTAGAGAAAGATGTGTATAGCTTAATCATGGATTTTGAGAACTGAGTGGCCACAGAATAATTTGTGGCCTAGGATATGTTTTCCCTATGAGATGCCAAATATGTGATTTTGGCAAAGAGGAGGGGTCCTGAGTGACAATGAAGAGTTACAACACCAGGCTGTAGGTTCTGGCTCAGACCTTATATACCAGCTCTCATCGAAGAAACCATTCTCCCACACCACTCACTGCCTTTTCCTGCTAATAAAGGGAGGCAATCAGAGCCAATCAAGTGGCAGGCATCCTTGTGTTCCACACTAAGTCCTCCCCAGGAAGGTTGTCCTGACCATTGGATTCCTATTGAATGGAACAATTCCAACACCTGTATTGCCTTGCATTTGTACTTGGACCTTTCATCTTCATGATCACTACAACAGGACTAGAGTTTCAGGCTAATTTTGTGGTTTCCTCAGCTCTAAATCTTGATTGCATCACCCAAGTAAACTGATTTGACTAACATACCAAATCGATAGAATGACATCAGAGTAGAATGAGGAAGTAATAATACTTAATAGAGTTTTACTAAATAGTCCTTTTGGAGAGTAAAGGCATAAGGTTCTATTTATGTGGTCAAACTGAAAGTGTAAATAGATTCCTGGAGCACTTCTAGAAACATCATTAAAGATGTATGCTAAGGAGAAGGAAAAGAATGAAAATCAAACAAATGATACGTAGAATCATGTCTTATAGTTTGGTATTTTAATAATATTGAGTCTAAGTTTGTGAACTGGCTCCGAACTGCAAGCCCACCTACTTTGATTGGTAGAAATAAAGAGGGAAGTAGAAGTGAGAGGCTGGGCTGCCCTAGCTGCTCCTCCTGCTGCCTCCACCTGCTGAGGGTGCTTCTCATATACACTGGCTCTTAACTCTATTTCTAGCTTTTGGTTCAAGTTTCTGTGAAGGCTTCTCTGCATTTCTGTCCCTTTTCTCATCTTCTGTCCATGAAGCACAGACATGGCCATGACTTCTCATATAAAGGTATCATTTGTGATTCACACAAGAAAATAGAAGCCAGTCCAGATTCTTCTAGCAGAACTTCATTCAACATAGAAAATTAGTGTAGTCATTAGTTTCTTAACTCCTAGGGAAGCAGAGAAGCTGGAACAAGAAGTGTGGAATTCTCTGGTTTCAAGAGGAAGACCCCAAAAGACACAATTCTGCAGAAAATCAGAGAAGAAATAGGGTCTTGAGCTCCCACAAGCAATTACGATGGTCCTAATGATGGATTGAGATACCTGATTGCCCAGGAAGGTTGTTTCTTCCCAAAATCTCAAAACATTCTCTTTAAGTGATAGCATTGTGACTCACTTACATTTGAGTCTAATTTTTGTCTATCAATCAGGGATCATAAAAAATTAAACTTGATTAAGTGTTAGAGGGAACTATAAGAAGCCACATATTAGTGTTATTGGAAACTATAAGAAGCTAGAAATTAGTGTTAAAGGAAACTGTAAGAAGCTAGAAATTGTGTGGAAATATTACAAATTGCCCATGATCTTACAAATGTGAAAAACAAGTCAAGGAACTTTTTTTTTGCTTGAAATCAGTATCTGAGCATTGTCCTTTACTCAATGTTAGCACAGTACCACTTGAGTCACAGCACCACTTCAACCATTTCTATGTATTGAGGTAACGAGGTATCAAACCCAAGTCTTCGTGCATGCTAGGCAAGCATTCTATCCCTAGGCCAAAGGTCCCAAGAATATTCTTCATTTAAAAAATCAGATGCAAAACAATACAACAACACAAAAAACATGGAATACAAATTTCCTTATTTTATATTTCTTTTCCTCCTATGCACTGGTGACTCAAACCTGCAATCCAAGCTATTGAGGAGGTTGAGATTAAAGATTGAAATTCAAAGCCAACCTGAGCAGGAAACTCTCAAAAACCCAACAGTGCATCTTGGGCTAAAGGGATAGTATGCTAGCTTTGAATACAAATGAAGATCAAGGACGGCATTCAGACACTGATTTCATCCCCCAGATATGGCATATATACACACATATATATGAATGTATTTCTCTATTGATAACAAGACAGCATAATTGGAAGAAGTGCCACATATCTTATTTTGGCCATATGCAATAGGAATCCTGTTTATAAATGATTATCTGTGACCTTATCTTCAAATATTTTTCCTTGTTTTCTCATGGTGGTTTCAAAATTTCACATCTCACTCTCATATATTGGATCAATTTTAGATTTAATTTAGTATTGCTGAGATAAGCAAAGTACATTAAGTCTTCTATATGCAGATGTCCAGTTTTCCCATGCACAGTTTTTGAAGTGACATTCTTTTCTCCAGGTTATGTTATGACACTGCTAAAAATCAGGTGGCTATAGATATGTAAGTTTATTTTGAGTCATCTCTTCTGGTCCACTGCTCTCCAGTTACTCAAAGCTTGTCTGGAGATGAACCTTTCTGAAACTAGTCTAGGTAAAATGACTTCTAGGTGTCCTTGCATGACCCAAATGCTGGAGGAGCTCCTTTCTACAGGGAAGGTTTTCCTCCTGAGTTCCCTATTTCATCATCTTGCAACCTTTCCATGGCTGCATAGCCAATGCCACAGATGCTCTCAGTGTATCTTTCCTGTTGCCCTCACACAAAACTTCATATTGATGATGCTAATCTCTCAAATTGTCCTCAAATTTCCATCCACTTTATTTCTACCAAAGTAGTTGGGTAGGTGCCACTGCTCCCGATTTAGACCAAAGAAAGGAAGAGAGAGATACCAAGAAAGAAAAAAAGGAAGGAAGGAAAGAAGGAAAGAAGGAAGGAAGGAAGGAAGGAAGGAAGGAAGGAAGGAAGGAAGGAAGGAAGGAAGGAAGGAAAGGAGAAAAAGAAACAGAAGGAGAGAGAGAGGGAACAAGAGAAGGAAGGAGAAAATAAGGATAGAAAGGAAAAGTTGAAGAAGAAAGGTAGGAAAGAATGAAGGGAGCAAGGACAAAGAAAGAAAACAAGGCATAGCCATGTAACAGTGACTTATGCCTGTAATCCTAGCCAATCAGGGAGCTAAGATCTGAGGATCAAGGTTCAAAGACAACCCAGGCATGGAAGTACAAGAGACTCTTATCTCCAATCAACCACTATAACAATGGAAGTATCACTGTGGCTCAAGGGGTAGGACAATAGCCTTGAGCAGATGAGCTCAGGGACAATGCCAAGACCCAGAGTTCTTGACCATGATAGAAAAAAAAAATTTTTTAAGGAAAAAAGAGAAAGGAAGAATCAAAGAAAGAAAGAAAGACAAAAAATATGAATGTGTAACTATTAGTAAAAACAAAAAAGAATGATGTTTTTCCAGGAAAATTTATGGAGAGTGAATAAAAGATCCGTGAGGAAACAAGTGTTATGTTTCTATGTACTTATGGAATATCCTTCTACATCAGTGGTTTCTGTGTTATATATTTTGAAAATAGCCTTAAAAACCTTTTCTTCACTCTAATGTCCTCCAAGGAGAAACACATTCTCTGCAGACAAATGTATGTGTGTCTCCTCTGGTGTGGACACCTGTGGACACAAGGCCTGTGGTGACTCACTGAGGACAGCCAAGCCTGAAGCTGTGCCCAGCTGTGCCCAGCCCCTGCTCATTTGCATGTGCCCAGAGCTCAGCCCACTGCCCTGAGCACTTCTTCAGAGTCTGCTCACACCCTGGGCAGCAGTCAGTCCAGTCAGCACACAGCATGGACATGAGGACCCTTGCTCAGCTCCTGGGGCTCCTGCTGCTCTGCCTCCCAGGTAAGGAAGGACATCACTTCTCCCATCCTGTATGTGCAGTGCTGCCCATGTGTTAAGCAAAGTCCTCTAATAACATGACTAATGGTGTGGGTATTTTCTTGTATGTTTGCATGGCCAGGTGCCAGATGTAACATCCAGCTGACCCACTCTCCATCTTTCCTGTCTGCATCTCCAGGAGACACAGTCACCATGAAATGCATGGCCAATCAGGGCATTGGTAATAATTTACATTGGTATCAACAGATAATAAGGAAAACTCCTAAGCTACCCATCTATGGTGCAAAGTATTTACAATCTGAGATCCCCTCCAGATTTATCGGCAGTGGATCAGGGACAGAGTTCACTCTCACCATCAGCAGCTTGCACCCTGAAGATGTGGCCTCTTAATACTGTCCACAAGGTTACAGTACGCTTCCCACAGTGATACAAGTCATAACAAAAATCTCCCAGGGAAGCAAAAGTGAGAGTCTGGTCTGTCCCAGGTGCTCCTCCTGTTGCCTCCACTTGCAAAGGATGCCTCTCTCATACAGCTTGACTCTCAAAAATACCTCAAGCTTTTACTTTAACATTTTGTAACGGCTCCTCTGCATTTCTCTCTCTTTTCCCGTCCACTGTCCATGAAACTGACAAGCCAGGTCATTTCTCATATAAAGGCATCTTTTGTGATTCACACTCTCCAAAGAGGAACTATTTTAAAACAAGTCATGAGTTTAATCATTAGCTTCTTAAAACATAGGTAACTGGAGAAGTTGTAAATGAGAATGGGGGATTGTCTCCTTCCAAGAGGCTGTCCCTCTGGGGTTTTGGCAGCAGAACTCTGTGATTCTCCACCTTCTGGGAAAACCCAGGGTGGGCCTCTGATTCTTTCACGTGCCTAACAACTCCTCTGGGGGATTCTCCAGGCTTCACCTCTGTTCAGGTATCAGCCTACTTATATCTATTAATACTGAAAGATCTCTTGATGTCCCAGTCTCACAGAAGGACCCCTAATGAAGCAATTCTGCAGGAAAACAGGGAAGAAACTGGGACTTGAGCTTCCACAATCATGATAATCATAATGATGGATTAAGATAGCTGACAGCCCAGGATGGTTGCCTATCCAAAAACTGTCAAAACATATTACCTAACTGATAGCTCTGTGACACGCTGAATTTTTGTCTGCTATTCAGGGATCATAAAAAATGAGAAAAAAACTTTATTAACTCTTGGAGGAAACTAAAAGAAGCTGGGAATTGAGGCAACACAAGTTACTCATGATCGTACACAGAAAAAACTGGAAGACCTTTCTTAATAAACCAAATAATATGCAAGACAATACCATAACACATAAAAATTGAATATAAATTATTTGGCTTCAGATTTATTTTCCTGCTCTGCCCTGAGACAAAGTTACCATCCTAGGTACTCAAAAGGTTAATATGTGAGGCTCAAAGCTCAAAGCCAGCCTGAGCAGGAATACCTATGAGACTCTTATCTACAATGAACCACCAGAAACCCCAAAATAGAGCCAGGCTCTAAAGTATCAGAGTGCTGTCTTTGAGCAAAAATGAATATCAGGGACAATGGCAATATTTTGAGTTCCTGGAGTGCGTGTGCATGAGTGTATGTGTGTGTGTGTGTGTGTGCGTGTGTGTAGGCATGTGTGTTCATGTGTGTGTGTGTGTGTGTGTGTGTGTGTGTGTGTGTGTTGCTCCTTATGGAAAACCAGAGTATTATAATCTGTTGCAGTCCTTGTGTCATTTCTTCCACCACACATGCAACAGCAATCCTGTTTATGAATACTACCTGTGACTTAATCTCTAAATATTTTCCCTCCTTTTCCCATGGAAGTTTCATGGTTTCACATCTTAAACTCCTATCTTTTATCTATTCCAGATTTCATGTTAAACTTGTGAGAGAAGGAAAATATATTCAGCCTGCTATATGAAAATACTCAGTGTTCCCATCCCCAATTTTTATATTTTGTGTCAGTACTTGTTGGGGACCGACTGTGGGGTCAATGACCTTGGACCTGACCTTGGACCTACACAACTGTATACACAAGGAAGTAACTCTTATCATGATGACTTTAAGCAATGTCAATCAGTTCTTATCAGGATGACTTTAAGCAATGTCAATCAGTTCTTATCAGGATGACTTTAAGCAATGTCAATCAGTTCTTATCATGATGACTTTAAGCAATGTTAATCCTTTCTCATTAATCCTATGTGTGACTTGTTTACTATTTTGTATGAATGTAGCCTCTGGCAACTCCCTAGTTTTAAGAAGAGTATTTAAGGTCAGAACTCAAAATAAACGAGAGAGTCTCTTAGGCGGCAGTCTGGAGCTCACAGTCTTCTTGGACTGCTGACTTGGGCTGTAGTCCTCCCGAACTCCATCTGTTTGTCTCTCTTCTATTTTTTCCTAGTCCTTGCCCCTATTTCAGGAATCCCAATCCGCGAACCCTGGTTTGCTGCCGGCTGGCCCCGGCAAGTACTGGGCTTGAGCTCAGGGTCTGAGCACTTTCCTTGGGCTTTCACAAGGCTAGAGCTCTACCACTTCAGCCTGAGCATGACTTACCGCTTTTTTCTATGTATGTGGTACCAAGGAATGGAGCCCTGGTCTTTATGCATGCTAGGCAAGCACTCTACCACTAGGCCAAACTCCTGGCCTCCCATCCCTAAATTTTGAAGACACATTTCTTCTAGCATATGTTTTTTAAATTAATTAATTTATTTATTTATTTATTTATTTATTTATTGTGATTAATAGAAGGGTTACATTATATTCACAAGATAGGAGGTGCATAACTTCAAAAGTATTGATACCCTTTCTCATGACATGGTCCCCATTTCCCTTCCACCCTCCCCCTGCTTATCTTGATTTCCCCCCTTCCCTATCCAATTTCAAATAATCAATTAAGCACATATAAAATATATCAGATAACAAGGTGAAATATTGTAACAATATGAGATAACCAAGGGATGGCAAAAGAGATGAGAGATAACATAGTACATTAATGACAACAGTCACTCATTATATGGCTTTTGTTTCCTTATCCTGGAGGTCTTTCCATTTAGTGTCATACTATTTGGCCTAATGTCTCTACATTTTGTTCTATTGTAAATCTCTGCTAGGAGAGTGCAGGGTTTCTACTGATTATGACAAATGAGGGAGACTATTGGGCCTATGTTCCTTTGAGTCTGGCTTACTTCACTTAATATGATTTTTGACACTGGTAATAATCAGATGGCTATAGCTATGTGGGTTTATTTTGTGCCTTCTATTCACTGCACTTCAAGCACCCAGAGCTTGCATGGGGCTGAAATTAGTTAACTAATCACAGTGCAATGATTTTACCAGTGTCCTCACCAGAGCCAGAGGCCTGGAGGAGCTCTTTTCTCGAGGGACACTTTTCCATCTGAATTCCATCTTTCATGATCTTACAACCTTTCTTTTTTTAAAAAAAATATTGTTATGTATAGAGGGGTTACAGTTACATTCACCACATAGTAGGTGCATTACTTCTCACACACTGAAACTGCTTCTCATATTTTTCCGAATTTCCTTCCACCTACCCCCTCCCAAGCATCTTATTTGCCCCCTCCCTTTTCCTATTTCAAATAAACCCTTACAATCTTTCCATGGCTGTATAGCCAATGCAAAAGATGCTCTCTTAGCCTCTTTCCTATTGCCCTCACCAAAAACTCCATAATGGTGATGCTAATCTCTTAAATTTATTTCAAATCATTATCTCTACCAATCAAAATAGTTGGGCTTGCAGTTTGGAGCCACTTCATCCAACTTAGACCCAATATTATTAAATTGCCAAAATATTAGACATAATTCTATGTATCATTGTGTTTGATTTCCATTTTTTCCTTCTCCTTAGCATACATCTTTCATGATTTGCCTCTAGGAATGGTCCAGAAATCTATTTGCACTTTCAGTTTGATCTCACAAATAAGAAGCTAAGCCTTTACTCTCCCCAAAGGACTCTGTAGTTAATGTCTATTAAATATTAATACTTCCTCCTTGTGTTTTGATGTAATTCTATTAATTTGGTATGTCAGTCAAATCAGTTTGTGTGATACAATCAAGACTTACAGCTAAGGAAAAACACATATTAGCTGGAACCCTGTTCCCTTTGTGATGATCTTGAAGATACAAGGGCCAGTTCAAATGCAAGGCAGTACAGGTGTTGGAATTGTTCCATTCAATAGGAATCAGAAGGTCAGGACAACCTTCAATGGGAGGACTTAGTGTGGAACACCAGGATGCCTGCCACATGTTGGGCTCTGATTGCCTCCCTTTATTAGCAGGAGAAAGCAGTGAGTGGTTGGGAGAATGTTTTCTTTGATGAGATCTGGTATATAAGGTCTGAGCCAGAACCTTCAGCCTGTTGTTGTAACTCTTCATTGTCACTCAGGACCTGTTCTCTTGCCAAAATCACATAGTTGGCATCTCATAGGGAACAGATGCCCCAGGCTACTAACTTTTGGTGGCCACTCAATTTTCAAAATCCATGATTACCCTATAGACATTATTCTCTAGCTGCTATGTAATATACGAGGAGAGGGAGAATTTTAATTTCCCATTGAAACTGGCCTTGAAACACATGAATTAGGACCACCTTTGTGGATATTGGAGGAAAGATTCACAGTTTAGATACCAGGATTCCATAGTGACAGTACTAAAGATTGTGATGTCACAGGTATGCCACAAGAAAGCAAGCCAATTTCACAATCTGCAAAGCCCAGGAATATGGCTCTTGAAAGTCTTGGAGAGCAGGAAGGCTGAGTCCTTCTTCTCAGGCACCATGATGCAACTGTGACTGAGACACTACTCACACTGTCATGATTCTCTGTGGGTCTCTGACTATTTTCTACTTCATTTGATCTGGAACAAGCACACCCTGATAATGGTGCCCCTTTTCACCAGGATTCTGGGAATGGAGCAAGAAGTCCACTTCAATGGAGGACCCAGAAGGGAGAGAACAGGAGCTGCCTCTGAGGTGCAACAAGCTTTGTGTGCTCAACCAGCATGACTTGGCCTTGTGAATCCTCAGCAGGACAGAACACACTGAAGACCTCACCTTCTAAGAAGTTCAGATGAGAGACAAGATGTGTGTGTGTGTTGTGTATATAAAAAATTGCAGATTCACAGCTAAATTCTATAAGGTCTTCAAAGCAGAGCTCACACCAATACTCCTCAAGCTCTTCAACGAAATTGAAAATGAAGGTTCCTTACCAAACTCATTCTATGAAGCCAGTATAACCCTCATCTCCAAACCAGACAGAGATTCATCAAAGAAAGAGAACTATAGACCTATTTCTTTGATGAACATTGATGCAAAACTTCTCAACAAAATACTGGCCAATCGTCTACAACAACTCATCAAAAAAATTATACACTATGATCAAACAGGTTTCATCACAGGGAGGCAAAACTGGTTCAACATACGCAAATCAATTAATATAATTCAACACATCAACAGGAGCAAGGACAAAAATCACATGATTGTCTTAATAGACGTGGAAAAGGCATTTGACAAGATCCAACACCCCTTTATGTTAAAAGCTCTGGAGAAACTAGGAATCCATGGAACATTCCTCAAGGTAATAAAGGCTGTGTATGACAAACCCACTGCTAGTATTACACTTAATGGTGAAAATCTAAAGCCATTCCCTCTAAAATCAGGAATGAGACAAGGATGCCCACTCTCTCCACTACTCTTTAACATAGTACTAGAATTCCTAGCCAGTGCAATAAGGCAAGAAGCAAGCATAAAGGGGATCCAAGTAGGGAAAGAGGAAATAAAACTATCCCTCTTTGCAGACGACATGATTCTGTATTTAAAGGATCCTATAGACTCTACTCCCAAGCTCCTTGAGCTGATTCAAAACTTTGGAAGAGTAGCAGGCTATAAAATCAACCCTCAAAAATCAACTGCCTTCCTTTATGCCAACAGTGAGAGGAACGAGGCAATAATCAGGAAAGAAACTCCTTTCACAATAGCCTCAAAGAAAATAAAGTACCTAGGAATTAGCTTAACTAAGAACGTAAAGGACCTTTTGATGAAAATTTTAAAACCCTAAAAAAAGAAATTTAAGCAGAACTAAGGAAATGGAAAAACCTCCCATGCTCCTGGATTGGAAGAATCAACATTGTGAAAATGACAATCTTGCCAAGGGCTATCTACAAATTCAACGCAATACCAATCCCAATGGCATTCTTTAAAGAAATAGAAGAGGCAATTCAAAATTTCATATGGAATAATAAAAAACCCCGTATAGCAAAAACACTTCTTAGCAGAAAGAACAGCGCTGGAGGAATTTCAATTCCAAACTTTAGACTCTATTACAGAGCTATAATTATCAAAACAGCTTGGTACTGGCACAAGAACAGGCCTGAAGACCAATGGAATAGAACTGAGGACCCAGATATTAAACCACAGACCTATGGCCACCTAATCTTTGACAAGGGATCCAAAAAAATAGAATGGAAGAAAGACAGCCTCTTCAACAAGTTGTGCTGGCAGAACTGGTTAAGCACCTGTAGAAAATTAAGTTGGATCCTTCTTTGTCACCTTGCACTAGAATTAACTCCAAATGGATCAAAGACCTGGAGGTAAAAGCTGACACACTGAAAACTTTACAAGAAGGAATAGGAGATACACTAGACCTCCTTGGCACAGGTTGAAACTTTCTTAATAAGGACCAAGAATCACAACAAATCAGAGAAAGGCTGGATAAGTGGGACTGCATTAAACTGCAGAGCTTTTGTATGGCAAAGGACATAGCTAGTAAACTAATTAGGAAGCCTACCGAGTGGGAGAAGATCTTCACCAACCAAACAACGGACAAAGGCCTCATATCTAAAATATATCAACAACTCAAAAAATTGAATCACTCCAAAACTAATCTCCAAAGAAACAACCATCCCGTTAAAAAACAGGCCAAAGACTTAAAGAGAGGCTTCTCTGAAGAAGAAACAAAAATGGCCTATAGACACATGAAGAAATTCTCAACATCTCTGGTCATAAATGAAATGCAAATCAAAACAACTCTAAGATTCCACCTCACTCCTGTTAGAATGGCCAGGATCTGGAAAACGAATGACAACAGATGCTGGAGGGGATGTGGCCAGGAGGGATCACTACTAAACTGTTGATGGGAGTGAAAATTCGTTCAACCACTATGGAAAGCAGTGTGGCAGTGCTTCAAAAGGCTAAACATAGAACTCCCCTATAACCCAGCAATTCTACTACTTGGCATTTACCCAACCATCCAGAATCTAGGGCATACTAAATCCACTAGCACAACAATGTTCATTGCAGCATTATTCACCATAGCAAAGATATGGAACCAACCTAGATGTCCCTCAGTTGATGAGTGGATAAACAAGTTGTGGTATTTGTAAACAATGGAATTCTATGCTGCTGTCAGAAAAAACATCATCGACCCATTTGTTAGGAAATGGAAAGACTTAGAAAAGGTCATGTTGAGTGAAGTAAGCCAGACTCAAAGGAACTTAGGCTCAATGGTTTCCCTCATTTGTCATAATCAGTAGAAACCTTGGGCTCTACTAGCAGAGATCTGCAATAGAGCAAAATCCTGATACATAAGGCCATATAGTATGAAGGTAATTGAAAGCACCTCCAGGATATCGAAACAAATGCTATATAACAAGTGACTGTTGTCCTTAATGTACTATGTTATCTCTCATCTCCTTTGCTGTCCCTTGGGTATCTCATATTGTTACAGTACCTCACTTTGTTATCTGATATATTGAATTTATTTGTATTTGGTTATTTGAAATTTGATAGGGAAGGGGGGAAAACCAAGAAGGGGGGTTGGGGGGGAGGGTAAAGGGTACCAAGACATGTGAAAGGGTATCAATGTATGTTAATTAATGCACCTTCTATCTGACAAATATCATGTAACCCTTTTATTAATTACAATAAAAAATATAAAAAAATTGCAGATTGACAGACTATGAAATTTTAATGTTATCCCAGAACCTGTTTTTCAGAATCTTCAGCATCACTTCATGCTAATGAACTGTAAGAAACAATCACAAATGACAAAATGAGACAAAATATGAAGGACGTCATATTAAGCAAAGTAATCTATTCAGATACTGAAGATGGAAGGCAAATTTATGGATCATTAATGAGCAATCAGAGTAAAAATGATCTGCAAATCTTGTTTCCACTTATATTGTAATGGCCACGATTAAAACTACCATAAAATATTTTTCAATGCATTCAATATGTTTCTTGTTATCTATTTATTTAAAGAAATTCAATATACACTTATAAATATCCTTTCTCAATTAGCTGAGATGCAAGGATTGCCATTTGAAGTCAGCTGGCAAGAAAGTCTATGGGACTTTAATTCCTGATTAAATTTCCAAAATCGGAAAGTGAGAGCTGTGGCTTAAATGGTATAGCAGAGTACTAAACTTCAACACAAACCCCAAGTGATAGCACATGTCCTTCAAGTCATGGCCCAGAATGAGGGGGAGTATATAGACACAGAAAGAGACAAAGACAGATAAAGAGAACAAGAGGCAGAAGGAGGAAGGGAAGGAGAAATGAAACATTTTAGGCTCATGCCTAATGGCTAATACCTATTAATCTGCCTATGCATGTACATGAGATATGATATTGTTCAAAGACAACCTGCGTGAAAAGTTTACAAGACTCTAATCTCCAAGTAACAACCAATGAGCCAGAGGTAGAGATGTGGGTCATGTGGTAGAGCAGTAAACTTGATGAAAAAAGCTGACAGACAGAACCCACTCCCTGGGTTCAAGCCCTAAGATCAAAATCTAAACTGCATTTCAGGCTGGGGGTATGGCCTAGTGGTAGAGTGCTTGCCTAGTGTGCATGAATTTCTGGGTGTGATTTCTTGGTATCATATATACCAGAAAGGCTAGAAGAGGGCTGGGATCAAGTGGTAGACCTTTCGGGTTCAGAAAGCTCAAGGACAATTCCCAAAGGCCTGAATTCAAGCAGAGAAATGAAAAGAAATCTGAACAAAACTAAACTTAAGGAAGTTGCTCTGTGGCTCAAGGGGTAGGGAGGTAGCCTTGAGATGAAGACCTGAAGGACAGTGCCCTAGGCCCAGAGTTCAAGTCCCATGACCACAAAACAAAACAAAACAATAAAAACCTAAACTGAAAGGAATAAAAAAAGTCAAAAAGAGTCAAACAGAAGGGGCCTGGAGTTTGGCCTAGTGGTTAAAGTGCTTGCCTAGCATGCATGAAGACCCGGGTTTGATTCCTCGGTACCACATACACAGAAAAAAGCCGGAAGTGGTGCTGAGGCTCAAGTGGTAGAGCTCTAGCCTTGAGAAAGTCCAAGGACAGTGCTCAGGCCCTGAGCTCAAGCCCAGCACTGGCAAAAAAAAAAAAGAGTCAAACAGAAAGGGAGAGGTAAAGTAGGAGGAAGGGAAGGATGGAGAAAGAAAAGGAAGAAGGGAAGGAAGGAGGGAGGGAAGGAAGGAAGGAAGAAGAGAGGGAAAGAAAGAAAGAAACCAATTTTCAGTCTGCAAGAGCTTGGTAAGGCGAACATAGAGTATTTGTTTTGACAGGGAACTATTGAAAGTGAATAAAAAGTCTAAGAAGAAACAAAAATATGTATCAATATATTTTTAACTAGACTGTTTCATCAGTTACTTCTGCAGTGATATGTTTTAAAAATAATCTTAAAATATTTATTCTAAAGTCAAATGGTCTCCAAGTAGAACCACACTCTGTGCACCCAGCATTTTTATGTCTCTCCTCTATGTGGGACACCTGTGGACACCAGGCCTGTGGTGACTCACTGAGGACATCCAAGGCTGCAGCTGTGCCCAGCCCTGCCCAGCCCTTGCTCATTTGCATGTGCCCAGAGCTCAGCCCACTGCCCTGAGCACTTCTTCAGAGTCTGCCCACAATTCCAGGACCAGTCAGAGTATTGGTAATAATATACACTGGTATCAGCAGAAACCAGGGGATGCTCCTAAGTACCTTATCTATAGTGAAAAGAATTGACACTGTAGAACTCCTCCAGATTTAGTGACAGTGAATCTGGGACAGAATAATCTCTTGCCCCATCAGCAGCCTGCAGCCTTAAAATGTGGCCACATATTACTGTCAACGAGATTACAGTACTCCTGCCTCAGTGAGATAAGTCATAACAAAAACCTCGCAGGGAAGCAGAAGTGAGAGGCTGGGCTGTCCCAGCTGCTCCTCCTGGTGTCACAATGTTGTTGACAGTACTTTCCAGGTGCAGCCTGACTCTCGACAATACTTCAAGCTTTTGGTTGAACTTTCTCTGAGGGCTCCTCTGCATCTCTTCCTCTTTTCGTGTTCTTTATCCACAATGCACAGACATGTCCTTTTCTCTTCTAACATAAAGGCATCCTTTGTGATTCACACTCTCCAAGGAGCAACTATTTTAAAACAGGACATGAGTTTAGTCACTATTATCTTAAATCCATGGTAACCTGGGAAGTTGGAACTAAGAACAGGGGATTGTCTCCTTCCAAGAGGCTACTCCTCTAGGGTTTTGGCAGCAGAACTCTGTGAATATCCACCTTCTGGGAAAACTCAGGGTGGGCCAAGGATGTTTTCACCTGCCTAACAACCCCTGTGGTGGATTCTCCAGGCCTCACCGCTGTTCAGGTATGTCTGCTTATGTCTATAAATACTGAAAGGTCTCCTGAAGGACCAATCTCACAGACGGATGCCTAACAATGCAATTCTAGAGGAAAACAGAGAAGAAACTAGGAACTGAGCTTCCACAAGCAATCATGATGATCATAATGATGGATTAAGATAGCTCACAGTCCAAGATGGTCTCCTATCCAAAAACTATCAAAATATATTACCTAAGAGATAGCACTGTGACACACTGAATTCGATTCTAAGTTGTGTTTATTATTCAGGGATCATAAAAAAAAATGAAGAAAAACTTCAATAAGTCTTAGAGGACACAACAAGAAGCTGGAAATTAAAACATCACAAGTTGGTCATGATCACACACAGAAAAACCAAATGGGACACAAGACAATATCATAGCACATAAAAATGGAATATACATTACTTGGCTTCAGATTTATTTTTCTGCTCTGCCAGTGATACACACTTAAAAATTCAAGGTATCCAAGACATTAATATCTGAGAATCAAGGCTCAAATCCAGCCTGAGCAGGAGATGAACTACCAGAAACCCCAAAATAGAGCCAGGCTCTAAAATATCAGAGTTCTGGCTTTCAGCAAAAAAGAATATCAGGGACAATGTCCATATTTTGAATTCCTGGAGTGTGTGTGTGTGTGTGTGTGTGTGTGTATAGCTCCTTAGGGAAAGCCAGAATATTATAATTTGATGGAGTCCCATGTGTCATTTCAGCAGGAGTGCTGTTTATAAATGCTACCTGTGACTGAGTCTAGTATTTCACTCTTTATCCCATGGAGGTTTTCATAGTTTCACATCTTACACCCCTCTCTTTAATCTATTTCAGATTTAATTTTAAACTAGTGAGATTAGGAAAATATATTCAGTCTGCTATATGAATATATCCAGTGTTCAAATCCATAATTTTTGAAGACACAATTTTTCTAGCATATGTTTTGACACTGGTAAAAATCAGATGGCTATAACTATGTGAGTTTATTTTGTGTCTTCTGTTCATTGCACTCCAGGTGCCCAGAGTTGGCATTGGGTTGAAAATTAATTAACGAATCATAGTGCAATGACTTTTCCGGTGTCCTTGCATGAGTGAGAGGCCTAGAGGAGCTCTTTTCTCAAGGGAAACTTTTCCATCTGAATTCCATCTTTCATGATCTTAGAGCTTTTTTTTTTTTTTTTTTTTTTTTTTTTTTGCCAGTCCTGGGCTTGAGCTCAGGGCCTGAGCACTGTCCTTGGACTTTCTCCAGGTTAGAGCTCTACCATTTGAGCCTCAGCACCACTTATGGCTTTTTTCTATGTATGTGGTACCGAGGAATCGAACCCGGGTCTTCATGCATGCTAGGCAAGCGCTTTAACCACTAGGCCAAACTCCCGGCCCCGATCTTACAACTTTTCTATGGCTGTATAGCCAATACCAGAGATGCTCTCCATGCATCTTTACTATTGTCCTCACTCAAAACTTCACATTGGTGATGCTAATCTCTTAAATTTATTTCAAATTACTATCCTCTTTATTTCTACCAATCAAGGTAGTTGGGCTTACAGTTCAAAGCAACTTCACCCAACTTAGACCCAACAATTATTAAAATACCAAAATATAAGACATGGTTCTATGTATCAATGTGTTTGCTTTCTGTTCATTTCCTTCTCCTTAGCATACACCTTTAATGATGTTTCTAGAAGTGCTCCAGAAATCTATTGGCACTTTCAGTTTGACCACAAAAATACAACCTTATGCCTTTACTCTCCACGAAGGACTATTTAGTAAAAGTCTATTAAGTGTTATTACTTCCTCTTTCTGCTCTGATGTCATTCTATCCATTTGGTATGTCAGTCAAATCAATTTAATTGGGTGATACAACCAAGACTTACAGCTAGGAAACCACAAACTTAGCCTGGAACTCTAGTCCTGTTGTAGTGATCATGAAGATAAAAGGTCCGAGTACAAATGCAAGGCAGTACAGGTGTTCGCAATCTTCCATTCAATAGGAACCCGATAGTCAGGACAACCTTCCAGGGGAGGAGTTAGTGTGGAACACAAGGATGCCTGCCACTTGATTGGCTCTGATTGTTCCCTTTATTAGCAGGAAAAGGCAGTGATTGGTGTGGGAGAATGTTTTCTTCGATGAGAGCTGGTATATAAGGTCTGAGCCAGAACCTTCAGCCTGGTGTTGTAACTATTCATTGTCACTCAGGACCCTTCCTCTTTGCCAAAATCACATAATTGGCATCTCATAGGGAACACATATCCTAGGTTACGAATTTTTCTGTGGCCACTCAATTCTCAAAATCCTTGATTAACCTATAGATTTTTTCTTCTAACTGCTATACAATATATGAGGAGAGCACTCATTTTAATTTCCTATACAAATTGACCTTAAGCACATGAAAGTGTACCATCTTTGTGGATATTGGAGGAATGATTGACAGTCTAGACACTAGGACTTCCATACTGTAAGTACTAAAGATTGTGATGTCACAAGTCTGCCACGAGAGGGCAAGCCAACCTCACAATGTAGAAAGCTCAGAGCAGGCTCTTGAAAGTCTTTGAGAGCAGGAAGGCTGCTTCCTTCTCTGCAGAACTGAGGCTGGCAAGCTCCCTGCTCAGCCACCACAGTGCGCCTTGCCTGAGACACTGCTCACACTGCATGCTTCTCTGTGGGTCTCTGACTATTTTCTACCTCATTTGATCTGTAACAAGCACGTCCTGACAATGGTGCCCCTTTTCACCAGGATTCTGGGAATGGAGCAAGAACTACAATTCAATGGTGGACCCAGATGTGAGAGAACAGGAGCTGCCTCTGAGGTGCAACAAGCCTTGTGTGCCCAGCCAGCATGACTTGGCCTTGTGAATCCTTAGCAGAACAGAACATGCTGAAGACCTCATTTTCTAAGAGTTTCAGTGGAGAGAATAAATGTCACATAACTGTTACTGGAAGAAATTAGAGATAGAAAAAGTTTGAAATTTGATTTCTCTCGCACTTGTTTTTGAGAATTCTCTGCAAAGAGCGAGACACACAATACACTTAAACTTTACACACTCAATGCACATGACCTCCTCGTGTGTAAGGAGAAGACATGCTGGCTGACAGGAGACTGTGGATGAGGGACATTTGCTGACTTTCTTCATGGTTGGTGAGAACAGCAGGGAAGTCATCCAGCCACACAGAGCACTCAAACTCTGAGCTCCTGATGACTTAGTCTCCCCACATGCTCATGACCTTCAGACTGGACTCAACCCCAGTGAGTGGGGAGCATTTTCCTCCACTGAAGACAAGGCCACCACAGGGCAGGGCCTTTGTCACCCACAGGTTCTCAGCTCCATCACCCTTGAAGGTGACTGCAAGAATGTCAGCCCTGGACAGAGGATCTTGACCCAAATCTCTCCAGTTCATTCCAGTGCCTGAAACTTGAGGTCAGCTCTCACAGCTCCACACTGGCTGAAACTACATGAATAAATAGAAAAATGACTTCATAGTCACCTTTTTACAATTGTTGTTCCTAACTCACCACAGTAAATGCCCATGGTATTTGTCTTCTTCATCTTACCTAGACCCACGATTGTGAATCACTAGACTCACAGAATTCCTAGATTGTGAAGGTTCAAGATGAAAGCAATGATAGTTTCTCTTGCTGTGAATCTGGGTTGGAGTGTCCAAGGAAAGGCATTAAATGACATCTGATGGGTCAAATTTCAATCCTTATTTAATCCAGATCCAAGATGTTTCTTCAGAGTTATTGCTACTGGCCTAAGAAGTGATTCTGATCCCCCCTTCTGTATTCTACAGAAGCAAACAGCAATAGTGATATCTGGGCAGACATGATGTTTTCATCACTAGGAAAGGATAAAAGACAGGAGTGGTTAGAACTGAGTAGCCCTGATGTTTTTATATGTAATGACCTCCAGTATCATCCTGTATCATTTCATGTTGAGGAACTTTGAGAAATATTATCAAATGGTATAAAGGTGACAAAATATGAGAGATTTCAGATAAGGGAAAGTACAGTTTATTTAGATAGTGTGGACAAAAGACATCACCTAAATTTTCAATTGTGAAAAATTTGTGAGTCAGTGTTGAGGAATCAGACTAAAACTGCATCTACAAAAATTACTTCAACATAATGGAAATACTTTGGGAAAAATAATATTAAGTGAAGTAAGCCAGACCCAAAGGAACATAGGTTCAATGGTTTCCCTCATTTGTAACAAGTAGAACACATCTAGGACTCACCTAGCAGAGGATTACAACAGCGCAAATCCTAGATACATAAAGTCATACAGGAAGAAGTTAATTGAAAGGTTCTCTAGAATATGGAAACAGGAGATTTAACTTGTGTTATTGTTCTTAATATGCTCTGTTATTTCTCTTCTCCTTTGTTGCCCTTTGATGAATCTCATATTTTTACTGTTACCTGGAATATATTATATACGTTTATTTGTTTATTTGAAATAGGAAAAGGAAGGGGGAAAACAAGATGATTGGGAGAGTTTGGGAGAGGGAAATAGGGACAAAAATATTAGAAGGGGTATCAACGTGTGAGAAGTAATGCACCCACTATCTGGTGAATGTAACTGTAACCACTCTATATACTACATCGATAATAAAAAATAAAATGAAAAAAATTACTTCAAGTTATATGCAATGGTCATGATTAAAAATACCACAAAATACTTTTCAATTCATTCAATATGTCTTATGTAATTTTTTTTTACTTAAAGAAATAAATAGTTGGGCACCTATGCCTCATTTTTGTAATCTTAGCGATTCAGAAAGCTAAGCACAAGGACTGCAACTTGAAGCCAGCCTAGGTAGGAAAGTCTATGAGACCAAACTAATTCCCAATCAACCATGGAAAATCTGGAAGTGGAGCTATGGCTCAAGTGGTACAGCAGAGTGCTAGGCACCAGGACAGCATCCACTCTCTAATTTCATGCCTTCAGCCTGAAGATGAGTGCACACACACACACACACACACACACACACACTAACATATTCAGAAATGGAACATTTTAGCCAGGTGCCAATGTATAATACCTGTCAACCAACCTACTCATGAATGTGATATTCAAGAATGGGTGTTGAAAGACATCCTGTGCAAAAATAAATAAATAAAAATCCATGCGAATTTTACCTCCAATTAATCACTCAGAACCTGCAATTGAAAGTGTGGCTCCTCTGGTAGAGCATTTATCTTTCAGGAAAGAGCTAAGAGACAGTACCCAGACACATTGTTCAAGACCCAAGTACAAGAAAATGAAAGAAAGTATGAACCAAAGAATGATAATGGAGAAGGAGGGAGGGAGATGGGGGGAGAAAGAGAGCAAGAGAGAGAGACAAAGAGACAGAGAGACAGAGAGACAGAGAGACAGAGAGACAGAGACAGAGAGCGACAGTGACAGAAAGAGGAAAAGAGAAAAAGAGCGAGAAGGAGAAGACAGAAAAGAAAGAAAAGCTGAGAGAAAGAAAGGAAGGGAGAAAATGAGGGAGGGGATAGAAAGGGAGAAAAAGAAAATAAATAAATAAATAAAGAATTATTGACAATAAATAAAAGATCCAAGCAGAAACAAGAATATATATCAATATATTTATGAAATATCCTGTTACATAATTTCTTCTGCACATTATGCATTTTGAAAATAGGAAACTATCTTCTACCATCAAATGTTCTCCAAGGAGAAATACATTTTCTGTAGGCCAATTTATGTGTCTCTCCTCTGGTGTGAACACCTGTGGACACAAGGCCTGTGGAGACTCACTGAGCACAGCCAAGCCTGCAGCTGTGTCCAGCTCTGCCCAGCCCCTGCTCATTTGCATGTGCCCAGAGCTCAGCCCCCTGCCCTGAGCACTTCTTCAGATCTGCCCATACCCTGGGCAGCAGTCAGTCCAGTCAGCACACAGCATGGACATAACCCCTGTTCAGCTCCTGGGGCTCCTGCTGCTCTTCCTCTCAGGTAAGGAAGGACACTGCTGGGCATTAACTCAGCCTAAGACATCCAGGGCTGTCTGGAACTTCAGGAAGACCTCTTATAGCATGAATTTCAAGGAGGATAATTGTTTTTTTTTAATGTTTTTTTTTCTGCCAGGTTCCAGATGTGCCATCCAGATGACCCAGTCTCCATCCTCCCTGCCTGCATCTCCTGGAGACAGTTACAATCAATTGTGGAGCCAGTCAAGGCATTAGCAGTCACTTAGCCTGGTATCAGCAGACACCAGAGAAAGCTCCTAAACCCTTGATTTATTGGGGAGACAGTTTGCATTCTGGGGTCTCATCCAGTTTCAGCGGCAGTGGATCTGGGTCAGATTACTCTCTCACCATCAGCAGCCTGCAGCCTGAAGATGCTGGCACTTATTACTGTCAACAGTATATTAGTTACCCTACCACAGTGACACAAATCATAACATAAACCTCCCAGGGAAGCAGAATTGAGAGTCTGGGCTGCCCTAGCTGCTCCTCCTGCTGCCTCCACCTGCTGACACAGCTTCTCAGAGGCAGAAAGTCTCTGAAGGTCACCTGAGGATCTTAATAGAATCAGCTGTGCAGATTTCTCTTTATTTCTCTGTCTACAGCAGTACAAATATGGCAATGCCTCTCTTGTTTTAGAAGAGTACACAAATTATCGCATGGGGGAAAACTGTTAACACATTACTTATCAAATTAATTAATTAATTTACCTGAAAGGAGATATGCTAGTTATTCCCAGCAGGCTGAATTTTTTGTAATGCAAAAAATATAGATTCTCTGGTTTCATTCATTGTAATAATGTATGTCTAGAATATATCTAACAGAGGATCACAATAGGTAAATAGCTCTTACATATGACCATCTAAAATAATGCTAATCAAAATGAACTTTAAGATATGAAAAGAAGCAAGACTTTTTTTGTTTTATTTGTTTTTGCTTTTTTGGTGGAATGTGTGAAGTTGTTTCTTTTTTCTTTCTTTTTCTCCTTTTGTTCAATTCGTGTTTCTGTATCTTGGAGGTTCTTTCAGTCAGCGTCATACTAGGTAGCCTCATGTATCTAGGTTTTGTTCTATTGTAACTGCTTTTGATTGAGTATGTTACCCTGTGACTTATATATACTTTTATCTGATTAGGAAAAGGGAATGGTAATAACAAATTAGTGAGACAAAGAACAAAGGAAGATTCAATACAACAGTGATACTTACAAAAAGCTTTGTTGGAAATGAAGTTTATAACTTCTGGGGAGGGCATTCAGGGGTAGGGAACGTGGGAATAAAATGATGGGGAGGGCATTCAGGGGTAGGGAAAGTGGGAAAAAAATTAGGGAGGTGTAACACTCTTCAACAAGAAATGTGCTCATTACCTCACTCATGTACCTGTAACCCATCTCTACATCACCTTGAAAATAAAACATATTATAAAGAAAAATTCAGGTCTAAGCTTCTGCCATTCCAAGACTGGGTTACATTATTGAGTAATGCTAAACACAGAAATATGTCCTCTGGAGTTCCCTCAGACACCAGATCATCTATCTGTGAAACGGGAGGTCTCCTCACCTAGGTCATTGCCATGTCTACAAACCCAGGGTTGGATACCAATGCTCTGCACTGCTTGCAGGTCCTGACAGGTGACCTCCCCTCCACTCCAGTGTCTCCCTGCACATTTCATGGTTATTTAAAGTAAACTTTTCTAACTTTTCATTGGCATGAGTACTCCTCATGCAGAAACTCCACAGAAGTGGCTGTGTGAAGTAAATCAAGTTTATCCCAGTAGCTGAGAGTTTAGGCCAAACTTCAATCCCCTCACTCACTGAAACCACATAAATAATTCCATACAAGACTTCTCAGTCATCTTTTGGGCCTGACTTCTTCCAACCTCACCACAGGAATAGGTTCATGACATCTTCCTTCTTCATCCTACTTAGATGCATAGAAAGGTAGCAATAAGACTTAGAGAATTCCTAAACTCAGGAGTGTATGTAATGAAGGCAAAGATGACTCTTCTCACCATTAAATTGAGCAGGGTGTCCAAGGAAAGGCATAATATGATATCTGATTGAGCAAATTTCTACCTATGTTTGCTCAAGATCCAAGATGTTTCTTCATGTACATATTTACTGGCTTCAGAAGAAAACAAGACTGACTCTCTTTTTCTCTGTCTCATTTTCTCTGTCTCAGTCTCTATCTGTCTCTCTCTCCTCACCCATCCTCTCTCTTCTCTCTTCACTTGGTCCTGGAGATGTGAACAGCAGTACTACTTCCTGGGCAGGCATGAGATTTCCACTCATTTGGAATGAATGAAGACCATGTGTGGCTGGGTAGCAGTAGTTTTTGTTGAAGTAATCATGGCCAACCTTAAAACTCATCACTTTCATCCTGATGAACTGTGGGAAGTAGTATTCAGTGGTATAACAGTAACAAAATATGAGATACCAGATTAAGAAAAGTACATATAAGTCATATAAGAAGTCTAAAGTTTCAGTGGTGGGTCATCGGAGTGAAACTGCACCTGTAAAAAATTGCTCCAGCTTATATTGTAATGCCAATGATTAAAACTATATAAGATACTTTTCTATTCATTTAGTACTTTTCATGTTACCTCTGTATCTAAAGCAATTAAAGTTGGGTATCTGTGCCTTATTTTTGTAATCCTAGCTACTCAGTAAACTTAGATCCAAGAACAGCAATTTGAAGCCAGCCTAGGAAGGAAAATCCTTGAGATTATAACCAATTTTTCATCCAATATGTGGAAGTAGATCTGCCGCTGGTATATGGAAGTGCTAGCCCTGAGTACAAAAATCTAAGGGACAAAACCTAGACCATCAGTTCATGCCCCAGGATAAATGAGAAAACACACACACACACACACACACACACACACACGAGTGAGGTGCTCATGGCTAATACCTATCAGCTTACCTACTCATGAGTGTGAGTTAGGAGAATGAGTATTTGAAAACAGCCTTTGCAAAAGACTCTATGATTCTTTACCTCCAATTAACCATGAAAAAGGCAATCTGTATGTAATTGAGAAATAATATTCCCTCAAATATCCTTTTCCAGGTGCGGCCAAAATTCTCTTGTCCTATGCACTCTCAAATTTCACAGAAGTGTTATCTATAACACTATAACTCCTAAATTTTCATTCACTTGTCAACTCATGGTTGATTTCCAAACCCCACACCTACCCCACCTCCATAGGCCATTTTTCCTTAGATCACCAATGATCTCTGTGTTGCTAAAACGCCAGGCATACTGTTAAGCCCTTATTTGTCCTGATTTCTCAATAGCACATGATTCAAACAGTGATATGCCAGACCTCTCTCCTTGCCTGTCATGTTTTCTCTACTTTGGCCTCTCCTTCTCAATCTCATTGGCAATCTCTATCACACTCCGCTCAAGTTTCTCAAGGTTTGATTTATGGGATTTTCCTCTTATGTTTTCCCCCAGCCCCGATCCTGTGGCTTGAACTCAGGGCCTGGGCACTGTCCTTGAGCTTTCTCAAGGCTATCACTCTACCACTTGAGCCACAGAACCTCTTCCAGATTTTTCTGTGTATGTGGTACCGAGAAATCGAATCCAGTGCTTCCTGCTTTGTTGGCAAGCATTCTACGACTAGGCCAACCCCCAACCTCTCTTTTAATTGAAGACTTTAGGGTGAATAATTCTTCCTGACAAGAGAGAGAGATAGTCAAAGATTGCAGAATAAGTCCCAGGCAAAGTGGTACCTATAATTCCAGCAGTCAGGAATTGGTCTAGGTCAGCCCGGGCTGTTGTGACAGTTACATAGATAGATAGCCCTGCTGTTGTGATAGATAGATAGATAGATAGATACATAGATAGATAGATACATAGATAGATAGATAGATAGATAGATAGATAGATAGATAGATAGATAGATAGAATAAATATATGGTAGAGCCAGAATCCGAACTTTCTCTAGGGCTCTCTATGGGATTCCTGCTTTTCCCTACTACTTCATGTTCTTGCCCAAGCATCTCCTCTGTGAGAAGTAGAAGTAAGTCTCTGCTATTCTTCTCAAACATTTTGTTTGTTTTGCCAGTCCTGGGCTTGAGCTCAGGGCCTGAGTACTATCCTTGGATTTTCTCAAGGCTAGAGCTCTACCACTTGAGCCTCAGCACCACTCTTGGGTCTTTGTGCATGCTAGGCAAGCACTCTACCACTAGGCCAAACTCCTGTCCCTCAAACACATTTTGTATCATTCTAGACAAAATTATTAGAGAATGCTAGAGGGTTACTTAAGTCAGACCAACTAGACACTGGTGGCTCACTCCTGAAATCCTAGCTAATCAGGAAGCTAAGATCTGAGAATCAGGGTTCAAACCCAGCCTGGAAAAGTTCCTGTGAGACTATTATTTCTAATTAACAACCAGAAAACCAGAAGTGGCACTGTGACTCAAAGTGGTAGAGAACTAACCTTGAGCAAAAGAGTTCAGGAACAACAACTAGTTCCTTAGTTCAAGCCCCACAACCAACCAACCAAAAAAAAAAGAAAAAAAGAACTTACCTGCTGAACAAATGGGATTATCTCCTGAGAGTTTGAATCTAAAGAGAGAGAAAGAGAGAGAGAGAGAGAGAGAGAGAGAGAGAGAGAGAGAGAGAGAGAGAGAAAAGGAATGTATGCTGAATGCAATTAAATATCTACTTGCAAAGTACCAAAACATGTATGTTCCTCACTAAGGATATATCAATGCTGGATATCTCCTTATTTCTATAAACATTATTAAGAACCTACTATGTGGCCGGGAGTTTGGCCTAGTGGTAGAGTGCTTGCTTGGCATGCACAAGGACCCGGGTTTGATTTCTCGGTACCACATACATGGGAAAAGCTGGAAGTGATGTTGTGGCTCAAGTGGTAGAGCTCTAGCCTTGAAAAAGTCCAAGGACAGTGCTCAGGCCCTGAGCCCAAGCCCCAGGATTGGCAATAAATAATTTTTTTAAAGAGCCTACTATGTGCAGGGTTTTTTGAGATGCAAATGTAAGATATCTCTGTCCATGTTCTATGTGAGAATAATACATGCAAATATATGTTATTCATAAAACAGCACTATTGATTCAGAACAAAAATGTACAAGATACAGTAGGACACAAAAATATGTGTCACTTTTACCATGTAAGTGGAACTATCTTTACCACATTTTTAAAAGGAGGAAATATGAGCTGAGGTGTCATGTGTACGTGCACGCACACACACAAAGCAGCTAAATACTGATAGCCCACACTTGTAATCTTAGTTACTCAGGGGACTAAGATTTGTGGATCAGGGTTTGAAACCATTAAAATACCAAACTGGAGGGCTGGGAGTTTGGCCTAGTGGTAGAGTGCTTGCCTAGCATGCACAAAGACCCAAGTTCAGCTCCTCAGTACTAAATACACAGAAAAAAGCTGGAAGTGGTGCTCAGGCTCAAGTGGTAGAGCTCTAGCCTTGAGAAAGTCCAAGGATAGTGCTCAGGCCCTGAGCTCAAGGCCAGGAATGGCCAAAAAAAATTACTAAACTGAAGATACAGCACAAGTAGTAGGATGCCAACTATAGGCAAAAAGGCCAAATGAGAGCACAAGGACCAGGAGTCTAAGTAAGACCCCCAATATGGGGCCAAGAAGAAATTGCTTGATTTGGTAGATATTTCAAAAGTGAAAACAGGTTTTGTTAAAGAACAATGTAGAATGAGAGAAATAACAATACCAAGAATAATGCCAAGCTGGTGGTGGCTCATGCCTGTAATCCTAGCTACTCAGAAGGCTGAGATCTGAGGATCAAGGTGCAAAGCCAGCCTGGGCACAAAAGGATCTGAGACTCTTATCTCCTATTAACTTTAAGAAAAGTTAAGTGGGGCTTGGCTCTAGGGTACGATGGTAGCCCTGAGCTGAAGAGCTCAGGGAAAGCACCCAGGCCAAGTTCAAGGCCCCTGACCCCCCCCCACACACACACAGAAAGATAATACCAAGGATTTTTGGCATTTTTGAGTAGCTAAGTGAGAATGAGGGAAGAACAAGATGACAGGGAATTAAAGCTTGAAATGCTTAGTGTCCAGACATACAAATGCAGATGAAGAAAGAAAACATTGTAGGAATTGTGAATTAACTACATTCCTTACTAATATCCTTACCTTAAGAGGGAAAAGACTTGTTTAGGAACAGTATTGTTCCCTAGGCTCACCACCTACAGCAAAAGTCATATTAGAATAATATCATCCTCTTCAAAGAGGATGATAACCCAAACTATACAACCCCCAGTAACCTGCTATTCTTACCTTAGTAAAGGCTCTCATCTAGCAAAGAAGGTATAAGAGCATACAATACTATACAATATAGTAGCATATATTAATAATGACAGCAGGCAACTTCAGTGGCAGCCTCTGCTCCCATTTTCTTTTTTTATTATTATAAAGATGATTTACAGAGGAGTTAGTTTCATAAATCAGATAATGAGTACATTTCTTTTTCGAGAATTTCACCCCTCTCACTCACTCTCTCCCAGTTTTCTCCTCCCATCCTCATGGACAAGCTGTATAGTTCATTTTCAACACAGATTCTAGTGGATAACATTGCCTAATTTTTCACTCTTTGTCCCTTCATTTCTGTGCCCCCCTTGCCCTACCCAAAACTGATAACAAAATAAAACAAAAAGAACAAAGAAAAACCCTCTTCTTTCCATTTTCTGGAGTTCATTTCAATAAATATTATATGATCTGAAAAAAAGACAATCTGGATTGGTGGCTCATGTGGCAGGGTATTAACCTTGAGGACAGCACCCAAATACTTAGTTCAAGCCCCAAGTATGAAAACAAAATTAAATGAGAGGGGGCAGTGACAGGAGTAATGAAGGAGGGAGAGTAAAAAAGAAGGAAGAAAAGAAGGTAGCAAGGAAGGAACTAAGGAAGGAAAGAAGGAAGAGAGGAAGGAAGAGAAAAAGAGGGAGGAAGGTTGGTAAGGATGGGAGAGAAATAAGAAAAGAATAGAGAAAAGTAAGATAGGAAGAAAGAAGCGAGGAAGAATAGAGAAAGAAACAAAGAAAGAAAGAACCAGAGAAAGAGAAAGAAAGAAACAAGAGGAAGTAGGAAGGAGAGAGAGAGGGAGGGATGGAGAAAGGAAAGGATGGAGATTAATATTGCTGATGAATGATAAAAATGTGATATATATACACATGTAGATACACACACACACACACACACACACACACACAATGTAATTGCATATAGCCAACAGAGAAGATAAAATAATGGCATTCACTGGGAAGTGGATGAAGCTACAGCGAATCATATTGAGTGAGACAAGTCAAGACCAAAGGAACAAAAAGCACACCTTATCCTTAATATGTGGCTATTAGATCCAAACAGTACAAGAGCGATGATGCAATATTTGGGTACCCAAGGTTATAGACATGGTCTTGGAAATATAAACATAAGTACATAGACAAATCTATGATGGGCTATATACTCTATAGATGTAATGATTCATTACATACATTAATATGTACCTATGACATACAAACTCTCAAACTTAATTTTAATTAAGTTCTAAACTCTAAGTGCCAGTGATTGTATATAGAGATTTCTTTCTTGAATACTTGTTTGGTAAACTTGACATTTGAAATATGATGTAAAAATAAATGTTAATAAATTATTTACTAAAAAAGGAGAACGAAGTTAAGGAAGAAAGGAAGGAAGGAAGAAGAGAGCAAGGATAGCCAAAAAAGACAGAAAGAAGACAGAAAGAAAAATAATAAATGTATAACTACTTGGTAAAGAGAAAACAGATATTTTTCCCAGGAAAACTTATAGGGAGTGAATGAAAGTTCTGTGAGGAAACAAGTATGTGCTTCAATATATTTATGAAATATCCTCTTACATCAGTGACTTCTCTGTGTTACATATTTGGAAAATAGTCTTAAAAACCTTTACTTCACAAAAATTCTTTCAAGAAGAAACACATTCTCTGCAGACAAATGTATATGTCTCTCCTTTGATGTGGACACCTGTGGACACAGGCCTGTGGTGACTCACTGAGGACAGCCAAGCCTGCAGCTGTGCCCAGCCCTGTCCAGCCCCTGCTCATTTGCATGTGACTAGAGCTCAGCCCACTGCCCTGAGCATTTCTTCAGAGTCTGCCCACACCCTGGGCAGCAGTCAGTCCAGTCAGCACCCAGCATGGACATGAGGACCCCTGCTCAGCTTCTGGGGCTTCTGCTGCTCTGCCTCCCAGGTAAGGAATGACAGCAGTTCTCCCATCCTGAGTGTTAAGCAAAGTCCTCTAATAACATGACTAATGGTGTGGGTATTTTCTTGTATGTTTCCATGGCCAGGTGCCAGATGTGACATCCAGCTGACCCAGTCTCCATCCTCCCCGTCTGCATCTCCAGGAGACAGAGTCACCATCACTTGCAGGGCCAGTCAGGGTATTAGTGATAATTTACACTGGTATCAGCAGAAACCAGGGAAAGCTCCAAAGCTTCTGATCTATTATGCAACTAGTTTGGCATCTGGGGTCCCATCCAGGTTCAGTGGCAGTGGGCGAGGGACAGAGTTCACTCTCACCATCAGCAGCCTGCAGCCTGAAGATGCAGCCACTTATTACTGTCAACAAGCTTACAGTAATCCTCCCACAGTGATACAAGTCATAACATAAACCTCCCAGTGAAGCAGAAGTGAGAGGCTGGGCTGCCCTAGCTGCTCCTCCTGCTGCCTCCACCTGCTGAGGGTGCTTCTCATATACAATGGCTCTGAACTCTACTTCAAGCTTTTGGTTCTGGTTTCTGTGAAGGTTCCTCTGCATTTCTGTCCCTTTTCTCATCTTCTGTCCATGAAGCACAGACATGGCCATGACTTCTCATATAAAGGTATCATTTGTGATTGACACAAGAAAATAGAAGCCAGTCCAAATTTTCCCAGCAGAACTTCATTCAACATAGAAAATGAGTGTAGTCACTAATTTCTTAACTACTCGGAAAGCAGAGAAGCTGGAACAAGAAGTGTGGAATTCTCTGGTTTCAAGAGAAAGATCCCGGGTCTTAGTAGCGTAATCTTATACATGGACCCCAAAAGACACAATTCTGCAGAAAATCAGAGAAGGAACATGGTCTTGAGCTCCCACAAGCAATTACCATAGTCCTAATGATGGGTTGAGATACCTGATTGCTCAGGAAGGTTGTTTTTTCCCAAACTCTGAAAACATTCTGTATAAGTGATCTCAATGTGACTCATTTACATTCGAGTCTAAGTTTTGTCTAACAATCAGGGATCATAAAAAATAAATTAAACTTGATTGTTAGAGGAAAATATAAAAAGGTGGATATTAGTGTTATTGGAAACTATAAGAAGTTTGAAATTAGTGTTAGAGGAAACTATAAGAGGCTAGAAATTGTGTGGAAATATTACAAATTGCCCATGATCTTACAAATGTGAAAAACAAGTGAAGGAACTTTTTTTTGCTTGATCTCAAGGTCTGAGCACTGTCCTTTACTCAATGCTAGCACTTGAGTCACAGCACCACTTCAGCCGTTTCTATGTATTGAGGGACCGAGCTATCAAACCCAAGTCTTTGTGCATGCTAGGCAAGCATTGTATCCCTAGGCCAAAGGTCCCAAGAATATTCTTCATTTAAAAAATCAGATGCAAAACAATACAACAACACAAAAAACACGGAAAATAAATTTCTTTATTTTATATTTCTTTTCCTACTATGAACTGGTGACTCACATCTGCAATCCTAGCTATTGAGGAGGTTGAGATTGAAGATCAAAATTCAAAGCCAGCCTGAGCAGGAAACTCTCAAAAACCCCACAGTGCATCTTGGGCTAAAGGGGTAGTATGCTAGATTTGATTACAAATTAAGATCTAGGACAGTATTCAGACGCTGATTTCATGCCCCAGATATTTCATATATATACATATATTTCCATATTGATAACAAGAAAGCATAATTGGAAGAAGTACCACATGTCTTATCTTGCCCTTTTTATAAATAATAATTATCTGTGACCTTATCTTCAAATAATTTTCCATGTTTTCTCATGGTGGTTTCAAAATTTCACATCTCACTCTCATATCTTTGATCTATTTTCGATTTAATTTAGTATTGCTGAGATTAGCAAAGTACATTAAGTCTTCTATATGGAAAGGTCCAGTTTTCCTGTCCTGTTTTTGAAGTGACATTATTTTCTCCTGGTTATGTTATGACACTGCTAAAAATCAGATGGCTATAAATATGTGAGTTTATTTTCAGTCATCTTTTTTGGTCAACTGCTCTCCAGTTACCCAAAGCTTGCCTGGTGATGAACATTTCTGAAACTAGTCTAGGTAAAATGACTTCTAGGTGTCTTTGCATGAGCCAAATGCTGGAGGAACTTCTTTCTACAGGGAAAGATTTCCTCTTGAGGTCCGATTTCATCATGTTGCAAACTTTCCATGGCTGCATAGCCAATGCCAGAAGTGCTCGCAGTGCATCTTTCCTATTGCCCTCACACACAACTACATATTGATGATGCTAATGTCTAAAATTGGCCTCAAATTTTCACCCAGTTTATTTCTATCAAAGTATGTGGGCTTGCAGGTAGGTGCCACTGCTCCCGATTTAGAGCCAAGAAAGAAAGAGAGAGATACCAAGAAAGAAAAAAAGGTAGGAAGGAAGGAAGGAAAAACTGAAAGGAGAAAAAGAAACAGAAGGAGAAGGAGATAGAGAGGGAAAGAAAGAAGGAAGGAGAAAATAAGGATAGAAAGATAAAGGTAAAAAGAAAGGTAGGAAAGTATGACGGGAGCAAGGACAGAGAAAGAAAAGAAGACATAGCCAGGCACCAGTGGCTCATGCCTGTAATCCTAGTAAATCAGGAAGCTGAGATCTGAGGATCAAGGTTCAAAGCCAGCCCAGGCATGGAAGTCCAAGAGACTCTTATCTCCAATTAACCACTAGAACACTGGAAGTAGCACAGTGGCTCAAGGGGTAAGACAATAGCCTAGAGCAGAAGAGCTCAGGGACCATGCCAAGATCTAGAGTTCTTGACCATGACAGACAAAAAATTTTTTAAAAGGAAAAAAAGAGACAGGAAGAAGGAAAGAAAGAAAGAAAGGAAGAAAGGAAGGAAGGAAGAAAGACAAAAAATATGAATGTGTAACTACTAGTAAAAACAAAACAGAATGATGTTTTTCCAGGAAAAAATATGAAGAGTGAATAAAAGATCCGTGAGGAAACAAGTGTTATGTTTCTATGTACTTATGGAATATCCTTCTACATCAGTGGTTTCTGTTATATATTTTGAAAATACTCTTAAAAACCTTTTCTTCACTCAAATTCCTCCAAGAAGAAACACATTTTCTGCAGACAAATGTATGTGTCTCTCCTCTGGTGTAGACACCTGTGGACACAAGGCCCGTGTTGACTCACTGAGGACAGCCAAGCCTGTAGCTGTGCCCAGCCCTGCCCAGCCCCTGCTCATTTGCATGTGCCCAGAGCTCAGCCCACTGCCCTGAGCACTTCTTCAGAGTCTGCCCACACCCTGGGCAGCAGTCAGTCCAGTCAGCACCCAGCATGGACATGAGGACCCCTGCTCAGCTCCTGGGGCTCCTGCTGCTCTGCCTCCCAGGTAAGGAAGGACATCACTTCTCCCATCCTGTATGTTCCATGCTGCCTGTGTGTTAAGCAAAGTCCTCTAATAACATGACTAATGGTGTGGGTATTTTCTTGTATGTTTCCATGGCCAGGTGCCAGATGTAACATCCAGCTGACCCACTCTCCATCTTTCCTGTCTGCATCTCCAGGAAAGTGTGGACTGGGAGTTTGGCATAGTGGTAGGGTGCTTGCCTAGCATGCAGGTTTGAAACTTTAGTGTATATTTGACTAAACTTTTCAGTGAAACACAAGATGTTGAAAGCCAAACCAACTCAATGATGACAGTTTTCAATGAAAAACTGAGACTGAAAATTAAGGTAGAAAGATGGCTTTTCATTAAATCATGCTTTACTCATAACCTGTAAAATGTGAAACAGAAGTAAAGTTGCTCAATATTACTAATCAAAACTATAAATGGGCATCACAACAAATCACTGGTAAGTATAAAGGAAAAAATGGATAAAATTAAAGAGTAGTGCTACCAAATACAATTAAAGGAATAGAGCAACTAGAATGCTTGTACATTATGATGGGATTATAAAGTGATTCACAAGAAAAACAACGGTAAATCCTTCCAGAACTGAAACACAATAAAGTACAACACCAAAAGAAGTTATAGAGAAAATATTGACACAGGATGAAAGAGAAACTTCATGAAGGAAACTTCACAGTACACACGAAAATAAATATAAACACCTCAAGTGTATTTTTACCACTACCGTTGGAGACAGGAGGACAGTAGGAGGGCATGTTTACATGTTGAATGGAAGAAATGAACCAACAAAAAGTCAATATTCAGCTAACCCTTGTTCAAAATAACAAACAAGCTGGGTACTGATGGCTCATGTCTGTAATCTTAGCTACGTAGGAGACTGTGATTCTGAGATTAGAAGTTCAAAGCCAGCCTGACCAGGAAAGTCTACGAAACTCTTATCTCTAATTAACCATCAAGAATCCCAAAGTGCAACTTTTGGCTCAAGTGATAGAGTACCAGCCTTGAGTGAAAAAGCTAAGAGACAACACCCAGGTTCGGAATTCAAGCTTCAGTGATGGCGCAAAAGCAAAAAGCAAAAATCAGGGCTGGGAGCATGACCTAGTGGTAGAGTGCTTGTCTAGCAGGCACAAAGCCCTGGGTTCAATTCCTTGGTACCACATACACAGGAAAAGCAAGAAGAGGTGCTATGGCTAAAGTGGTAGAGCTCTAGCCTTGAGAAAGCCCAACAACAGTGCCCACACCCCTAGTTCAAGGTCCAGGACTGGCAAAACAAAAAGGGTAAAGAAATAACTTCACATGGTACATTAAAAACAACAACCATGAGGATATATGTCTTCTTTCCCTATCCTGGAGTTTATTTTGGTTAGCCTCATCCTGTATGGTCATATGGACATAGATTTGGAGTTCCTATGCTCCTCAGCAAGGAAAATCTTAGATATATACTAATTATTACAAACGAAGGAAAACATGAAGCCTATGTTTCCTTGGGACTGGATTACTTCATTTAATGTATTTTTTTCCAATTCTTTCCATTTCTCTCAAATGTGGCAACGTCATTCTTTCTGATGGCAGCATACAATACCACATTCATTCATCTACCACATTCTTCTGGGTTGGTTCCATATGTTGGCTATGGTAAATAGTGCTGCCATGAACATGGTTGTGCTGGTAAGTTGAGTATGGTCTTGCTTCTGGACATGTGAACTTATTTCATTACTCTTTTTTTTCTCCTTTTCTCTTTTTCTTGTTTTTCCCCTATGGTTTATCCTCTTTTGTGGCTGTAGCTGACTTTGGTGCCTGGAAATGAACTTTACATCTTGGGAGGGAGTAGGGAGAGAGAAAAGTGAGAAAAAAAATAGAGAAAGGGTTAATAATGTTTGAAAGTGGGAAAGTAGAGGAAAATCAATATGAATGGGAGGCCTACATGTGCATGTGCTTGGAGAAACTAGGAATCCATGGAACATTCCTCAATATAATAAAGGCTGTGTATGACAAACCCGCAGCTAGTATTATACTAAACGGTGAAAGGCTAAAGCCACTCCCTCTAAAATCAGGAATGAGACAAGGTTGCCCTCTCTCTCCACTTCTCTTTAACATAGTATTAGAATTCCTAGCCAGTGCAATAAGGCAAGAAGCAAGCATAAAAGGGATCCAAATAGGGAAAGAGGAAGTAAAACTTTCTCTCTTTGCAGATGACATGATCCTGTATTTAAAGACTCCTATACACTCTACTCCCAAGCGCCTTGAGCTGATTCAAAACTTTGGAAGGGTAGCAGGCTATAAAAATAACCCTCAAAAATCAACTGCCTTCTACGCCAACAGTGAGAGGAATGAGGCAACAATTAGGAAAGCAACTCCTTTTGCAATAGCCTCAAAGAAAATAAAGTACCTAGGAATTAGCTTAACTAAGAATGTAAAGGATCTTTTTGATGAAAACTTTAAAACCCTGAAAAAGGAAATTAAAGCAGAACTGAGGAAATGGAATAACCTCCCATGCTCCTGGATTGGAAGAATCAATATCGTGAAAATGACAATCTTGCCAAGGGCTATCTACAATTTCAATGCAATACCCATCAATATCCCAATGTCATTCTTTAAAGAAATAGAAGAGGCAATCCAAAATTTCATATGGAATAATAAAAGACCCCGTATAGCAAAAATACTTCTTAGCAGAAAGAACAGCGCTGGAGGAATCTCAATTCCAAACTTTAGACTCTGTTACAAAGCTATAATTCTCAAAACAGCTTGGTACTGGCACAAGAACAGGTCTGAAGACCAATGGAATAGAACTGAAGACCTAGATATTAAACCACAGACCTATGGCCACCTAATCTTTGACCAAGGAGCCAAAAAAAAATAGAATGGAAGAAAGACAGCCTCTTCAACAAGTGGTGCTGGCAGAACTGGTTAAGCACCTGCAGAAAACTAAAGTTGGATCCTTCTTTGTCACCTTGCACTAGAATTAACTCCAAATGGATCAAAGACCTCGAGGTAAAAGCTGACACACTGAAAACTTTACAAGAAGGAATAGGAGATACACTAGACCTCCTTGGCACAGGTTGAAACTTTCTTAATAAGGACCAAGAATCACAACAAATCAGAGAAAGACTGGATAAGTGGGACTGCATTAAACTGCAGAGCTTTTGTATGGCAAAGGACATAGCTAATAAATTAATTAGGAAGCCTACAGAGTGGGAGAAGACCTTCACCAACCAAACAATGGACAAAGGCCTCATATCTAAAATATATTAACAACTCAAAAAATTGAATCAATCCAAAACTAATCTCCAAAGTAACAACCATCCCATTAAAAGATGGGCCAAAGACTTAAAGAGAGTCTTCTCTGAAGAAGAAACAAAAATGGCCTGTAGACACATGAAGAAATGCTCAACATCTCTGGACAAAAAGAAATGCAAATCAAAACAACTCTAAGATTCCACCTCACTCCAGTTAGAATGGCCAGGATCAAGAAAACTAATAACAACAGATGCTGGAGGGGATGCGGCCAAGAGGGATCACTACTACACTGTTGGTGGGAGTGCAAACTCATTCAACCACTATGGAAAGCAGTATGGCAGTTCCTCAAAAGACTAAACATAAAGCTCCCCTATGACCCAGCAATTCCACTACTTGGCATTTACCCAATCATCCAGAAACAAGGACATACTAAATCCACCAGCACAACAATGTTCATTGCATCACTATTTACCATAGCAAAGATATGGAACCAACCTAGATGTCCCTCAGTTGATGACTGGATCAACAAGATGTGGTATTTGTACACAATGGAAATCTATGCTGCTGTCAGAAAGAATGACATCGTCCCATTTGTTAGGAAATGGAAAGACTTAGAAAAGATCATATTAAGTGAAGTAAGCCAGACTCAAAGGAACTTAGGCTCAATGGTGTCCATCATTTGTCATAATCAGTAGAAACCTTGGGGGCTCTACTAGCAGAGATTTGCAATAGAGCAAAACCTTGATACATAAGGCCATATAGTATGACGCTAAATGAAAGGATCTCTAGGATATAGAAACATAAGCCATATAATGAATGAATGTTGTTCTTAAGGTACTATGTTATCTCTCATCTCTTTTGCTGTCCCTTGGTTATCTCATATTGCTACAGTATCTCACTTTGTTACCTGATATATCGGATATATTTGTATTTGGTTATTTGAAATTGGATAGGGAAGGGGGAAAAACAAGATGAGGGGTGGGGCTTGGGGGTAGGGAAATAGGGACCAAGACATGTGAAAGGGTATCAGTGTATGGGAATTAATGCACCATCTATCTGGCAAATATCATGTAACCCTTCTATTAATTACAATAAAAATAAATGAAAAAAACAACAAAAAGAATGGATACTAAAATGTGCCTCTGCAAAATTTTCCAAATCCACACTTGAAAGTGTAAGCAGTGATCTAGGGTTAGAAGGTCTTGTTCATAAGAAAAGTGTGCCTGATTGGAATAGTAGTGTTCCTGTTGTGTTTATGGATAGTAAAGTATCTCTAGAGGAGTATATCACATATCAGTCTGTAGCCTGGTACATGAACTTTAGTTTGGAGTGAGAGGCAAAATAAAATTATGATGATCAAATAACTTGGTTTGAATTATTTAGTTCCTAAAATCATTTTTTTTCCAGTCCTGGGCTTGGGCTCAGGGCCTGAGCACTGTCCTTGGATTTTTCTCAAGGTTAGAGCTCTACCACTTGAGCCTCCAGCTTTTTGTATGTATGTGGTACCAAGGAATCGAACCCGGGTCTTTGCGCATGCTAGGCAAGCACTTTAACCACTAGGCCAAACTCCCAGCCCTAAAATCATTTAAAGGAAGAAGTAAACTTCAAGCATTGTTTAAAGGTTAAACAATGTGATTTATGTGTTCTGCTAATTGCCCCAAATCTTCAATTTTAAAATAGCACACATTTCCATTTTCATTGTTTTGGATGTGTTTTGATTTTCTGTATTCACTGAACAGGCTTATTGACTGTTGTAAGCTGATTTTATTGAGGTTTCCCTAAGAAAATTGCTGAACTATGAGTACAGCTGTCATTCTGAGAACACATTTCTGTTAGGAGGTCTGTTTAAGTCTTTTTTTAGTGGGCAAATATTTTAATATGAGGGGACAAATTCTTTCAACCCCATTGGGATATTTGTTACAGAAATTTTGTATAGAATGAAGGAAATTAATGTATATTTATATCTGGCTTAAATTTACTATATTAAGTACAGGTTTGGTAACACGTGAAGACTTTGGTCTTTGTTCATGACTGTTAGAATTTTCTGTATCCAGCGTTAAACTGGAAAAAAACAAAACATGCAACTTTAAGAGGAAGCTTAAATCCGTGTGTGTGTGTGTGTGTGTGTGTGTGTGTGTGTGTGTGTGCGCGCGCTGTATGTGTGTGCTGTATTAGTATAAGTATATGAGGGTGTGGGTGCCAGTGGAAAAATGAACATAAAGTATTAGCAATTTCTGAATATTTTCAGGCTCATTTATTGTTCATAGTGCACCTTAATTGAGTGTGTGTGTGTATGTGCATGTGTATGTGTGTGTGTTTGAGCATGAGTTTATGAGCATGTTTGTGTAAATGTGAGTGTGAACCTCAACATATGCTAGTGACTATAATTCTGAATACAATTAGTATATTAATAAATATTTAGGAAAACTATGCAGAAAATAAAATATTAAACATTTATATTTCTGTCTTCAATTGTTGACTTATTTTTACAAAGAAAACCAGATCAACTGAGTTCAAATGATTATTTCTATGATAATGGGCAAGCTAATATAATGTATAATAAATTTCTCAACAAATGTGTAAAAAAAGATGAGTGGGAGGTGTGGTGGGAGGAAAAGTGGGAGAAAAACATGGGAAGGGGTAACAATGTTCAAGAAGTAATGTACCCATTACCTGATGAATGTAACTGTAAGTCCTCTGTATATCACCTCAACAATATTTTTTAATTAAAATAAGTAAGGTTTTTAAAAATGTAAAAAGAAAAGAAAACCAAGCTGTGGTGCTATGGCAAATATGAGGACAGTGGTTTTGGCAGATTACAGAGACTGTTATGTTCTGTGAAGGAATTTTTAAGGTTTTCATCCTACCCTTTGGAATATCCCCATTCCCGAAGACAAAGTAATTTTGATGTCTTTTCCACCCACACTGATTATCATGACATTAATATAGTGTTATATGGTGTTATCTAGTGTTATTTGGAATGCTCAGATAATCAAAGCTTCTGCTTCTGCCTGTGGTGTGTTAGAGAAGAATGAGAATTAGCACAGCCCTGAAACTACCACTCATTCCAGATAACTACAACTCTACCAAAGTACCATCCTAGATCTTGCTCACTCCTTAGCACTGTATCTGGAGAAATGCACACCTAATCTTTTCAAAAACTCAGTATTTCATCTGGTGGCCAGTAGAGGGAGACAACACACTTAAATAAAATGACAAGACAGTTTGATATAGTCTTTGCGTGGGAGAAATAATAGGAAACCTTCTTTGATCTGAAGTGCTCCTACCTCCTAGAATATTTATAAGAATGTATTTCCCTGGGCTGTAGCATAAGCAAAGTATACAAAGGGAAAGAATCAAGATGATGGCCTTCATCACAGCTTCTTGGAATTCTCTTCCTGTGGGTTTCCGGTAAGAATATTTGGATGAAGTTACAAGTGGAGATGCTATATAAATCTCTCATTTTCTCCCTGAACTCTGAAATATGTGCAATTTGTAGTGGCAGTGGATCTAAGACAGATTTCACCCTCTCCATCATTAGCCTGCAGCCTGAGGATGTTGCCACCTTATTACTGTCAGCAAAGCAACAACTTTCCTTCCACTGTGTTACAACCTAGAGCACATACTCGGCTCCACCTGGCTGAACTGAAAGCCCAAAGGAGAACACACTCTTCTGATTTTTGCAGATGCAGCTAGGGCAAGCATCTGACCAATAGCAGGAATCCTGGGCCACACCAACAGAGCTGGAAACTATCCCTGTTTTATGTTCAAGTTGTAACTTCCCATAGAAAGTTTTCAAAAGAAATAAACAATTGGAGATAAATTGTTTTCTTTGTAAAGACATATAAAACTGTCCAATCCAAAAACGTCAAAATATTTAAAAAAAGAAGATATCAAACTCCAGATTCCTTGTTCAGATGCTGTAGATACCTATTTTGACAAAAAAAATATAGAGACGTATAAGGATGGGATAAAACCCTAAGACATAGACTGGGAGTAAAGTATCTATGAATTCCACAAATCTATTTTCAGTATTCATGTGTTTAAAGAAGTAAAAAATGAGGTTATTGCTATAGCAAATCCTTGAACTCTACAAGTTTGTCAAAGCACACTTGTATTTAAATTCATTTTAGCAAGTAATGCATTTTAAATGAATATTAAGGAGATTTTATATATTTATGTCTTATTTGAATAATCTTTACCATCAGTAAAAGGATAATAGGTATCTAGATAGAGCTTGAGGAGATAAAAAATAATCTCTCGGAGAGAGTCCTCTCTTGTCTCCTCTATGAAGGATAGAGAGATTCATTAGAGTGGACATTAGGATTAAAAAAACCCTAAAGCCACCTGGGTCCCTGCAATCTAAGCTACTCAGGAGGCTGAGATCTGAGGATAACAATTCAAAGCCAGCCCAGGCAGAAAAATCCATGAATCTCTGACCTTCTGTTAACTACCAAAAAAAGCTAGAAATGGAGCAAAGGAGATCAGAGACAATGCCCAGGCTCAGAATTCAATCACAAAAACAAAAAAACAGAAATCGTCAAATTACCAAGGAGAGGCCCTTCATCAACGATTGTGTCAGGGCAAGTAAGTAATAAAAGATAGCTCTGTGAACTTAGTTGGGAACTCTTGTCCCTTAACATCTGAATATAATCTCATTTTATTAGACTACTCATGTTTGTAGGCATATTGATTGTTGTCTCCAAAGTTACAAACTACGTCAGAGTGATATTTCAGTTTTATGGATCTGTGGCTTTTGGTAACATTGTGGCTTCTAGATGGGACAGAGTGCATAAACAGACTATGTCATAGTTTAACAAACATGAATGTTGAAAAAGAATAAAAATACATTTTGATGGTACTTCAGTGTGTATGTGCATGAGCTATTTTCATGTGCTTTGAAAGTAAAAGGGAGAATATTCAGAATTTGGAAGGACACAGGGAGAATAAAAGGGTAACAAGAGAAGAAAAATTTAGTGAATATGGTCAAAATGTAGTATATATGTGTATGAAAATTTCACAACAAATCACATTTCTTCTGATGTTTAATATGTGCTGATAAAATAGATACAGATATATGAAAATAGCCCATTGAATTATAATGATTAAATTGTTTGCCTGTTCCATTCTTACTTTCTTTTCCAAAAGTCATCCTAAGTAGAAGGTATTGGTATGTTTTCATACTTATTCTTTGCACAATGTCAGTTATATTCATACTTAAATATTTTCTTTTATGTTGTGTTTCTTTAGAATGTTGGGGATTGACCCAAGTGCAGATTCTGTTACTGAGCTATGCCTTTAGCCCTTTAATTTTTATTCTGTTTTTCCTAACAGGATCAAGTTTGGGCTCTAACTGAATCTGCTTTGCATAATATTACATGGTTGCTATGAATAGATCCCCCAAAAGAGGAGACAGATGGGGTGGAGTAGGTTAGAGCTCTCCAAGCGTGATGGGATCTCTCACTCAGCTCTGGTGCTTTCTGCTTCTTTGTGTCTCAGGTGAGAAGGGGCTTGGGGTGAAGATGAGTGATGTCGAGGAGTCTTCTAGTAAACTTGCCAGAAGTTTCCCACAGGGTCTCTTTATCCTTGCTTTTCTGAAACAATGTCTCTCAAAGGAAATGAATCTTATGCACTAAAGATGTCCATAAGAGTTGTAACAAATCCAGACTTGTGTATGTTAAGTAGATCTTGCATTTCTAATGAATTTCTCATGTCTTTATGAAATGGCAGGCTTGAAAATAAACAATGCCATAACTCAGTCACCAGCTTCTCTGTCTGTCCATCCTGGAGATGCAGTCACCATCACCTGCCAAACCAATCCCCAGAAGAACACCAAGTTTTCTTGGTTTCAACAACTACCTGGCCAAATTCCTAAATGTCTTGTATATGATACATCCACCTGAGTTTCAGGAGTCCAGGAACGGATCAGTGGTGGTCATTCTGGGCCAGATTTCATCCTCTCCATCAGCAAATGATGCTGGTATTTATTACTGCCTGGAGTGGTCAGGATACCAGTGTGTTATACTTCAAAACAAAATCTCTCAGTGCCTCAGGGCACAGCTGCATCCTCCAGAAGGTGTGAAGCCTGCTGTTTTAGCTGAGTTGAACTTGGTCTTCATTCCTTTGATGGATCTTGATTCATCAGACCTCATAGTTAAATGCAAGAAAAAAAATCATTAAAAAGTACCTATGCATGTGAGTATCCACATGTGAGAAATAATATACCTACTACCTGCTGGATGTAACTATAACCCTTCTACATATTACCCTGACAATTAAAAAAAGTATCTACACATGTATGACCATTCAGTAGACATGTGATGTGTTTATATGTCCTGTCCATAAAAATGTATATATGTATATACATAAACTTTCACTTGTGATATATAGATTTAATCATTTATAGTATTTGAAACACATATGAAAACTCTTACTATGATTATTGTGTTAGTCAATTTTAGCCCTAGCCATGTTAAATATTTCCATATAGGCATGAAACAAATTTTGCATTTTCATTCAAATATTGTATTTTTTCTTTTTCTCTTTTCCTTCCTTCCTTTCTTCCTTCCTTTCTTTCTTTCTTTCTTTCTTTCTTTCTTTCTTTCTTTCTTTCTTTCGTTCTTTCTTTCTTTCTTTTGCCAGTCATGGGGCTTGAACTCAGGGTCTTGGGCAATGTCCTTGAGCACATTTGCTCGAGGTTAGTGCTCTGCCACTTGAGTCACAGCAAGAGTTCTGGCTTTTTCTGTTTATGTGGTACTGAGGAATCTAACCCTGGGCTTTATGCATGCCAGGCAATCACTCTACCACTAGGCCACATTCTGGGCCCTTTAAATATTAATTATAATTTTACTTTTATGTCTATCAATCTCTTAATAGAAAAACTGTCAAGTATTAATCTTATCCTATGAGTTTTTTAATCAATATGTCTGTATATGTGGATATGTCAATACAGCTCTGTCACAGTAATGTTTTATTAAAATGCCAAAAATTTGGTGGCTGGTGACTTAAAGCAGTCATCTGATGCTCACAGATGCTCACATTGAACCATCACCTGTCTGAGCAAGGAAGGGTGACTCTCCCTCCAGCACCAAGTGGACTTCTCACTCTGGATTATCTGAGGCCAAACCTAGAGGGCTGTGACCCCCCAGGGCACAGCATTCTGAAGAGTAAACTAATTTCCCAAATCATGCTGCACTGGCATGGTTAAGTCTAGTAACTTTCAACATAGTTTTACTCACTTTTAGTTTATTCTTTCTTGGTGATTTCTAAAGTTTGCTTTACAAAATCTTTAGCATACTTATTTATCAACATATTTGGTGACACCAGGGGACAAATAACGACAATTTTTACCTAGAAGATACTAAATATCTCTTAAAATATAATTTTATTGGGGGCCGGGAGTTTGGCCTAGTGGTTAAAGTGCTTGCCTAGCATACATGAAGACCCAGGTTCGATTCCTCGGTACCACAGACATAGAAAAAAGCCAGAAGTGGTGCTGAGGCTCAAGTGGTAGAGCTCTAGCCTTGAGAAAGTCCAAGGACAGTGCTCAGGACCTGAGCTCAAGCCCAGGACTGGCACAAAAAATATATAATTTTATTGGGCTGGGAGCTTGGTCTAGCAGTAGAATGCTTGCCTGGCATGCACAAAGCCCTGGGTTTGAGTCCGTGGTATCAAATATACAGAAAAAGCCAGGAGTAGTGCTGTGGCTCAAGTGGTAGAGTGTTAGTCTTGCAAAAGCCCAAGGACAGTGTTCAAGCCCTGAGTTCTAGCCCCAGGATAGGCAATATAATGTATATAGATATATATATATATATAGATAATTTTATTAAGTAAAAAGTTGTGTGTATTTCTAGCATATTGTTGGTTTATTTGATGACTTGATGATTTCATGCTATGATTTCAGATTCTCAAATAAAATAAGGGAGAACATTTAAGTAGAGTTTGATAATGTTTGCTAATTCAAAAATTGGAGCAATTCAAATATCAGTTCCTCATCATCACTATGATTTCTAGAAATTCTTTAGCATTTCTTTAGGATTTCTTTCCTTCGATGAACTCCTATAGATTTTCTGAATGTAAAATGTGGAAAATCAGAAAAGGCATCACTGTGCATTGACACCTACAGGCGACATGTGGACAAAGGTAAAGACTAGACAATAACATGAGGTATTGCAGGAGGCTATCAGAATCAGCACCAAAATCTGAAGTTTTCTGAAGAAATTACAGGACCATATATTTCATGAACTCTGGATTCTAGAAACACCGAAACTAGAAATGATCCCACGGGCAAATGAACTGCACAGATATTTCAAAAGTTCCACAAATGGACAATCAATATATGAGGAAATGGTCAACAATATTAGCAATGAAAGAATTATAAAAGGAAACTCTGGGAGAGAGTGAAGGAAGGAATGACATTGTCCAAAAGCAATTCTACTCATTACTTATGTGACTGTAACCCCTTGATGAATCATCTTTGTCATAACAATAAAAACACAAACATTAAAAAAGAATGTAAAACAAAATAACATTGAGATTTCACATCCTCTTAATCATCAAGGAAACAAATTCTAGTGAGCATGTAGAGAAACAGAACCACTCATATACTGTTGATGTGAGTAAAAATTAGGGCAGTAATTAGTTCTCAGTAGACACTATGTAGAAAATGAACTACACACTTTGTGGGTGGAAAAATTGGGAGGGGGAAGGGGAAAAATAATTAAAAAAGAATTGTACTTATTACTCATTACCTACCTGATTGATGTAACTGTAACTCCTATGTATATCAAGTCTACAATAGCAATAAATAAGTAAACATGAAAGAGTAGTAGAAAGAGATGTTATTGCAAGTATGGCAATATTTTGATGAAATCTTATTACAACTGAACATATGCCAGTGAATAATTTTAAAAGGCAAATCTTCCTTGTTCAATCTATAATCACTTCTCCTTAGCTGTGTGTGAATCATATAATAATATAAATGCATTCACACAGGAAAATAACATCTCCCCTTGTATAGCATCAGACATTATGAGGGAGACAGACAGTCACCGAAATTAGAAGAAAACAAGGAAGGAAGGGAGGGAGGAAGGGAGGGGCAGAGGGAGGGAAGAATGAAACCTCTAAGGCTGTCTGTGCTGACAAGCTGTGTCAGCAGGTGGAGGCAGCAGGAGGAGCAGCTGGGCCAGCCCAGCCTCTCACTTCTGCTTCCCTGGGAGGTTATGACTTGTGGATGGTACATTATAATAGTGTTGACAGTTATAAGTGACAACATATTCTGGCTGCAGGCTGTTGATGGTGAGAGTGACTTCAATGCCAGAACCCCTGCCACTGAACCTGGATTGGACCCCAGATTGTAAGCTGGTTGCAGCACAGATCGAGAGTTTGGCGGCTTTCCCTGGCTTTTGCTCATACCAGCCTAAACTGATGTCAGTGCTTCCTCTGGCCCTGCACGTGATGGCGATTCTGCCTCCTGGAGATGCAGACTGGAGATGCAGACAGGAAGGATGGAGACTGGGTCATCTGGATGTCACATCTGGCACCTGGAATTGAAAATGTCAAAAAACAAAGACCACACACACACACACACACACACACACACACACACACACACACTAAATTTTGTTGTTTTTACAGGGACTTCCCTGAGGAACCAGCCAGCATTGACCGCAATGAGTTGATCAGATTCAGTGTTGCACTACTTCCTTACCTGGGAAGCCAGAGCAGCAGGAGCTCCACTAGCTGAGCACATGCTGAGTGTGTGCTGGCTGTGACTAACTCTTGCCCAGAATGGGAACAGCCTGTGAAGAAGCAGAGCAGGAGGCTGTGCTCTGGACGCATGCCGATCATCAATGCTAATGCAGATACAGCTACAGGGTAGCCCAGAACAGCCACCAAGTGCAAACTTAGAATCCCAACTCAGAATGACCTGCAGAGAACTTGTTTCTCTATGAAATAAACTTTATGTTTTGTTTTCTTATAGAGACAATTGTCAAAACTTGATTTAGACCTATTCTTAGAATAATTTTTTTTCTTAGTTATGTTAGGGTTATATAGGAGACTTATTTCTCTTAAATGGTGCTGAGTAAAGTCTTTGAATATGAAAATTGTATTATATCTTCAACTTCCTGTTATGTGTCTATTGTATGGGGAAGATGTCTTTTACAATCCTCATGGCATTTTAGTAAGTATAATATTTTTCAGGTTTTAACCAAGGGTTCTTTATGAGACCACCCTAAATTTATTCAAAATGATTTTTGTAATTGTCTTGGGCAATGAATACTTTCTATAGAGTGGGGGAATTTATCACCAAGGTACAGTTCCACAAATTTCCAAAGCTGCAAATCATTTTATAAAACAACTACTAAATAGATCATTTGGTTGAGGGACCTTCCATATTCAACTGTATTTCCTAATATTTTCCCATCCACTGTGGGTACAAAGAATGACTAGAGCTTCAGACCTGATAAAGTCTTTCATTTCTTCCTCTCAAGTTACTGGAACAGTGGTGGTGACTGATCATTTTTTGGGTGTGATGATATCAAAATTAGTTAGTCTTCTTCTCTGTGAGAGGAATAGGGGCTCCACCCCAACTTTTGAATGATGTGACTAAATGTTTGATGACTGGTACACACTCCCTTGTTAAATAACAAGAGAATTCTCCATAATACAGTCTTGGAGGATTTTTCAACCAGAAGGGCTCAAGAGATTAAAACTTCCAACCACAACCATGTTCTCAGGTGTGCCAAGAAAAAATATAGTAATATGGATACCAAGTAACAGGCAGTATGTCTCCTCCAAAGTCTAACAGCTCCACAATAAAAGACTAAAGCAAAAAATGTGAAATAGATAAAATGTAAACCAGTGCACTCAAAAAAGAATAATGACAAGAATGGCTAATTCACGGATAAAATAATATATTCCAAACCCTGAAAGCAAGTGACTGTTTATCTAGATATGCCCACCTATCTCTCATAATTGAGGGAAAATATAATCCTTCCATAATAAAAATAGTAAAAAAAATTGTGACCACAAAGCCTGGAGTACAGAAGATCCACATAGCCCCATTTGTTAGGAAATGGAAAGACTTGGAAAAAATCATATTAAGTGAAGTAAGCCAGACTCAAAGGAACTTAGGCTCAATGGTTTCCCTCATTTGTCATAATCAGTAGAAACCTTGGGCTCTACTAGCAGAGATCTGTAATAGAGCAAAACCTTGATACAAAAGGCCATATAGTAGGACACTAAATGAAAGGATCTCTAGGATATTGAAACATAAGCCATATAATGAATGATTGTTGTCCTTAATGTACTATGTTATCTCTCATCTCTTTTGCTGTCCCTTGGTTATCTCATATTGTTACAGTATCTCACTTTGTTACCTGACATATTGGATATACTTGTATTTGGTTATTTGAAATTGGATAGGGAAGGGGGGAAAACCAAGACGGGTGGGGGGGTGGGGGGTAGGGAAATGGGGACCAAGACATGTGAAATGGTATCAATGTATGTGAATTAATGCACCTTCTATCTGGCAAATATCATATAATCCTTCTATTAATTACAGTAAAAAATATATGAAAAAAAGAATGGTACACCTTTAACAGGAAATTAAATGCAGTGAGGGAAATGCAGGAAAGAATAAATTATTTTACTATATGAATCTCAATAATGACACAAATACAAGGTTGTGAAAAACCTCTGTTGTTTGTTGTTAAGTTCTTGTTGTTTTTCAAGTACCAGGGCTTGAGCTCAGAGCCTGAATGCTGTCTCTGAGCTTTATGTGCTCTAGACTACTGCTTTACCACTTCATCCACAGCTTCACCTTGGTTACTTGGAGATAAGAATCTCATGAACTGTCTTGCCTTGACTGGCTTCCAGTCATGATTCTCAGATCTTAGCCTCCTGATTAGCTAGGACTACAGGTGTGAGTCACTGGCACTCAGGATATCTCTGTTATTGATGAATTAGAAGAGGTATTCTTAGGTCTCTCCTCCTGAACTGAGAAAAGAGGGCAAAATACAAAGGACTCTTCCTGCAGTCTTCAGTCAAAACATCCCAGTGGCAGGATAACTGTTACCTGCATGCTGCTTCATTTCCTGAAATAGTGCTTGTGATGAGAAAAATAGCAGAGTCAGAGTTGCTTTTGAGTTGTGCAAGACGAACTTCAAGAATGAATTTACAGATCCAAAGAGGATCTGAGATGAGAATATAAACTGTGCACCGTGCATGGAATTTCACTGTTACATGAAAGTATTCCATCTACTGACATCATCAATGTATTATCTTAAGTTATAAATGATAGCCTTATACTTCCAGCCTGCTATAAAAGTAAGTTGTCCATAGCCAGCACCAGTGTCTCTGTTTGTAATCTTAACTACATAAGGAGCTGAGATCTGAGACACATGATTCTAAGCCAGATTCTAAGTTATCTCCAATTAAACTGAAAAAAAAAAACCTTCAGAAAGGAAATGGTGCTGCAGCTCAAGTGGTAGAGCAATAGCATTGAGCTGAAGAACCTCAGGGACAGTGCCCAGTCCCAGAGTTCAAGCCCCATGACCAAAAAAAAAGAAAAAAAAAACCTTTTAGAAGTAGAGTTGTAATTCAAGTGACTCAAGGCTAGCCGAGTACCAGCCCTAAACAGAAAAGGCTAAAATGCTTTACCCACTCCCTGAATTCAACAATACCAACACGCACATACACAAAAAGAAATCTGTTTCTGTGTTGGCTGTAATTAATTGAATATAACATTGTTAATATAAAAACATTTGCATATATAAATTTGTCTGAAAAATATGGAACATTACAGTTTTCCTGGTGAAGCACTTCAGGCTTGCACAATTCAATTGGATGATGTGTTTTTGTCTTTTCTCCACTATCTGTCCTCATGCTCACTGCTTATGCAGTTTTACTCCCACATTTGATGCTTTGCAAGGGATCTAGAAGTGCATTGTTGTTCAGTGCTCTATTCACTGGGCTAGAGATGTTGTTTCAGTGATTCACAGTAGTGAGGACAAGAAGGTGTCACAGCATTAACTGCCCCTTAAGCTAGTTCTGTGAGTCTCAGCTGAATCCAATCTGCTTAGCCCTGATTCTCTCCGATCTGTCGATGTCCATGTTTCTACTCATAGAAGAGAGCACAGGGAAGGCTGAGTAGAACAATTTGTGCTGAGACTTTTATAAAAGAAAATTTTACCATGGGTGCAGTTCTAATTCAGGATGTTTAGCATTATTGAAACTGATTTCCATGTAGATAAAGTTGCATTTGTGATGAAATTGAATCTTCTACTGTATCTTGTGGAGACAGGATTTGTGAGTTTCTTTCTTGACAAACTGTGCCTTCCCATCTTTTCCCTCTCTCCCACACCCTTCCTTTCCCTTCTTTATCTTTCTCTCTCCTCCCCTTTCCCCCCTTCCCTCTCTTTCCCCTCCATTTCTACTTTCTGCACCTAAACACTTGTTCATTTTGTAAAAACTTTCCTTGTGTCCTTGGATCCCTATCTCCCTCATTTTGGAGATTCCCTGGTTTCACTATCCATTACCTATTTTCAAGCATCCTTCCATCAGACCTAAGTCTTCCTCTCAGTCAACCACAGCCCAGCCATGCTCCGCACCTGTAGGTCTGAAACTACAGTCTCTCAGTAGCTTGTTTCTTTCATAGCTAGATTATCTACTCCTTTACATTCCTCTGGGTCACACCTATTGCTAACTGACCATTTCAGATTCTCCTCCATCCTCATTTAGAGTTCTGCGCCCGAGCCAGCTTTGTTTCCCACTATGCAGGTGTGCTTCATCCTCACAACTTTGCTCCATCCACAGTGGTTCATCTGTGCATTTAAAATGTCATTTATGGGCAGTTTTCCATCCTTGTCTTACATCATGTACCTGTTCGGAAATATTATCATGTTACTGAGGATCTACCATATATCCTGGACATGGTAGAAATGATCTGAGTCAAAATATCAGATAGTAGAATTATTATTTCTCCGCTCGATGGAAGTACAGTGAATACAGGGCCATGCAATACGAGTTCTCTACCTACTACTTCTGGTTATCAAATGCATGGTGTCCCACCCTATGTATGATCTTCAGGATCACTTTGTGCATACAGAATATTTATTTTCATAGACTATTTTGATTCTGGAGTTACCCCATCTTTTAAAAATCCAGCCACTAATGTGGAACAGCGAGTTCATTCCTATAATTATACTTAATCTGGAGTCTGAGATATGAAGACTCTAATTTGAATCTAGCCTGGGTAGCAAAGTCCACAAGATTCCAGAGCTAATTATCCAGCAAAAATGTTGACCAGAGGCTTGGTTCAAAAGGGTAAAGCACTACGTATGAAGGAAAAGGTCTAAGGAACAAATGTTTTACTCCCTGAGTCCATACCACGATATGGACTATAAAAAATTGACATGAAAAAATGGCCAAATAAGGAGAGAGAAAAAAATAACTGAGAAAGAAGGAAAATAGTGCAATTCTCTTCACCCCAAAAAGTGGAATATGTCAACTTCAGAGGAATCTTACATATTTTATTATAAAAGCTAGTGCCTGGGTTAGGAGTTTGGCCTAGTGGTAGAGTGCTTGCCTAACATGCATGAAGACCCAGGTTCAATTCCTCTGTACGACGAACATAGGAAAAGCGGATGTGGTGTTATGGTGCAAGTTGTAGAGTGCTAGCCTTGAGGAAAGCCCAAGGACAAGAATCAGGCCCTGAGTTCAAGCCCCAAGACTGTCAAAAAAAGAACAAGAGAGAGAAAGAAAGGGGAATGATTAGCACAAAAGAACCTCACTGGTTTACTATTCTTCTTTCCTATTTAAGTCTCTGAACTGTGAGAACTGGGATGATTTATAGACAGCATCTCACCTCACTATTGCTAAAAGGGTAGACTACCTCACTCGATGCTTGCAAACCAGGATGACACTTGGCAATTTAATATGTGATGCACGTCCTAGATCCGACACATAAACTGCAATACACGATGGTACCTCTTAATCCCTTTGAAATATTTCTAGATATAATTCTTGAACTCCATAGTCTAAAATAAAGCTCAGTGATGATATAACTTTACCTGATGTATTTGTATCATGAGGCCTTTTCCTGGTGAACAAAGAAGAATGGAGATGGAAATTCATTGTTTCCTCCTTAGATTAAATCCACAGCAGTGATCTTTGAAGAGGCCTAAGGGATACAATGTTGATTATAGGAAGTAAGGGGAGAAGACCTGATTTACATACACTGAGGGTACATAAAGTAAGTTTATATATTATTTGCTAATCTGTTTGCTGCAACTGCCTGTCTGTGAAACACAGCTAGTCTTAAAATGATAGTTTTTCTTCTTCAGGCTCCCCAATGCTGGAAATGCTGGAGGATATTACACTAGGTCAGTGACTACTAGTTATTCCCAGCATCCGTCTGCATTGCACATTCTTGCTTCCCACCCCTTCTGATTGACATCTGAAGACATGCTGTATAGGAGATTTATTTACTCAGAAAGCCAACTTCCTCTGCCCTTCAGAGAGATTTTGATATTTTGTTAAATCTACCACCTTCCTCTTTCTAAAATCTGTTCACAACTTGGAAAGCACTGATGTTAGAGATGATTTGGAATTTTGCATTTCAGGGATCAAAAGCTCTTCTAAAATACCCTTCTCCTTACAGAAGGACAGTCATGGTACAGTCTCCCACATAGCATCTCAGGCAAAATGAAACACCAACTGACACAATGAGTGAAAGGACAGCAGGTGCCCTGTTTGATCAGCAGCCCAAGGCATCCTGAAATAATTTGCATAGTGAGTCATTAGGCAGCAGTCAAGATTGTTCAATACTTCTTTAAAAGCACAGTTTGTGGACAAGTGTAAGGAATCGCCTGCCGTCCAGCTCTCAGAGATGGAGTCTTGGGCTTTCCTGATATGGCTTCTGTTGCTCTGGGCTCCAGGTAAAGGGGAAAGACAGGATTAGTCACAGTCACCTTGGCCATCACTGCTGTCTGTCTTTCAAGGGGCTCAGTGCGTGAAGGTTGGGTTTCATGTCTCAGTTACCTATAGCTTTATGTCACTCACAGGGCCTCCCATGCTGTCACTAACACAAGGTTTCTCAATACATAGACATCCATTGGTTTTGTGTGTTTATCATTGCAGGCTCCACTGGGGACATTGTGCTGACACAGTCTCCGGTCTCCCTGGCCTTGTCTACTGGAGAGAAGGCCACCATCTCCTGCAGGGCCAGCCAGAGTGTTTCTATTGCATTTGTTGCCAGTTTGATGAACTGGTATCAACAGAAACCAGGTCAGCCTCCAAAACTCCTGATGTATGGAGGATCCAACAGGGCGAGTGGGGTCCCGGCCCGGTTCAGTGGCAGTGGGTCTGGGACAGATTTCACCCTCACCATAAATCCAGTGGAGATTGAAGATGTTGCCATGTATCACTGTCAGCAGAGTAAGGAGGAGCCTCCCACAGTGCTCTAAACCTAAACAAAAACCTCATCTCAGCTGCTCACCAAGGCCTGAGGTTTCTGATGTCTCCATTTACTTCCTCCTTCTGACAAGGACTGCATTATCCTTCTCCAAAAGTGTTCTTCTCCACAGATGTAATGCACATGCATTCATATGAATGTTTATTCATGTCAGTATCATATTTATTCATATCATTTCATAGACAGCCTAAGTCTTCATGAAACTGAAACAGGGATGTGTGATCTGCTGGATACCCAGGCTCATGCCAGCCTGGGTCCCTGCCCTGAGGACTTTACCTGCAAATCTAGTCCCAGTGACAATATCCAGGTTTTATTGAGAGTATCAGATGCCAATTGAGTTGCCTAAAGTCCAGGCCTATGATACTTCCATCAGTCTTCAGAAATCAATAATCACCATATCCAGCCAGAATAACTAAGATTTACCCTATTCTAATATTTTAGCTCCTTTATAATGAACTCTTATATGACTGCCTTTACCCCTCGGGAAGAGGCTGCATTAGGGGATATGTGCAGAGCCTTTGGGGAGCAGAAAGTATGTGTGGTATTCTCAAAACATGTGTTTGTACAGAGATTTATACTCTAATAAAACAGGTGGCAGAGACTGTATAACTTGAAAATCAAGCCTTAAAGAGACCACCACAACAAGGGAGAAGCCCAGTTTTCAAATACATGGTCTCCATTATCTGTTTTGGTTTCCCATCTTAGAAAAGCAAAGTTTAGATCTACCAAAATCATGTCTTCAGTATTTCCTCAGTCCTCTCTTCCCTCAAGGCAACAAGGACTGTGGACCACATTCCACAGTGTGAGCTCTCCAGATAACAGTAGGAACCTAAAGACTACATCTTGATCAAGACTTGGAAGAATAAGAAACTCAAGCTGGTCTAAGAAGGACCTTATCTGAGTTCAGAATACCTCAACTAAAAATGCAAAGGTAAATGGCTGAGTGTTGACCTCAGCTCCAATTGTTGTAATTGGGACAATCTATGTAATTGGTATTGTGAGAAGAATTCATATGCAGACTCATGTTGAAGGAGTTTGAAGAGTAGAAAATGAAAGGGGAGAGAAATATGAGATGGTTTTCTATCAAATTGTATTTTTTTCCTATACAAATGTATTGCTTACAAGTTCTCTCTGGCCTGGTGACTTGTCCCTTGTTAAGAAAGAGATAAACTCCCTTAGGATAAGAGTGGATTTGTAAATTGTAAGGCTTTGTCTTACACTGATTTCATTTTGAAATGAATATAATTTGAGATAATTTGTGAACTATTCATCTTATTTAAACAACCACCTGATATCTATCTGTCTGTCTATCTATCTATCTATCTATCTATCTATCTATCTATCTATGCTTTTCCCTATTCAAACTAGTCAGTCAGTCGTGGGCACATTGTGAACCTGAGCTCAACTAATCTGAGCAGAGAGATAGGATAAGCTGCCATAGAAACAAATACCTGAGCTGGCTGTCTTTCTAGTTTATTACATCCTTTGTTGTGCAAAACGTTTTTGGTCTGCTATACTCCCATGTATCAAGCCTTTCTTCTATCTGTTGTGGTCCTGAGAATCTATGTCAAAAGTTCTTTTCTGTGCCTAAGAGTTCTAGTGTTTCTTCTACTTCCTCTGGAAGTAATTTCCAAGATTCAGGTGTGAAATCCAAGTCTTTGATCCACTTTAGGTTGATATTTGTGCATGATGACAAATAAGGCTCCACATTTAGTTTTCTGTATATGGATTCTCAGTTTTCCCAACTCCAGTTATTGAAGAGATTATTCTTTTTCCACCAGATACCATTAACTATCTTAATAAATATCATGGCCTTGAATATATGGTTTTGTTTCTGTGTCTGCTAGTCTCTTCTATTGATTTTTGGGTCTGTTTTTTTGGCTTGAAGACTGGGGTTGGGATACCATAAACAGTACCATTTTGCCTAGAATTACTGTGGCTATTCTAAATCAGTGTCCCAATTCTTCATCCCTCCTTACATATTCTACTCAGGAGACTGAATTCTGAAGATGATTATTCAAAGTCAGCTCAGGCAGTAAAGTCCAAGAGATTCTTATCACCAGTTCATCACCAGAAAAGCTAGTTGTAGAAATATGCCTCAAACAGTAGAGAGGTAAGCCAGGCACAGTGGCTCACGTCTGTAATCCTAGCTACTCAGGAGCCAGCCCAGGCACTAAAGTCCTTGAAACACTTATCTGCAATTAACCACCAGAAAACCAGAAGTGGAACTGTGGCTCAAGTAGTAGGGTGGTAGCCTTGAGCTGAAGAGCTCAGGGACAATGCCCAGGCCCAGAGTTCAAGTCCCACAACCCATCAAAAAAAAGTGTTAGCCTTGAGCACATAAGGTTAGAGACAGACCCCAAGTCCTGAGTTCAAGTACTAGTACTGGCAAAAATACTCACACACAAATACACACACACACACACACACACACACACACACACACACACAATTATCCAAAGTATGGAAATGACTAATTTTTATTAACTCCTTGTTAGACAAGTTTATGAAACTATTAGGAATTTTTTGAAATATATTGAAATCAATTTTCTGAGACTGATTCAAAGACTAACAAAATGAGTGCATGAAAGAGGGAAAGCAGTTGGTTGAGAGGGTAGAAGATTGAATGGTGGAACTTTGTAGAATGCAGTCAAAAACACTGAATGTGACCCAGGACTGAGAGAAATAAGGGAAAGGATAGGGCAAAGGGGTTGAAGATGTTGAAGGGATAAGAGAAGCCAAGATACAGCGTATACTTAAATAGTGAGTTAAATGGAAAAACACTATGAAACCTAAGAATTAAGGTAAGTGAGGGAGAGTGGTGTGGGAGAAATGGGAGAGAATATTAGAAGGACTGAGGTTGGTGTCAAATGGCCACTCCTTCATAGAACTCACTAAAGGAAACAATAAACTAAGTACTTTTCTGAGCATAGAAAAACTCAGAAATTGACGGTCATAAGAGTTTCATGGAGGGGGGCCGGGAGTTTGGCCTAATGGTAGAGTGCTTGCTTAGCATGCATGAAGACCCGGGTTCAATTCCTCGGTACCCCACATACATAGCAAAAAGCCGGAAGTGGTGCTGAGGCTCAAGTGGTAGAGTGCTAGCCTTGAGAAAGTCCAAGGACAGTGCTCAAGCCCTGAGCCCAAGCCCAAGACTGGCAAAAAAAAGAGTTTCATGCACTTTCTGTCCAGGCTGACTTCAAGAAAGAATCCTCACATCTCAGCCTCCTAAATGGCCACAAGCCTCCTGCTAGGAGTAGCACTTGAAGGAATATCCATCCCAGGTTCAGGTCTATCTTTTCTACTAAAACTCTGCAAGTTCAACATTACTGGTCACACATAGCTGTCCTGTGTCACCACCCCAGGACAAACCCAATGATCCTCAGTTTTATAACAGAAGGCAACAGGGTGCTGAAGATCAGCACACACCTAGGATATAGATATAGACCCCATGAATCTCAGAGCAAGGCTGAGCACCTCATTACCAATCAGGCTAACCTTTCAGAGGAGCTCTGGTTCTGAAGAAGCTCCAGACAACCCCATGTTTCACATATCAAAGTTCAGTGTAATGACTATAGTGTAGACACCAACTGACCAAATTTGAATAATCTTGGTTATCTGCAGACTTATATTTTGCTGTATGAATCCTAACTGATGGCATGACTGAGGAACGTCTTGTAATAAATTCCCAGTTTTGAAAGCTATCACCAGACAGGATCATGTCTATACTGCTGGAGTGGTAAAATAAAATAAAATAAGGAAAGAAAGAGAGCAGCGGGGTGCAGAAAAATGTAGAAAATCCTTGTGGACCCTTGTACCCAAACCTGCAGTGACCTTCAGAGCCTGAAGGCCTCTGTGAAACACCCTCAGATGGTTGAGGTAACAAGAGGAGCAGTTGGAGCAGCCCAGTCTCACACTTCTGCTGCTGTCTGTGGTTTACGTTATGGTTTGTATCACTGTGGGAGGAGAACTGGCATACTGTTGGCAGTAGTAAGTGGCAGCATCTTCAGGCTGCAGGCTGCTGATGGTGAGACCGAACCGTGTCCCACCTCCACTGCCACTGAACCTGGATGGGACCCCAGGTTGCAAACTGATTGCAGAATAGATCAGGAGTGTAGGAGCTTCTCCTGGTTTCTGCTGATACCAGGATAACCCACGGCTAATGCTCTGACTGGCCTGGCAAGAGATGGAGATTCTGTCTCCTGGGAATGCAGATAGAGAGGATGCAGACTGGGTCATCTGGATGTCACATCTGACACCTGACACAGGAAACAAAATTAAATATCATGTTATAAGAGAATTTCCCTGGAATCCCACAAAGCATCCACTTGCACATTGCTTAGCAAATTTCCAGTGTTTTCTTAACCTGAAAGCCAGAGCAGCAGGAGCCCCAGGAGTTGAGCAGGGGCCCTCATGTCCATGCTGAGTGCTGACTGGAATTGACTCCTGCATAGAATATGACCGGCTTATGAAGAAATCCTCAGGTCAATGGACTGTGATTTGGGTATGTGCAAATGAGCAGGGCCTGGGCAGGGCTGAGTACAGCTTCAGGTCTGTCTCACTTCATCAATTTAATAAAGACCCAGTGTCCCCAGGGCTCCTCAGTCTTCTGCAGGCAGAGCAGATGTGAGTTCATAGGTCATGATTGCCTCTGAATACTGACAGCCAGCACCTACCTAGGATCTGTAACTAGCATGAAATTTTTATCTCTCTCGGGTCCAGTACATTCTGTTCCTGCTCACATTCCATCTATCACAGGGGTTATCAGTTACAACAAAATCCCAGAAATTTCTACCTCTGACCCATTCCTCACATGTGGCAGAGGTAAAGCTGAAACTGTAGAATACTATTCTGTGCTCTGATCCCCTCTTACCATCCATGTGAAGTTGAAGGGCAATGTAAAGAAGTGGGCGCTCTGACATATAAGAAAAGCCGTGATCTTTCATCCTCATCCCATTACCAATAGAGCAATTTGCCTTGCTCTATTTTTAATTTCTCTGTATGCCAAAGTTGAGGATATTGTCATTTCCCATCTGAGACTATGTTCACAATTGTATGTATCTTTGCCTGATCATTTCTGGATGCCTGAAATTACTGGCCTGTTCTCAACTCACTCATCTCATTTTGAGTTTGTGGTGAGACCTTTCAGATCTCATCTTCCTGAGTAGTTAGGAGTATAAGCATGAGCCACTGGCTCACAACTCATTACCCACTCTTTATCCCATTCTCTACAGTAGCAAGAAACCCTCTCTACCAATTGTTCATTCATTCACCCGAATCTACTATGATCCCAAATCAGCAAATTCTACCACTGACAAATCTCTAAATCCCAAAGAGGGTTTAAATGGGTGAGTTCTTTCAGAATTAAATTTAATTTTGGCATATTGGGGGGGGGATAAATCATCTCTACCAGTCTGAGAGTTGATACATTCGAAAAAACACTCTTCCCTTATACATTTTAAGTGTGGGGTTATTCGCTGTTCCTGATTGAAGGTGTATTTGGGCAATTCATGATGACTCTCTCTCTCATCTTGTGACTGTGTCTATAGAAAGGTGGTCACAGGAACCTCAAGTCCAGCCAGTTTTTAAAGAGCTCCGATTAGAAGAACATCTTAGCTGAGGATCAGAGGAAAATGGATCTGGCTCCTAAACATCTCATCTTCTGGGTATTTACTTGGATATCTGCAGTCTCTGGTGGGTTGATTCGAGAATATTTGCGACAAATTTCTCACTGACCATCACCAGGCTCCAGGCTAATCACTTAACAGGCTACTCCCATCCACAGATTTGTGAGTTTCCCTCACAGCACTTCACCGCCTCCACCCCCGCCCAAACTCAAAGACTGAATCAGAGATTTTGCTGCACCAGCTGCCTCCTCTCTGCTCATCTCTGCCTTCTCCCACAACCACCGGCTGCATCACTGTCCCTGATCCTGCAGAGTCATGGAATAATAGGCAGTGTCAAGGTAAGATCAAGTAGAACAATCTGTCAGGAGAATTTTTGAAAGGAATTATCACCATAAAGATTATAATAACCTGCCATTATCCCTGCTCTAGGTACTTTAGAATGGTGCTTTTCTTTGGAAATGTTACATTACAGTGGAAACTGAGGCTTAAAATCTTATTGCGATAGACTTAGTTCATTCATTCCCTGGCATACTGCCTCTTCCCTGTGTCAATGACACAAACATTTTTCATTTTCTTCATTTATTTTATTGCGTTTCCTTCCTCTGTTCCATTGTCACTATTTGGTGGTAATGTAAGTAAAGAATACTTTCCCCATCTTCAGCTATGACCCCAACACAATACACAAAGAAGAGAAAGCTAAGCAAAAATCTCTGTTCTGCCTCATTTAGAAATTCAAATTCAGTTGGTGCTGGTATCTCCTAGCTTATTTCAAAATTGGTTTTATTTGATACTACATGTCACTTGTCTGTGCCCATTCACTTTATATCTTTGTGACTTTTTTTAAAAAGATTTTATTACCAGTGACTTTTGATAGGAGATCCAAGAGCTTGCCCATCCCTTTCTACTTGTTGAAAATGTAATAAGACTACTCATAATTTTGTTTAATGAGCAATCTTTTTCAGACACTCTTTTGTTCTTCACCAGCCCTGCCACCAAATTGTAGTTTAAAAAGTTTAGTTCTCTCTTCAAATAACTTGGAGGTCCACACATAGTGATAGATAGATAGATAGATAGATAGATAGATAGATAGATAGATAGATGGAGATAAATATATCTTTATATATAGAAATATCTCTATATATGCATATATCAGTGGAACAACAATTATTGGTATTTTTACTTTTCAATGTTTCTGAAGCAATATATACTCAGTAGAAATCGAGCTCACATTTCTTTCCAGCAGGTGACAGGATTTACACACTAGTATTCAGTCAGGGTCACCAGCAATAGGGCCGGCAGCACTAGATTCTTCATATATTTATCCAATGTCTGCAGGCCCTTGACAACCTGTAGGACACTGCTGTCAGCCTGTGGAAGTTGATGATAGTAGAAATGTCTTTTCTATGTAGAGAGGAAAGACTCTCACAGGACTCTGGCCTAAAGCAAGTTTTCTGGTTCAGAAGAAGAGCTGTCAGTATGTTTCCCTCTCCTTAGTACCTGTTACAGATACCACCTGGATTTGATCTAGCTACGAGATGGTTAATAGTCACAGACAGAAAAGGAAGAGTCTGGTTATCATCCTGTACATTGTCAAGGTTGAGGACATATAGAACAACCAGAGAAGGTATCACAGTACTGCCAGGACGATGAGAGAGAAACAACATGATATCTTAAATTATTGTCTCAACAAGCCCTTTCTCTTACCCACTGATGTGGTTCTGACCACTTCCCAAGTGAAACTTTATGTTTCTCAATTGTTTGTATTCTATATATGGAAGCAGATTTTGGAAAAATTAGCCTCCCTCCACTTTTGAATTATTATACATTATTATAAGAATGTTAAGCAGAGCATGTATATGAAGTCTTTTTGTTCTTCTAATCTATTTTATTTAAAGGTGATATACAAAGGGATTACAGTTATATAAGTAAGGTAATGATTGCATTTATTTTTTTAATTTAATCGTCGGGATAATGTATAGAGGAGTTTACAGTTACATTCATCAGGTAGTGGGTACATCAGTTCTTGAACATTCTTACCCCTTTATTAAGTTTTTATTTTGTCTTCCAAACACTTTCATAGCATCTCACCATTGTTAAAAGAGCAAACCACGTAAGGACATTGTACTCTATGCTTCTAAACCTGGATGAAAGGGATCAATTAGATGAGTGACTCAAGCCCCAAACCCAGACCCAACTTATTCACTTTAACCAAGACCAGAGTATTTGCCATGAATACATTAAAGAGATTATAATGATGGGTAATTTTCAGTAAACTGAGGGTACCTCTTAACCCTTAAGAAATATTTCTAGATATAATTCTTAAACTCAATGGTCTAAAAAAAACCTAACTGATTTTATAGCTCTGCCTGATGTATTGGTATTATGGAGGCTTCTTATAGAACTCCTGGTTAAAAAAAAAGAAAGTTCAGGACTAATTGTTTCCTCCTCTGATTAGGATCTACAGCAGTGATTATCTTTGGAGAATACCAGGACACATGGCATTGGTTATATGAAGTGAAATGGAGAAGACCTACCTTATCCACAATGAGGTTAAGTAAGTGTATGTAAAGTAAGTTTGTATATTGTTTGTTAGTTAATCTGTCTGTTACATGTGTCTATCTGTAAGACAAGGCTCTCCTTACTTAACCCAGGCTAGTCTCAAACTGGTAATTTATCTTCTTCAAACTCCCCAGTGCTGGAATTACAGGAAAAAACCACTACACTAGCTCATTCACTACTATAAATTCCCAACATTCATCTGCCTTGCACACTCATGCCTCCCACCCTTTCTGATTGACATCTGAAGACATATGTGCTCTTTAGGAGATTTATTTACTCAGGAGGGCAATATTTTCTCTCTCCACCTTTTGATTTTTTATCTTTGATAAATCTACTGCGCTCTTTCAAAAAATTATATTAACTTGGAAAGCACTGATGTTTGAGATGATTTGGAATCTTGCATTTGAACATCGAAACCTCTTCTGAAATAATCTTATGCTTGCAGAAAGACAGTCATGGTATAATAGTCTCCCACATCTCAGGCAGAACAAAAACACCAGCTGACACAATGAGTGAAAGGAGAGCAGGTGTCCTGTTTGATCATTAGCCCAAGACATTCTGAAATAATTTGCATAGTGAGTCATTAGGCAACTGTCATGCTTCCTTAAAAACATACTCTATCCCACGTTTGTGAGAAACAGCCTGCAGACCAGCTCTCAGACATGGAGGCCTGGGCTTTCTTGCTATGGGTGCTGCTGCTTTGGGCTCCAGGTGAGGGGGTTAGGGAGGGTTAGTGACACATCACTGCTGTCTTTCAAGGTGCTCAGTCTGTGAAGTTTGGGTTTCATATGTCTCACTTGCCTGTAGCTTTATGTCACTCACAGGGCCTCCCATGCTGTCACTAACACAAGGTTTCTCAGTACATAGACATCCATTGATTTTGTGTGTTTATCATTGCAGGCTCCACTGGGGACATTTTGTTGATACAGTCTCCAACCTCCCTGGCCTTGTCTACTGGGGAGAAGGCCACCATCTCCTGCAGGGCTAGTCAGAGTGTTTCTCTTGCATTTTTTGCCAGTTTGATGAACTGGTATCAACAGAAACCAGGTCAGCCTCCAAAACTCCTGATGTATGGAGGATCCAACAGGGCTAGTGGGGTCCCGTCCTGGTTCAGTGGCAGTGGAGGCTGAAAATGTCACCATCTATTACTGTAAGCAGGGTGGAGGGTTTCCTCCCACAGTGCTCTAAGCCTAAACAGAAACCTCATCTCAGCTGCTCACCAAGGCCTGAGGTTTCTGATGTCTCTGTTGACTTCCTCCTTCTGACAAGGACCACATTACCCTTATCCAAAAGTGACTTTCTCCACAGTTGTAATGCACATGAATTCATATGAGTATTTATTCATAGCAGTACTTGCATAGACAATCTTAATGAAATTGAAACAGGGAAGTGTGAACTGCTATATACACAGTCCCAATCTAGCCTGGCTCTCTACCTTAAGGACTTTACCTGCAAAACAAGTCCCAGTGAAAACAACGAGATTTTCTTGATAGTAACAGGTTCCAAATTAGCTTTTAAAGACCCCAGACTATGATATCTCCACCCAGGCTTCAGAAATCCTTAGTCCCCAATTCTCATCAGAATAACTCACCGTGTCTTTCACCAGTCTAATATTTCTGCTCCTTTATATAACAGACTTTGCCTGACCACCTTCGCCCTTCAGGAAGAGGCTCTTCTGGGGGACTTGGCCAGAGCCATTGGGGAGCCCGAGTTGTCTGTGGTGTTCTAAGAAATTTATACTCTAGTAAAATAGGTGGCAGAGACTGTTAAACTTGCAAATCAGGTCAAGATCACAAGAGAGATGATCACAAATAGATGATCTCTATTATTTGTGCTGTCATATATTCTCCACTCTTAGAACAACAAAAGTTCAGTTCCTCCAAAGTCGTGTGTTCAGTATCACCTCAGCCTGCTCATCCCTCAAGGCAAAAAGGACTGTGGTTCACATTCCACAGCGTGAGCTCTCTGGTTGCCAGTAGGAACCTAAACATTGCATCTTGATTCCGACTTGGACGAATCAGAAATGCCAACTGGTCTAGGAAGGACCTTATCTATAATACCTCAATGAAAAATTCAGAGGTAAATGGCTAAGTGTTGACCTCAACTCTAATGATAGTGATTGGGACAATGTATATAATTGGATGTTGGGTGAATAATTCATATGGAGGCTAATGTTAAAAGGTTTTGAAGAGTAGGAAATAGCAGGGTACAAAATGTGAAATATTCCTATTTTCTAGGTGGGTTTTTCTTTCTTTCTTTTTTTTTGTTTTTTTTTTGTTTGTTTGTGTTTTTTTTGCCAGTCCTGGGCTTGAGCTCAGGGCCTGAGCACTGTCCTTGGACTTTCTCAAGGCTAGAGCTCTACCACTTGAGCCTCAGCACCACTTCCGGCTTTTTTACGTATGTGGTACCAAGGAATTGAACCCGGGTCTTCATGCATGCTAGGCAAGCCCTTTAACCACTACGCCAAACTCCCGGCCCGTGGGTTTTTCTTTCTATCAATGTATTCCTTAAAAGTTTTTGCTTTAGCCTGGTGGCTTGGCCCCTGATAAGAAAAGGAGGAACTCCCTAAGGATAAGAGAGGATTTGTAAAGTGTAAAGCTTTGTCTTAGACTGGTTTCTCTTCAATATGGATAGATTTTGAGAATATTTAACTTGTGAATTGTTCACTTATTTCAAAATTAACTGGTGTAAATTCAGTTTACCCCATTCAAACTAGTCAGTTGTGAGCAGATTGTGAACCTGAGCTTAACCAATCTGAGCAGAAGGACAGGAAACAAATGTTGGAAACAAATGATAGAAGGGGCTAGAGGCAGGGAAAATGAGAGAAAAACATTGGAGGGAATAACAACATTCAACAAGAAATGCACTCACTACCTTATGTATGTAATTGTAACTCCTCTGTACAATTGTATCTCCTCTGTACACCCTGACAATAGAATTATATGAAAATATATATATATCTGGGCAGACTGCCTGGTCTGAGTGTTTCCTTGCCAGATTTTTGGCTGATAACATACCTTTCTTTATAAGTAAATATTGCCTTGCTCAGACAAAACAAAACAACAACAAAAAAGAAACATCATTCCCTCAGCCTGACAGCAGTTGTAGAGATCAACTGAGGAGGACACAATACAATAACACTGAAGAGTTTAAGAATAGTTTGTCTATGACCTGTTACTTGGGATTTTAGTTTGTGTAGTTTTGACACTGGGTGACATTTTAAGTCTACATCATCAGACCTTCAAAAATAAAAATAAATAAAAACCTATGAAGAAAACGGGTTAAATAGCATCATAAATCCAAGTGACTTAACTGATGTATAATGATTCAGAAATACAAATTCTTCTCAAAATCTCATGAAATCTCTCCAAAGTAGATGACATTTAACCTACAGGCATCTCTTAAGAGATTCAAGAAAATTATCATAACTTGTATTTTATCCGATCTTAATGGAATTGCACACAGGGATCAAGGAAATAGAATTGTAAAAGTGGCTGTACCACCACAATAAATCTAAAGGTTCAATATATTTCTCATTAAAATTCTCATAGAAATTTTCTCCAAACTAGAAAAATTGATCATAAAATTAACATGAAAGCATAAAAGACACTATAGTCAAAAAATATCTGACTAAAAATAGTAATGCTGGAGTTATTATGATACATGATTCTAAATCATACTACTGAGTCAAAGTAAGAAATGATACTGGCACCCAAATAGACACATAGCCCAAAAGAAGAAAGAATCTAGAAAAGAAAACTCATGTAATATACCCATCCTAGTTTCACAATGTTACAAATAAAAAAGTATGAGATAGAAGGGAAAAGGCCTCTTAACAAGTAGTACTGGGAAAATAATATCCCTCCAAGCTGCAAGGGCCTGTGTCCAACTTCAAAGGCCACTCAAGGCACAGCTGGAGGATGAGTAGGTGGTAAGATCTGAGGGGGACAGGAAAGGAGTATAGACTAAGAGGAGATAGGATAGAGGAAGTGGAGCTGGAACAAGCTTATTTCTTGAGATATAATTCATCCAACTCATCACATCAAGTTTACAATTGAGTGGCATGACAGTACATTCCCCCAGAGAAAATATCTCTACTCTTTCCTTTATTGTACTTGTATGGGGCCTGAACTCAGGAACAGGGTACTGTGCATTCGTTGTTTCACTTAAGGCTAAACACCTTCTACTGAAACCAAAGCTTCACTAGCATCATTTCCTGAGGAATGGAGATAAAAGTCTCCTGGATTTGTCTATTCAACTTAGCATGAAATGGCAGTCCTCAGATCTTAGCGTCCTAAGGAGCTAGGATTACAGTCCCGAGCTACCATCAGCTGGTTGGTTTCTAATTTCTGAATGTACTGTGTAGTCACCGCTAGTAATTTCACAAAGATTCTGCAAGTGGAAAACCTGAAAGAAAAAGTCAGTTGTTAAAGAAATGAACAATATAAATAAATTGCTAATTCAAATACGAAAAGATAGGTAGCATTACACAGTTGTGCATCTTAAAAACAGAAATATTCAAAGCTTGATGTTGTATTATAAATTAATCTTTTAGAATGAAGGAAACTATCAGCCAATATGGTCAAACTATCAGCCAATGAGGGCAAAAGGCCTGATTGTTTATAAAACTGACTGAAGCATCCCAAATGAAATATGAATCTACCATAAACCAGAAAAAAAACTAAATTGGTCTTGTACTTCAAATTTGCCAAAAAGAAACAAAAAGGGTGAGAACAACTAAGTTATTAATGACACAGAAAATACAGATGTAAACACATTCAAGTTTCTAAAAGGAATGAAGAGTAGACTTAAATATGGGAGCAGAACAAATAAGAGGAGAAAGAATACCTTCATATGTTCTGAACAGAAAACACAACAGCAAGGGATATTTGGAGCAACAAACAGCTAAATTTTATACTAATTTTATACTAATAAAATCTGTCCAGCTCTGATATAGTGTCCCAAATTATATAGAGGTTTGAAGGTTTCAGATTGAATTAAAGCTAAGAATATGGAAGAGCCTCAGAAGTGGATGATCTGGATATGTTATACTAAAGCATCCTAAGAGTGGAGCTATGGCCCAAGTCCTAGCCTGAGCAATAAGAACACAATAAATGTTCTGAGTTCAATGCATAAAAATATTCTCTCTCTCTCTCTCTCTCTCTCTCTCTCTCTCTCTCTCTCTCTCTCTCTCTCTCTCTCTCCTCTCCCTCTCCCTCTCCCTCTCCCTCTCTCTCTCTCTCTCCCTCTCCCTCTCTCTCTCTCTCCCTCTCTCGCTCTCTCTCTCTCTCTCTCTCACACGCACACACACACACACACACACACAAGACATTAATGTTAGTGGTTAAGTTAATATCAGTGCTGAGACTATGGACTAGAATTAAAAGACTTTAGAGATAAAACAAAATTTACTATGTGCTTGGTACTTACTTCTTAACATGCTGTAGCCTTTCAAGTATAGGTATGGGTAACCTCTTGGTTACTGTGAGAAGACTCTGGTCACTCCTGATTCTATGCACTGTGGTCCTATGGTCAAGGCTCTGTCACAGGTAAGCTAAGAAAAGTATTTTGGGGTCCCAGAGTTTGGGAGCTGCCATTAACTGAGAAACCACTCTCTGGGGTACAGATGCTTCATGTGGAATTACTACCACAGTATATCACAGAAAAGATTTTTCAGTATAGCATTGATGGATGGTGCAGAATGACTTTGAAAAGTCCCTATTGCTCATTTATCTTCTGCTGTAACATTTCATTCTCCCTATCCCCATGGAACATTTACTATTTTCAAGACAAAACATTACATGTACATTTGCAATGTCACCCACCTCATGGCACCACATGTCACAATCTCCAAAATAGTGACTTATTTGATTGTCTTCCTAGAGAGAGACACCAAGTCTTTGGTTTAGTTCTTTACACCATTGGTGGTCAAATATGGTTGTTATTATATTTGCATGCTATTTCTTCTGTTCACTGGCCTCTACCACTGCTATGGATCCTGCTTGCTATTTTAACAAACAGCATCCTGCTACACTTTCTATCCTGTTGAATAGGCTTAGTGAATTTCACAGAAGTTGATGTGGAGAAATAAGATGGTGTAGTCAGGTCTCTTAAGTTGACACAATTATTACTGGACTCTAGAATGAGCAACACAGGAACAAATTTGTCTTGAAATATAACCACCCTGATTGTTCAAAGGTAATACTAGTTCTTTTTCCCTGCGCACTTTCTCAGGAAATGGAAGAAGACAAACCAAAGCTCTGTGTAGCTCTATGGTTAGACCCTTATCCCAGAATGTGCTTAATACTGTCATGTTAAGACAGACCAGGTACCTCCAACTAGAATGATGTCCTTTTTATCTTGCACTTCATATTTATTCTTATCCTACTGATGCAAATTGTGGGGACTTAATCTTCTGGCTAGTAAGTCCTCCAATAAATTCCCTGCTAGGAAATGGATGGGCCTAGGACAAATCAGGTCAAGTGAGGTAAACTAAACTCAGGGAGACAAATGGTGTATGTTTTTTCTCATAATTAAAAGCTAAATCTAAAATATGCCAGTTTGTGATCAAATATACAGATTCTAGACATTCAGATACAGTGAGACCTAAGGAGGATGCCCTTAGGGAAGGAAGACAAAAGGAAAATGTCTCTATGCCTTTTTTTTTGGCCAATCCTGGGGCTTGAAATCAGGGCCTGGCCACTGTCCTTGAGCTTTCTCAAGGCTAGTCCTCCTCCACTTGAGCCACTGCACCACTTTTGCCTTTTTCTGTGTATGTGATACCAAGGAATCGAAACCAGGGCTTCCTGCATGCTAGGCAAGCCCCAGGCTACACTCCCAGCCCATTTGCCTTTCTTAACATAAAATAATATTTATCAAAATGAACTCCAGTAAATGGAAATAAGAGGGATTTTTTCTTCTTTTTCTTTTCTTCTAGTACTGTTCTTCTGTCTGTTAGGAAGTTAAGAGGGGCACAAAATGAAGTGACATAGGGTGGACAAAAGCAGCAGGGCTATTCAGTAGAAACGACATTGAACATGGACTGTACAACATACATTTGGATATGAAAAGGAAAACTGGGAGAGAATAAGAAAACTTATGATATTGTAAAAAAGAAATGTAGTCATTACCTGACTTTTAAAATGGTAAATCAGCCAGGCTAAGGGGCTCATGCCTGTAATCCTAGCTACTAAGGACACTGAGATCTGAGGATCAATATTGGAAGCCAGCTCAGAAACAAAAGGACCTGAGAATCTTATCTCCAATTAACCTCTAGAAAACCAGAAGTGGGACTGGCTCAAGTGTAGGGCACTAGCCTTGAGCTGAAGGGCTCAGGGACAATGCCCAGGCCCACGGGTAAGGTGGTAGCCTTGAGATGAAGAGCTCAGGGACAATGCCCAGGCCTTGTTCAAGTCCCATGATCCACAATAAAATACAATACAATAAAATGGTAACTTCTCTGTACATAGCCTTTATAATAATAATCCTGAAAAAAGGCAATAACAAAGAAAATAAATAATTACAGGAAGTGCAGACCATGACAAACTAAATAGCATTTGCCTAAATAGAATTGAAAGTTGGAACTCCAAGGTTTATCTTTAGGGTTTGTACAAAAACAGACAGCTAACTAGCTCACCACACACTTCTGAATCTTATATTCCTTTCTGTAGTAGTTAAGGATTTTTACTTCCATAGAACATGTAGAGGTAGATCTGGCTTCCAGATCTTAAGTATATGTTATTAGATTTGAATGACATACTAATACAAGGACTATGGAAGTAGTCTACTGTGGGGCTGGGCCTCTGGCAGGAGGTAAGCATGAATGACAGGCACACAGTATACACGCCAGGGGGACAAGCTTGAGCAGGTCTCGTTTATCATTGTGCAGATCAGGAATTATATAGTTCCAGCACCCCAAACTCGTGAGCCTCCCTCGGCCAATAACCTAGCAAGGAGTTGATGTAAGGCACTTGAGACAGGTACCAATTGGTTCCTGGGGGGAGTGCAGGAAGCGTGGACAGCTCATGGCTGGCGAGCTAGGCAGACGTGCCTGTGGGTCACGTCTCTACGAGCAGGAAGTGAGCTTCTACCGCCCCTCTAGCTGACTCAGCCAGATCTGACCAGCTCTACTCACAGTTTACCTGGAGTATGAAAGTAAGTTAAATGCAAAACAAAATCTTAAAGACTTATATATGTTAAGCTACATCTCTACATTGTCAAGCCCTCCACAATTTCTCCTCAAGTAAGCTTCACCTGGCACACTATCACTAAAAGAATTTATATCTCAAAATAATTGAAAACAATATTAGAAGGGAGGAGAATGATCTTTCAAGGCCTCAATTATTATCTTCTCACAGGTTCTTGGCATTACATATGATTTACAGTACTCAACCAGAGTGATCTAATCATACCTTAAAGCTTTCTATTTAAAAAAAGAAAAAATATTCTTTCCATAGATTTCTTAACCTAAGCTAGCTTTTTGCTCAGAAACTCAGCCTCACTCAGTTTATCACAGTCCAAAGGAATTTAGTGAGTAATAAGAACAAGAAAGCACTACCCAGGGTATGGAAAGGAAAGCAAATTCAGACTGAGCTGGCCAGGCTGCAAAATGTGATCCTTATCCTTCAGTGCACAGCATAATTCATAACCGTGAAGTTTCTTTAGCTTTTAATATTTTTAAGAAAACACTGCTGGTCAAGTTTGTTCATTGGTACTTCAAAATAAATGATCACCCTAGAAGTAATCCTTGGGCAAAAAAAGCCAAGTAAGGCTTAAGCATTGCACCAAACCCCTCCAAATAGGAAAACAATGTTTGCCAGGTGCCAATGGCTGAGGCCAATAATCTTAGCTACACTGAATGCTAAGATCTGAGGACAACAGTTGCAAAGATATCCCAGCAGTAAAGACCATGACTCTCTTATCAACGATGAACTCCCTGAAAAAAAAGAAAACTGGAAAATGTACTGGAGTATAAAGCCAACCTTAAGTAAAGCAGGTAAGGGTCATTTGCAACTCCTAAACTCAAACCTTAATAAAGGAATTTAAAGAATGGAATTAGTCTAACCAGTGTTAGATTCCTTAAAAATAACAAGAAAATGTGCAGCTAAAATACAACCTTTGAAATCTACAAAGTAATCAATGACATGTTTCATGTCAGAAACAAAATGAAAACACTTAAATATTTTTTGAGATTGTTTTCCCTTTAGTGTGCAGAGTTCATAGAAACATCTGAATAAAAATACTCAGGTACAAAAATACATAATGTGTTAATACAAAATGTGACTAAAGTAACAATTTCCATTTAAAAAAAAGCTTCCACATGGATATCTTTTCTCCTATGGTTTCACTTTCCCTGTGCTTCAGCAGTGCATGCTTTCTTTATTTTGTTTTCCATTTTTTCCTTTGCCATTCACCAAAGCATGGCAGGCAGAGAATACAAGAGTACCAAGATTCCATAGTGGTTGCTGCCAAAGGAGAAGGAAGCTTCAATAACCAACAAGCTGGTTTCACTCACAAAGCTGAAAAAATATCCTCCACGCTCCCAGAGGGTGGATGTCTGCATGACCCACAGATTCAGGGGCAGCAAATTATGGGCAAAAGAATTGCATCCAAAGTCAGAAGGAAAGTCTACACTCGACTGGGTCTGCCACATCTCCGGAGTTTTCTTCTAATGAGACCACATTTCAGTGCAAGAAGACACTGAAAAGAAGACCCCTGTTCCAGGACTTAACATCCATATGTATAAAATCTAAAAGGGCATTGGCTCACAGCTATAATCACAAGAAAAGGAAATCTGAGAGTCACAGTTCAAAGCCAGACCAAGAAAATCCATAAACTCTTATGCCTAATTAGCCACAAAAATATCAGAAGTGGAGTAATGGCCTATATGCTTGGGTACAGTGCCCAAGATCTAAGTATAATCCTCAAACCCCATCCCCCAAAAGAGAATGCAGACAAAAAGTTTCTCAAAGAACCAATTCCTAACAACAAAAACAGAAGAGAGATGCCATCTGGTTTGGTCCAATCAAGCTTAGCCCAAGGAATTCAGAGAAGAAATGAGAAGAATCTAGGATCACATCATTCCCTAAAAGGTACCTGCAATGAACTACGCCCCACTCAGCAACCAATGACAAAGAGCTCTTTTAATTCTCTTTTGGTTCGTGAAAGTTCAAAAAGTTCACTAATCAAGTCAACTAAAATCGTTTCAGAACAACTGTCATGGTTAAACCTTACTGTCCTTTTTTTCTTCCCCAAAGATATTAATTGTATATGCTTATGTCATTAGAATATTATTTCTTAATCATGCAAACTATAATATGTAAATTATAATTTTTTTTGCAGACCTAGGCCTTGAACGCAGGGCCTGAGAAGTGTCCTTGGGCTTTCTCAAGGCTAGAGCTCTACCACTTGAGCCACAGCACCATTCCTGGCTTTTTCTAGGTAGTACGTACATTGAACCTGGGTCTTTGTGCATGCTACACAAGCACTGTATCACTGGGCAAAACTCCCAGCCCTATAAATTAATTTTAATGAACATTGATTAAAAATAAAAAACCCTGACATGACATCCACAACATAGAGACTAGAGGAAAGGGGCTACCATGTCTGTCTTGCAGGACCTCTACTCTCCAGAGTTCAACCAATCAGCAGCTTCCAGACATTTGACATTCTCTAACCAATCACGTGTTCCGATTCAGAATCTGATCTTGTGATTGGTGACCTCTTACCATTTAGCTGCCATGATGTCTGACATCACTCTCCCATCAACCCTATCACCACCTAGTAGAACCTTGAGGTTCCCATGGAGTTGTCAGTAAATAAACGTGGATCATCGCAAGTGACCAGTGGCCAGTGGGCAGCGTCCAGTGTGCTTCCTACTGGGCACATGTGCTCTTTCACTTCAGCTACCCACACATCCCCTTGTGTCATCACCTCATCCCTTGTAACTCCAACTGCTGTTACCACTTCTCTCACCATGTCAAGTAAGAAAAAAACGTCTAAGATTTTCCCTAAGATTCCCCCCTCTCCCTAAACTTAGTACTAGTTCAAGTAGTGGATGCAGGTATTGAACTGGCAATTAAGAGTCTTAATTTCAGTATGGGCTGTGATACATAACCGGGTGGGTGACTTTACTAGATGATTTACATGCTCACAAAAAAATCTGTAACTTCATCGACTATGTAAGAATAAGGAACTGCCCAGCCTCTGATCCCTTCCTTTTCTATTACTGAGTCTTACAGGTTATGTGTGTCTAAAGAATGAAGCCACAGACTTTAGAGTATTTTAAACAAATTGAGAAAAAAGTACAGATGGGAAAGAAAACTGTATACCGTGATACTTCATCTGTAACAGTGTCCTTCCACTAATATTTTCCATTTTACTCATTCAAATTTAATGCTGTACAAAGAATAGTCACGTGTTTCAATTTTCCTGTCCATACTCAGTCAAAAGAAAAGTAGGAAGAGAAAAGGTATGACCAGCTAAGAGTAGGTAGGTATTCCATGAGAGGAAAAGTCAACAGGAACTGGAGGGAGAAGTAAAGATAAAGATGAGGAAGGAGAAAAAAATGGGGGAAAAAAAGAGATGGTAAGCATGGAGACATTCTCAAGAACAGAGAGGAAGTTTGGAATGGATTGTTGAAAGGAACCAAAGACTTTTGACTCAATGGACAGAAAGCAAAGAGTAAATGTATTCTGAATGCAACAAATGAAGTTAATTTTAGCCAAGCTTAAATGAACAGGTTACGGGGAAAATTTCGGGTAGAATGGAGTTATCATTAAGAGCTGTTTCAGAGAAGTTGACTGTAGTTATATGTGTTTTCCTATGGCTTTTTCAGTTGACTTTGAATGAAGATGATGATTCACAATTTTATTTTTTTGTTCGGTCAATCATGGGGATTGAACTCAGAACCCGAGCCCTGTCCTTAAGCTTTTAAGCTGGAGGATAGCACTCTGAGCCACAGTACCACTTCTGGTTTCCTACTAGTTAATTGGAGATAAGAGTCTCTTTGTCTTTGCTGCCCAGATTAGCTTGGAATGGAGATCCTCAGATCTCAGAATCCTGAGGAGGTAGGATTACAGCCATGAGCTAACAGTGCTCGATTGACAATTTCTTTTTTCCAAATTCACTATGAACTATGGGCATGGAATGGGTGTAAGTTGTGCCCCCATCCCTTTCTGTTTATGTTATTTTTTTTTCCTGACAGGACCTGGAGTTTCAGTTCAGGAAAGCCTTAAACAATGACCCTGTACTTGGGACCTCAAGCAGGATCTACTAATAGAGTTTTTCTGGTTGAGACAAGGTCTTACTAACATTTGGGCTACAATGTCATCAAACCACAATCCTGTGGGCTCAGGGGAGATGTGTCACTGAAACAGGGGAAATTTGAAACAGAGCAGCCTAAGTTTTGTGGATCAAGGGAAATTTGAGAAGCAATTGAGTGTAGCAGTGGTCTGTCAGACATTGCTAGACTGGTAGAAGATATTAACTTTAACCACATTTTCATTTCATTAACAGATCCTGGCAACCAGAAAGCTTCCACAATTCAAACCAAAGATATGGGAGCCATCAATGAGATTCTGATGCAAGAAAACTCAAGTATCTTCAATGGTCTCACTGCACAGGTCCAAAAGAACACATATGGAGCCTTTCAGAGTGTCAGTGATGGAGCTCTTAAAGCCAAAGTCCAGAGCCGACACCTAACAGGCCTGTTGGAGGATGCAGTGATTGTGTGCACTGTCCCAGCCAGTAACAAGGCTCCTGGGAAGACACACAAGCATTCTACCAGCAAACCACCAAAAGCTAGAACCAGCAGGGCCAATAAAATTAAGAGCCATGCACAGAAAAAGACAAAAAGGATCTGTGAAAATCACCCTGATAGAGGTGAAGAAAAGACCCAGTCAGCAAAATATATACAAAAAGATTCAAAGACAAGAATACCAAAAATAAAGAATAAAATAAATCAACCTGAGTTTAGCCACGAAACCTTCAAATGTCATCGAACCAAACTAGAGGTACATATGTGGGAGTCAGTCCAGGTTTGTCATACACTGGGGAGGAAGCATGATAAAACTGGGCTGTCTTCCCCCAGGGCCTTGTGAGATGCAAGCACCACCAGAGACACTACATTTTTCCCAGCCATCAATTCACAGTGGAATATTACACTGGAGGATAAGATTTCTATGAAAATTCAGTTCAAGAAAACTGATCATAGTGCTCAAAACAAATATCCACCAACATCCCAGGAAGAGCCACCTCCACCTGGGAAGGTCAGGTTGGTTCCTTTGCCTTTCATAACCCCAGAGAAGCCTCAAGCTCAACATATTTCTTGCAGCTCAAACTCTGTGGCCACCCAGAAGTGACCCACTGTAGCTTACCATGCCAGGACCCATTTTAATGTGGTTCAGTCTACTGCAATCAGTCTGTCTCAACCACCTATTCCAAACACGTGGTTGATGGGTCCCAACAAAACATCTCAGCCAACTGCAACCAGTGCACACCCACAGAGATTGACCAACCCTCCTCAGTCTAGTGTATCTCACTGTGCTGTTTTTAGGTTGAAACCCTATAAAGCATCAGCTTTCACTACTTTCCTACACAAGCCTGTTTCAACTGCAAAGGCCAAGCTCCAGTCACCACCTGAGCCTCAAAGCCAACCAATTCCATGGAGGAAACCCGATATTCTTGGGCCAGTAGTGTCAAATCTGATCACTGAGGAGCAAAGGCCTGAAAGGGAAGCAATGAAAAGGCAGGCTCAGCAAGAGCGTGAGAATGCTGCCAAATGCCCCTCTTTGGAGAAACTGCAGGGCTTTGCTCAGAGAAAAAGAGAAATGGAAATTGCTCAATGCTATGGCTATTTAATGTAAGAGCTGCTTAGATGGTGAGTACTCATTTCAGTATGGGATATCTTTCTACATGAATCTGAAGCTAAATATCAACACTATTACAGACATATAAAGATATACAAATACATTGATCTAGATAATGGTAGAAAAAGAACTTCTAACGTCTATTACAACTTAATAAAAGTGAATGTGGGACATAACAATTGCTTTGCATATGATAAAGGTAAAGGAGACATTTGTGTGTGAAATGTGTATAGAGTTTGTGTTATTGTTCCACAGACATGGAAATTAAATTGTGCATTGGAGAAAGAGCAGAATGTTGGATATAAGAACAAGATAAAAGAATACTTAAGAATAGAGAACAGAGTATGAAACAGAACTAGCCATGTCAAAAAGGAAAGATTAGATAAACTTATTATTAGAATCATGAAGGGAAAAATGTCAGATGTAAAATATGAAGTCTAAGGTTTAAATCCAAAGCATCAGACATAGAAAATGTTCCAGGTTCCATCTGCAGTACCTACGCACACACACTAACACGCACACACAAAGATATGTTGGTGGTTAAAATGATGAATGGGGCTGCAGTCTATAAATGGAAAAGCTTTTAGTTAGTGCTTGGCCATTACTCCATAAGACACCTTAGTCCAAGCTGTGCATTCAGATTCATTATGCTCACATGTGGTACACAGAGAGCGCTGCAATATAATACGCTGTGACCACTAAACTTAATAGTGCTGATTGAGCCACTTATCACTCTGAGAATGGCTCAGGTCTTTCCTACTATGTTTGGAGACTCTGGCCTTTCTAATTTGAACACTTTTTATTGTATTTTATTGTCGGGGTATAGAGGAGTTACAGTTACATTTGTCAGGGAGTGGGTTCATTACTTCTCGATAATTTGATCACTTTTGATTCTGTTGCACTGTGGTCCTTGGATCATGGCTTCTGTCATGAATAAGACAACATACACTGGGGTACCAGGGTGAGCCTCCTGCCTCCCACATGCCTGTAGCATAAGTTTTGGAAATTACTCACGACCTCTACCCTGTTAGACAACATCTATGCAATGTTTCACGAGATCAGCTATTGTAGCCATGGTATCTCACAGGAAGGGTTTCTTTGGTGCAGCCTTGTTGGATAGTGCAGACTGACCCTGAATAGTCCCTATTTATCATTCATTTTCTCTTCCCTTAGTACCACATCTCACTGTCCCTATGCCCATGGAATATTTGCTATTTCAAGACAAAAGGTTGCATGTTCATCTTCAATGCAACACATCTCATAACTTGCAAAATTAGGCCTTATATGACCCTGACTCTCTCTGAAAGAGACACTAAGTCATTGGTTTAGTTCCTTGAAAACCTGATGAGAGAAAAGTCTCTTTTGTGCATGTACCTCCACTACAGCTGTTGGCTCTGCTTATATTGTGAAAAAAATGGTTTCCTCTTATGTTGTCCAGCCAAGCCTCATAGCCTCAGAGAGCATCACAGAAGTCAAGATGGGGAGTGGGCAGATGACGTCAAGCCTCATGAGACTGAGCCAGTGATTACAAGGGAGATTATAGATTTAGCTAGATAAACATATATCTTGAAATATAGCCATCTTCATTGTTCAGAGGTAACCCCAGCTGGTTTTCCCTGCATATTTTTCCAGCAACTATATGTAAGCAAACAAATTGACTGATACATGGAGGCTGACAAAAGACCCTGTTCAGAATATGTTTAATATTGTCATGTTAAGATAGATGAGTTGCCTTGAACTAGAATGACAACTTTTTGTCCTAGACTCCTTCTGTCCCATACTGTGGGGATTTCACTGGCCTGGCAATCTTCTGTGCATATTTCCTCCAGCAAAATTCACACTCACTAATCCTGAAAAAGAAAAACAAAGAGTTATAGACCCTGGGACCAGGACAAGACAAACAATATATGTCTAAAGAGAATTGAATATTGGAACTCTAAGGTTTGACCTGACTAGCATAAGACACCCCTCTGATTTTCATTTCTTCTTATAGTACATATAGACTTGCTTGAATTCCATAGACTGAATATTTTTCTTGCTTACAGGTATTATGATATTAGCATTCAATTAAATACATATATTATGGAAGAAGTATACCTGAAGTATGAAACTGAGCTAAAATAAAATCAAATTTGGAGAACTATACAGTTTAAGCCTCATCTCCACATTGTAAAGTCCTCCACAGTTTCTCCTCAAACAGGCCTCACCTGCACAGAATATTTCAAAGAATCACTAAGAGCAGTTTCAGAGATGTCACCTGCAGTTGTTGCTCTGTGTTCTGTTGTTTCGCGTTTCATCTGATTCTGAATATAGATGATGTGGGACAGAGTCATTTCTCAGCCTCACTGTGAACTCAGGTCCTTCTTGTAGAGCCAGCCATACTCTAGCCTGTTCTGGTTCAGTTATTATATCAAATTGGACCTGGAGTTTTGAGTTCAAGAGGTAGAGCTCTAACCTCAAACAAAAAAATGCTCAGGGAGAGCGTTCAAGCCCATAGTTAAATCCTGGGTCACATGCACACACACACACACACACACACACACACACACACACACACACACACACACAAATATGCTTAATTCAAAATCAACCTTTATGAGCTGATTTTTTTACAAAAATGAACTAGATAAAGTTCATTTTCTTAATGTTGTATAGATAACTTCATTTACTTTTCAATATACTATACTTTTAGGTTAGACATCTAATATTAATCAATTAATAGATTTATATTTTTAGACTTATATGACTTTTTAAAATTTGTCTATTTTTCAAAACATGCATTCCTCCATATCAATCATATATGATATTTTTATTCATTATAGCATACTATTTTATTATCATTATTGCTACTATTCTTTTTATCATATTACTGAAGAATAGCTAGGAGCTCAGAATTTGATATCTTCCTTTCTTCCAAAAAGCAGTTTTTAAGAAGCTAGCCTTCAGACAGTCACTGTGAGTTCAAATCAGACATCAGACCTAAAGAGGCTAAACATCAGACCCCTTTATTTAACATCTTGTCTGGATTAAAAGTTAACTCTATAAAATGGTATATAACTTGCATAAAGTGGGACAGCAACAATAAAAAAGAAAATAACATCACAGTTCCTAATGAACAACATCAACGGGATTATACAAAAGTTCGGTTTCTCCTGGTCTTTATTCAGGAGCACAGAGTCCTTAGAAAGAACATCCTGCTCTATGACTTGGTACAGATACTTCTTGGCTCCACCTTGGCTTCTGCCATTAATCAGAAAGATTGATGGTGTTCAAAGAGGTTCTGTACTGCTACTCTGTGTCTGCTCAACCTATCATAGAAGGAAACTCTCAAGGTAAGTACTGACAGAAAAACAAATAGGATTAGTAGCATCCAAAAGGAGGGCCAAGTCTGGAGATAAGGAGCAGTGAGTACACAGATGGGTAATTCCTAAGCCTCAATAACTACTATTCTGGATGCTCTCTATTTTCAGATTCTACATAGGCAGATAGGATATGGCTCAAGTGGTAGAGCACTGACTTGAGTTCAGAGTTGACTGTTGCCATAACTTGAATTAATTAATTAGCTACTTAAGATAATATGGAGCAGTGTAATGGACAAATGTGCTCAAGTGTTGATTGGGACGCCATCCAATGAACACTCATTGAGACAATGCTTCTCGCTGGCCTCAAAACCCATCAAATCTAAATAATCCCATTCCATAATCTAGTTATTTGGTTGCCTTGGAAAATAATTCAAACATTTTTTGTAGGAGTAGCAAGTATATTGTGTTCCAATTTCTTGTGTTCAGAGATCCTGCCAAAAGGAAGCAGGCTCTGAAGATGTCCCTTCTTGGCTAGAAGCATAGCCTAGTGGTTAGCATGCATGAAAACCCAGGTTTAATTCCTCAGTAACACACACACACACACACACACACACACACACACACACACAAAAGCTGGAAGTGGTACTGTGGCACAAGTGGTAGAGTTCTACAACTTGGGAAAAACCAAGACAGTGCTCAGGCCCTGAGTTCAAGTCCCAGGACTGGCAAAAAAAGAATATGTCCTTTCTATGACATGAACATAAACTTCACAGCTACAGTCTTGCTCATGAGCAAGAATTCCTCTTTTGACCTCAGTGCCAGTGACTCTAGGTACTCAAGAGACTGAGATCTGAAGACTGAGGTTTGGTTAAAGCTGAATTATTTTTTGCGACTCCTAACTCCAGTCACAAACAAATACAGAAACTAGAAGCCTAGCTACAGTGATAATATGCTAGTCTTAGGGAAAAAATAAAGCAAATTTACTAAAATGAGATAAATCTAACCTATGGTTGAAACATGAGAATCCAGACCTATGCTTGCTTCAGCAGCACATAGAAGATTCTCAGTGCCTCTGTTCTAGGATGACACATACATTTGTGAAGGGCATATACATTATTTGGACACTGCCAAAACATCAAATCTACTACTTCTCATTGGAATAGTCAAAGGAGAAGAATTTGTTTTTTTTCCTCTGATGAATTGACCATTTACTTTTCTTCTAATATTATAAATAAAAATCACACTTTTATACATAAGGTTAAAAATGCTATATTTTCTTCAGTTATATTTATTTTAGATGCTTGATTTTCAACTGAACATCTAAATTTCTTTTTTAGTATTTTTATTATCTTTCAGGATTTGTACAAAGAAATTGCCATTCACCAAGTCAGTTTATGAATATACTACATTTTGATCAAGTCACCACTTTGAACATTATCACCCAATCCTTTCAACATATGTCTTCTCTTAATTTTAGGTCATGAATCTTTTCTTTTAACAAAGCAGCTTATATGTACAATGCATCTTGATCTGTGTCATCATTTCAACATCTTCACCCTCCCGCCACTCACCCTATCCTTTATATTTCTCAATTCTGTGGTATACATAACAAACTCCTCCTTCATCTCTTCATTCTTGGCAGAAGAATTCACAAGTAAAGGCACATGAGAACCTATCTGAAAAAATAGCAACAGAAAACTTCCCCAATCTAAATTAGTGTAATCAGTGAAGCTATCCTTCACAAATGAGGAAGAAACTAAAACTTTCCATGATAAACAAGAACTGAAAGACTTCATAAACCATAAATAAGCACTACAAAGAATATTAAAGGAAAGCATACTATTAGTAGAAGAAAATCAATATTAAAGAAATATATTAATGAATACAAACCATGAGAGGATTCATTTATTAAAATAGGAAGAGGAAAGAAGCAAACAACACAACCCACAGAAAATATGACATTTATCTCCAGTAAATGTTAAAGATCATCAGGCTCTATTGTTCAATCAAAAGATATAGGGCAGCTGCCTGGTTCAAAAACACGGATCCAACCATTTGTTGTTTCCAAGAAACATATCTCACTCTCAAAGGTGTAATCCTAGCTACTCAGGAGGCTGTGATCTGAGGATCATGGTTCAAACCAGCCTGGTCACAAAAGTTTGTGAGATTCTTATCTTCAATTAGCCACCAGAAAACTGAAAGTGGCAATGTGGCAGAGCACAAACCTTGAGCCAAAGAGTCTAGAGACAGCACCCAGACCCAGAGTTCAAGCCCCATCAATGCCACAAAATAAAAAATAAAAAAGATAAGCATAAATTCTGAGAAGAGAAATGGGAGAAGATAGTTAAAGAAAACAGATTTGCAAGCAAGGAGGAATAGACATATTAATACCAGATAAAATAGACTTCACATTAAACTCAGGAAGAAGAGATGACGAATGTCATCACATATTGACAAGGGGAATGACTCGGGAAGAAGAAATTACAGTGGTTAATATAGATGCAACAAATTGTGGAGCATCCAAAAACATAAATCAAATAATCTTGGATTTATAAAAACACAATAGACCAAAACACAATAATAATAATACTGGGGGACTTCAACACCCCACTCTCACCAAAGGACAGGTCAACCAAACAGCAAAAGACCTCTTAATTAAATGATACCATAACTCCAATGGACTAAAAATGGGCATCTACCAAGTCTTTCATCCAGTAATCACACAATTCACATTCTTCTCATGAGCTCATGGAACCTTGTCCAAGATAGGTCATATCCTAGGACACACATCAAACTTGAATAAATACTCTTGAGTGAACACTAGTTTATGGAAGAAATAAAGGTAGAAACTAGAATGTTCCTGTAATTCAGTGAAAATGATGACACCATACCAAAGCTCATAGTTCTAAATACCTACATAAGGAAAACAGAAATTGCTCAAGTAATTAGCCTCATGATACAAATAAAGCTTCTGAAAATAAACAAGAAAAAACAAACTCAAATCTACTAGATAGGAAAACATAGTAAAGATCAGGGGGAAAATCAATGAATTAAAGAAAAAACTATACATATAATCAACAAAAAACTGGTTGTTTGAAAAAATATTATACAATTGACAAATCTCTATCTTAATTGAAAAGGAAGGAAGGAAGGAAGAAAAGAAAGAAAGAAGGAAGGAAGGAAGGAAGGAAGGAAGGAAGGAAGGAAGGAAGGAAAGAAAGAAAGAAAGAAAGAAAGAAAGAAAGAAAGAAAGAAAGAAAAAGAAAGAAAAAGAAAGAAATAAAGAAAGAAAGAAAGAAAGGAAGGAAGGAAGGAAGGAAGGAAGGAAGGAAGGAAGGAAGGAAGGAAGAAAGGGGGCTGGTGGGGGAGAGACCCAAATTAGAGATGAAAAACCAAAAACATCACAACAACCATGCAAGAAATCCAAAAGATTATGAGGGATTACTTTCAAAATCTATACTCAAATAAGATGTAAAATTTAGTAGAAAGAGATATATTCCTGGAGGCATATGAACTAAGAAGATATAAGCCATTTAAACAGACCCAGGACAATGAGATTAAGGAAGTAACAATGAGTGTCCAACAAGGAAAAATCCAGTTCCTGGTGGATTCATAGCTGAATTATATAAGATAAAAGATCTTTAAAGTGCTATCAACAGCACTCCTCAAAACTTTTCTATAAAATAGAAATGGAATGATATTTACCAAACTCATTCTATGAAGACAGCACACTATGAAGAGAGCATTAAACTCATCCCCAAATAAGGGAAGGACCTAACAACAACAATAAAATATAACTGTAAACCAAGTGCAATGACTTATGCCTATAATCCTAACTACTCAGAAGGCTGAAATCAGAGGATCAAGTCTCAAAGTCAGCTAAGGCACTAAAGTTTGTTAGATTTTTATCTCCAATTAATAATCAGAAAACCAGAAGTGGAGCTGTTGCTCAAGGGGTAGGGTAGCCTTGAGCTGAAGAACTCAGGGACAATGCCCAGGCCCTGAGTTCAAGTCCCACAGTTGACAGAAAAAAATTATATATATATATATGTATATAAACTGTAGAGCAATCTCTGATTCACCCAGACACAAATCTCCTTAATAAAATACTTGCAAACAGAATTCAACAACTAGTAAAGAAAATCATTCATTATAATCAAGTCAGAGATTTTATGTGTGCCAGTTCTGGGCTTTATCCTTGAGCTCTTTTGGCTCAAGGTTAACACCCTACCACTTGAGCCATGGCTTCATTTCCAGCTTTCAAATGGCTGATTATAAGTGCTGTGTGAACTTTTCTACCCAGACTGGCTTCGAACTGCGATCCTCAGATCTCAGACTCAAAGGCAGCCAGGATTATGGGTGTGACCAAATTACTTTTATCTCAGAGACTTAAGGTTATTAATATATAAATAAATTCAATACACTACATTAACAAAGCCAAAGACAAAACTCACACAGCCATCTTTATTGATGCAGAAAAAGTGTTCAATAAAATCCAACATCCATGTATAATAAAAGTTCTTGAGAAGCTAAGAATGGATGGAATATTCCTCAACATAGTAAAAGCTACATATGACAGACCTACAGCCAAGCTCATACTAAATGGTAAAAAACTAAAACTATTTCTTGTACAATCAAGAACAACATAGGGCTATCCAAACTCTCTCCTCTTTCTCAAAATAGTTTTGGAATTCTTAGCCAGAAAAAAAAACATAAGAGAAAGACATACAAAAGATTGTATCTGCAGATACATGGTGCTATACATGAAGAAGAGATTCCATCCCCAGATTTCTAGAGCTGATCAATAATTATGGCAAAGTAGCAGGATAAAAATTTAAACTAAAAAATTACTAGCTTTTCCGTACACTAAAACTGTGCAGTCAGGAGAAAAATTGGGAAAACAATTTCATTTTCATTGATCTCAAAAATTAGGATTAAACCCTTTGTACAACAACAACAACATATTAATATACATTGAGGAAAATATGCATTGAGGAAAGAAAGACTCTTCAACAAGAAATACTGTGAAAACTAGAAATCCAAATAAACAAGATTAAATCTCCAATCCTACCTTTTCCCTGGCACAAAAATCACTTTAAAATGTATTGCAAAATATTGCAGGAAAACAGGAGAAAACACTGAAGACTCTATGTATAGGAAATTACTTAACTATTTCTCAACAGATATTTCTAATAGTTCAATAAATAAAATATTCAATAAATTGTTTTATTTTGTGCTTGAATTTATGATAAGGAAACAATGTATGCTCTGAAAACACTTACCCAAATGAGGAAGAAGGATGGAAGAGGGACATTGACCAAGGAACTTAATACTTATAACCTTCACTTATGGAATTTTAACCCTTTTGCACAACTCCATAGCAATAGTAATAATAGGAAACTTTAAAAATTGCTATGTTTAAATAAAACTATTGAGTGAATATTGAAGATAGTCCTTAAATGCCCGTGTGTCAAGAAAAATAGTTTACATTTGACCTCACATTTTTATTCAGAACAAAATTGTAGCTGTTCACCGATCAACTTCATGACATGAATCCATTATTGTAGATAAGCAGGTACCCAGCTGCACCCATTTGATCTCTTACATCCAAAAACATAGTAGCTACTTTCAATAAGAAAAGGAGGTTTATTTCCCAGGTGAGATGGCTCATGCCTGTACTCCTTGTTACTCAGGAGGCTGAGGTTTGACGATCGCGGTTCAGAGCCAGCCCAGGGAACTACAAAGCTGTGAGACTCTTATCTCCTCCATTTAATCTCTAGAAAATGGGAACTGGGGCTGTGGCTCAAGGATAGGGTATTAGCCTTGAGCTGAAGAGCTCAGGGATAGCACTCAGGCCCAGAGTTCAAGCCCCATGACCCCCCCCTCCAAAAAAAAAGAAAACAAAAGATGAAAGAGAGAAAAAAGAAAAGGAGTTTTTTTAAATCAAAAATTGTCAGAGTGGTATCTCTGCAGCTTTTTCATATTCAAACCCTGTGAACTATACATAAATATATTTGTATGTGTTCATTGGCTATTTTATGTCTTCTTTTCAGAAATATCTATGAAAGTCTATTTTTGAGTTTTAGTTATTTTTCATTAGTGTGTTTTTAAGCTTCTTATATATTCTAGTTATCATCTTCTCAGATGCAGAGTTTGCAAATACTTCCAACAATTCTGTGAATGTCACTCAGTTTGATGATTGTTTGATGTGCAGATGTTTTAAATCTAATTACATTTGTCCTTTTGCTTTTGCATCTTGTAGTTCTGATGTTTTTCACCCAATTCCTTATCAATTTCCTTTTCAGTGTCCTAAAGTATAATCTCTGTTTTCTTCCATAGTTTCATACTTAACTCTTATACTTAAGTCTTTAAAGCATTTAAATTGTTTTTTGTTAGTAGGGGAATTGGATAATCCAAATTCATTCTTCTGTATCTATCCACCATTTATTAATAAGCCTGTTCTTCTGCCAATTAATACTTTTCCAAAAATAAATTATACATATGTGGTTTTATTTCTATCCCTTTGACCCATTGGTCTATGTGTCTATTTTATACTAGTGCCACGTATTTGTGACTTTGTAGTCAGGTAGTACAATGACCTCTTTTTCTTCTTTTTAATCCAAGATTGCTTTAAGTATTTGAAATTATTTGTAATTTCATACAAATTACAGGAATTTTCTTCTATGTCTATAAGATGTTAATGGCATATTTACAAGTATTTGATTGAGTTCATTGCAGCACTATTTACCATAGCAAAGATATGGAACCAACCCAGATGCCCCTCAGTTGATGAGCGGATCAACAAGTTGTGGTATTTATACACAATGGAATTCTATGCTGTTGTCAGAAAGAACAACATCCCCCATTTGTAAGGAAATGGAAAGACTCAGAAAAAATCATATTAAGTGAAGTAAGCCAGACTCATAGGAACATAGGCTCAATGGTTTCCCTCATGTGTCATAATCAGTAGAAACCTTGGACTCTCCTAGCAGAGATTTACAATAGAACAAAACCTAGATACATAAGGCCATATAGTATGACGCTGAATGAAAGGACCTCCACGATATAAAAATACAAAGCCATATAATGAGAAAAAAAAACAAGTATTTGATTGAGCCTGTAGATCATTTGGGATTAATGTAGAGATGTTAATGATATTGATATTGATTTAACCCAAGTACATGGGATAGTTTTACAATTTTATGTTTGTCCTCTTCAATTTTTTTAATCAATGTTTCAACACATGTAAAGAGCGTTCCCCACTATTGCTAAATGTATTGGTAGATGTGTAATTTTTTATTAATTGTAAATCTTTCTTTTCTGCTTTTAAATTTAGTTGATTCACAGTTGGTGAAAAACATTCATACTGATGGCTACACATTTATTTCGTATTCTATAATGTTCACAAGTTCATGTATTTATCTTACTCTGCAATTTCTATAAGCTCTCCCTTAATTGGTGAATTTTGATGAATTCTCCTATCTACAGAAGTCTGAGTCAAGATTTAATTTCCCATTTTATATTTCTAGCTTTATTGTGCCAAGTAGAAACATGTTAATCATAGATGATGATATTGTTCATCTTTTCTAGACCATAGTTTACTTTCCACACACATAAAACACATTTCTAACAGCAGGGCACTGAAACGCTGGAAGACTAGACATGACAAATTGTCCAATGTGACTTTCACAAGAAGACATCAGTGATTCACATCAGATCGTTACTTTCCAATACATCTCAGAGAATTCTTAGTGGTTTGTAGATTCCAACATTATCTCTATCTAATCCTGCAAATCCCTCAGCACAGGCTTGTACAACCACCAGGGGTTCTTGGGCTCATTAAAAGACAGAGCACTGACTCAGGATGAAGGTCCTACTGGACTATGATGATACCATGGACACCAAGAGACAAAGTCCAAAACATGTTTTTCCAAGGTATTTTTCACCATGATGGAGAGTGGCAGGTGCAGAGCCTTCGGGCAAAGAATCCCTGAGCTCCTGACTGGAATTGAGGGTCAGAAGACAAAACCGCAAGACAGAACTGAACACAGTGACATCAAAACTGAGATCTTGGAATGGTGCTCCCTTGCATATGCCTTCCGTTTGCTTCTAGCTGTGCCTTTTTCTAATATGCCAGCACACCAGTTGTAGATAGTCTTTCTACACGTTGGAGGCATACTTCAAGACTGGGAGCCCCACTGAGCCCTATATCAACATCTATTTTTCCTTCAGAAGGCAGAAGAAAGGGAGTTTGGAGGTACTATCCAATCTCATCCTTGCCTCAGTTTAGCCTACATTCAGGGTTTGGCTCCTCGGCTGTGCAGATTCTGACATGTCTTTGTCTCTGGTTCTTTTCCTATTTCTGCTATTTTCACACACATCACAGCGTGTGGATATTCCAAGCTTTTTAAAATACTTGAAGTCAAGTGTCTTCCAAGATGGAGATGCAGTATTGGGTGGGTTTTTCCCCCTGTATCTCTTGGGCCGAGAAGCTACCACGTCCCAACAATCTCTTACAATCCATCCAGATTATACAAAAATACCTCAAAGGTAAGTTCTATGTTACATGCGCTTGTTGACTGTGGAATGACTATTCTTTCCTTTCTGCTTAATCTCCTTTGCCACTGTAAAAAGGGGGCATCATAATGGAAGTAATGAAAACCATTAAGTTCTAACATTCTCTTCCTTCTTTATATATTTGAACTCTACTTTCTTTTGTGACTTTTGCTTTCCACTCCTATAGTGATAGAAAAGAAACATTAGTATTCTGATGCTTTCCCCATCAGCCTTCGCCTCATATTCATGCATTGAGGCCTGGGGTGTTTTAGAATGTGTGTGGCCATTGAGCCCCATGTTCTCTACTGTCAAGACAGGTGTCTGAGCCACTGAGCCCTGACTTCAGGTAAATGTTAGAGTGAAGAACTTCATGTAGTCTTGCTGTCTGGGCACTTTGAAATGCACTTAATAAGGAAATATGGAGTATCTAAGTTTGATAATACTCTACAAACGATAATAATGAAATTATACCATATAAGACATTTTTGATACTAAAAGTCAACAGAAAAAAGTCTTTGATCTTGGTAGTTTTTTCAGGAAATATACGTGAATTGATTATATCGATTGGCTTCAGGAGACTAAGTTGCCTATGTCTCTGATAATTGAGTTAAAACACTGATGCTTGGTGACAGCTCCCCAGCAGACAGCTTGTGCTTCGTGCATGGTGCACTGATTGCATTGAGTTAAATTATTCTTCTAAAACATTCGATTCATCAGTAGTCCCATACCCTCAGAATGAATGTAGGCAATGTGAAAATGAGTGACACTCACTTTCATGAGTGTCACTGTCCTTCCCAGATCTTTTTATTATTATTTTTGGTAAAGGTTATATACAGAGTAGTTACAGTTACATAAGGAAATAAGTACAATTCTTGTCAAACATTGTTACCCCATCTCTCATTTTTTCCTGCTTCCCTCCCACCCAACTCCTTTATTCCACAACTTGTAATGTTCCAATATAGTGCTGCTGCTGCACTGATTCACCCTTTGTCCTTTGACTTACATTTCTGTGATTTCCCTTCTTATCACCAAATCAGATAAACATACACAAGACAAAGGGAACCAAAATAAAAAACACTGACAGCAGAGAATCAACCAAAGGGAAAAAAGAGAAACAATTATGAACAGTACACTAAAAAAGCCTCATTTTCCATGTCTTAGACTTCATTTCAGTTATTATCATTGTATATGATCATATGAATATAGTAATTGAGCTATTGTGGTATTCTGCTAGACATACTAGAAATATATTATTACAAATGAGGGAAATCACAAAGCATATGTTGTTTGGGTCTGACTCACTTCACTTTAAGTGAGTATTAAACATGTTATTTTCACAGGCGTTTTTGCCACAGCCAGGCTGATAGGCTACTGATCTCTGAGACTGATTATCAGCCTTTGTCTTTCATCTGTATGAGGATCTCTGCATCCTCAGTATCTTCCCCTCTTATGTATTATGATTTTAATTCTCTCTGTGTCTTTAGCATTCACCAAAACCTGAAATGAGATATCTTGTGGCAATGATTTCATACATATGAATATGAATCAAGGGTTAGGAATCAGCTAATGATTGTTTCTACTCTACCCAAAAGAGAGAAAAGGAGAGATTATCACAGGGATGAAGGACTCTCTGGTCTCAGCTACAATCTAAGAACCCACTTTTTTCATGGGACAAGGTTGAGGAGATGGATGAGACTTTAAACCACTTCACAAACTTAGTAGTCAGACTGCAGGCTTCCTTCTATGGTTCTGCCACAGATGTTTCAGGCCATCTCTATTTTTGGCAGAAGAGGGCCATGTGTCATGTGGTTTTGTCTAGTTTCAACCTTCAAGCAGACTTCTCATACCTAACAATTTAGTATGAACCTGTACTATTTCTCTGCCTACCACCTGTTGTCTGACACGGATGCACTAAGCATGCTCACCCACTGGTGAACATTTGAGATGTGACTCAGGTTGTGAGACTGGATTACACCATGATGATCAGTCCCGGAAAGCAAATTTCTGTATCACACTGATTAAGGTAACTAGGAGAATAATAAATTAAGAGTTTCTTATTCAGAAACTCTTGGTATTTGTTGCCAAATGTATGCTGGGAAGTCAGTGTTTTTTTTTTTAATGTTCCCATTCCCTTATGTCTGAATGCAATTCTCCAATTCCCCACCACCACCACCCCACCCTGGTAAGCAATAATATGATTTGTGTCCATCTGGATTTGTTAATATGAATATTTTATGAACCTATACAACCTATACTAGTTATGATTATTTTTCAGTGGCTTATTTTATATTATTTGATGTTTCCAAGAGTTTAACATGCATCAATCTAGTGTGTGATTTCTTATAATATTTTAACATTGGGCTCTTAGGGGCAAATGCTATTACCACTTTTAAAGAATAAGATGAAAAGTATTTTATTTCATTTAGACACAATTTTTAAGCTTTGTGTTATCTTTAACATGAGTTTGCCTAGAGTCTTATATAATTTAATATGTTTCAGTATACATTATGTCCAGCTTCTGCATATAAAAGAAAACATGTGCTATTTGTCTTTCTGACCTTGGCTTACCTCACTTAACGAAATTTGTTCTAGGTTCATCCATTTTCCTGAAAATGGCATAATATTCTTTCTTATGACTGTGCAAAATTCCCTTGTGTATAGGTACCACATACTTTGTATCTATAGCATCAGAGTTTTATCTGTAAATTGACTATTGTAATAGTGTAGCAATGAACATATATGTACAAATGTCTTTAGGGTATCCTGGCTCATGGTATTCTGAGTAGATATCCAGGCAGAGTATAGCCGGATTGTAAGGAAGATCTATGTTTAGTTTTTCTTTTTTCAATAACCTCCAGAATGCTATCATTCTCACCAACTGTGCAAAAAACAAAAAAGAAAACAAACAAACAAACAAAAAACACAAAACCTGTTCCATTCCCCAAGTTCTTATCAACATGATTTTGACCAACTAACTGGGGTGAGATGGAACATCAGAATTGGTTTAATTTGCATTTCATTTATGGCCACATATGGTAAGTATTTCCTCATGTGTTTTCTTTGTTATTCTTATATCTTCTCCTTAGCTCCTTTGTCCATTTGCTGATTGTCTCATTAGCTTTGAGAAAGGTTAGTTTCTTGAGCTAGCTGTATATTTCACTTCCAGGTTTTTGGTGGTTAATTTGAGATAAGACTCTCACATAGTTTTCTGACCAGGCCAACTGTGAACCACAATCATTAGATTTCAGCCTCCTGTATAGCCAGAATTACAGGTGTGAGCTGCTGGCACCTGGCTTTTGAAATGATACTAGATGCCACTGGCTCCTGTACATTGTTGAATCTAGAATCATAAGTGGATTAAAAATATGTACATATATATGTATATATTCTAAATTCATAGCAAGCAAAAAGAGACTCATAAAATTAAATAATTTGTTGTGTTCTCTGCTTCAAACTTTACTATTACTATTTTGGTATATGTAAGAGTAGTAAGGAAACATTGAAAAACTATCCATATCGGCAGCTGTGAGTGCCATGGGGAAACAAGCTTGCAATCTGTTTTTGCTGTGTATGATCTTCTCAATTTCTCCCAGTTTTTTGGAGGGATAGGAACTTAATCATTATTGGGTCTGAGGGGTTGTTTTGGGAAGAATAATTGAAGCTGATATCAACTGTTATAAACACCACAGTGTTGAGTAAACTATTCCCTACCTAAGAGAAGATCAGGGGAAATAGTGCAAAAGAGTCTTTCAATAAATAACCCTTCATTTAAAATAATTCAAGTAGACACAACTATTGTACAGATATTGATAGCAGAAAGTCTCTACAATTATCAGATAAATCATTTAAATAAATGCCACCATACCCCATTCACAATGCTTTGAATACCTATCAGTGTTTTGCATACAGATTACTACATAAGAGTCTAAGAATCATTGCAAAATCTTCGAGAGATTTTGTAACCTTTTCAGCAGTTCTATAGGCCCCAAGAGGAAAATCTCTGAATCAAAGCCTTAGTAAAACATCCTGCCTTGGCTAAGGGGTTGACATTGCATCCCATGTTTTGATCACTCTTGCTAACACAGCTCTCTCTATTTAGATGGTTTTGGAAGAACTACCAGTATACTCTGGCCTTTCACTATGCCATTGATCAGATCAATAAGGACTCTCATCTACTTCCCAATCTGTCCTTGGGTTATCATATCTACAATGTCTTCCACAGCGACCGAAGAACCTTACAGAATGCTCTGCTGTGGCTCTCTGGGAGTGATGAGATTCTCCCTAACTATCAATGCACTATGAGAAACAAATCAGTTGCCATCATTGTAGGAACTTCATCGGCATTTTCAGCTGAAATTGGAGCACTTTTAGATCTCTACAAAACCCCACAGGTAAGTGGATCCTATGAGGGTTAAAATTGATCTCCATGAATTGCCCGGATTCTGAGATCAACAATAGTGTAAAGAGAGGACAAAGAAAGCAGTAGATGCTGAAAATCTCAACCTGGATTACCTTCTAGAACCAAAGTATCTGTGTGCCTTAGACAAAATACCCACATCACAAAAAAATACCCATTCTAGGAAGTAACTAACACATGTTATACCCAGACACCACTGATTGTCATGTGGGGAGATATTAACACATGGTTTCAGTTTGGTAAAATACTGAGGGTCATCACAGTTCCAGTGACCCCTGGGAATGATGTAAGCTCAGTTATATCTGCTCTATGTTTCACACGCTCCTTCTGCCTAAATCTCCCTTGCTCATATCTAACCAAGCAGATCTCAAGAGCACTCCCACTGATCTTTCTCTACTGAAAACTCCACATCACAGTTTCTTTCCAGAGAAAAGAGCCAACACCAACAAGAATCAGAGATAACAATGCTAACATTAGCTTAAGAGAGTTATTTTCTGGAAAAAAACTTCTAATATTTCAAAAATTAGAGAGTATAAGCAGTTGTGTTCTTCAAGACAATGCAGATTATTATGAAAATAAATTAAAATTACCAAAAGACTCATACAATAAAAAGTTATTGTTATTTGTTATTTATGGTACTGGCATACAACAGTAATTGTGGAGCTGTGTCTCTACACCACAAGCCATAGGGTCAAGGAAGAGGCAAATATCACTAGGGAAACTCCATTTAGCATCCATGCCTTCTTTAATTCCCATGGCAAGAGATGAGAAACAAATGAGATGTCACACATTTTCTTCCATGCTTTGCTGAGAAAATCAGAACTGTTTGAAAATGAATGGCACTGTGAAACATGGTCTAATCTTGTGCTCATTAAGTCTTTGGCCCATCTTTTAATGGGATGGTTCTTATTTTGGAGATTAGTTTTGGAGTGATTCAATTGTTTGAGCTCTTGATATATTTTAGACATAAGGCCTTTTCTATTGTATGGTTAGTGAAATCTTCTCCCATTCTCTAGGCTTCCTAATTTACTACCTATGTCCTTTGTCATACAGAAGCTCTGCAGTTTAATGCAGTCCCACTTATCCAGCCTTTCTCTAATTTACTGTGTTTCTTGGTCCTTATTAAGAAAGTTTTGACCTGTGCCAAGGAGGGCTAATGCATCTCCTATTCCTTCTTGTGAACTTTTCAGTAAGTCGGCTTTTACTTTGAGGTCTTTGATCCATTTGGAGTTAATTCTAGTGCAGGGTGACAAAGAAGGATCCAACTTTAGTTTTCTGCAGGTGCGGAGATATAAGGCCAAATAGTATGACACAAAATGTAAGGACCTCCAGGATAAGGAAACAAAAGGCACATAATGAGGGATTGTTGTCCTTAATGTACTATGTTATCTCTCATCGATTTTGCCATCCCTTGCTTATCTTATATTGTTACAATATTTCAACTTGTTATCTGATATATTTTATGTGTAATTAATTGGTTATTTGAAATTGGATAGGGAAGTGAGGAAATCAAATGAGCAGGGGGAGGGTGGGAGGGAAATGGGGACCATGTCATGAAAAAGGGTATCAATGTTTGTGAACTTTTGCATCTTCTATCTGGTGAATATAATGTAACCCTTCTAGTAATCACAACAAAAAAAGAAAAAAATAATATTGTGCCCAGAATGAGAGATGTTGGTAATCCTTGCAGCAGTCCTTTCCTCTACTGAAAAGTAATTTATTCAGCAATCTGCACACTTATCTTCCCAGGAGAGAAAACCCTGAGTCCCTCAGAACTCAGAATCCTATTTTGTCTTTGTTTACTCAGATCACATATGGACCTTTTGATCCCATGCTAAATGACAAAGACCAATTTCCGTCACTTTACCAGATGGCTGCCAAAGACAACCTTCTTGCTCACACAATGATCTCAATACTACTTCATTTTGGTTGGACATGGGTGTCTCTCTTCATTTCTGATGACATGAAAGGAGAGCAATTCCTTCAGATTCTTAAAGCAGAGATGGAAAAGAAAGGTATCTGTGTGGCTCTAACAGAAAGACTGCCAGCCACTAAGGTAATGGATAAACCAAGAGAAATCACTCCCATGACTAGGATCACAGTTTCATCTGCAAATGTCCATATACTGTATGGTGAAGTAGGGAGTCTCATAATTATAGACACTTCAGCAGAGTACTTCTTAGAAATAGGAAAAGTGTGGATAATGACATCAAAGTGGGATATCGTTGTGTATGAGATGGATCACATGCTGCACTCCTTCCATGGAAGCTTTACAGTGTCACCTCATAAGAAAGAAATTCCTGGATTCAAACATTTTCTCAAGACAGTTAAGCCTTCCCAGTACCCAGAGGATGTTTACTTTAGTGTTTTGTGGTTTTATGCTTTTGATTGTCTTCCTCAGGGGTCACTTTTTGGAAAATATGGAGTTTGTCAACCAAATGCTTCCTTAGACTTTATGCCAGCAAATGTTGACATCATGACGGTATCTGACTCCAGCCATCGTATCTACAATGCTGTCTACACAGTGGCCCATGCCCTTCATAAAATGCTTTTACAGAAAATAGAAATGGGATCTCCAGGTGCTTCCAACCAGCCTAAGATTCTTCCCTGGCAGGTAAATCTCTTTCAAGGAGAAACACTGAGTAACCAATGACTTCCACAAGCATGTTACTGAGGTACGACACTGGGACTATATCTTTATTTTAGATGAACAGGATCTGAAAAAATTCAAAGTGGTTTCATTTTACTGACTAAAGGGTCATGTATAATGGCTCTCTGTATTGAGAGAATTCTGTTCTTAAGTGTTTCCATTTCTAACGACCAAATTAAAACTTAAGTCATAAAAATCATTTCTATTTTAGGGTGAAATGCTGTCAACTGCCCAACTCATAGTAAAGCACAGGAAAAGCAAAACATAATCACAATTATTTTTTCCTTCCGAATGTATCTAGTATCAGAAAATATAGATACAAATAACCATATATATAATTCTGGGTATCTCAGACACAAAGGAATACATGTTGGGGCCCTACATGACCTACTTGTAGTAAAAGTAGCAGTAGATTTTCTGACATATCCTGAAGTGACTCTAGATGAATTGGTCAGACATGAATTGCTCAGACATCCCAATTCTTCCAAACCCAGCAATACTCATTTTCAGTATAAGGCCACTAACGATGTATATAAGCTTAAGATAGCCTGCTGGGTTTGATAGGACTACAAATGAGTAACTGAATGAAGGAACATTCAAGTAACTGAATAAACAAACATTGTCTAAACAGCATTAAGGTTATGTCCTGCAACAGTGTCATGAAACCAAAAAGTTGAAAGGTTACATGTGCTTTGTTAGAAATGTCATTGGAGCCATAACTTTTGACTGGTTGTGAAGTGTTCCTGTAATGTCACAAGGAAACTATTTTTTCACCAATAAGGACAAACAAACAATATTGTGCCATTTTAAAAATTTGATTAAAGCATAGTGGACATAAAAACACATATATTCAACCTGTACATCGTGATGTGTGTGTCACATGCCACATAGATGTGGACCTCCTACCATCGTTGCTGAAAGATACTACAAAACCTAAAGTAAAGAAGAGCTTCTAAGAAGTTCCAGGTTTTCTACCAGAGCCCAGCCAGTGCCACTCAGATGGCAAAATTCTGGATTATTATCTATTTGGAGTCACTTAGTATCCCTATTGTTTTTCCTGGGAGAAAAGAATAACTTTTCTTCATTTGACACAAAAAATTTAAATCCCTATCTTGAAAGGTATTCATCATGTATAACTTATGTCCCTCCTCCAGCTTCATCCGTTTCTGAGGAAAGTGCAGTTTACAAACCTGGCTGGGGACCACATATCCTCAGATGGGAAGATAAGCTCTGTTACACAGTATGATATCCAAAACATTGTGAATTTTCCTGCTGGTCTTGGGTTGATGATTAAAGTTGGAGAGTTTGTCTGTATGAGTCCATTTGATCAAGACTTGGTCATCAAGGACGAGATGATAGAATGGCCTATTGGATTCACAAAGGTATGATTTCATTTCAGTATTGTATACTATTGGGTAATTATGGAGAGAGTTAAAAGGAGTCCTGAGATGAGATGAAATAGTACCTCTTTAACTTTACACTATGTGATCTTTATTTTCCATAATCCTAACACCTACAGAAATAGTAAGTCTGTAGATGTAAATGTTTGTTTATTTATGCAACAGTTAATAAAATGAAATACAACAAAGTTGCCAGATGCAGTGGCTCATGCCTGTAATCCTAGTTACTTAGGTGGCTGATGTCTGAGGATCAAGGTTCAAAGCCAGCCCAGGCACAAAAGGACCTGAGTCTCTCATCTCCAATTAACCACTAGAAAATGAGAAGTGGGGCTTGGTTCAGGGTACAGTGGTAGCCTTGAGCTGAAGAGCTCAGGGACAGCGCCCAAGCCGAGTTCAAGCTCCATTACCCACAAAAAAAGTCAACAAAAGAGAGATTGAGATGAAAATATGCATATATACATATGTCTTTTCATCCTAAAACTTTTAATCACACATGTTCAGTCTCACGTTTGTATTCTGATGCATTATAAACATACACTATAAAATACTATATATGATTCCCATTTTCTAAGATATTTTAGGTATCACTGTCTTGTATCTTTATTCATTTGTACTATATTGGCCATGATTAAATATCTCAGGAAATGTTGTAGATGATTCCTATGCCAATTATGCCCAACATCCATAGTCTCAGAAACTCAAAACTGGATTAATTACTATCTGGGATTTATAGCACAATCTTAGTGTTACTGTCAACAGTGTCCTTGTTGATTATAAAGTTACTTTTTGTACAGATTAAAGTCTTCTTCCCAACTCTTTTAGTTATCTTGCATTACTACAAACTAGCATCTGAAATAAATTAATTCTATTTAGGTCAGCGACTTACACTGCTCTCAGTTTTGAAGCTCTCAATCCAAAATTGAATAGCCCAAATCTTTTCACCTGTGGTGATTGTGACACACTATTGAGGGCCAAAAGCCAGGGCAAAATAGTGACAACTGAAACCAATAAAGAAAGAGAGCTAGAGGTAAAGAAGACAGATAAATCCAATAGTCACCTTTGCAGAGATTACCCCAATGACCTAAAACACTTCCCACTAACTGTGTTTTCTAATAATGTTTCAATAACACCTCTTAACAGTGTTTTGAGAATGATGCCTAGAAATAAGATCCCTCACATAAGGATTCAACATTTTCTTAATATTTAGGAATATTGTTTAGACTCAAACCAATGGAATGTGAGGAGATAATAAAAATATTATAATGGATATACATTCACAGAATCACACTGAAACCTACACTGGAAAAGATTGGGATGGTAAGGAAAAATACAAAGATAGAAAAGTACAGGAATGTGGCATGCTGGTGTTTTTTAAAAAGTAAAAGGTGATTTTTTTTACTGTGGTAATATTCAGCAATCATTTCAAAACAGTGAAAAATAACATAGAATAGATACTTAAGTGCTACAAACATGGGGTTACTTTAGTGGAGGCACTGTGTGCCTACTGGAATCAAAGTTCTCTCCTGTGGAGATGCAAACAATATGCAAAACCATTGCCAATATTTTCTTTTATTCCCTAAGACACCTCAATCTGTGTGTAGCCAGAGCTGTGGTCCAGGATTCTGGAAAATTCTACAGAAAGGAAGACCTACATGCTGCTTCACTTGTGATTTTTGTCCAGAAGGATACATTTCCAATCAGACAGGTAAACAATCATAAGCTACTGTAAGATAACTCTTTCCTCTATTTCTCACTAAAAAGAAACCACAGCTATTGGAAACTTGATTACCATCATTTTCCATTCATAATCCATCCATCCTCTCAATACATCCATGTCATTTATTTAATTTTCATTCCTGGGGCTTGAACGCAGGTAGGGCCTAAACACTTTCCCTGAGCTTCTTTATCTCAAGGCTAGCATTGTACAACTTGAGCCAGAGCTCCACTTATGGCCTTTTCTGAGTTGTTTATTGGAAATAAGAGTCTCATGGACTTTGCTGGCCAGACAGGATTCAAGATTATAAGCCTCAGATGTTAGCCTCTTGAGTAGGTTAGATTATAGGCATACACCACTGGAGCCCCCCTAATACATCAATTTCTACTCACTGTTACAACTCCAATATAATAATAAAAAGCATGTATGCAAGAAGACACAATACTTTAATAAATGTTGCTATCTAATATCCCTAAGCATAGCTCCTTTTTGTTTTGTTTTGTTTTTTGTTGGCCGTGGGAACTGAAATCAGGACCTGAAATCTGATCCCTGAGATCTTCAGCTCAAGGCTACTGCCCTACCCCTTGAGCCATGGCACCACTTCCAGTTTTCTGGTGGTTAATTGGAGATAAAATTCTAATGGACTATAATTCTGGGGCTGGCTTGGAATCGCAACCCTCAGATATCAGTCTCTTGAGTAGCTAGGATTACAGACATGAGCCACCATGCCCGGCCGTAAAAATGTCCTTTACCCAAGATATAAATATAATAAATTATATATCAAGATAAACTACGTTATTGACAAACACGAAGTATTGGTGACCTATTGAAACTGATTTTGCTTTTCAAAATATAAAGAATAATTACTAAAGTTTATGAATAAATACTATATAATTTCTATCATTTTAGCAGTAGTAACCATTTGGCAGAAAAGTTATCTTCAGGTATGTATAAATGAACAAAATAATACCCACCTTGTTTGTGAATGGATTGAAACATCTAACTGTGTCCAGAACAAAGAGGAAGAAAAGGGCTGCAGTGCCAATAACCCATGTCTATAATCCTACTACCCAGAAAGCTGAGATCTAAGGATCTCAGTTTAAAGCCAGCCAGCCTGGGCAGAAAAGTGAGACTCTTGTCTCCAATAAACTGCCCAAAAGTCAGAAGTTGTGCCTCACTGGTAGTCTTAAGCAAAATAGCTCACCATATTTATAACCTGCCACTTTATAAAGGGTTAACAAATCAGGTTTTCAGTTGTACAGGAATGGAAAAATTTTCAATACAGTCAATTCTTAATTTTTTTTTTGGTCAGTTGCGGGGAGGGGCTTGAACTCTGTGCCTGGGCATTGTACCTGAGCTCTTCAGATCAAGGCTAATGCTCTACAACTTGAGCCACAGGGCCACTTCCAACTTTCTGGCAGATAATTGGAGATAAGTGTATGATGGACTTTCATGCCCAGACTGGCTTTGAACCATGATCCTCAGATCTCAGCTTCTTGAATAGCTAGGATTACACCTGAGCCACCGGTGCCCAGCTCAATTCTTAATTTTCAAATTAAAACATCTATTATGCAAAAAGTTCATTATGTCACCAGGTACCATGACTAATGCCTGTAATCCTAGTTAATAAGGAGACTGAGATCAGGAGGATGGTTGTTAAAAACAATGTGAAGAATTATTCCTGAGAGCCAATCTCAATAAATAAAAGCCTGGAAATGGCAGTGTATGCTTGTTGTCCAAGCCACACATAAACAGTAAATAGGGGGACTGTCCTGGTAGCTGGCATATGCAAAAGAAAAAATGAGACCCTAGTCAAAAAATAATTAATGCTACTGGACATCAGGACAGGCTCAAGTTGTAGAACATCGGTCTAAAAAGCTCAATAACTTAGATGGAAATCCCAATACTACCAAAGAAAGTTTGGTAACAGCAATTCAAGCTTAATCAAAATGGTAATATTTTTGATTCAATCAAACTAATTTCTTTTTTTTTTTTGCTTGAGCTCAGGGCCTGAGCACTGTCCTTCGACTTTCTCAAGGCTAGAGCTCTACCACTTGAGCCTCAGCACCACTTCTGGCTTTTTTCTATGTATGTGGTACTGAAGAATCGAACCCGGGTCTTCATGCATGCTAGGCAAGCACTTTAACCACTAGGCCCAACTCCCGGCACCTCAAACTAATTTCTATATCTATATATTTAAATGGAAACACTGACAAGAATAGTCACAAAAAAGGCAAATATACTTGGGTAATACCAATTCAACCTCAATCAAAATGGTAATATTTTTGATTCAATCAAACTAATTTCTATATCGATATATTTAAATGGAAACACTGATAAGAGTAGTCCCAAAAGACAAATATAGATAAACACACTGTACCAGACATCAAGCTATCTAAGAAATAGAAAGCACTACAAAGTTCAGAGATTTAGGTTTAAGAATTTTATCTTTGGTATATGTAAGCTGAAAGCCTTGAATTTAACTTATGGGTTAAATTTTAGAAGTACAGCCATAGAAAGGTCATAACGGGAAAGAAAGTGGGGAGAAATAAGGATTGGAAAGAACCCACATCCTGGGTGACATCACTGAGTCATAGGCTGAGAAAACACCCACACAACAAAGATCTCTTTGGAATGAGTCTGGTTTTATCTGTAGCTGAAGAATATAGAAACTCCCTCTAGTGTGTCTCACAATATCACAAACAGTCTTTGCTTGCAATGACAATAGAGAGATGACCATTTTCTTTAAAATGGCAGAAAGGAAAAACTTGTGCAATTGAAATACTTATTCATTTGTTTTTTCTCTCCAGATACAGTGCAATGTCTTCAGTGCCCCACACACGAGTACCCAAACAATGAGAAAAATCGCTGCCTCCCCAAGGTCATAACTTTTCTGGCCTTGGATGATTCTATGGGGATGGCTCTAGCCTGCACAGCTCTGGGCTTCTCCCTCACCACAGCTGTGGTCTTTGGGGTCTTTGTGAAACATCATGACACCCCCATAGTCAAAGCCAATAACCGCACTCTTAGCTACATCCTGCTCATCTCCCTCCTCCTGTGCTTCCTCTGCTCCTTGCTCTTCATCGGCCATCCTAACACAACTACCTGTGCCCTCCAGCAAACCATCTTTGCACTTGTATTCACTGTGGCAGTTTCCACCATTTTGGCCAAAACCATTACTGTCATCCTTGCCTTCAAAGCTATGAAACCAGGAAGAACAATGAGGTGGTTTCTGATCTCAGGAGCCCCTAACGCAATCATTCCCATTTGCTCCCTCATCCAACTTATTCTTTGTGGGATTTGGCTGGGAACCTTTCCTCCCTTTCTTGATGTAGACACACAGGCAGAACATGGCCACATCATCCTCATCTGCAATACAGGCTCTGTCACTGCCTTCTACTCTGTCCTCGGATACCTGGGCTCCTTGGCCCTCGGAAGCTTCACTGTGGCTTTCCTAGCAAGGAAGCTGCCTGACACATTCAACGAGGCCAAGTTCTTGACATTTAGCATGCTGCTGTTCTGTAGTGTCTGGCTCACTTTCCTCCCTGTCTACCACAGCACCAAGGGGAAGGAGATGGTAGCTGTGGAAGTGTTCTCCATCTTGGCCTCCAGTGCAGGGCTCCTTGGCTTTATCTTTGCACCCAAGTGCTACATAATTATTCTAAGACCTGATAAGAACTCTTGGAAAGGTGTAAAGAACACAAGAGCTTCAAGGAAGAACAGACATTCTGAAGGCCTAGCTGGTAAATCTTAAATAGGTATTTGCCAGTACCAAAACACCTCCAGTTGACATTGCAATATCGCAAGTAAAACCAATGGATTGTTTGAGATCGGCTTACTTGTTTTCAAGATGCACGTGCGCGCGAACACTCACACACACACACACACACACACAAGACACACACATGCACACAGAGCTAGAGCCATCATTAAAGAGTAAAGACTAACTTGACTGCATCTGCAACATGTTCCTGTGAAACATTCAGGTTCCTGTAACACAATAACTCCTGACAATATTTCTCAGACAACCTTACAATATTTTTCTACAATTATCTCCCACAAAAATTAATCAAAAAGGCCCAGAAAGTACCTGAATGATTCCCTGGGCCCTGCAAACCCTGCTAGGCCTCAGTGGAGAAATGCAGCCTGTCAGTCAGAGAGGAAGTATGTCAGTTGAGGCTTGTGTGAGAAGGTAGCTCTCCACACAGCAAGGCCCACTCACCCATGGCCTGGGGAGGAGGTTTGTGCTAGAGGCTGAAGAACTGTGGGAGGATAGCTATGCTGCTGCTGACAGTAATAATCTGCCCCATCTTCAGCCTGTATGCTGCTGATAGTGAGAGTGTAGTGTGCCCCAGACTCACAGCCACTGAATTGATCAGGGCCTCTGGAGGGCTGAGCAGATGCACCTTAGATCAGTGCTTTAGGAGCCTGTCCTGCTGTCTACAGGTACCAAACTATGTTGCTGTAAACATTCTGACTAGATTTGCAGTTCATCGTAGCCTTTTCTTCTACTGCTACAGCCAGGGAGCATGGAGACTGCGTCTTCACGATGTCCTCACAAGCAGTTGCAAGCAGACATGGACAGTGTTCATTCATTCATGTGCACACATTCAGACCTCATCATAGATGCATGGAAACACACCACTTCCACGCACTTTCTGATAGTATAAGTCAGCACAAATTGTGTCCATATAAGAGATAGTCATTGCCGCTTATCACAAACCATTTTTAATTTTAGTATTTTATTGTTATTATAAAGGTGATAGAGGTGACCATTACATTTAAGATGAGTACATTTTATCTTCAGACAGTGTTACCCTCCTTTACTCTGTCCCTCCTGTCCCCACCCACAAGTTGCACAGTTCATTTTCCACATATTATCTAGTGAGTATCACTTCTGCATTTATTTACCCTTTGTTCCTCCATTTCTATGCCCCACATTTCCCTCCCAAAGACAGATAAACAACACATAAACAACAGGAATATCAGCGAAGAGAAAACCTCTTGCTTCCATCCACACCATTTTTCAGCTCTACAAAAGATACTAAAACATCACAGCAGGCCAGTTACTCACCAGTGACCCAGAGAAACAGGGTGATGAGGTCCTGCCTTCTTGACCTCATCTTAAATATCTCTAAGTAATTCTCATTAAGGTGAGGGGCTGCACTATCAATGTACCTCTCCTTTCGTTGCCACTGAGGAAATTCTGAGAGTGCTCATTCCTGAAACCATATTCTGTTTGGTGTATGAGCACAGGTTTCCTTGCTGGCTTCAAGAAGCCAATGAGACACAAGATGGCTGGGAGCAGTCAGCACAAACACCCTGGAAAAAACACCAAGACACCTGAATTTCCTGATAATCTAGCTAAAATAGTTTAGAACTTAGCATCTTTGCATGGGCTAGATTCTAGCAGGAGGCTCTGTAGCCAGTTCTTACAAAGCATTAACTCCTGGAAACACAGGAGGAAGATCAGTGTCATAATTTGGTGACTCCTAGGTAAGAACTTCAGAGTACCTTCACTCCAGGGTGTGGAGACTGAAGGCCTAGACAGTCTTGGTTCCCATAGGACATCCAAGTCAAGGAATACAAGTCACATTTCAGATGGTCAAATCTATGTCCAACTTCATCCACATCCAAGACCCTTCTCAATGTTCATTTGCCTACACTGGCTTGACCAGAGTTCCAGACTCTCTTAGAGATGCTCACACCAAAGCAGTTGTCTGGATCAGGTTGATGTCCCTCATTACCACTACAGAAGAAAAACAAGAAACAATAATAAATGAATAAATAATAAATAAATGCCAGAGACATTTATGGTGAATGGAAAGGATGTACAAAATGTTCAAAGATGTTTGCTAAAGTGAACAAGTGTGACATCAGAAATCAAATATTCCTGAGAGTAAGTAAAAGGGATAGCAGAATATCTGAAGAGCAAGAAAGATTCAAAGTTAAGAAAACCATGTATCCCATTTAATACAGGACAGGAATGATATCTACATCCTTGGAAGATGGTAGATCTGTTAAGAAAATCACATTGGACATTTAAGTTCCTTCTCCTCCTACAACTTCTTCTGTATTATCATTTTACTTTAAAAGAATAAGATAATTTTAAATCCAAAACACTTTTTATAATGATTTTATAGTAATTTCCATAAGAATTATTTGAGGAAGTGGAGGGATAGCTCACTTGGTAGAGAGCCAGACTTAAGCAAAGAAGTTTAAAGACTGCATGCAGGTCCTAAACATTAAATCCCAGGATCAGTACAAATTATAAAAATAAAAATAAATTACTTGAGAGTGAGATAAAAAACCAATACCTCATCTTCTAAGACTATACTGTGTACTCCCTATAAACAAAGGTATGTTCCTGCATTATATCACACTAATAGAGAAGTTACTCCATCCACTGCTTACATGCTATGTACTACAATTAATAGTCTTCCAAGCATCTGCTGTAATGAAATGACCTCTGGGGGAAGAGCACTGTCTGCAGAACACTGACAGCCCTGCTACACATTGCTACATGCATGAACACCTGGCTGTGCTAAATTACTGCAGTGAGCCCAGCCTGCAGCTGTGCCCAGTCCTGCGCAGCCCCTGCATTTGCCTATGCCCAGAACACAGCACACCTGAGTATTTCTTCATGGTCTGTTCACCCCTGTGCAGGAGTCAGTCCTATCAGCACACAGCATGGACATGAGGGCCTCAAGGCAGAGCCTGGGGCTGGGACTCCTGCTGCTCTGGCTCCCTGGTAAGGTAAAACAGCAATGGAAATATCAGCTCACTGTGCTCAGTTCTGTCAGGTTGTCTGGGAGTTTCTCAGGAATCCTGCATAATGATGTGGGTATTTTATTCTATTTCCATGTTAGGGGCCAGAGGTGCCATCCAGATGACCCAGTCTCCATCCACCCTGTCTGCATCTCCTGGAGACAAAGTCACCATCACTTGCAGGGCCAGTCAGGGCATTAGCAGTTGGTTAGCCTGGTATCAGCAGAAACCAGAGAAAGCTCCCAAGGTCTTGATATACAAAGCATTGAATTTGGAATCCAGCATCCCATCCAGGGTCAGTGACAGTGGATCTGGAACAGAGTTCACTCTCACCATCAGCAGCTTGTAGCTTGAAGATGCTGCCACCTATTACTGTATGCAGCATTATAACTTACCACCCACAGTGATACAACTCATAACATAAGCCTCCCAGGGAGGCAGAAGTGAGAGTCTGGGCTGCCCCAGCTGCTCCTCCTGCTGCTTCCACTTGCTGACATAGCTTCTCACATGCAGCCAGGCTATAAACACTACTGCAAGCTTTTTACTCCCCTTCCCCACACCTTTATTTTAATTTTCTTTCTCTTTTATTTTTGTTTTTCATATTTTTTATTGTAATTAATAGGAGGGTTATATTATAATCGCCAGATAGAAGGTGCATTAATTCACATACATTGCTACCCTTTCTCATGTCTTGGTCCCCATTTCTTTCCCCTCCACCCCCACCCCTCATCTTGTTTTCCCCCCTTCCCATCCAATTTCAAATAACCAAATACAAACATAGCCAATATATCAGATAACAAAGTGAGATACTGTAACAATATGAGATAACCAAGGAACAGCAAAAGAGATGAGAGATAACATAGTACGTTAAGGACAACAATCACTCATTATAAGGCTTTTATTTCTATATCCTAGAGGTCCTTTTATTTAGCGTCATACTATATGGCCTTATGCATCTAGGTTTTGCCCTGTTACAAAACTCTGCTATGAATGCCCAAGGTTTCTACTGATTATGACAAATGAGGGAAACCATTGAGTCTATGTTCCTTTGAGTCTGGCTTACTTCAATTAATATGATTTTTTCTAAGTCTTTCCATTTCCTAACAAATGGGTCGATGTCATTCTTTCTGACAGCAGCACAGAATTTCATTGTGTACAAATACCACATTTTGTTGATCCACTCATCAACTGAGGGACATCGGGGTTTTTTTTGTTTTTTTTTTTTTGGCCAATTGTAGGCTTAAACTCAGGGCCTGGGCACCGTCACTAAACCTTTTTGTGCTCAAAGCTAAGGCACTACTACTTGAGCCAAAGCGCATTTTTCAGTTTTTGAATGATTAGTTGGAGACAACAGTCTTACAGGGACTTTTCTGCCCAGGCTGGCTTCCGGTCACTCTCCTTAGATCTCAGCCTCCTAAGTATCTGCTATTACAGGTGTGAGCCACCAGCATCTGGCTACTGCAAGCTTTTAATTGAAATTTGTCCATATGCTCCTCTATAACTCTGTCTCTTTTCTCCTCCTCTACCCCAAAAGCACAGACATGGCAGTGTAGCTTCTCATATAAAGGCGTCATTTGGGATTCACAGAATAAAAATCAAACCTGCCAATATTTTCCAAGCAGGATTTTTTGTGTCATTCCTGGGGCTTGAACTCAGGGTCAGGGCATGATGCACAGAGAACTCCCTGCCCATCCTGGCACAACCATGTCAGCATAGAACCCCACAATGCTGAATTCTATAGATGATAGTGTTGGCAGACAGGGCATGGAAATTCACGTTCTTTTTCAGATGGGAAACCAAGTAAAAAACATACTCATTACAATTTTTAAGACTTCATGAACTTTGAACCGGTGCTGTTATTTACCATGAAATCTCAGACAATTGTGATTATTTTTTTTCAATTTTTCCCCCCAGGCAATGGAAGACTGCTACAAGAAGAACACAAACATGAAAGGAACCATGGGCACACTGAGACAATTCTGTCCAAGTAAAGATCCTCTGGATAAAGACTCTGAGTATTATAAACATACGACTTGTTACACTTGTGTGTTTCTTTGACTCATGCTATTAGGTTGCCCCAGAGAGTTTTAGAAGAGAATATATATGCATAGATGCATAGATACATATATACATATGTACATATACATATATAGACATATGGACCTCTATATATGTACACACATATATATCTACATATAAACATATACACATGCATCCTTCTTTACTACACTATGTTTGTGTTTCTCAAAACAATCACTGGCTCATTAATGAATCACTACCCAGGAGAGAGTGTGGTATATTTTAATCTGTTGGGTCATGCTGATGGACATGGCCGGCATTAGATGGACTTCATCGCTCCTAACTCGAGCTTTAAGAATGTGTTTTCACGGCCAGCCTTTCTTTCTCTATAAACCTGTTCTTTAGTCTCAAACAGGTATTTTCATAGTTTGTGATTCTTGAATTAGTTCTTGTGATGATGATGGGGGTTTTCTTCCAAGAGCTTACCAATGAAGATTTAGAGAGAGATCAGGAGCTCCATCAACTTGCTAGCCTAGACTGTGAGCAAAACAATCTTAAGATGGACAGCTTTGTCCAATGTCAAAAGAAGTTATGAATGGTCACTGAACCACAAGTATGTTTTATCAGAAACTCACAGTGTATGGGACCCAAAGGACATAAAGAGTGTAACAAAGTTCATAGAAATTTGGGTCTATGAATTGTTTCATTGTATATATTCTATGTATTTACCTAACTTGGAAAAAAAGAGAATATTTTACCAGGCTAGATCTGCTGTGGAGTTGGACTGGTATGTTCAAAAATCTCTTCTCAGAATATGTTCTTAAACTCTAGAAGCTTTATCAAATTTACATTAAAGTGTTGGTTGAAGGTTGTGACAGTATGTTAAAAAACAAAAAGATATTAAGTCATAAGATGTGGTAATAAATAAATAAATAAATAAATGTGTTGCCATCCAAATATGATACTTTTCTTAATGTTTTAGGATATGTCAATTATCAAAGATTCGAATACAGTTCCAACCAGTGGACAACATGGAGCTCGAAAGAATTACTTAAGACATATATTCATATTGCCAGAATACATAAGGAAAATATGAGACAGTTCCCAGAAGTTCCAAATTTCCTTGTCCTCCACTTTTAGTGTGTAGCAGCCTACATATTGGGTTGGAACAGTTTTATTTACAGACCAAAGGGCACACTGCAAGAGGTAGATTAAAGGACCCAAGGGTACAGGAAAGTTGAAGCTCACTATAGAGCAGACACTCATCCTTTCTTAGTATAGGAATGCTCTGTAATGTCAATCACTCAGAATCCTGTGTAAACACAATGAGGCAAACACACAAACCAGCAGCTGTATGCAGGCATCAGACATTCTCCACATGCACCATTCAATCATACTTTCTGAACTCAGTCGTCATTTGTAAGAGACTCCAAGATCTTCACAATTTCTGATCTGAGGGAAACAATGGGAAGGAAGGAAGAAAGTCAGGGAAGGGAATATGGCCAGTAAGGACATACTATGTGCTGTACACTACCTATTGTTGAGAATGACTGCAGCTCCATCCAATGGAGAAATAGGGAAAATACTTTTGGGTTTTTCTTACTAAGAGTGAGGCCTCAGGTATACATCACTATTCTCTCATGGCCACTGAGGAAATTCTGAGGGTGTTCATTCCTGGCATGGAATTCTGTTTTGTGTACAGGCAGAGGTCTCCCTCTCCTGCTTCAAGATGACAGTGAGACACAAGTGGTGGCTAGTGCAGAGATACCAGCCTTGCCTGATAATCGTCCTTCAAATAGTTTAGTGTTTTATATTTTTCTAGAAGTAGATTCTGGCAGAATTATTTAAAGCCAGTTTCCTACAAAGCATTCACTCCTGGAAACATAGTAGGAGGGTTTTCCTCAGGCATCAGTGTCATAATCTGGCTAAACCCGAATAAAAATTTCAGAGTGCCTCGGCTCCAGGGAGTGGCGACTGAAAGCTCAGACAATGCTGTCTCCATGCTATTGAGCTAGGACAGGACATCCAAGTCCAGGAATAGGAATGACATTTCAGACGAACAAATGTATGTCCAAGTTTTATCCACATCCAAGAACATTCTCAATGTTTACCTACCTACACTGGCTTGACAAGAGATCCAGAGTCTCTCCTAAAGATGGCCAGAGCAAAGCAGGTATCTGGATCATATTGATGCCCTTCCTTCTTACTTCAGAGAAAAAGAAAGAAGCAAAAAAACAAGAACATCAAACACTAGAGGCACTGATTTTGACTGGAGAGCAAGTGCAAAGATTATGGAGACATTAGTTAACATAAACAGTTGTGACATCGTTCATCACAATTTCCTGGTGATAAATGGAATAATCAAAAATCGCAGAAAATTTCAGAACATGGAAGATTCCACATTAAGAAAACCATGTAGCCTGTTTAATACAGAACAAGAAAGACAGCTGCAGCCATGGAACATGGTGGATCTGTTAAGTGAGTCACATTGGAACAGTTATGTCCCTTCTCCTTACCCTAGGACTGCTTCCAGTGAATTATCATTTCAATTTCAAATAATAAAATTATTTTAATGCATAAACACTGGATAAGAAAACAGTATTTGTTTTACCCATTAGAATTATTTGAGGAAGTGAAGATATCCATATGGTAGAATACCAGCATTGAGGAAATAAATTGAGAGGCAGAGCTCAGGCTCTAAATATCAAGTTCCAGTATCAGTACAAAAACATAAAATAAAATGAAGGAATTACTTCATAATCAGGTAAAAATTTAGTAGCTCATCCTCTAAATCAATTCTGTATAATCCTTTCAAATACGGATATGTTCCTTCATCCCATAACACTATTAGATAAGTCACTCCATCCAATGTTTATGTGTTGAGCACTACAGTTATAGCTTTAAAGCATCTGCTGTAATGAAATGACCACTTGAGGAGAGCACTGTCTGCAGAACACTGACAGTCCCGCTGCACCCTGCTATATGCATGAATACCTGGCTATACTGAATTACTGAAGTGACCCCATCCTGGAGCTGTGCCCAGTCCTGCCCAGGCCCTGCATCTGCATATGCCCAGAACATAGCACACTGCCCTGAGTATTTCTTCACGGTCTGCTCCCCCCTGTGCAAGAGTCAGTCCCATCAGCACACAGCATGGTCATGAGGGCCTCAAGGCAGATCCTGGAGCTGGGACTTCTGCTGCTCTGGTTCCCAGGTAAGGAAAGACAGCAATGGAGATGTCATCATCTCACTGTGCTCAGTTCTGTCTGGTTATCTGGAAGATCTTCGGGAATCCTGCATAATTATGTGGTATTTCATTCTCTTTCCAAGTCAGAGGCAAGAGGTGCAAGACTCTATCCATGCTGTGTGCATCACCAGGAGACAGAGTCACAATCACTTGCAGGAACAATCAGAGCATTGGTGATTACTTAAACTGGTACCAGCAGCATCCAGGGAAAGCTCCTAAACTCCTGATCTATAGTGCAGATATTTTGGCATCTGGGGCCCCATCCAGGTTCATTGACAGTGAACAGGAGAAAGACTTCACTCTCACCATCAGCAGCCTATAAACTGAAGCTGACAGGAGACTGTGGGTGAGGGACATTTGCTGACTTTCCTCATGGTTGGTGAGAATGGCACGGAAGTCAGCCAGCCACACAGAGCGGGAAAACTCTGAGCTCCTGATGGCTCAGTCTCCCTACCAGGCCTTTGGTCTGGGCTCAATCCCAGGGAGTGGGGAGCATTTTCCTCCACTGAAGACAAGGCCACCACAGGACAGGGCCTTTGTCACCCCCAGGTTCTCAGTTCCATAACCCAGGAAGGTGACTGCTTCTTTCTGAGCCCATATCAAGAATGTCAGCCCTGGACAGAGGACCCTGACCCACATCTCTCTAGGTTATTCCAGTGGGTCAAAGTTGAGGTCAGCCTTCACATCTCCACACTGGCTAACACCTCATGAATACTTGGAAAAATGACTGCAGACTCACCTTTGGACCTGACTTGTTCAACCTGACCACAGAAAGATGTGCATGGCATGTATTCTTCATCCTATTTAGGTGCATTTCGATGTGTCACTAACACTGTCAGAATGCCTAGGCTCTGGGATATGCATGATGAAAGCAAAATGGCTCCTCTTGCTATTTGACTGAGAATGAGGATTCAGGGAAAAGGCATGAAGTGAAAGCTGAGTCATCAACTTCAGGAATCCTGCATAATGATATGGATATTTCATTCTGTTTCCAAGTCAGAGGCCAGAGGTGCAAGACTCCTAAAACTCTCTGGGGCAACCTAATAGCATGAGTCAAAGAAACATACAAGTGTAACTTAGGTTGTATATTTATAATGCAGTAGTTATAACACTCAGTGTCTTTAACCAGAGGAAGAAATGTGCATGGAGTGTGTAAATTCTTTGCAGATTGTGAGGTTGGCTTGCCCACTAGTGGCCGTGTTGTGACATTGCAATCGTTAGGATTGTCAGTATGGAGTCCCAGAGTCTAGAATGAATTTTCCCCAGAGTATTCAATTCACAAAGCTGGTCCTATTCCACATGTTTGCAGTTCATATTCAGTGGGACATTCACAGGAGTCCTCTCCTCTGACAAAAGGAAAAATATCTATAGTTTTCATGATGAATTCTGAGAACTGACTGTCCACAAGGAAGTTGGTAGCCTAGAAGATATGTTCTGTATAAGATGCCAAAGATGTGATATTGATAAAGACCAGGGGACCTGAGTTGTACCTGAGGTGAACAACAGTGGAATGCAGGCTCTTTGCTGAATCTTCAAAGCATTCTGCCATAGCACTCACTGTCTCATTGTGCTGACAAAGGAAATCAATCCCATGGAACTGATGCCCAAATTTGTTTTCAAATATTTCTCTCAACGTGAAACCAAGGAATTGAATGCAGAGCTTCATGTTTCCAAGGCAAGCATTCTATCACTAGGCCAAACTCCAGACCTTGCATCTGATTTTTTTTATTGTAATAGCTTGTTCCTGTGCAACATCATGAACAACTTGTCATATTTCACACAATTCCCAGCTCTTTAAAGACTTTTTCCAAGACTTAATGAAGATCTTTCCCATGATTCTACATTGGTACATAAAAGTTAGAATCAAATATAGGTGAGTTCCATTGCCTAAGCGCCATCACTTAGGTGAAATATTTCTGATTGAGTGGCACCCTGGATTGTCAGCTATCTCAATCCATTATGATCCTTATAATTGCTTTGTGAAAGCTCATTCCTGAAATCCTGGGATTCCTACAGGGTTGTATCATTTGGGACCTTTCTATCCATTCTTCATCCAGATCCAAAATATTTGGCCTCTCTCTCTCTCTCTCTCTCTCTCTCTCTCTCTCTCTCTCTCTCTCTCTCTCTCTCTCTCTCTCTCTCTCTCCCTCCCTCCCTCCCTCCCTCTCTCTTTCTCTCTCTGTACCTTCTCCCCCCAACCTCCCCTCCTCTCACAGATGTGAATATCAAGACTGGTGTCTATGTAGACATTCTGTTTTCACTCACTGGGGACAGTGTCATGTATCTCTGGGTAACAGAGCCTAATATCCAGCATCAACATGTATCATGTTATGCACATAATTTGTGGTAAGTAATCTTAAATGATAAAGAGTGGCCAAATATGAGAGATCTGAGATTAGGAAAAAGTATGATTTGCATACAGTGGATATAAAACACCCAAAATTTCAATGCTAGCTAATTTGGGTCCTTATTGAGGAATCAGCATAACACACCACTCTCACCTATGGACAGATCATCAAGGCAAAAACTCAACAGAGAAACCTTAGAACTGAACAACTATATAGACGAACTAGATCTAACAGATATCTGCAGAATATTCCACCCAGCAACAACACAATATACGTTTTTCTCTGCAGCACATGGAACATTTTCCAAAATAGACCACATCTTAGGCCATAAAACAAACCTGGACAGATTCAGAAACACTGAAGTTATTCCATGCACGCTCTCAGACCACAAAGGCATCAAATTGGAATTGAACACACATCTCCACCAATGAAAACCCTGTAACTCATGGAGACTGAACAACACATTGTTGAATCACCAATGCGTCATCGAAGAGATCAGAACAGAAATCCAACAATTTATGAAATTTAACAATAAGGAGCACACAAAATACCAACTCCTTTGGGACACAGCAAAGGCATTACTCAAAGGAAAATTTATAGCACTGAGTGCCTACAACAACAAGTTGGAAAAATCGCAAACCAACAAGTTAATGTCTCACCTTAAGCTCCTGGAAAAAGAGCAACAAACCAACCCTAATCCCAGTGGAAGAAAGCAAATTATTAAAATCCATAAGGCTCTTATTTCCAATTAACCCTTTAAAATCTGGAAGTGGAGAATGCTCACAAAATCTGATAGAACACAGGGCCTGAGTACATTGCACACAAAGAGCACACACACACACACACACACACACACACACACACACACACGGGATGGGGGGTGAGGCAGGCCAAGCTAGAGACTGAGAGAGAAGGAGACATGAGTCATTTTAGCCAGGTGCTAATGGCCAATAACAAACAATCGACCTACTCTTGAGCATGAGATATGAGAATGGTTGCTCAAAGCCAGCCTGCATAAGAAAGTCCATGAGATTCTTACATCCAAGTAATGACCAAAAAGCCAAAAATGGAGATGTGCCTCATGTGGTAGACATTAGCCTTGGAGGCATAGAAACAAAAAAACCCAAAAGGATAGTACCCAGATCCTGAGTTTTAAACCCAAGTATAAAAACTAAAGGCAACTAAAAGAAAAGAAGAAAAGTAAAAGAAAGGAAGAGAGAGAAGGTGGAAGGGAAGAAAGAACACAATTTTTACCATGTAAGTACTTGATAGGGAGAACACAGTGATTTTTTTTCTAACAGAATTATTGAAAGTAAATAGAAAAATAAGAAGGAACAAGAATACGTTTCTATATATTCATGAAATACCCTGTTGTATAAGTTGTTTCTGTGCATTTCACATTTGAAAGATCAACTTAAAAATATTTTCTATAGGGGCCGGGAGTTTGGCCTAGTGGTTAAAGTGCTTGCCTAGAATGCATGAAGACCCGGGTTCGATTCCTTGGTACCACATACATAGAAAAAAGCCACAAGTGGTGCTGAGGCTCAAGGGGTAGAGCTCTAGCCTTGAGAAAGTCCAAGGACAGTGCTCAGACCCTGAGCTCAAGCCCAGGACTGGCAAAAAAAAAAAAACTGGAAAAATATTTTCTATAGTGAATTGCTCTCCAGGGAGAAACAAATTCCCTGCAGGAAATTCTGTTTCTCACATCTGGGGAAGCAAGGCCCATGGTGACTCACTGAGCACAGCCAAGCTTGTAGGTGTGCTCAGCCCTGCCCAGCCCCTGCTCATTTGCATGTGCCCAGAGCTCAGCCCACTGCCTTGGGCACTTCTTCAGAGTCTTCCCACACCCTGGGCAGTAGCCACTCCAGTCAGCACACAGCATGGACATGAGGACCCCTGCTCAGCTCCTGGGGCTCCTGCTGCTCTGCCTCCCAAGTAACAAAGGACAGTGTTAGAGATACAAGGCTGTCTGAAACTTCAGAGAAGACCTCTTGTAACATGGTTAGCAAGGAGGATAATTGTGTTTTTTGTTTCTACTGCCAGGTTCGAGATGTGCCATCCAGATGACCCAGTCTCCGTCCTGCCTGTCTGCATCTCCAGGAGACAGAGTCACCACCAATTGCAAGGCCACTCAGGACATTAGCAGTTACTTAAATTGGTATCAGCAGAAACCAGGGAAAGCTCCTAAGTACCTGATATAAGAAGCATCCAATTTGGACTCTTGAGTCCTATCCAGGTTCAGTGGCAGTGGATATGAGACAGAATACACGCTCACCATCAGCACCCTGCAACCTAAAGATGCAGCTACTTATTATTGCATGCAGTATAGCAACTTACCACCCAAGTGATACAAGTCATAACATAAACCTCCCAGGGAAGCAGAAGTTAGATGCTGGGCTGCTCCAGCTGCTCCTCCTGCTGCCTACATCTGCTGATACAGCTTCTCAAATTCATCTTGGAAGATATCTTGAAGATTTTGTTAGAAGTAGATGAGTAGAAATCCTCTACTCTAGCTCTCTGCCTCCAGCAAAACCAACATGGCAATACCTCTTCTAGTTCAATACAGCACAGGAGTCATAACATGGAAGGAGTCTGTTAAAGCATCATACGGGGTTCATTTGGAAAGTAGAAAGATGCTAGCTAATCCAAGTCAGTTAATTTTTGAAGCATGAAATGAATTCTAAGCTACAGCCATTCCAACACGGGGCTACATTACTGAGTAATGCTAAACAAGGAAATGGAGTATCCCCTGGAGTTCCCTCAGACCCACATCATCTACCTGTGGAAATGGAGGTCTCCTCACCTCGGTCCTTGCACTGTCTAGAAACCCAAGGGTGGATGCCAATGCTCTGCACTGATTGTAGACCTGACAGGTGACCCTTCAATCCTCCTCTCCTCCCAGTGTCTTCCTGAATGTGCATTCTAAAGTAGACTCTCCTTACTTCCCATCTTCACAGGGACTCCTTCTGTAGAAACTCTACAGGGAACACTGGTGAGAATGGCTTCCAGAAGGAAACAATGAGAAGAAGTTACACACACACACACACACACACACACACACACACACACACACACAGCAGAGCAAATAAACTCTCCACGCCACTGCTTTGTTAGAAATCACCAGGTTGTGCACTGATAGATCGGTTTCCTGATCTTTTCTTTTGTGTGTGTGTTGGTCCTATGGCTTGAACTCAGGGACTAGCTGCTGTCCCTGAGGATTTTGTACTCAAAGCTAGCACTCTGTTATTATATCCAAAGTTCAAATGAGACTCCATGACCCTCAGTTAAGAAACCCACATGGCATCTACTTTCCACAACTGAGGGAGTGGATCACCATCCTGATAGTGAAAAAGGCTCCCATGCTTAGGGTAGGGTAGGGTTTTATAAGCAAGGATTACAAAAGCTAGCCTTCCAAGACTACTGTGCCATAATTTCTTTGGTAATCATTTAGTTAGTTAACTTTAAGTCCATTTGTTCTTCATCATAAATATTAGACATCTTAACTCTCGGTAGGCTCCACCCTGTGGAACCACACCATGGCTATTTCTAATTGGAAGGTATTGGCATCACTCGTGAGTTGTGTTGCTAAGGCCAGCAAGCAAGGAGATACAGTAACAAAATGGCAATTCGCCTTCTGATATTAGTGTAAGATAAATGTATTCTTTACTCAGGGCATCCTGATTATCTTAGTGCAGTTAGAAGGCTTATTTTTTTTTATTTTTTTTGGTCGGTGCTGGGGCTTGAAGTCTGGACCTTTGGGTCATCCTTCAGCTCTTCAGCTCAAGGCTAGGGCTGTACTACTTGAGCCTTAGCACCACTTCTGGCTTTTATCCATGTATGTAGTATCTAGGAATCAAACCCGGGTCCCCAAGCAAGGTATGCAAGCAATCTACCACTAGGCCAAACTCCTGGCACTTCTGGCTACATTTTTGGGTGGGGGTTGCTTAATTGGATACAATTGGATGTAAGAGTCTCATACACACCAGGCATGGGGGCTCATGCCTGTAATCCTAGCTACTTAGAAGGCTGAGATCTGAGAATCATGGTGCATAGCCAGCCCCAGCACTAACAGAGTTCAGTCTATGAATTATTTCATGTTAGATATTCCATGTATTTTCCTCAATAGGAAATAAAGGAAGTTTTTCCAGGACCAGATCTGCTGTGGAATTGGTTTGGTATGTCCATGAAATCTTTTCTTTGCATAAGTTTTTCACTAGAAGAAACTGCAGTTACCTTTCAGCTTCACCAAATTTACTTTCACAGACCAAGGGGTGGGTAGGTAAAAAGACCTAAGGGTATAAGAAAGTTGAAGATCACTAAAGAGCAGACACTTTTTATCCTGTCTTTGCATAGTATTGTTCTTTAATGCCAATCACTCTTAAACAGGATGAAGCAAGCACACAAACCAGCAGTTCATTGTCTGCTGGCCTTACACATTCACATGAACCTTTGAGTCACATTGGACATTCAATCACCACCAGTAAGGCATGCTCCAAGCTATGTGCTATTGATTGCTGAGAATGACTACAGACAAACCAATGTGGAAACAGGAAAAATACCTTTGGATTATTATCCCTAAGATGAAGGTCTCAGGTATGCCTGCAACTATCCTTCCATGGCCACCGAGGAAATTCTAAGGGTGCTCATTCCTGACATAGTGTTCTTTTTGTTGTTTTGGTAGAGGGGTCCACTCTTGCTTCAAGAAGACAGTGAGACGCAAGTTAACCAGTAGAAGACAGCACATACATGTTGCAACGGAATACCAATATACTAGCATTACCTGATAATCCAGCTAAAATGTAGTTTATAGCTTTACATCTTTCTAGGAAAGTGATTCTGAAAGCATGCTCTACAGCCAGTTCCTGCAAAGCATTGGCTCCTGGAAACACGATAGGAGGATTTTACTTGGGCTTCAGGAAGAACTCGTAGTATCCAGGCTCCAGGGCATGGACACTGAAGGCACAGACAGTCCCTGTCCTCACGGGGATGAGCTAGAATGGGACATCCAAGTCAAGGAGCAGATGTAATATTTCTGATGGTCAAGTGAATGTACAGCTTTTAAGACCGTTTTCAATATTTCTCTGCCTACACTGACTAGACAAGCTACCCAGACTATTTCCTAAAGATGCCCACAGCAAAGCAGATGCCAGCATTTCTGGATCAGGTTGATGTTCTTCCTCTATCTTCCTACAGGTGAGGGGAAAACATAAAAAACAAGAAACAGTAACAATAAAAACCAGAGGCATGTATTGTGGAGGACCTGTTCAGAGACTACAGAAATATTTGATAAAGTTTACAGGTGTTACATCACTAGTCAGACTTCCCTGATGATAAATGGAATCATTACAAATGTCAGAAGATCTTCAGATCATAGAAGATTCCAAATGAAAAAAAATTATGTGGCACATTATATACTGGACACAAAAAACAATTTCAGCCATGGAAGATGGTGAATCTGTGAGTTAATCAGAACAGCTATCCTATTTCTCCTTCTTCTCTGGCTTCTTCCAGTGAAATATCATTGTAGTTGAAAAGTGTAAGACTACTTTAAATCCATAAACTCTTTGTAAGAATAGGAAGTGTTTGTGTTCTCATTAGAATTGTTTGAGGTAGTGGAGATATAGCTCACTTGGTAGAGCACCAGCCTTCAGCAAATATGCTTAGAGACAACATGCAGGCCAGACCACATTATCAACAAAAAACAAGGGGAAAAAAAGGAATTGAGTGAGTTAAAAATTGAATAGCTCATCCTCTAACGATTTTGTGTGTTTCCTGCAAACATGGATATGTTCCTGCATAACATCACAAGATAAGTTACCATCCAATGCTTATGTGTTATGCACTACAATTATAGCTTTCAAAGCATCTGCTATGATGAAATGACCTCTGGGAGAAGAGCACTGTCTGCAGAACACTGCAGATCCTGCTGCACACTGCTATATGCGTGACCACCTGGCTGTGCTGAATTACTGCAGTGAGTTCTCCCTGCAGGTTTGCCCAGTCCCGCCCAGCCCCTGCATTTGCATATGCCCAGAACACAGCACACTGCCCTGAGTATTTCTTCATGGTCTGCTCACCCCTGTGCAGGAGTCAGTCCCATCAGCACACAGCATGGACATGAGGGCCTCAAGGCAGATCCTGGGGCTGGGACTCCTGCTGCTCTGGCTGCCAGGTAAGGAAACACAGCAATGGAGATGTCATCAGATCTGTCTGGCTCTCTATAAGTTCTTTATGTGATTATTGAATGTCTGTTTCCATGTCAGGGGCCAGAGGTACCATCCAGATGAGCCAGAATCCATCTACCCTGTCTGCATCTCCAGGAGACAAGAGTCATCATCACTTGCAGGGCAAGTCAGGGCATTAGCAATTACTTAAACTGGTATCAGCAGAAACCAGGGAAAGTTCCCAAGCTCCTTATATACAAAGCATAAAATTTGGCATCAGGTGTCCCATCCAGGTTCAGTGGCAGTGGATCTGGGACAGAGTTCACTCTCACCATCAGCAGCCTGCAGTCTGAAGATGTAGCCAATTATTACTGTCAAAACTATCTGAATTCCCTGCATAGTGATATAAGTCATAGCAAAAACCTCCCAGGGAAGCAGAAGTGAGGATCTGGGCTGCTCTAGCTGCTCCTCCTGCTGCCTCCACCTGCTGACACAGCTTCTCACATGTGGCATGGCTTTAACACCATTGCAATCCTTTTTCTTTTTCTTTTTTGATTGTAGGGCTTGAACTCAGGGGTTGGGCACTGTCCCTAAGCCTCTTTAGGCTCAAAGCTAGAACACTACTAATTGATCCACAGTGCCACTTCTGGTTTTTGAGTGGATAAATGGAAATATGAGTCTCAAAGCAAATTTTCTGCCCTGGCTGGCTTTGAACTGTGATCCTCAGATCTCATCCTCCTATGTATCTAGAATTACAAGTGTGAGTTATCAGCTCCTGGCTACTGCAAGCTTTTGACTGAAATGTTGACAAATGCTCTCCTGTATCTGTCTCTCATGAATATGCAGGACCACTTACCTAGTCATATAAAGCATCATTTGGGATTCACACAGTAATAAAATCATCCAGGTAAGATTCTCCAAGCAGAAATTTGGGGGGGGGGTTCGTTTGAGATTTGGGTTATTTTTGGAGGGACTGGAAGTTTTGGTTTTGGTTTGGTTTTGGTTTCTTGCCAACAGCCACAGCACCTCTTGCAGCTATTTCTGAGTGGGTGATCCAATCTAACAGCAATAGACACAAGGCAATATGTTGGAAATGAACTTTGCAACTTTGGAAAGGGGTGAAGGAGGGATAGTGGGAGAATAACATGGGAAAGGGTAACAATGTTCAAGAAGAAATGTACTTGGAGCCGGGAGTTTGCCTTAGAGGTAAGAATGCTTGTCTAGTATGCATACCACTTATGTATAAGTGGTGCTATGGCTCAAGTGGTAGAGCTCTAGCCTTGAGAAAGTCCAAGAACAATGCTCAGGCCCTGAGCTCAAGCACCGGGACAGACAAAAAAAAAGCAATATACTCACTCTCTTACAAATGTAACCCCTCTACACATCACCCTGATAATAAATAAAAATTAAAAAAAAAAACGGGTCTCGAGGTATTTCCTGCCCAGGCTGGCTTTGATCTACAATTCTCATCTCAACTTTCTGAGTAGCTATGATTCTAGGATTACAGGCATGAGCCACAAGCACCTGGCAGGAATTGTTTTAATACAAGAAATGAGTCTAATCACTAAGCTTCTTAACTTGTGAGGTAGCAGAGGAGTTGGAACTTGACAAATGGGATTCTCCAGTTTTGTGGAGCTCTTTTAGAGTTTTGGTCACAAAATTCTGTAATTCTCCACCCTGTGGAAGAAGAGCCAAGTTGGGCTAATGGTACTCTCACCTGCCCCAACAATCTCTCTGGGGAATACTCCAGCCCTCACCTCTTTCAGGTGTCAGCCTGCTTATGTCAAGAAATACACAATTCTCTCCTGTTTTCCAAACCTCAGAGAAAGTCCTTCAATGACACAACTCTACACGAATACAGAGAAGGAAAAGGGATTTCAGAAATGAGCTTCCACAAGCAATCATAATGATTAGAAAGATGGGTTGAGATAGCTGACAGCCTATCTACCTAAGTGATGGCACAAGAAGTCACTTAAATTTGATTTTCAGTGTTGTTTACCAATCTAAAAATCATTTGAACAAAAAAAAAAGACTTCATTAAGTCAAGAGGGAAGCACTGGAAATTGTTTGAAACATCACATGTTGTTTACGCTCAGCACAAACTCAGCAGCAAATGCTTGAAAATTTTTAATAAAAAAAATCAGATACAAAACAATACTACAACACATAAAAAATGGAAAATGAATTAGGTGGTTTAAGAATTGTTTTCGTGCTGTGTGCTGATAATTTAAGCTCTTACCCCTAGATACTCAGGAGGTTGAAGTCTGAGGATGGAGGTTGGAAGCAAGCATCCCCAGGAAAGCCTGTGGTACTCTTCTCTCCAATTAACTACCTAAAGCCCAGAAGTAGAGTTCTACCTTGAGCAAAACTGAAAATTGGTAACAGCGTCCAGCCCTGTGTTCCTGTCCTAGTACTGGTACAAATATATGTGTATATATGTATACACACACCCACATATACATATTTATATACGCACATTTTCCTACTGCTACGCAGAAACATTTAAATTTGATGTAGTCCTGTAGGTCATTTCTTGGCTGTATTTCCTGGTAACAGGACTCCTGTTTATAAATAATTACCTGTGACCTTATCTTCAAGAGATTTGCCCCTAATAGTTTGAAAATTTCATATTTTACATTAATACCTTTAATACATTTTGCATTGAGTTTTGTAATGGTGAGATTAATTAGTCTTCCAGGTATACATACACAGTTTTCTTATCACCAGTTCATAATGAGACTCTTCTCCAGCATATGGAAAAAGCAGATGGCTGTAGTTATGTGCTTGATTTTCTCTTTTGTTCTGCTAGTCTCCAGGTAGCCCAAGCTTGTCTGCAAATGAAATCTGGTGAAAATAATCCCAGTGAATGACTTTTCCAGATATCCCTCTCAGAGCTTGTAGCTTAGAGAAGATCTTTTCTTAATGGGAAGTTTTCCACTGGTGTTCACACTTCCATGAACTTCCATCCTTCCCATGGGAGTTAACCAATTCCTGAGATGTTCTCAGTGTATCTTCCCCAATGCTCTGACACAAAATTTCATGTTGATGGTGTGAATTGGTGGTGGTGTGATGGTGATAATTGGTGGTCACCAATTATCATCTTTCTTATCTCTCAATCAAAGTGGTTGGGCTTGCAGTTAAAACATCCAACTTAGACCCAATATTATTAAAATGCCAAAATAGGAGACATAAATCTACAAAACATTGAATTTGATTTCCAGTCTTTCCTTTTCCTTCTTAGTGTAGACCTTTCTTGATCTGCTTCTTGGAGCTTTCCCCAAAACTAGTCCGTCTTCAATTTAACCACAAACTTTAGAAGTTTAGTAAGCCTTTCCTCTTCTCAAATGGATCTTTTTTTTTTGGCAATCTTGGGGCTTGAACTCAGGCCTGGGCACTGTCCCTGGCCTCTCTGGGTTCAGGGCTAATGCTCTATCACTTAAACCAAGCATTTCTGGCTTTTCTGTGTGTGTGGTACTTAAGAACTTAGGGCTTGGTGCATTCTAGGCAAGCACTCTACCACTAGGCCACATGTCCAGCCCCCAAATGGCTCTTTTTAAGGTCTATCAAGTAGCATTCCCTCCTCTTTCTGAATTCATGCCATACACTTTTTAACAAGTTTGTCAAATAAGTGACAGAAACAAGTCACTGGGGAAAAATCATGCAAAATTTGGCTGGAACTAGGTCTAGGCCAGTTTTGAGTCCCATTGTGGCACTAGTAATGTTGCGACCTCCAAGTTCAATGCAAGTCAAAGCATTTGCTGCAGTTATTCCACATGGGAGTCAGGCAGTTACGACAGCCTTTAAGGAAAGGGGGTAGTGTTGACAGTAAAGGTGTGCATCTGTTCCCCACATAATTGATTCTCTTTGTCAGCATCATGAAACAGTAGGGGCAGAATGGTTTCTGTTATGCAGAACATGAGGTTGGTTGTAAGACTTGAAGCAGAGCCCTCAGCCCATCACTGTATCCTTCAGTGGTACTCAGGACCCCTCCTCTTCACCAAAATCATATATTTGGCATCTCATAGGGAACACACATCCTAAGCCAGCAATCACCCTGTGGCCATTCAATTATCAGGATTCATGATAGACCTATAGATTTTTATGATGCTATAAAAAGTCTGAGGAGAGGACTCATTTGACTTTATTATTGAGCCTGTCCTTGAAACAGACGGGATAGTACTGGCTTTGTGAATATTGGCAGAAAGACTCAGTCTAGACCCTGGGAATCCAAACTGAAAATACTACACTTGCTCAAGTCCCAATTGTCCCAACAGATGACAAGCCAACCTCACAATCACAAAGCCTCAGAGTCCCAATCTTGAAAGACATAGAGAAATACTGGCGAGCTTCCTGCACAGCTATTTCGGTGCACCTGTGTCTGAGACACTGCTCACACTGTGCCGGGGCCTACCGGCAGCAAATTGGGGTTCCTGAAATAGGGGGCAGGGACTGGAAAAAATAGAAGAGAGACAAACACATCGGGTCCGGGAGGTCTGCAGCCCAGGCAAAAACTGCAGCGCCCCGTTTATTCTCAACTCAAAGCTTATATCCCTTCTTGAGACCAGGGCACTGCCAGGTGTTACATCCAGATGGTTAATCAGGGAACTGTTGGGGGTTACATTCATATGGTAAATCTCAGATCAATTGAACAGGAGAAGGCCAAAAAACAATAAGACAATCAAGCAATTATCTGATGCAAATCAAAGTACAGTTGGTTCCACTCTTGCTCCCGACAACACTGCATGATTCTCTGTGAGTTTCTGACTATTTTCTACTTCATTTGATCTGGAACAAGCACACACTGACACTGGTGCCCCTTTTCACCAGGATTCTGGGAATGCAGTAAGAAGTCCAATTCGAGGGTGGATCCAGATGTGAGAGAACAGGAGCTGCTTCTGAGGTGCAACAAGCCTTGTGTGCACAGATAGCATGGCTTAGCCTTGTGAATCCTCAGGAAGACAGAACACACTGAAGACCTCATGTTCTAAGAGGTTCCAGTCTGAGATACTTGAGTGTATGTGGGGAAAATGTGCGATGCAAAGACCTGGAAATTTTACTGCTATCACAGAACCTGTTTTTCAGAATCCTCATGGAGGAGCAAAGCACACAATAGATGGAAAGTTTATGCACTAAATCCACATGTCCTCCTCGTGTGTGTGAGGAGAAGCCATGCTGGTTGACAGGATACTGTGGATGAGGGACATTTGCTGACTTTCCTCGTGGTTGGTGAGAACGGCAGGGAAGTCAGCCAGCCACACAGAGCAGACAAACTCAGAGCTCTTGAAGACTCAGTCTCCCCACCTGCTCATGGCCTTTGGTCTGGCTCAACCCCAGGGTGTGGGGAGCATTTTCTTCAACTGCAAACAAGGCCACCACAGGGCAGGGCCTTTGTCACCTCCAGGTTCTCAGCTCTATCACGCTGGAAAGTGATTGCTTCTTAAGGAGCCAGAGCAAGAATGTCAGCCCTGGACAGAGGTTCCTGACCCAAATCTCTCCAGGTCATTCCAGTGAAGAAATTTTATGTCTGCCTTCACATCGCCACATTTACTGAAACTATATGAATAATTAGAAAAATGACTCTGTAATCACATAACCTAACTAACCACAGTAAGGTGTTGATGACAACATCTATTTTCTTCACCCTACTTAGATGCATTGTGATGAATCATTGAGATTCTCAGAATTCCTACACTCAAGTGTATATGATGAAGGTAAAGATGGCTCCTCTCTCTGAGAAACTGGGCTTGGTGTTCAGGGAAAAGCCTGATAACATATCTGAGTGATCAGATCCTTATCTGTGTTCAGTATAGATCTAAGGACATTTTTCAGGACATTTTTCCTGGCTTGAGAAGAGATCAAGACTGGTCCATATTTTCTCTCTCTCTCTCTCTCTCTTTCTCTCTCTCTCTCTCTCTCTCTCTCTCTCTCTCTCTCTCTCTCTCTGTCTCTCTCTCTGTCTCTCTGTCTCTCTCTCTCTCTCTCTCTGTCTCTCTCTGTCTCTCTCTGTCTCTCTCTGTCTCTCTCTCTCTCTCTCTCTCTCTCTCTCTCTCTTTTTCTCTGTCTGTCTTTGTCACAAAGATGTAAACAGCAATAGTGATGTCTGTGTAGACAAAATATTTCCACTCATTGGAAAAGGATTAAGCCATGGGCATGTTTGGTTGGGGAGCAGTGGTTTTTGTTGAAGTAAGTATGGCCAGTATCAACACTTAACACTTCATGCTGATGGACTGTGAGAAGTAACACCAAATGATAAAAGTGGAAAAATATGAGTGGTCTCAAATTGGGAAAAGCACAGTCTATTTTAATACTGAGAATAGAAGATAGGTAAAGTTTCCATGGCGGGGTAATTGTGAGACATTATTGAGAAATCAGAGTAAATATATCTACAAAATTGATTTCAACTTAAAGTCCCAGAGATTATTGTTTCCCATTAGCTATGCATAATCTGAAAGTGGAGCTGTGGCTCAAGTGGTAAAGCAGAGTATTAGACTTGAGCACAGAATCTAAGAGACAGCACCTAAGGCCTCAGTTCATCCATCAGGGTGATTTTACACACACACACACACACACACACACACACACACACACACACACACACACAGAAATGAAATGTTTAAATTTTAGTGATGTTCTGATGGCTAATACCTGTATACTTACCTACTCAGGAGTGTGACGCATGAGAAGGGGTGTTCAATGAAAGCCTGTAAAAGAAACAGCATGAGACTCTTACTAGGCACCAAAAAGCCAGAAATGAAAGCATGTCTCATGTGGCAGAGTATCCATCTTGGGACAAAAAACTAATAACACTCATATCCCAGTCCAAGATTCAAGGAAAAATCTAAATTATAATCAAAAAAGAATGGAAGAAAGGAAGGAAGAAAGAGAAAAAGAGAAAGAGTGAAAGAAAGAAAAAGAGGAGGAAGGAAAGAAAGAAAAGCAGGATCTAGGAAGAAAGAATGAGAGAGTAGAAGAGGTTAGGAGATAATGAGAAAAAAGAAAAAGGAAAGAAAGAGTGAAAAGGAAAAAGGAAGGAAGAAAGATAACAATTTTCAATGTGATAAGCACTTGGATAGAAGAGGAGAAGGTGACGGTTTCAACCACTAAGAATTATTGACTGAATAAAAGATCTATTAAGAAACAAGAATGTGTTTCAATACATTTATGAAATAGCCTATTACATGAGTAGCTTCTGTATATCAAACATTTGTAAAGCAGTCTAAAAGCATTTCTTCTATCTAATGGTCTCCATTTTCTTCAGGAAAATGTATGTGTCTCTGCTCTGGTGTGGACACCTGTGGACACAAGGCCTGTGGTGACTCACTGAGGACTGTCAAGCCTGCAGCTGTGCCCAGCCTTGCCCAGCCTCTGCTCATTTGCATGTGCCCAGAGCTCAGCCCACTGCCCTGAGCACTTCTTCAGAGTCTGCCCACACCCTGGGCAGCAGTCAATCCAGTCAGCACACAGCATGGACATGAGGACCCCTGCTCAGCTCCTGGGGCTCCTGCTGCTCTGTCTGCCAGGTAAGGAACGACAGTGCTGGGCATTAACTCTGCCTAGGAAATCCAGGGTTGTCTGGAACGTCAGGAAAGACCTCCTGTAATATGGTTAGCAAGAAAGATTTGTGGTTTTTTGTTTTTTTTTTTCTGCCAGGTTCCAGATGTGACATCCAGATGACCCAGTCTCCATCCTCCCTGTCTGCATCTCCAGGAGACAGAGTCACCATCAATTGCAGGGCCAGTCAGGGCATTAGCAATTACCTAAACTGGTATCAGCAGACACCAGGGAAAGCTCCTAAGCGTCTGATGTTTTACACATCCAATTTGGCATCTGGGGTCCCATCCAGGTTCAGTGGCAGTGGATCTGGGTCAGATTACTCTCTCACCATCAGCAGCCTGCAGCCTGAAGATGCTGCCACTTATTACTGTCAGCAGTATGATAAGCTTCCTCCCACAGTGATACAAGCCATGACATAAACCTCCCAGGGAAGCAGAAGTGAGAGTCTAGGCTGCCCCAGCTGCTCCTCCTGCTGCCTCCACCTGCTGACACAGCTTCTCACATGCAGCCTGGGTCTGAACATTACTGCAAGCATTTAATCAAAAGTTCTAAAAAGCTTCTTTATCTCTTAGTCTCTATCCCTTCTCTGCCCCAGAAGCACAGACCTAGCCATGTCTCTTGTCCTATAAATACATCATTTGTGATTCACACAGCAAAACAGAAGCCAGCCATGATTCTTCACACAGGTATTGCTTACATAAAGGAAATGGATGTAATCATCTTCTAATCTCCTGATGTATTCAGTGAAGTTGGAACTAGATATTAGGGATTTTCTGGCTCTGTGAAGCTGCTTGAGGGTTTGGGCTGCAAAATTCTGTGATTTTCCACCTTGTGGAAAACCCCAAAATGGGTCACTGTCACTCTCACCTGCCCAACAAGCTCTCCAGAGGATTCCCCAGACCTCACCTATGATCAAGTGTCAACCTGCCTTTCTCAAGAAATACTACATTCTCAAATCTCCTATAAAGTCCCTAATAACACAACTCTGTAGGAAACCCAGGATTTCAGAAATGAGCTTTCACAAAGCAATCATAAAGATCATAATGGACTGAGATACCTGACAGTCCAGGGTGTCACTCAATTTCTCAGAATTTTTTTTTGCCAGTCCTGTGGCTTGAGCTCAGGGCCTGAGCATTGTCCTTGGACTTTCTCAAGGCTAGCACTCTACCACTTGAGCCACAGCACCACTTCTGGCTTTTTCTGTGTATGTGGAGTGCTGAGGAATCGAACCCTGGTCTTCGTGCATGCTAGGCAAGCACTCTTACCACTAGGCCAAACTCCCAGCCCCTTTCTCAGAAATTTTAAACCTAAATGATGACCCTTAGAGGATGGAACTCACCTATATTTGATTCTAACTTTTATATACCAATGTGGAATCATGGGAAAAAGCTTCATTAAGTCTTGGAAAAATCTGTAAAGAGCTGGGAATTGTGTGAAATATCACAAATTTTTCATGGTGTTGCACAGGAAAAGCTATTGAAAGAACTTTCTCATTAAAAAACATCAGATGCAAGATCTGGTGTAGATGCAAGATCTGGTGTTTGGCCTAGTGATAGAGTGCTTGCCTTGCAAACATGAAGCTATGGGTTCAATTCCTGGGTTCCACGACATAGAAAGAGTGAGAATGGTGTTGTGGCTCAAGTAGTAGAGATCTTGCCTTGAGAAAGCTCAGGGACAGTGCCAGGCCGTGAGGTAAAGTACAAGGACAGGCCAAAAAAATCATATGCAAAATAATACCACACACATTAAAACATGAAAAATAAATTACTTGGTCTAAGAATTGTTTTCCTATTGTTTGCAGATGACTAAAGTCTGTAATCATTGCTGTTCAAGGGGATGAGACATGAAAATGGAGGTTTGAAGCAAGCTCTGGCAAGAAATCCTGTGAGACTCTTATTTCCAATTAACTGCCAAAAACCCAGAAGTGGAGTTGGCTAGAAGGGTAGAATACTAGCCTTGAACAAAAATGAAGACCAGAATCAACATCCAGACCAAATTCTCACCACTGTAGGGGGAACATATATATACATTTACATCCTGATATGCAGAAACATTTAAAATGGATGTAGTATCATGTGTCATTTCTTCTTCATATATCCAGGGCAATAGAATAATAATTAGCTATGTCTATACCTTCAAAGAATTTTTGGTCATAGTTATGATGTTTCACATCTCATATTAGTATCATTGATCCAGTGGGATTGATTTTTGCAATAGTGAGACTATAGAAGAAGATTCAATCTTCTTTATGTAGAAAATCAGTTTTCCCATCACCAAGATTTGAAGAGACTCACTTTTGTCTAGGGTATGCTTTAACACTGCAAAAATCAGATTGCTATTGCCATAGAAATTTATTCATCTTCTGCAGATCTTCAAGAAGCACAAACTTGCCTGGAAATGAAATTCTAATCAAATGAATACCAGTGAAATGACTTTACAGGTGTCACTCCATGAACCATTTCCTAGAGATGATATTTTCTCAGGAGTTTTCCATGTCAGGTAAAAGAAATATTCTTTCACCACGATCCAAATTTCCATGGGTGCTTAGCCAATTACTGAAATGCCCTCAGTGAATATTTCTATTGTCCTGACAAAAAACTTCTTGGTGACGATGCTAATCTGTCAGATTGGTCTCAAACTATCATCCTTCTCTTTATCAATCAAAGTAGTGGGGCTTGTGTTCTAAGCCACTACACTCAACAATTCTATATAGCATTGAGTTGGATTTCCATTCTTTCCTTTCCGTGTTAGCAGAAACCTTCGATGATCTGCCTCTAGAAATTTTCCAGAAAACTATTTCCACCTTCAATCTGACCAAAAGCCTCAGAACTAAGCCTTTGCTCTTCACAAAGGACTCATTGCTTCAAGTATATTCATTATTATTACTCCAACTTACTCTTCTGATGTATTACCATCCTTTGGTAGAGCAGCCAAATAAGGTGATAGACACAAGACTTGGCAACGGGAAAAATCACAAAATTTGAAACCAAGTCTTGGTCAGTCTTTCCATGCTGAGTCCTATTGTGTGGATGCTAATGTGGCAACCTGCACTTCAAATTCAATTGTTCCAGTTGTTTTATATGGGATACAGATGGTAAAGACAGACTTTAAGGAAAGGAGGTGATGTTGAAAACATGTTTCCATGTGATTACTTCCCTTTGTCAGCACCTTGAGACTGAGTGCTATGGCAGAATAGTTTGGCAGATCGGGGCCAAGAGCCTTCGGTACACTCTTGTGCACTACAGTACAGCAAAGGACCACTATACAAAAATCACATGTTTGGAACCTTATATGGAACATATCTTCTAGGCTGTCAACTTCCTTGTGGACAGTCAGTTCTCAGAATTCATAACGAAAATATGGATATTTTTTCGCTAATTGTCATAAAATGCCAGAGGAGAGGACTCATTTGAATATCATACTGAATCTGGACTGGAAACATGTGGAACAGGACCAGCTTGTTGATTGAATACTGGAGGAAAATTCATTCTACACTCTGGGTCTCCATACTGACAATCCTAAGGATTGTGATGTCACAACGCTGCCACCAGAGGGCAAGCCAACCTCACAATCTGCAAAACCCCAGAGTGCAGTTCTGGAAAGACTTGGAGAGTAGGAGGGCTGCTACTTCCTTCTGGTCCACAGGAACCAGAACCGAAGGCTGGCAAGCTAGCTGCACAGCTATCACTGTGCACGTTTGCCTGAGACACTGCTCCAACTACCATGGTTCTCTGTGTGTCTCTGATATTGTTAACTTAAGTAGTCTGACCATGATGCTCTTTTTCACCAGGATTCCTGGAATGGATTAACAATTGCATTTCAACAGTTTATGCAGATGTGTCTTCTGAGGTGTGACCTCGTGTGCACTGTCAAAATTTGTGAATCCTCCATAGGACAGTACACACTGAATGGAAGAGAGTCAAATGAGAGATAATTCAAGTTATAAGGAAGGAATTGACCATGGAAAGACTTGGAAATTTATCTCAGAGATCCTGTTGTTCAGAATCCTCAGCCAGATGAAGAATTCACACACTCGATGCACAGGTCCTCCTCACGAATCCAACGCTGACAAGACACTATGAGGGACATTTGCTGACTTTCCTCATGGTTGGTGAGAACAGCAGGGAAGTCAGCCAGCCACACAGAGCAGGCAAACTCTGAGCTCCTGATCACTTAGACTCTCCACCTGCTCCTGGCCTTTGGTCTGGGCTCAAGCCCAGAGAGTGGGGAGAATTTTCCTCCACTGAAGACAAGGCCACCACAGGGCAGGGCCTTTGTCACTTCCGGGTTCTCAGCTCCCTCACCCTGGATGTTGACTGTTGCTTTCAGAGCACAGAGCAAGAATGTCAGCCCTGGACAGAGGATCCTGACCCAAAACTCTCCAAGCCATTCCAGGGCCTGAAAGTTGAGGTCAGCCTTCACATCTCCACACAGGCTGACACCTCATGAATACTTAGAAAAATGACTGCAGAATCACATTTGGACCTGACTTGTTCCAACCTCACCACAGGAAGATGTGCATGGCATGTCTTCTTCATCCTATTTAGGTAAATTGTGATGTGTCACTAAGACTCTCAGAATTCCTGGCCTCTGGGATATGCATGGGGAAAGCAAAATGGCTCCTCTTGATATGAAACTGAGATGGAGTATTCAGAAAATGTCATGACATAGTAGTGATTAATGAAATTTCTATCCATGCTTTATCCATATCCAAAATGTTTCCTTGGGATTATGTTGACTTGTTTGAGAAGAAATCTCTACGCCTCTCTCTCTCTGTCTCTGTCTCTCTCTCTCTGTCTCTGTCTCTCTGTCTGTCTCTGTCTCTGTCTGTCTCTCTGTCTCTCTGTCTCTCTCTCTCTCTCTCTCTCTCTCTCTCTCTCTCTCTCTCTCTCTCTCTCTCTCTCTCTCTCTCTCTCTCTCTCTCTGTCCCTCTCTGTCCCTTTCTCCCTCCCCCTTCCCCTTCTCTTACAGATGTGAATATCAAGACTGATATCTATGTAGACATGCTGTTTTCACTCACTGGGGTCAGTGCCATGTATCTCTGGGTAGCAGAGCCTCATGAATTGCATCAGCATGCATCACATTTTGCCTCTAGAATTGTTGATAGTAAATAAAAGATCTAAGAAGAAACAGGAATATATTTCAATATATTTATGAACTACCTTGTGACATCAGTTGCTTCTCTGCATTATACATTTGGAAATATTTATAAAATTATCAATTATATGAAAACAAATTTATGTGTCTTTCCTCTGGTGTGGGACACCTGTGGATGCAAGACCTGTAGTGACTGAGGACAGCCAAGCCTGCAGCTGTGCCCAGCCATGCCCAGCCCCTGCTCATTTGCATGTGCGCAGAGCTCAGCCCACTGCCTTGAGCACTTCTTCAGAGTCTGCCCACACCCTGGGCTGCAGTCAGTCCAGTCAGCACACAGCATGGACATGAGGACCTCTGCTCAGCTCCTGGGGCTCCTGCTGCTCTGCCTCCAGGTAAAGAAGGACAGTGCTGGGCATAAACTCAGCCTAGGACATCCAGAGCTGTCTGGAACTTCATGGAAGACCTCTTGTAACATGATTTCAGGAAGTTAATTTTTTTTTTATGTTTCCACTGCCAGGTTCCAGATGTGCCATTGAGATGACCCAGTCTCCATCCTCCCTGTCTGCATCTCCAGGAGACAGAGTCACCATCAATTGCAGGGCCAGTCAGGGCATTACCAATTACTTAAGCTGGTATCAGTAGACACCAGGGAAAGCTCCCAAGATGCTGATATACAGAGCATGCAGTTTAATATCTGGGGTCCCATCCAGGTTCCGTGGCGGTGGATCTAGGACAGAGTTCACTCTCACCATCAGCAGCCTGCAGCCTGAAGATGCAGCCACTTATTACTGTCAACAAGCTTACAGTAATCCTCCCACAGTGATTTAAGTCATAACATAAACCTCCCAGGGAAGCACAATTGAGAGTCTGGGCTGCCCCAGCTGCTCCTCCTGCTGCCTCCACCAGCTGACACAGCTTCCCACATGCAGCCTAGCTCTGAAGATCGCTTGAATATTTTGGTGGAAGCAGCTGGGCAGAATTGTCTCTATTCTACCTCCCTTTCTGCAGCCGTACAAACTTGGCAATGCCTCTGCTGATTCAATAGAGCGCAAAAATTACAGCATGGGAGGAATGTATGAAAGTATTATTTGGGGTTCATTTGCAAAGTAGGGACATGTTTGTTAGTGCAAGCCATTATTTTCCTAATTTTTGATTATTTTTTTCAATTTTATTATTGGGATAATATATAGAGGGGTTACAGTTACATTTGTCAGGTAATGGAAGAGAAAATTATATAAGCTGCAGCCATTTCAAGACTGGGTTATGTTACTGAGTAAGGTTAAATACAAAAATGCAGTGTCCTCTGGAGTTCCCTCAGACCCCAGATCATCTACCTGTAGAACTAGAGGTCTCCTACCTAGGTCTTTGTCCTGTCTAGAAACCCAAAGATGGGTGCCAATTCGCTCCACTGCTTAGTTCCAATCCTCCCCTCCGCCCCAGTGTGTTCCTGCAGGTTTCTGTGCATTCTGAAGCAGACTGTCCTAACTTTCCATTTTCTTGGAGACTCCTCTTGCAGAAACTCTATAGGAAACGTTGATGACAATGGCTTCCAGAAGGAAATGATGAAAAGAAGTCGCACACACAGCCAAACCATGAAGACAATAATCAGCTCTCCACTCCATTGCTTTGTTAGAAATCATGTCTGTTCACTGGCGATCATTTTCCTAGTGTTTTCTTTTCTGTGTGTGCTGATCCTCAGGCTTCAATTCAGGACTTAGTACACTAGCCTTGAGTCATATCTCCACTTCTGAATTTATCGATGCTTAATATCATAGCTAGGATTATAGCAGTGAGCAACTGGAGCCTGGATCCAGTTTTTTTTAATTGTTATTATTAAGCAGTTGTACAGAAAAAAAGTTAGTTAAATGAGTCATGCAATGTATATTGCTTGAATTTGTGTTGCCACTTCATTATTTTTTATATTTATTTCAGGCACACTGATTTAATAGTAGCTGTAAGCAAAGAAGGAAAATAAAGTCAGAAGGTATAATGCCTTTTAGTTTTTATTTTGTTGAATCTATATGTCAAATTAGAGACAAAAATATAACATTGTTTTCCTATTTATTGAACACAGAAATATTTTAATATTTTATTAACATTTATTTTTACATCATATTTCAAATAACATGTTTAAGAAACAACTATTCAAGAATGGAATCTGTATACAATCACTGGCACTTCGATTTTAGAACATAATGAAAATTAGGCTGAGGATTTTTATGTCAGAGATACATATTAATCTATGTAATAAAACATTATGTCTATAGAGTCAGAAATTTTATGTCTATGAAGTTGTGTTTATATTTTCAATACCAATGTCCATAGGATTGGGTGTGCAAATATTGAGTCATCACGCTTGTACTGTTTGGATCTAATAAACATATATTAAGGATACCCTGCACCTTTTGTTCCTTTGGTCTTGACTTGTCTCCCTCAACGTAATTCTCTCTAGATTCATCCACTTCCCTGTGAATGTCATCTTTTTTAATTAAAGAATTTATTAACATTGATTTTTACCTCATATCTCAAATGATGTGTTTAACAAACAGGTATTCAAGAAGGGAATGTCTATATACAATCACTAGTACTTACATTTTAGAACATAATCAAAATTAGGCTGAGGGTTTGTATGTCATAGAGAGATAATAATCTATGTAATAAAACATTATGTCTATAGAGTCCTAAGTTTTTATGTCTATGTAGTTGTGTTTAAATTTTCTTTTTTACATATTTATTTTTATTTTTTTCCATATATTTTTATTGTAATTAATAGAAGGGTTACATTACATTTGCCAGATGGAAGGTGCATTACTTCACAAACATTGATACCCTTTCTCATGTCTTGGTCCCCCTTTCCCTCCCCCCCACCCCACCCTCATCTTGTTTTCCTTGAATGTAATGACAATCAGAGATATAACAAAGGAACTTATGGGACACATCAAAGGCAGTTCTAAGGGGCAAAATTATCGCACTAGGAGCACATATTAAAAAGACAGAAGAAGAGCATGTAAATAACTTAAAAAAATTGAAATACCTAGAGGAGCAAGAAAAAGTTAATTCTAAAACAACTAGAAGGAGAAATAATGAAAATAAAATCAGAAATATCAGAGACTGAAATAAGATCTACTATACACAAAATTAATAAATCAAAAAGTTGGTTTTTTGAAAGAGTCAACAAAATTGACAGACCTCTGCAAGATTAAACAAAAAAAGGAGAGGGGAGACGCAAACAAGTTTAGAGACCCCACGGGAACAATCACAACCAATATCCAAGAAATTCAGTCCATTATGAATAAGTACTACCAGGGCCTATATTCAAAGAAACAAGAAAATCTAGTAGAAATGGATGATTTCTTAAATAAATATAGGCTACCCACAATGAACAATGAATAAGTAAACAAATTGAATGAACCAATTTCATATAATGAAATTGTGGAAGCCATCAGGGAAATGCCAACCCAAAAGAGCCCAGGGCCACAAGGTTTCAGTTGGAATTCTACAAGACATTTAAAAATGAAGTAACACCTATAATCTTGAATTTTTTTCTGAAAATTTAAGCAGAAGGAGCAATACCATACTCATTTTATGAAGCTAATATTACTCTCATTCCCAAACCAGGGGAAGACCCAACAAAAAAAGAAAACTACAGACCTATCTCTCTAATGAACACAGACACAAAATTCCTCAATAAAATACTAGCCAACAGAATCCAGAAACAAATTTAAAAATTATACACTATGATCAAGTAGGCTTCATCTCACAGATGCAAGGTTGGTTTAACATTCACAAATCAATCAATGTAGTACATCATATCAATAGACTAAAGACAAGAATCATATAATTTCTCTGGACACGAAGAAGGCATTTGACAAAATACAACATCCATTCATGTTTAAAGCATGAGAAAAGAATAAGAGGTACATTCCTTAAAATAAAGCCAGATATGACAAATCCACAGCCAGAATTTTACGAATTCCATTATTTTATCTTGTCTGTTGGCTATGTAGAATTCCATTGTAATATATATATATATATATATATATATATATATTCATCACAAGCAATAAGGCATCTGGATTGTTTCCATCACCTGGCTATTGTGAATAATGCAGAGATGAACATAGCTGAGCAGATGTCCTTATCATAATGTGGGTTATGATGCTCAGAATAGATGCCCAGGAGAGGTATGGTGGGAACAGAGGGAAGGTCTATTTTCATTTCGGTAAGGAACCTCCACAGCATTTTCTAGAGAGGCTGAACTTGTTTACATTCCCACCAGCAGTGCAGTAGGGTTCCTTTTTCTCCACTACCCTGTCATTATGAGTTCAGAATCTTGGCCGTTCTAATTGGGGTAACATGGTATCTTAGGGTTGTTTTTATTTGCATTTCCTTTATCAGCATGGATGATAAACATTTTCTCATATGCTTTTCTGCCATTTTAAACTTATTTTTATATGTCTCTCTTTAGTTCCCTTGCCCATTTAGTGATTGGTTTGTTGGGTTTGGGGGGATTAGTTTCTTGAGTTCCCAGTAAATACTGAATATTAAGCATTTTTCCGATGTATTATTGGTAGATATCTTTTCCCAGTTGGTTGACAGTCTTTCTGCTTCAGTAGCTATGCTTTTATCTGGAACACAGAAATATTTTTAAATACTATGTCTCGTTTAATCTCAAGTGGATATCTCTCTGTTCACTGTGTTCTCACAGACTTCACAAAGTTATTGTTCCAATAATTTATTTTATATCCCTCTATATGTTGCTACAAAGTCCATCAGCAAATAATTTATTTCTCAGCTTGATGTCTGCTTTTATTTCTTGCTTCACGGAATTGGAAGGGGGACATCCCGAATAAGTTGGTAAGGATTTGATAGTAAACATGTCAGTATTCAATGCAAGCTGATGAGAAAAAATGGTATCATCATTGAGTATGATAATTGTCCTAGATTTTAACATAGGCTTTAAACCACTAAGGTATTTTTCCAATATTTCTGTCTTGCTTAGACATGAGTAGTTTTTAAATGATCATGACTAGACTTTGACTTTTAGAAATATTTTCAACAACCTTGCTCCTAATATTTCATTTCTAATCATGTTATAATACTGAAATACATGGATCGACATAGATTATTTTAAAATCATCTAATTTTAAAATGGCTTTCCATAGGTGTGATATATTTGACTCCTAAAAATGCAGTGCTTGAGAGAAGGAAGTAGGAGACAAGAAGGAGAAAGAAAAGGAAAAGAAAAGCAAGATGAAATTTCCCTTGCTTAAGACAAATTTTGACAACGTGACAAAGAGAAAACAGGTTGTCAAATAATCTGAAATAAGATACAAGATATGTGAGACAGTGAGAACATGCAATCTACCATGACCACAGATGATGAAGCTTGAAACTTACAAAAAAGAACTGTGAAAGGGGCTGGAGTTTGGCTGAGTTGGTAGAGTGCTTGCGTAGAATGCATGAAGACTCGGGTCCAATTCCTTGGTACCACATACATACAAAAAGCTGGAAGTGGTGCTGTGGTTCAACTGGTAGCTCACTAACCTTGAGAAAGCCCAAGGACAGTCCTCAGAACCTGAGTTCAAGCCCCAGGAATGGCAAAAAAAATTTTTTAATGCTGTGAGCTGCAGCAATATGGTGGTACTGGGGTTGGAATTCAGGGCCTTGAGCTCCCTATACTGCCATTCTACCAAATAAGCTGCACTCTTAGCCTAGTAAAATCATGCTAAAACTTACACAGATGAGGACACTGAGACAGTGTCTAAGGGGGTGGACTGGTGCCACACAATCCCTAAGCATGAGGAGTCCTGACCCTAACCCAACTAGTTTCACCTGAGGCCCGGAATGAGAATAGTTGGACTGTGACTACTGATGAAGTCCTTTGTCCAGAGTGTGCTGAGATATTTCTGGAATTGAAATAGTGCAAATATAGCATTATGGAGGTAAATAAAACCGAAATACAAAGAGTTTGCCCTAGGGAAAGCGTGTGATTTACAGGCATGAGGCCCAGAGGCATACACAAGAGGCAAAGTGCTGCTCTCACTGTACAGGAAGATGTCTTGGAACCAAGAACAACTACCCAATAAGCACAATTTGGAGAAACAGGAAAGCGTAGCCTGGATTCTACGTAGATCAGGACAATGAACATGGTTCCTTAACCACTGCGAAACAGAAATCTTAATTCTAGAATGGTGACCTATGATACCACCAGGGAGATGGTGTCATTCACTGGGGTAGTTCAAAGAGAAGGCCCATTACCTCTTTCTTCTGTGCTATTGAACCACAGATACACACACGCACGCGCCCGCACACACACACACACACGTGGCCAATTCAGTGATGCTTTTTACTAATTCTGTTAAAGACTCAAGCACTTTCAAGGCCTTCATGAAAAATCTCCCAGCAGCAAAAGTAAAATGGGTCTGCTCTGGAAAAATCTGATGGCTCTAGTGATGGAGAGATTTTCTGTCTTCTCTCCTGTTTTACCGGTCTACTAGTAGGACAAAAGTGCCTGAAAATGAAATTCCAATAAATGAATCCCAGTGAAATGAATTTATGGTTGTCACTCGATTAGCCTGTTGCCCAGAGATCTTTTCTCAAGATTTTCCATGTGAGTTCTTCCTTTCATAGCATTCCAAACATTTAGTCAATTCCTGAGAGGCTCTCAGTGAACCTTTTCTCTAACCTCTCAAATTGATCACAAATTTGTTGTCCTTATCTCTGTCAATCAAACTAGTTGTGCATGCAGTTGCAAATCACTACACCCAAAGTAGAACCATTATTTTTACAATGCCAGAGCAGGAGGTATAGTGCTACATAACATTGAGTTTGATTTCCATTTTTTCCTTTCCCCTTTTAGCATAGACCTTTGATGATCTGGGTCTACTAGTTTTCCAGAAAATTATTTTCATTTTCAGTTTGACTGCAAGAATCTGAAGCTAAGCCTTTGGTCTTCCCAAAGGGCTCTTTAGTTCTGGTATATTAAATATTATTGCTTTTTTTCTTCTGTTCTCATGTCATTGGGTCCTTTATAAGTCAGTCAAATAAGTTAACATTAGTGACACAAGCAAGGCCTACCACTAGGAAAATCCGGAAATTCAGCTGGAACCAAGTCTCAAACTGTTCCCTTGAGCCACAGGGCCACTTTAGGTTTTCTGGTGAATAATTGGAGATAAGAGTCTCAGAGACTTTAGTGCCCTGCCTGGCTTTGAACCTCGATCCTCAGATCTCACACTGCTGTATAACTAGGATTACTGGTAGGAGCCACCGAGCCCGGCTTTTTACCAAATGAAGATATTCTTAGGAGAGAAACGCAAGCGCTCAGTAGCTCTATGCAAATGATGGCATAAAATGATGCTTATCAAAATGAACTCCATGAAATGGCAACAAGGAGTTGTTTATTGCACTATTTGCAATTCTTTATTTTCCTATTTTTCTTCTGTTTGTTTCCCTTCTGTAGCTGTTCTTATTTCTGTACCGTTTGTCTTGTATATGTCTCATTGATTTGAGGAAGGAAAAGAGAAACCCACAAAGAAAGGGTGAATTAATTCAACGATACTCCAACATATACACTGTGTTGGAAAGGAATATTTCCTTTCCAATTTGTTGGTGAGGGGGATCAGGAGGGAAAACGCTAGGAGAAAATGTAGGAGGAGGTTGCACTGTTCAAAAAGAAATGTACTCATTCTGACTTATATAACTGTGAGTCCTCTGTACCCCATTGTTACAGTAAAAACAATGATATTTTTTAAAAGAAATTGAACAATTGGGCACCCATGCCTCATACTTGTAATCCTAACTACTCAGTTGGATGAGATGAAAAGATTGCAACTTGTAGCCAGCCCAGGCAGGAAAGTCCATGAGATACTATATATATATATATATATATATATATATATATATATATATATATATATATATATATTGCCCGTCCTGAGGCTTGAACTCAAGGCATGGGCACTTTCCCAAAGCTCAAGCTGTACCACTTGAGCCAAAACACAATGTCTGTCTTTTTCTATGAATGTGGTACCAAGAAATTGAATCTAAGTCTTTGTGCATGCTAGCAAGGACCCTAACACTAACCCAAACTCTCAGCCCCATGAGACTGTTATTTCCAATTATCCATGCAGAATCTGAAAGTAGAGCTGGGCCCCCAAGTGCTATAACAGAGTGCTACCCTAGAGCACAAAAATCCAAAGGACAGCTGGGCATGATGGCTCAATACCTGTAATCCTAGCGACTCAGGAAGTGAGATATGAGGATCTCAGTTCACACCCAGCCTAGGAAATACAAAGTCAAGAGACTTTTTTTTTACTATTCTATCACCTTTATTCATTTATTTATTTTTATACATCAGATAACAAAGTGAGATACTGTAACAATATGAGATAACCAAGGGACAGCAAAAGAGATGAGAGATAACATAGTACATTAAGGACATTAATCATTCATTATATGGCTTTTGTTTCAATATCCTGGAGGTCCTTTCAATTAGCTTCATACTATATGGCCTTATGTATCAAGGTTTTGCTCTATTGCAGATCTCTGCTAGTAGAGCCCAAGGTTTCTACTGATTATGACAAATGAGGGAAACCATTGAGCCTAAGTTCCTTTGAGTCTGGCTTACTTCACTTAATATAATTTTTTCTAAGTCTTTCCATTTCCTAACAAATAGGGAGATGTCGTTTTTTCTGACAGCAGCATAGAATTCCATTGTGTACAAATACCACAACTTGTTTATCCACTCATCAACTGAGGGACATCTAGGTTGGTTCCATATCTTTGCTATGGTGAATAATGCTGCAATGAACATTGTTGTGCTAGTGGATTTAGTATGCCCTAGTTTCTGGATGGCTGGGTAAATGCCAAGTAGTGGAATTGCAGGTTCATAAGGGAGCTCTATGTTTAGCCTTTTGAGGCACTGCCATACTGCTTTCCATAGTGGTTGAACGAGTTTGCACTCCCACCAACAGTGTAGTAGTGATCCCTCCTGGCCACATCCCCTCCAGCATCTGTTATTATTCGTTTTCCTGATCCTGGCCATTCTAACTGGAGTGAGGTGGAATCTTAGAGTTGTTTTGATTTGCATTTCTTTTATGATCAAAGATGTTGAGCCTTTCTTCATGTGTCTATAGGCCATTTTTATTTCTTCTTCAGAGAAGACTCTTTAAGTCTTTGGCCCATTTTTTAATGGGATGGTTATTACTTTGGAGATAAGTAAATTAATTAAGAAGCCTACAGAGTGGGAGAAGGCCTCATATCTAAAATATATCAACAGCCCAAAAAATTGAGAGACTCTTATCTCCAATTAATCACTAGAGAAAAAAATGGGAAGCAGGACTGTGGCTCAAGGGTAGATTTTTAGCCTTTATCTGAAGAGCTCAGGGAGAGTACCTGGCCCAGGGGTAGGGCAGTAGCCTTGAGCTGAAGAGCTCGGGGACAGTGCCCAGGCCAAGTTCAAGCCGCATGAACCCTCCTCTCCCCTCAAAATATCTGAGGGACAGAACCAAGGCCCTGAGTTCATGCCTCAGGATGATTATACAGAGAAAGAGGGGGTAGAGGAAAACAGAGAATGAGATGGGGAAACATATTAGCTAGGTACTGAGAGTATTACCTTCCTTTCAAGCAGCTTACTCATGGGTGTGAGATATGAGAATGTCTACTCAAAGACAGCCTGCCCAAAAAAATTCCATGAGATTTTTATTTCCAATTAAGTACCAAAAGCCAGGAATGGAAGTGTGATTCAGGTGGTAGAGCATTAAACTTCAGGGAAAAGGCTAGCCCCCAGTCCCTGAGTTGAAACCCAAGTCCAAAACCTAAACTAAATGAAAGAAAAAAGGAAGGAAGGAAGGAAGAAGGAAAGGAGGAAAAATACAATTTTCAAAATATAAATACAAAGTGAACACAGAGATTCACCCCCCTGAGGAAGAATTATTGATATTGATAAAAGATATTAGAAGATTGAAGAATTTTTTCGGTGTATTTCTGAACTAAACTGCTACAGTAGTTGCTTCTGTCCATTATACATTTGCAAAATAGTCTCTCCTTTGATGTGGACACCTGTGGACACATGGCCTGTGGTGACTCAATGAGGACAGTTAAGCCTGCAGCTGTGCCCAGCCTTGCCCAGCCTTGCCCAGCCCCTGCTCATTTGCATGTGCCCAGAGCTCAGCCCACTGCCCTGAGCACTTCTTCAGAGTCTGCCCACACCCTGGGCAGCAGTCAGTCCAGTCAGCACACAGCATGGACATGAAGACCCCTGCTCAGCTCCTGGGGCTCCTGTTGCTCTGCCTCTCAGGTAAGGAAGGTCACTGCTGGACATTAACTCTGCCTAGGACTTCCAGGGCCATCTCACTCTTCATTGACAGTTTCAGAGCTTAATTCATTGTGTAGATATTTGTCTTTTATTTCCACTGCCAGGTTCCAGATGTGCCATCCAGATGACCCAGTCTCCATCCTCCCTGTCTGCATCTCCAGGAGACAGAGTCACCATCACTTGCAGGGCCAGTCAGGACATTAGCAGTTGGTTAGACTGGTATCAGCAGACACCAGGGAAAGCTCCCAAGCTGTTGATATACAAAACATCCAATTTAGAATCAGGTGTTCCTTCCAGATTCAGTGGCAGTGGATCTGGGACAGATTATTCTCTCACCATCAGCAGCCTACAGCCTGAAGATGTTGCTATGTATTACTGTCTACAGCGTAAGAGTTTTCCACCCACAGTGACACAAGTCATAACAAAAACCTCCCAGGGAAGCAGAAGTGAGAGTCTTGGCTGCCCCAGCTGCTCCCCCTGCTGCCTCCACCTGCTGACACAGCTTGTCAGAGGCAGCCAGACTCTGAAGGTCATTTGAAGATTTTGGTAGAAGCAGCTGGGCAGAAGTTTATATTCCAGCTTCTGCAATGCCTGTCTTGATTCAATAGAGTCCCAAATCATGAGAGCACACCAATTTTAGCACAGGAGGAATCTGTTAGAGCATTATTTGGGGTTCATTTGCAAAGAAAAGACATGCTTGTTAATCCAGGCCATTGTTTTATTTATTTGTTTGTTTGTTTGTTTGTTGTTGTTGTTGGTTGTAGGGTTTGAACTCTGGCTCTCAACTTTGTCCATGAAATCTTCAGCTCAAGGCTACTGTCCTACGCCTTGAGTCAAGTGCCACTTCCGGTTTTCTAATGATTACTTGGAGATAGGAGTCTCATGGACTTTAGTGCCCCAGCTGGCTTTGAACTGCGGTCCTCAGATCTCAACTTCCTGTGTACTTAGGAATACAAGTGTGAGCCACTGCGCCTGGCCCATGGATTTATTTTTTAATAAGAGAAAAGTATAGAAGCTGTAGCCATTTCAAGACTGGGTTATGTTACTAAGTATGGTTAAAAACAGAAATGGAGTGTCCTCTGGAGTTCCCTCAGACCCCAGACCATCTTCCTGTGGAACTGGAGGTCTCCTCACCTAGGTCCTTGCCTTGTCTAGAAACCTAGAGATGGGTGTCAATATCCTCCATTGCTTGTAGGTCTTGACAGGTGACCTTCCAATCCTCCCCTCCTCCCCAGTGTCTGCCTACACATGTCAGTGCATTCTAAAGCAGACTCTCCTAACTTTCCATCTTCTTGGGGACTCCTTATGCAAAAACTCTACAGGAAACATCATTAAAATGTCTTGCTGAAGTAAACATTGAAAAGAACTTGCAGACACAGCAACTACTGATTACAACAATCGTTTCCACTCCACTACTTTGTTAGAAATCATGTGCATGTGCAATGGTGGTGCACAGATCATTTCCCTGACTTTTTCTATTTTTCTGTGCTGGTGTGGGTTTGAACTCAGAGCCTAAGTGCTGTCCCTGAGATTTTTGTGCTCAATGCTGGCTCTCTGCCACTTGAGCCTCAGCTCCACTTCTGGATTTTTTTTGTTGTTTAATCGGATATAAGGGTCTTCTAGATTTTCCTACCTAATCTGACCAGGAAACTCATTCCTATGATCACAGCCTCCTGAGTAGCTAGCTGTGATTACAGGACTGCACCCCAGACACCAAGCTCCTAACTTTTCCTGTTGATGTTATTAAGAAGTGGCACAGAGGGGTTATAATTCCGTGAGTCAGAAATGTATATTTCCCGAAGTTTGATGCTGCCACTTAACTGTTTTATGCCTATGCCTGTTGCAGATATACCAACTGAACTACAGTAGCTTTGGAATAAAGAAGGAAAATTAAGTCAGAAGGCACAATGCCAGATTTCTAAACATTAATGAGCTATCTTGAGTCCTTGGCATTTCTATGGAAGTTCTACATTTACATTTTCTACTTCAGATATTCTTTAGGGAATTTTGTTTTGGCATAGTGTTGATTTTATATTTCACATTAGAAACAATTAAAAACTGAATATTGTGTTCCCACTTATGACACAGAAATAGTTTAAGAAATTATGTGTCTTTTAATCTAAAGAGATAATTCTCTGATCACTGTGCTTGCACAGGCTTTACAAAGTTGTTATTGTTTTCAGTTATTTTTGTACTCAACATGACGGTACAAAGTTCATCAGCAAACAAAATTACTTTGCTACTTCATTTCTCAATTTAATGTCTTCTTTTAGTTTGACTTTTATAGAATTTAGAGGATTCTAAATATAGAATTTTGTATGTTTGAAGAAGTAAACATCACAAGATTTAGGATAGCCTGATGGGTTAGATGTGAATATTCCACCACTCAGTAGGCATCTGTCATAGATTTTTACCTACTTTTTAAACTATTAAGGTAATTTTTCATGATTTCTCTCTTCTTTGTCATTGAATAGCTTTTGAATTAACATGAATAGCTGTCCATTTTTAGACATATTTTCAACTACTACATTCATATCATCTTGTTCCTAATTTTGTGTGAATGGTGAATTATATAAATCAACATACATTATTTTAAAATCATCTAATTTTAAAATGGATTTCCATTTGGGCTAAAGATTTAAGTGCTACAAATGCAGTCCTTAAGAGAAGGAGCTGGAGAAATGGAGGAGGAAGAGGAGGAAGAGGAGGAAGAAACAAGGTGAAATTTGCCTTTCTTACCATAAATTTTGACCAGGTGAAGAGAAGGAAATAAGTTGGTCAGAGAAAGTTGTTGTCAAGGAAGCTGAAATAAGAGTCAAAGACATGTGAGACTGTGAAAACACAGGACTGTAATCTACTATGGCCATAGAGGAAAAGGCTTGAAACTCACACAAATTCTTTGTGAAGCTGGTCAACTTGGTGGTACTGGAGTTGTTGGTCCATATACTGGGTTTGACTCAGGATCTCACATTATTCTGCTACTTTCCTTGCTTGGCTGGCATTTTACACTTGAAAGACATGATCTTTTGCTGGTTATTTATTTATTTTATTTTATTTTATTTTGTGGGTCATGGGGCTTGAATTCGGCCTGGGCGCTGTGCCTGAGCTATTCAGCTCAAGGCTCCAACCTTATCCCTGGGCCTGGGAACTGTCCTTGAGCTTTTCAGCTCAAGGCAACCGCTCTACCCTTGAGCCAAGCTCCACTTCACATTTTCTAGGGATGAATTGGAGATAAGAGTCTCAGATTCTTTTGTGCCTGGACTGGCGTTGGACCTTGATCCTCAGATCTCAGCCTCCTGAGTAACTAGGATTACAGGTGTGAGCCACGGCGCCCAGCTTTGCTGGCTATTTTGAAGAAGAATTTTGTGCATAGGTTGACTTAAACCTTGACATTCTGGATCTCAGCTTCCTCTGAGAAGTGAGGATGATACACATGAGTCACTGCTGCCCCACACATCTGGACAAATATCTTCTTATGACTTCCAAACCCTTAATAGTCATTTAGTGCTCTGAATTATATGAATGCTGGGCTTATCTTTCTAGTTGTGAGTTACCTGAGAGCAGATACACTCAAATTTGAACTTGGACATAGAGAACAACTTCAGTCTATTCAATATAACCCACAAACAGATCACAATCTTAGAAGTCTCTATAGGAAATAAGAAGGGACAATGGAGAGGAAGACCTGGAAGGTCATGCAGCACTGTATGTAAGCCCCACACTCCATTGTCATGGTGACCGGGATGGGGTCAGCGGTCAAGGACAACTGGAAGCAAGACAAGGGCAGGATCAATGGGAACCCTTTGTTCATCTGTCAGCTTTGGTCTTTGAGAAGTGAGAGCTGGCCACCTGCACTCTGGAGATCGGGGTGTTGCTAGCAGGGACATCTATCTGCTCACCACTCCCCTTCAATGAGGACATCACAGCCTTCCCAACAGGGCTGTGCTAAACAGCCCCGCTTTTCATCAAACCCAGAGCAGTATCATTTGACGACACAGCAATACAGATATGAAGCTTCCTTCTTTGGGAAGTAGAGAAGATCCAGGAACTGTGTGATCATTTCAGCCACTAGTGTTTGAAGGGGAAAATGCCCCTCAACCTCATCACGGATGAAAGAGATGGGAGCTCAGAGTCAGACCATGAAGAGCTTTTAGTCTCCTTCCCAAATCTCCCTGATCATGACCCATAAACTCTCATGATGATGTAGCCTCCACCCACTCAGGAGGCAACCTTGACCCTCCAGTGGATCCAGGCTTACCAGTGTGGACCCAACCGCAGTGTGCAAGGAAATGGCTTAGACCACGGTGTAGCTTCATCTGCTCAGGTGACAGTGATCATCCAGACAAGGACAAAATATGCCTGGAGAAAAGAGGCATTTTCCCCAAAGGAGAAACAACTATTATGAGATCATGGATCTTCTAGTATCTCATACATCCGTATCTTTTGAAGAACCAAAGAAACAATTAGCACAAGAGTAAAGATTTACAATTCTCAAGTACACAGCTGGTTTAGTAACTCTAGGAAAACAGTGCAGCCACCGATCAACAGTCAAATCTAGCAGATTAGCCAGGTAGCATATATTTCTTAAGTGGCAGCCAATGGAGAGCTTTGTAACAACTGTTAGCAGTGCATGGGGATCACAGCTGCTGGACTGCAAGTGGCACAGGCACGAAAAATGGGCATGTGTAGGCAATGGCACTATATGTCACCTTCACTGTATAAAGCAATACAAGACAAGGAGCAAGTTTGCAGAAAATGCCTGGAGACTGCATTTCTCAGGGTGATTCTGTGGAAATGATTATGACACATTCCAAGATACATTCCTACCTAGGTAACCCCACATACTGCTTAAGACGGGACACCCAAGGTACTCATTTTTGCCAAGCCATTCCCACAACCCAGGCATGATGTTCAATGGAGAAGCCTCTGCGTACCTGGCATGATGGAGCCCCACAATGCCGAATTCTGTAGAAGACAGGGTTAGCAGATAGGGTGTGGATATCCAAGACCAATAGTAGAAGGGAGCTCAAGGAAAAAGGCAACCCAACAATGTTTAAACTTTATGAACTTTGAACAGATGTTGACATTTACCATGAAGTTTTCACACCGTTATGAGTTTGTTTTTTGTTTTGTTTGTTTCTTTTTATTTGCCAGTCGTGGGGACTGAATTCAAGGCCTGAGCACTGTCCTTGGGCGTTCTCAAGGCTGCAACTCTACCATTTGAGCCACAGTACAACTTCCAGCTTTTTTCTATATATGTGTAGCAAGGAATCAAACCTGGTTCTTCATGCATGCTAAGCAAGCATTCTATCACTAGACCAAATTCCCGGCCCCAGTTGAGTTTTTCTTTTTGTCATTTTTTCCCTCAGTAACAGAAGAACAATAAGACATGAACATAAATATGAAGGAAACCATGGGCTTACTGAGGCAATTTTGTCCAGGTAAAGATCCTCTAAAAAAAAAAGATTCTGAGTTGTAATTACTGTATTATAAACATAATAACTAGGCTGAACTTTTTTTTCCCAGTCCTGGGCTTCAGCTCAGGGCCTGAGCACTGTCCTTAGACTTTCTCAAGGTCAGAGCTCTATCACTTGAATCTCAGCACCACTTCCTGTTTTTTTTCTATGTATGTGGTGTCAAGAAATCAAACCTTGCCCCGGCCCGCGGGGTTCAGTCAACTGAGACCCGAGAGGGAACCGTACCTAAATGAGTGGGACAGACAAACACAAAGAATGAGACCAAGACAGTGTTCTGATCAAGGTCTGTTTATTGAAAGTCAGAGGGGGTTTATATAGGGCTCTAAAGCAGGGGCTAGGTTCAGTAGAAAAAATTTTCCTCAGCATGAGTCCCTGGGAACAGGACATAGGCAATTTGGTCACTAAGATAACGGATCTGTGAGAAAGACAGCAGGTCTGAGAGAAAGATAGCAGTCCAGATGTTTCTTAACACAGATCAAGGCAACTTAAAGCATTACTAAGCCTATCATATTAAAAGTCCTAGGCAACAAGTTAAGAGACCCAGAGGCAGTCTCCAACAAATCCCCCTTTTTGTTTTTATAAATGAACGCATATGGCGTCATTGGTAATGATAGGCATTAATCTGAGAGGGGAGACAGAGGCACTGATCCTTCATGTACTTTGGAGGTGGAGCAAGGGGAGCGAACTGTTGGTTGGCAGTCGTGTCCCTTACTTAAAGCCTCAGGTGTCGTTTTGAGAAGGAGGGGGTTGTCAGGGGAAACAGTCCTGTACTCACAAGGCCACATCCCATGATGATGCGACACCAATCCCTATGCTATCATGCGTATCTCTCAAGGGGTCCCACATGCTAGCTTTACTAGCCCCTTTGCACTAGCAGTGCACCTCTTAAGCAGATGCCTTCACCCAGAGGGTGTGCGCCATGTGCGACTAAGGCGCAGTCTCCATAGGAGAGCCATATGGTACATCAAGGTCTTCGAGAGCCAATTGATGATAATGGATTTGTATGGGTTTTGCCATCAGGGTATCTACCTGCTGCTTTATGAATGAAACAAGCCTATTAACAATACATGGTCCAATCATAGCAATTAGTAATAAAGCAAGCAAGGGTCCTAGCAGGAGCAAGAGATAAGGTAAGAGTCCATTGAATCCGCTCCAGAGGGGGTTATCAGCCAGCTCTTTTTGCCTTCTTTCCAAATCTTCCTGAAGGTTTTTGATTTTGTCCCGGACGATGCCAGACTTGTTTGCATAGAAGCAACATCGTTCCTGTAAAACCAAACAGATACCTCCCTTTTCTGCAGTTAACAAATCTAACCCTTTCCTGTTCTGAAGTACTACCTCTGCCAAGAAATCTAGCTGGTCCTGTAAATCTCGGACAGTACTAGATAATGCTTGTACATCTCCAATTCCCATCACCAAGAGGTTTTCCAGTCCTCTCAGGAAACAGATGTGCGGTGGTGGTGGAATCAGGCAGGGCAGAATATGTGGCAGCAGCTTCATCTCTCAGGAACTCCAATGGAATGTCACACCTCCTGCTGGATGGCCTGCAAATTTCTGCACAAACTGGTTAAAGAAGCTTAACCTAATGCCTGACTTTTGTGAATTCTCCCAATGATTTCCTGGTCCCTTTATCTAAAGGAGATTGATGGGTGGAGATTCAGATTCTGTAACTTCTTCAAGCTGACTCAGGGGCGTTGTCTCTGTACTTGACCAGGGACCTTAAAAGGTTTAGCCTATTTTACCAAGGGGTTGCCAGGATTAGCTATCAGGAGCAATGATTTGCTCTGAACTAGAGATCATATTCAACATTTAACAACTGCACAAACCTCCTTTGGCTACAATAGTTTAGCTTACTTAGCATCCATTTGCAAAGGCATTTTCTTGATTGTCTGGGGAACTTAATCCCTGTGACTCTAACTATGCTTCAGTTGCCAGATCTAAACAGATAGTAGAGACACAAGCCTCAGATCCACAAACTTTCCTGAATTTGTGGCTGGAGTCAAATCAAACTTTACTCAGTTAGAACTTTAAACTACCACTATCACAGATGATTGACAAGTTCCTGCCCAGTTATGAAAGGCACGGGCATTAGTAAGGCATGCTTACAAACTATTCTATGACCTCCCGACTCTGATTAATATTGAATAGCTAAGCACAAGTGACTCTAGGATCTGACACCATCTCTGCCATCTAAGCAGCGGCTTACTGCATTATTGCTTTTTGTCCCAGTGGTGTCTCTCCACACAGGGAAGAACATCAAATTGGCACTTCACTCTGTTGGTTGCTGGACTTGAACTCAGGGCCTGGGTGCTACCCTCAACTCTCCAGCTCAAGGCCAGCACTTTGCCACTTTGAGCTCCAAAGCAACTCTGCCTCAGCATTCTGCTGGCAGATTAGACACCACAGTCTCACAGGGACCTTGCTTTGTCCGGGCTGGCTCAAAACTGCGGCTTTCAGATCAAATGAGTCCTACAAAAGTCCATGTTACTCCAATTAAAGCAACAAGGTGGTCAACTCAGAAATAGTCTAAGCATGATCTTACCTGGAACCTGGTAAGAGCCAAAATTACATCTGAATAAGGATTGCTGTCCTTCTCCATGGGCCAGCTAGAAATTGCTATAAGGAGACTTTATAAGAGCTAGCTAAATAGCAATTAAGCAATCATTTTGGTAGTCCTAATTTTCCTTTTTTCTCTTTCTTGAAACAAACATTTAGGACAACTTCACTTTCAAACTTTGTTCAGAAACCCATTTCTAATGTTCTTTAAAACTTTTACAGATATTTGCCTAAACATTTAACACTTTAGTCTTTATTTGCATTTGAAAAACCTTCAAGGGCTCAAGGAACTTCCTTTTGTCTCCAGGCCCCCTAGGGCTCAAGGCACTCCCCTTGCCTTAGAAGAGGCTTTTTGGTTTTCTTGCAGTTTAGATTACTGCCTAGAACTCCTTCAACAGTTTAAACTCAAATAACACTTTTTCCCTAATGCAAGAACTACAGTGCACCAAAAGTCTTAAGTCTGGACTTAGTTACTTAGTTTCCTTCCCTTTTTTTTTTTTTAAATACACCCAATTGCATGGAGATAAACCTTTAAACATTCCTTTAAAATACTAATCATATTATCCACGTTTTACCATCAGATTTCTAGTGTCAGTCTGCAAGGAAAAAAGATGAAGATGATCCTAACTTTTCCGTCCTCTCTCTTGGCATTTGATTACCTAAACAGTTTTAAAAGACAGGCATTGATAAACTGTAAATTGATAAACAATTTACAGTTAAATCTCTAATACATGTCTCCAAGCTTTAACTTAAGGAAATAAATTTCAAAGTCCTTAATTTTTCTGTGCTAAACAGGATACAATGTTTACAATGCAAACAGCTCTATGCATTACAATATCAAATTTTTATTTTATTTTATTTTATTTATTTATTTTTTTTTTGCCAGTCCTGGGCTTGAGCTCAGGGCCTGAGCACTGTCCTTGGACTTTCTCAAGGCTAGAGCTCTACCACCACTTCTGGCTTTTTTTCTATGTATGTGGTACCGAGGAATCGAACCCGGGTCTTCATGCATGCTAGGCAAGCACTTTAACCACTAGGCCAAACTCCCGGCCCCAATATCAAATTTTTAAAATGCAGATTTTAGGATCTTTAGAAAAATACTTTTTACCAGTTTCTCTTTAAAACAATGCACCTTTGAGACATAGGAAACATTTAAACCTAATACTTTTCCTGAAGTTTAAACTTAAATTTACCCAATTGCTTTTGTGTTTCAAGTATAAATTTATCCATTTTTACATAGCATGCTGACAATTTAACCTTGAACATATTCATTCACACTCATTCACACACACATTCATACTCAAAGATCTTAAAGCGTGCAAAATTAATACCAGGCATACATTTTCCAGAAGTTTAGTGACAAGAGATTTTTTGTGGGTAACAACCAAGTTTTAAAACAAAGGTTTTTAATGAAGTGACTAGCTGAAATTTATTTTTTCAGAGCTAGTTCCTGATATTAGACATATTACCATAATACCTTTTACAGATGAAAGTTGGGTGGGAGTCTTAAAAACTTAGGAGAACTAAGACTGAAGTTTGTGTCCTGCCACCAACTGTCTCCAGACTGTCACTTCAGCAGGTTGTAGGAAAAAGGAAGCTAGATGAAGCCTGCAGCTGCTTTGTCTGGCCTCTGCTCACCTGAACTGCAGCCGATTGGGAGGGGCCATACCAGGCCCCAGTGGGGCCAAAACTTTTACTTCCCAGAAACATTCAAATAGATAACAAGGATGTGCTTGAGTACACACAGAAAAACCACAAGGATCCATATTTAGAACTGGTACCAATTTTAAAGACAAAACTGGACAAGAAAAAATATATAACACAGCAAGACAGAGAAGCAGAGACTTTTAAGTAACTCCTAAACTTTTGATGGCATGCTGGGCCTTAAACTACCAGAGTGACAGAAAGAAATTTCCATTCCCTGGTAGCTGGCAGACGGAAGCCATCCTAACCTACCTACAAAAGGCTCTGAAACAAAATCAGACATTGACATATAACAAGAAAATTGGACTTAATCAGATACACTTAACACAAAAACATGAATTTAGATGAATGCTTTCACTAAACAGCTATTTTTAGATTTAGACATGTCTTGCTGGTGGGACTCTCAGGCATGCCCTGTTATCCACAAGAAACTCAGAAGGGGGGTCAAGGCGTCCCTTGACCACCCAGGCCTTAGAGACCTTGCTGCGTCCAGCCTTCTTTTCTGTCTGTTTTAGGACCACAGTGCACTTTCTTAAAAACAAAACAAAACAAAACACAGACATACAGGGGGTCGGCCGATTTCTACTTACCTCCAGAGGCCTTTGCTTTTCACCTGGGCATCTTTTACAAAAAAGGTTGTTAAAGGAAAACCACTGTTTCTAGAAAAAAGCAATCTTTTATCTCAATAGCATAAATATACAAATTATTAGGAATTGATGAAAGACTTGGGAGCCCTGGTTGGGTTGGTTGGATTATGAAGAAACCTGTATTTGAAACTTGTATTTGCCTGATCCTTATTAATTTTAGTAACCCCAATTGTTTTTCCGGCCAATAGGCCACTGCTCCCCATGCAATTATGCTGTGGCCCCTAGAATTTGGGGAGAAGTTCTATGCCATTTTTTTCATAACTAATGCAGTCATCATAGAATGTCACAACATCCGTATCTTGTCTCTCCCTAGAGATTATAGGGCAGGTTCTCTTTAAGAGCAGCGGCTGAATGGCTCTGGCCAGAACAGGGGGCATGCCAATTGCTAAGATGCTGCTAGGCCAGCTACACCCAGAAGCTGGGCCTGCAGCAGTTTCTAGGCCAGAGGCCTTTGCTTTTCTTTTCCAAGCCCTTGGCTGGGAAGAATTCCTTGACTAAGCATTTGCTGTGTTACGATTTCATTTGGCCCGCACATAAAAAGCTTCATTTGAGAGAGAATATCCCTCCTCCATAAGTTAACTGGGATATTTGGAACTACATAGGGCTGAACTGTGCCTTTACTTCCTTCTTGATCCTCCCATGTTAAAATTTTTGAGCTCTGGAGAGGGTTGGAAAACTGGCCGATTCCTTTTAAATGTGTTAATGAGAGGGTAAGTGGCCAAGTGTCTGGCCATTGATTTTGAGCAATAATGGTGGCATCAGCTCCTGTATCCAAAAGTAATAGGTGTCTAGAAGGGGTAATGGCCTGGACCCAATAGGCATCGGAGGAGCCAAAATTAGAGGATTCTCTAGATTTTGAGCTTGGGTTATTAGTATTTAGGGGTAATAAAGCCAATTGAGCGATTTTCTGTCCCGGATAAATAGAGACAGGGCCGTCCTGTGCAGAGGCCACGATTTTTATCTCACCTGTGTAATCATTACCAATTATGCCAGGTGAAATATTAAGTTCCTGAATAACTGAGTAGCCTCTTCCTAAAATAAGGCCAAATACATTTGGCGGCAGGGGCCCAAATACTCTGGTGGATAGGAGCTGGGTTCCTGCATCAGGAGTTAATATTGTATGGGTGGAGGAACAGAGGTCAAGTCCTGCGCTCCCCGCGCTTCCTGGGGTGGCATGTATGAGGGATGAGACACTGCAGGAGCCACCTGCTTTGGGGGAACAAATCTGACTGCCCCAGAAGTTTGTTGATAGGGGCCCTGAGGCTGGCTCCTCCTGTAGTTTCCCGCCAGCCCAGAAGTCAAAGGTTTTCCTTGAATACCTGTCTTGGAGTGGCACTTGGGAAACCCAATGTCTGCCCTTTTTACACCGTGGACAAAAGGGCAGAATTTGTCCCTGCTGTGGGGAGTTCCCCGGAGCTGAGTTAGTAGTTTTGGGCTCTGGGCACTCCCGAGCAAAGTGTCTGGCCTGGCCTGAAGGCAGTTAAAACACAGGTGCATTTTTTCTGGGTGTAACTCTTTGAGTTGCTTGGTAGGCAGCGTTAGCATATTCAAAGGCCAGATGTCTAATAAACTCACTCTCAGTTTCATCCCTACCAGAAATACGTTCAGCAGCTTCAGTAAGCCTCCCCACAAATTCACTATAGGGCTCTTGCGGTCCCTAACGAATCTTGGCAATGGAGGAAAAAATGGAGCCAGGGGAAGGTATTGCTTTCCAGGCCCGCAGTGTGGCAAGCTGGGCCTGTGCTAACAACCCAGGGGAAAATCTGGCTTGCCGTTCATTAGTGTTATAGGGAGCCTGTCCTAATAATTTTTTAAGTGTCCACTTGGCCTTTTCTGGTTTAAGGACATTGCTCCTTCCTTGCTCTTGACATCTTTCTGTATAATCAGCTTTCCAGGAAAGATATTGACCTCGGCTAAGAACTGCCTTTGCCAGGGTTTCCCAATCATAGATAGTGAGGTATTATGAGCACAAGGTTTCCAACAGAGACAGAGTAAAAGGGGCAGTCAGCCCATAGGAGGAAACAGCCTTCTTTAGTTCTTTAATTTGTTTAAATCTGAAAGGCCGATAATTATTTTGGGCTCTGAGGATTAACCGGGGGCCTCTTTCTCCCTCTTCTTCTGACTCCTCCTCACTGTGATTATTGGAATGCTCTATTTGATCTCCTTGAGGGGAGTCATTTCCTGACTCCCTTTCACTCCAGGATTTCTGCCTCCTTGTTTTGGTTGTCACCACCCTGGGGTAATTTTAATCTGAGAGGGAGTGACTGGAGAGACAAGTAAGGGAGGGGCCTGCTGTTTTACCTGAGACTTGTGTGGATTCTTTAAGGGTCTAACTTTTAACTGGGAGGAGATGTCCAAATCAAGCTGACACAAGGCCTGCAATAAGTTAGCCTGATGTAACTTTGAGGAGGGAGGAGGGGTCAGAGTCTCCTCGCAGAATATCATTGAGGGGCAAAAAGATATTATTAGGCAATTTTAAATAAGGCCTGAGCCATTGAATATCTAAGGGTATGAAGGCAGTCAACACTACTTTGACTTTATCAGGAGCTATTTGCAAGCCAAGGTTAAGAAAGGCCTTAGAAAGTAGATCTGGCCTGTCTTGAGCTGCCAACAAAATATCATCAGGGTGTAGGGGAATTGTAAAAAAGCAATCTTTAAGATCAATGATTATTTTATCTACATAAAAACAATTCCTTGTCAAACACATTTGGTAAAGGCTATTTACAGTGTACGTGGCCAAGCATGCACTAGTTATAGTTTCAAGCAGAAAAGGTTCCTTATTTGACCACAATTGCAATAATTACATGAAAATTCTTATAAAAACATGAATCTTCTTAATCATTTAAGCAGTCTCCTACTCTTTGCCATTTAACCTCATTAATCGTTCCCTCTTTGAGGAACCAAGGACATAATTCTTCGAAAAATGCCTTTGAATCTTTCTTTTTAACCCAAGTTCCTTGTGTTTTGAGTGAAGCCTTTAAGCCTTGAACAAACAACTCTTGCTTACTAAGTTTCTGTCCCAATTCGTCGAATGTCTCCTACCTTGGCAGCGGACGCAGGCGGGTACTCCTCGTCCTCTGAATTTGGGGTGGCTTGGACTGCGCAGTCCTTCGGTGGCGACGGCTTTAGGCAGGGTCCCGTGCCTCGAGCCCCTCGTTGGGCGCCAATCTGCCCCGGCCCGCGGGGTTCAGTCAACTGAGACCCGAGAGGGAACCGTACCTAAATGAGTGGGACAGACAAACACAAAGAATGAGACCAAGACAGTGTTCTGATCAAGGTCTGTTTATTGAAAGTCAGAGGGGGTTTATATAGGGCTCTAAAGCAGGGGCTAGGTTCAGTAGAAAAAATTTTCCTCAGCATGAGTCCCTGGGAACAGGACATAGGCAATTTGGTCACTAAGATAACGGATCTGTGAGAAAGACAGCAGGTCTGAGAGAAAGATAGCAGTCCAGATGTTTCTTAACACAGATCAAGGCAACTTAAAGCATTACTAAGCCTATCATATTAAAAGTCCTAGGCAACAAGTTAAGGGACCCAGAGGCAGTCTCCAACAAAACCTGGGTCTTCATGCGTGCTAGGCAAGCACTCTACTGCTAGGCCAAACTCCCAGCCCCTAGGCTGAGCTTTATTGAATTGTATTTTAATGTCCAGGTAATGTAAAGATTACTGGTTACATTTAAATTCATCAGGTAGTGGGAGCATTATTTCATGAATATTGATACCCCTTCTCATGTTTTTCCCCCTTTCCCTCCCCCACCTCCTCCTAATCATCTTCTTTTGCCCTCCACTTCCTTAGTGAAAATAAATAAATAAATGTATATAAAAGATACTGGGTAACAAGATCAGATACACTAACCACAACAGGGGAAAAAAAAGAGAAAAGAAATAACTTCATGTAGTAGTACATTAAGAATAATCACAAAGTTGAACCTCTTATTTCCATATTCTAGAGTTCATTTCATTTAATCTCATCCTATATGAAGATAAGTGCACAGCTTTTGAGCTATTTTGATCCTTTGCTAGGAAAGACTTAGATGTATACTAATTATTACAAATGAGGGAAATGCTATGTTCCTATGGATCTGGCTTACTTCACTTAATATGCATTTTTCCAAGTCTTTCTGTTTCTTCAACAAAAAGGGGTGATTTCATTTTTCTGATGGCAGAATAGAATTCAATTGTGCATAATTACCACATTTCATAATCCATTCATTTACTAAGAGGCATCTGAGTTGGTTCCATATTTTAGCTACGGTAAATAATGCTGCAATGAACATCATTTTGCTAGTAAGTTTAGTATGCCCTTGTTTCTGGACATTTGGGTGAATGCTAAGGAGTAGGATTGCTAGGTCATAAGGGAGCTTTGAGTTTAGTCTTTTGAGGAATCGCCATACTGCTTTCCAGAGTGGTTGAAGGAGTTTACATGCCCAAAAGTTGTTCATGTTGGTGTACAGGAACAAACACTTGAAAGAATTTCTCAATTAAAAACAAAAATCAGAGGCAGGGCTGGTTGTTTGGCTTAGTGATAGAGTGCTTGACTCACATGTATAAAACCCTGGGTTAGGTACCATGGTTATACATAGAAAAAGTCAAAAATGGTGCTGTGGTTCAAGTGTAGAGCTCTTGCCTTGAGAAAGCAGATGGACAGTGCCCAGGTCCTGAGTTCAAGTCCCAGGACTAGAAAAATTATATGCAAAACAATACCACACACACACAATATCAAAAATAAATTCCTAGGTCTACTATGTGCAGATGACTGGAGCTTGTTATCATTGCTACTCAAGACAGTGAGATCTGAGAATGGAGGTTTGAAGCAAGCCTAGGCAAGAAAGCCTGTGTGACGCTATTTCCAATTAACTCCCAAAACCCAGAAGTGGAGTTGGAATGATAGCCTTGAACAAAATGAAGATCAAGATCAACATTCAGACTAAGTTCTCACTGATATGAAGGGATATATTTTTTTTTCATACTGATATGCAGAAACACTAAAAATGGGTATATTCTTGTGTGTCATTTCTTCTTCATATATCTAGGGTAATAGAAGTCCTGTTTATACAGAGTTAGCTATGACTATACCTTAAAAAGTTTCCTATCATAGTTACAAAGTTTCACATCTCATATTAATGTCTTTGATTCACTTGGGATTGATTGATTTCTGCAATGGTGAGACTGGGGAAAATGATTCAGTATTTTTTATGTAGAAAGCCAGTTTTCTGACCACTAAGTTTTGAAGAGACGCTCTTTTGTGAAGAGAATGCTTTGAGAATTTTTTGTAATGCTTGTTTGGTTGCTACATACTGTTGCAGCTTTTCCTTGGAATGGAAGGTTTTTATTGTGCCCACAGTTATTAATAGCTGGGTACAGTGTTCTTGGTAGGTAGTTATTTGTCTTAAGGGCATGACATATATTCTTCCAATCTCTTCTTGTTTGCATTGTCTCTGCTGAGAAATCTGTGGTTAATTGGATCGTTTCCCTTTGTAGGTGATTGTTCTCTTCTCCTTGACTGCTTTTAGGATCCTTTCTTAAGTCTCTATTGATCCTGTATGGATTATAATATGGTGGTAGGATGTCCTCTTCTGGTCAGGTCTGTTTGGGGTTCTAAAAGCTTCTCATATCTGGACGGGCCTGCCCTTCTGGGTATATGAGAAGTTCTCTGAGATAATTCCCTGAAGTGTATTTCCAATTCCATTGACCTCTTTCTCCAGACCCTCCTCAATACCAATTAGCCTTAAATTAGGCTTCCTTATTGTATCTTGGACCTCCAGAAGCATTCTCTCATATTTCCTACATTTGGATTGACTCATTTTCTGTTCTTTCTCTATAACAACTAAATTATCTTCAACCCCAGAAATTCTCTCACCTGCATTGTCTAACCTGCTATCAAAACTTTCCACTTTAGGGCCGGGAGTTTGGCCTAGTGGTTAAAGTGCTTGCCTAGCATGCATGAAGACCCGGGTTCGATTCCTCCGTACCACATACATAGAAAAAAGCCAGAAGTGGTGCTGAGGCTCAAGTGGTAGAGCTCTAGCCTTGAGAAAGTCCAAGGACAGTGCTCAGGCCCTGAGCTCAAGCCCAGGACTGGCAAAAAAAAAATGCTAAGGAACAGAACCAAATTTCTACTTTATTTGTCATCTCCCTTGCTCCTAATTGCTCATTTTTGATGGCTTGCATCATTTGTTTTAGATCGTGTATGGATTTCTTTAACTCCTTGATTTCCATTTGAGTGGTTAGCTCAGCAGCTTTATTCTCACTGGACATTTGTTGGAGTTTAGTCAGCTTTTTGTTTGCGGACTCTTCACCAACGAAAACTCTATAACTCATGGCGATTGAACAACACACATGGAGATTGCTGAATCACCAATGGGTCATCGAGGAGATCAGAACAGAAATCCAACAGTTTATGAAATTTAACAAAAAGTAGCACACAAAATACCAGCTCCTTTAGAACACAGCAAAGGCAGTATTCAGAGGAAAATTCAAAACTCTGAGTGCCTACAATAACAAATTGGAAAAATTGCAAACCAACAATTTAATGTGTCACTTTAAGCTTCTGGAAAAACAAAACAAAACAACCCAAATTCCAGTAGAATGAAATGTCATTTTTTAAAGAAATAGAACAGGCAATCAAAATTTCATATGGAATAATAAAAGACCCCATATAGCAAAAACACTTTAGCAGAAAGAACAGCACAGGAGGAATTTCAATACCAGACTTTAGACTCTATTACAGAACTATAATCATCAAAAGAGCTTGGTATTGGCACAAGAACAGGCCTGAAGACCAATGGAATAGAACTGAGGACCCAGATATTAAACCACAGACCTATGGCCACCTAATCTTTGATAAGGGAGCCAAAAAAAATAGAATGGAATAAAGACAACCTCTTCAACAAGTGGTGCTGGCAGAACTGGATAAGCACCTGGAGAAAACTAAAGTTGGATCCTTCTTTGTCACCCTGCACTAGAATTAACTCCAAATGGATCAAAGACCTGGCGGTAAAAGCCGACACACTGAAAACTTTACAAGAAGGAATAGGTGATACACTAGGCCTCCATGGCACAGGTTGAAACTTTCTTAATAAGGACCAAGAATCACAACAAATCAGAGAAAGGCTGGATAAGTGGGACTGCATTAAACTGCAGAGCTTTTGTATGGCAAAGGACATAGCTAGTAAATTAATTAGGAAGCCTACAGAATGGGAGAAGATCTTCATCAACCACACAACGGATAAAGGCCTCATATCTAAAAATATATCAACAGCTCAAAAAATTAAATCACCCCAAAACTAATCTCCAAAGTAACAACCATCCCATTAAAAGACGAGCCAAAGACTTAAAGAGAGTCTTCTCTGAAGAAGAAACAAAAATGGCCTATAGACACATGAAGAAATGCTCAACATCCCTGGCCATAAAAGAAGTGCAAATCAAAATACCTCTAAGATTCCACCTCACTACAGTTAGAATGGCCAGGATCAAGAAATCTAATAACCACAGAGGCTGGAGGGGATGTGGCCAGGAGGGATCACTACTACACTGTTGGTGGGAGTGCAAATTTGTTCAACCACTATGGAAAGCAGTGTGGCAGTTCCTCAAAAGACTAAACATAGAGCTCCCCTATGACGCAGCAATTCCACTACTAGGCATTTACCCAATTGTCCAGAAACAAGGTCAGACTAAATCCAGTAGCACATTGCAGCACTATTTACCATATGCAAAGATTGGAACCAACTCAGATGTCCCTCAGTTGATGAGTGGATCAACAAGATGTGGTATTTGTACACAATGGAATTCTATGCTGCTGTCAGAAAGAATGACATCGCCCCATTTGTTAGGAAATGGAAAGACTTAGAAAAGATCATATTAAGTGAAGTAATCCAGACTCAAAGGAACATAGGCTCAATGGTTTCCCTCATTTGTCATAATCAGTAGAAACCTTGGGCTCTCCTAGCAGAGATTTGCAATAGAGCAAACCTAGATACATAAGGCCATATAGTATAACGCTAAATGAAAGGACCTCTAGTATATAGAAACAAAAGCCATATAATGAGTGATTGTTGTCCTTCATGTACTATGTTACCTCTCATCTCTTTTGCTATCCCTTGATTATATCATGTTGTTACAGTATCTTACTTTGTTATCTGATATATTGATATATTTGTATTTGGTTATTTGAAATTGGATAGGGAAGGGGGGAAAACAAGATGAGGGTGGGGGTGGGAGGAGGGAAATGGGGACCATGACATGAGAAAGGGTATCAATGTACATGAATTAATGTACCTTCTATCTGGCAAATATAATGTAACCTTTCTATTAATTACAATAAAAATATATGAAAAAAAGAGAAGAAAGAATGGAAGGAAAGGAAGGAGGGAGGAAGGAACCACTCACTCAATAGAAGAAACCAAACTGACCAGGGAGTGTGGCCCAGTGGTAGAGTGCTTGCCTAGCATGAACAAAGCCCCCTGGTTTTGATTCCTTGTCACAACATACACAGAAAAACCTGGAAGTGGTATGTGCCTCAAGTGGCAAAGTGCTTGCCTTGAGCAAAACTGTCCAAGCACAGTGTCCAGACCCTGAGTTCAAGCCCCAGGACTGGCAAAAGAAGGAGAAGGAGAAGGAAATGGAGGAGGAGGAAGAGGAGGAGGAGGAGGAGGAGGAGGAGGAGGAGGAGGAGGAGAAAAAAGAATAAGCTGACAATAAAAACAAGTCAATAAATCAATAAAGAATAAGCTTTTGAGACACTATTGACTTGCAGAATTGGTTTAGGTGGGTGTATTTTTCCTTTAGAAGGCAAAAACCTCACTACATTCTTATGTCCTTCAGGTACTTCACAGAGTAGAAATTACATGGGACCAAACTTACTGGAAATGATCACATTTTAAACAGCAACATGCTCCCGAGAGCCACAATGTGACACAGCCTCCTGCCAACTGAACTGGTGAACACAAAAATGTCCCTATCAGGATGCTGGAGATGCAGCCTCCACTGACTCTTCCTTTCCATTGGCTCTTGATGCTGGTCTTCACTACTGAGAAGCATAAGGCAGTAACTTTCCTAAGGAGAAGCCCAGACTGCTATGCATGGGGCATAAATCCCTGAATAGAATCTAACTTGTGTATAAAAGAAAACAATGTCATCAATCTCAGCAGGTATAATTTTATTTCCAGGTGAGCTACTGGACTGGTGAGTATCTTCTCCCTGCACTGTGTTCTGTGACAGAGTAGAACAATCACATACCAAGTCAGTTCTTTACAGGGTATTGTTAAACATTTCTGTTTTGTTCCTTGGATGTGCTAGGGTTTAAACTCAGAACCCACATTTTCTAATCAAGAATTTGATCACTTGTACCATGCTCTCAATCTCTTTTGCATTAGAGTTTATTTGGGAGGAGGGTGTCATGTTTGTCCCTAGAGTAGACCATGCACCCTGTTCTTCCAATCTACATCTCTGTCTTGGAGTAAGCTAGAATAACAGTGTATACCAAGACACCCTGCTTGTTTGTCTCACTTTTTAATTTTTGGCCAGAATGGGTCTGTCACCATGATTCTCCTGGAGTTTATGTTCTGAATAGTATTAGAGTATAAAGCACTACATTCATCACTAAAAAAAAAAAGAATGCAAAAACAAGGGAAATGGGGACAAAAACATGAGAACGGGTATCAATGTGTGAGAAGTAATGTACCTTCTATCTGGCGATTATAACTGTAACCCTTCTATTAAATACAATAAAAATATATGAAAAAAGAATGTAAAAAGAAAAGATACTAAGTTATATCCCCCCAAAAAATTAGGACTAAACTCTTTGTGCAACAACAACATAACAATAATAACATGCATTGAGGAAAATATGCTTTGAGGGAAAAAGCATCTTTAACAAGAACTACTGTAAAAACTAGAAATCCAAATAAACAAGATTTAATCTACAACCCTGCATTTTTCCCTTGCACAAAAATCAAGTCAAAATTTATTGCAAAAAGTATTGCAAGAAAACATGAGAAAACACTGCAAACTCTATATATAGGAAGGTACTTAATAAAGCAGAACTGTTTCTCAACAGTATTTCTAATAGTTCGATTAACAAAATATTCAATAAATTGTTTTATTTTGTGCTTGAATTTCTGATAGTGAAACGATGTGTGCTCTAAAGACACCCAAATGAGGAAGCAGGAGGGAAGAATGACATTGACCAAGGAACTTGATGCTTATAACCTTCACTTATGGAATTTTAACCATTTTGCACAACTCCATGGCAATAGTAATAATAGTAAACTTTAAGAATTTCTATGTTTAAATAAAACTATTGTGTGAATATTTAAGATGGTCCTTAAATGCCTGTGAGTCAAGAAAAATAGTTCACATTTGACCTCACATTTTTATTCAGAACAAAATTGTAGCTGTTCACCGATCAACTTCATGACATGAATCCATTATTGTAGATAAGCAGGTACCCAGCTGCACCCATTTGATCTCTTACATCCAAAAACATAATAGCTACTTTCATTAAGAAAAGGAGGTTTATGCCGGGCGAGGTGGCTCATGCCTGGAATCCTCGTTACTCAGGAGTCTGAGATTTGATGATCGAGGTTCAGAGCCAGTCCCGGGAACTACAAAGCCATGAGACTTTTATCTCTTCCATTTAATCTCTAGAAAATGGGAACCGGGGCTGTGGCTCAAGGACAGGGTGTTAGCCTTGAACTGAAGAGCTCAGGGATAGCACTCAGGCCAAGAGTTCAAGCCCCATGACCCCTCCCCCAAAATAAAACAAACGAAAAGAGAGGAAAATGTCAGAGTGGTATCTCTTTGCAGCTTTTTCATATTCAAACCCTGTGAACTACACATAAATATATATGTATATGTTCATTGGCTATTTTATGTCTTCTTTTCAGAAATATCTATAAAATTATATTTTTTGAGTTTTAGTCCATTTTCATTAGTGTGTATTTAAGCTTCTTATATATTCTAGTTATCATCTTCTCAGATGAAGAGTTTGCAAATTCTGTGGAATTTCACTCACTCTGATGACTGATGTGCAGATGTTTTAAATCTAATTACATTTGTCCTATTGCTTTTTCATCTTTTAGTTCTGATGTTTTTCATCCAATTCCTTATCAATTTCCTTTCCAGTGTCCTAATGTATAGTCTCTGTTTTCTTCCATAGTTTCATATTATTAGGTCTTATACTTAAGTCTTTAATGCATTTAAATTGGTTTTGGTTAGTAGGGGAAGATGATAATCCTAATTCATTCTTCTGTATCTAACCACCATTTATTGATAAGCTTGTTCTTTTTCCAATGAATACTTTTCCAAAAATAAATTATCTATAAATATGTGGTCTTATTTCTATCCCTTTGACCCATTGGTCTCTGTGCCTATTTTATACTAGTGTCACGTACTTGTGACTTTGTAGTCAGATAGTGCAATGACTTATTTTTCTTTTTCTTCTTCTTTTCTTTTGTCAGTCCTGGGCTTCAGATCAGGGTCTGAGCACTGTCCTTGGCCTTTCTCAAGGCTAGAGCTCTACCACTTGAGCCTCAGCACCATTTCTGGCTTTTTCCTATGTATGTGGTACCGAGGAATCGAACCCGGGTCTTCATGCATGCTAGGCAAGCATTCAACCACTAGGCCAAACTCCGGCCCTTTTTCTTCTTTTTAATCCAAGATTGCTTTAAAGAGTTGAAATTATTTTTAATTTCATACAAATTGTAGGAATTTTCTTCTACGTCCGTAAAATGTCAATGGCATATTGACAAAGATTTGATTGAGCCTGTAGATCACTTCGGATTAATGTAGAGATGTTAATGATATTGATATTGATTTAATCCAAGTACAAGGGATAGTTTTACAATTTTGTGTTTGTCCTCTTCAATTCTTTTAATCAGTGTTTCAGCACATGTAAAGATCGTTCCCCACTATTGCTAAATGTATTGGTAGAAGTGTTATTTTTTTATTAATTGTAAATAATCTTTCTTTTCTGCTTTTAATTTTAGTTGATTCACAGTTGGTGAAAAACATTCATACTGAGGGCTACATACTTATTTCATATTCTATAATGTTTACAAGTTCATGTATTTATCTTACTCTGCAACTTCCTATAAGCTCTCTCTTAATTGGTGAATTTTGATGAATTCTACTATCTACAGAAGTCTGAGGCTAGATTTAATTTCCCATTTTATATTTCTAGCTTTTGTACCAAGTAGAACCATGTTAACCATAGATGATGATGTTGTTCATCTTTTCTAGACCATAGTCTACTTTCCACACACATGAAACATCTCTAACAGAAGGGCTCCGAAACGCTGGAAGACTAGACATGACAAATTGTCCAATGTGACTTACAAAAGAAGACATCAGTGATTCACATCGGATCTTTACTTTCTATCCAAAACATCTCAGAGTATTCTTAGTGGTTTGTTGATTGCAACACTAGCTCTTTCTAATCCTGAAAATCCTTCAGCACAGGCTTATACAACCACCAGGGGTTCTTGGGCTCATTAAAAGACAGAGCACTGAAACAGGATGAAGGTCCTACTGGACTATGATGATATCATGGACACCAAGAGACAAAGTCCAAAACATGTTTTTCCAAGGTATTTTTGACCATGATGGAGAGTGGCAGGTGCAGAGCCTTCGGGCAGAGAATCCCTGAGCTCCTGACTGGAATTGAGGTTCAGAAGACAAAACCGCAAGACAGAACTGAACACATTGACATCAAAACTGAGATCTTGGAATGGTGCTTCCTTGCATATGCCTTCCGTTTGCTTCTAGCTGTGCCTTTTTCTAATATGCCAGCACACCAGTTGTAGATACTCTTTCTACACGTTGGAGGCATACTTCAAGACTGGGAGCCCCACTGAGCCCTACATCAACATCTATTTTTCCTTCAGAAGGCAGAAGAAAGGGAGTTTGGAGGTACTATCCAATCTCATCCTTGCCTCAGTTTAGCCTAGATTCAGGGTTTGGCTTCTCGGCTGGGCAGATTCTGACATGTCTTTGTCTCTGGTTCTTTTCCTATTCCTGCTATTTTCACACACATCACAGCGTGTGGATATTCCAAGCTATGTAAAATACTTGAAGTCAAGTATCTTCCAAGATGGAGACTTGGTATTGGGTGGGTTTTTCCCCCTTTATCTCTTGGGCCAAGAAGCTTCCATGTCTCAGCAATCTCTTAAAATCCATCCAGATTATACAAAAATACCTCAAAGGTAAGTTCTATGTTACATGCACTTGTTGACTGTGGAATGATTATTCTTTCCTTCCTGTTTAATCTCCTTTGCCACTGTAAAAAGGAGGGAATCATAATGGAAGTAATGAAAACCATTAAGTTCTAACATTCTCTTCCTTCTTTATATATTTGAACTCTATTTTCTGTTGTGCCTTTTGCTTTCCACTCCTATAGAGATAGAAAAGAGAAATTAATGTTCTGATGCTTTCTCCGTCAGCCTGCCCCTCATATTCATGCATTGAGGACTGGGGTGTTTTAGCATGTGTGTGACTGTTGAGCCCCATCCTCTCTACTGTCAAGACAGGTCTCTGAGCCACTGAACCTTAACCAGGTAAATGTTAAGAGTCAAGAAGTTCATGTAGTCTTGCTGTCTGGGCATTTTGAAATGCACTTAATAAGTGCATAAGTTTGATAATACTCTATAAAGGATAATAATGAAATCGTACCATATGAGACCTTTTTGATACTAAAAGTCAACAGAAAAAATTCTTTTGTAGGGGCAAGGCTTTTTACTTTGACCTTGGTAGTTTTTTCAGGAAAAATAAGTGAAAAATTGCATTGATTGGCCTCAGGAGACTAAGTTGCCGTGTCTCTTATAATTGAGTGAAAAACACTGATGCTTGGTGACAGCTCCCCAGCAGACAGCTTTTTAATCATTATTTTTGGTAAAGGTCATATACAGAGAAGTTACAGTTACATAAGTAAGGGAATAAGTACAATTCTTGTCAAACATTGTTTTCCCTTGTCTCATTTTCTCCAGCTTCCCTCCTACCCAACTCCTTTATTCCCCAAGTTGTAATGTTCCAACATATTGTTGCTGCTGCATTGGTTCAGCCTTTGTCCTTTGACTTACATTTCTGTGATTCCCCTACTTATCAGGAAATCAGATGAACATACACAAGACAAAGGGAACTACAATCAAAAACAGTGACAGCAGAGAATCAAACAAAAGGAAAAAAACAGAAACAACTAAAAACAGTATACTAAAAAAGCCTCATTTTTTCATGTCTTAGACTTCATTTGAGTTATCATCATTGTATATGGTCATATGTATGCAGTTATTGAGCTATTGTGGTATTCTGCTAGACATAATAGAAATATGTTATTACAAATGAAGGAAATCACAGAGCATATGTTTCATTGGCTCTGACTTACTTCATTTAATATGACTATTAAACATACTGTTTCCAGGGGCGTTTTTGCCACAGCCAGGCTGATAGGCTAATGATCTCTGAGACTGATTATCAGCCTTTGTCTTTCATCTGTATGAGGATCTCTGCATCCTCAGTATCTTCCCCTCCTATGTATTATGATTTTAATTCTCTCTGTGTCTTTAGCATTCACCAGAATGTGAAACGAGATACCTTGTGGCAGCGACTTCATACACAGGAATATGAATCAAGGGTTAGGAATCAGCTAGTGATTGTTTCTACTCTACCCAAAAGAGAGAAAAGGAGAGATTATCACAGGGATGGAGGAGTCTCTGGTCTCAGTACAATATAAGAACCCGTTTTATTCATGAAACAAGTTTGAGTAGATGGATGAGTCTTTACACCACTTCACAAACTTAGTAGTCAGACTGCAGTCTTCCTTCTATGGTTCTGCCAGAGATGTTTCAGGCCATCTCTATTTTTGGCAGAAGAGGGCCATGTATAATGTGGTTTTGTCTAGTTTCAACCTGCCAGCAGGTTTCTCATATCGAACAATTTAGTATGAACCTGTATTATTTCCCTTCCTACCCAGTGTTGTCTGACATGGATGCACTAGGCATGCTCACCCAGTGGTGCACATTTGAGATGTGACTCAGGTTGTGAGACTGTATTACATCATGATGATCGGTCCCTAAAAGCAAATTTCTATATTGCATTCATTAAGGTAACTAGGAGTTTCTTGTTCAGAAACTCTTGGTATTTGTTGCCAAATATATGGCGGGAAGACAGTGTTTTCTTTTATGCTCCCATTCCCTTATGTCCGATTGCACTTCTCCAATTCCCCACCCCCCAGACCTGGCAAGCAATAATATGATTTGTGTCTATCTGGATTTTTTAATATGAATATTTTATGAACCTATACAACCTATACTATTTATTATTATTTTTGAGTGGCTTATTTAATATTATTTGATGTTTTCCAGTGAAATTAATGGTAACATGCATCAATCTATTGTGTGATTTCTTATAATATTTTAACATTGGACTCTTAGGAGCAAATGCGATTTATGCTTTTACAGAATAAGATGAAAAGTGTTTTATTTCATTTAGACCCGATTTTTAAGCTTTGTGTTATCTTTAACTTGAGTTTGCCTAGAGTCCTATATAATTTAATATTTTTCAGCATACCTTATGTCTAGCTTCTGCATACAAAAGAAAGCATGTGCTATTTGTCTCTATGAACTTGGGTTCACTCATATAACATGATTTGTTCTAGGTCCATCCATTTTCCTGTAAATGGCATAATATTCTTTCTCATGACTGTGTAAAATTCCCTTGTGTTTAGGTACCACATAGTTTGGATCTACAGCATCAGAGGTTTATCTAAAACTTGACTATTGTAATAGTGCAGCAATTAACATATATGTATATGTGTCTTCAGGGTATCCTGGCTCATGGTATTCTGAGTAGATATCCAGGCATGGTATAACCAGATTGTAAGGAAGATCTATGCCTGTTTTTTTTCAATAACCTTAAGAATGCTATCCAAACTGGCTGTTCTCATTCTCACCAACTGTGCAAAAAAATAAAACCCCAAATTGTTCACATTCCCCATGTTCTTATCAACATTTGTTGTTTGAATTCATGATTTTGGCCAATCTCACTGGGGTGAGATGGAACATCAGAATTGGTTTAATTTGCATTTCCTCTATGGCCACATATGATAAGTATTTCCTCATGTGTTTTCTTTGTTATTCTTATATCTTCTCCTTAGCTCCTTTGCCCATTTGCTGATTGTCTCATTAGCTTTGGGAAAGGTTAGTTTCTTGAGCTAGCTGTATATTTCACTTCCAGGTTTTTGGTGGTTAGTTTGAGATAAGACTCTCACATAGTTTTCTGACCAGGCCAAATGTGAACCACAATCATCAGATTTCAGCCTCCTGTATAGTCAGAATTACAGGTGTGAGCCGCTGGCACCTGGCTTTTGAAAAGTTACTAGATGCCACTGGCTCCTGCACATTGTTGAATCTAGAATCATAAGTGGATTAAAAATATGTACATATATATGTATATATTCATATATATTCTAAATTCGTGTAGCAAATAAAAGGAGACTCAAAAAATTAAAGAATTTGTTGTGTTCTCTGCTTCAAACTTTACTATGACTATGTTAGTACATGTAAGAATAGTAAAGAAACATTGAAAAACTATCCATATCAGCAGCTGTGAGTGCCATGGGGAAACAAGCTTGCAATGTGTCTTGGCTGTGTATGATCTTCCCAATTTCTCCCAGCTTTGTGGAGGGTTAGGAACTTAATTACTGTAGAGTCTGAGGGGTTGTTTTGGGAGGAATAATTGAAGCTGATATCAACTGTTATAAACACCACAGTGTTGAGTAAACTATTCCCTACCTAAGAGAAGATCAGCGAAAATACTGCAAAACAGTCTTTCAATTAATAACCCTTCATTTAAAATAATTCAAGTAGACACAACTATTATACAGATATTGATAACAGAAAGTCTCTACAGTTATCAGATAAATCATTTACATAAATGCCACCACACCCCACACCTCAGTGTTTTGCATAGAGATTAATACATAAGAGTCTAAGAATCATTGCAAAATCTACCAGAGATTTTGTAAACTTTTCAGCAGTTCTATAGGCCCCAAGAGGAGAATCTCTGAATCAAAGCCTTAGTAAAACATCTTGCCTTGGCTAAGGGGTTGACATTGCATCCCATGTTTTGATCACACTTGCTTACACAGCTCTCTCTATTTAGATGGTTTTGGAAGAACTATCAGTATACTCTGGCCTTTCACTATGCCATTGATCAGATCAATAAGGACTCTCATCTACTTCCCAATCTGTCCTTGGGTTATCATATCTACAATGTCTACTACAGCGACCGAAGAACCTTACAGAATGCTCTGCTGTGGCTCTCTGGGAGTGATGAGATTCTCCCTAACTATCAATGCACTATGAGAAACAAATCAGTTGCGATTGTTGTAGGAACTTCATCGGCATTTTCAGCTGAAATTGGAGCACTTTTAGAGCTCTACAAAACCCCACAGGTAAGTGGATGAGGGTTAAAATTGATCTCCATGAATTGGCTGGATACTGAGATCATCAATAGTGTAAAGAGAGGACAGCGAAAGCAGTAGATGCTGAAAATCTCAACCTGGATTACTTTCTAGAACCAAAGTATCCATTGGCTAACATTGACTGCTTGCATCTGTATGCCTTAGATGAAATTCCCACATCACAAAAAAATACCCATTCTGGGAAGTAACTAACACATGTTATACCCAGACACCACTGATTGTCATGTGGGGAGATATTAACACTTGGTCATCTAGTTTCAGTTTGGTAAAATACTGAGGGTCATCACAGTTCCAGTGACCCCTGGGAATGATGTAAGCTCAGTTATATCTGCTCTATGTTTCACACGCTCCTTCTGCCTAAATCTCCCTTGCTCATATCTACCCAAGCAGATCTCAAGAGCACCCCCAATGATCTTTCCCCACAGAACACTCCACATCACAGGTTATTTCCAGAGAAATAGCCAACACCAACAAGAATCAGAGATAACAATGCTAACATTAGCTTAAGAGAGTTATTTTCTGGAAAAAAAGTTTGAATATTTCAAAAATTAGAGATTATAAGCAATTGTGTTCTTCAAGACAATGCAGGTTATCATGAAAATATATTAAAATTACCAAAAGACTCATAGAATGAAAAGTTATTGGTATTTGGTATTTATGATACTGCCATACCACAGTAATTGTGGAGCTGTGTCTCTGCACCACAAGCCATAGGGTCAAGGAAGAGGCAAATATCACTATCTTAGCATCCATGCCTTCTTTGATTCCCATGGCAAGAGATGAGAAACAAATGAGATTTCACAAATTTTCTTCCATGCTTTCCTGAGAAAATCAGAAATCTTTTTGGAAATCATTGGCACTGTGAAACATGGTCTAATGTTGTGCCTAGAATGAGAGATGATGGGAATCCTGCAGCAGTCATTTCCTCTACTGAAAATTAATTTATTCAACAATCTGCACACTTATCTTTCCCAGGAGAGAAAACCCTGAGTCCCTCAGAACTCAGAATCCTATTTTGTCTTTGTTTATTCAGATCACATATGGACCTTTTGATCCCATGCTAAATGACAAACATCAATTTCCATCACTTTACCAGATGGCTGCCAAAGACAACCTTCTTGCTCACACAATGATCGCATTACTACTTCATTTTGGTTGGACATGGGTGTCTCTCTTCATTTCTGATGACATGAAAGGAGAGCAATTCCTTCAGATTCTTAAAGCAGAGATGGTAAAGAAAGGTATTTGTGTGGCCCTAATAGAAAAGCTGCCAGCCACTAAGGCAATGTACAGACAACGAGAAATCACTCCCATGACTAGGATCACAGTTTCATCTGCAAATGTCCATATACTGTATGGTGAAGTAGGGAGCCTCATAATTATAGACACTTCAGCAGAGTACTTCTTAGAAATAGGAAAAGTGTGGATAATGACATCAAAGTGGGATATCGTTGTGTATGAGATGGATCACATGCTGCACTCCTTCCATGGAAGCTTTACAGTTGCACCTCATAAGAAAGAAATTCCTGGTTTCAAACATTTTCTCAAGACAGTTAAGCCTTCCCAATACCCAGAGGATGTTTACTTTAGTCTTTTGTGGTTTTATGCTTTTGATTGTCTTCCTCATGGGTCACTTTTAGGAAAATATGGAGTTTGTCAACCAAATGCTTCTTTAGAATTTATGCCAGCAAATATTGACATCATGACGGTATCTGACTCCAGCCATCGTATCTACAATGCTGTCTACACGGTGGCCCATGCCCTTCATAAAATGCTTTTACAGAAAATAGAAATGGGATCTCCAGGTGCTTCAAACCAGCCTAAGATTCTTCCCTGCCAGGTAAATCTTTTGCAGTGAGACACATTAAGTGTCCAATGACTTCTACAAGCGTGTTACTGAGATACAACACTGGGGCTACATCCTCATTTTAGATGAACAGGATCTGAAAAAATTCACAGTGGTTTCTTTTACTGACTATAGGAACATGTATAATGGCTCTCTGTATTGAGAGAATTCTGTTCTTAAGTGTTTCCAATCCTAACTACCAAATTAAAACTCAAATCATAAATATCATTTCTATTTTAGGGTGAAATGCTGTCAATTGCCCAACTCATAGTAAAGCACAAGGAAAGCAATACATAATCAGATTTATATTTTGCTTCAGAATGTATCTAATATCAGAAAATATAGATACAAATGACCATAATTCTGGGTATCTCACACACAAAGTGATACATGTTGCGGACCTACATAACCTACTTTTAGTAAAGTAGCAGTAGATTTTCTGAAATATCCTGAAGTGACTCTAGATGAATTGCTCAGACATGCATTGCTCAGACATCCCAATTCTTCCAAACGCAGCAATACTCATAAAATCATGGCCTGTGCTTTCATTTTTCAGTATGAGGCCACTAACGATGTATGTAAGCTTAAGATAGCCTGCTGGGTTTGATAGGACTACAAATGAGTAACTGAATGTAGGAACATTCAAGTAACTGAATAAACAAACATTGTCTAAACAGCATTAAGGTTATGTCCCACAACAGTATCATGAGACCAAAAAGTTGAAAGGTTACATGTGCTTTGTTAGAAATGTCATTGAAGCCATAACTTTTCATTGGTTATGAAGTGTTCCTGTAATGTCACAAGGAAACTATTTTTTTCACCAATAAGGACAAACAAACAACATTGTGCCATTTGAAAAGTTTGATTAAAGCATAGTGGACATAAAAACACATATATACTACTTCTACATTGTGATGAATGTGTCATATGCCACATAGATGTGGACCTCCTACCATCATTGTTGTAAGATACTACAAAACTTAAAGTAAAGAAAGGCTTCTAAGAAGATCCAAGTTTTCTATCAGAGCCCATGTCGGTGCCACTCAGATTGCAAAATTCTGGATTTTTTTCTGATTGGAATCACTTAGTATCCCCATTTTTTTCTTAGGGGAAAAGAATAGCTCTTATTCATTTCACACACAAAAAATTTAAATCCCTATCTTGAAAGGTATTCCTTATATGTAACTTATGTCCCTCCTCCAGCTTCATCCATTTCTGAGGAAAATGCAGTTTACAAACCTGGCTGGGGACCACATATCCTCAGATGGGAAGATAAGCTCTGTTACACAGTATGATGTCCAAAACATTGTGAATTTTCCTGCTGGTCTTGGGTTGATGATTAAAGTTGGAGAATTTGTCTGTAGGAGTCCATTTGATCAAGACTTGGTCATCAAGGAAGAGATGATAGAATGGCCTATTGGATTCACAAAGGTATGCTTTCACTTCAATTTGGTATACTATTGTATAATTATGAAGAGAGCTACATGAAGTCCTGAGATGAGATGAAATAGTATCTCCTTAACTTTACCCTATATGATCTTTATTTTCCATATTCCTTACTAACATCTACAAAATAATAAGTCTGTAGATATAAACTTTTGATTATTTTTTATGCAACAGTTAATAAAACACAACAAAGTTGCCAGACGCAGTAGCTCATGCCTGTAATCCGAGCTACTTAGGAGGCTGAGATCTGAGGATCTGAGTCTCTCATCTCCAATTAACCACTAGAAAATGGGAAATGGGGCTTGGCTCAGGGTAAGGTAGTAGCCTTGAGCTGAAGAGCTCAGGGACTGTGCCCAGGCGGAGTTCAAGCTCCATTACCCACAAAAAAACAAGATAACAAAGAAAGATTCAGATGAAAATATGCATACATAATTATGCCCTTTCATGTATCCTAAAACTTTTAATCACTCTGATGCATTATAAACATACACTATAAAATACAATATATAATTCTCATTTTCTAAGACATGTTTGCATATCACTGTCTTGTACCTTTATTCATTTGTATTGTATTGACCATGATTAAATGTCTCAGGAAATGTTGTAGATGATTCCTAGGCCAATTATGCCGACATCCATGTTCTATTTTCTAAAAGAAAAGTCCCCTTGCAGTCTCAGAAACTCAAAACTGGGTTAATCACTATCTGGGATTTATAGCATAATCCTAGTGTTACTGTCAACAGTGTCCCTGTTGATTATAAAGTTACTTTTTGTGCAGATTAAATTCTTCACAACTCTTTTAGTTATCTTGCATTACTACAAACAAGCGTCTGAAAATAGAATTAATTATAAAATTATAAGTCAAAGACTTACAATGCTCTCAGTTTTGAAGCTCTCCATCCAAAATTGAATAGCCCAAATCTTTTCACCTGTGGTCAGTATGACATACTATTGAGTGGCCAAAATCCAGGGCAAAATAGTGACAACTGAAACCAATGAAGAAAGAGAGATAGAGGTAAAGAAGAGAGATAAATCCAACAGTCACCTTTGTAGAGGTAACCCCAATGACCTAAAACTCTTTCCACTAACTCTCTTTTCTAATAATGTTTCAATAATACCCCTTAACTGTGTTTTGGGAATGATGTCTAGAAATGTGATCCTTCACATAAGGATTCAACATTTTCTTAATATTTAGGAATACTGTTTAGTCTCAAACCAATGGAATGTGAGAAGATAATAAAAATATTAAAATGGATACACATTCACAGAATCACACAGAAACCTATATTGGAAAGGTTTGTGATAAATAGGAAAAATACAAAGAAGAAAAAAGTACAGCAATGTGGCATGCTGGTGTTTTTTAAAGACTAAAAGGTAATTTTTTTTACTGTGGTAATATTTAGCAAACATTTCAAAAAGGTGAACACTAACATAGAATTAGATACCTAAGTGATACAAACATGGGGTTACTTTAGTGTAGGCACTATGTGCCTATTAGAATCAAAATTCTCTCCTGTGGAGATGCCAACAACATGCAAAACCATTGCCAATATTTTCTTTTATCCCTCAGACTCCTCAATCTGTGTGTAGCCAGAGCTGTGGTCCAGGATTCTGGAAAATTCTACAGGAAGGAAGACCTGCATGCTGCTTCACTTGTGATTTTTGTCCAGAAGGATATATTTCCAATCAGACAGGTAAAAATCATAAACAACCATAAGATAACTCTTCTGTCTGTTTCTCTCTAACAAGAAACCACAGCTATTGGAAACTTGATTACCATCATTCTCCATTCATAATCCATCCATCCTTTCAATACATCCATTTTATTTATTTACTTTTCATTCCTGGGGCTTGATCGCAGGGAGGGCCTAAACACTGTCCCTGAGCTTCTTTACCTCAAGGCTAGCATTGTACAACTTGAGCCACAGCCCCACTTATGGCCTTTTCTGAGTTGTTTATTGGAAATAAGAGTCTCATGGACTTTGCTGCCAAGACAGGATACAAGATTATGGTCCTCAGATGTTAGCCTCCTGAGTAGGTTAGATTACAGGCATGCACCACTGGACCCAGGCGAATACATCCATTTCTACTCACTGTTATGACTCCCTTATGTGTAATGTCTTATTGGGGAGAGCTCATCATTAGATTAGGTTCAAGTGGGCACTGTTTCCACTGGCCACCTTTGTTCACCACCCAGGGCTGAGTGAGAGTCTCAGCGTGATAGTTCACTATGGTAAATCTACTCATGAAATGTAGGATAGATAACCTTGACAGCTACCTCTCAGTAGTCAATGATAAGTACATAGCAGGTACTCCTAAATGGCCATAGAAATATTTTATTTGGGCCCATGTCCTAAATGCAGTGCAAGGTCTTAAGTCCAAATAATTAATATAAGACTACTCTTTTTAATATAATGATACAATAATAAAAAGAATAAATGCATGAAGACACAATATTTTAATAAACAGGGCTATCTAGTATCCCTAAAAGTAGCCCTTTTTTGTTTTGTTTTGTTTTGTTTTTTGTTGGCCGTGGGAGCTGAACTCTGGACCTGGGCGCCATCCCTGAGATCTTCAGCTCAAGGCTACTGCCCTACCCCTTGAGCCACAGAACCACTTCCAGTTTTCTGGTGGTTAATTGGAGATAAGATTCTCATGGACTTTAATGCTTGGGCTGGCTTTGAATCGCAACCCTCAGATATCAGCTCCTGAGTAGCTAGGTTAGAGACGTGAGCCACCATGCCTGATCGTAAAAGTAGCCTTTAACCAAGATATAAATATAATAAATTACATATCAAGATAAACTAAGTTATTGACAAACACAAAGTACTGGTGACCTATTGAAACTGATTTTAATTTTCAAAATATAAAAAATAATTACTAAAATTTATGAATAAATACTATATAATTTCTGTTATTTTAGCAGTAACCATTTGGTAGAAAAGTTTTCTTCAGGTATGCAAATGAAAAAAATAATACCCACCTTGTTTGTGAATGGATTGAAAGATCTAACAGTGTCCAGAACAAAGAGGAAGAAAAGAGCTGCGGTGCCAATAACCCGTGTCTATTATCCTTGCTACCCAGAAAGCTGAGATCTAAGGATCTCAGTTTGAAGCCAGCCAGCCTGGGCAGAAGACTGAGACTCTTATCTCCAATAAACTGCCAAAAAGTCCCAAGTTGTGCTTCAATGGTAGTCTTAATCAAAAGAGCTCACCATATTTATAACCTGCCACTTTATAAAGGGTTAACAAATCAGGATTTGGGTTGTACAGGAATGGAAAAATTTACAATACAATCAGTCAATTCTTAATTTCTTTTTGTTTTTGGTCAGTTGTGAGGCTTGAACTCTGGGCTTGGGCATTGTACCTGAGCTCTTCAGATGAAGGCTAAAGCGCTACCACTTGAGCCACAGCACCACTTCCAACTTTCTGGTAGATAATTGGAGATAAGTGTCTCATGAGCTTTCATGCCTAGACTGGCTTTGAACCATGATCCTCAGATCTCAGCCTCTTGAATAGCTAGGATTACGCCTGAGCCACCGGTACCCAGCTCAATTCTTAATTTTCAAATTAAATCATCTACTACGCAAAAAGTTCATTATGTCACCAGGTACCATGACCCATGCATGTAATCCTAGTTAATAAGGGGACTGAGATCAGGAGGATGGCAGTTAAAAAACAATCTGAAAAATTATTCCTGAGAGCCAATCTCAAGAAATAACAGCCTGGATAGGGTGGTGTATGACTATTGTCCCAGCTACACGTAATAAACAGTAAATAGGCAGGCTGCCCTAATCAAAAAATAATTAATGCTATTGGGCATCAGGACAGGCTCAAGTTGTGGAACATCCTTCTAGAAAGCTCAGTAACCTAGATTCAAATTCCACTACTACCAAAGAAAGTTGAGTGACACAAATTCAAGCTCAATCAAAATGGTAATGTCAATCAAATTAATTTCTACCTCTATATATTTATATGGAAACACTGACAAGAATACTCACAAAAAGACAAAAATAGATAAACACACTCTACCAGACATTAAGCTAAATAAGAAAAAGAAATCCGTACAAAGTTCAGAGAGTATTTTATCTCTGGTATATATAAGCTGAAAACCTTGAATTTGACTTATGGGGTAAATTTTAGAAGTGCAGCCATAGAAAGGTCATACCAGGAAAGAAAGTGGAGAGAAATAAGGATTGGAAGGAACCCACATCCTGGGTGACATCACTGAGTCATAGTCTTAAAAATACCCACACACTAAAGATCCCTTTGCAATGAATCTGGTTTTATTTGTAGCTGAAGAATATAGAAACTCCCTCTAGTGTGTCTCACAATATATCACAAACAGTCGTTGCTTGTAGTGACAATACAGAGGTGACTAGGGGCAGAAAGTAAAACTTGTTCAATTGAATTGCTGATTCATTTGTTTTTTTCTCCCCAGATACAGTGCAATGTCTTCAGTGCCCCACACATGAGTACCCAAACAATGAGAAAAATCGCTGCCTCCCCAAGGTCATAACTTTTCTGGCCTTGGATGATTCTATGGGGATGGCTCTAGCCTGCACAGCTCTGGGCTTCTCCCTCACCACAGCTGTGGTCTTTGGGGTCTTTGTGAAACATCATGACACCCCCATAGTCAAAGCCAATAACCGCACTCTTAGCTACATCCTGCTCATCTCCCTCCTCCTGTGCTTCCTCTGCTCCTTGCTCTTCATCGGACATCCTAACACAACTACCTGTGCCCTCCAGCAAACCATCTTTGCACTTGCATTCACTGTGGCAGTTTCCACCATTTTGGCCAAAACCATTACTGTCATCCTTGCCTTCAAAGCTATGAAACCAGGAAGAACAATGAGGTGGTTTCTGATCTCAGGAGCCCCTAACACAGTCATTCCCATTTGCTCCCTCATCCAACTTATTCTTTGTGGGATTTGGCTGGGAACCTTTCCTCCCTTTCTTGATGTAGACACACAGGCAGAACATGGCCACATCATCCTCATCTGCAATACAGGCTCTGTCACTGCCTTCTACTCTGTCCTTGGATACCTGGGCTCCTTGGCCCTCGGAAGCTTCACTGTGGCTTTCCTAGCAAGGAAGCTGCCTGACACATTCAACGAGGCCAAGTTCTTGACATTTAGCATGCTGCTGTTCTGTAGTGTCTGGCTCACTTTCCTCCCTGTCTACCATAGCACCAAGGGGAAGGAGATGGTAGCTGTGGAAGTCTTCTCCATCTTGGCCTCCAGTGCAGGGCTCCTTGGCTTCATCTTTGTACCCAAGTGTTACATAATTCTTCTAAGACCTGATAAGAACTCTTGGAGAGGTTTGAAGAACACAAGAGCTTCCAGGAAGAACAGACATTCTGAAGGCCTAGCTGGTAAATCTCAAGGAGGTATTTGCCACCACCAAAACACCTCCAGCTGACATTGCAATATCACAAGTAAAACCAATGGATTGTTTTAGATCAGCCTACTTGTTTTCAAGATGCACGTGAGCGCGAACACTCACTCACTCACACACACACACACACACACACACACACACACAAGACACACACACACACAGTACTAGAGCCATCATTAAAGAGTAAAACTAACTTGACTGCATCTGCAACATGATCCTGAGAAACATTTAGGTTCCTGTAACACAATAACTCCTGACAATATTTCTCAGACAAGCTTACAATATTTTTCTACAATTATCTCCCACAAAAATGAACCAGAAAGGCCAAGAAAGTACCTGAATGATTCCTTGCGCCCTGCAAACCCTGTCAGGCCTCAGTGGAGAAAAGTAGCCTCTCAGGTGGAGAGGAAGGCTGCCAGTTGAGGGTTGTGTGAGCAGCCTGCTGTCCACAGAGCAAGGCCCACTCACCCATGGCCTGGGGAGGTTTGTGCAAGAGGCTGAAACACTGTGGGAAGACAGCTATGATAATGTTAACAGTAATAATCTGCCACATCTTCAGCCTGTATGCTGCTGATAGTGAGAGTGTAGTTTGCTCCAGTCAAAGCCACTGAATTGATCAGGGCCTCTGGAGGGCTGAGTAAATGCACCTTAGATCAGTGCTTTAGGAGCCTGTCCTGCTGTCTACTGGTACCAAGCTATGTTGCTGTAAACATTCTGACTAGATTTGCAGTTCATCGTAGCCTTTTCTTCTACTGCTACAGCCAGAGAGCATGGAGACTGCGTTGTCACGATGTCCCCACAGGCAGCTGCAAACCGACATGGACAGTGTTCATTCATTCATGCGCACAGTCAGACCTCACCGTAGATGCATGGAAACACACCACTTCCACGCACTTTCTGATAGTATAAGTCAGCACGAATTGTGTCCATATAAGAGATAGTCATTGCCGCTTATCACAAACCATTTTTAATTTTAGTATTTTATTGTTATTATAAAGGTGACAGAGGTGACCATTACATTTAAGATGAGTACATTTCATTTTCAGACAGTGTCACCCTCCTTTACTCTGTCCCTCCTGTCCCCACCACAAGTTGCACAGTTTGTTTTCCACATATTATCTAGTGAGTATCACTTCTGCATTTATTTACTCTTTGTTCCTCCATTTCTATACCCCACGTTTCCCTCCCAAAGACAGATAAACAAATAACACAAAAACAACAGGAACATCGGCCAAGAGAAAAAAAACCTGTAGCTTCCATCCAAACCATTTTTCAGCTCTACAAAGGATTATAAATGCATCACAGTAGGTCAGTTTCTCACCAGAGACCCAGAGAAACAGGGTGATGAGAACCTGGCTTCTTGACCTAATCTTAAATATCTATAAGTAATTCTCATTAAGGTGAGGGGCTGCACTATCAATGTACCTCTCCTTTCATTGCCACTGAGGAAATTCTGAGAGTGCTCATTCCTGAAACCATATTCTGTTTGGTGTATGAGCACAGGTTTCCTTGCTGTCTTCAACAAGCCAATGAGACATAAGATGGCTGGTAGCAGTCAGCACAAACACAAAGGAAAAAAATACCAAGACACCTGAATTGCCTGATAATCTAGCTAAAATAGTTTAGAACTTAGCATCTTTGCATGAGCTAGATTCTAGCTCGAGGCTCTGTAGCCAGTTCTTACAAAGCATTAACTCCTGGAAACACAGGAGGAAGATCAGTGTCATAATTCGGTGTCTCCTTGGAAAGAACTGCAGAGTGCCTTGGCTCCAGGGTGTGGAGACTGAAGGCCTAGACAGTCTAGGTCCCCATATGACATCCAAGTCAAGAAATACAGGTGACATTTCAGATGGTCAAATCTATGTCCAACTTCATCCACATCCAAGACCCTTCTCAATGTTCATTTGCCTACACTCGCTTGACCAGAGATCCAGACTTTCTTAGAGATGCCCACAGCAAAGCAGGTGTCTGGATCAGGTTGATGTCCCTCCTTACCAGTACACAAGAAAAACAAGAAACAATAATAAATGAATAAAATAAATAAATGCCAGAGGCATTTATGGTGAATGGAATGGATGTACAAAATGTTCAGAGATGTTTGATAAAGTGAACAGGTGTGACATCAGAAACCAAATATCCCTGAGAGTAAGTAGAAGGGATAGCAGAATATCTGAAGAGCAACGAAGATTCAAAATTAAAAAAACCATGTAGCCCATTTAATACAAGATAGGAATGATATCTACAGCACGGAAGATGGTGAATATGTTAAGAGAATCAATAACATTGGACATTTAAGCTCCTTCTCCTTGTGCAACTTCCTCTCTATTATCAATTTACTTTAAAAGAATAAGATAATGTTAAATCCAAAACACTTTTTGTAATGACTTTATAGTAATTTCCATAAGAATTATTTGAGGAAGTGGAGGGATAGCTCACTTGGTAGAGAGCCAGACTTAAACAAATAAGTTTACAGACAGCATGCAGGTCCTAAACATTAAATCCCTGGATAGGTACAAATTATAAAAATAAAAATAAAGAAATTACTTGAAAGTGAGATAAAAAACTAACACCTCATCCTGTAAGACTATTCTGTGTCTTCCCTACAAAGGTATGTTCCTGCATTATATCACACTTATAGAGAAGTTACTCCATCCACTGCTTACATGCTATGTACTACAATTAATAGTCTTCCAAGCATCTGCTGCAATGAAATGGCCTGTGGGAGAAGTGCACTATCTGCAGAACACTGACGGCCCCGCTGCACACTGCTACATTCGTGAACACCTGGCTGTGCTGAATTACTGAAGTGAGCCTGGCCTACAGCTGTGCCCATTCCTGCCCAGCCCCTGCATTTGCATATGCCCAGAACACAACACACTGCCCTGAGTATTTCTTCATGGTCTGCTCACCTCTGTGCAGGAGTCAGTCCCATCAGCACACAGCATGGACATGAGGGCCTCAAGGCAGAGCCTGGGGCTGGGACTCCTGCTGCTCTGGCTCCCTGGTAAGGTAATGGAAATGTTATCTGCTCACTGTGCTCAGTTCTGTCTGGTTGTCTGGGAGTTCCTCAGGAATCCTGCATAATGATATGGGTATTTCATTCTGAATCCATGTCAGGGACCAGAGGTGCCATCCAGATGACCCAGTCTCCATCCACCCTGTCTGCATCTCCTGGAGACAAAGTCACCATCACTTGCAGGGCCAGTCAGGGCATTAGCAGTTGGTTAGCCTGGTATCAGCAGAAACCAGAGAAAGCTCCCAAGGTCTTGATATACAAAGCATTGAATTTGGAATCCAGCATCCCATCCAGGGTCAGTGGCAGTGGATCTGGAACAGAGTTCACTCTCACCATCAGCAGCTTGTAGCTTGAAGATGCTGCCACCTATTACTGTATGCAGCATTAGAACTTACCACCCACAGTGATACAACTCATAACATAAGCCTCCCAGGGAAGCAGAAGTGAGAGTCTGGGCTGCCCCAGCTGCTCCTCCTGCTGCTTCCACTTGCTGACACAGCTTCTCACATGCAGCCAGGCTATAAACACCACCGCAAGCTTTTTCTTTCTCTTCCCCCCACCTTTATCTTAATTTTAATTTTCTTCCTTTTTTGCCAATTGTGGGCTTAAACTCAGGGCCTGGGCACCGTCACTAAGCCTTTTTGTGGTAAAAGCTAAGGCACTACTACTTGAGCCAAAGCGCATCTTTCAGTTTTTGAATGGTTACTTGGAGACAACAGTTTTACAGGGACTTTTCTGCCCAGGCTGGCTTCCGGTCACTATCCTTAGATCTCAGGCTCCTGAGTATCTGCTATTACAGGTGTAAGCTACCAGCATCTGGCTACTGCAAGCTTTTAATTGAAATTTGTCCATATCCTCCTCTATATCTCTCTCTCTTTTCTCCTCCTCTACCCCAAAAGCACAGACATGGCAATGTAGTTTTTCATATGAAGGAATCATATGGGATTCAAAGAATAAAAATCAAACTTTCCAATATTTTCCAAGCAGGATTTTTTTGTGTCCGTCCTGGGGCTTGAACTCAGGGTCAGGGCATGATGCACAGAGAACTCCCTGCCAAACCTGGCACAACCATGTCAGCATAAAACCCCACAATGCTGAATTCTATAGATGATAGTGTTGGCAGACAGGGCATGGACTTCCATGTTCTCTAGCAGATGGGAACCCAAGTGAAAAAGAAACATTAAAATTTTTAAGACTTCATGTACTTTGAACAGGTGCTGTTATTTACCATGAAATCTCAGACAATTGTGATTATTTTTTTCAATTGTTTTCACCAGGCAATTGGAGACCACTACAACAAGAAAACAAATGTGAAAGGAATCATTGGCACACTGAGACAATTCTGTCCATGTAAAGATCCTCTGGTTAAAGACACTGAGTGTTATAACTACTGCATTATAAATATACAACCTAAGTTACACTTGTATGTTTCTTTGACTCATGCTATTAGGTTGCCCCAGAGAGTTTTAGAAGAGAATATATATGAATAGATGCATAGATACATATATACCTATATAAACATATGGACCTCTATATATGTACACACATATATATCTACATATATATATATATACACACACATGCATCCTTCTTTACAACACTATGGGTGTGTTTCTCAAAACAATGGCTGGCTCATTAATAAATAACTACCTAGGAGAGAGTGTGGTATATTTAACCTGTTGGGTCATGCTGAACGATATGACAGGCATTAGATGGACTTCATCGCTCCTAACTCGAGCTTTAAGAATGTGTTTTCACAGCCAGTCTTTCTTCCTCTATAAACCTGTTCTTTAGTCTCAAACAAGCATTTTAATAATTTGTGATTCTTGAATCCATTCTTGTGATGGTGATGGGGGTTTTCTTCCAAGAGCTTACCAATGAAGATTTAGAGAGAGAGCAGGAGCTCCATCAACTTGCTAGCCTAGACTGTGAGCAAAACAATCTTAAGATGGGCAGCTTTCTTCAACATAAAAAGAAGTTATGAATGGTCACTGAACCACAACTACGTTTTTTCAGAAGCTCACAGTGTTTGGGACCCAAAGGAGATAAAGAGTGTAACAAAGTTCATAGAAATTTGAGTCTATGAATTGTTTCATTCTCTATATTTGGTGTATTTACCAATCTTGGAAAAAAGAGAATATTTTACCAGGCTAAATCTGCTGTGGAGTTGGTTTGGTATGTACAAAAATCTCTTCTCAGAATATGTTCCTAAATTCTAGAAGCTTTATCAAATGTACTTTAAAGTGTTGGTTTGAAGGTTGTGACAGTAGGTTAAAAAACAAAAAGATATTAAATCATAAGATGTGGTAATAAAAAATAAATAAATGTGTTGCCATCCAAATATAATATTTTTCTTAATGTTTTAGGATATGTCAAATATCCAAAATTTGAATACACTTTGGAAATTTATGCCAGTTCCATCCAGTGTACAATATGCCACTGGAAAAAATTACTCAAGACATATAGTCATATTGCCACAAGACATAAGGAGAATATGAGACAGTTCCCAGAATTTCCAAATTTCCTTGTCCTCCACTTTTAGTGTGGAACAGCGTACTTGTTAGGTTGGAATAGTTTTGTTCACAGACCAAAGGGCACACTGAAAGAGGCAGATAAAAGGACCCAAGGGTACAGGAAAGTTGAAGCTCACTATAGAGCAGACACTCATCCTTTCTTAGTATAGGAATGCTCTGTAATGTCAATCACTCAGAATCCTGTGTAAACACAATGAGGCAAACACACAAACCAGCAGCTGTATGCAGGCATCAGACATTCTCCACATGCACCATTCAATCTACTTTCTGAACTCAGTCGTCATTTGTAAGACTCCAAGATCTTCACAATTTATGATCTGTGGGAAACAATGGGAAGGAAGGAAGAAAGTCAGGGAAGGGAATATGGCCAGTAAGGACATACTATGTGCTACACACTACCTATTATTGAGAATGGCCACAGCTCAATCCAATGGAGAGATAGGGAAAATGCTTTTGGGTTTTTCTCACTAAGAGTGGGGGCTCAGGTGCATCACTATTCTCTCATGGCCACTGAGGAAATTCTGAGGGTGTTCATTCCTGGCATGGAATTCTGTTTTGTGTACAGGCAGAGGTCTCCCTCTCCTGCTTCAAGATGACAGTGAGACACAAGGTGACTTGTGCCGAGATACCAGCCTTGCCTGATAATCGTCCTTCAAATAGTTTAGTGTTTTACATCTTTCTAGAAGTAGATTCTGGCAGAATTATTTAAAGCCAGTTTTCTTTTTTTCATATATTTTTTATTGTAATTAATAGAAGGGTTACATGATATTTGCCAGATAGATGCACCATCTATAAAGCCAGTTTTCTGCAAAGCATTCACTCCTGGAAACATAGTAGGAGGGTTTTCCTCAGGCATCAGTGTCATAATCTGGCTACTACCGAATAAGAACTTCAGAGTGCCTTGGTACACTGTCTGAAAGCTCAGACAGTGCTGTCTCCACGCTAATGAGCTAGGATGGGTGATCCAAGTTCATGAATAGGAATGACATTTCAGATGGACAAATGTAAGTCCAAGTTTTATCCATATCTAAGAATCTTCTCAATGTTTACCTGCCTACACTGGCTTGACAAGAGATCCAGAGTCTCTCCTAAAGATGGCCAGAGCAAAGCAGGTGTCTGGATCAGATTGATGCCCTTCCTTCTTACGTCAGAGGGGGAAAAAAAAGAAGCAAAAAATAATCAAGAACGTCAAACACTAGAGGCACTGATTTTGACTGGACAGCAAGTGCACAGATTCTGGAGACATTAACATGAACAGTTATAACATCGTTCATCACAATTTCCTGGTGATAAGAGGAATAAACACAAATGGCAGAAAATCTCAGAACTTGGAAGATTCCACAATGTACTATGTTATCTCTCATCTCTTTTGCTGTCCCTTGGTTATATCATATTGTTACAGTATCTCACTTTGTTATCTGATATGTTGGATATATTTGTATTTGGTTATTTGAAATTGGATAGGAAAGGGGGGAAAACAGGATGGAGGGGCTGGGGGGAGGGTAATGGGGACCAAGACATGTGAAAGGGTATCAGTGTATGTGAATTAATGAACCTTCTATCTGGCAGATATCATGTAACCCTTTTATTAATTACAATAAAAAATATAAAAAATAAAGAGTATGAGCGAAAGTGATACAACTACTTCTATAAAAAAATAAAACCATGTAGCCTGTTTAATGCAGAACAAGAAAGACACCTGCAGCCATGGAACATGGTGGATCTGTTAAGTGAGTCACATTGGAACAGTTATGTCCCTTCTCCTTATCCTATGACTGCTTCCAGTGAATTATCATTTCAATTTCAAATAATAAAATTATTTTAAAGGATAAACACTGGGTAAGAAAACAGTGTTTGTTTTACCCATTAGAATTATTTGAGGAAGTAAAGATATCCATATGGTAGAATATGAGCATTGAAGAAATACATTGAGAGGCAGAGCTCAGGCTCTAAATATCACTTCCCAGTAACAGCACAAAAACATAAAACTAAAATGAAGGAATTACTTCATAATCAGGCAACAATTTAGTAGCTCATTCTTTAAATCAATTCTGTATAATCCTTTCAAATATGGATATGTTCCTTCATCCCATAAAACTATTAGATAAGTCACTCCATCCAATGTTTATGTGTTATGCACTACAGTTATAGCTTTCAAAGCATCTGCTGAAATAAAATGACCACTGGAGGAGAGCACTGTCAGCAGAACACTGACTGCCCTGCTGCACCCTGCTATATATATGCTGAATTACTGAAGTGATCCCATCCTAGAGCTGTGCCCAGTACAGCCCAGCCCCTACATTTGAATATGGCCAGAACACAGCACCCTGGCCTGAATATTTCTTCATGGCCTGCTCACCCCTGTGCAGAAGTCAGTCCCATCAGAACACAGCATGGACATGAGGGCCTCAAGGCAGATCCTGAGCCTGGGAATCCTGCTGCTCTGGTTCCGAGGTAAGGAAACACAGCAATGGAAATGTCATCAGCTCACTGTGCTCAGTTGTCTGGTTGTCTGGAAGATCTTCAGGAATCCTGCATAATGATATGGATATTTCATTCTGTTTCCAAGTCAGAGGCCAGAGGTGCAAGACTCCATCCACTCTGTCTGCATCTCTAGGAGACAGAGTCACAATCACTTGGAGGAACAATCAGAGCATTGGTGATTACTTAAACTGGTACCAGCAGCATCCAGGGAAAGCTCCTAAACTCCTGATCTATACTGCAGATATTTTGGCATCTGTGGCCCCATCCAGGTTCATTGACAGTGAACAGGAGAAAGACTTCACTCTCACCATCAGATGCCTGTAAACTGAAGATGTGGCCACTTATTACTGCCAACAGTATGATGAGTTTCCTCCCACAGTGATTACAAGTCATAACATAAACCTCCCTGGGAAGCAGAAGTGAGAGTCTGGGCTGCCCCAGCTGCTCCTCCTGCTGCCTCCACCTGCTGACACAGCTTCTCACATGCAGCCTGGCTCTGAACATTACTGCAAGCGTTTAATCAAAAGTTGTAAAAATGCTCCTTTGTCTCTTTGTCTCTATCCCTTCTCAGCCCCAGAAGCATAGACCTGGCCATGTCTCTTGTCCTATAAATACATCATTTGTGATTCTCACAGCAAAACAGAAGCCAGCCATGGTTCTCCAAGCAGGATTTGTTTGCGTAAAGTTAATGGCTCTAATCTTTAGTTTCTAAAATCCTGAGGTATCCAGTGAAGTTGGAAGTAGGAGTTGGAGATTTTTTGGCTCTGTAAAGCTGCTTGAGGATTTGAGCTGCAAACTTCTGTGATTTTGCACCTGTGGAAAACCCCAATATGGGTCACTGATGCTCTCACCTGCCCAACAACCTCTCCAGAGGAATCACCAGGCCTAAACGCTGGTCAGGTGTCAGCGTGCACTTCTCAATAAAAACAAAATTCTCAAATCTCATAGAAAGTTCGCAAATGATACAACTCTGTAGGAATCCCAGGATTTCAGAAATGAGCTTTCACAAAGCAATTATAAGGATCATAATGGATTGAGATAGCTGACAATCCAGGGTGCCACTCAATCAGAAATATTTCACCTAAGTGATGGCGCTTAGGCGATGGAACTCAACTATATTTGATTCTAACTTTTATGTACCAATGTAGAATCACGGGAAAAATCTTCATTAAGTCTTGAAAAAATCTGTAAAGAGGTGGGAATTGTGTGAAATATCACAAGTTGTTCATGATGTTGCATAGGAACAAGCTATTTCAATAAAAAAAAATCAGATGCAAGGTCTGGAGTTTGGCTAGTGATAGAATGCTTGCCTTACAAACATGAAGCTCTGCGTTCAATTCCTTGGTTCCACGTTGAGAGAAATATTTGAAAACAAATTTGGGCATCAGTTTCCATGGGACTGATTCCCTTAGTCAGCACATGGCACATGGCACATTCTGCTATGGCAGAATGCTTTGAAGATTCAGCAAAGAGTCTGCATTCCACTGTTGTTCACCTCAGGTACAACTCAGGTCCCCTGGTCTTTATCAATATCACATCTTTGGCATCTTATACAGAACATATCTTCTAGGCTACCAACTTCCTTGGGGACAGTCAGTTCTCAGAATTCATCATGAAAACTATAGATATTTTTCCTTTTGTCAGAGGAGAGGACTCCTGTGAATGTCGCACTGAATATGAACTGCAAACATGTGGAATAGGACCAGCTTTGTGAATTGAATACTCTGGGGAAAATTCATTCTAGACTATGGGACTCCATACTGACAATCCTAACGATTGCGATGTCAAAAGAAGGCCACCAGAGGGCAAGCCAACCTCCCAATCTGCAAAGAATTTACACACTCCAGGCACATGTCTTCCTCAGGAGTCTACAGCTGACAGGAGACTGTGGATGAGGGACATTTACTGACTTTCCTCATGGTTGGTGAGAACGGCAAAGTAGTCAGCCAGCCACACAGAGCGGGAAAACTGGGCTCCTGATGGCTCAGTCTCCCAACCTGCTCATGGCCTTCAGTCTGGGCTCCATCCCAGGGAGTGGGGAGCATTTTCCTCCACTGAAGACAAGGCCACCACAGGGCAGGGCCTTTGTCACCCCCAGGTTCTCAACTCCATCACCCTGATAGGTGACTGCTTCTTTCTGAGTCCATATCAAGAATGTCAGCCCTGGACAGAGGACCCTGACCCACATCTCTCTAGGTTATTCCAGTGCATCAAAGTTGAGGTCAGCCTTCACATCTCCACACTGGCTAACACCTCATGAATACTTAGAAAAATGACTGCAGACTCACCTTTGGACATGACTTGTTCAGCCTGACCACAGAAAGATGTGCATGGCATGTATTCTTCATCCTATTTAGGTGCATTTTGACGTGTCACTAACACTGTCAGAATGCCTAGGCTCTGGGATATGCATGATGAAAGCAAAATGGCTCCTCTTGCTATTTGACTGAGAATGAGGATTCAGGGAAAAGGCATGAAGTGAAAACTGAGTCATCAACTTTCTATCCATTCTTCATCCAGATCCAAAATATTTGGCACTCTCACTTTCTCCCTCTCTCCCTCTCTCCCTCTCTCCCTCCCTCCTTCTCTCCCTCCCCCCCTCTCTATTTCTCTCTCTCTCTCTCTCTCTCTCTCTCTCTCTCTCTCTCTCTCTCTCTCTCTCTCTCTCTCTCTCTCTCTCTCTCTCTGTACCTTCTCCCTACCACCTCCCCTCCTCTCACAGATGTGAATATCAAGACTGGTGTCTATGTAGACATGCTGTTTTCACTCACTGGGGACAGTGTCCTGTATCTCTGGGTAGCAGAGCCTCATGTCCAGCATCAAAATGTATCATGTTATGCACATAATTTGTGGTAAGTAATCTTAAATGATAAAGAGTGGCCAAATATGAGAGCTCTGAGATTAGGGAAAAGTATAATTTGCATACAGTGGATACAAAACACCCAAAGTTTCAATGCTGGCTAATTTGGGTCCTTATTGAGGAATCAGCATAAAATTGCATCTGCAAAATTTGCTTCAAGAATTGCTGATAGTAAATAAAAGATCTAAGAAGAAACAGGAATATATTTCAATATATTTATAAACTACCTTGTGACATCAGTTGCTTTTGTGCATTATACATTTGGAAATATATATAATTGTCAATTATCTGGAGACAAATTTATGTGTCTTTCCTCTGGTGTGGTATCCCTCTGGATGTATGGCCTGTGTTTACTCACTGAGAGCAGCCAAATGTACAGATGGGCCAAGCCCTGCCCAGCCCCTGCTCAATTACATGTGCCCAGATCTCAGCCCACTGCCCTGAGCACTTCTTCAGAATCTGCCCACACCCTGGGCAGCAATCCATCAGTCAGCACATAGCATGGACATGAGAACCCCTGCTCAGCTCCTTGGGTTCCTGCTGCCCTGCCTCCCAGGGGCAATATTTGGGATTAACACAGCTCAATGTGATCCATGAAGCATTATTTTTTTAGGACAACCTTCTTATAACTTGACTAATAATGTGGCTATTTGTTGTGTTTTCAGAGGCCAAGTGTGACAGCCAGAACACCAAGTCTCCATCCACCTCGTCTGCATCTCTAGGAGGCACAGCCACCATCAGTTACAGGGCCAATCAGACCATTTATTATGCTATAGCCTGTTACCAGCCAACAATAGTGAAGCTTCTAAACTCCTGATCTATGGTAATATTAATTTGTCATCTGGGGTTCCATCCAGGTTCCAATTCAGTGGATCTGGGACATATCAGCAGCCTGCAATTTAAAGATGTTACCACTTATTACAGTCAATATGCTTACAGTACTCCTCCCACAGTCATAATATAAACCTCCCTGGGAAGCAGAAGTGAGAGTCTGGGCTACCCCAGCGGCTCCTCCTGCTGCCTCCACCTGCTGACACTGCTTCTCACATGCCGCCTGGCTCTGAACACTACTGCAAACTTTTAATCAAAATTCTAAAAGTGCTCAGTGGTCTCTTTGTCCCTGTTCCTTCCCTGTCCTAGACCTCGCCATGTTTCTTGTATAAATACATCAATTGTGATTCACACAGCAAAACAGAAGCCAGCCATGATTCTCCAAGTAGGAATTGTTTACATAAAGGAAATGGCTCTAATCATTAAATTTTAAACTCCTGAGGTATTCAGTGAAGTTGGACTAGTTGGGTATTTTCTGGTTCTGCGAAGCTACTTGAGGGTTGGGCTGCAAAATTTTGTGAATTCTCCACCTTGTAGGAAAAGCCAGTGTGGGTCACTGATGCTCTCAACTGCCCAACAACCTCTCCAGAGGATTCACCAGGCCTTACCTCTGATCAGGTGTTAGCTTTCTTATCTTAAGAAATACTTGGGCACAGCCTAGTGGTAGTATTTGCCTAGTATGCATGAAGCTCTTGGTTCAATTCCTGGTTACTATATACATAGAAAAGGCTGTAAGCAGCACTGTAGCTTCAGTGGCAGAGATCTACCCTTGAACAAAATCTGTTCAAGAACAGTGTACAGGCCCTGATTTCAAGCCCCAGGATTGGCATTAAAAAAGGAAAGATAATAGGGACCAAGACATGAGAAAGGGTATCAATGTTTGTGAAGTAAGGCACCTTCTACCTGTTGAATATAATGTAACTCTTCTATTAATTACAATAAAAATACATGAAAAAAGAAAGGAAAATACCATATTCTCTCCTGTTTCCAAATCTCTTAGCAAGTTTCCTAATGACACAACACTGAAGATCACTAAAGAGCAGACACTTCTTATCCTGTCTTTGTATAGGATTGCTCTGTAATGCCAATCACTCTTAAACAGGATGAAGCAAGCACACAAACCAGCAGTTAGTTGTTTGCTGGCATTGACCATTCACATGAACCATTCAGTCATATTGGACATTCAGTCACCACCAGTAAGGCATGCTCCAAGCTATATGCTATCAATTGCTGAGAATGACTGCAGACAAACCAATGTGGAAAGAGGGAAAAATACCTTTGGATTACTCTCCCTAAGATGAAGGGCTCAGGTATGCAAGGAAATATCCTTCCATGGCCACCGATGAAATTCTGAGGGTGCTCATTCCTGACACGGTGTTCTTTTTTGTGTGTTGGTAAAAGTGTCCACTCTTGCTTCAAGATGAGAGTGAGACACACTTTAGCCAGTAGAAGACAGCATATACATGTTGCAAAGCAATACCAAGATACTAGCACTGCCTGATAATCCAGCTAAAACATGGTTTATAATTTTACATCTTTCTAGGAAAGTGATTCTGAAAGCATGCTCGATAGCCAGTTCCTGCATAGCATTGGCTCCTGGAAACACGGTAGGAGGATTTTACTTGGCCTCTGGAAGAACTTGTAGTATCCAGGCTCCAGGGCGTGGACACTGAAGGCACAGACAGTCCCTGTCCTCACGGGGATGAGCTAGAATGGGACATCCATATCAAGGAACAGATGTAATATATCTGATGGTCAAATGAATGTACAGCTTTTCAAGACCATTCTCAATGTTTCTGTGCCTACACTGACTTGGCAAGAGAGGCAAACCGTGTCCTTAATATGCCCACAGCAAAGCAGATGTCAGCGTTTCTCTGTCAGGCTGATGCTCGTCCTCTACCTTCCTAAGAGTGAGGGGAAAAAAAATAAAAACAAGAAACAGTAACAATAAAAACCAGAGGCATTTATTGTGGAGGGCCTGTTCAGAGAGTACAGAAATATTTGATAAAATGAACAGGTGTGACATCACTAGTCAGACTTCCCTGATGATAAATGGAATCATCACGAATGGAAGAAGACCAGCAGAACATAGAAGATTCCAAATGAAAAAAAATTATGTCGCTCATTTAATACTGGACAGGAAAAACACTTAAAGCCATGGAAGATGGTATTCACCATCTGTGAGTTAATTGGAAGAGCTATCCTTTTTCTCCTTTTTCTCCGCCTTCCTTCAGTGAAATATCATTCCACTTTAAAAGAGTAAAATTATTTTAAATCTGAAGAGTTTGTGTACTCATTAGAATTGTTTGAGGAAGTGGAGATACTCCTCACTTGGTAGAGCAACAGCCTTCAGCAAAAATGCTTAGAGACAACACACGGGCCAGACCACATTCTCAACAACAACAACAAAAAAAAAAACAAGGGTAAAAAAGGAATTGAGAGTGAGTTAAAAATGGAATAGCTAGGGGGATGGAAAATGTCACCGAGACAATAGGGGTTCTACCTAGCTCTCTCCCACAAAAAGAAAGAACCTGGGAATCCCACAAGCCAACTACCTTAAGAAATCCATAACAAACTCAAGAAGTAACAGAGAAGGACTCAAACCGAAAAAGAAAGCCAGATAAAGCTTACATCCAACTTTCTCAAAGAATTCAAAATGCAAGGACCCCTCCCCACCCCTCGCCGCCGGCTCCAAGCCAAGAAAAGCCGCGGCGGAGGGTGCTGGGCTGGGCAGCCCCGACCGCCATAGTATTCAGCATAGACCGGGCCAGCAGCAGAAGCCAGATGCAGGAACCAGCACAGACCAGAACAGGAAGCAGCAGAACCCAGATGGGGACCACAGCGGCAGCGGAGATCCAAGGGGAGTGAACGATTCTCCAACACCATGGAGCACCCACAGCCAAACGCAGAGGAGTGAGTAGCCCAGCGGGTCCCCAAACCCATCGGGAAAGCAGAGCTGGTGCCAAGCTATAGAACTTAACTCAGACCCTTCCACACCGCCTGAGAAAGACTGGCAAGGACAGGGGGGCAAGGAATTTAGAATCCTGTCCCTTCCCTCAACAGGCTCCTCCCCCAGGTCATTGACTGGAGACTGACACTGACAGGCGGGCGGGCGCTCAGACCCAGCACCACACCAAGGGAGGCGGAGATGTCTCAGCCCCCACTCTCCCAACAGCCGCCTCCCCAGGCCTCAGACTGGAGACTGACAGGCAGGCAGGTGCTAAATCCCAGCACCCCACCAAAGGTGGCGGGGGTGTCCCTGCTACCACCCCCGTACAACAGGTTCCTTTTCCAGGCCTTTGACCGGACACTGACAGGCGGGAGGGCACTAAGACAATACCCCACCAAACAGGGCAGAGCTGTCCCAGCTCACTTGCCCAACAGGTTCCTCTCCCAGGCCACTGGGTATGGAGAGTGGGGGGCGCTGAGACCCTGCATTACAACAGTGGGTAGTGTCTGTGGGAGTCTGGGAACCAGCATCTGTCCCACTCAAATCTCCCAATTACCTTGTTTTTCCCCCTTCCCTTTTCTATTTCAAATAAACAAATATATGTATATGCAATATACCAGATAACAAAGTCAGATACAGTAACAATATGAGATTAACCAAAGGGCAAAAAGAGAGAAGAGAAATAACATAGTACATTAAGAATAACAACCACACAAGATAAAGCTCTTCTTTCCATAGCCTAGATATCCCTTCATTCAGTCTCATCCTATATGACCCTCTGTACTAGGTTTTGAGCTATTGTAATCCTCTGCTAGGAGAGTCCTTGATGTGTACTAATTATTACAAATGAGGGAAAACATTGAACCTATGTTCCTTTGGGTCTGGCTAACTTCACTGAATATGATTTTTTCCAAATATTTCCATTTCCTTACAAATGGGGGGATGTCATTCTTTCTGATGGCTCCATAGAATTCCATCATGTATAAGTACCACATCTTCTTGATCCAGTCACCTATTGAGGGGCATATGGGATGGTTCCATATTTTTGCTATGGTAAATAGTGCTGTAGTGAACATCGTTGTGTTACTGGCTTTAGTATGTCCTTGTTTCTGGATGATTGGGTAAAGGCCAAGGAGTGAGATTGCTGGGTGCTAGGGGAACTCTTATGTTTAGTCTTTTGAGGAATTGCCATACTGCTTTACAGAGTGGTTGAATGAGTTTACACTTCCCACCAACAGTGCAGTAGTGATCTCTCCTGGCCACATCCCGTCCAGCATCTGTTGTCATTAGTTTTCTTGACCATGGCCATTCTAATTGGAGTGAGGTAGAACCTCAAAGTGGTTTTGATTTGCACTGCTTTTATGGCCAGAGATGTCAAGCATTTCTTCATGTGTCTATAGGCCATTCTTACTCTTCAGAGAAGACTCTCTTTAAGACTTTAAACCATCTTTTAATGGATGGTTGTTTCTTTGAATATTTGTTTTGGAGTTACTTTTTTTTCTTTTTTTATATATTTTTTATTTAATAAAAGGGTTACATGATATTTGCCATATAGAAGGTACATTAATTCACATACATTGATATCCTTTCACATGTCTTGATCCCCATTATCCTCCCCCTACCCCCCAGCCTAGTTTTCCCCCCTTCCCTATTCAATTTCAAATAACCAAATACAAATATATCCAATATATCAGATAACAAAGTGAGATACTGTAACAATATGAGATAACCAAGGGACAACAAAAGAGATGAGAGATACTATAGTACATTAAGGACATTAATCATTCATTATATGGCTTTTGTTTCAATATCCTGAAGGTCCTTTCAATTAGCTTCATACTATATGGCCTTATGTATCAAGGTTTTGCTCTATTGCAGATCTCTGCTAGTAGAGCCCAAGGTTTCTACTGATTATGACAAATGAGGGAAACCATTGAGCCTAAGTTCCTTTGAGTCTGGCTTACTTCACTTAATATGATTTTTTCTTCTAAGTTTTTCCATTTCCTAACAAATGGGGTGATGTCATTTTTTCTGACAGCAGGATAGAATTCCATTGTGTATAAGTACCACATCTTGTTGATCCATTCATCAACTGAGGGATATCTGGGTTGGTTCCATATCTTTGCTATAGTAAATAATGCTGCAATGAACATTGTTGTGCTAGTGGATTTAGTATGCCCTAGTTTCTGGATGGTTGGGTAAATGCCAAGTAGTGGAATTGCTGGGTCATAAGGGAGCCCTATGTTTAGCCTTTTGAGACACTACCATACTTCTTTCCATAGTGGTTAAACAAATTTGCACTCCCACCAACAGTGTAGTAGTGATCCCTCCTGGCCACATCCCCTCCAGCATCTGTTGTTATTAGTTTTCCTGATCCTGGCAATTCTAACTGGAGTGAGGTGGAATCTTAGCGTTGTTTTCATTTGCATTTCTTTTATGACCAGAGATGTTGAGCATTTCTTCATGTGTCCATCGGACATTTTTGTTTCTTCTTCAGAAAAGACTCTCTTTAAGTCTTTGGCCCATCTTTTAATGGGATGGTTGTTACTTTGGAGATTAGTTTGGGAGTGATTCAATTTTTTGTGCTGTTGATATATTTTAGATATGAGGCCTTTGTCCGCTGTATGGTTGGTAAAGATCTTCTCCCACTCTGTAGGCTTCCTAATTAATTTACTAGGCATCTCCTGTGCCATACAAAAGCTCTGCAGTTTAATGCAGTCCCACTTATCCAGACTTTCTCTGATTTGTTGTGATTCTTGGTCCTTATTAAGAAAGTTTCGACCTGTGCCAAGGAGGCCTAGTGTATCTCCTATTCCTTCTTGTAAAGTTTTCAGTGCGTCAGGTTCTACCACCAGGTCTTTGATCCATTAGGAGTTAATTCTAGTGCAGGGTGACAAAGAAGGATCCAACTTTAGTTTTCTGCAGGTGCTTAACCAGTTCCGACAGCACAATTTGTTGAAGAGGCTATCTTTCTTCCATTCTATTTTTTTGGGTCCCTTGTCAAAGATTAGGTGGCCATAGTTCTATGGTATAATATCTGGGTCTTCAGTTCTATTCCATTGGTCTTAAGGCCTGTTCTTGTGCCAGTACCAAGCTCTTTTGACAATTATAGACCTATAATAGAGTCTAAAGTTTGGAATTGAAATTCCTCCTGAGCTGTTCTTTCTGCTAAGAAGTGTTTTTGCTCTACGGGGTCTTTTATTGTTCCATATGAAATTTTGGATTGCCTCTTCTATTTCTTTAAAGAATGACATTGGGATATTGATGGGTATTGCATTGAATTTGTTGATAGCTCTTGGCAAGGTGGTCATTTTCACGATGTTGATTCTTCCAATCCAGGAGCATGGGAGGTTTTCCCATTTCCTCAGTCTGCTTTAATTTCTGAGAATCAGAAAAGCATGGCTCTGCCCTTGGAGCTCAAGTATTTGGCTGGGCCCCGCCTCTGGGAACAGAGCAGACACCTGCTGGTCCTGCTGAAAGACCCTGGGAACTCCCAAACCCCAGACCCTTGGCTGGGGGCCCGCCCCTGGAAGCAGCACAGAAAAACCAACCCTCTGCCCAGCATGCTCAGACTGAAGCTCACAGATCCATCCCATGGCCCATTGTGAGGCCACTGTTTGGGCCAAGAGCTAGTTGTGCAGCAACACATAAGTTTTATCTAATACTTTCCAAACTTTGTACTCAAATACGCTACCTGCTTACCAACTTAGGTAAGTTATACTTACGCTATACCTTTTCTCCATTACTATAATAATCTTACACGCATACGTTATTCCTTTTGTACATCCTCTGTTCTCTCTCATACTATTTTTCTATCTCTGGTCCTCTGATCATCTTTCAACCTTTATAATGCATGGATCTACCCTTGATGGCTGTTGAGCAATACTGTATATCTAGGTGTTCAATTATACTCTAGGTCCACAGAGACTTAAATACAATAGAGATTGGATTGAGAGGCTTATTTTTTTGGTCATAAATCGGTTATCAGTGGTTGTATTAGACTTGTCTGTAAGTGCACAAAAAGAAAGAGTGATAATACCAATCAAAAATTGTGAACATCTAGTGTGTGTCAGCTAAAGAGGTCGAGGTTGGTTATATCTGAAAAAATATAATCGTGTTTAGTATTAATCTTGCTCCCATTTTCAAATGGGCAGAACAAGAAACTCAAGAAAAATGTCAAATCAGGGAAAAACATCCCCCACCCAATATAAACAGACAATGGAACAGTCACTGGCAAACCTAGAGGTGAGTCTTCCAAGTGCTATACAAATGCAATTGATAAACATCCTTAATGAAAAATGTGAAAATATAAAGAAAGAGATAAGGGAGGAAGTCATAGCTAAACAAGAGGAAACCATTAACAAGGTGATAAGTGAAAAAGGAGAAGCCATAAAGGAGGCCACAATAAAGGTTTTTCAAAGAAAAATGGATGAAATCATAGAATCCACAAACAAAAAGGTGACCGAACTCCAGCAAATGTCCAAAGAAAATAAAACTACTGAGCTAACCACTCAAATGGAAATAAAGGAGATAAAGAAATCCGTACATGAACTAAAAGAAGAGATGCAAGGCATCAAAAATGAGTAACTAGAAGCAAGGGAGACGAAGAATAAAGTAGATAGCTTTGATAGCAGTTTAGACAATGCAGAAGAGATAATTTCCAGGATTGAAGATAATTTAGTTGTTATAGAGAAAGAATAGAAAATGAGACAATCCAAATCTAGGAAATATGAGAGAGCGCTTGAGGAGGTCCAAGATACAATTAGGAAGCCTCATTTAAGGCTAATTGGTATTGAGGAGGTTCTGAAGAAAGAGGTCAGTGGTATTGGACATATACTTCAGGGAATCATCTTAGAGAATTTCCCAAATATCCAGAAGGGCAGGCCCATCCATATACAAGAAGCTTTTAGAAACCCAAACAGACCTGACCAGAAAGGTACATCCCACCACCACATTATAATCCGAACTAGATCAATAGAGACCAAAGAAATGATCCTAAAGGCAGCCAGGGAAAAGGGTTCAGTAACCTATAAAGGCAAACCAATCAGAATAACCCCAGATTTCGCAGCAGAGACCATGCAAGCAAGAAGTGACTGGAAGCACATATGTCATGCCCTTAAGTCAAATGACTACCACCCAAGAATACTGTACCCAGCTAAGCTCTCATTCATAACTGAGGGAACAATAAAAACATTCCATTCCAGGGAAAAGCTGCAACATTATGTAGCAACCAAACCAACATTACAAAAAATTCTCAAAGATGTTCTACACATAGAAAACCAACATAAATGCAATACAGAGAAAGAAATGGCACCTAAACATCATACCATCTAAGTACCACAAGAACTGTCAAGACACAGGCCCTAATGAGAGCCTTTAAAAATGGCAGGAACTAATAAATATCTCTCAATCCTAACTCTCAATATCAATGGACATAACTCTCCAATTAAATGGCCTAGTCTGTCTAGTAGGATCAAAAAGCAAGATCCATAGTTCTGCTGTCTTCAAGAGACACATCTTACCCCAAAAAACGAACATTTTTTGAAAGTGAGGGGTTGGAATTAACTCTATCAAGCTAACGGCCCCCATAAACAGGCTGGAGTTGCGATCCTCACATCAGATAAAATAGACTTCAAACTAAAATTAGTGAAAAAAAGACAAAGAAAGTTACTACATACTACTAAAGGCATCTTTCCTCCAGGAAGACATAACGATCCTAAATATCTACACACCCAATCCCGGAGCTCCGAACTTCATCAAGCAAACCTTACTTACACTGAAACCATACATAGATCGAAACACAGTAATTGTTGGTGACTTTAACACACCACTCTCACCTACAGACAGATCAAGAAGGCAAAAACTCAACAGAGAAACCTTAGAACTGAACAACTATATAGACCAACTAGATCTAACAGACATCTGCAGAATATTCCACCCAGCCACAACACAATATACGTTTTTCTCAGCAGCACATGGAACATTTTTCAAAATAGACCAATCTTAGTCCATAAAACAAACCTGCACAGATTCAGAAACACTGAAATTATCCCCTGCACACTCTCAGACCACAAAAACATCAAATTGGAACTGAACACACACCTCCACCAACGAAAACCCTGTAACTCATGGAGATTGAACAACACATTGTTGAATCACCAAAGGGTCATCGAAGAGATCAGAACAGAAATCCAACAGTTTATGAAATTTAACAATAAGCAACACATAAAATACCAGCAAAGGCAGTACACAGAGGAAAATTTATAGCTCTGAGTGCCTATACCAACAAGATGGAAAAATCACAAACCAACAAGTTAATGTGCCACCTTAAGCTCCTGGAAAAAGAGCAACAAACCAACCCTAATCCCAGTAGAAGGAAGCAAATTATTAAAATCAAAGCAGAATTAAATGATTTGGAATCCAAAAAACTATAGAAATAATCAACAAAACAAGTAGTTCTTTGAAAGAATTGACAATATTGACAAACCCTTAGCAAATCTTACCAAAAAAAGAAGAGAGCATACCGAAAAAACAAAATCGCAGATGAAAATGGTAATATCATGACAGAAATTACCAAGATCTACAGTATCATGAGGGAATACTTCTCAAACCTTTACGCCAACAAATTTGAGAATCTAGAAGAAATGGATGAATTCCCAGCCAATATTAACATACCCACACTGAATCAAGAAGAACTAACCCAACTCAACAGGCCTATTTCAAGCTCTGAAATAGAAATGGCAATAAGAGAACTTCCACCTAAGAAAAGCCCAGGGCCAGATGGATTCACAGCTGAATTCTATAAGGTCTTCAAAGCAGAGCTCACACCAATACTCCTCAAGCTCTTCAACGAAATTAAAAATGAAGGTTCTTTATCAAACTCCTTCTATGAAGCCAGCATAACCCTCCTCCCCAAACCAGACAGAGATTCATCAAAGAAAGAGAACTATAGACCTATTTCTTTGATGAACATTGATGCAAAATTTCTCAACAAAATACTGGCCAACTGTCTACAACAACTTATCAAAAAAATTATACACTATGATCATCACAGGGAGGCAAAGCTGGTTCAACATACGCAAATCAATTAATATAATTCAACACATCAACAGGAGCAGGGACAAAAATCACATGATTGTCTCAATAGATGTGGAAAGGCATTTGACAAGATCCAACACCCCATTATGTAAAAATCTCTGGAGAAACTAGGAATCCATGGAACATTCCTCAATATAATTAAGGCTGTGTATGACAAACCCACAGCTAGTATCATACTTAATGGTGAAAAGCTTAAACCATTCCCTCTAAAATCAGGAATGAGACAAGGATGCCCACTCTCTCCACTCCTCTTTAACATAGTATTAGAATTCCTAGCCAGTGCAATAAGGCAAGAAGCAAGCATAAAGGGGATCGAAGTAGGGAAAGAGGAAGTAAAACTATCCCTCTTTGCAGATGACATGATTCTGTATTTAAAGAATCCTGTAGACTCTACTCCCAAGCTCCTTGAGCTAATTCAAAACATTGGAAGGGTAGCAGGCTATAAAATTAACCCTCAAAAATCAACTGCCTTCCTCTACACCAACAGTGAGAGGAAGGAGGCAACAATCAGGAAAGAAACTCCTTTCGCAATAACCTCAAAGAAAATAAAGTACCTAGGAATTAGCTTAACTAAGAATGTAAAGGACCTTTTTGATGAAAACTTTAAAACCCTGAAAAAGGAAATTACAGCAGAACTGAAGAAATGGAAAACCTCCCATGCTCCTGGATTGGAAGAATCAACATCGTGAAAATGACCACCTTGCCAAGGGTTATCTACAAATTCAACGCAATACCCATTAATATCCCAATGTCATTCTTTAAAGAAATTGAAGAGGCAATCCAAAATTTCATATGGAATAATAAAAGACCCCATATAGCAAAAACACTTCTTAGCAGAAAGAACAGCACAGGAGGAATTTCAATACCAAACTTTAGACTCTATTACAGAGCTATAATTATCAAAAGAGCTTGGTACTGGCACAAGAACAGGCCTGAACACCAATGGAATAGAACTGAGGACCCAGATATTAAACCCAAGACATTCTTTACAGAAATAGAAGATATAATCCAAAGATTCATATGGAACAAGAAAAGACCTAGAATAGCCAAAACAATTCTAGGCAAAAAGAGCAATGCTGGTGGTATTAAAATACCAGATTTCAAACTCTACTATAGAGCCATAATAACAAAAACTGCTTGGTATTGACACAAAAACAGACCAGAAGATCAGTGGAACAGAATCGAAGACCCAGAAATAAAACTACATACCTATAGGCAACTTGTATTTGACAAAGGAGCCAAAGATATACAGTGGGACAAACACAGTCTATTCAATTATTGGTGCTGGCAAAACTGGGCAGCCACATGCAGAAAACTGAAAATTGACCCTAGCCTTTCGCCATGCACAAGCATTAACACAAAGTGGATCCAAGACCTCAACGTCAGACCAGAAACCCTGAAACTCCTACATGACAAACTAGGAGAGACACTGGAACACATAGGCATAGGAAAAGATTCCTGAACAGAATCCCAGGGTCACAACAGATTGGAGAGAGACTCGATAAATGGGACTACCTGAAAATAAAAGGGTTCTGTACAGATAAAAACATAGTAGAGAGACAGCCAACCAACTGGGAAAAGATATTCACCAACAATACATCTGACATATGCTTAATATCCAGTATCTACAGGGAACTCAAGAAACTAATCCCCCGAAAACCCAATAAACCATTCACTAAATGGGCAAGGGAACTAAAGAGAGACTTATCAGAAGAAGAGATTAAAATGGCAGAAAAGCATATGAGAAAATGTTCATCATCCATGCTCATAAAGGAAATGCAAATAAAAATAACCCTAAGATACCACCTTACCCCAACAAGAATGGCCAAGATTTTGAAATCAGACAATGACAGATGCTAGTGGGATTGTGGAGAAAAAGGAACCTTAGTACAATGCTGGTGAGAATATAAACAAGTTCAGCCACTCTGGAAAACGCTGTGGAGGTTCCTTAAAGAACTGAAAATTGACCATCCCTACGATCCCGCCATACCACTTCTGGGCATCTATCCTGAACATCATGACCCAAGATATTATAAGGACACCTGCTCAGCTATGTTCATCTCTGCACTATTCACAATAGTCAGGCGATGGAAACAATCCAGATGCCCTACTGCAGATGAATGGATACAGAAAATGTGATATATATATATATATATATATATATATATATATACAATGGAATTCTACATAGCCAACAGACTAGAAAAAATAATGGCATTCACAGGGAAATGGATGAATCTAGAGCAAATCATGTTGAGTGAGACAAGTCAAGACCTAAGGAACAAAAGGCACATGGTATCCTTAATATGTGGCTATTAAATCCAAAGAGTACAAGAGCGAGGACACAATAACGGCATACCCAAAGTTATGGATATGGTAAAGGAAATATAAACATAACTATATAGACATAAAAACCTATGAATCTATAAACATAATGTTTTATTTCTTAAACTAATATTTCTATGACATACAAACCCTTAGCCTAATTTTGATTAAGTTCTAAATCCTAAGTCCCAGTGATTGTAAATAGAGATTCCCTACTTGAACACTTGTTTGTTAAACTTGTCATTTAAAATATGATGTAAAACTCAACATTAATAAATTATTTTAAAAAATTGAATACTTCATCCTCTAAGATGATTTTGTGTGGTCCCTACAGACATGGATATGTTCCTGCATAACATCACAAGATAAATTACTCCTTCAAATGCTTATATGTTATGCACTACAATTACGGCTTTCAAAGCATCTGCTATGAAGAAATGCCCTGGGAGAAGAGCACTGTCTGCAGAACAGTGCAGATCCTGCTGCACATTGCTGCATGCATGAACATCTGGCTGTGCTGAATTACAGAAGTCAGCCCAGCCTGCAGCTGTTCCCAGTCCTGCCCAGCCACTGCATTTGCATATGCCCAGAACACAGCACACTGCCCTGAGTATTTCTTCATGGTCTGCTCAATCCCGTGCAAGAGTCAGTCCCATCAGCACACAGCATGGACATGAGGGCCTCAAGGCAGATCCTGGGGGTGGGACTCCCAGGTAAGGAAAGACAGCAATGGAAATGTCTTCAGCTCACTGTGCTCAGTTCTTGTGGTCTGGGAGATTCTCAGGAATCCTGCATAATGATGTGGATGTTTCATTCTGTTTCCATGTCAGGAGCCAGAGGTGCCATCCAGATGACCCAGACTCCATCCACCTTGTCTGCATCTCCAGGAGACAGAGTCACCATCACTTGCAGGGCAAGTCAGGGCATTAGCAGTTACTTAAACAGGTATCAACAGAAACCAGGGAAAGCTCCTAAGCTCCTGATATACAAAGCATCAAATTTGGAATCAGGTGTCCCATCCAGGTTCAGTGGCAGTGGATCTGGGACAGAGTTCACTCTCACCATCAGCAGCCTGCAGCCTGAAGATGTAGCCACTTATTACTGTCAACATTATCTGAAATCCCTACACAGTGATACAAGTCATAACAAAAATCTCCCAGGGAAGCAAAAGTGAGGATCTGGGCTGCCCCAGCTGCTCCTCCTGCTGCCTCCACCTGCTGACACAGATTCTCACATGCAGCCTGGCTATAAACACCATTGAAATCATTTTTTTTCTGTTCATTGATTGTAGGGCTTGAACTGAGGGCCGGGGCACTGTCCCTAAGCCTCTTTAGGCTCAAAGCTAGAACACTACTACTTGAGCCACATCGCCACTTCTTGTTTTTGAGTGGTTAAATGGAGATATGAGTCTCACAGCAAATTTTCTGCCCTGGCTGGCTTTGAACTGTGATCCTCAGATCTCATCCTCCTGTGTATCTAGAATTACAAGTGTGAGCTATCAGCTCCTGGCTACTGCAAGCTTTTGACTGAAATGTTGACAAATGCTCTCCTGTATCTGTCTCTCATGAATATGCAGGACCACTTACCTAGTCATATAAAGCATCATTTGGGATTCACACAGTAACAAAATCATCCAGGTAAGATTCTCCAAGCAGAAATTTTGGGGGGTTTTGTTTGAGGTTTGGGTTATTTTGGGGAGGGACTGGATGTTTTTGTTTTTGTTTGTTTTGTTTTTTGCCAGTCCTGGGGCTTGAACTCAGGGCCTGGGCACTGTCTCGAGCAGCTTGGTGCTCAAAGCTAGTGCTTTACTACTTTAGCCACAGCACCTCTTGCAGTTATTTCTGAGTGGGTGAGCCAATCTAACAGCGATAGACACAACGCAATATGTTGGAAATGAACTTTATATCTTGGGAAAGGGGTGAAGGTGCGAAAGTGGGAGAATAACATGAGAAGGGGTAACAATGTTCAAGAAATAATGTCCTTGGGGCCGAGAGTTTGCCCTAGTGGTAAGAATGTTGTCTAGTATTCATGAAAATCTGAGTTTGACGCCTCAGTGCCACAAATGTAGAAAAAGCCAGAAGTGGTGCTGTGGCTCAAGTGGTAGAGCTCTAGCCCTGAGAAAGTCCAAGAACAATGCTCAGGCCCTGAGTTCAAGCACCGGGTCTGGCAAAAAAAAGCTATGTACTCACTCTTTTACAAATGTAACCCCTCTACACATCACACTGAAAATAAATACAAATAATTAAAAAAAAAAACGGGTCCTGCCCAGGCTAGCTTTGATCCACAATCTTCATCTCACCTTCCTAAGTAGCTATGATTCTAGGATTACAGGCATGAGCCAAAAGCACCTGGCAGGAATTGTTTTAATACAAGAAATGAGTCTAATCACTAAGCTTCTTAACTTTTGAGGTAGCAGAGGAGTTGGAACATGGCATATGGGATTCTCCAGTTTTGTGAAGCTCTTTTAGAGTTTTGGTCACAAAATTCTGTAATTCTCCACCCTGTGGAAGAAGAGCCAAGTTGGGCTAATGGTACTCTCACCAGCCCCAACAATCTCCCTGGTGAATTCTCCAGCCCTCACCTCTTTCAGGTGTCAGCCTGCTTATGTCAAGAAATACACAATTCTTTCCTGTTTTCCAAATTTCATAGAAAGTCTTCCAATGACACAACTCTACAAGAATCCAGAGAAGGAAAAGGGATTTCAGAAATGAGTTTCCACAAGCAATCATAATGATGAGAAAGATGGGTTGAAATAGCTGACAGCCTAGGGAGATCCATTCCCCAAAGTCTTACAAATATTCTACCTAAGTGATAGCACAAGAAGTCACTTATATTTGATTTTCAGTGTTGTTTACCAATCGAAATGCATTTGAACAAAAAACAAAAAAACGACTTCATTAAGACATGAAGGAAGCACTGGTAATTGTTTGAAACATCACATGTTGTTTACGCTCAGCACAAACTCAGCAGCAAACACTTGAACATTTTTATTAAAACAAATCAGATACAAAACAATACCACAACACATAAAAATGGAAAATGAATTAGGTGGTTTAAGAATTGTTTTCGTGCTGTGTGCTGATAACTCAAGCTCTTACCCCTAGCTACTCTGGAGGTTGAAATCTGAGGATGGAGGTTGGAAGCAAGCATCCCCACGAAAGCTGTAGGACTCTTCTCTTCAATGAACTACCAAAAACCCAGAAGCAGAGTTCTACCTAAGCAAAAATGAAAATTGGTGACAGTGTCCAAGCCCTGTGTTCATGTCCTAGTACTGGTACAAATATATTTGTATACATATACATGTATAGAGATACACATTTTCCTACTGACATGCAGAAACATTTAAATTTGATGTGGTCCTGTAGGTCATTTCTTGGCTGTGTTTCCTGGGTAACTGGGCTCCTGGTTATAAATCATTATCTGTGCCCTTATCTTCAGGAGATTTTCCCCTGGTGGTTTCAAATTTCATATTTCACATGAATACCTTTAATACATTTTGTATTGAGTTTTACAATGGTGAGATTAGACCGTCTTCTAGGTATACATACACAGTTTTCTCACCACCAATTTATAAAGAGTCTCTCTTCTCCAGCATATGTTTTAACAATGGAAAAATCAGATGGCTGTAGTTATGTGGCTTTATTGTTGGGTTTTGCCTTCTCTTCTGCTTGTCTCCAGGTAACCCAAGCTTGCCTGCAAATTCTGGCAAATAATCCCAGTGAAATGACTTTTCCAGATGTCCCTCTCAGACCTTGTATCTATAGAAGATCTTTTCTCAATGGGAAGTTTTCCATGGGTGTTCACACTTCCATGAACTTCCATCCTTCCCATGGGAATTGACCAATTCCTGAGATGTTCTCAGTGTGAATTTCTCACATTGGTCTCAAATTGTCATCTTCCCTCTCTCTCAATTAAAGTGACTGGGCTTGTCATTAGGACCCTTTACCTCCAACTTAGACCTGATATTATTAAAATAACAAAATAGGAGACAGAATCCTACAAAATATTGAATTTGATATCCAGTCTTTCCTTTTCCCTCTTAGTATAGCGCTTTCATGATCTGCTTCTGGGAGCTTTCCACAAAAGTAGTCCATCTTCAGTTTAACCACAAGCTTCAGAAGTTAATTACGCCTTTGCTCTTCCCAGATGGCTTTTTTTTTACCACTCATGGGGCTTGAACTCAAGCTTGGGCACTCTGTGTTTATGGCTAATGCTCTATCACTTGAACCCCAGCACCATTTCTGGCTTTTTCTGTGTGTGTGGTACTTAAGAACCCAGGTCTGATGGATGGTGAGAAGAAATACCAAATGATAAAAAGTGGCAAAATATGACTGGTCTAAAATTGGGAAAGGTACAGACTATTTAAAAACTGGAAATAGAAGATAAGTAAAGTTTCAATGGTGGTGTAATTGTGAGATATTACTGAGAAATAAGACTAAATAATCTAAAAAATGAGCTTCAACTTAAAGTTCCAGAGATTTTTGTTTCTAATTAGCCATGTACAATCTGAAAGTGGAGCTGTCGCTCGAGTGGTAATAGAGAGTGCTAGACTTTAGCACAGAATCTATGAGCACCTAAGGCCATAGTTCATCCAGCGGGGTGATTTTACACACACACACACACACACACACACACACACACACACACACACACACACACACACCACAGAGAAATGACAGCAGATTTAAATTTTAATGATATGCTGATGACTAGTACCTGTCAACCTACCTACTCAGGAGTGTGATGCATGAGAATGGGTGCTCAATGACATCCTGTACAAGAAACAGCATGAGACTCTTACCTCAATTAACCACCAAAAAGCCAGAAATGAAAGCATGGCTCATGTGGCAGAGTATTCATCTTGGGACAAAAACCTAATAACACCCAGATCCCAGTCCAAGTCTCAAAGAAAAATCTATACTAAAATCAAGAAAGAAAGTAAGCAAGCAAACAAGGAAGCAAGCAAGCAAGCAAGAGAGAAAAAAGGAAAGAAAGGAAGAAAGAAAGAAAGAAAGAAAGAAAGAAAGAAAGAAAGAAAGAAAGAAAGAAAGAAAAAAGCAAGCAATTCTGTGGTATACATAATAAAGTCCTCCTTCATCTCTTCATACTTGGCAGAAGAATTTACAATTAAAGGCACATGAGAACCTATTTGAAAATAGCAACACAAAACTTCCCCAATCTATATTAGTGTAACCAATTAAACTATCATCCACAAATGAGGAAGAAACTAAAACTTTCCATGATAAACAAGAACTGAAAGAATTTGTGAGCAATAAATAAACACTACAAAGAATACTAAAGGAAAGCATACTATTAGTAGAAGAAAATCAATATTAAAGAAATATATTAATGAATACAAACTATGAGAGGATTCACTTATTAAAATAGGAAGAGGAAGGAAGCAAGCAACACAAACCTCAGAAAATACGGTATTTATCTCCAGTAAATGTTAAATATCATCAGGCTCCATTGTTCAATCAAAAAATATAGGGCAGCTGCCTGGCTCAAAAAAACAGATCCAACCATTTGTTGTTTCCAAGAAACAACCAGTGACTCATGCCTGTAATCCCAGCAACTCAGGAGGCTGTGATCTGAGGATCATGATTCAAAGCCAGTCTGGTCACAAAAGTTTGTGAGATTCTTATCTTCAATTAGCCACCAGAAAACTGGAATTGGCAATGTGGTAGAGCACAAACCTTGAGCCAAAGAGTCTAGAGAAAACACCCAGGCCCAGATTTCAAGCCCCATCAATGTCACAAAATAAAAAATAAAAAAGATAAGCATAAATTCTGAGAAGAGAGATGGGAGAAGATAGTCAAAGAAAACAGATTTGCAAGCAAAGAGGAATAGACATATTGATACCTGATAAAATAGACTTCACATTAAACTCAGGAAGAAGAGATGAAGAATGTCATCACATATTGACAAGGGGAATGACTCGGGAAGAAGAAATTACAGTGGTTAATATAGATGCAACAAATTGTGGAGCATCCAAAAACATAAATCAAATAATCTTAGAATTACAAAAACTGATAGACCAAAGCACAATAATACTGGGGGACTTCAACACCCCACTCTCACCAGAGGACAGGTTAACCAAGCAAAATCAGCAAAAGACCTCTAGTAATCACACAATTTACATTCTTCTCAGGAGCTCATGGAACCTTGTCCAAGGTAGGTCATATCTTAGGACACACATCAAACTTGAATAAATATAAAAACATAACCTCGAGTGAACACTAGGTTATGAAATAAAGAAATAAAGGCAGAAACCAGAATGTTCCTGTAATTCAATGAAAATGATGACACCATACCAAAGCTCATACTTCTAAATACCTACATAAGGAAAACAGAAATCACTCAATTAATTAGACTCATGATGAAGTAAGGATTCTGAAAATAAACAAGAAAAAACCCTCAAATCTACTAGATGGAAAAACATGGTAAAGATCGGGGCGGGGGAATCAATGAATTAAAGAAAAACTATACATATAATCAACAAAACAAAAACTAGTTGTTTGAAAAAATATTATACAATTGGCAAATCTCTATCTTATTTGATAAGAATGAAAGAAAGCAAGGAAGGAAGGGGGTTGGCAGGGGAGAGACCCAAATCAACAAAATTAGAGATGAAACATCAAAAACATCACAACAACCATGCAAGGAATAAAAAAAATTATGAGGTTGGTAGTTATTTGACTTCAGGGCATGACATACATTCTTCCAATCTCTACTTGTTTGCATGGTCTCTGATGAGAAATCTGGGGTTATTCTGATTGGTTTGCCTTTATAGGTAATTGTTCTCTTCGCCCTGACTGCTTTTAGAATCCCATCTTTGGTCTCTACTGATCTAGTTCGGATTATAATGTGGCGGTGGGATGTCTTTTTCTGGTCAGGTCTGTTTGGGGTTCTATAAGCTTCGTGTATCTGGATGGGCCTGCCCTTCTGGATATTTGGGAAGTTCTCTGAGATGACACATGAAGAAATGCTCAAGCTCAACATCTCTGGTCATAAAAGAAATGCAAATCAAAACAACTCTAAGATCCCACCTCACTCCAGTTAGAATGGCCAGGATCAGGAAAACAAATAACAACAGATGCTGGAGGGGATGTGGCCAGGAGGGATCACTACTACACTGTTGGTGGGAGTGCAAATTTGTTTAACCAAAGTATGGTAGTGCCTCAAAAGGCTAAACATAGGGCTCCCCTATGACCCAGCAATTCCACTACTTGGTATTTACCCAACCATCCAGAATCTAGGGCATACTAAATCCACTAGCACAACAATGTTCATTGCAGCTCTATTTACCATAGAAAAGATATGGAACCAGCCCAGATGTCCCTCAGTTGATGAGTGGATCAACAAGGTGTGGTATTTGTACACAATGGAATTCTATGCGGCTGTCAGAAAGAATGACATCGCCCCATTTGTTAGGAAATGGAAAGACTTAGAAAAAATCATATTAAGTGAAGTAAGCCAAACTCAAAAAAGATAGACTCAATGGCTTCGCTAATTTGTCATAATCAGTAGAAACCTTGGGCTCTCCCAGCAGAGATTTGCAATAGAGCAAAACCTAGATACATAAGGCCATACAGTATGATGCTAAATGAAAGGACCTCTAGTATATAGAAACAAAAGCCATATAATGAGTGATTGTTGTCCTTAACATAGTATGTTATGTCTCATCTCTCTTGCTATCCCTTGATTATCTCATATTGTTATAGTATCTTACTTTGTTATCTGATATATTGGATATATTTGTATTTGGTTATTTGAAATTGGATAGGGAAGGGGGTAAAATAAGATGAGGGGGGAGGGAAATGGGGACCAAGACATGAGAAAGGGTATGAATGTATGCGAATTAATTTACCTTCTATCTGGCAAATATCATGTAACCCTTCTATTAATTAGAATAAAAATATATGCAAAAAATTATGAGGGATTACTTTCAAAAACTATACTCAGATGAGATGTAAAATTTAGTAGAAACAGATAAATTCCTAGAGGTCTATGAACTAAGAAGATATAAGCCATTTAAACAGACCCAGGAAATGAGATTAAGGAAGTAACAATGAGTGCCCAACAAGGAAAATTCCAGTTCCTGTTGGATTCATAGCTGAATTATATAAGATAAAAGATCTTTAAAGTACTATCAACAGCACTCCTCAAACTTTTCCATGAAATAAAAATAGAACAATCTCTACCAAACTGATTCTATGAAGACAGCACTCTATAAAGAGGGCATTAAACTCATCCCCAAATGAGGGAGGGAACTAACAACAACAATAAAAATATAACTGTAAGCCGGGTACAATGGCTCATGCCTGCAATCCAAACTACTCATGAGGCTGAATTCTGAGGATCAATTTTCAAAGTTAGCTAAGGCAATAAAGTCTGTTGGACTTGTATCTCCAATTAATAATCAGAAAACCAGAAGTGGAGCTGTTGCTCAAGAGGTAGGATGGTAGCCTTGAGCTGAAGAACTCAGGGACAATGTCCAGGCCCTGAGTTCAAGTCTCATAGTTGACAGAAAAAAATTTTATATATATATGTAGACATATTTATATACAACTGTAAAGCAAACTCTCATTAACACCAACACAAATCTCCTTAATAAAATACTTGCAAACAGAATTCAACAACTAGCAAAGAAAAGCATTCATTATAGTAAAATCAGTTTTGTTTTGTTTTTTTGCCAGTCTTGGGCTTGAGCTCAGGGCCTGAGCACTGTCCTTGGACTTTCTCAAGGCTACAGCTCTACCACTTGAGCCTCAGCACCACTTCCGGCTTTTTTCTATATGTGGTACTGAGGAATCGAACCCGGGTCTTCATGCATGCTAGGCAAGCACTTTAACCACTAGGCCAAACTCCCGGCCACTAAAATCAGTTTTTTATGTGTGCCAATTCTAGGCTTTATCCTTGAGCTCTTTGGGCTTAAGATTAACACCCTACCACTTGAGCCATGGCTTCACTTCCACCTTTTAAATGGCTGGTTATAAGAGTTGCATGGACTTTTCTGCCCAGACTGGCTTTGAATGGTAATCCTCAGATCTCAGACTCAAAGGCAGCCAGGATTATGGGTGTGACAAATTACTTTTATCCCAGAGACTTAAGGCTATTAATATAAGAATAAATGTAATATACCACATTAACAGAGCCAAAGACAAGATTCACACAGCCATCTTAATTGATGCAGAAAAAGTGTTCAATAAAATACAACATTCATGTATAATAAAAGCTCTGGAGAAGCTAAGAATGAATGGAATATTCCTCAACATAGTAAAGGTTACATATGACAGACCTACAGCCAAGCTCATACTAAATGTTGAAAAACTAAAACTATCGCTTTTGTAAAATCAAGAACTACACAGGGATACCCAAACTCTACTCTTTTTCAAAATAGTATTGGAATTCTTAGCCAGAACAAAAAGATAAGAGAAAGACATACAAAAGATTGTATTTGCAGATATATTTCTAGAACTGATCAATAATTATGGCAAAGTAGCAGGATAAAAATTTAAACTAAAAAATAACTAGCTTTTCTGTACACCAAAACTGTGTAGTCTGGAGAAAGATTGGAGAAACAATATCATTTACAATAATCTCAAAAATTAGGAATAAACTCTTTGTACAACAACAACATAATAATAATAACGTGCATTGAGGAAAATATGTGTTGAGGGAAAAAAGCCTCTTTAACAAGAAATACTGTAAAAACTAGAAATTCCAATAAACAAGAGTAAATCTACAACCCTACATTTTCCCTTGCACAAAAATCAACTGAAAATTTTTTGCAAAAAGTATTGTAAGAAAACACTGCAAACTCTACGTATAGATATTTATACTAGTTCAATTAACAAAATATTCAATAAATTGTTTATTTTGTGCTTAAATTTCTGATAGTGAAACGATGTGTGCTCTAAAGACACCCAAATGAGGAAGCAGGAGGGAAGAATGACATTGACCAAGGAACTTAATGCTTATAACCTTCACATACGGAATTTTAACCCTTTTGCACAACTCCATAGCAATAGTAATAATAGTAAACTTTAAGAATTGCTATGTTTAAATAAAACTATTGTGTGAATATTAAAGATAGTCCTTAAATGCCTGTGTGTCAAGAAAAATAGTTTACATTTGATCTCACATTTTTATTCAGAACAAAATTGTACCTGTTCACCAATCAACTTCTTGACATGATTCCATTACCCTTGATAAGCAGGTACCCAGCTGCACCCATTTGATCTCTTACATCCAAAAACATAATAGCTACTTTCATTAAGAAAAGGAGGTTTATGCCGGGCGAGGTGGCTCATGCCTGGAATCCTCATTACTCAGGAGGCTGAGACTTGAGGATCGCAGTTCAGAGTCAGCCCCAGGAACTACAAAGCCTTGAGACTCTTATCTCCTCCATTTAATCTCCAGAAAACGGGAACTGGGGCTATGGCTCAAGGATAGGGTGTTAGCCTTGAGCTGAAGAGCTCAGGGATAGCACTCAGGCCCAGAGTTCAAGGCCCATGATCCCTCTCCCCCACAAAAAAAAAGAAAAGACAGGAAGAAAAGGAGTTTATTTTTAATTTAAAAAATGTCAGAGTGGTATCTCTTTGCAGCTTTTTCATGTTCAAACCCTGTGAATTATACATAAATACATTTGTATATGTTCATTGGCTATTTTATGTCTTCTTTTCAGAAATATCTATGAAAATATATTTTTTGAGTTTTAGTCATTCTTCATTAGTGTGTTTTTAAGCTTCTTATATATTCTAGTTATCAACTTCTCAGATGAAGAGTTTGCAGATACTTCTAACATTTCTGTGGAATGTCACTCACTCTGATGATTGATGTGCAGATGATTTAAATCTAATTACATTTATCCTATTGCTTTTTCATCTTTTGGTTCAGATGTTTTTCATCCAAATCCTTATCAATTTCCTTTCCAGTGCCCTAAAGTATAGTCTCTGTTTTCTCCCATAGTTTCATATATTAGGTCTTATATGTACGTCTTTATGCATTTAAATTGGCTTTTATTCATAGGAGAAGATGATAATCCAAATTCATTCTTCTGTATCTAACCACCATTTCTTGAAAAGCTTGTTCTTTTCCCAATGCATACTTTTCCAAAAATAAATTATCTATAAATATGTGGTCTTATTTCTATCCCTTTGACCCATTGGTCTCTGTGTCTATTTTATACTAGTGCCACATATTTGTGACTTTGGAGTCAGATAATGCAATGACCTCTTTTTCTTCTTTTTAATCCAAGGTTGCTTTAAGTATTTGAAATTATTTGTAATTTCATACAAATTACAGGAATTTTCTTCTACGTCTGTAAGATGTTAATGGCATATTGACAAGGATTTGATTGAGAGTGTAGATCATCTGGGATTAATGTAAAGATGTTAATGATACTGGTATTGATTTAACCCAAGAACAAGGGATAGTTTTCCAATTTTGTGTTTGTCCTCTTCAATTTTTTTTAATCAGTGTTTCAACATATGTAAAGATTGTTCCCCACCATTGTTAAATGTTTGGTAAAAGTGTTATTTTTTATTAATTGTAAATAATCTTTCTTTTCTGCTTTTAATTTTAGTTGATTCACAGTTGGTGAAAACATTCATACTGATGGCTACATACTTATTTCATATTCTATAATGTTCACAAGTTCATGTATTTATCTTGCTCTGCAACTTCCTATACGCTCTCTCTTAATTGGTGAGTTTGATGAATTCTCCTATCTATAGAAGTTTGAGTCAAGATTTAATTTCCCATTTTATATTTCTAGCTTTATTGTGCCAAATAGAACCATGTTAATCATAGATGATGATGTTGTTCATCTTATATAGACCATAGCCTACTTTCCACACACACGAAACATATTTCTAACAGGAGGGCACTGAAACGCTGGAAGGAAGACTAGACATGACAAATTGTCCAATGTGACTTACACAAGAAGACATCAGGGATTCACCTCAGATCTTTACTTTCTTTCCAAAACATCGCAGAGTATTCTTAGTGGTTTGTTGATTGCAACACTAGCTCTTTCTAATCCTGCAAATCCCTCAGCACAGGCTTATACAACCACCAGGGGTTCTTGGGTTCATTAAAAGACAGAGCACTGAAACAGGATGAAGGTCCTACTGGACTATGATGATACCATGGACACCAAGAGACAAAGTCCAAAACATGTTTTTCCAAGGTATTTTTGACCATGATGGAGAGTGGCAGGTGCAGAGCCTTCGGGCAGAGAATCCCTGAGCTCCTGACTGGAATTGAGGTGCAGAAAACAAAACCGCAAAGACAGAACTGAACAAGTGACATCAACTTGAGATCTTGGAATGGTGCTTCCTTGCATATGCCTTCCGTTTGTTTCTAGCTGTGCCTTTTTCTAATATGCCAGCACACCAGTTGTAGATACTCTTTCTACACTTTGGAGGCATACTTCAAGACTGGGAGCCCCACTGAGCCCTACATCAACATCTATTTTTCCTTCAGAAGGCAGAAGAAAGGGAGTTTGGAGGTACTATCCAATCTCATCCTTGCCTCAGTTTAGCCTAGATTCAGGGTTTGGCTCCTCGGCTGGGCAGATTCTGACATGTCTTTGTCTCTGGTTCTTTTCCTATTCCTGCTATTTTCACACACATCACAGTATGTGGGTATTCCAAGCTATGTAAAATACTTGAAGTCAAGTATCTTCCAAGATGGAGACTTGGTTTTGGGTGCATTTTTCCCCCTGTATCTCTTGGGCCAAGAAGCTTCCATGTCTCAGCAATCTCTTACAATCCATCCAGATTATACAAAAATACCTCAAAGGTAAGTTCTATTTTGCATGCACTTGTTGACTGAGGAATGACTATTCTTTCCTTCCTGCTTAATCTCCTTTGCTACTGTAAAAAGGGGGCATCATAATGGAAGTAGAAAACCCTTAAGTTCTAAGTTCTCTTCCTTCTTTATATATTTGCAACTCTATTTTCTGTTGTGCCTTTTGTTTCCACTCCTATAGAGATAGAAAAGAGAAATTAATGTTCTGATGCTTTCTCCATCTGCCTTCCCCTCATATTCATGCATTGAGGACTGGGGTGTTTTAGCATGTGTGTGACTATTGAGCCCCATCCTCTCTACTGTCAAGACAGGTCTCTGAGCCACTGAACCCTAACCAGGTAAATGTTAAGAGTCAAGAAGTTCATGTAGACTTGCTGTCTGGGCATTTTGAAATGCACTTAATAAGGAAATAAGGAGTATCTAAGTTTGATAATACTCCAGAAAGGATAGTAATGAAATCATACCATATGAGACCTTTTTGATACTAAAAGTCAACAGAAAAAGAAGTCTTTTGTAGGAGCAATGCTTTTTACTATGCCTTGGTATTTTTTTCAGGAAAAATAAGTGAATAAATTGCATTGATTGGCTTCAGGACACTAAGTTGCCCATGTTTCTGATAATTGAGTTGAAACACTGATGCTTGGTGACAGCTCCCCAGCAGACAGCTTGTGCTTCGTGCATGGTGCACTGACTGCAATGAGTTAAATTATTCTTCTAAAGCATTTAATTCAGTAGTCCCATACCCTCAGAACACATCTTTTAATCATTATTTTTGGTAAAGTTGATATACAGAGAAGTTACACTTACATAAGTAAGGGAATAAGTACAATTCTTGTCAAACATTGTTTCCCCTTCTCTCATTTTCTCCAGCTTCCCTCCTACCCAACTCCTTTATTCCCCAGGTTGTAATGTTCCAACATATTGTTGCTGCTGCATTGGTTCAGCCTTTGTCCTTTGACTTACATTTCTGTGATTCCCTTTCCTATCAGATAAATATACACAAGACAAACAGAACCAAAGTCCAAATCAGTGTCAGCAGAGAATCCCCCAAAGGGAAAAAAAGAGAAACAATTATAAACAGTACACTAAAAAAGCCTCATTTTTCCATATCTTAGACTTCATTTGAGTTATCATCATTGTATATGATCATATGTATGCAGTTATTGAGCTATTGTGGTATTCTGCTAGACATACTAGAAATATGTTATTACAAATGAAGGAAATCACAGAGCATATGTTTCGTTGGCTCTGACTTACTTCATTTAATATGACTATTAAACATACTGTTTCCAGGGGCGTTTTTGCCACAGCCAGGCTGATAGGCTAATGATCTCTGAGATTGATTATAAGCCTTTGTCTTTCATCTGTATGAGGATCTCTGCATCCTCAGTATCTTCCCCTCCTATCTATTAACATTTTCATTCTCTCTGTGTCTTTAGCATTCACAAAAAGGTGAAATGAGATATCTTGTGGCAACAACTTCATACATATGAATATGAATCAAGGGTTAGGAATCAGCTAGTGATTGTTTCTACTCTACCCAAAAGAGAGAAAAGGAGAGATTATCACAGAGATGGAGGAGTCTTTAGTCTCAGCTACAATATAAGAACCCGTTTTATTCATGGAACAAGTTTGAGTAGATGGATGAGTCTTTACACCACTTCACAAACTTAGTAGTCAGACTGCAGTCTTCCTGCTATGGTTCTGCCAGAGATGTTTCAGGCCATCTCTATTTTTGGCAGAAGAGGGCCATGTATAATGTGGTTTTGTCTAGTTTCAACCTGCCAGCAGGTTTCTCATATCTAACAATTTTTTATGAACCTGTATTATTTCTCTGCCTACCCAGTGTTGTCTGACATGGATGCACTAGGCATGCTCACCCGGTGGTGCACATTTGAAATATGACTCGGGTTGTGAGACTGTATTATACCATGATGATCAGTCCCTGAAAGCAAAAATTCTATCACATTGATTAAGGTAACTAGGAGAATATGAATAATAAATCAAGAGTTTCTTGTTCAGAAACTCTTGGTATTTGTTGCCAAATGAATACTGGGAAGACAGTTTTTTTTTATGCTCCCATTCCTTATGTCTGATTGTAGTTCTCCAATTCCCCTCTCCACCACCACCCCCACGCCCTGGCAAGCACTAATATGATTTGTGTCTATCTGGATTTTTTAATATGAATATTTTATGAACCTATACAACCTATACGATTTTTAATCATTTTTGAGTGGCTTATTTTATATTATTTGATGTTTTTCAGTGGAATTAATGGTAACATGCATCAATCTATTGTGTGATTTCTTATTTTAACATTGGTCTCTTAGGAGCAAATGCCATTTCCACTTTTACAGAATAAGATTAAAAGTATTTTATTTCATTTAGACACAATTTTTAAGCTTTGTGTTATCTTTAACTTGAGTTTGCCTAGAGTCCTATATAATTCAATATGCTTCAGCATACATAATGTCTAGCTTCTGCATATAAAAGAAAACGTTTTATTTGTCTCTCTGACCTTGGCTTAACTCACTTAACATGATTTTTCTAGGTCCATCCATTTTCCTGCAAATGGCATAATATTCTTCCTCATGACTGTGTAAAATTCCCTTGTGTTTAGGTACCACATAGTTTGGATCCACAGCATCAGAGGTTTATCTATAACTTAACATTTTAATAGTGAAGCAATAAACATATATGTACAATTGTCTTTAGGGTATCCTGGCTTATGGTATTCTAAGTAGACATCCAGGCATTGTACAACCAGATTGTAAGGAAGATCTATGCCTGTTTTTTTCAATAACATTAAGAATGCTACCCAAACTGGTTGCTAGTTCTCATTCTCAGCAACTGTGCAAAAAAAAATAACAAAAAACTGTTCACTTTCCCCATGTTCTTATCAACATTTGTTGTTTGAATTCATGATTTTGGCCAATCTAACCGGAGTGAGATGGAATATCGGAGTTGGTTTAATTTACATTTCCTTTATGGCCACATATGATACGTATTTCCTCATGTGTTTTTTTTGCTATTCTTATATCTTCTCCTGAGAGATCCTTCCTTAGCTCCTCTACCCATTTGGTGATTGGCTCATTAGCTTGGAAAGGTTAGTTTCTTGAGCTAGCTGTATATTTCATTTCCAGGTTTTTGGTGGTTAGGTTGATATAAGAGTCTCACTTAGTTTTCTGACCAGGCCAAATGTGAACCATAATCATCAGATTTCAGCCTCCTGTATAGTCAGAATTATAGGTGTGAGCCACTGGCACCTGGCTTTTGAAAGGTTACTAGATGCCTATGGCTCCTGCACATTGTTGAATCTAGAATCAAAAGTGGATTAAAAATATGTACATATATACGTATATATTTGTATATATGCTAAATTCATGTAGCAAATAAAATGAGACTCAAAAAATTAAAGAATTTGTTGTGTTCTCTGCTTCAAACTTTACTATGACTACTTTGGGATATGTAAGAGTAGTAAAGAAATATTGAAAAACTATCTCTATTGGCAGCTGTGAGTGCCATGGGGAAACAAGCTTGCAATCTGTCTTTGCTGTGTAGGATCTTCTCAATTTCTCCCAGTTTTGTGGAGGGATAGGAACTTAATCATTGTTGGGTCTGAGGGGTTGTTTTGGGAGGAATAATTGAAGCTGATATCAACTGTTATAAACACCACAGTGTTGAGTAAACTATTCCCTACCTAAGAGAAGATCAGGGGAAATACTGCAAAAGAGTCTTTCAAATAATATCTCTTCATTTAAAATAATTCAAGTAGACACAACTATTGGACAGACATTGATAACAGAATGTCTCTAAAGTTACCAGATAAATCATTTAAATAAATGCTACCACATCCCATTCACAATGCTTGAATACCTATCGCTATTTGGCATACAGATTACTTCATAAGAGTCTAAGAATCACTGCAAAATCTTCCAGAAATTTTGTAACCTTTTCAGCATCTCCATATGCCCCAAGACAAAAATCTCTGAATGGAAGCCTTAGTACAACATCCTGCCTTGGCTAAGGAGTTGACATTGCATCCCATGCTTTGATCACTCTTGCTAACACAGCTCTCTCTATTTAGATGGTTTTGGAAGAACTACCAGTATACTCTGGCCTTTCACTACGCCATTGATGAGATCAATAAGGACTCTCATCTACTTCCCAATCTATCCTTGGGTTATCATATCTACAATGTCTTCCACAGTGACCGAAGAACCTTACAGAATGCTCTGCTGTGGCTCTCTGGGAGTGATGAGATTCTCCCTAACTATCAATGCACTATGAGAAACAAATCAGTTTCCATCATTGTAGGAACTTCATCGGCATTTTCAGCTGAAATTGGAGCACTTTTAGAGCTCTACAAAACCCCACAGGTAAGTGGATCCTATGAGGGTTAAAATTGATCTCCATGAATTGCCCGCATTCTGACATCATCAATAGTGTAAAGAGAGGACAGAGAAAGCAGTAGATGCTGAAAATCTCAACCTGGATTACCTTCTAGAACCAAAGTATCCATTGGCTAACATTGACTGTGTTCATCTGTGTGCCTTAGATGAAAAACCCACATCACAAAAAAATACCCATTCTAGAAAGTAACTAACACATGTTATACCCAGACACCACTGATTTTCATGTGGGGAGATATTAACACTTGGTCACCTGGTTTCAGTTTGGCAAAATACTGAAGGTCATCACAGTTCCCGTGACCCCTGGCATGATGTAATCTCAGCTATATGTGCTCTGTGTTTAACACGCTACTTCTGCCTAAATATCACTTGCTCATGTGTACCGAAGCAGCTATCAAGAGCACTCCCACTGATCTTTCCCCATTGAACACTCCAAATCACCAGTTTATTCCAAGCAATAGCCAACATCAACAAAAATCAGAGATACTAATTCTAACATGAGCTTAAGAGAGTTATTTTCTGGAAAAAAAGTTCTAATATTTCAAAAATTAGAGAGTATAAGCAATTGTGTTTTTCAAGACAATGCATGTTACTATGAAAATAAATTAAAATTACCAAAAGACTTGTAAAATAAAAAGTTATTGGTATTTGTTATTTATGATACTGGCATACCACAGTAATTGTGGAGCTGTGTCTCTACACCACAAGCCATAGGGTGAAGGAAGAGGCAAATAACACAACCTTAGCAAAACTCCATTTAGCATCCATGCCTTCTTTAGTTCCCATGGGAAGAGATGAGAAACAAATGAGATTTCACACATTTTCTTCCATGCTTTGCTGAGAAAATCAGAAATCTTGTTGGAAATCAATGGCACTGTGAAACATGGTCTAATATTGTGCCCAGAATGAGAGATGATGGGAATCCTTGCAGCAGTCCTTTCCTCTACTGAAAATTAATTTATTCAATAAGCTGAACACTTATCTCCCCCCAGGAGAGAAAACCCTGAGTACCTCAGAACTCAGAATCCTATTTTGTCATTATTTATTCAGATAACATATGGACCTTTTGATCCCATGCTAAATGACAAAGACCAATTTCCGTCACTTTACCAGATGGCTGCCAAAGACAACCTTCTTGCTCACACAATGATCGCATTACTACTTCATTTTGGTTGGACATGGGTGTCTCTCTTCATTTCTGATGACATGAAAGGAGAGCAATTCCTTCAGATTCTTAAAGCAGAGATGGTAAAGAAAGGTATTTGTGTGGCCCTAATAGAAAAGCTGCCAGCCACTAAGGCAATGTACAGACAACGAGAAATCACTCCCATGACTAGGATCACAGTTTCATCTGCAAATGTCCATATACTGTATGGTGAAGTAGGGAGCCTCATAATTATAGACACTTCAGCAGAGTACTTCTTAGAAATAGGAAAAGTGTGGATAATGACATCAAAGTGGGATATCGTTGTGTATGAGATGGATCACATGCTGCACTCCTTCCATGGAAGCTTTACAGTGTCACCTCATAAGAAAGAAATTCCTGGATTCAAACATTTTCTCAAGACAGTTAAGCCTTCCCAATACCCAGAGGATGTTTACTTAAGTATTTTGTGGTTTTACGCTTTTGATTGTCTTCCTCATGGGTCACTTTTAGGAAAATATGGAGTTTGTCAACCAAATGCTTCCTTACAGTTTATGCCAGCAAATATTGACATCATGACAGTATCTGACTCCAGCCATCGTATCTACAATGCTGTCTACAGAGTGGCCCATGCCCTTCATAAAATGCTTTTACAGAAAATAGAAATGGGATCTCCAGGTGCTTCAAACCAGCCTAAGATTCTTCCCTGGCAGGTAAATCATTTGCGGTGAGACACATTAAGTAACCAATGACTTCTACAAATGTGTTACTGAAATACAACACTGGGGCTACATCCTTATTTTAGATCAACAGGATCTGAAAAAATTCACAGTGGTTTCTTTTTACTGACTATAAGAACATGTATAATGGCTCTCTGTATTGAGAGAATTCTGTTCTTAATTGTTTCCATTCCTAACTACCAAATTAAAACTTAAATCATAAAAGCCATTTCTTTTTTAGGGTAAAATGCTGTCAACTGCCCAACTCATAGTAAAGCACAGGAAGAGCAAAACACAATCACATTTATATTTTGCTTCAGAATGTAACTAATATCAGAAAACATACATACAAATGACCATATATATAATTCTGGGTATCTCACACAAAGGGATACAAGTTGGGGCCCTACATGACCTACTTTAGTAAAAGTAGCAGTAGATTTTCTGAAATATCCTGTAGTGACTCTAGATGAATTGTTCAGACATCCCAATTCTCCCAAACCCAGCAATACTCTTAGAATCTTGGCCTGTGCTTTCATTTTTAAGTATGAGGCCACTGACAATGTATATAAGCTTAAGATACCTTGATAGGACTGCAAATGAGTTACTTGATGAAGAAACATTCAAGTAACTGAATAAACAAACTGTCTAAACAGCATTAAGGTTATGTCCCACAACAGTATCATGAGACCAAAAAGTTGAAAGTTTAGATGTGCTTTGTTAGAAATGTCATTGGAGCCATAACTTTTGATTGGTTGTGAAGTGTTCCTGTAATGTCACAAGCTAACTATTTTCTCATCAATAAGGACAAACAAAAAATATTGCGCCATTTATAAAGTTGAGATTAAAGCATAGTAACCCTTTTATTAATTACAATATAAAATATTAAAATAATAAAGCATAGTGGACATAAAAACACATATATTCTACCTATACATTGTGATGTATGTGCCACATGCCACATAGATGTGGACCTCCTACCATCATTGCTGAAAGATACTACAAAACCTAAAGTAAAGAAAGGCTTCTAAGAAGTTCCAGGTTTTCTACCAGAGCCCATGCCAGTGCCACTCAGATGGCAAAATTCTGGATTTTTGTCTATTTGGAGTCACTTAAAATCCCTATTGTTTTCCTGGGAGAGAAGAATAGTGCTTCTTCATTTCATACAAAAAATTTAAATCCCTATCTTGAAAGGTATTCCTCATGTGTAACTTATGTCCCTCCTCCAGCTTCATCCGTTTCTGAGGAAAATGCAGTTTACAAACAGTGCTGGGGACCACATATCCTCAGATGGGAAGATAAGCTCTGTTACACAGTATGATATCCAAAACATTGTGAATTTTCCTGCTGGTCTCGGATTGATGATTAAAGTTGGAGAGTTTGTCTGTACGAGTCCATTTGATCATGACTTGGTCATCAAGGAAGAAATGATAGAATGGCCTATTGAATTCACAAAGGTATGATTTCACTTCATTATTGTGTATTATTGGGTAATTATGGAGAGAGCAACATGGAGTCCTGAGATGACCTGAAATAGTATCTCTTTAACTTTACGCTATTTTCCATAATCCTAACTGACACCTATAAAAATAGTAAGTCTGTAGATGTAAATGTTTGTTTATTTATTTATGCAACAGTTAATAAAATACAACAAAGTTGCCAGACGCAGTGGCTCATGCCACTAATCCTAACTACTCAGGAGGCTGAGATCTGAGGATCAAGGTTCAAAGCCAGCCCAGGCACAAAAGTACCTGAGTCTCTCATCTCCAATTAACCACTAGAAAATGGGAATTGGGGCTTGGCTCAGGGTAGGTTGGTAGCCTTGAGCTGAGGAGCTCAGGAACAGTGCCCACGCCCAGTTCAATCACCATTACCCACAAAAAAGTCAACAAAGAGAGATTCAGATGAAAATATTCATACATAATTTTGTCCTTTCGTGTATCCTAAAACTTTAATCACATAAGTTCAGTCTCATATTTATATTCTGATGCATTATAAACATACACTATAAAATACAATATATGATTCTCATTTTCTAAGACACTTTTGGATATCACTCTCTTGTACCTTTATTCATTTGTACTGTATTGACTATGATTAAATGTCTCAGGAAATGTTGTAGATGATTCCTATGCCAATTATGCCCGACATCCATAGCATGTTCTATTTCTAAAAGAAATTTCCCCAGGTAGTCTCAGAAACTCAAAACTGGATTAATTACTGTCTGGGATTTATAGCATAATCTTAGTGTTACTGTCATCAGTGTAGCTGTTAATTATAAAGTTACATTTTGTGCCGATTAAAGTCTTCTTCCCAACTCTTTTAGTTATCTTGCATTACTACAAACAAGCATCTGAAAACAAAATTAATTTTATAAATGTCAAAAACTTACACTGCTCCCAGTTTTGAAGTTCTCCATCCAAAATTGAATAGCCCAAATCTTTTCACCTGTAGGGAGTTTGACACAATTTTGAGGGGCCAAAAGCCTGGGCAAAATAGTGACAACTAAAACCAATGAAGAAAGAGAGACAGAGGTAAAGAAGAGAGATAAATTCAACAGTCATTTTTGTAGAGATTACCCCAATGACCTAAAATACTTCCCACTAACTGTGTTTTCAATAATGTTTCAATAACACCTCTTAACAGTGTTTTGGGAATGATGCCTAGAAATAAGATCCTTCACATAAGGATTCAACATTTTCTTAATATTTAGGAATATTGTTTAGTTTCAAACCAATGGAATGTGAGGAGATATTAAAAATATTATAATGGATACACATTCACAGAATCACATAGAAACCTACATTGGAAAAGTTTGGGATGGTAAGGAAAAATACAAAGAAAGAAAAGTACAGGAATGTGGCATGCTGGTGTTTTTTAAAAAGTAAAAGGTGATTTTTTTTTACTGTGGTAATATTTAGCAAACATTTCAAAAAGGTGAACACTAACATAGAATTACATACCTAAGTGATACAAACATGGGGTTACTTTAGTGGAGGCATTGTGTGACCTATTGGACTCAAAGTTCTCTCCTGTGGAGATACCAACAATATGCAAAATCATGGCCAATATTTTCTTTTATCCCTCAGACTCCTCAATCTGTGTGTAGCCAGAGCTGTGGTCCAGGATTCTGGAAAATTCTACAGGAAGGAAGACCTGCATGCTGCTTCACTTGTGATTTTTGTCCAGAAGGATACATTTCCAATCAGACAGGTAAAAATCATAAACAACCATAAGATAACTCTTCCGTCTGTTTCTCACTAACAAGAAACCACAGCTATTGGAAACTTGATTACCATCACTCCCCATTCATAATCCATCCATCCTCTCAATATATCCTTGTTATTTATTAAGTTTTCATTCCTGGGGCTTGAACGCAGGAAGGGCCTAAACACTGTCCCTGAGCTTCTTTACCTCAAGGCTAGCATTGTGCAACTTGAGTCACAGCCCCACTTATGGCCTTTTCTGAGTTGTTTATTGGAAGTAAGAGTCTCATGGACTTTGCTGCCCAGACAGGATTCAAGATTATGGTCCTCAGATGTTAGCCTCCTGAGTAGGTTAGATTATAGGCATGCACCACTGGACCCAGGCTAATACATCCATTTCTACTCACTGTTATGACTCCCTTATGTGTAATGTCTTACTGGGGAGTGCTCATCATTAGATTAGTTTCAAGTGGGCACTGTTTCCACTGGCCACATTTGTTCACCACCCAGGGCTGAGTGAGAATCTCAGTGTGATATTTCACCATCATAAATCTACCCTTCATAGCTATCTCTAGGTAGTCAAAGATAAGCACAGAGCAGGTACTCCTAAATGGCCATAGAAAGATTTTATTTGGGCCCATGTCCTAAAGGCAGTGCAAGTGCTTAAGTCCAAATAATTAATATAAGACTGCTCTTTTAAATGTTATGATATAATAATAAAAAGTATGAATGCATGAAGACTTTCTAGTATCCCTAAAAATAGCTCCTTTTCGTTTTGTTTTGTTTTCTTTTTTGTTGGCCATGGTTACTGAAATCTGGACGTGTGCGCGTTCGCTGAGCTATTCACCTCAAGGCTACTGCCCTACACCTTGAGCCATGGCACCACTTCCAGTTTTCTGGTGGTTAATTGGGGATAAGATTTTCATGGACTTCAATGCTGGAGCTGACTTTGAATCACAACCCTCAGATATCAGCCTCCTTAGTAGCTAGGATTACAGATGTGAGCCACTATGCCTGACCCTAAAAATATCCTTTACCCAAGATATAAATATAATAAATTATATATCAAGATAAACTACATTATTGACAAACACAAAGTACTGGTGACCTATTGAAACTGATTTTGCTTTTCAAAATATAAAGAATAATTACTAAAATTTATGAATAAATACTGTATAATTTCTGTCATTTTAGCAGTAGTAATCATTTGGCAGAAAAGTTATCTTCAGGTATGTAAATGAACAAAATAATACCCACCAAGTTTGTGAATGGATTGAAATATCTAACAGTTTCCAGATCAAAGAGGAAGAATAGAGTTGCGATGCCAATAACCTATGCTTATAATCCTACTACCCAGAAAGCTGAGATTTAAGGATCTCAGTTTGAAGCCATTCAGCCTGGGCAGAAAAGTGAGACTCTTATCTCCAATAAACTGCCAAAAAGTCAGAAGTTGTGCCTCAGTGGTAGTCTTAAGCAAAAGAGCTCACCATACTTATAACCTGCCACTTTATAAAGGGCTAACAAATCAGGATTTGGGTTGTACAAGAATTGAAAAAATTTACAATACAATCAGTCAATTCTTAATTTCTTTTTGTTTTTGGTCAGTTTGGGGGCTTGAACTCTGGGCCTGGGCATTGTACCTGAGCTCTTCAGATGAAGTCTAAAGCTCTACCACTTGAGCCACAGTGCCACTTCCAACTTTCTGGCAGATAATTAGAGATAAGTGTCTCATGAACTTTCATGCCTAGACTGGCTTTGAACCATGATCCTCAGATCTCAGCCTCTTGACTAGCTAGGAATACAGACATGAGCCACCAGTGCCCAGCTCAATTCTTAATTTTCAAATTAAAACATCTATTATGCAAAAAGTTCTTTATGTCACCAGGTACCATGACCCATGCCTATAATCCTAGTTAATAAGAAAACTGAGATCAGGAGGACAGTGGTTCAAAAACAATCTGAAAAATTATTCCTGAGAGACAATCTCAATAAATAAAAGCCTGGATATGTTGGTGTTTGACTGTGGTCCAAGGTACACATAAACAGTAAGTAGGGGGACTGTTCTGGCAGCTGGCATATGCAAAAGAAAAAATGAGACCCTAGTCAAAAAATAATGCTATTGGGCATCAGGACAGGGCTCAAGTTGTCGAACATCATTCTAAAAAGCTCAATACCCTAGGTTCAAATCCCACTACTACCAAAGGAAGCTGGGTAACACCAATTCAACCTCAATCAAAATGGTAATATTTTTGATTCAATCAAACTAATTTCTGTGTCTATATATTTATATGGAAACACTGACAAGAGTAGTCATAAGAAGACAAAAATAAATAAACTCTACCAGACGTCAAGCTATATAAGAAAAAGAAATCAGTACAAAGTTCACAGATTTAGGTTTAAGTATTTTATCTCTGGTATATATAAGCTGAAAGCCTTGAATTTGACTTATGGGGTAAATTTTAGAAGTACAGGCATAGAAAGGTCATAACAGGAAAGAAAGTGGGGAGAAATAAGGATTGGAAAAAGCCACTTCCTGGGTGACATCACTTAGGCATACCACCCACACACCAAAGATCCCTTTGGAATGAATCTGGTTTTATTTGTAGCTGAAGAATACAGAAACTCCCTGTAATGTGTCTCACAACATATCACAAACAGTCTTTGCTTGCAATGACAATACAGAGGTGACTGGGGGCAGAAAGGAAAACTTGTTCAATTGAAATACTGATTCATTTGTTTTTTCTCCCCAGATATAGTGCAATGTCTTCCGTGCCCCACACACGAGTACCCAAACAATGAGAAAAATCGCTGCCTCCCCAAGGTCATAACTTTTCTGGCCTTGGATGATTCTATGGGGATGGCTCTAGCCTGCACAGCTCTGGTCTTCTCCCTCACCACAGCTGTGGTCTTTGGGGTCTTTGTGAAACATCATGACACCCCCATAGTCAAAGCCAATAACCGCACTCTTAGCTACATCCTGCTCATCTCCCTCCTCCTGTGCTTCCTCTGCTCCTTGCTCTTCATCGGACATCCTAACACAACTACCTGTGCCCTCCAGCAAACCATCTTTGCACTTGTATTCACTGTGGCAGTTTCCACCATTTTGGCCAAAACCATTACTGTCATCCTTGCCTTCAAAGCTATGAAACCAGGAAGAACAATGAGGTGGTTTCTGATCTCAGGAGCCCCTAATGCAGTCATTCCCATTTGCTCCTTCATCCAACTTATTCTTTGTGGGATTTGGCTGGGAACCTTTCCTCCCTTTCTTGATGTAGACACACAGGCAGAATATGGCCGCATCATCCTCATCTGCAATACAGGCTCTGTCACTGCCTTCTACTCTGTCCTTGGATACCTGGGCTCCTTGGCCCTCGGAAGCTTCACTGTGGCTTTCCTAGCAAGGAAGCTGCCTGACACATTCAATGAGGCCAAGTTCTTGACATTTAGCATGCTGCTGTTCTGTAGTGTCTGGCTCACTTTCCTCCCTGTCTACCACAGCACCAAGGGGAAGGAGATGGTAGCTGTGGAAGTCTTCTCCATCTTGGCCTCCAGTGCAGGGCTCCTTGGCTTCATCTTTGCACCCAAGTGCTACATAATTCTTCTAAGACCTGATAAGAACTCTTGGAGAGGTTTGAAGAACACAAGAGCTTTAACAGACATTCTGAAGGCCTAGGAGGTAAATCTCAAGCAGGTTTTTGCCACCACCAAAACCCCTCCAGTTGACGTTGAATATTATAAGTAAGACCAATGGATTGTTTTAGATCCCCCTACTTGTTTTTTATGGTGCACGCGAGCGCACATGAACACACTCACACACACACAGTACTAGAGCCATCATTAAAGAGTAAGACTAACTTGATTGCATCTGCAACATGATCCTGAGAAACACAATAACTCCCAGCAATGTTTCTTGGACAAACTTTTAATATTTTTATAGAATTATCTCCCATAAAAATGAAACAAAAAGGCCCAGAAAGTACCTGAAGGATTCCCTTGGCCCTGCAAACCCTGCTATGCCTTAGTGCAGAAATCCAGCCTTTTAGTCAAAGAGGAAGGTTGCCAGTTGAGAATTGTGTGAGCAGGCAGCTGTCCATACAGCAAAGCCCACTCACCCATGCCTGGGGAGGAGGTTTGTGCTAGAGGCTGAAACACTGTGGGAAGACAGCTACAATAATGTTAACAGTAATAATCTGCCACATCTTCAGCCTGTATTCTGCAGATAATGAGAGTGTAGTCTGTCCCAGACTCAAAGCCACTGAATTGACCAGGGCCTCTGGAGGGCTGAGTAGATGCCCCATAGATCAGTGCTTTGGGAGCCTGTCCTGCTGTTTACATTTATGATGCTGTAAGCATTCTGACTAGATTTGCAGTTCATCGTAGCCTTTTCTCCTACTGCTACAGCCAGGGAGCATGGAGACTGCGTTGTCACGATGTCCCTACAGGCAGCTGCAAGCAGACATGGACAGTGTTCATTCATTCATGTGCACACATTCAGACCTCATAGTAGATGCATGGAAACACACCACTTACATGCACTTTCTGATAGTATAAGTCAGCACGAATTGTGTCCATATAAGAGATAGTCATTGCCGCTTATCACAAACCATTTTTAATTTTAGTATTTTCTTGTTATTATAAAAGTGATAGAGGTGTCCATTGCATATTTAAGATGAGTACATTTCATTTTCAAACAGTGTCACCCCTCCTTAACTCTCTCCCTCCTCTCCTCATCCACAAGTTGCACAGTTCGTTTTCCACATACTATTTAGAGAATATAACTTCTGCATTTATTTACCCTTTGTTCCTCCATTTCTATGTTCCACGTTTCCCTCCCTAAGACAAATAAACAAGAACAACAATGAGAAAGGAACCATGGGCACACTGAGACAATTCTGTCCATGTAAAGATCCTCTGGATAAATACTCTGAGTGTTATAACTACTGTATTATAAACATACAACCTAAGGTACACTTGTGTGTTTCTTTGACTCATGCTATTAGGTTGCCCCAGAGAGTTTTAGAAGAGAATATATATGCATGGATGCATAGATACATATATACCTATATAAACATATGGGCCTCTATATATGTACACACATATATATATATACATATATATACATATATACACATGCATCCTTCTTTACTACTCTATGTGTGTTTTCCTCAAAACAATGACTGACTCATTAATGAATCACTACCTGGGAGAGAGTGTGGTATATTATAACCTGTTAGGTCATGCTGAAGGACATGATGGGCATTAGATGGACTTCATCGCTCCTAGCTTGAGCTTTAAGAATCTGTTTTCATGGCCAGCCTTTGTTCCTTTATAAACCTGATCTTTAGTCTCAAACATATATTTCCATACTTTGTGCTTCTTGAATCGGTTCTTGTGATGATGATGGGAGTTTTCTTCAAAGAGCTTAACAATGAAGATTTAGAGATAGAGCAGGAGCTCCATCAACTTGCTAGCCTAGACTGTGAGCAAAACAATCTTAATATAGGCAGCTTTCTTCAACATAAAAAGAAGTTATGAGTGGTCACTGAACCACAACTATGTTTTTTCAGAAACTCACAGTGTATGGGACACAAAGCAGATAAAAAATATAAGAAAGTTCATAGAAATTTGGGTCTATGAATTGTTTTATTTTGTATATTCTATGTATTTACCTAACTTGGAAAAAAAGAGAATATTTTACCAGGTTAGATCTGCTGTGGATTTGGTTTGGTATGTCCAAAAATCTCTTCTCAGAATATGTTCCTAAACTCTGGAAGCTTTATCAAATTTACATTAAAGTGTTGGTTTGAAGGTTGTGAGAGTATGTTAAAAAACAAAAATATATTAGGTCATAAGATATGGTAATAAATAAATAAATTCATACATACATAAATAAATGTGTTGCCATCCAAATATAATACTTTTCTTAATGTTTTAGGCTATGTCAAATATCAATGATTCAAATACAGTTTGGAAATGTATGCCAGTTCCATCCAGTGGACAACATGCTACTGGAAAAAATTACTCAAGACATATATTCATATTGCCAGAAGACATAAGGAAAATATGAGACAGTTCCCAGAAGTTCGAAAGTTCCTTGTCCACCACTTTTAGTGTGTAACAGACTACATATTAGGTTGGAACAGTTTTATTCACAGACCAAAGGGAACACTGCAAGAGGTAGATAAAAGGACCCAAGGGTACAGGAAAGTTGAAGCTCACTATAGAGCAGACACTCATCCTTTCTTAGTATAGGAATGCTCTGTAATGTCAATCACTCAGAATCCGTGTAAACACAATGAGGCAAACACACAAACCAGCAGCTGTATGCAGGCATCAGACATTCTCCACATGCACCATTCAATCATACTTTCTGAATTCAGTCGTCATTTGTTTTTTTGTTTTTTGTTTTTTGTTTTTTTTGTTTTTTGTTTTGCTAGTCCTGTGCTTGAGCTCAGGGCCTGAGCACTATCCTTGGACTTTCTCAAGCCTAGAAGCTCTACCACTTGAGCCTCAGTACCATTTCCAGCTTTTTTCTATGTATGTGGTTCCGAGGAATTGAACCCAGGTCTTCGTGCCTGCTAGGCAAGCACTCTACCACTAGGCCAAACTCCTGGCTCAGTAGTCATTTGTAAGAGACTCCAAGATCTTCACAATTTAAGATCTGTGGGAAACAATGGGAAGGAAGGAAGAAAGCCAGGGAAGGGAATATGGCCAGTAAGGACATACTATGTGCTACTATGTGCATACTATGGCCGCAGCTCAATCCAATGGAGAAATAGGTTAAAAAACTTTGGGGGTTTTCTTACTAAGAGTGGGGCCTCAGGTATGCATCACTATTCTCTCATGGCCACTGAGGAAATTTTGAGGGTGTTCATTCCTGCCATGGAATTCTGTTTTGTGTACAGGCAGAGGTCTCCCTCTCCTGCTTCAAGATGACAGTGAGACCCAAGGTGGCTAGTGCAGAGATACAGCCTTGCCTGATAATCTTCCTTAAAATAGTTTAGTGTTTTATATCTTTCTAGAACTAGATTCTGGCAGAATTATTTAAAGCCAGTTTCCTACAAAGCATTCACTCCTGGAAACATAGTAGGAGGATTTTCCTCAGGCATCAGTGTCATAATCTGGCTACTCCCAAATAAGAACTTCAGAGGGCCTCAACCCCAGGGAGTGGAGACTGAAAGCTCAGACAGTGCTGATTCCATGCTAATGAGCTAGGACAGGACATCCACGTTCAGGAATAGGAATGACATTTCAGATAGACAATGTATGTCCAAGTTTTATCCACATCTTAGAAACTTCTCAATGTTTACCATCCTTCACTAGCTTGACAAGAGATCCAGACTCTCTCCTGAAGATGGCCAGAGCAAAGCAGGTGTCTGGATCAGATTGATGCCCTTCCTTCTTACGTCAGAGGGAAAAAAAGAAGGTAAGGCACTACTACTTGAGCCAAAGTTAGAATCAAATATAGATAAGTTCCTTCCTCTAAGGGTCATCACTTAGGTGAAAAATTTCTGAGAGATTGAGTGACACCCTGATCTGTCAGCTATCTCAATCCATTATGATCCTTTTGATTGCTTTGTGAAAGCTCATTTCTGAAATCCTGGGTTTCCTACAGAGTTGTGTCATTAGGGGACTTTATATGAGATTTCAGAATTTCATTTTTAGCGCAAAAAGGCTTAGTGACAGTGCCCAGGCACTACAATTGGCAAAAAACAAAACAAAACAAAAAAAGCAGATATCCCTCAGTTGATGAGTGGATCAACAAAATGTGGTATTTGTACACAAATGGCATTCTATGCTGTCAGAAAGAATGACATCGACCCATTTGTTAGGCATAGACTGTGTAGTTGGATCAAAAAGCAAGATCCATCATTCTGCTGTCTTCAAGAGACACATCTTGCCCAAAAAAACATTTTTTAATTGAGAGGGTGGAATAAAGTTTACTAAGCCAATGGCCCCCATAAACAGGCTGGAGTTGCCATCCTCATATCAGATAAAATAGACTTCAAACTAAAATTAGTGAGAAAAGACAAAGAAGGTTACTACATACTAATAAAGGGATCTCTCCTCAGGAAGACATAATCATCCTAAATATATACACAACTAATCCCGGAGCCCCGAACTTCATCAAACAAACCTTACTTTCACTGAAACCATACATAGATTGAAGCACAGAGATTTACAATAGAACAAAATCTGGAGACATTAGGCCAAATCGTACAACACTAAATGTAAGGACCTCTAGGATAAGGAAACAAATGCCTGTAATGAGTGACTGTGGTCTTTAATGTACTGTCATCACTCATCTCTTTTGCCATCCCTGGTTATCTCATATTGTTACAGTTTTTCACCTTGTTGTCTGATATATTTTATATGTGCTTAATTGGTTATTTGAAATTGGATAGGGAAGGGGGAAATCAAGATAAATGGGAGGAAGGTGAGAGAGAACTGGGACTGTGTCATGAAAAGGGGTATCAATGTTTGTGAAGTTATGCACCTTCTATCTGGTGAATATAATGCATCCCTTCTATTAATCACAATAAAAAATTATTTGAAAAAAAGAAGTCACACACACACAGCCAAACCATGATGACAACAATCAGCTCTCCACTCCATTGCTTTGTTAGAAATCATGTATCTGTTCTTTGTCGATCATTTTCCTGGTGTTTTCTTTTCTGTGTGTGATGATCCTCAGGCTTCAACTCAGGATTTAGTGCCGTCCCTCACATTTTTGTGCTCAAGTCTAGCACACTAGCCTAGAGTCATATCTCCACTACTGAATTTTTCAGTGCTTAACTGGATACTAGAGTCTCACATATTATCCTACCCAGACTATTTCAAATCTCAGTCCCCATATCTCATATCATAGCTAGGATTATAGCAGTGAGCAACTGGAGCTGGATCGGTTTTCTGATTATTAAGCAATTATACAGAAAAAAAGAGTTAAATGAATAATGTAATGTATATTTCTTGAATTTCTGTGATGCCACTTTATTATTTTTTGTTTATATTTATTTCAGGCACACTGATTTAACAGTAGCTGTAAAGCAAAGAAGGAAAGTAAAGTCAGAAGTCATAATGTCTTTTAATTTTTATTTTGTGAATTCCATATTTCAAATTAGCGACAAAAACATAATATTGTTTTCCTGTTCATGAGCACAGAAGTATTTTTAATAATTTATTAACATTTATTTTACATCATATTTCAAATAACATATTTAAGAAACAACTATTCAAGTAGGGAATCTGTATACAATCACAGGAACTTAGATCTTAGAACATAATGAAAATTAGGCTGAGGATTTGTATGTTAGGGATACATAATAATCTATGAAATAAAATATTATGTCTATACAGTCATCAATTTTTATGCCTATGAAGTTGTGTTTATATTTCCAATACCATGTCCATAGCATTGGGTTTGCAAATATGGAGTCATCGTTCTCATACTATTTGGATCTAATAACCACATATTAAGGATACCATGTGCCTTTTGTTCCCTTGGTCTTGACTTATCTCAGTCAACATGATTCATTCTAGATTCATCCACTTCCCTGCAAATGCCATTATTTTATATTGTCTGTTTGCTATGTAGAATTTTATTGAATATATTTATCGTATTTTCTGTATCCATTCATCTGCAGAATGGAATGTTTCCATCTCCTGGCTATTGTGAATAGTGCAGAGACAAAAATAGCTGAGCAAGTGTCCTTATCATATCCTGGGTTATGATGTTCAGGGTAGATGCCCAGAAGTGGTATGGCGGGATTGTAGGGAAGGTCAATTTTCAGTTCTTTAAGATATCTCTACACTGCTTTCCAGAGTGGTTGAACTAGTTTACAATTCCACAAGCAGTGTAGTAGGGTTCCATTTTCTCCACAACCCCGCCAGCATCTGTCATTGTCTGAGTTCAAAATCTTGGCCATTCTTGTTGGAGTAAGGTGGTATCTTAGGGTTGTTTTTATTTGCATTTCCTTTATGACCATGCATGATGAACATTTTCTTATATGATTTTCTGCCATTTTAAACTTTTTTTGTATGTCTCCATATGTTGCCTCCAAGAGACCCACTTCAGTGCCAAAGACAGAAACAAACTCCAAGTGAAAGTATGGAAACAAATTTTCCATTCCAATGCACTGTGCAAAAAAGCAGGAGTAGCAATCTTAATCTCTGACAAAATTAACTTCTCAGTAAAATCAGTACATAAAGATAAAAATGACCACTACATATTAGTAAAAGTTACAATCCATACCCTCAATATTACAGTTATAAACATTTACTCACCCAACTCTGCTGCACACAAATATGTCAAGCAAATTCTCTGAGAATTACAGAACAACATAGACTCAAACTCAATCATAGTGGGAGACTTCAATACACCACTCTTACCAACAACAACAACGCAACAAAAGTTAAGCAGACACCATCCACTTAAATGACACCATAGCCCAGCTAGGCTTAACTGATATACACAGAGTCTTCCATCCAACGGCGAAACTTTTTATTTTTCTCAGCAGCACATGGAACACACTCCAAAATAAATCATATAATAGTTCATACAGAAAACTTAAGAAGATATAAGAGGACTGATATAATCCCATGCATTCTATTGGATCACAGTGGAATCTGATTAGTTCTGAACAATGCAGTAAAAGTCAAAAAACATTCCATCACTTGGAAGCTGAACAACACACTTCTGAATAACTCCTGGGTTACAGATCAGATCAAAGAAGAAATTGAGAACTTTCTTGAATATAATCACAATCAAGAAACATCATAAAGGAATTTATGGGATACAGCAAAGGCAGTTCCAAGGGATTTATCGCACTAGGAGCACATATTAAAAAGACAGAAGAAGAGCATGTAAATAACCTAAAAAAGAAATTAAAACACCTAGAGGAGCAAGAAAAAGTTAATTCTAAAACAACTAGAAGGACAGAAATAACAAAAATAAAATCAGAAATATCAGAGATTGAAATAAGATCTACTATACACAAAATTAATAAATAAAAATTGGTTCTTTGAAATAGTCAAAAAAAGGAGAGGGGAGACTAAAATAAGATTAGAGACCCCACAGGAACAATTACAACTGATTCCCAAGAAATTCAGTCCATAATGAATAGGTACTACCAGGACCTATATTCAAAAAAAAAACAAGAAAATCTAGTAGAAATGGATGATTTCTTAAATAAATATAGGCTACCCACACTGAACAATGAAGAAGTAAACAAATTGAACAAACCCATCTCTTACAATGAAATTGTGGAAGCAATCAGGGAAATGCCAACCAAAAAGCCAGGTCCAGATGGTATCACTGCAGAATTGTATAAGACGTTTAAAGATGAAAAGACTCCTATACCCTTGAAAGTCTTCTGAGAAATAGAAACAGAAGGAGCAATACAAAACTCATTTTATCAAGCTAATATTACTCTCATCCCCAAACCAGGGAAAGACCCAACAAAAAAAGAAAATTACAGACGGATCTCTCTAATGAACACAGATGCAAAACTCCTCAATTAAAATATTGGCCAACAGAATCCAGAAACAAATTACAAAAATCATACACTACGATCAAGTAGGCTTCATCCCACAGATGCAAGGCTGGTTTAACATTCGCAAATCAATCAATGTAATACATCACATCAATAGAGCTAAGGATAAGAATTCTATGATGATTTCTTTGGATGCAGAGAAGTCATTTGACAAAATACAACATCCATTCATGTTGAAAGCACTAGAAAAAATAGGAATGAGAGGTACATTCATCAAAATAATCAAAGCCATATATGACAAGCCTACAGCCAGTATTTTACAAATGCCATTATTTTATCTGTCTGCTCCCTATGAAGAATTCCATTCTAATATACATATATATATATATAATTCACAAGCAGTAGGGCATCTGGATTGTTTCCCTCGCCTGGCTATTGTGAACAGTGCAGAGATAAACATAGCTGAGCAGGTGTCCTTGTCATATCCTAGGTTATGATGTTCAGGATAGATGCCCAGAAGTGGTATGGTGGGAACAGAAGGAAGGTCTATTTTCATTTCGGTAAGGAACCTCCACAGCGTTTTCCAGAGACTAAACTTGTTTACATTCCCACCGTTAGTGCAATAGGGTTCCTTTTTCTCCACAACCCCACCAGCATTTGTCGGTATCCTAGTTCAGAATATTGGCCATTCTAATTGGGGTAAGGTGGTGTCTTAGGGTGGTTTTTATTTGCACTTCCTTTATGACCATGGATGGTGAGCATTTTCTCATATGCTTTTCTGCCATTTTAACCTCTTCTTTTGATAGGTCTTTCTTTAGTTCCCTTGCCCATTCAGTGATTGGTTTGTTGGGTTGAGAGGGGGATTACTTTCTTGAGTTCCCTGTAGATACTGGACATTAAGCATTTGTTTGATGTATTATTTGTACATATCTTTTCCAAGTTGGTTTGCTGTCTTTCTACTTTAGCATGTGGAGCACAGAAGTGTTTTTAAATAGTTATGTCTCGTTAAATCATAAGTGGATATTTCTCTATTCAGTGTGTTCTCACAGACTTTACAAAGTTATTATTTCCAAAAATTTATTTTATAATTCTCTATATGTTGCTACAAAGTCCATCAGCAAATAAAAATTCACTTCTTTATTTCTCAGATTAATGTCTTTTATTTCTTGCTTCATGGAATTTGGATGGGGACATCCTGAATAAGTTTGTAATGCTAGAAGATGAGAAAAAATGGTATCATCTCTGAGTATGATACTTATCCTAGATTTTAACATAGGCTTTAAACCACTAAGATATTTTTCCATTATTTCTATCTTGCTTAGACATGAGTAGTTTTTAAATGATCATGAATAGATTTTGACTTTTAGAAATATTCTCAACAACCTTACTCATAAAATCTCATTCCTAATCATGTTAGAATTGTGAATTATATGGAGCAACATAGAATATTTTAAAATCATCTAATTTTAAAATGGCTGTCCATAGGTGTAATATATGTAACTGCTAAAAATGCAGTGCTTGAGAGAAGGAAGTAGGAGAAAAGAAGGACGAAGAAGAGGAAAAGGAAAACAAGATGAAATTTCCCTTGCTTAAGACAAATTTTGACAATGTGACAAAGAAAAAACAAGTTATTCAGAGGAAGTTGTCAAGTTATCTGAAATAAGATCCACAACACTATTGTGTGAATATTGAAGATAGTCCTTAAATGCCTGTGTGTCAAGAAAAATAGTTTACATTTGACCTCACAGCAGGTACCCAGCTGCACCCATTTGATCTCTTACATCCAAAAACATAATAGCTACTTTCATTAAGAAAAGGAGGGGTTTTTTTTGCCAGGCAAGGTGGCTTATGCCTGGAATCCTCCTTACTCAGGAGGCTGAGACTTGAGGATTGCGGTTCATAGCCAGCCCCGGGAACCTCAAAGAGGTGAGACTCTTATCTCCTCCATTTAATCTCTAGAAAATGGGAACTGGGGCCGTGGCTCAAGGATGGGTTGGTAGCCATGAGCTGAAGAGCTCAGGGATAGCACTCAGGCCCAGAGTTCAAGCCCCATGAACCCACCCACCCCAAGAAAAGAAAACAAAAGAAAAAAGAGAGAAAAAAAGAAAAGGAGGTTTTTTTTTAATTAAAATCTTTTTAGAGTTGTATCTCTTTGCAGCTTTTTCATATTCAAACCCTGTGAGCTATACATAAATATATTTGTATATGCTCATTGGCTATTTTATGTCTTCTTTTCAGAAATATCTATAAAAGTCTATTTTTTGACTTTTAGTTATTTTTCATTAGTGTGTTTCTAAGCTTCTTATATCTTCTAGTTATCTTCTCAGATGCAGAGTTTGCAAATACTTCCAACAATTCTGTGGAATGTCACTCACTCTGATGATTGTTTCATGTGCAGATGTTTTAAATCTAATTACATTTGTCCTATTGCTTTTGCATCTTGTAGTTCTGATGTTTTCCACCAAATTCTTTTTCAATTTCCTTTTCATTGTCCTAAAGTATAATCTCTGTTTTCTTCCATAGTTTCATATTATTAGGTCTTATACTTAAGTCTTTTTTTTTACAGTGGAATTTATTTTATTTTTTTAAAATATTTTCATTGTAATTAATAAAAGGGTTACATGATATTTGCCAGATAGAAGGGGCATTAATTCATGTACATTGATACCCTTTCACATGTCTTGGTACCCATTACCCTCCTCACCCCCCCACCCGTCTTGGTTTTCCCCCCTTCCCTATCAAATTTCAAATAACCAGATACAAATAAATTCAATATATCAGATAACAAAGTGAAATATTGTAACAATATGCATTTAAATTGGTTTTTGTTAGTAGGGGAAGATGATAATCCTAATTCATTCTTCTGTATCTAACCACCATTTATTGATAAGCTTGTTCTTTTTCCAATGAATACTTTTCCAAAAATAGATTATCTCTAAATATGTGGTCTTATTTCTATCCCTTTGACCCATTGTTCTATGTGTCTATTTTATACTAATGCCACATATTTGTGACTTTGTAGTCAGGTAGTGCAATGACCTCCTTTTCTTCTTTTTAATCCAAGATTGCTTTAAATATTTGAAATTATTTGTAAATTCATACAAATAGTAGGAATTTTCTTCTACAGCTGTCCGATGTTAATGGCATATTGACAAGGATTTGATTGAGCCTGTACATCATTTGGGGATAGTGTGGAGATCTTAATGATATTGATATTGATTTAACCCAAGTACATGGGAGAGTTTTCCAATTTTGTGTTTGTCCATTTCAATTTTTTGAGCAATGTTTCAAAACATGTTAAGATCTTTCCCCACTATTGTTAAATATTTTGGCAGAAGTGTTGTTTTTTATTAATTGTAAATAATCTTCCTTTTCTGCTTTTAATTTTAGTTGATTCACAGTGATGAAAAATATTTATACTGATGACTACACATTTATTTCATATCCTATAATGTTCACAAGTTCATGTATTTATCTTACTCTGCAACGTCCTATAAGCTCTCTCCTAATTAGTGAGTTTTGATTAATTCTACGTTCTAAAGAAGTCTGAGGCAAGATGAAATTTTCCATTTTATATTTCTAGCTTTATTGTGCCAAGTAGAAACATGTTAATCATAGATGATGATGTTGTTCATCTTTTCTAGACCATAGTCTATTTCTGCACACATGAAACATATTTCTTTTTATATTTTTTATCATGATTAATAGAAGGGTTACATTATATTCACCAGATAGAAGATGCATAACTTCACAAACTTTGATATGCCTTTTCATGACATGGCCCCCATTTCTCTCCTACCCTCCTCCCATTTATCTTGATTTCCCCCCTTCCCTATCTGATTTCAAATAACCAATTAATCACACATAAAATATATCAGATAACAAGGTGAAATATTGTAACAATATAAGATAACCAGGGGATGGCAAAAGAGATGAGGGATAACATAGTGCATTAAGGACAACAATCACTCATTATATGGCTTTTGTATGAAACACATTTCTGGCAGAAAGGCACTGAAACGCTGGAAGGAAGACTAAACATGACAAATTGTCCAATGTGACTTACACAAGAAGACATCAGTGATTCGCATCGGTTCTTTACGTTCTTTCCAAAACATCTTAGAGAATTCTCTTAGCTCTAACAAATCCTGCAAATCCCTCAGCACAGGCTTGTACAACCACCAGGGGTTCTTGGGCTCATTAAAAGACAGAGCACTGACTCAGGATGAAGGTCCTACTGGACTATGATGATACCATGGGCACCAAGAGACAAAGTCCAAAACATATTTTTCCAAGGTATTTTTCACCATGATGGAGAGTGGCAGGTGCAGAGCCTTCGGGCAGAGAATCCCTGAGCTCCTGACTGGAATTGAGGTTCAGAAGACAAAACCGCAAAGACAGAATTGAACACAGTGACATCAAAACTGAGATCTTGGAATGGTGCTTCCTTGCATATGCCTTCCGTTTGCTTCTAGTTGTGCCTTTCTCTAATATGCCAGGAGACCAGCTGTAGATACTCTTTCTACAAGCTAGAGGCATACTTCAATGCTGAGACTCCACGGAGCCCTACATCAACATCTATTTTTCCTTCAGAAGGCTGAAGAAATGGAGCTTGGAGGTACTATCCAATCTCATCCCTGCCTCAGCTTAGCCTAGATGCAGGGTTTGGCTTCTCGGCTGGGCAGATTCTGACATGTCTTTGTCTCTGGTTTTTTTCCTATTCCTGCTATTTTCACACACATCACAGCGTGTGGATATTCCAAGCTTTATAAAATACTTGAAGTCAAGTGTCTTCCAAGATGGAGATGCAGTATTGGGTGGGTTTTTCCCTCTTTATCTCTTGGGCCAAGAAGCTTCCATGTCCCAGCAATCTCCTACAATCCATCCAGATTATACAAAAATACCTCAAAGGTAAGATCTATGTTACATGCACTTGTTGACTGTGGAATGACTATTCTTTCCTTCCTGCTTAATCTCCTTTGCCACTGTAAAAAGGGGGCATCATAATGGAAGTAATGAAAACCATTAAGTTCTAACATTCTCTTCCTTTTGTATATATTTGAACTCTATTTTCTGTTGTGCCTTTTGCTTTCCACTCCTATAGAGATTGAAAAGAGAAATTAATGTTCTGAAGCTTACCCTATCAGCCTGTCCCTCATATTCATGCATTGGGGACTGGGGTGTTTTAAGATGTGTGTGACTGTTGAGCCCCATCCTCTCTACTGTCAAGACAGGTGTCTGAGCCACTGAACCCTGACTTCAGGTAAATGTTAGAGTCAAGAAGTTCATGTAGACTTGCTGTCTGGGCATTTTGAAATGCACTTAATAAGGAAATAAGGAGTATCTAAGTTTGATAATACTCTACAAAGGATAATAATGAAATTATACCATATGAGACCTTTTTGATACTAAAAGTCATCAGAAAAAATTCTTTTGTAGGGGCAATGCTTTTTACTTTGACCTTGGTAGTTTCTTCAGGAAAAATAAGTGAATAAATTGCATTGATTGGCTTCAGGAGACTAAGTTGCCCGTGTCTCTGATAATTGAGTTAAAACACTAATGCTTGGTGACAGCTCCCCAGCAGACAGCTTGTGCTTCACGCATGGAGCACTGATTGCAATGAGTTAAATTATTCTTCTAAAACATTCAATTCAGTAGTCTCATACCCTAAGAACAGCGCTTTTTATCATTATTTTGGATAAAGGTGTTATACAGAGAAGTTACATAAGTAAGGGAATAAGTACAATTCTTGTCAAACATTGTTTCCCCTTGTCTCATTTTCTCCAGCTTCCCTCCCACCCAACTCCTTTATTCCCCAGGTTGTAATGTTCCAACATATTGTTGCTGCTGCATTGGTTCAGCCTTTGGCCTTTGACTTACATTTCTGTGATTCCCCTTCCTATCACGAAATCAGATATACATACACAAAACAAACAGAACCAAAATCAAAAGCAGTGACAGCAGAGAATCAACCAAAGGGAAAAAAAGAGAAATAATTATAAACTGTACACTAAAAAAGCCTCATTTTTCCATTGTTTAGACTTCATCTGAGTTATCATCATTGTATATCATCATATGTATGCAGTTATTGAGCTATTGTGGTATTCTGCTAGACATACTAGAAATATGTTATTACAAATGAAGGAAATCACAAAGTATATGTTTCATTGGCTTTGGCTTACTTCACTTAATATGACTATTAAACATACTGTTTCCACAGGTCTTTTTGCCACAGCCAGTGCTGATAGGCTAATGATCTCTGAGATTGATTATAAGCCTTTGTCTTTCATCTGTATGAGGATCTCTGCATCCTTAGTATCTTCCCCTCCTATCTATTAAATTTTGATTCTCTTTGTGTCTTTAGCATTCACCAGAATGTGAAACGAGATATCTTGTGGCAGCGACTTCATACATAGGAATATGAATCAAGGGTTAGGAATCAGCTTAATGATTGTTTCTACTCTACCCAAAAGAGAGAAAAGGAGAGATTATCACAGGGATGGAGGACTCTCTGACCTCAGCTACAATCTAAGAACCCACTTTCTTCATGGGACAAGTTTGGGGAGATGGATGAGACTTTAAACCACTTCACAAACTTAGTAGTCAGACTACAGGCTTCCTTCTATGGTTGTGCCAGAGATGTTTCAGGCCATCTCTATTTTTGGCAGAAGAGGGTCATGTGCCATGTGTTTTTTTCTAGTTTCAACCTGCAAGCAACCTAACAATTTAGTATGAACCTGTATTATTTCTCTGCCTACCACGTGTTGTCTGCCACGGATGCATTCGGCATGCTCACCCACTGGTGCACATTTGAGATGTGTTACACCATCATGATCAGTCCCTGAAAGCAAAAATTCTATCACATTGATTAAGGTAACTAGGAGAATATGAATAATAAATCAAGAGTTTCTTGTTCAGAAACTTGGTATTTGTTGCCAAATGTATGCCGGGAAGACAGGGTTTTTTTTTTTAATGTTCCCATTCCCTTATGTCCGATTGCACTTCTCCATTTCCAACTCCCAGCACTGACCAGCAATAATGTGATTTGTGTCTATCTGGATTTGTTGATCTGAATAGTTTAAGAATCTATACAACATATACTATTTATGATAATTTTTGAGTGGCTTACTTTAAATTATTTGTTGTTTTCCAGTGGAATTAATGAGTGTAACATGCATCAATCTATTGCGTGATTTCTTATAATATTTTAACATTGGGCTCTTAGGAGCAAATAATATTACCACTTTTACAGAATAAGATGAAAAGTATTTTATTTCATTTAGACACAATTTTTAAGCTTTGTGTTATCTTTAACTTGAGTTTGCCTAGAGTCCTATATAATTTAATATGTTTCAGTATACATTATGTCCAGCTTCTGCATATAAAAGAAAACGTGCTATTTCTCTCTCTGACCTTGGCTTCCCACACTTAACATGATTTGTTCTAGGTCCATCCATTTTCCTGGCATAATATACTTTCTCATGACTGTGCAAACAAAATTCCCTGTGTTTAGGTACCACATCTACAGCATCAGAGTTTTATCTATAACTTGACTATGATAATAGTGGAGCAATACACATATATGTACAAGTGTCTTTAGGGTATTCTGGCTCTTGGTATTCTGAGTAGATATCCAGGCATGGTATAACCATATTGTAAGGAAGATCTATGTTTAGTTTTTTTCAATAACCTCCAGAATGCTATCCAGACTGCTTGCTAGTTCTCATTCTCACCAACTGTACAAAAAACAAAATAAAACAAAACACTGTTCAGATTCCCCATGTTCTTATCCACATGATTTGGCCTATCTAACTGGGGTTAGATGGAACATCAGAGTTGGTTTAATTTGCATTTCCTTTATGGCCACATATGATAAGTATCTCCTCATGTGTTTTCTTTGCTATTCTTATATCTTCTCCTGAGATATCCTTCCTTAGCTCCTTTGCCCATTTGCTGATTGTCTCATTAGCTTTGGGAAAGGTTAGTTTCTTGAGCTAGCTGTATATTTCACTTCCAGGTTTTTGGTGGTTAGTTTGAGATAAGACTCTCACATAGTTTTCTGACCAGGCCAACTGTGAACCACAATCATCAGATTTCAGCCTCTTGTATAGCCAGAATTACAGGTGTGAGCCACTGGCACCTGGCTTTTGAAAAGTTACTAGATGCCACTGGCTCCTGCACATTGTTGAATCTAGAATCATAAGTGGATTAAAAATATGTACATATATATGTATATATTTGTATGTATTCTAAATTCGTGTAGCAAATAAAATGAGACTCAAAAAATTAAAGAATTTGTTGTGTTCTCTGCTTCAAACTTTACTATGACTACTTTGGGACATGTAAGAGTAGTAAAGAAATATTGAAAAACTATCTCTATTGGCAGCTGTGAGTGCCATGGGGAAACAAACTTGCAATCTGTCTTTGCTGTGTATGATCTTCTCAATTTCTTCCAGCTTTGTGGAGGGTTAGGAACTTAATTACTGTAGAGTCTGAGGGGTTGTTTGGGGAGGAATCATTGAAGCTGAAATCAACTGTTATAAACACCACAGTGTTGAGTAAACTATTCCCTACCTAAGAGAAGATCAGGAAAATAATGCAAAAGAGTCTTTCAATTAATATCTCTTCATTTAAAATAATTCAATTAGACACAACTATTGGACAGATATTGATAAGAGAAAGTCTCTACAGTTATCAGATATATCATTTAAATAAATACTACCACACCCCATTCACAATGCCTTGAATACCTATCACTATTTTGCATACAGATTACTTCATAAGAGTCTAAGAATCATTGCAAAATCTTCCAGAGATTTGGTAACCTTTTCAGCATCTCCATATGCCCCAAGACAAGAATCTCTGAATGGAAGCCTTAGTACAACATCCTGCCTTGGCTAAGGAGTTGACATTGCATCCCATGTTTTGATCACTCTTGCTAACACAGTTCTCTCTATTTAGATGGTTTTGGAAGAACTACCAGTATACTCTGGCCTTTCACTATGCCATTGATCAGATCAATAAGGACTCTCATCTACTTCCCAATCTATCCTTGGGTTATCATATCTACAATGTCTTCCACAGTGACCGAAGAACCTTACAGAATGCTCTGCTGTGGCTCTCTGGGAGTGATGAGATTCTCCCTAACTATCAATGCACTATGAGAAGCAAATCAGTTTCCATCATTGTAGGAACTTCATCGGCATTTTCTGCTGAAATTGGAGCACTTTTAGAGCTCTACAAAACCCCACAGGTAAGTGGATCCTATGAGAGTTAAAATTGATCTCCGTGAATTGTCTGGATTCTGAGATTATCAGTAGTGTAAACATAGGACAGAGAAAGCAGTAGATGCTGAAAATCTCAACCTGGATTACTTTCTAGAACCAAAAGTATCAATTGGCTAACATTGACTGCTCACGTCTGTGTGCCTTAGATGAAATACCGACATCACAAAAAAATACCCATTCTAGGAAGTAACTAACACATGTTATACCCAGACACCACTGATTATCATGTGGAGAGATATTAACACTTGGTCATATGGTTTCAGTTTGGTAAAATACTGAAGGTCAACACAGGTCCAGTGACTCCTTGGAATGATGTAAGCTCAGTTATATCTGCTTTATGTTTCACACGCTCCTTCTGCCTAAATCTCACATGCTCATATCTAAACAAGCAGATCTCAAGAGCACTCCCATTGATCTTTTCCCACAGAAAACTCCATATCACAGGTTCTCTCCAGAGAAATAACCAACACCAACAAGAATCAGAGATACTAACATTAGCTTAAGAGAGTTATTTTCTGGAAAAAAAGTTCTAGTATTTCAAACATTAGAGAGTATAAGCAATTGTGTTCTTCAAGACAATGCAGGTTAATATGAAAATATATTAAAATTACCAAAAGACTCATAGAATGAAAAGTTATTGGTATTTGGTATTAATGATACTGGCATAAAACAGTAATTGTGGAGCTGTGTCTCTACACCACAAGCCATAGGGTCAAGGAAGAGGCAAATATCACTCTCTTAGCAAAACTCCATTTGGCATCCATGCCTTCTTTAATTCCCATGGCAAGAGATGAGAAACAAATGATATTTCAAAAATTTTTTCCCATGCTTTGCTAAGAAAATCAGAAATCTTTTTGGAAATCAATGGCACTGTGAAACATGGTCTAATGTTGTGCCCAGAATGAGAGATGATGGGAATCCTTGCAGCAGTCCTTTCCTCTACTGAAAATTAATTTATTCAATAAGCTGAACACTTATCTCCCCCCAGGAGAGAAAACCCTGAGTCCCTCAGAACTCAGAATCCTATTTTGTCTTTGTTTATTCAGATCACATATGGACTTTTTGATCCCATGCTAAATGACAAAGACCAATTTCCGTCACTTTACCAGATGGCTGCCAAAGACAACCTTCTTGCTCACACAATGATCGCATTACTACTTCATTTTGGTTGGACATGGGTGTCTCTCTTCATTTCTGATGACATGAAAGGAGAGCAATTCCTTCAGATTCTTAAAGCAGAGATGGTAAAGAATGAGATTTGTGTGGCCCTAATAGAAAAGCTTCCAGCCACTAAGGTAATAATGCGCAGACCAAGAGAATTTACTCCCATGACTAGGATCAAAGTTTCATCTGCAAATGTCCATATACTGTATGGTGAAGTAGGGAGCCTCATAATTATAGACACTTCAGCAGAGTACTTCTTAGAAATAGGAAAAGTGTGGATAATGACATCAAAGTGGGATATCGTTGTGTATGAGATGGATCACATGCTGCACTCCTTCCATGGAAGCTTTACAGTGTCACCTCAGAAGAAAGAAATTCCTGGATTCAAACATTTTCTCAAGACAGTTAAGCCTTCCCAGTACCCAGAGGATGTTTACTTAAGTATTTTGTGGTTTTACGCTTTTGATTGTCTTCCTCATGGGTCACTTTTAGGAAAATATGGAGTTTGTCAACCAAATGCTTCCTTACAGTTTATGCCAGCAAATATTGACATCATGATGGTATCTGACTCCAGCCATCGTATCTACAATGCTGTCTACAGAGTGGCCCATGCCCTTCATAAAATGCTTTTACAGAAAATAGAAATGGGATCTCCAGGTGCTTCCAACCAGCCTAAGATTCTTCCCTGGCAGGTAAATCTTTTGCAGTGAGAGACACATTAAGTAACCAATGACTTCTACAAATGTGTTACTGAAATACAACACTGGGGCTACATCCTTATTTTAGATCAATAGGATCTGAAAAAATTCACAGTGGTTTCTTTTTACTGACTCTGTATTGAGAGAATTCTGTTCTTAGTTGTTTCCATTCCTAACTACCAAATTAAAACTTAAATCATAAAAGTCATTTCTATTTTAGGGTGAAATGCTGTCAACTGCCCAACTCATAGTAAAGCACAGGAAGAGCAAAACACAATCAGATTTATATTTTGCTTCAGAATGTATTTAATATCAGAAAGCATACATACAAATGACCATTTATATACTTCTGGGTATCTCAGACACAACGTGATACATGTTGGGGGGCTACATGACCTATTTTTAGTAAATAGTAGCAATAAATTTTCTGAAATATCCTGAAGTGACTCTAGATGAATTGCTCAGACATGAATTGCTCAGACATCCCAATTCTTCTAAAACCTGCAATATTCTTAGAATCATGGCCTGTGCTTACATTTTTCAGTATTAGGCCACTAACAATGTATATAAGCTTAAGATAGCCTGCTGGGTATGAACTATAAATGAGTAACTGAATGTAGGAACATTCAAGTAACTACAAATGAGGACTACAAATGAGTAACTGAATGTATGAACACTCAAGTAACTAAATAAACAAACATTGTCTAAACAGCATTAAGGTTATGTCGCACAACAGTATCATGAGACCAAAAAGTTGAAAGTTTAGATGTGCTTTGTTAGAAATGTCATTGGAGCCATAACTTTTTACCGGTTGTGAAGTGTTCCTGTAATGTCACAAGCCAACTATTTTCTCATCAGTAAAGACAAACAAAAATACTGATTAAACCATAGATGACATAAAAACACGTATATTCTACCTATACATTGTGATGTATGTGCCACATGCCACATAGATGTGGACCTCCTACCATCATTGCTGAAAGATACTACAAAACCTAAAGTAAAGAAAGGCTTCTAAGAAGTTCCAGGTTTTCTACCAGAGCCCATGCCAGTGCCACTCAGATGGCAAAATTCTGGATTTTTATCTATTTGGAGTCACTTAAAATCCCTATTGTTTTTCCTGGGAGAAAAGAATAACTTTTCTTCATTTGATACAAAAAATTTAAATCTCTATCTTGAAAGGTATTCCTCATGTGTAACTTATGTCCCTCCTCCAGCTTCATCCGTTTCTGAGGAAAATGCAGTTTACAAACAGTGCTGGGGACCACATATCCTCAGATGGGAAGATAAGCTCTGTTACACAGTATGATATCCAAAACATTGTGAATTTTCCTGCTGGTCTTGGGTTGATGATTAAAGTTGGAGAGTTTGTCTGTACGAGTCCATTTGATCAAGACTTGGTCATCAAGGAAGAGATGATAGAATGGCCTATTGGATTCACAAAGGTATGATTTCACTTCAGTATTGTGTATTATTAGGTAATTATGGAGAGAGCTACACAGAGGCCTGAGATGAGATGAAATAGTATCTCTTTAACTTTACACTATGTGATCTTTATTTTCCATAATCCTAACTGACACCTACAAAAATAGTAAGTCTGTAGATGTAAATTTTTGGATATTTTTTTATGCAACAGTTAATAAAATACAACACAGTTGCCAGACGCAGTGGTTCATGCCTGTAATCCTAGCTAATCAGGAGGCTGAGATCTGAGGATCAAGGTTCAAAGCCAGCCCAGGCACAAAAGGATGTGAGTCTCTCATCTCCAATTAACCACTAGAAAATGGGAAATGGGGCTTGGTTCAAGGGTAGGGTGATAGCCGTGAGCTGAAGAGCTCAGGAACAGTGCCCAAGCCGAGTTCAAACCCCATGACCCACAAAAATAAAGTCAACAAAGAGAGACGTATTTATATATGCATATTTTCACCTGAATCACTTTCATCTTAATTTCTCATTTGACGTCCTAAAACTTTTAATCACATATGTTCAGTCTCACGTTTATATTCAGATGCATTATAAACATACACTATAAAATACAATATATGATTCTCGTTTTCTAAGACATTTTTGGATATCACTGTCTTGTACATTTGTTCATTTGTACTGAATTGATTAAATATCTCAGGAAATGTTGTAGATGATTCCTAGGCCAATTATGCCGACATCCATAGCATGCTCTATTTTCTAAAAGAAAATTCCCCAAAACTGGATTAATTACTATCTGGGATTTAGAGCACAATTTTAGTGTTACTGTCAACAGTGTCCCTGTTGATTATAAAGTTACTTTTTGTGCAGATTAAAGTCTTCTTTTCAACTCTTTTAGTTATCTTGCATAACAACAAACAATCAACTGAAATAAAATTAATTCTACTTAGGTCAACGACTTACACTGCTCTCAATTTTGAAGCTCTCCATCCAAAATTGAATAGCCCAAATCTTTTCACCTGTAGTCAGTGTGACACACTATTGGGGGTCCAAAATCCAGGGCAAAATAGAGACAATTGAAACCAATGAAGAAAGAGAGATAGAGGTAAAGAAGAGAGATAAATCCAACAATCACCTTTGTAGAGATTACCCCAATGACCTAAAATACTTCCCACTAATTCTATTTTCTAATAATGTTTCAATAATACCTTTTAACAGTGTTTTGTGAATGATCCCTAGAAATAAGATCCTTTACATAAGGATTCAACATTTTCTTAATATTTAGGAATACTGTTTAGTCTCAAACCAATGGAATGTGAGGAGATAATAAAAATATTATAATGGATATACATTCACAGAATCACACAGAAACCTATATTGGAAAGGTTTGTGATAAAAAGGAAAAATACAAACAAAGAAAAGTACAGGAATGTGGCATGCTGGTGTTTTTTAAAAAGTAAAAGGTGATTTTTTTTACTGTGGTAATATTTAGCAAACATTTCAAAAAGGTGAACACTAACATAGAATTAGATACCTAAGTGATACAAACATGGGGTTAATTTAGTGGAGGCATTGTGTGACCTTTTGGAATCAAAGTTCTCTCCTGTGGAGATGCCAAATCATTGCCAATATTTTCTTTTATCCCTCAGACTCCTCAATCTGTGTGTAGCCAGAGCTGTGGTCCAGGATTCTGGAAAATTCTAGAGGAAGGAAGACCTGCATGCTGCTTCACTTGTGATTTTTGTCCAGAAGGATACATTTCCAATCAGACAGGTAAAAATCATAAACAACCATAAGATAACTCTTCTGTCTGTTTCTCAGTAACAAGAAACCACAGCTATTGGAAACTTAATTACCATCATTCTCCATTCATAATCCATCCATCCTCTTAATACATCTATGTTATTTATTTACTTTTCATTCCTGGGGCTTGAACGCAGGGAGGGCCTAAACACTGTCCCTGAGCTTCTTTACCTCAAGGCTAGCATTGTGCAACTTGAGTCACAGCCCCACTTATGGCCTTTTCTGAGTTGTTTATTGGAAGTAAGAGTCTCATGGACTTTGCTGCCCAGACAGGATTCAAGATTATGGTCCTCAGATGTTAGCCTCCTGAGTAGGTTAGATTATAGGCATGCACCACTGAAGCCCAGCTAATACATCCATTTCTACTCACTGTTATGACTCCCTTATGTGTAATGTCTTATTGGGGAGTGCTCATCATTAGATTAGTTTCAAGTGGGCACTGTTTCCACTGGCCACCTTTGTTCACCACCCAGGGCTGAGTGAGAGTCTCAGCGTGATAGTTCACTATGGTAAATCTAGTCATGAAATTTAGGATAGATAACCTTCACAGCTACCTCTCAGTAGTCAATGATAAGTACATAGCAGGTACTCCTAAATGGCCATAGAAATACTTTATTTGGGCCCATGTCCTAAATGCAGTGCAAGGCCTTAAGTCCAAATAATTAATATAAGACTGCTCTTTTCAATATAATGATACAATAATAAAAAGGATAAATGCATGAAGACACAATATTTTAATAAACAGGGCTATCTAGTATCTCTAAAAGTAGCCCTTTTTTGTTTTGTTTTGTTTTGTTTTTTGTTGGTCGTGGGACCTGAACTCTGGGCCTGGGTGCTGTCCCTGAGCTCTTCAACTCAAGGCTACCCCTTGAGCCACAGCACCACTTCCAGTTTTCTGGTGGTTAATTGGTGATAAGATTCTCATGGACTGTAATGCTGGGGCTGGCTTTGAATCACAACCCTCAGATATCAGCCTCCTTAGTAGCTAGGATTACAGATGTGAGCCACCATGCCCGACCCTAAAAATATCCTTTACCCAAGATATAAATATAAGAAATTATATAACAAGATAAACTACGTTACTGACAAACACGAAGTATTGGTTACCTATTGAAACTGATTTTGCTTTTCAAAACATAAAGAATAATTACTAAAATTTATGAATAAATACTACATAATTTCTGTTATTTTAGCAGTAGTAAACCTTTGGCAGAAAAGTTATCTTCAGGTATGTATAAATGAACAAAATAATATCCACCTTGCTTGTGAATGGATTGAAACATCTAACAGTGTCCAGAACAAAGAGGAAGAAAGGAGCTGTGGTGCCGATAACCCATGTCTATAATCCTAGCTGCCCAGAAAGCTGAGATCTAAGAATCTCAGTTTGAAGCCAGTCAGCCTCGGTAGAAATTTGAGACTCTTTTCTCAAATAACCCGCCAAAAAGTCCCAAGTTGTGCCTCAGTGGTAGCCTTATGCAAAAGAGCTATTTATAACCTATTTATAACCTGCCATTTTATAAAGGGTTACCAAAGCAGGATTTGGGTTGTATAGGAATGGAAACATTTACAATACAATCAGTCAATTCTTAATTTTTTTTTTGTTTTTGGTCAGTTGGGGGGACTTGAAGTCTGGGCTTGGGCATTGTACCTGAGCTCTTCAGATCAAGGCTAAAGCTCTACCACTTGAGCCACAGGGCCACTTCCAACTTTCTCACAGTTAATTGGAGATAAGAGCCTCATGAACTTTAATTCCCAGCCTGGCTTTGAACCATGATCCTCAGATCTCAGCCTCTTGACTAGCTAGGAATACAGGCATGAGGCACCGGTGCCCAGCTCAATTCTTAATTTTCAAATTAAAACATCTATTATGCAAAAAGTTCTTTATGTCACCAGTTACCATGACTCATGTCTATAATTCTAGTTAATAAGAAAACTGAGATCAGGAGGACAGTGGTTCAAAAACAATCTGAAAAATTATTCCTGAGAGACAATCTCAATAAATAAAAGCCTGGATATGTTGGTGTTTGACTGTGGTCCAAGCTACACATAAACAGTAAGTAGGGGGACTGTATTGGCAGCTGGCATATGCAAAAGAAAAAATGAGACCCTAGTCAAATAATAATGCTATTGGGCATCAGGACAGGGCTCAAGTTGTAGAACATCATTCTAAAAAGCTCAATACGCTAGGTTCAAATCCCACTACTACCAAAGGAAGCTGGGTAACACCAATTCAACCTCAATCAAAATGGTAATATTATTGATTCAATCAAACTAATTTATATGGAAACACTGACAAGACTAGTCACAAAAAGACAAATATAGATGAACACACTCTACCAGACATCAAGCTATCTAAGAAACAGAAATCAGTACAAAGTTCAGAGATTTAGGTTTAAGTATTTTATCTCTGATATATATAAGCTGAAAACCTTGAATTTGACTTATGTGGTAAATTTTAGAAGTACAGGCATAGAAAGGTCATAACAGGAAAGAAAGTGGGGAGAAATAAGGCTTGGAAAGAACCCACATCCTGGGTGATATCACTGAGTCATAGGCTGAGAAAACACCCACACACCAAAGATCTCTTTGGAATGAGTCTGGTTTTATCTGTAGCTGAAGAATATAGAAACTCACACTAGTGTGTCTCACAACATATCACATTCTTTGCATGCAATGACAATACAGAGGTTTTCTTTAACATGGCAGTAAGGAAAAAGCAATTGAAATGCTGATTCATTTGTTTTTTCTCTCCAGATACAGTGCAATGTCTTCAGTGCCCCACACATGAGTACCCAAACAATAAGAAAAATCGCTGCCTCCCCAAGGTCATAACTTTTCTGGCCTTGGATGATTCTGTGGGGATGGCTCTTGCCTGCGCAGCTCTGGTCTTCTCTCTCTCCACAGCTGTGGTCTTTGGGGTCTTTGTGAAACATCATGACACCCCCATAGTCAAAGCCAATAACCGCACTCTCAGCTACATCCTGCTCATCTCCCTCCTCCTGTGCTTCCTCTGCTCCTTGCTCTTCATCGGACATCCTAACACAACTACCTGTGCCCTCCAGCAAACCATCTTTGCACTTGTATTCACTGTGGCAGTTTCCACCATTTTGGCCAAAACCATTACTGTCATCCTTGCCTTCAAAGCTATGAAACCAGGAAGAACAATGAGGTGGTTTCTGATCTCAGGAGCCCCTAACGCAGTCATTCCCATTTGCTCCCTCATCCAACTTATTCTTTGTGGGATTTGGCTGGGAACCTTTCCTCCCTTTCTTGATGTAGACACACAGGCAGAATATGGCCGCATCATCCTCATCTGCAATACAGGCTCTGTGACTGCCTTCTACTCTGTCCTCGGATACCTGGGCTCCTTGGCCCTCGGAAGCTTCACTGTGGCTTTCCTAGCAAGGAAGCTGCCTGACACATTCAATGAGGCCAAGTTCTTGACATTTAGCATGCTGCTGTTCTGTAGTGTCTGGCTCACTTTCCTCCCTGTCTACCACAGCACCAAGGGGAAGGAGATGGTAGCTGTGGAAGTCTTCTCCATCTTGGCCTCCAGTGCAGGGCTCCTTGGCTTCATCTTTGCACCCAAGTGCTACATAATTCTTCTAAGACCTGATAAGAACTCTTGGAAAGGTGTAAAGAATACAAGAGCTTCTAGGAAGAACAGACATTCTGAAGGCCTAGCTGGTAAATCTCAAAGAGGTATTTGCCACCACCAAAACACCTCCAGTTCATATTGCAATATCACAAGTAAAACCAATGGATTGTTTTAGATCAGCCTACTTGTTTTCAAGATGCAGGAGTGCGAGAAAACACACACACACACACACACACACACACACACACACACACACAGTACTAGAGCCATCATTAAAGAGTAAAACTAACTTGACTGCATCTGCAACATGATCCTGAGAAACATTCAGGTTCCTGTAGCACAACAACTCCTGACAATGTTTCTCAGACAACCTTACAATATTTTTCTACAATTATCTCCCACAAAAATGAACCAGAAAAGGCCAAGAAAGTACCTGAATGATTCCCTGGGCCCTTCAAACTCTGCCAGTCCTCAGTGGAGAAGTGCAGCCTCTCAGGCAGAGAGGAAGGATGCCAGTTGAGGGTTGTGTGAGCAGGCTGCTGTCCACATAGCAAGGCCCACTCACCCATGGTCTGCGGAGGAGGTTTGTGCGAGAGGCTGAAACACTGTGGGAAGACAGCTATGATAATGTTAACAGTAATAATCTGCCACATCTTCAGCCTGTATGCTGCTGATAGTGAGAGTGTAGTTTGCCCCAGTCAAAGCCACTGAATTGATCAGGGCCTCTGGAGGGCTGAGTAGATGCACCTTAGATCAGTGCTTTAGGAGCCTGTCCTGCTGTCTACTGGTACCGAGCTATGTTGCTGTAAACATTCTGACTAGATTTGCAGTTCATCATAGCCTTTTCTTCTACTGCTGCAGCCAGGGAGCATGGAGACTGTGTCGTCACGATGTCCCCACAGGCAGCTGCAAACAGACATGGACAGTACTCATTCATACATGGGCACACAGTCAAACCTCATCGTAGATGCATGGAAACACACCACTTCCATGCACTTTCTGATAGTATAAGTCAGCACGAATTGTGTCCATATAAGAGATAGTCATTGCCGCTTATCACAAACAATCTTTAATTTCAGTACTTTATTTGTTATTATAAAGGTGATAGAAGTGTCCATTACATATTTATGATGAGTATATATCATTTTCAGACAGTGTCACCCTCCTTTACTCTGTCCCTCCTGTCCCCACCCACAAGTTGCAGTTTGTTTTCCACATATTATCTAGTGAGTATCACTTCTGCATTTATTTACTCTTTGTTCCTCCATTTCTATGCCCCACGTTTCCCTCCCAAAGACAGATAAACAAATAACACAAAAAGAACAGGAATTTCAGTGAAGAGAAAACCTCTTCCTTCCATCCAAACCATTTTTCAGCTCTATAAAAATACTAAATGCATCACAGCAGGTCAGTTTCTCACCAGAAACCCAAAGAAACAGGGTGATGAGAACCTGGCTTCTTGACCTCATCTTAAATATCTCTAAGTAATTCTCATTAAGGTGAGGGGCTGCACTATCAATGTACCTCCCCTTTCGTTGCCACTGAGGAAATTCTGAGAGTGCTCATTCCTGAAACCATATTCTGTTTGGTGTATGAGCACAGGTTTCCTCGCTGGCTTCAAGAAGCCAATGAGACACAAGATGGCTGGGAGCAGTCAGCACAAACACACTGGAAAAAACACCAAGACACCTGAATTTCCTGATAATCTAACTAAAATAGTTTAGAACTTAGCATCTTTGCATGAGCTAGATTCCAGCACGAGGCTCTGTAGCCAGTTCTTACAAAGCATTAACTCCTGGAAACACAGGAGGAGGATCAGTGTCATAATTTGGTGACTCCTAGGTAAGAACTTCAGAGTACCTTGACTCCAGGATGTGGAGACTGAAGGCCTAGACAGTCTCGGTTCCCATAGGACATCCAAGTCAAGGAATACAAGTGATATTTCAAATAGTCAAATCTATATCCAACTTCATCCACATCTAAGACCCTTCTGAATGTTCATTTGTCTACACTGTCTTGGCCAGAGATCCAGACTCTCTTAGAGATGCTCACAGAAAAGCAGGTGTCTGGATCAGGTTGATGTACGTCCTTACCGGTACAGAAGAAAAACAAGAAACAATAATAAAAATTCAGAGGCATCTATGGTGAATAGAAAGGATGTGCAAAAAGTTCAAAGATGCTTGCTAAAGTGAACAGGTGTGACAGAAGAATTCAAATATTCCTGAGAGTAAGTAAAGGGGATAGCAGAATATCAGAGGAGCAAGAAAGATTCAAAGCGAAGAGAACCATGTAGCCCATTTAATACAGGACAGGAATGACACCTACATCCCTGGAAGATAGTGGATCTGTTAAGAGAATCACATTGGACATTTAAGCTCCTTCTCTTTCTCCTGCAACTTCTTCTGTATTATCATTTTCCTTGAAAAGAATAAGATATTTTAAATCCAAAACACTTCTTATAATGATTTTATGGTAATTTCCATAAGAATTATTTGAGGAAGTAGAGGTTTAGCTTACTTGGTAGAAAGCCAGACTTAAGCAAATAAGTTTGCAGACATTATGCAGGTCCTAAACATAAATCCCAGGATCAAAATCTAATACCTCATCCTCTAAGACTATACTGTGTATTCCCTACAAATGCAGGTTTGTTCCTGCATTATATCACACTAATAGAGAAGTTACTCCATCCACTGCTTACATGCTATGCACTACAATTAATAGTCTTCCAAGCATCTGCAGCAATGAAATGGCCTGTGGGGGAAAAGCACTATCTGCAGAACCCTGACAGCCTTGCTGCATCCTGCTATATGCATGAAACCTGGCTATGCTGAATTACTGAAGTGAGCCCGACTTCCAGCCCAGTGCCCAGTCCTGCCCAGCCCCTGCATTTGCATATGCCCAGAACACAGCACAGTGCCCTGAGTATTTCTTCATGGTCTGCTCACCCCTGTGCAGGAGTCAGTCCCATCAGCACACATCATGGACATGAGGGCCTCAAGGCAGATCCTGGGGCTGGGACCCTTGCTGCTCTGGCTCCCAGGTAAGGAAAGACAGCAATGGAAATGTCATCAGCTCACTGTGCTCAGTTCTGTCTGGCTGTCTGTGAGATGCTCAGGAATCCTGCATAATGATGTGGATGTTTCGTTCTGTTTCCATGTCAGAGGCCACAGGTGCCAGACTCTATCCACCCTGTCTGCATCTCCAGGAGACAGAGTCACCATCACATGCAGGGCTAATCAGAGCATTAGTGATTACTTAAACTGCAGCAACCAGAGAAATCTCCTAAACTCCGGATCTATAGTGCAGATAGTTTGGCATCTGGGGCCCCATCCAGATTCACTGGCAGTGGCAAGAGAAAGACTTCACTCTCACCATCAGCAGCCTGTAAACTGAAGCTGTCAACAGTATGATGAGTTTCCTCCTACAGTGATTTCAAGTCATAAGATAAACCTCCCAGGGAAGCTGAAGTGAGAGTCTGGGCTGCTCCTCCTGCTGCATCCACCTGCTGACACAGCTTCTCATATGCAGCCTGGCTCTGAACATTACTGCAAGCTTTTAGTCAAAAGCTCTAAAAGTGCTCCCTTGTCCCTTTGTTTCTACCCCTTCTCAGCCCCAGAAGCAAAGACCTGACATGGCTCTTGTCCTATGAAAACATCATTTGTGATTCACACAGCAAAACAGAAGCCAGCCATGATTCTCCATGCAGAAATTGTTTGCATAAAGCTAATGGCTCTAATCTTTGGCTTCTAAAATCCTGAGGTATTCTGTGAAGTTGGAACTAGGAGTTTGAGATTTTTCTGGCTCTGTGATCCTGCTTGAGGGTTTGGGCTACAAAATCCTGTGATTCTTCACATTTTGGAAAAAGCCAGTGTGGGTCACTGATGCTCTCACCTGCCCAACAACCTCTCCAGAGGAATCACGAGGCCTCACCTCTAATCAGGTGTCAGGTTGCACTTCTCAAATGTCATAGAAAGTTACCAAATGATACAACTTTGTAGGAAACCCAGGATTTCAGAAATGAACTTTCACAAAGCAATCATAAGGATTATAATGGATTGAGATAGCTGACATTCCAGGGTGTCACTCAATCCCTCAGAATGTTTTCAACTAAGTGATGACCCTTAGAGGATGGAACTCACCTATATTTGATTCTAACTTTTATGTGCCAATGTGGAATCATGGGAAAAATCTTCATTAAGTCTTGAAAAAATCTGTAAAGAGCTGGGAATTGTGTGAAATATCACAAGTTTTTCATGATATTAAGCAGGAACAAGCTATTGAAAGAACTTTCTCATTAAAAAACTTCAGATGCAAGGTCTGGAGTTTAGCCTAGTGATAGAGTGCTTGCCTTGCAAACATGAAGTTTTGGGTTCAATTCCTTGGTTCCACGACATAGACAGAAATAGTGAGAAATGGAGCTTTGGCTCAAGTAGTAGAGATCTTACCTTGAGAAAGCTCAGGGACAGTGCCAAAGCCGGGAAAAATAAATTACTTGGTCTAAGAATTATTTTCCTTTTGTATGAAGATGACTAAAGCCTGTAATCATTGCTACTCAAGGGGATGAGATATGAAAATGGAGGTTTGAAACAAGCCCTGCCAAGAAAGCCTGTGAAACTCATTTCCAATTAACTGCCAAAATCCCAGTAGTGGAGTTGGCTAGAAGGGTAGAGTACTAGCCTTGATCAAAAACGAAGACCAGGGTCAACAGCCAGACCAAGTTCTCACCAATGTAGGGGGAACATGTGTATATACATATATATATATATATATTTATATATACACATCTATACACATGTAAGCCTATGATGGGAGAGATATTCTGTAGACATATACTATTATATAGATCAATATGTATCTATACCATAAAAACGACATAGCTTAATTTTAATCATGTTCTTAAATTTATGTGGCAGTGATTGCTGATAGAGATTGCTTTCCTGAATATTTTTTATTGAACACGAAATTTGAAATATGTAAAAACTCATTGTTAATAAAAACTTTTAATTAAAAAAAGAATCAAGAACTTTACCCCCAAAAATGTCTTCTATAATGAAATGTTCTCCAGAGACAAACACATTCTCTACAGGAAAATTGGTTTCTCTTGCCTGGTGTGGACACATGTGGAGGCAAGGCCTGTGGTGACTCACTGAGCACAGCCAAAACTACAGCTATGCCCAGCCCTGCCCAGCCCCTGCTCATTTGCATGTGCCCAGAGCTCAGCCCACTGCCCTGAGCATTTCAGAGTCTGCCCATACCCTGGGCAGCAGTCAGTCCAGTCAGCACAAAGCATGGACATGAGAACCCCTGCTCAGCTCCTGGTGTTCCTGCTGCTCGGCCTCCAGGGTAAGGAGGGACAGTGCTGGGCATTAACTGAGCCTAGGACATAGGGCTGTCTGGAACTTCAGGAGGACCTCTTGTAATATGGTTAGCAAGGAGGATAATTGTTTTTGTGTTTCTACCTCCAGGTTCCAGATGTGCCATCCAGATGACCCAGTCTCCATCCTCCCTGTCTGCATCTCTAGGAGACGGAGTCAAGATCACTTGCAAGGCCAGTCAGGGCATTAGCAATTGGTTAGCCTGATATCAGCAGACACCAGGGAAAGCTCCTAAGCTCCTGATTGGTTACACATCTAATTTGGACACTGGGGTCCCATCCAGGTTCAGTGGCAGTGGATCTGGGTCAGATTACTCTCTCACCATCAGCAGCCTGCAGCCTGAAGATGTGGCCACTTATTTCTGTCAGCAGTATGATGAATTTCCTCCCACAGTGATACAAGTCATAACATAAACCTCCCAGGGAAGCAGAAGTGAGAGTCTGGGCTGCCCCAGCTGCTCCTCCTGCTGCCTCCACCTACTGACACAGCTTCTCAGATTCATCTTGGAAGATATCTTGAAGATTTTGGTAGAAGCAGATGGGCAGAAATCGCTCTACTTTAGATTTCTGCCTCCAGCAAGACAAACATGGCAATACCTCTTAGGTTCAATAGAGCACTGGAGCCATAACATGGAAGGAGTCTGTTAAAGCGTTAAATGGGGTTCATTTGGAAAGTAGAAAGGTGTTTGTTAATCCAAAGGTGTTATTTTTTAATGCATTTAATGAATTGTAAGCTGCAGCCATTCCAACACTGGGTTACATTACTGAGTAATGTAACTCCTCGTGCAGAAACTCTACAGGGAACACTGGTGAGAATGGCTTCCTGAAGGAAACAATGAGAAGAAGTTGCACACACACACACACACACACACACACACACACACACACACATCAAAACAATGATGACAGCAATTAGCACTCCGCTCCATTGCTTTGTTAGAAATCACCTGGTTGTGCACTGGTAGGTAGGTTTCCTGGTCTTTTCTTTTGTGTGTCTTGGTCCTACAGCTCGAACTGAGGGCCTAGCTGCTGTCCCTGAGCTAGCATTCTGTTATTCTATCCAAAGTTCAAATGAGACTCCATGACCCTCAGTTAAGAAAACTTATGAACTTTATTAAACCACGTGGCATCTGCTTCCCCCTACTGAGAGAGTGAATCACCATCCTGGTAGTGAAAGAGGCTCCCATGCTTAGGGTAGGGTAGGGTTTTATAAGCAAGGATTACAAAAGCAGGCCATCCAAGACTGTTGTGCCATAATTTCTTTGGTAATTATCTAGTTAACTTTAAACCCATTTGTTCTTCATCATAATCATTAGACATCGTAACTCTCGGTAGGCTTGCACCCTGTGAAACCACACCGAGGCTATTTCTAATTGGAAGACATTGGCATCACTGGTGAATTGTGTTGCTGAGGCCAGCAAGCAAACAGATACAGAAACAAAATGGCAGTTAGCCTTGTGATATTTGTGTAATGTAAATGTATTTTTCTTCAGGGCAACCTGGTCTTGGTTATCTTAGTGCAGTTAGAAGGCTAAATACCATAGAATGTTTTCTTTCCTAAATCATCTCAGGTCCTTCTGGGCCCTCCGTTTTTTTGTTTGTTTTTATTTTTGTTTTTGTTTTTGGTTGATCCTGGGGCTTGAAATCTGGGCCAGTGCGCTGTCCTTCAGCTCTTCAGCTCAAGGCTAGCGCTCTAACACTTGGGCTACAGCACCACTTCCAGATTCAGGATAGGTAATTGGAAATAAGTGTGTCACGGACTTCCTTGCCAGGGCTGGCTCTGAGCTATGGTCTTTAGACCTTAACCTCCTACGTAGCTAGGATTACAGGCATGAACCAACAACTCCCGGCTGGCTTTGCAATTTTAACCCCTGACTTATGCGTTCTTCATTCCTCACTAGTAAGAGACTGTGGTCAGTCAATTAGCTCTTTTTCTAGCGGAGTGACCAAGTAGTGACCACATTCTACATCTCTCCATCACTTGAGCTACAGCTCTACTTCTGGCTACATTTTTGGGTTGGGGAGGGTTCTTAACTGGATACAATTGGATTGATAGCTCAAGCCTGTAATCCTAGCTACTCAGGGGGCTGGGATCTGAGTATCATTGTTCAAAGCCAGCCCCAGCACTAATAGAATTCAGTCCATGTATTTTCCTCAATTGGAAATAAAAGTTTTACCAGGACCAGATCTGCTGTGGAATTGGTTTGGTATGTCCATGAAATTTTTTCTCTGCACAAGTTTCTCACTAGAAGAAAAGGCAGTTACCTTTCAGCTTTACCAAATTTACATTCACAGAACAGGAGGTGAGTAGCTAAAAGGACGTAAGGGTATAAGAAAGTTGAAGTTCACTATAGAGAAGACACTTCTTATCCTGTCTTTGTATAGGATTGCTCTGTAATACCAATCACTCTTAAATAGGATGAAGCAAGCACACAAACCAGCAGTTGGTTGTCTGCTGGCATTCAACATTTACATGTACCATTCAGTCACATTAGACATTCAGTCACCACCAGTAAAGTCATAGGACAAGCTATGTGCTATCGATTGCTGAGAATGACTGCAGATCAAACCAATGTGGAAACAGGGAAAATATCTCTGGGTTATTCTCCCTAAGATGAAGGACTCAAGTATGCATACAACTATCCTCTCATGGCCACTGAGGAAATTCTGAGGGTGCTCATTCCTGACATGATGTTGTTTTTGGTGTGTTGGTAGGGGGGTCCACTCTTGCTTCAAGATGACAGTGAGATACAAGTTAGCCAGTAGAAGTCAGCACAGACATATTGCAAAGCAATACCAAGATACTAGCATTGCCTGATAATCCAGCTAAAACATAGTTTACAACTTTACATCTTTCTAGGAAAGTGATTTTGAAAGCATGCTCTATAGCCAGTTCCTGGCTCCTGGAAATACAGTAGGAGAATTTTACTTAGGCCTCAGGGTCATAATTTAGCTACTCCTCAGGAAGAACTTGTAGTATCCAGGCTCCACGGCATGGTGACTGAACGCACAGACAGTCCCTGTCCCCATGGGGATGAGCTGGAATGGGACATCCAAAGCAAGGAACAGATGTAACATCTCTGATGGTCAAATGAATATACAGCTTTTCAAGACCATTCTCAATGTTTCTCTGCCTACACTGATTTGAAAAGAGATGCTGACTGTTTCCTAAATATGCCCACAGCAAAGCAGGTATCTGGGTTTCTGGGTCAGGTTGATATTTTTCCTCTACCCTCCTACTACTGAGGGGAATAAAACAACAAACAGTGGCAATAAAAACCAGGGACATTTATTGTGGATGGGCCTGTGCAGAGAGTACAGAAATATTTGATAAAGTGAACAGGTGTGACATCACTAGTCAGACTTCCTTGGTGAGAAGTGGAATCATCATGAATGGCAGAAGATCTGCAGAACATAGAAGATTCCAAATGGGGAAAAAATATGTGGCTCATTTAATACAAACCAGCAAAACACTTACAGCCCTGGAAGATGGTGAATCTGAGTGAATTGGAACAGCTGTTCTTTTTCTCCTCTATGGCTTCTTCCAGTGAATTATGATTCCACTTTAAAAGAGGAAGACTACTTTAAATCCATAAACTTTTTGTAAGGACACCAAGTTTTGTGTTCTCATTAGAATTGTTTGAGGAAGTGGAGATATAGCTCACTTGGTAGAGCAAGAGGTTTGAGCAAATAAGCTTAGAAACAATGCACAGGCCAGATCAGATTGTTAACACTATGACTTGAAAATAAAGGAATTACTTGAGAATGAGTTAAAAATTGAATATCTCATCCTCTAAGACTATTTTGTGTGTTCCCTATGAAGAAAGATATGTTCCTGTATAACATCACGAGATAAGTTACTCTATCAATTGCTTATGTGTTATGCACTACAATTATGACTATCAAAGCATCTGCTATAATGAAATCACCTCTGGGAGAAGAGCACTGACAGCAGAACACTGCAGGTTCTGCTGCACCCTGCTACATGCATGACCACCTGGCTGCGCTGAATTACTGAAGTGAGCCCGTCCTGCAGCTGTGCCCAGCCCCTGCTTTTGCATATGCCCAGAACACGGCACACTGCCCTGAGTATTTCTTCATGGTCTGCTCACCCCTGTGCAGGAGTCAGTCCCATCAGCACACAGCATGGACATGAGGCCCTCAAGGCAGATCCAGGGGCTGGGACTCCTGCTGCTCTGGCTCCCAGGTAAGGAAACACAGCAATGGAGATGTCATCAGCTCACTGTGCTCAGTTCTGTCCAGCTATGTATAAGTCCTTTTTGTGGATATTGTTTCTCTGTTTCTATGTCAGGGGCCAGAGGTACCATCCAGATGACCCAGACCCATCCACACTGTCTGCATCTCCAGAAGACAGAGTCACCATCACTTGCAGGGCCAGTCAGGGCATTAGCAGTTGGTTAGCCTGGTATCAGCAGAAACCAGAGAAAGCTCCCAAGATCCTGATATACAAAGCATCAAATTTAGAATCAGGTGTCCCATCCAGGTTCAGTGGCAGTGGATCTGAGACAGAGTTCACACTCACCATTAGCAGTCTGCAGCCTGAAGATGTGGCCACTTATTATTGTCAACAGTATAGGAGTGACCCTACACAGTGATACAAGTCATAACATAAACCTCCCAGGGAAGCAGAAGTGAGAGTCTTGGCTGCCCCAGCTGCTCCCCCTGTTGCCTCCACCTGCTGAAACACCTTCTCATATGCAACCTGGCTATAAACACCACTACAAGCCTTTCTCTTTTTCTGTTCATTGATTGTAGGGCTTGAACTCAGAGCCTGGGCACTGTCCCTAAGCCTCTTTGTGCTCAAATATATGACACTGCTACTTGAGCCCCAGAGTTCCAATCTTGAAAAACATGGAGGAAGACTGGCGAGATTCCTGCACAGCTATGTCAGTGCACCTGTGCCTGAGACACTGCTCACACTGCATGATTCTCTGTGAGTTTCTGACTATTTTCTACTTCATTTGATCTGAAACATGCACATCGTGACACTTGTGCCATTTTTCACCAGGATTCTGGGAATGGAGTAAGAAGTCCACTTCGAGGGTGGATCCAGATGAGAGAGAACAAGAGCTGCCTCTGAGGTGCAACAAGCCTTGTGTGAACAGCCAGCATTACTTGGCCTTGTGAATCCTCAGCAGGACAGAACCCGCTATAGACCTCACCTTCCAAGAGGTTTCAATCTGAGATAATTGAGTGTATGTGGAATAAATGGGCCATGCAAAGACTTGGAATTTTAGTGCTATCACAGAACCTGTTTTTCAGAATCTTCATCCAGAAGCAAAACACACAATAGATGTAAAGTTTATGCACTAAATCCACATGTCCTCCTTGTGTGTGTGAGAAGAAGCCATGCTGGCTGACAGGAGACTGTGCATGAGGGACATCTGCTGACTTTCCTTATGGTTGATGAGAACGGCAGGGAAGTTAGCCAGCCACACAGAGCAGGCAAACTCTAAGCTCCTGATTGAGTCTCTCCAACTGCATTCAGGCTGGGCTCAACCCCAGGAGTGGGGAGCATTTTCCTCCACTGACTCCAAGGCCACCACAGGGCAGGGCCTTTGTCAACCCCAGGTTCTCAACTCCATTACACTAGGGTCAGGTAGAGGGGTGGTCTGTTGATTTCAGAACCCATAGCAAGAATGTCAGCCCTGGACAGAGGATCCTGACCCAAATCTCTCCAGGTCATTCCAGTGCCTGAAAGTTGAGGTCAGCCTTCACATCACTATACTTACTGAATCTACATGAATAACTAGAAAAATGACTCTGTAGTCATCTAACCTAACCATAATAAGGTGTTGAGAGCATCTGCTTTCTTCACCCTACTTAGATGCATTGTGATGAATCACTGAGATTCTCGGAATCCCATACTCAAGTGTATATGATGAGGGCAAAGATGGCTCCTCTCCCTTTGAACTGGGCTGGGTGTCCAAGGAAAGACACGATATTATATCTGAGTGATCAAATCCTTATATGTATTCAGTACAGATCCAAGATGCTTCTTCAGGACATTTTTCCACACATGAGTGGAGATTAAAACTGATTCTCTCTCTCTCTCTCTTTCTCTCTCTCTCTCTCTCTCTCTCTCTTTCTCTCTCTCTCGCTCTCTCTCGCTCTCTCTCACTCTCTCTCACCTTCTCATAGACTTGTAAACAGCAAAAGTTATATCTGGGCAGACAAAATATTTCCACTCATTGGAAAAGGATAAAGGTATAAGCGTGTTTGGTTGGGGAGCAGTGATTTTTTAAGTAATTATGTCCAGTAACAATACTTAACACCAAATGATAAAAAGTGGTAAAATATAGATGGTCTCAAATTGGGAAAAGTACAATCTATTTAAAGGCTGGGAATAGAAGATAGATAAAGAAAGAAAGAAAGAACTATAACAATTTTCAATATGGTAAGTACTTTGTTATAAGAAAAGAAGGCAAAGTTTTCTTTTAATAAGAATTATTGAGAAAATAAAATATCTAAGAAGAAACAGAATGTGTTTCAATAAATTTATGACATACCCCGTTACATGAGTTGCTTCTGTACACCGCATATTTGCAAAATAGTCTTAAAGCATTTCTTTTCCTATCCAATGGTCTCCGTTTTCTGCAGGCAAATGTATGTGTCTCTGCTCTGGTGTGGACACCTGTGGACACAAGGCCTGTGGTAACTCATTGAGGACAGCCAAGCCTGCATCTGTGCCCAGCCCTGCCCAGCCCCTACTCATTTGCATGCGCCCAGAGCTCAGCCCCCTGCCCTGAGCACTTCTTCAGAGTCTGCCCACATCCTGGGCAGCAGTCAGTCCAGTCAGCACACAGCATGGATATGAGGACCCCTGCTCAGCTCCTGGGGCTCCTGCTGCTCTGCCTCCCAGGTAAGGAAGGTCATTGCTGGGCCTTAACTCAGCCTAGGACATCCAGGGCTGTCTGGAACTTCAGGAAAACCTCTTGTACCATAGCAAGGAGGTTGATTGGTTTTTTTTGGTATGTCCACTGACAGGTTCAAGATGTGCTATCCAGATGACCCAGTCTCCAACCTCTCTGTCTGCATCTCCAGGAGACAGAGCCACCCTCAATTGCAAGGCCAGTCAGGACATTCGCAAGTACTTACACTGGTATCAGCAGACACCAGGGAAAGCTCCTAAGCTCCTGATTGGTTACACATCTAATTTGGCAAATGGGGTCCCATCCAGGTTCAGTGGCAGTGGATCTGGGTCAGATTACTCTCTCACCATCAGCAGCCTGCAGCCTGAAGATGCTGCCACTTATTTCTGTCTACAAAGTTACAGTTCTCCTCCCACAGGGATAGGAGTCATAACAAAAACCTCCCAGGGAAGCAGAAGTGAGAGGCTGGGCTGCCCCAGCTGCTCCTCCTGCTGCCTGCAATGGCTGGCACAGCTTCTCAGAAGCAGCCATCCTCTGAAGGTCTTTTGAAGTTTTTAGTAGAAGCAGCTCTCTGTGTGCAGCAGTACAAACATGGCAGTGCCTCTGCTGATTCAATAGAGCACGCAGATCCTAACATGGAGTCTGTCAGCATTATGATGATTTTCCTCCCACAGTGTTACAAGTCATAACAAAAACCTCGCAGGGAAGCAGAAGTGAGAGTCTGGGCTGCCCCAGCTGCTCCTCCTGCTGCCTCCACCTGTTGACAAGGATTCTCAGAGGCCGCCATCCTCTGAAAGTCCCTTGAAGATTTTGGTAGAAGCAGCTGGGCAGAAGTCTCTCCACACTAGCTCTCTGTCTGCAGCAGTAGAAACATGGCAGTGACTCTGCTGATTCCATAAAGGACAGGAGTCATGGAATGGGAGGAAGCTGTTTTAGCATTAATTGAGGTTCATTTGCAAAGAAGAGACATGCTAGTTAATCCAAGCAGGTTGTTCTAAATGTAAGAAAGAAATCAAATAATTTTTTACTCCACAATGTTTTTGTACAAATTCATCAGCAACTAAAGATCATTGGCTACTGTAACTCTTCACGTAATGTCTCCTTTTTCATGCTTTCTAGAATTTGGAGGAAGACATCCTGTATATTGTTGTATGTGAGGAAGTGATAGTAAACACATTAGCATTGAATAAAATCTGATGGGTAAAATGTGAACTTTATATCATCACCGAGTATGATATTTCTCATAGATTTTTACATATGCTTTAACTATTTTCCCATTATTGTTGCCTTCCATTGACATAAATAGCTTTGGAATTATCATGAAGAGATATTAACTCTTAGAAATATTTTAACTACCATACTTGTAATCTCTCATTGCTAAACTTGTTAGAATGGTGAATCATATGGCTCTATATAGATTATTTTAAAAATCATCCAATTTTAAAATGGCTTTCCTTTTGCACAATGTATTTAACTTGCACAAAATGGAGTGTGGAGAGAAGGAGGAGGAAGAGGTAAAGGAAGAGGAGGACGTAGAGGAGGACTAGAGCAAGATGAAACTCTCCCTTTCCAAAACAAATGGAGAGAACAGAAAGTGGAGGGAAAAATCTAGGTGTGTGTGATCCAAGGTCAGAGGAAGTTTTATTCAACTAAACTAAGATTGGAAGACATGTGAGACAGCAAAAACACAGGACTGTAATGAATCATGGCCATAGATGAAACACACACAAACATATTGTGCATCTGGTCACTGTGATGGTACCAGGGTTGGAACTCAGGGCCTTGAGCTCCCTAGGCTGTCATTGTACCACTTGAGCTGTGCTCTCAGCCCAGTAAAATTATTCTATTCATTCCACAGGTAAGGACACTGAGACAAAGAGAGGAAGGAACTGGACTGATGCCACACCATCACTAAGCAGGTGAAGTCAGCTAGTTTCACCTTGGGCCCTACAGGGGAACAGTTGGACTTGTGAGTATAGATGAAGTCCTTTCTCCTGAGTGTGCCAAGACAATTCTGGAATTGAAATTGCAGGAATAAAGCAGAAGCACATAAAATGTATGGAAAGGCAAAGGAATTTTACTGCTGCAGGGGAATAAATGTTCCCTATATTGAAGGAAATGATGACCAGAGCCGTAGACAAGTGAAAAGTGCTGCTTGAACTCCACGTGGAGATGGCCTTGGACAAAGCATAGTTACCCAATAAGCACAATTTGGAGAAGCAGGAAAGTACAGCCTGGATTCCATGCTGACCAGGATGATGAACTCGGGTCTCTAAGTGATCTACAGTGATGAATGATGATATATCCAGATAGAAGACTTCTCTCTCTGTGGGGTCAGAGATAAGACCCACTCCTTTGTGAGCCTTCTGTAGTATTGAATTACACATACACACACACACACACACACACACACACACACACACATTCACAAACAAATACAATGTTGTGGTCAACAGAAAAATGTTTTTTACTAATTCTGTTAAAGAGATAATAATTGAGCAAGAAAGAGGAAAAGCGAACTAGGGAAAGAGAATACATGAGGAAAGGAAGGAAGGAAAGAAGGAAGGGAAGGAAGGAAGAGAGGGAGGGAGGGAGGGAGGGAGGAAAATAAGGAAGGAAGGAAAGAAAGAAAGAGAAAGAGAGAGAAAGAAAGAGAAGAAAGAAAGGAAAAAAAGAAACACAATAAGAAAACAAAGAAAGAAAAAGGAGGAAAATTTCTAGCAACAAGTGAGTGCCTCTTATATGGCTGATATAACAAATCCAAGATCACCTTGCTCTATCTGACTGGATCCTGAAGAAAATGCAGAGCAGAATACTGGTACAATCTGTGGTCCAAATGCTGCAGGAACAGAGATGCTTATGTAGGGCCTTGAGGAAATGGTATGATTTCTCCTAGCCTCAAACATGAATGCACAAGACAAAACTTGAGTGAAAAGAGAGAAAAGTGTCTGTGTTTTTTCCATATCCCATAATACCACTGTTTCCTCAGTTACAATGGAAGGTGTTTGATTTTCCATGGAATAAATGGAAGCACACATTCTTTTAGGTTTGAAAACTAGAATCATTTAAAGTTTGAACGTCATATCCCTGTTTATTTGCAGTATCCCATCCTGCTCTTGCATGCAACAAGGGGACGGGAACCTCCAAAATCATGAGCCAAATTAGACCTTTTCTTGTCACAACTCATCTGTAGTCTTGGTAACAGAAAGATAACAAGAATGTTGAAAAAATCAGTATCATTGTATCCTTTATTTTTCTTTCTATTTCTTTTTATTTATTTATTGGTTATCTTTAAGTAACTGAATCAGGAAATTTCAGTTTAATATGTCAGCTTAATAATGCATTTTGATCAATGTCACCCATTTCATAATCCTTCCCCATCTCTCTGCTGGTCTCCTCAATTTACCTTGTCTGATTTCGATTCTTATTTACTAACATATTTCTCACACATTTCTTTTATATTTGCATTGGTTAGGGCTGGATTCTGTAATTTTTAACAAGATCCCTTACTCACACATTATCCATATTCAATGCAATACAACTTAGTGATGAGAATACATAATCCACCAGTATGACTCCCATGAAAAGGGGACAGGAGCCTTCTCAGAGATTCATCTTATAGCAGTTAATCACAATGACACTGTATACTTATTGAATAATTTGGTGATCCTGAAATGGGTGATCTTAAAATGGGGAAAATACCTTTTGGGTTTTCCCACTAAGATATCGGAATCAAGCCCAGCATGGTGGCTCCTGCCTGTAATCCTAGCTCAGGAGACTGAGATCTGAGGATCGAAGTTCAAAGCCAGGCCGGGCACAAAAGTACATGAGACTCTGCTCTCCAGTTAACCTCTAGGAAATGGGAAATGGTGCTTGGCTCAAGGGTAGGGTGGTAGCCTTGAGCTAAAGAGCTCAGGGACAACACATAGGCCAAGTACAAGCCCTATGACATACAAAAGAAGAGATGACCATATCAGATTCATGTGCATTTATTCTTTTAATGGCCACTGAGGAAATTCTGGTATTCTAGGTATTCTCTCTGGTAATAGTCAGAGGCCTTCTCATTTGCTTCAAGATGACAGTGAGACACAAGACGGCCACTAGAGGTCAGCACACATTGGGAAAACAAGCAAATACTCGAATTATCTGATAATTTAGCTAAAATAGGTTAGAACTGAGCATGTTTGTATGAACTGTATTCTGGCAGCATGTTTTATAGCCAGTTCTGACAAGGCAGTGGCTTCTGGAAACACAGTAGGAAGGTTTTATTTAGACATCTGTGTCACAATTTGGCAACTCCCGAGTAAGAACTTCACAGTGCCTTGGCTCCAGGGAGTGGAGACTGAAAGCTCAGACAGTGCTGTCCTCATGTTGATGAGCTAGGACGAGACATCTTAGTCCAGGAACATAAGTGACATTTCAGATGGTCATATGTATGTCCAAGTTTTATTCACATCTAAGAACCTTCTCTATGTTTAACTGAATATATGGGCTTGGCAAGAGATCCAGACTCTCTCCTAAAGATGACCAGAGCAAAGCAAGTATCTGGATCAGGTTGATGTCCTTCCTCATTATTCCAGAGAAGAAAAGAAATAACAACAGCTTTAATAAACACCAGAGGTATGTGCAGGGGGTATTGAGATGTGTGCTGAAGTGAACAGGTATAGCATCACTAGTCAAAATTTCATAGTGATAAGTAGAATCATTACAAATAGCAAAAGATCTGCAGATGATAGAAGATTCCAAATTAAGAAAATTGAGTGGGGCCAGGAGTTTTGCCTAATGGTAGATTCTTTGCCTAGCATGCAGAAAGACCAGGATTCAATTCATGGGCACCACATAAATAGCTGAAAGTGGTGCTGTGACTCAAGTAGGAGAGCACTAGCCTTGAGAAAGCCTAAGGACAGAGCTCAAACGATGAGTTCAAGTTCCAGGACTAGCAAAGAAACAGAAACTGTGTAGCCCATTTAATATAGGAAAGGAGATATTCATACAGCACTGGAAGATGGTGGAAGAAGTGAGTCACACTGAAACTACTATGCCCTCCTTCCCCATCACTTCTTCCAATAAATTATCATTTTACTTTAAGAATAAGACCGTTTAAAATCCATGAACTCTTCGTAAGAACACAAAATGTGTCTTTTTCCATAAGAATTATTTGAGGAAGTAGAGGAATATGCCCACATGATAGAGCAACAGCCTTGAGCAAATAAGGTCAGAGACCTTAAAGATCAACCACATTATCAGTACAAAAACATATAAACAAAACCAAAAGAATTACTGAGAGTGATCTAAAAATTAATATTTCATCCTCTAAAACTATTCTATGTTCCCTGTAAACAAACATATATTTCTGCATTCCATGACACTATTAGATAACTTACTCCATCCAATACTTACGTGTTATGCACTTCAATTATAGCTTTCGAAACATTAGCTATGATGAATGACCTCTGGGAGAAGTGCACTGTCTGCAGAACACTGACAGCCCTGCTGCACCCTGCTACATGCATGGCCACCTGACTGTGCTGCATTACTGAAGTGATCCCGGCCTGTAGCTGTGCCCAGTCCTGCCCAGCCCCTGCATTTGCATATGCCCAGAACACAGCACACCTGAGTATTTCTTCATGGTCTGCTAACCCCTGTGCAGGAGTCAGTCCCATCAGCACACAGCATGGACATGAGGGCCTCAAGGCAGATCCTGGGGCTGGGACTCCTGCTGCTCTGGCTCCCAGATAAGGAAAGACAGCAATGGAAATGTCATCAGCTCACTGTGCTCAGTTCTGTGTGGTTGTCTGGGAGATCTTCAGGAATCCTGCATAATGATGTGGATGTTTCATTCTGTTTCCACGTCAGGGGCCAGAGGTGCCATCCAGATGACCCAGACTCCATCCACCCTGTCTGCATCTCCAGGAGACAGAGTCACCATCACTTGCAAGGCCAGTCAGGGCATTATTTATTACTTGAACTGGTACCAGCAGCATCCAGGGAAAGCTCCTAAACTCCTGATCTATACTGCAGATAGTTTGGCATCTGGGGTCCCATCCAGGTTCAGTGGCAGTGGGAAAGGGACAGAGTTCACTCTCACCATCAGCAGCCTGCAGCCTGAAGATGCTGCCACTTATTACTGTATGCAGAATACTGATTTTCCTCCCACAGTGATACAAGTCATAACATAAACCTCCCAGGGAAGTAGAAGTGAGATTCTGGGCTGCACCAGCTGCTCCTCCTGCTGCCTCCACCTGCTGACACAGCTTCTCACATGCAGCCTGGCTCTGAACACTATTGCAAGCTTTTAACCAAAAGTTGTAAAAATGCTCCTTTGTCTCTTTGACTCTTTCCCTTCTCAGCCCCAGAAGCACAGACCCAGCCATGTCTCTTGTCCTATAAATACATCATTTGTGATTCACACAGCAAAACAGAAGCCAGCCATGATTCTCCATGCAGAAATTGTTTGCATAAAGGAAATGGATCTAATCATTTTCTTCTAATCTCCTGACATATTCAGTGAAGTTGGAACTAGATGTTAGGGATTTTCAGGCTCTGTGAAGCTGCTTGAGGGTTTGGGCTGCAAAATTCTGTGATTTTCTACCTTGTGGAAAAAGCCAGTGTGGGTCATTGATGCTCTCACCTGCCCAACAACCTCTCCAGAGGAATCACCAGGCCTAACCTCTTATCAGGTGTCAAGCTGCCTTTCTCAAGAAATACTAAATTCTCTAATCTCATACGAACTCACCTAATGACGCAACACTGTAGGAAACCCAGGATTTCAGAAATGAGCTTTCACAAAGCAATCATAAGGATCATAATGGATTGAGATAGCTGACAGTCCAGGGTGTCATTCAATCTTTCACTTAGGTAAAATATTTCACCCTTGAGTAATGGAAATCACCTATATTTGATTCTAACTTTTGTCTACCAATGGGGAACCATGGGAAAAATCTTCATTAACTTGAAAAATCTGTAAAGAGCTGGGAATTCTGTGAAATATCACAAATTGTTCATGATGTTGCACAGGAACAAACTATAGAAAGAACTTTCTCAATTAAATAAAAATCACATGCAAGGTCTAGAGTTTGGCCTAGTGATAGGCCTTGGAAACATGAAGCTCTGGGTTCAATTCCTTGGTTCTACAACATAGACAGAAATAGTGAGAAATGGTGCTGTGGCTCAAGTAGTAGAGATGTTGCCTTGAAAAAGCTCAGGGACAGTGCCCAAGCCAGGAAAAATAAATTGGTCTAAGAATTATTTTCCTATTGTATGAAGATGACTAAAGCCTGTAATCATTGCTACTCAAGGGGATGAGATATGAAAATGGAGGTTTGAAACAAGCCCTGTTAAGAAAGCCTGTGAAACTCTTATTTCCAATTAACTGCCAAAATGCCAGAAGTGGAGTTGGCTAGAAGGGTAGAGTACTAGCCTTGATCAAAAATGAAGACCAGGGTCAACATCCAGACCAAGTTCCCACCACTGTAGGGGGAACATATATATATGTATATATATATATATATACATGTACATAATGATATGCTGATATTCAGAAACACTTAAAATGGATATAGTATCATGTGTCATTTCTTATTCATATATCCAGGGCAACAGGATAATAATTAGCGATATCTATATCTTCAAAGAATTTTTAGATCATAGTTATAAATTTTCACATCTCATATTGGTATCATTGACTCAGTGGGATTGACTTTTGCAATAGTGAGACTATGGAAGAAGATTCAGTCTTCTTTATGTAGAAAATCAGTTTTCCCATCACCAAGATTTGAAGAGACTGTCCAAGTCCAGGGTATGTTTTAACACTGCAAAAATCAGAGATTTATTCCTGTTCTGCAGATCTTCAAGAAGCACAAACTTGCCTGGAAATGAAATTCTAATAAAATGAATACCACTTTACAGGTGTCACTCCATGAACCGTTTCCTGGAGATGATGTTTTCTCTGGAGTTTTCCATATGAGTTCAAAGAAATATTCTTCACCATGATCCAGATTTCCATGGGTGCTTAGCCAATTCTTGAAAGACCCTCAGGGAACATTTTCTATTGTCCTGACAAAAAACTTCATGGTGATGATGCTAATCTGTCAGATTGGTCTCAAACTGTCATTCTTTTCTTTATCATTCAAAGTAATGGGGCTTGCAGTTATAAGCCACTTCACTCAACAATTCTCCATAGCGTTTTGTTTGATTTCCATTCTTTCCTTTCCATGTTAGCAGAGACCTTTGATGTTCTGCCTCTTGGAATTTTCCAGAAAAATATTTCCACCTCAGTCTGACCACAAGCATCAGAACTAAGCCTTTCCTCTTCACAATGGACACATTAGTCCAAGTATATTCATATTATTACATCCTCCTCTGTTCTAATGTATTTCCTTTGGAAAAGCAGCCAAATAAGGTAACATTAGTGATAGACACAAGACTTGGCACAGGGAAAAATCACAATGTTTGAAACCAAGTCTTGGTCAGTGTTTGTGTGCTGAGTCCTATTGTGTGGATGCTTATGTTTCTAACTCCAGTTCAAAAGCAATTGTTCCAGTTGTTCTATATGGGAAACAGATGGTGAAGGCAGACTTTAAGGGAAGGGGGTGGTGCTGAAAACAAAGCTGGGTATCTATCAGTTTCCATGTGATTGATTCCATTTGTTAGCACCATGAGACAGTGAGTGCTATGGCAGAGTGGAGCAAAAGCCTTCAGTCCACTGTTGTGCACTACACGTACAACAAAGGACCCCTCTTTACCAAAAACACGTATTTGGCATCTTATACGGAACATATCTTCTAGGTACCAACTTCCTTGTGGACAATCAGTTCTCAGAATTCATCATGAAAACTATAGATATTTTTCCTTTAACTGCCATGAAATGCCAGAGGAGAGGACACATGTGAATGTTCTACTGAATATGAACTGCAAACTTGTGTGATAGGACCAGCTTTGTGAATTGAATACTGGAGGAAAATTTGTTCTGGAATCTAGGACTCCATACTGACAATCCTAATGATTGTGATGTCACAAGTCTGCCACCAGAGGGCAAACCAACATCACAATCTGCAAAGTCCCAGAGTGCAGATCCTGAAAGACTTGGAGAGCAGGAGAGTTGTTACTTCCTTCTGGTCCACCTGAGGCTGGCAAGCCAGCTGCACAGCTATCAGAGTGCACCTGTGCCTGAGACTCTGCTCCAACTACCATGGTTCTCTGTGTGTCTCTGATATTGTCAACTTTACTTGATCTGTAATAAGGAGTGTCTGACAATGAGGCTCCTTTTCATCAGGATTCATGGAAATGCAGTAACAACTGCAGTTCAACAGTGTATGCAGATGTGTGAGAACAAGCACTGTCCTCTGAGGTGTGACCTCGTGTTCACAGTCAACACTTCTGAATCCTCGGTAGGACAGAACACACTGGATGGAAGAGAGTTAAATGAGAGATAATTCAAGTTATAAGGAAGGAATTGACATGGAAAGACTTGGAAATTTATCTCACAGATCCTGTTGTTCAGATTCCTCAGCCAGACACACCATGATGAAGAATTCACACACTCGATGCACAGGTCCTCCTCACGAGTCCAGCGCTGACAAGACACTATGAGGGACATTTGATGACTTTCCTCATGGTTGGTGATCACAGCAGGGAAGTCAGCCAGCCACAGGGAGCAGGAAAACTTTGAGCTCCTGATGACTCGGTCTCTGCACTTCCTCATGGCCTTCAGGCTGGGCTCAACCCAAGGAGTCGGGAGCATTTTCCTCCACCGAAGACAAGGCCACCACAGGTCTTTGTCACCCCCAGGTTCCCAGCTCCATCACACTGGGCTTTCAGAGCCCAGAGCAAGAATATGAGCCCTGGACAGAGGATCCTGACCCACATCTCTCCAGGTCCTTCCAGTGCCTGAAAGTTGAGGTCAGCCTTCACATCTGCACACAGGTCCATGAATACTTAGAAAAGTGACTTCATAGTCACCTTTGGACCTGACTAGTTTCACCCTTACCACGGTACAATGTCCGTGTTATCTGCCATCTTCAATCCTACTTAGGTGAAATGTACTGAATCACTAAGACTCTCAGATTTCCTAGACTCTGAGTTGTGCATGTTGACAGCAACCATGGCTCCTCTTGCTGTTAAACTGGGATGGAATGTCCAAGGAAAGGCATGTTATGATATCATGGTATGATATCTGATTGATCAAATTAACATCCATTTTTAATCCAGGTCCAAGATGTTTTATTCAGCGACATTGTTACTGGGGTGAGACAAGACCAAGACTCTCTCTCTCCCTCTCTCTCCCTCTCTCTCCCTCTCTCTCCCTCTCTCTTTCTCTCTCTCCCTCTCTCTCCCTCTCTCTTTCTCTCTCTCTCTCCCTCCCTCCCTCCCTCTCTCTCTCGCTCTCTCTCGCTCTCTCTCGCTCTCTCTCGCTCTCTCTCACTCTCTCTCGCTCTCTCTCTCGCTCTCTCTCTGGCTCTCTCTCTCTCCCCTAGAAATGCAAACAGCAATATAGGATCTGGGAAGTCATGCTGTTTCCACTCATTGAGAATGAATGAATACAGAGTCGTGAGGAGCAGTGATTTTTGTTGAAGTAGTCATGTCCAGTATCAACAATTAACACTTTATCCTGGCAACATTTGAGAGTAATACCAAATGATATAATGACAACTATGAGAGGTCTCAGATTAGGAGAAAGTACCATCTATGTATAGACTGGAGATACAAGACACCTGAAAGTTTCAATGGTGACAAGACTGTGAATCATTAATGAAGAATCAATAAAACTGCATCCACAAAATTTGTGGCCATGACTAAAACACCACAAAACTGTTTTCAATAATTTCAATATAGGGAACAATACTATACTGTTGGTGATACTATACTTGTTCAAATACTCAGTAAAGCAGTCTGGAGGTTCAAAGGACTAAACATTAAACTTCCCTATTACTGCAGTGTTTAAAAAGAAATTAACATTATCATGTAACTGTAATTCCCCCATTCATCACCCTAATAGCAAATTTAAATTTAAAAAGAAAATAAAAATAACATTACTAAGAAAAAGGCAAAAGGAAAGAAGGAAGGAAGGAAGGAAGGAAGGAAGGAAGGAAGGAAGGAAGGAAGGAAAGAAGGAAGGAAGGAAGGAAGGACGGAAGGAAGGAAGGAAGGAAAGAAAGACCTTCCTATGACCTGCCAATCCCACTCCCAGACATTTATCACAATGACCACAAATCAGGCCCTACTAAAGCCCCCAGAACAACCATGTTCGGGGCAACATTGTTGACTATATCTAAGATATGTAATTATACCACTTGCTCCTCAATGAAGCAATGGATCAGGAAAATGTGGTATATATATGCAGAATGGAATTCTATTTTCCTATTGGAAAGAATGGCATTGCTCCAGTCACAAGGAAATGGAAAGACTTGGAGGAAAAAAAAGCATATAAAGCAAACTAAGCCAGAACCAAAGAAACATAGGCTGCATGTTTTTTCTTCATTTATAATAATTAGAATGTACCTACAAGTGTACAAGCAAGCCCAGTGGATAGTAAAAGCCAAAAGAAAATACACTTAACATGATTAAAATAAGACTATAAGCATTCACACAATGATACCAGAGGAGGATATTCTTTTTGTTGTGGTTATTGGTCGTGGGACTTGAATTCTGGGCCCTCAATCTTCAGCTCAAGCCTACCACCATATCTCTTGAGCCACAGGGCCACTTCAGGTTTTCTAGTGGTTAATTGGAGATAAGAGTCTCACGGACTGTAGTGCCCATGCTAGCTTTGAACCTCGATCCTCAGATCTCACACTGCTGGGTATCTAGGATTACTGGCATGAGACACCCAGCCCAGCTATTTAGCAAATGCAGATATTCTTAGGAGAGAGACACAAGTGCTCAATAGCTCTATGCAAATGATGGCATAAAATGATGCTTATCAAAATGAACTCCAAGAAATGGCAACACGGAGTTGTTTATTGCACTGTTTGCAATTCTTTCTTTTCCTATTTTTCTTCTGTTTTATCCCTTCTGTAGCTGTTTTTATTTCTGTACCGTTTCTCTCGTATATGTTTATTTGATTTGAAGAAAGGAAAGAGAAACTCAGAAACAGTGAAAGAAAGGGTGAATTAATTCAACGATACTCCAACATAGATACTGTGTTGGAAAGGAACATTTACTTTCCAAATTGTTGGTGAGGGAGATCAGGAGGGAAAATACTGGGAGAAAATGTAGGAGGAGGTTGCACTGTTCAAAAAGAAATCTACTCATTCTGACTTATGTAACTGTGACTCCCCTGTACCTCATCATTACAATAAAAACAATGATATTTTTAAAAAGAAATTAAACAATTGGGCACCCATGTCTTGTGCTTGTAATTCTAGCAACTGGGTGGGATGAGATGAAAAGATTGCAACTTGTAGCCAGCCCAGGCAGGAAAGTCCATGAGATCTTCTTTTTTTTCCAGTCCTGAGGCTTGAACTCAGAGCTGGGCATGGTCCTTGGGCTTTCTCAAACCTCGAGCTCTACCACTTGAGCCACAACACCACTTCTGGCTTTTTCTATGAATATGGTACCAAGGAATTGAACCCAGGTCTCAGTGCATGGTAGGGAAGCACCCTACCACTAACCCAACCTCCCGGCCCTATGAGACTATTTCGAATTATCCATGCAGAATCTGGAAGTAGAGCTGTGCCCCCAAGTGCTATAACAGAGTGCCAGACTCGAGCACAAAAATCTAAGGGACAGCAGGGCACGGTGGCTCAACACCTGTAATCCTAGCAACTCAGGAGGTGAGATTTGAGGATCACAGTTCAAACCCAGCCTAGGAAATACAAAGTTGACAGACTCTTATCTCAAATTAATCATTAGAAAAGAATGGGAAGTGGGCCTGTGGCTCAAGGGTGGGGTGGTAGCCTTGAGCTGAAGAGCTCAGAGACAGTGCCCAGGCCGAGTTCATTCCCCATGACTCCCCTCCCCCCCAAAAAAATCTGAGGGACAGAACCAAGGCCCTGAGTTCATGCCTCAGGATGATTATACACAGAGGGGATTAGGGGAAGAGAGGGAATAGAGGGAAAGAGAAGGCAAAAGATATTAGCTAGGTACTGATAGCTATTACCTTTTAAGCAACTTACTCATGGGTGTGAGATATGAGAATGTCTATTCAAAGACAGCCTACCCAAAAAAATTCCATGAGATTTTTATCTCCAATTAAGTATCAAAAGCCAGAAATGGAAGTCTGATTTAGGTGGTAGAGCATTAACTTTCAGGGAAAAGGCTAGGAGACAGCCCACAGTCCCTGAGTTGAAGCCCAAGTCCAAAACCTAAACTAAATGAAAGAAAAAAGGAAGGAAGGAAGGAAGGAAGGAAGGAAGGAAGGAAGGAAGGAAGGAAGGAAGGAAGGGAGGGAGAAAAAAGAACAATTTCCTTTTTACATATATTTTTATTGTAGTTATAGAAGGGATACATTATGTTCGTCAGACAGAAGGTGCATTACTTCACAAACATTGATACCCTTTCTCATGTCTTGGTCCCCATTTCCCTCCCCCCAGCCTATCATCTTGTTTCCCGCCCCTTCCCTATCCGACTTCAAATGAGCAAATGCACATATATAAAATATATCACATAACCAGGAGAAATACTGTAACAATATGAGATAACCAAGGGACACAAAGGAGATGAGATAACATAGTACATTAAGGACAACAATCACTCATTATAAGGCTTTTGTTTCTATAACCTGAAGGTCCTTTCATTTAGCGAAAAAGAACAATTTTCAAAGTATAAATACGAAGTGAACACAGAGATTCTCCCCCACCCCAGGAAGAATTATTGATAGTGAAAAAAAGATCTTAGAAGAGAGAAGAATTTTTTCAATATAATTCTGAAATGCCCTGCTACAACAGTTGCTCTGTGCATTATCCATTTGCAAATTTGTTTAAAAAAATGTCATCCACTGTCTAGAGAAAAACACATTCTCTGCAGGAAAGTTCAGGTGTCTCTCCACTGGTATGGACAACTGTGGACACAAGGCCTGTGGTGACTCACTAAGGACAGCCAAGCCTGCAGCTGTGCCCAGCCCTGCCCAACCCCTGCTCATTTGCATGTGCCCAGAGCTCAGCCCACTGCCCTGAGCACTTCTTCAGAGTCTGCCCACACCCTGGGCAGCAGTCAGTCCAGTCAGCACACAGCATGGACATGAGGACCCCTGCTCAGCTCCTGGGGCTCCTGCTGCTCTGCTTCCCAGGTAAGGAAGGACAGTGCTGGGCATTGACTCAGACTAGGACATCCAGGGCTGTCTGGAACTTCAGGAAGCCCCCTTGTATGTGATTTTCAAGTAGGATAATTGTTTCTTTCTTCTGGCAGGTTCCAGATGTGAGATCCAGATGACACAGTCTCCATCCACCCTGTCTGCATCTGCAGGAGACAGAGTCACCATCACTTGCAGGGCCAGTCAAGACATTAGCAGTTATTTAGACTGGTATCAGCAGATACCTGGGAAAGCTCCCAAGCTGTTGATATACAAAGCATCCAATTTAGAATCAGGTGTTCCATCCAGGTTCAGTGGCAGTGGATCTGGTACAGATTATTCTCTCATCATCAGTGGCCTGCAGCCTGAAGATGTTGCTATGTATTATTGTCTACAGCGTAAGAGTTTCCCACCCACAGTGACACAAGTCATAACAAAAACCTCCCAGGGAAGCAGAAGTGAGAGTCTGGGCTGCCCCAGCTGCTCCTCCTGCTGCCTCCACCTGCTGACACAGCTTCTCAGATTCATCTTGAAGGATCACTTGAAGATTCTGGTAGAAGCATGTGGGCAGAATTCTCTCCATTCTAGCTCTCTGTCTTCAACAGTAGAAACATGCCAATACCTCTCCAGTTTCAATAGAGGACACAAATCATAACAGGGAAATAGTCTGTCAGAGCATTAAATGGGATTCATTTGGAAAGAAGAAAGATCTAGCTGATCTAAGTTGGTTATTTCTTAATGCAAGAAATGTATTCCATTTGAATACATGATTTGAATAAGGTCCTAAGCTCTAGGAAAAATAAAGAGAAATGTACTCTAAGCTAATACCACTCCAACACTGGTGGTATATGATTGAGTAAATTGAAACACAGAAATGCAGTGTCCTCTGGAGTTCCCTCAGACCCCAGATCATCTACCTGTGAAACTGGAGGCCTCCTCACCGAGGTCCTTACACTGATTAGAAACCCAGGGCTGGGTGCCAATGCCCTCAACTGCGTGTAGATTCTGACAGGTGACCCTCCAGTCCTCCCCTCTGCCTCAGCGAATGCCTGCAAGTTTCAGTGCTTTCAAAAGCAGTCTCTCCTAACTACCCATCTTCATAAGGACTCCTCATGCACAAACTCTATAGTAAATGTTGATGAGAATGGCTTCCAGAAGGAAACAATGAGAAGAAGCCGCACACACAGCAAAACCATGATGACAGCAATCTAAACCCCACTCCATTGCTTTCCTACTGAAACTAGCCTTAAAATAGATGGACTAGGACCTGCTTTGTGAATATTAGAGGACAGATTCCATGTAGACACTGGGACTCCAAACTAAATATCCTAACAATTGTGATGTTACAAGTCTGCCACCAGATGGCAAGCCAACCTCATAAGCTGCATATTCCCAGAATGCAGCTCTTTCTTTTATTTGTTTTGTTATTCCCTTTATATTTTAATATAATTTAGGTATTGTTAAATTATTTTACAGTGATGTTATAATACTCTCCACTTTCTCATGGATGTTATTGGCCAGGCTGGGATTCATCATTCAATAACGGGTTGTTCAGATTCTATGTGCTGGAATATTTCTCTTTTTCCATATATTTTTATTATAATTAATAGAAGGGTTACATTATATTCACCAGATAGAAGGTGCAGTAGTTCACAAACATTGATACCCTTTCTCATGTTTTTGTCCCCATTTCCCACGACCCACCCCTGCCCCTCATCTTGTTTTCCCCCTTCCCTATCCGATTTCAAATAACCAAACATGCATATATACAATATATCAGATAATAGGGTGAAATACTGTAATAATATGAGATAACCAAGGGACAGCAAACAAGATGAGAGATAACAGGGTATATTAAGGCCAACAATCACTCATTATATGGCTTTTGTTTCTATATCCTGGAGGTCCTTTCAATTAACAGGTCCTTTCAATTAACATCATATGATATGGCCTTATGTATCCTGGTTTTGTACTATTGTAAATCTATGCTAGGAGAGCTCAGGGTTTCTACTGATTATGACAAATGAGGGAAACCACTGAGCCTATATTCCTTTGAGTCTGGCTTACTTCACTTAATATGATTTTTTCTAAGTCTTTCCATTTCCTTACAAATGGGGCTATGTCATTCTTTCTGAGAACAACATAGAATTCCATTCTGTATAAATACCCCGTCTTGTTGATCCACTCATCAACTGAGGGGCATCTGGGTTGGTTCCATATCTGTGCTATGGTAAATAGCACTGCAATGAACATGGTTGTTCTAGTGGATTTAGTATGTCCTTGTTTCTGGACAATTGGGTAAATGCCAAGTAGTGGAATTGCTGGGTCATAGGGGAGCTCTATGTTTAGTCTTTTGAGGAACTGCCATACTGCTTTCCATAGTGGTTGAATGAGTTTGCACTCCCAACAGTGTAGTATTCATCCCTCCTAGTCATATCCCCTCCAGTCTCACTCCAGTTAGAATGGCCATGATTTAGAAATCCAATAACAACAGCTGTTTCTTTTATGGTCTTGGGGCTCATGGCCTTCGGTCTGGGCTCAACACCTGGGAGTGGGGAGCATTTTCCTCCACTGCAGCCAAGGCCACCACAGGGCAAGACCTTTTTCACTCCAGAGTTCTCAGCTCCATCACTCTGGAAGGTGACTGCTTCATTTAGAGCCCAGAGCAAGAATATAAGCCCTGGACAGAGGATCCTGACCCAAATCTCTCCAAGTCATTCCAGTGCCTGAAAGTTAAGGTCAGCCTTCACATCTCCACATTCACTGAAACTACATGAATAATTAGAAAAAATGAACCTATACTCACCTAACCTAACCATCGACAACATCTGCTTTCTTCACCCTACTTAGATGCATTGTGGTGAATCACTGAGATTCTCAGAATACCTTTACTCAAGCGGATATGATGAAGGCAAAGATGGCTCCTCTCGCTGCAAAACTGGGCTGAGTGGCCTAGGAAAGGCATGATCGGATATCTGAGTGATGAAATTCGTATCTGCGTTTAATCCACATCCAAGATGTTTCTTCATCACATTTTTCTGGCTTGAGAAGATAGAAATACAATACTGGTCAATATTGGTTCTCTCTCTCTCTCTCTCTCTCTCTCTCTCTCTCTCTCTCTCTCTCTCTCTCCCTCTCTCTCTCTTTCTCTCAGATGTAAACAGCAATAGTGATAGCTGGGGAAACAAAATATTTCCACTCATTGGGAAAGGATAAAGCCATGGGCATGTTTGGTTGGGGAGCAGTGGTTTTTGTTGAAGTAACTATGGCCAGTATCAACCCTTAACACTTCATGCTCATGGACTGTGAGAAGTAACACCAAATGATAAAAGTGGAAAAATATGAGTGGTCTCAAATTGGGAAAAGTACAATCTATTTAAAGACTGGGAATATAGGTAAGGTTTCAATGGTGGGAGATTTGTGAGACATTACAGAGAAATCAGCATAATTCCATCTACAAAAATGGGCTTCAACTTAAAGTCCCAGAGATTATTGTTTCCCATTAGCCATGCAAAATCTGAAAGTAGAGTGGTGGCTCAAGTGATAAAGCAGAATGCTAGACTTGAGCAGCGAATCTAACAGATAGCACCTATGGCCTTAGTTCATGCAGCAGGGTAATTTTACACACACACACACACACACACACACACACACACACACACACAGAGAGAGAGAGAGAGAGAGAGAGAGAGAGAGAGAGAGAGAGAGAGAGAGAGAGAGAGAGAGAGAGAGAGAGAAATGTGATATGCTGATGGCTAGTACCTGTGAACCTACCTACTCAGGAGTGTGAGGCATGAGAATGGGTGTTCAAAGACAGCCTGTACAAGACACAGCCTGAGACTCTTATATTTAACCACCAAAAAGCCAGAAATAAAAGAATGGCTCATTTGGCAGGGCATTCATCCTGAGAGAAAAAGCCAACAGCACCCAGACCTCAGTTTAAGTCCCGAGGACAAATCCAAACAAAAATCAAAGAAAGAAACAAAGAAAAGGAGGAAGGAAGTAGAAAGAAAAAATGAGAGAGTAAAAGAGGTTAGGTGATAGAGGAAAAAAGAAAAAGGAAAGAAAGTGAGAAAGAAAAAAGAAAGGAAGAAAGAAAGATAACAGTTTTCAATTGAAAAGCACTTGATTGGAAGAGCAGACGGTGATGTATTCTTCCAGTAAGAATTATTGAGTGAATAAAAGATCTAAGAAGAAACAAGAATGTGTTTCAATATATTTATAAAATACCCTATTACATGAATTGCTTCTGTACACCACATTTGTGAAGCACCTATCCAATGGTCTCCATTTTCTGCAAAGAAATGAATGTGTCTCTCCTCTGGTGTGGACACCTGTGGACACAAGGCCTGTGATGACTCACTGAGCACAGCCAAGCCTGCAGCTGTGCCCAGCTCTGCCCAGCTCCTGCTCATTTGCATATGCCCAGAGCTCAGCCCACTGCCCTGAGCACTTCTTCAGAGTCTGCCCACACCCTGGGCAGCAGTCAGTCCAGTCAGCACACAGCATGGACATGAGGACCCCTGCTCAGCTCCTGGGGCTCCTGCTGCTCTGCTTCCCAGGTAAGGAAGGACAGTGCTGGGCATTAACTGAGCCTAGGACATCCAAGGCTGTTGGAACTTCAGGAAGACCTCTTGGAACATGGTTAGCAAGGAGGAAAATTGTTTCTTTATGTTTTCACTGCTAGGTTCCAGATGTGAGATCCAGATGACCCAGTCTCCATCCTCCCTGTCTGCATCTCCAGGAGACAGAGTCACCATCAGTTGCAGCGCCAGTCAGGGCATTAGCAATTACTTAAACTGGTATCAGCAGACACCAGGGAAAGCTCCTAAGCACCTGATATATGAAGCATCCAATTTGGACTCTTGGGTCTCATCCAGCTTCAGTGGCAATGGATCTGGGACAGAGTTCACACTCACCATCAGCAGCGTGCAGCCTGAATATGCTGCCACTTATTACTGTATGCAGTATAGTAACATCACACATAATGATACAAGTCATAACATAAACCTCCCAGGGAAGCAGAAATGAGAGTATGGGCTACCCAAGCTACTCCTCCTGCTGCCTCTACTTGCGGACACAGCTTCTCAGATTCATCTTGGAAGATCTCTTGAAGGTTTTGATAGAAGTAGATGGGTCGACATCTCTCTACTCTAGCTCTCTGTCTGCCTCAAAACATACATAGCAATACCTCTGCTAGTTCAATAGAGCACACGAATCATATCATGGAAAGAATCTGTTAAAGCATTATACAGGGTTCATTTGGAAAGTAGAAAGATTTTAGCTAATCCAAGTTAGTTATTTTTTAAAGCATGAAATGAATTCTAAGCTACAGCCATTCCTACGTGGGGCTACATTACTGAGTAATGCTAAACAAGGAAATGGAGTGTCCTCTGGAGTTCCCTCAGACCCACATCATCTACCTATGGAACTGCAGGTCTCCTCACCTTGATTCTTGCACTGTCTAGAAACCTAGGGTGGATGCCAATGCTTGCACTGATTGTAGACCTGAAAGGTGACCCTCCAATGCTCCTCTCCTTCCCAGTGTCTGCCTGCCTGTGTCAGTGCATTCTAAAGTAGCTCTCCTCACTTCCCTTCTTCATGAGGACACATCGTGCAGAAACTCTACAGGAAACATTGGTGCTCATGGATTCCAGAAGGAACCAATGAGAAATTGCACACACACACACACACACACACAGCAAAAAAAATGATGTCAATAATCAACACTCCACTCCATTGCTTTGTTAGAAATCATCAAGTTGTGCACTCGTAGATCACTTTTCTGATCTTTTCTTCTGTGTGTTTGTTGGTCCTAGAACTTGAGCTCAAGGCCTAGCTGGTAACCCTGAGGTTTTTGTGTTCAAAGCTAGCACTCTGTTATTATATCCAAAGTTCAAATAAGACTCCATGACCCTCAGTTAAGAAAACCACGTGGCATACACTTCCCACGACTGAGAGATTGCATCACCATCCTGATAGTGAAAAAGGCCCCCATACTTAGGGTAGGATAGGGTTTTATAAGCAAGGAATACAAAAGCTGGCCATCCAAGACTATTATCCCATAATTTCTTTTGTAATTATTTAGTTAGCTTTAAGCCCATTTTTCTTCATCATAATCATTAGACATCATAACTCTCGGTAGGCTTGCACACTCTGGCACCACACCACAGCTATTTTTAATTGGAAGGCATTGGCATCACTGGTGAGTTGTGTTGCTGAGGCCAGCAAGCAAGCAGGTACAGAAGCAAAATGGCAGTTAGCCTGGTGATATTTGTGTAACATAAATGTATTTTTCCTCAGGGTGTCCTGGTCTTGGTTATCTTAGTGCAGTTGGAAGGCCAAATACCATAGAATGTTTTCTTTCCTAAATCATCTCAGGTCCTCTGGATTGTTTTTTTTTTATGTTCACGGGATTTGAACTCTGGGCCTGTGCGCTGTCCCTGAGCTCTTCAGCTCAAAGCTAGCGCTCTACCACTTGAGCCATAGAGCCACATCCAGTTTCTGGGTAGTTACTTAGAAATAAGCGTCTCACAGACTTCCTTGCCTGGACTGGCTTTGAACCGTAATCCCCAGACCTTAGACTCCTCAGTAGCTAGGATTACAGGCATGAGCCAGCAGCTCCTGGCTGGCTTTGCAGTTTTAATCCCTGACTTAGTGTGTTTTTATTCCTCACTAGTATGAATCTGTGTTCTGGCGATTAGCTCTTTTTCTAAGGCAGAGTGACCCAACAGTGACTGGATTCTACATCTATCACCTGAGCCATAGCTCTGCTTCTGGCTTGTTCCGGTGAATTATATTTTGGAATGCTGTGGAATGCCAGCATGGGCAGAGTTTCAAAGAGAATAAGAAACCAACAGAATTAAAATAAATAAAAAGAAATAGAGCAGGTTTAGTGCTGAGATGCATTAGACTGTAACCTGTATTTTGTTTGTTATAGCTAAAGCTTTCCTTGTGAAAATTGAAGGTGATATTTAAGGCAACAGACATCTGCAGAAATTGGTTTATGGAATGATTTTGTCAAATTCTTGAATGTGAGATATAAACCATAGGCTGGCATAAAAAGAAAAGAATAGTGAATTATATGGCTCAACATGTATTACATTAAAAATCATCTAATTTGTGATTGCTGTTCTTAATGTACTATGTGAAGTTATTTCTTTTCTCTTTTTTCCCCCTTATGTTTTATCATGTTGTTACTATATCTGACTTTGGTACCTACATTGTACCAAATTGTACTAATGTATATTGTATATCCATTAATCTGTTTACTTGTAATAGAGAAGGGGGAAGATGAGGTGGTGTGGAGGGGGTGGGGGATGGAACATGGGAGAAAATCATGGGAAGGACTATCAGTGTTCAAGAAGTAAAGTACCCACTACATGACAGTTGTACCTGTAACCCCTCCATACATCCCCCAAAGATAAAAGAAAGTGGCTTTCCATTTGTACAATATATATAACTTGCTCAAAAGTAGTCCTTGAGCGAAGGAGGAGGCAGAAAAGGAGGTGGTGAACCTCCAGAAGAGGAAGAGGAGAACAAGATGAAATTCTCCCTCTCATTAGACAAATTTTCAGCATGTGCTGGAAAAAAAAACAGCTGAAACATCTGGGTATGTGTGATCAAAGGTTAGAGGATGTTGTTGTAAACTCTGCTGCAATAAGAAGACATGTGAGACAGTGGAGACACAGGACTGTACTTTACTCTGGCCATAGATGATGAGGCTTGAAACACTCAAATACGCTGTGAGGCTGCTCAGTGTGGTGGTACTGGGGTTGGAACTCAGGGTCTTGAGCTCCCTAGGCTTCCATTCTACCACTTAAGCTGCACTCTCCGCCCAGAATAATCATTTTAACACTTCTACAGATGAGGACACTGAGGCAGAGAGAGGCTAAGGGAGTGGATTGGTGCCACACAATCCCTAAGCAGGTGGAGTCCTGTCTCTGCTAATTTCACCGTAGGCCCTGCAGGCTAACAGTGGGACCATTATCCTCTATATAGAGCTGCAAAGAAAATATGATTTAGAAATATGATGACCTGAGCCACAGACAAGAGCCAAGGTGCTGCTCTACCTCCACATGGAGATGGCCTTGAACAAAACATGGATACCCAACAAACACAATTTGGAGGAGCAGAAAAATGAAGTCTGAATTCCACGTAGACCAGGACAATGAAGACAGTTCCTAACTATTGTGAAATAGAAAACCTAATCTAGGGCTGGGAGTTTGGCCTAGTGGTTAAAGTGCTTGCCTAGCATGCATGAAGACCCGGGTTCGAATCCTCGGTACCACATACATAGAAAAAAGCCAGAAGTGGTGCTGAGGCTCAAGTGGTAGGGCTCTAGCCTTGAGAAAGTCCAAGGACAATGCTCAGGCCCTGAGCTCAAGCCCAGGACTGGCAAAAAAAAAAAGAAAACCTAATCTAGAGTGATGGACAATGAAATCTTCAGGTAGGTGGTGTCCCTCAGTGTGAGGTCAAAGAGATAAGGTCCACTTCTATGAAACACACACACACACACACACACACACACACACACACACACACCGCTGTAGCCAATAAAGTGATCCTTTTTACTAATTCTGTTAATGAGGCGGTTTCAAGACCTCATGAAAGATCACTCCACAGCAAGAGTAACATCTGCAGTATTCACTTCAGGTCAATTCTTTGTTGTAACCATCCAATCATATAAATAATAATAATAGTAATAATACCTGGAAGCCTTGGTATTAGACGCAGTGAAATAAGACTATCATCATTATTCTCCCATCCAGATTATGTCAAATACTGTCTGTTTGATTCTAATTGAATGAGGGAGAGGATGAGGGGTAACAGGGACTACATTTTGCCATCAGACTGGGGTGAGGTCTTATCTCAGCCACTTGGTGATCAGTAAGTCTACTGCAACAAAGAAGGTGCAAATGGCTCTGAAGCTGGGAGCTTAGCTTGCCAAAGCAGAGCTCTGATGCTGATCTGCCTTGGTAGTGGCTTGGTGCTTTCCCAACACTTCCTCAAATACTCCTTCTGTGAAAACACACACTTTGTTTTCTCACAAAGTGTTAATGAATTTAAAATAGTCCGTTTCTTTAAAAGTAAATGATAAACATTGGAAGAAGTCATAGGCTTAGGAGAAACAATATAACTGTTCCAATTGACTCACAGATCTATCATCTTTCCCTGGTGTAGGTATTTTTCCTGTCCTGCATTAAATGGGCTACAAAGATATTTTTCTTTTTTTTGCTTTCTTCTATGAGTGTTTTTCATATATTTTTACTGTAATTAATAGAAGGGTTACATGATATTTGCCAGATAGATGGTGCATCAATTCCCATACATTGATACCCTTTCACATGTCTTGGTCCCCATTTCCCTCCTCCACACCCCCACCCCTCATCTTGTTTTCCGCCGTTCCCTATCCAATTTCAAATAACCAAATACAAATATATCTGATATATCAGGTAACAAAGTGAGCTACTGTAACAATATGAGATAACCAAGGGACAGCAAAAGAGATGAGAGATAACATAGTACCTTAAGAACAACAATCATTCATTATATGGCTTATGTTTCTATATCCTAGAGATCCTTTCATTTAGTGTCATACTATACGGCCTTTTGTGTCAAGGTTTTGCTCTATTGCAAATCTCTGCTAGGAGAGCACAAGATTTCTACTGATTATGACAAAGATATTTTTCTTATTTTCAATTTAATTATTAGTTTAGTGAAAGCATATTTCATTTAAAATAATCTGTGTGGTATTGTTTTCTGTAGCATAGTAGCTAGTGTGACTTATCATGCTGTCTTTACTTTTCCTAAATAACACTGTAGGAGTTATGGAAGGTAAAATAAATTTTACCTAAAATACAAACACACAGTCAAAATGGGTTAACAAACATGGCACCCATAGGACCTATCACACAAAAATGATTATCCTGGACCCTGCCCTAAGGTATCATTTCATTCTTTTTTTTTGTCCTTACACAGTTACTTATAAATCCCAGAAGTTCTAGAACACTCTCTTATTTGATGACAAAGGTTCCATGTAGCCAACACAGGTTACTTTGACATCAGTATGGCAGAGCCCAGAGATGAGAGGATGTACACGAAGGGAAGTGAGCAATTATTCAGTGACCACTCTTGTGACACTAGCATTTCAGATCCAGGATTCTGTTCATCAAAATATTGCTTGATCTAACTTAAAATTTCTGACAGAACTATAAAAGTCTTCTTCGCAGGCTTAGGCAGTCCACGAAGTCGATTTTGAAAGGTCTACATGTGGCTGGAAAGACTCTCTAGTGGTCAGTGGAGTTGCTATCTTCCCTTCTCCCACCGGATGACCAAGGGCCCTTCACCTCTGAAGAGCACTCTGCATGCCAGCACACTCCTCCAGTGTTACTCATGATGCACTTACAAATTACTCTGTTATTTTTTTTGCCAGTCCTTGGGCTTGAAGTCAGAACCTGAGCACTGTCCTTGGGCTTTCTCAAGGCTAGCGCTCTACCACTTGAGTCACAGCACCGATTCCGGGGTTTTTTTGTGTGTATGTTGCACCAAGGAATCAAACCTGGGTCTTCTTGCACCCTAGGCAGTACTTTACTATTAGGCCACGCTCCCGGCCCAGAAATTATACTTTTACCACTTAAGTCATAGCACCATTTCTGGCATTTACTATGTATGTGATACTGAGGAATCGAACCCGGGTCATCATGCATTCTAGGCAAGCACTCTATCACTAGACCAAACTCCTGGTCCAAAAATTATTCCTTAAATATCACTTTGCTTCAGAATGTACTTCTACTTGTATTGTAATTCATGTAACTAAAGCTATCAGAAAATACTTTTGATACATTGAGTATGTTTCATATTATCTCCTCATTTAAAGAAATTAAACAGCTGGACACCTCATGCTTGTAATCCTCCCTACTCAGTAGGCTGAGATGAAAGGTTTGCAATTTGCAGCCAGCCCAAACAAGAAAGTCCATGAGACCCTTGTTTCCAATTAACCATACAAAATCTGGAAGTGGAGCTGTGGCTCAAGTAATCAAGCAGAGTTCTAAATCTGTGCTCAGAAATCTAAGAGAGAGAACCCAGACCATGATTTTATGCCCCAAGTACAAAAACTGAACTGAAAATCAAAGAAAGGAAGGAAGAAAGAGGATGGAAGGAATAGAAGGAGGGAGTTTTTAATGTGATAAGCACTTGGTAAGAAGAACAGGTGATTTTTTTCCCAGTAAGACTTATAGAGTGAATAAAAGATATAAAAAGAGAGAAGATATAACTAAATATATTTATGGAATAAGCTGTTACATCAGTTCCTGCTGTGGAGTATACATTTTGAAAATAAACTTAAAATTTGTCTTCTACAACAATGTGGTCTCCAGAGAGAAACACATTTTCTGCAGAGAAATGTATGTCTATCTCCTCTGGTGTGGACAGCTGAGGACACAAGGCCTGTGGTGACTCACTGAGGATAGCCAAGCCTGCAGCTGTGCCCAGCTCTGCCCAGCCCCTGCTCATTTGCATGTGACCAGAGCTCAGCCCACTGCCCTGAGCACTTCTTCAGAGTCTGCCCACACCCTGGGCAGCAGTCAGTCCAGTCAGCACACAGCATGGACATGAGGACCCCTGCTCAGCTCCTGGGGCTCCTGCTGCTCTGCCTCCCAGGTAAGGAAGGTCACTGCTGGGCATTAACTGAGCCTAGGACATCCAGGGCTGTTGGAACTTCACGAAGACCTCTTGGAACATGGTTAGCAAGGAGGAAAATTGTTTCTTTATGTTTTCACTGCTAGGTTCCAGATGTGAGATCCAGATGACCCAGTCTCCATCCTCCCTGTCTGCATCTCCAGGAGACAGAGTCACCATCAGTTGCAGCGCCAGTCAGGGCATTAGCAATTACTTAAACTGGTATCAGCAGACACCAGGGAAAGCTCCTAAGCTCCTGATCTATTATACATCCAGTTTGGCAAATGGGGTTCCATCCAGGTTCAGTGGCAGTGGATCAGATTACTCTCTCACCATCAGCAGCCTGCAGCCTGAAGATGTGGCCACATATTTCTGTCAACAAGCTTACAGTAATCCTCCCACAATGATACAAGTCATAGCATAAACCTCCCAGGGAAGCAGAAGTGAGAGTCTGGGCTGCCCCAGCTGCTCCTCCTGCTGCCTCCACCTGCTGACACAGCTTCTCAGAGGAAGCCTTCCTCTGAAGGTCCCTTTAAGATTTTGGTAAAATAGTTGGACATAAATCTCTTTACCCTAGTTTGTCTGCAGCTGTAAAAATAAACAGGGCTATGCCTCTGCTAATTCAATAAAGAGTACAAATCGTAGCATGGTGAAATGACCTGAAAGTGAGAACATCCTTGAAGGCCTGGCTAGAGGTCAAAATAAAAAGAGTTGTATTAGTCAGTTTGCAACTGCCTTGTCTCGGGATGCTTAGGATCAGCTACTAGGATAAGTTTCTTTTCCTTCTCTCTTCTCCAGAGTCCTCTCCTCTCTCTGCTTGCAGGCTTCTCCTTCAGCCCGTTGCCTCTTCGCAAGCTTCTGACCTCACTGCAGACCTCCTGCTTCTCAACAGGCCTGTCCACAGGCTCACCACTCTGCCAGCTTGTTGCTGTTCTCTTCTCCCTGCTTTTCTGGATACTCCTCTATTCAGGAGCTTGGCTCTCATAATATTTGTTGCTACTTTGGGGACAATGCCTCTTTTCTTCGGGCATATTTTGTCCTTGTCTGGATGATCACTATCACCTGAGCAGATGAAGCTGTCTAAACCATTCCCTTGCACACTGCTGCTGTGTCCACTCTGGTAAGCCTGGCTCCACTGGAAGGTCAGAGGTGCCTCCTGAGTGGGTGGATGTTGCATGACTTTGAGGGGTTATGGGTCATGGTCAGGGAGATTTGTGAAGGAGACTGAAAGCTCTTTGTGATCTGACTCTGAGCTCCCATCCCTTTCATCCGTGATGAGGTTGATGGGCTTTTTCCCTTTAAACAACAGCAGCTGAAATGATCATGCAGTTCATTGACCTTTTCCACCTCTAAAAGATAGAACCTTCCTATTTGTATTGCTTTATCATCAAATTATTATCCAGCTCTGGGGTGATAAAAATGGGGTGATAATTGGTGTGGACCTGCTTGGTGAAGGCTGCAATGTCCTTATTGAAGGAGCGTGGGTAGCAGATGTCTCTTCTGGCCAGGCCAACATCCTGAGAATGCAGGTTTCCAGCTCACACTTCCCCAAGACCAGAGGTAACAGAGGAACAATGGGGTCCCCAACGATCATGTCCTTGTCTTGCTTTACATCATCCTAGACCACTGACCTCAGGCTGGCCACTAGGACACTGGGGTGTGCACAGAGTGATGTGTGTCCTTCCAGGTCTTCCTCTCAGTTGTCCTCACTTATTTCCTATAGAGACTTCTAAGATGAATAACTGCTTATGGGCTATACTGGAATTATTGTCTGTCCAAGTTTAAATTTGAGTGCTACTCCAACCAGAAGGGCAATGGCAAGCATTAATGTGATTCAGAAGTTAAGGGAATGTTTGGAATTCAAGTCATAAGATGCATAGATTGACAGGGTAGCAGTGGCACGTGCCTGTCATCCTCACTGCTCAGAGGAAAGTTGAGATCCAGAAGATCAGGGTCTGCAGTCAGCCTAGGCAGAAAATTCTTCACGACGTCCCCTCCAAAATGACAAGCAAAAGTCAGGCTGGAAGTGTGGCTCAAATATTAAAATGCCAGCCAAGCAAGTAAGCAGAGGAATGTGAGTCCTCAGTTCAAACCCCAGTATGTGGGTTGAGAACTCTGCAAATGGGAAGGAGCTTTGCACCAAGAGACCTGCCCAGGCCCTCCTAGACAAACTCCACAGAGAATTGGTTGTCCCTGGATGGCAATCTTCTCTGAATTGTTGACCATATTTTATTGGTGTTTAGGAAAACTGAGAAAATTCTAGAACACATTAATTTCCATTTATGAACATTTCTTAGATTTACTCTAGCTGCTCCTCCCCAGGCCATGGGTGAGTGGGCCTTGCTGTGTGGACAGCTGCCTGCTCACACAACCCTCAACTGGCATCCTTCCTTTCGCCCTGAGAGGCTGCATTTCAACAGTTCTGGTAGGTTTGCAGGGCCTAGGAAATTATTCAGGCAGTTGTCTTTTCAGGATCTCTCTGTGTGGGAGATAATTGTAGAAAAGTATTGTAAGGCTGTCTGACAAACACAGGAGATTTTGTGTTACATGTACCTGAATGTTTCCCAGGATTATGAGGTTTATAAAATAAACTTAATCTGAAATCTTTTGAGATTGCTCTTGTACTTTTTCGTGCGTGTGTGTGTGTTTATACTGTTCCTTGAGCTTGAACTCAACACATAGATGCTGTTGCTAAGGGTGTTTTTATCCCGGAAACACTAGGATTCCAGATAAATTCAGACATGCCAGAACTTAGCAGTCAGCAGACCATATGCCTACAAAGGAAGCAGCTGGTGTACACAAACAATTCTTCTGGACAGGTTTTGTCACATTGTATCACTGTGGAATATTGGTTAGAAAACTGGAAGCCGTGATAAAGATCAAGATTCTGCCTCCACTACTCCACTACAAATCTGTGCCTGACCGACTGCCACTAAAACTGGCAGGGATGCCTATGGCTCTGGTGGTTGCCCCATAGATGAGGAGTTTGGGGACCTGTCTAGGTTTCTGCTGGTATCAGGCTAAATAGGATCTAATAGTTCTACTAGCCTGGCAGGTGACAGGATAAATAAGCTTAGAGACCATGCTGAGGCCGTAAATATCAAGCCCCAGTGTTAGCACAAAAACACAAAAATAAACATAAAGAGCTTACTGAAAGCAAGTTCAAAATCTAATATCTCATCCACTAAGACTATTCTGTGTGCTCTCTACAAACTAGGATCTGTTCCTGCATTATACCACACTATTAGATAAGTTACTCCACCCAATGTTTATGTGTAATGCACTACAAGTATAGACTCCAAGCATCTGCTGTGATGACATGGCCTCTGGAGGAGTGAACTAACTGCAGGACATTCATATCCCTTACTGTCTCCTACCATATACATGCATGAACACCTGGCTGTGCTGAATTACTGAAGTGATCCTGGCCTGCAGCTGTGCCCAGTCCCACCCAGCCCCTGCATTTGCATATGCCCAGAACACAGCACACTGCCCTGAGTATTTCTTCATGGTCTGCTCACCTCTGTGCAGGAGTCAGTCCCATCAGCACACAGCATGGACATGAGGGCCTCAAGGCAGATCCTGGGGCTGGGACTCCTGTGGCTCTGGCTCTTAGGGAAGGAAAGACAGCAATGGAAATGTCATCAGCTCACTGTGCTCAGTTCTGTCTGGTTGTCTGGGAGATTCCCAGGAATCCTGCATAATGATGGGGATATTTCATTCTATTTTTATGTCAGGGGCCAGAGGTGCCATCCAGATGACCCAGACACCATCCACCCTGTCTGCATCTCCAGGAGACAGAGTCAACATCAATTGCAGGGCCAGTCAGGATGTTAAAAAGCATTAGAATGGTATCAGCAGAAACCAGGGAAAGCTCCTAAGCTCCTGATCTATTACACATCTAATTTGGCATCTGGGGTCCCATCCAGGTTCAGTGGCAGTGGATCTGGGACAGATTATTCTCTCACCATCAGCAACCTGCAGCCTGAAGATTTTTCCACTTATAACTGTGTGCAACAACAGAGGGACCCTACACAGTGATACAAGTCATAACATAAACCTCCCAGGGAAGCAGAAGTGAGAGTCTGGGCTGCCCCAGCTGCTCCTCCTGCTGCCTGCACCAGCTGACACAGCTTCTCACATGCAGTTACATTTGCCAGGTAGTAGGTGCATTACTTCTCACCTTCTCCCGTTTTTGTCACCATTTCCCTCCACCCACTTCCTCGCAATCATCTTTCTACAAATGCTTCTTTGAATCTCTGTCTATTTTCTCCTCCTCTGTCCCAGAAGCACAGACCTGGCCATGTGTCTTCTCATATAAACACCTCATTTGTGATTTACACAGTAAAACAGAAGCAAGCCAAGATCCCTCCAGTAGGACTTGTCTTAATATTTGAAATTACTCTCAACCCTACCTTTTCAACTCCTGAGGTACCAGAAGGTGGACCTAGGGGGTTGTCTGGGTCCATGGAGCTGCCTGAGGACTTGAGTCACATAATCCTGTGTGAATAAAGCCAGTGTGGGCCGATGCCCTCACCTGCCGGCATCCTCTCTGGGGGATTCTCCAGGCTGCACCTCTGATCAGGTGTCAGCCTGCTTATGTCAAGAAATCCACAAGTTTCTTCTGTTTTCAAAATCTCATAGAAAGTCCCCTAATGTTGAAATTTTGCAAGAAGCCAGAGGCAGAAAATGTATTTCAGAAATGAGCCACCACAAAGCAATCATAATCATATTGATGGTCATTTTCACAAACTCTCAGAAATATTCCAACTGAATGATCCTAAGTTTTTTCTACCAATCTGGGATCATAGCCGGAATGTGGGGGAAACTATAGGAAAAAGCTGGGAATGATATGAAACATCATAAATTGCTCATGAGGTTATGCAGCAACAAGTGCCTGAAATACCTCATTTTTTGCCAGTTCTTGGGCTTGAACTCAGAGCCTGAGTGCTGTCTTTGAGCTTCTCAAGGGTAGCACTCTACCTTTGAGCCACAGCACCACTTAGAGCTTTTTCTGTATATGTGGTACCAAGGAATTCAACCCAAGGCTTCATGAATGCTAAGCATCCAGCCCGAAAGAACTTTCTTAATCAAAGAAATCCGATGTGAACAATACCACAGCACATAAAAATCATAAATACATTGCTTTATTTAAGAATGGTTTTCCAAGCAGTATGGCAGTGCCTCAAAAGGCTAAACATAGAGCTCCCCTATGACCCAGCAATTCCACTACTTGGCATTTACCCAACCATCCAGAATCTAGGGCATACTAAATCCACTAGCACAACAATGTTCATTGCAGCATTATTCACCATAGCAAAGATATGGAACCAACCCAGATGTCCCTCAGTTGATAAGGGGATCAACAAGTTGTGGTATTTGTACACAATGGAATTCTATGCTGCTGTCAGAAAAAACGACGTTGCCCCATTTGTTAGGAAATGGAAAGACTTAGAAAAAATCATATTAAGTGAAGTAAGCCAGACTCAAAGGAACTTAGGCTCAATGGTTTCCCTCATTTGTCATAATCAGTAGAAACCTTGGGCTCTCCTAGCAGAGATCTGTGATACAGCAAAATCTTGATACATAAGGCCATATAGTATGAAGCTAATTGAAAGGACCTCCAGAATAGTGAAACAAAAGCCATATAACAAATGTACTATGTTATCTCTCATCTCCTTGCTGTCCCTTGAGTATCTCAAATTGTTAGAGTATCTCACTTTGTTATCTGATATATTGAATTTATTTGTATTTAGTTATTTGAAATTTGATAGGGAAGGAGGGAAAACCAAGACGGGGGTGGGGAGCGGGGGGGAGGGTAAAGGGTACCAAGACATGTGAAAGGGTATCAATGTATGTGAATTAATGCACCTTCTATATGGCAAATATCATGTAACCCTTTTATTAATTACAATAAAAAATAAAAATAAATTAAAAAAAAGAATTTTTTTCCAGCTGTGTGCCTATGACACATGGTGTAATCCTAGCTACTCACGGAGTTGAGATTTGAGAGTGGAAGTTTGAAAGGAGCCTTGGCAGGAAGGCCTGTGACAATCTTATCTCCAGTTAACTACAAAACACTGCAGAAATGGTGCTTGGCTAAAAACATAGAGTGCAAGCATTGAGTATAAATGAAGTTCAGAGACAGTGTCCAGGCTCTAAGTCTATCCCTCCCAGTACTAGCAAAGGTGTGTGGGGGTGGGTGGGTGTGGGTGTGTATCATTCCTTGCCCATATTTTCTGGACAACAGTAGACCCTTTATAGTTAATTACCTGTGCCCTTATCTTCAAGGATTTACCCTATATTAGTAACAAAGTATCACTTCTCAGGTATCTTTCATGCAGTCTGGATCAATTTAGACCCTATGTTTATAAAATGTCAGAATACTAGGCATAACTCTAAACAACATTGTGTTTGATTCCCATGCTTTCCTTTCCCCCTTAGTGTACACCTTCCATAATTTGCCTCTAGGAATTTCCAGAAAACTCTTTCTGTCTTCAGAGTGACCACAAGCACAGGAGGGAAGCCTTTGCGCTTCCCAAAGAGCTCTTTACATATGATTTCCTAAATATTATTACTACCTCCTTCTGTTCTCATGCCATTCCATCCTTCTGGAAATCAGTCAGATAAGCTAATGTGAGTGATCTAAACAAGACCTAGCAATGAGAAAATGACAAAATTTGGCTGTAGCTAAGTCTTGTCGAGTCTTTGCGGAGTCCCACTGTGCTGACCCTAATGTTGCAAATTCCAGATCAAATGCAAGTCAGTGCAATTCTTCCATTTAGGAATAAGATAATCCAGACAGCCTTTAAGGGAGGGAGGTAGTGTTGAAAACAAAGGTATGTGTCAGCTTCCCAGCTGATTAATCACCTTTGTTAGCAGAGCAAGGCAGTGAGTGGAGTGGCAGAATGGACTCCATCACGCAGAACATGAGGCTGAATGTAAGGTCTGGGCCAGAGCCCTCAGCCTGTTGTACCCTCACTGTCACTCAGGGCCCCTCCTCTTGCCAAAATCACATCTTAGGCATCTTAGGCATAAGAACCACACCTCCTAGGCCACCAAATACATGTGCCATTCAATTCTCAGAATTCATGAGGAATCAAGATTCTCTGATAAACTGTTAAAAAAGAAAAAGTGTCTGATGAGAACTGGGAGTGTTGTTTGTGGCAGAGTGCTTGATGAGCATGAACAAAGCCCTGGGTCCAATTCCTTGGTACCATATACACAGAAAAAGCCAGAAGTGTTACTGTGGTTCAAGAGGTAGAAAGAATGCTAGCCTTGAGAAAGCCCAGAACTGTACCCAAGGCCTGAGTGTAAGTCCCAGGACTGCCCAAAAGAAATGTCTCCTAAGAGGAATCAATTGATTTTCCATTTGAAACTGGCCTTAAAAGAGATGGACTAGGACCTGCTTTGTGAATATTCGAGGACAGATTCCATGTAGACACTGGGACTCCAAACTGAAAATCCTAACAATTGTGATGTCACAAGGCTGCCACCAGAGGGCAAGCCAACCTCCCAATCTGCACATTCCCAGAATGCAGCTCTTTGTTTTATGGTCTTGGGGTATGAACTCTGGGCCTGGACTCTGTCTCTAACCACTTCAATGCAAGACTAGTGCTCAACCACTCAAGCCACAGCACCACTTCCGAGAGTGCAGATCTTCAAAGACATATTAGTGCTATCACAGATGCTGTTTTTCAGAATCCTCAGCCATGAGCAAACCCACAATAGATGTAAATTTTACACACACTTGATCAACATTCGTCAAGTGTATAAGAATTTACACACCTGACCCTTGTGTGTGTAAGGAGAAGATATGCTGGCTGACAGGAGACTGTGGATGAGGGACATTTGCTGACTTTCCTCATGGTTGGTGAGAGTGGCAGGGAAGTCAGCCAGCCCCAGAGAGCAGAGAAATTCTGAGCTCCTAAGGAGCCAGTCTCCCCCACCTACTCCTGGCCTTTCGGCTGGGCTCAACCCCAGGGAGTGGGGAGCATTTTCCTCCACTGAAGACAAGGCCACCACAGGACAGGGTCTTTGTCACCCCCAGGTTCGCAGCTCCACCATTCTAGCCCAGAGCAAGAATGTCACGCTAGACACAGGATCCTGATCCAAATCTCTCCTGGTGATCCCATTGCCTGAACGTTGAAGTCAGCCTTCACATCTCCACACTGGTGAAGCTACAAGAATACTTACAAAAATGACCGCAGAGTCCCTTTGAGGCCTCACTTGTTCCAACCTCACCATGGTATTATGTCCACGGTAGCTGCTTTCTTCACCCTTCATATATGCATTTTGATGAGTCCCTAAGACTCTCAGAATTAGTAGACACTATGGTGTGTATGCTGAAAACACAGATGGTTCCTCTTGTTGTTACACTGGGCTGGGTGTTCAGGGAAAGTCATGATATGACATCTGATTAAGAAATTTCTATCTAGGTTTAATCCAGATCCAAAATGTTTCTTCAGGGACACTTTTCCTGGCTTGAAAACAAGTCAAGACTCTCTCCCCCCACATCACTCCCTCCCTCCTTCCCTACCTATTCCTCCATTCCTACCCCCCTCCTGTCCCCTCCACTCTCCCCCCAGCTCTCTCCAAGAGATGTATGTAAACAGCAATACTGGTATCAAGGGAAAAAAAGGGCATGTATGGTTTGGCACCAGTGATTTTTGTGAAAAAAAAAAGTATTTCCAGAATCAACACTTATCACTTCATGTTGATTAACTGTGAGAAATTAAATCAAATGGCACAAAGACGATAACACATGAGAAGTCTATGTACATACTGGGATTAGAAAATACCTAAAGTTTCAATAACAGCAGTTTTCTGAGTCATACTGAGATATCAGAGTAAAAATGCATTTGCAAGAGTTACTTCAACTTACATTGTAATAGCTGTGATTAAAATTACCACAAAATACATTTCAATACATTCAGTAAGCTTTATACTATGTGCTTAGTTAAATTACACAGCTGACCATCTGTGTCTCCTACTTAGCTACTCAGTAGGCTGCGGCCCAGGAATTGCAATTTAAAGCCAGCCCAGGCAGGAAAGTCCATAAGACACTTATTTCCAATTAACCATCCAAAACCTGCAAGCAGAGCTCTGGCAAAGTAATATAGCAGAGTGCTAGCCTTGATCACAACATCTGATAGCACACAAGGCCTGAGTTCATGACACAGGCAGAACACACACACACACACACACACACATACACACACACACACACACACACACACACACACACACAAGCATGCACACAGGAGAGGGGTGGCCAGGAGAGAGAGGGAGAGAAGAGAGATGAGTCATTTTAGCCATGTCCATTGTCCTACTCTGGAGCATATGATATGAGAATGGTTGCTCAAAGCCAGCCTGCATAAGAAAGTCCATGAGATTCTTACATACAAGTAATTACCAAAGAGCCTGAACTGGAGGTATGCCTCATGTGGTAAAAATTAGCCTTGGAGGATAAAACTGAAGGACAGCACCCAGATCCTGAGTTCAAGAAAGAATTATAAAATTAAACTAAAAGAAAGGAAGAAATGAAAAAGGGGGGAGGGAAGGAGGAAGGAAGGAACAAAGGAACGAAGGAAGGGAAAAGAAAATTTTCACTGTATATAAGTATTTTATAGCGATAACGCAGTCATTTTTTTCAAACGGAATTATTGAAAGTAAATAGAAATCTGAAGAGAAACAGGGATATGTTTCAATATGTTTATGATACCCTGTTATGTACCTTGGGTCTGTGCAATTTACATCTGGAAAATAGACTTAAAAATATCTTCTATATGATCCAGAAATGAAACCACATGCTTATAGTCAACTCATATTAGACAAAGGAGCCAGAGATATACAATGGAATTATCAAAGTTACTTCGATTATTGATGCTGGGAAAACTGGGCAGCCGTATTCTAAAAACAGAAGATTGATCCCAGCCTGACACAGTGCACAAACGTCAACTCGAAATGGATTAAATACCTCAATATCAGACCTGAAACTCTGAAACTGCTACATGACAGAGTAGAAGAGACACTGGAGCTCATAGGCACAGGCAGAAACTTCCTCAACAAAGTTCCAGGAGACAACAGATTGGAGAGAGACTCGACAAATGGGATCCCTAAAAATAACAAATTTCTCCACAGATAAATACATAGCTACTAAAATGGAAAGACAGCCAACCCACTGGAAAACATATTTACCATCAACATAGACAAATGCTTAATATACAATATCTACAGGGAACTGGAGAAACTAATCCCCCCAAACCCAAAAAACCAATCACTAAATGGGTAAAGGAGAAACTTACCAAAAGAAGAGGTTAAAATGGCAAAAAAAAATGAGAAAATGCTCATCTTCCACATTCATAAAGGAAATGCAAATAAAAACAACCCCTAAGATACCACCTTACCTGAATCAGAATGACCAAGATTCTGAACTCAGACAATGACAAATGCTGGTGGGGTTGTGGAGAAAGGGGAACCCTACTGCACTGCTGGTGGGAATGTAAACTAGTGTAATAACTCTGGAAGGCAGTTTGGAGGTTCCTCAAAAGACTAAACATAGACCTTCCCTACAACCCAGCCATACCACTCTAGGAATCAACCCTGAGCATCATAACCCAGGTTATGACAAGGACAACTGCACAGCCATGTTCATCTCTGCACTACTCACAATAGCCAAGTGATGGAAACAACCCAGATTTTTCAATACAAATGAATGGATAAAAAAAGTGGTCCATATATACAATGGAATTCTACCTAGCTACCAGACGAGATAAAATAATGGCATTAACTGGGAAGTGGATGAAACTAGAGCAAATTATGTTGAGACAAGACAAGACCAAAGGAAGAAAAGTCGCATGGTCTCCTTGATATATATGTATTAGATCCAAACAATATAAGAGTGGTGACTCAGGTACTTAAGGTCATTGACATGAATTTAGAGACAGAAATATATCTATACACACGTAAGCCTATGATGGGATAGATATTCTGTAGACAAATACTGTTATATAGATCAATATGTATCGATACCAAAAAAAGACATAGCTTAATTTTAATGATACTCTTAAATTTATGTGCCAGTGATTGCAGATAGATTACTTTCCTGAATATTTTTATTGAACATGAAATTTGAAATATGTAAAAACTCATTGTTAATAAAAAAAACGTTTTATTAAAATTATAAACTTTACCCAAAAAATGTCTTCTATAATGAAATGTTCTCCAGGGATAAACACATTCTCAACAGGTAAATTTGTTTCTCTTGTCTGGTGTGGACACCTGTGGACACAAGGCCTGTGGTGACTCACTGAGGATAGCCAAGCCTGCAGCTGTGCCCAGCCTTGCCCAGCCCCTGCTCATTTGCATGTGCCCAGAGCTCAGCCCACTGCCCTGAACACTTCTTCAGAGTCTGCCCACACCCTGGGCAGCAGTCAGTCCAGTCAGCACAAAGCATGGACATGAGGACCCCTGCTCAGCTCCTGGGGCTCCTGCTGCTCTGCCTCCAGGGTAAGGAGGGACAGTGCTGGGCATTAACTGAGCCTAGGACATAGGGCTGTCTGGAACTACAGGAAGACCTCTTGTAATATGGTTAGCAAGGAGGATAATTGTTTTTGTGTTTCTACTGCCAGGTTCCAGATGTGAGATCCAGATGACCCAGTCTCCATCCTCCCTGTCTGCATCTCTAGGAGACAGAGTCACCATCAACTGCAGGTCCAGTCAGAGCATTGGTAGTAATTTAAACTAGTATCAACAGACACCAGGGAAAGCTCCTAAGCGCCTGATATATGGTGCTTCCAGTCTGGACTCGTGGGTCCCGTCCAGGTTCAGTGGCAGTAGATCTGGGACAGATTACTCTCTCACCATCAGCAGCCTGCAGCCTGAAGATGCTGCCACTTATTTCTGTCAACAAGGTTATAGTACTCCTCCCACAGTGACACAAGTCATAACAAAAACCTCCCAGGGAAGCAGAAGTGAGAGTCTGGGCTGCCCCAGCTGCTCCTCCTGCTGCCTCCACCTGCTGACACAGCTTCCCACATGCAGCCTGGCTCTGAAGGTCCCTTGAAGATTTTGGTGGAAGCAGCTAAGCAGAATTATCTGCCTTCTAGCGCAATTTCTGCAGCAGTACAAGCTTGGCAATGGGCAATGCCTCTACTGATTCAATAGAGCACAAAAAATATAGCATGGAAGAAGCTATGAAAGCATTAATTGGGGTTCATTTGCAAATTAGGGACACACTTGTTAATAGTAGCCATTGTTTTATTTTTCTAATTTTTAATTATTTTTATTTTATTGTTGGGATAATGTATACAGGGGTTACAGTTACATTTGTCAGGTAATGTAAGAGAAAATTATATAAGCCGCAGCCATTTTGAGAGGAGGTTATGTTACTGAGTAAGGTTAAATACAGAAATGGAGTGTGCTCTGGAGTTCCCTCAGACCCCAGACCATCTTCCTGTGGAACTGCAGGGCTCCTCAACTAGGTCCTTGTCCTGTCTAGAAACCCAGAGATAGGTGCCAATTCTCTCCACTGCTTGCAGCAACTTACAGGTGACCTTAGAACATCAGTAAAATTAGGCTGAGGGTTTGTAAGTCAGATGTACATATTAATTTATGTAATAAAATATGTCTATAGAGTCATACACTTTTATGTCTAAGTTGTTGTGTTTGTATTTCTAATGCTGTGTCCAAAGCATCGGGTATGCCAATACTGAGTCATCGCTCTTATATTGTTTGCATCTAATAGGCACATATTAACGACACCATGCACCTTTTTTATTGAAGAATTTATTAACATTGATTTTTACATCATACTTCAAATGACATGTTTAACAAACAAGTATTCAAGAAGGGAATCTCTATATACAATCACTGGCATTAAGATTTTAGAACATAATTAAAATTAGGCTGAGGGTTTATATGTCAGATATATATATATTAATCTATGTAATAAAATTATGTCTATAGAGTCATAGGTTTGTAGTTGTGCTTATATTTTTAATACATGTCCATAGCATTTGCTACACAAATAGAGTCCTCCCTCTTGTATTATTTGGATCTAAAAGCTTCATACTATGCCCCTTAAGTTCCTTTGTTATTGACTTGTCTCACTCAACATGAGTTGCTCTAGATTCATCCACTTCCCTGCAAATGCCATTATTTTATCTTGTCTGTTAGCTATGTCGAATTCCATTGTGTATATAAATACCACAATTTTTGTATCCATTCATCTGCAGTAGGGCACCTGGGTTGTTTCCATCGCTGGCTATTGTGAATAGTGCAGAGATGAACATAGCTGAGCAGGTGTCCTTATCATATCCTGGGTTATGATGTTCAGGATAGATGCCCAGGACTGGTATAGTGGGATCATAAGGAAGGTCAATTTTCATTTCTTTAAGGAACCTCCACAGCGTTTTCCCTGGCTGAACTTGTTTACACCCCCACCAGCAGTGCAGTAGAGTTCCTTTTTCTCCATGATGCCACCAGCATCTGTCATTGTCTGAGTTCAGAATCTTGGCCATTCCTGTTGGGGTGAGGTGCTGTCTTAGGGTTGTTTTATTTGCATTTCATTCATGACCATAGATGATGAGCATTTTCTCATATGCTTTTCTGCCATTTTAACCTCTTCTTTGATGAGTCTGTCTTTAGTTCCCTTGCCCATTTAGTGAGTGGTTTGTTGGGTATGGTGGGGGGGGGGATTAGTTTCTTGAGTTCCCTGTAGATACTGGATATTAAGCATTTGTCTGGTGTATTATCAGTAAATATCTTTTCCCAGTGGGTTGACTGTCTTTCTACTGTAGTAGTTATGCTTTTATGTGGAGCACAGAAATATTTCTAAATAGTTATGTCTCCTTTAATCTTAAATGGATATCTCTCTATTCACTGTGTTCTCACAGACTTTACAAAGTTATTTCCAATATTTTATTTTATACTCCTCTATATGTTGCTACAAAGTCCATCAGCAAATAATAATTTGCTTCTTTATTTCTCAGCTTAATGTCTGCATTTATTTCTTGCCTCATGCAATTTGGAGCTGACCTCCTGAATAAGTTTGTTTTCAAGGATTTAATAGTAAACATGTCAGTATTTAATGCAAGCTGATGAGAAAAAATGGTATCATCACTGATTATGATACTTGTCCTAGCTTTTAACATTTTCCATTATTTCTGTCTTGCTTAGACAAGAGTAGCTTATAAATGATCATGAATAGATTTTGACTTTTAGAAATATTCTCAACAACTTTACACATAATATCTTATTGCTAATCATGTTAGAGTGGTGAATTAAATGGATCGACATAGATTATTTTAAAATCATCTAATTTTAAAATGGCTTTCCATAGGTACAATATATTTAACTGTTAAAAATGCAGTGCTTGAGAGAAGGAAGTTGGAGAAAAGAAGAGGAAAAGAAAAACAAGATGAAAATTCTCTTGCTTAAGACAAATTATGACAATGTGACAGAGGAAACTGGTTGTTCAGAGAATGCTTTCAAGTAATCTGAAATAAGATCCAAGACACATGAGACAGTGTCTCACACTGTCTCACACAATCTACCATGGCCACAGATGATGAGGCTGGAAACTTACAAAAAAAACTGACAAAAGAAACTGAGTAGGACCAGAGTTGGGCTGAGTGGTAGAGTGCTTGACTAGAATGCATGAAGACTCTGGTTCAATTCCTTGGTACCATATCCATACAAAAAGCTGGAAGTGGTGTTCTAGTTCAAGTGGTAACCCACTGGCGTGCAGAAAGCCCAAGGATAGTGCTCAGGCTGTGAGTTCAAGCCCCAAGACTGGCAAAAAAAATTTTTTAAATACTGTGAGCCAGATCAATATGGTGGTACTAGGGTTGGAACTCAGGAACTTGAGCTTCCTTTGCTGCCATTCTACAACTTGAGATGCACTCTCAGCCCAATAAAATCATTCTACCACTTACACAGATGAGGACACTGAGGCAAAGAGAGGCTAAGGGAGTGGACTGGTGCACACAATCCCTAAGCATGTGGTGTCTTGTCGCTAACCCAGCTAATTTCACCTGAGGCTCTGCATGAAAATAGTTGTGACTACTGATGAAGTCCTTTGTCCAGAGTGTGCTGAGATATTTCTGGAATTGAAATAGTGCAAATATACCTTTATGGAGGTAAATAAAACTGAAATACATAGAGTTTGCCCTAGGGAAAGTGTGTGATTTACAGGCATTAGGTCCAGAGGCATAGACAAGAAGCAAAGTGCTGCTCTCCCTGAACAAGAAGATGTCCTTGAACCAAGAACTACTACCCAATAAGTACAGTTTGGGGAAACAGGAAAATGTAGCCTGGATTCTATGTAGACCAGGACAATGAACATGGCTCCTTAACCACTGCAAATCCAGAAAGCAAATTCTAGAATGGTGGCCTATGATGCCACCAGGGAGATGGTGTCATTCACTGGGTTATTCAAAGAGAAGGCCCACTACTTCTGTCTTCTGTGCTATTGAAACACACACACACACACACACACACACACACACACACACACACACACCTGGTCAGTTGAGTGATGCTTTTTACTAATTCTGTTAAAGACTGACGCAGCAGAAGTAAAATGGGTCTGCTTTATTAACATGTTGTCAATTCTTAGTTTGAATCTCATCCCAGCAAGCACTAAAGAACTATCAAGAAGCCTTGGTGTTAAAAGGAAAGAAATATGAATACCATTATTTATTTTCTCCACAGATTATATCAAATATTTTCTGGCTGATTCTAGTTGATAGGTGAATTAGAAGGTCACAAGGACTAAAGTTTGCCCTCAGGCTGATGGGCGGTATTTTCTCACAATCAATAGTCAGGAATATCTAGTGCAAGGAGACGCAAATGGCTCTGAAGCTGAAAGCTTAGCTAGACCCCTTCCAGCTGCATTGCATGCTCTTTCCATTCTGCTCAGACCTCTGTCAATCAATTCCAAGGCTGATGTCTGGGGCAAATCTGCCTTATGTACAATTCATGGCCTTTCAGTTAGGTTCAATTCCAGTGAGTGGAGAGAATTTTTCATCAATGAATCCAACGCCACTGAAATGCAAGGCCTTTTGTCACCCTCAGTTTCTCAACTCCATCACTCTGGAGCAAAACTGTCAGCCCTCAATGGGGCTCCTGATCCAATCTATCCAGTTTATTCCAGTACCTGGAAGTTGAGTTCAGCCTTCACAGCTCCACACTTGATAGCCTTGAAAAAAATGAAGATCAGGGACAACATCCCAACCAAGCTCTCACCGTTATATGGGAAATATATATACATTTTCATTCTGATTCGCAGAAACACTTAGAATGGATGCAGTGTAATGTGTCATTTCTTCTTCATATATCCAGGGCAGCAGGAATCCTGTTTATAGTTACCTATGACTATACCTTCCAAGAATTTTCCTAACATAGTTACAAAGTTTCACATCTCATATTCATGTCTTTGATGCACTTAGGATCTTTTTTCTTTTGCAGTGGTGAACCTAGGGAAGAAGATTCATTCTTCTTTATGTAGAAAATCTGTTATCCCATCACCAAGGTTTGAAGAGACTCTCTTTTGTCCACGGTATGCTTTGACACTGGAAAAAATCAGATGGCATAGTGATAGAGAGTTTTTTTTCATGTTCTCTCCTGTTCTGCAGGTCTTCAAGTAACACAAACTTGCCTGAAAATGAAATTCTAATCAAATGAATCCCAGTGAAATGACTTTATGGATGTCAACCTATCAGCCAGTTGCCCAGAAATCTTTTCTCAGGAGGTTTCCATGTGAGTTCATCCTTTCACAATGTTCCAAACTTTCCATGAGTGTTTAGTCAGTTCCTCTGGGTTGCTTAGTGAACCTTTTCTAATGTCCTGACAAAAATCCAAGTTATTGAGTCTAACCTCTCAAATTGATCACAAATTGTCATCCTTATCTATGTCAATCAAAGCAGTTGTACGTGCAGTTATAAATCACTACACCCAATGTAGAACCATTATTTTGACAATGTCAGAGTAGAAGGCATAATGCTATATACCATTAGTTTAATTTCCATTCTTTCCTTTTCCCTGCTAGCATAGACCTTTAATGATCTGGCTCGTTTTCCGTTTGACCCAAGAATCTGAAGCTAAGCCTTTGCTCTTCTCAAAGGGCTCTTTAGTTCTGGTATATTATATGTTTTTTACTTTTTTCTTCTATTCTCGTGTCATCGGATCCTTTATAAGTCAGTCAAATAAGTTAACATTAGTGACACAAGCAAGGTCTACCACTAGGAAAATCCAGAAATTCAGCTGGAACCAAGTCTCAAACAGTCTTTGCTCACTGGGTCCTGGGGTGTTGATCTTATTGTTTCTTCCTCCAGTTCATACGCAAGTCAATGCAGTTGTTCCAATTGTTCTATATAGGAAACAGATGGTCAATGCCAGAGCCAGCCAGCAGCTAACCAGGATTCCTGACCTTGGGGGTGAAGACTGGGAAAAGACGAAGAAGACGAAAAAGATGGGGTGGGGAGGACTACAGCCCAAGTCCGCAGCCCAAAACTCCAGCTTAGGGTGAGTTTCAGGCTAAAGCCTAAGGCTGTGAGCTTAAGACCAGAGCACCATTTATTTCAAGTTCCAACCTTAAATACCTTTCTTAAAACCAGGACACGCCAGGGGTTACATTCATACAAAACAGCAATCAAGTCTCAAATAGGTTAAATGAGAAGCGATTGACACAGCCCAAAATCATGATAACAGCTTATTTCCTTGTGTACTCAATTGTGCAGGTCCAAGGTCACTGACCCCATACTCGGTCCCCAACATTTCCCCCAATCCCCAACAGGTCAAGATAGCCTTTAAGGAAGGAGATAATGGTGAAAAAACAAAGATGTGCATGAGTTTCCAGTTAATTGACTCTGTCAGCACTACTAGACAATAAGTGGTAGGACAGAAAGGTTTTTGTGATGCAGAGCAAGAGTCTGGATTGTAAGACCTGAGCCAGAGCCCTCGCCCCACAGTTGTACCCTTCAGGCACAACTCCACACCCCTCTTTACCAAAATACATACTTGGCATCTCATAGGGAGCACACATCCTACCTAGGCCACCACCTACCCTATGGCCACTTTCAAGTGTCAGAATTCATGAAAACCTCTAGACGTTTTTTCTTTGACTGCTATAAGATATCTGAGGAGAGGACTCATTTGAATTTCCTGCTAAATCTGGCTTTGAAACAGTCTGAATAGGACCAGCTTTGTGAATATTAGAAGAAAGATTCACAGTCTAGACACTGGGACTTCCAACTTAAAAAAAAAAAAAAAAAAAAAAAAAAAAAAAAAAACTCCTAAAGATGGTTATGCCACAGTTGGCCAGCAGAGGGCAAGCCAACTTCACAATCCCCAAAGCCTCAGAGTCCAGCTCTTCAAAGGGCATAGAGAGCAGGGGGGCTGGTGCCACTTATCAACAGGAAACTGACGCTGGCAGGCTCACTGCACAGCTATCCTGGGGCACCTGTGCCTGAGACCCTACTCACACTAACCTGGTACAACACGTGCATGTTTCTAAATATTTTCTTTATTTGATCTATTATTAACATCCCCTAACAATGGTGCTCTTTTTTTATATATTTTTATTGTAATTAATGAAAGGGTTACATGATATTTGCCAGATAGAAGGTGCATTAATTCACATACAATAATACCCTTTCACATGTCTTAGTCCCCATTACCCTCCCACCACCTCCCTTTCTTGGTTTTCCCCCCTTCCCTATCCAATTTCAAATAATCAAATATAAATATATCCAATATATCAGATAACAAAGTGAGATACTGTAACAATATGACATAACCAAGGGACAGCAAAAGAGATGAGAGATAACATAGTACATTAAGGACAACAATCATTCACTATGTGGTTTTTGTTTGAATATCCTAGAGGTCCTTTCAATTAGCTTCATATTAAATGGCCTTATCTATCAAGGTTTTGCTCTATTGCAAATCTCTGCTAGTAGAGCCCAAGGTTTCTACTGATTATGACGAATGAGGGAAACCATTGAGCCTAAGTTCCTTTGAGTCTGGCTTACTTCACTTAATATGATTTTTTCTTCTAAGTCTTTCCATTTCCTAACAAATGGGGTGATGTCATTTTTTCTGACAGCAGGATAGAATTCCATTGTGTACAAGTACCACATCTTGTTGATCCATTCATCAACTGAGGGATATCTGGGTTGGTTCCATATCTTTGCTATAGTAAATAATGCTGCAATGAACATTGTTGTGCTAGTGGATTTAGTAGTATGCCCTACTTTCTGGATGGTTGGGTAAATGCCAAGTAGTGGAATTGCTGGGTCATAGGGGAGCTCTATGTTTAGCCTTTTGAGGGTCTGCCATACTGCTTTCCAAAGTGGTTGAACGAGTTTGCACTCCCACCAACAGTGTAGTAGTGATCCCTCCTGGCCACATCCCCTCCAGCACCTGTTGTTATTAGTTTTCCTGATCCTGGCCACTCTAACTGGAGTGAGGTAGAATCTTAGAGTTGTTTTGATTTGCATTTCTTTTATGACCAGAGATGTTGAGCATTTCTTCATGTGTCCATAGGCCATTTTTGTTTCTTCTTCAGAGAAGACTCTCTTTAAGTCTTTGGCCCATTTTTTAATGGGATGGTTGTTACTTTGGAGATTAGTTTTGGAGTAATTCAATTTTTTGAGCTGTTGATATATTTTAGATATGAGGCCTTTGTCCGCTGTATGGATGGTAAAGATCTTCTCCCACTCTGTAGGCTTCCTAATTAATTTACTAGGCATCTCCTGTGCCATACAAAAGCTCTGCAGTTTAATGCAGTCCCACTTATCCAGACTTTCTCTGATTTGTTGTGTTACTTTGTTCTTATTGAGAAAGTTTCGACCTGTGCCAATGACACCTAGTGTATCTCCTATTCCTTCTTGTAAAGTTTTCAGTGTTTCAGCTTTTACCTTGAGGTCTTCGATCCATTTGGAATTAATTCTAATGAAGGGTGAGAAAGAAGGAACCAACTTTACATTTCTGCAGTTGCTTAACCAGTTCTGCCAGTATCACATGTCTTTCTTCCATTCTATTTTTTTGGCTCCCTTATCAAAGATTAGGTGGCCAGAGGTCTGTGGTTTAATATCTGGGTCCTCAGTTCTATTCCATTGGTCTTCAGGCCTGTTCTTGTGCCAGTACCAAGCTGTTTTGATAATTATAGCCCTGTAATAGAGTCTAAAGTTAGGTATTGAAATTTCTCCTGAGCTGTTCTTTCTGCTAAGAAGTGTTTTTGCTATACTGGGTCTTTTATTATTCCATATGAAATTTTGGATTTCCTCTTTTATTTCTTTAAAGAATGACATTGGGATATTGATGGGTATAGTGTTGAATTTGTAGATAGCCCTTGGCAAGATAGCCATTTTCACGATGTTGATTCTTCCAATCCAGGAGCATGGGAGGTTTTTCCATTTCCTTAGTTGTGCTTTAATTTCCTTTTTCAAGGTTTTAAAGTTTTCATCAAAAAGGTCCTTTACATTCTTAGTTAAGCTAAGTCCTAGGTACTTTATTTTCTTTGAGGGTATTGCAAAAAGAGTTGCTTTCCTGATTGTTGCCTCGTTCCTCTCACTGTTGGCGTAGAGGAAGCAGTTGATTTTGGAGGGTTAATTTTATAGCCTGCTACCCTTCCAAAGTTTTGAATCAGCTCAAGGAGATTGGGAGTAGAGTCTATAGGATTCTTTAAATACAGAATCATGTCATCTGCAAAGAGGGATTATAGGATTCTTGAAATGGCATGAAAACTGCAGTCAACAGTGGGCTCCGGTGTATGAGAACAAGCTCTGCACTCTGAGATGTGACAAGTCACTAGTGCACAGCCAGCATGCCTTTTGAATTCTCAGCAGGACAGAACACACTGAAGGCCTCACCTTCTAAGAGGTTCTGGTGAGAGTAATGGAGGGTATGTGAACGAAATGGAAGATGGAAAGACTTGGAAATTTTAGTGCTATCACAGACCCTGTTTTTCAGAATCTCCAGTAAGAAGCAATATACACAACAGGTATAAAGCTTATACTCTTGAAGAACATGTCCTCTTCATGTGTAGGGAGAAGACATGCTGACTGACAGGAGACTGTAGGTGAGGGACATTTGCTGACTTTCCTCATGGTTGGTGAGAACAACAGGGAAGTCAGCCAGCCACACACAGCAGGCAAACTCTGAGCTCCTGATGACTCAGTCTCCCCACCTGCTCATGGCCTTCGGGCTGGGCTCAACCCCATGGAGCAGGGAGTATTTTCCTCTAAGGAAGTCAAGGCCACCACAGGGCAGAGCCATTGTCACCCCCAGGTTCTCAGCTCCATCACCCTGGAAGGTAACCCTTGCTTTCTGAGCCCAGAGTAAGAATTTAAGCCCTGGACAGAGGATCCTGACCCAAATCTCTCCAGGTCATTCCAGTGCCTCAAAGTTAAGGTCAGCCTTCACATGTCCACATGGCTAACACCGCAGGAATGTTTAGAAAAATGCCTGCAGACTCACCTTTGAACCTGACTTATTCCTACCTCACCACAGGAAAATCTGCATGGCATGGCTTCTTCATCCTATTTAGGTACATTGTGATGTATCACTAAGACTCTCAGAATTCCTAAACACTGGGATATGCATGATGAAAGCAAAATGGCTCGTCTTGCTGTGTAATTGAGAGGGAGGATTCAGGGAAAAGGCATGATATGATATCTGAGTCATCAATTTTGTATCCATTTTTCATCCAGATCCAAAATATTTCTTTGGGAGTATTTCTTTCTCTCTCTCTCTGTCTCTCTCTCTCTCTGTCTCTCTCTCTGTCTCTCTCTCTCTCTCTCTCTCTCTCTCTCTTTCTCTCTCTCTCTTTAACTCTCTCCCCTCTCTGTCTCTCTGTTTCTGTCTCTCTCTATGTCTCTCTGTCTCTCCCTCTCGCTCTCTGTCTCTCTGTCTCTCTCTGTCTGTCTCTGTCTCTCTCTGTCTCTCTCCCCTCTCTCTCTGTCTCTGTCTCTCTATCTCTCTCTATGTCTCTCACTCTCCCTCTCTCTCTCTGTCTTTCTCTGTCTCTCTCTCCCCTCTCTCTCTGTCTCTGACTCTCTCTATGTCTCTCTGTCTCTCTCTGTCTCTCTCTCCCCTCTTAGTCTCTGTCTCTCTATATATCTCTCTGTCTCTTCTCTCTCTCTCTCTCTGTCTCCCTCTCTCTCTGTCTCTCTGTCTCTCTCTTTCTCTGTCTCTCTCTCTCCCCCCCCTCTCTCTGTCTTTCTCTCTTTTTCTCTCTCTGTGACTTCCTCCCACCCATCTCCTCTCCTCTCACAGATCCGCATATCAAAAGACTGGTATCCCTGCCAACAGGCTATTTTTACTCACTGGAGACAGTGTCATGTATCTCTGTGTGGCAGAGCCTCATTTCCAGCATCAACATGTATGAAGTTAAGCCCATGAATTGTGGTAAATAATATTAAATGATAAAGAGTGGCAAGATGTGAGAGATCCCAGATTAGGAAAAAGTATAATCTATTTGCAAACACTGGGTACAAAACACCCAAAGTTTCATGCTGGCTAATTTGGGGCATTATTTAGGAATCAGAGTAAAACTGCATGTGCAATATTTGCTTCAGGAATTGTTGATAGTAAATAAAAGATTTAAGAAGAAACAGGAATATATTTCAATATATGTATGAAATACCGTGTTTCATCAGTTGCTTCTCTGCATTACACATTGAGAAATATATATAATTGTCAATTATCTACAGGCAAATTTATGTATCTTTCCTCTGGTGTGGCACACCTGTCGATGTATGGCCTGTGTTTATTCACTGAGAGCAGCCAAAAGTACAGCTGTGCCCAGCCCTGCCCAGCCCCTACTCATTTGCATGTGCCCAGAGCTCAGCCCACTGCCCTGAGCACTTCTTCAGAGTCTGCCCAGACCCTGGGCAGCAGTCAATCCAGTCAGCACACAGCATGGACATGAGGACCCCTGCTCAGCTCCTGGGGCTCCTGTTGCTCTGCCTCCCAGGTAAGGAAGGACAGTGCTGGGCAGTAACTCAGCCTAGTGCATCCAGGGCTATCCGGAACTTCAGAGAAGACCTCTTGTAACATGGTTAGCAAAGAGGATTAATTGTTTTTGGGTTTCCACTGCCAGGTTCCAGATGTGCCATCCAGATGACCCAGTCTCCATCTTCCCTGTCTGCATCACCAGGTGACAGAGTCACCATCAATTGCAAGGCCAGTCAGGGCATTAGCAGTTACTTAAACTGGTATCAGCAGACACCAGGGAAAGCTCCTAAGCACCTGATATATGGAGCATCCAATTTGGCATCTGGGGTCCCATCCAGGTTCAGTGGCAGTGGATCTGGGTCAGATTACTCTCTCACCATCAGCAGCCTGCAGCCTGAAGATGTGGCCACTTATTACTGTCTGCAGTATCAGAGTGACCCTACACAGTGATACAAGTCATAACATAAACCTCCCAGGGAAGCAGAAGTGAGAGTCTGGGCTGCCCCAGCTGCTCCTCCTGCTGCCTCCACCTACTGAAACAGCTTCTAAGATTCATCTTGGAAGATATCTTGAAGATTTAGGTAGAAGCAGATGGGCAGAAATCGCTCTACTTTAGATCTCTGCCTCCAGCGAGACAAACATGGCAATACCTCTTATATTCAATAGAGCACACCAGTCATAACATGGAAGGAGTCTGTTAAAGCAATGTACAGGGCTCATTTGGAAAGTAGAAAGACGCTAGCTAATCCAAGTTAGTTACTTTTTAAAGCATAAATCGAATTCTTAGCTACAACCATTACAACACGGGGCTACATTACTGAGTAATGCTAAACCCAGAAATAGAGAATCCCCTGGAGTTCCCTCAGACCCACATCATTTACCTGTGGAAATGGAGGTCTCCTCACCTTGGTCCTTGCACTGTCTAGAAACCCAAGGATGGATGCCAATGCTCTGCACTGATTGTAGACCTGACAGGTGACCCTCCAATGCTCCTCTCCTTCCCAGTGTCTGCCTGCCTGTGTCAGTGCATTCTAAAGAAGCTCTCCTTACTTCCCATCTTCAAGAGGACACATCGTGCAGAAACTCTACAGGGAACATTGGTGAGATGGCTTCCAAAAGGAAACAATGAGAAGAAGTTGCACACACACACACACACACACACACACACACACACACACACACACACACAAAGCAGAGCAAATCAACTCTCCACTCCATTGCTTTCTTCGAAATCACCTGGTTGTGCACTGGTAGATCACTTTCCTGATCTTTTCTTGTGTGTTTTTGTTGGTCCTAAGGCTTGAACTCAGGGCCTAGCTGCTGTCCCTGAGGATTTTGTGCTCAGAGCTAGCACTCTGTTATATCCAAAGTTCAAATGAGACTCCATGACCCTCAGTTAAGAAAAACATGTGGCATCCACTTCCCACAACTGAGAGAGTGAATCACCATCCTGATACTTGAAAAGGCTCCCATGCTTTGGGTAGGGTAGGATTTTATAAGCAAGGATTACAAAAGCTGGCCTTCCAAGACTATTGTGCCATAAATTCTTCAGTATTTATTTAGTTAACTTTAAGCCCATTTGTTCTTCATCATAATCATTAGACATCATAACTCTCAATAGGCTTGCACACTCTGGCACCACACCACGGCTATTTCTAATTGGAAGGCATTGGCATCACTGGTGAGTTGTGTTGCTAAGGCCAGCAAGCAAGCAGGTACAGAAGCAAAATGGCAGTTAGCCTTCTGGTATTAGGATAACACAAATGTATTCTTTACTCAGGGCATCCTGATCTTGGTTCTCTTAGTGCAGCTGGAAGGCTAAATACCATAGAATGTTTTCTTTCCTAAATCATCTCAGGGCCTTCTGGGCCCCCCCTTTTTTTTTTAATGGTCGGTCCTGGGGCTTGAAGTGTGGGCCTGTGTGCTGTCCTTCAGCTCTTCAGCTCAAGGCTAGCGCTCTACTACTTGAGCCTCAGCACCATTACCGGCTTTTATCCATGTTGTGGTACCTAGGAATCAAACCCGGGTCCTCATGCATGCTATGCAAGCACTCTGCCACTAGACCAAACTCCCGGCACTTTTGGGTAATTTTGGGGTGATTAATTGGAAACAATTGGATACAAGAAGTGTAGTAAGCCAAACTCAAGGGAAATTAGGCTCAATGGTTTCCCTCATTTGTCATAATCAGTAGAAACCTTGGGCTCTACTAGCAGAGATCTGCAATACAGCAAAACCTTGATACATAAGGCCATATAGTATGAAGCTAATTGAAAAGACCTCCAGGATATTGAAACAAAAGCCATACAATGAATGATTGTTGTCCTTAATGTACTATGTTATCTCTTATCTCTTTTGCTGTCCCTTGGTTATGTCATATTGTTACAGTATCTCCCTTTGTTATCTGATATATTTGTATTTGGTTATTTGAAAATCCCATTGGATAGGGAAGGGGGGAAAACCAAGATGGGGGTGTGTGTGGAGGGGAGGGTAATGGGAACCAAGACATGTAAAAGGGTATCAATATATGTGAATAAATGCACCTTCTATCTGGCAAATATCATGTAACCCTTTTATTAATTACAATAAAAAAAAAAACAGAAAAAAAAAGAATCTCATAGGCAACGGGCATGGTGGCTCATGCCTGTAATCCTAGCTACTCAGGAGGCTGAGATCTGAGAATCATGATACAAAGCCAACCCCAGCACTAATAGAGTTTAGTCTATGAATTGTTTCATGTTAGATATTCCATGTATTTTCCTCAATTGGAAATAAAGAAAGTTTTACCAGGACCAGATCTGCTGTGGAATTAGTTTGGTATGTCCACGAAATCTTTTCTCTTCACAAGTTTCTCACTGGAAGAAAATGCAGTTACCTTTCAGCTTCACCAAATTTACATTCACAGACCAAGGGGTGGGTAGGTAAAAGGACCTAAGGGTATAAGAAAGTTGAAGATCACTAAAGAGAAGACACTTCTTATCCTGTCTTTGCATAGGATTGCTCTGTAATATCAATCACTCTTAAACAGGACGAGGCAAGCACACAAACCAGCAGTTGGTTGTCTGCTGGCATTCGACATTCACATGAACCAATCAGTCATATTGGACATTCAATTGCCAAAAGTAAAGGCATAGGACAAGCTATGTGCTATCGATTGCTGAGAATGACTGTAGACAAATAAATGTGGAAAGAGGGAAAATAGCTTTGGGTTATTCTCTCTAAGATGAGGGGCTCAGGTATGCATGCAACTATCCTCTCATGGCCACTGAGGAAATTCTGAGGGTGCTCAGTCCTCACATGGTGTTCTTTTTGGTGTGTTGGTAGAGGTGTCCACTCTTGCTTCAAGATGACAGTGAGACACAAGTTAGCCAGTAGTAGTCAGCACATGTTGCAAAACAATACCAAGATACTAGCATTGCCTGATAATCCAGCTAAAACATAGATTACAACTTTACATCTTTCTAGGAAAGTAATTCGGAAAGCATGCTCATAGCCAGTTCCTGCAAAGCACTGGCTCCTGGAAACACGGTAGGAGAATTTTACTTGGGCCCCAGCAAGAACTCGTAGTATCCAGGCTCTAGGGCAAGGTGACTAAAGGCACAGACAATCTCTGTCACCATGGTGATAAGCTAGGATTGGACATCAAAGTCAAGAAATAGATGTAACATTTCTGATGGTCAAATGAATGCACAGCTTTTCAAGACTATTCTCAATGTTTCTCTGCCTACACTGACTTGACAACATACCCAGACTCTCTCCTAAAGATGCACACATCAAAGCAGGTATCTGGGTTTCTGGCTCAGGTTGATGTTCTTCCTCTATCTTCCTACTAGTGAGGGGAAAAAAAGACAAGAAACAGTAACAATAAAAACCAGAGGCATTTATTGTGGAGTTCCTGTGCAGAGAGTACAGAAATATTTTATAAATCGAACAGGTTTGACATCACTAGTCAGACTTCCCTGATGATAAATTGAATCACCACGAATGGCAGAAGATCTGCAGAACATAGAAGATTCCAAATGAAAAAAAAATATGTGGCTCATTTAATACAGGAAAGGAAAACACTGGAAGATGGTGAATCTGTGAGTTAATTGGAACAGCTATCATTTTCCTCCTTCTCTATGGCTTCTTGCAGTGAATTATCATTCCATTTTAAAAGACAAAGACTACTTTAAATCCATGAACTCTTTATAAGAACACGAAGTGTATGTGTTCTCATTAGAATTGTTTGAGGAAGTGGAGATTTTGCTCACTTGGTACAGCAAGAGCCTTCAGCAAATAAGCTTAGAGGCAACAGCCAGGGCAGACCACATTGTCAACACAAAAACATTAAAAAACATAAGAAAGAAGAAACCAGAATACATTTCCACATTAGAAAACAAGTATTACAGATGATCACTGTCATATCAAAAGCACCAAGTTTCAGAAGAAAGAATTCCCATTTCCCAAAGGAGGAGAATTTAGCAACAATCCAAGAACATGAATGGGATTGATGCACTATAAACTAAATATGTAAAGTGTAAGAATTTGTCATTGTGATAAAACAAACCTGCACAAAAAATAATTACTTGAGTGTGAGTTAAAAAGAATAACTCATACTCTAAGACTATTTTGTGTGTTCCCTTCAAACATGGATATGTTTCTGCATAACATCACAAGATAAGTTACTCCATCCAATGCTTATGTGTTATGCACTACAATTATAGCTTTCAAAGCATCTGCTATGATGAAATGACCTCTAGGAGAAGAGCACTGTCTGCAGAACACTGCAGATCCTGCTGCACACTGCTACATGCGTGACCACCTGGCTGTGCTGAATTACTGAAGTGAGCCCAGCCTGCAGCTGTGCCCAGTCCAGCCCAGCCCCTGCATTTGCATATGCCCAGAACACAGCACACTGCCCTGAGTATTTCCTCATGGTCTGCTCACCCCTGTGCAGGAGTCAGTCCCATCAGCACACAGCATGGACATGAGGGCCTCAAGGCAGATCCTGGGGCTGGGACTCCTGCTGCTCTGGCTCCCAGGTAAGGAAAGACAGCAATGGAAATGTCATCACCTCACTGATATCTGGCTCTCTGAAGGTTCTTTCTGTGATTATTGAATCTCTGTTCCCATGCCAGGTGCCAGTTGTGCCATCCAGATGACCCAGACTCCATCCACCCTGTCTGCATCTCCAGGAGACAGAGTCACCATCACTTGCAGAGCCAGTCAGGGCATTAGCAGTTACTTAAACTGGTATCAGCAGAAACCAGGGAAAGCTCCCAAGCTCCTGATATACAAAGCATCGAATTTGGACTCTGGGGTCCCCTCCAGGTTCAGTGGCAGTGGATCTGGGACAGAGTTCACACTCGCCATCAGCAGCCTGCAGCCTGAAGATGTGGCCACGTATTACTGTCAACAGTATCAGAGTTACCCTACACAGTGATACAAGTCATCACATAAACCTCCAAGAGAAGCAGAAGTGAGAGTCTGGGCTGCCCCAGCTGCTCCTTCTGCTGCCTCCACCTGCTGACACAGCTTCTCACATGCAGCCTGGCTATAAACATCACTGCAAGCCTTTTTCTTTTTCTGTTCATTGGTTGTAGGGCTTGAACTCAGCGGTTGGGCACTGTCGCTAATCCACTTGGTGCTCAAAGCTAGCACAGTACTAATTGATCCACAGCTCCACTTCTGGTTTTGAGTGGTTAATTGGAGATATGAGTCTCAAAGCAACTTTTCTGCCCTGTCTGGCTTTGAACTGTGATCCTCAGATCAGCCTCCTGTGTAGCTAGGATTACAAGTGTGAGCTATCAGCTCCTGGCTACTGCAAGCTTTTGAGTGAAATGGTGACAAATGCTCTCCTGTATCTCTGTCTCTTTTCTCCTCATTTACCCCAGAAGCACATGCAGGACCACTTACCTAGTCATATAAAGCATCATTTGGGTTTCACACAGTAACAAAATCATCCAGCTAAAATGAATTTTACAACTTTACAACTTGGGAAAGGGGTGAAGGAGGGAAAGTGGGAGAATAACGTGGGAAGGGGTAACAATGCTCAAGAAGTAATGTACTGGGAGTTTGCCCTAGTGGTAAGAATGCTTGTCTAGTATTCATGAAAAGCTGGGTTTAACACCTCAGTGCCACAAATGTAGAAAAAGCCAGAAGTGGTGCTGTGGCTCAAGTGGTAGAGCTCTAACCTTGAGAAAGTCCAAGGACTGTGCTAAGGCCCTGAGTTCAAGCACCGGGACTGGCAAAAAAAAAAGTAATGTACTCACTCTCCTACATCTATACATCACCCTGATAATAATGATTTTTAAAAAACAACCCATCTCAAGGTCTTTCCTGCTCAGGCTGGCTTTGATCCACAATCCTCATCTCAGCTTCTTGGATAGCTATGATTCTAGGATTACAAGCATGAGTCACAGGCATCAAGCAGAAATTTTTGTAATAAAAGAAATGAGTCTAATCACTAAGCTTCTTAACTTGTGAGGTAACCAGAGGACTTGGAACTAAGCAAATGGGATTCTCCTGTTTTGTGAAGCTCTTTTAGAATTTTGCCACAAAATTCTGTGATTCTTTACCCTCTGAAAAAAAGCCAACTTGGGCTAATGGTACTCACCTACCCCAACAACTTTTCTGGGGAATTCTCCAGACCTCCCTTCTTTCAGATGTCAGCCTGCTTATGTCAAGAAATACACAATTCTCCCCTGTTTTCCAAATCTTGTAGAAAGTCCTTCAATGACACAACTCTACAAGAATCCAGAGAAGGAAAAGGGATTTCAGAAATGAGTTTCCACAAGCAATCATAATGATGAGAAAGATGGGTTGAGATGACTGACAGCCTATGGTGGTCCATACCCCAAACTCTTTCAAATATTCTACCTAAGTGATGGCACTAGAATTCACTTAAATTTGATTTTTCAGTGTGGTCTACCAATCCAAAATGATTTGACCAAAAAAAAAAGACTTAATTATGTCACAAGGGAAGCACTGGAAATTGTGTGAAACATCACATGTTGTTTATGCTCAGCACAAACGGAGCAGCAAACACTTGAACTTTTTAAATAAAACAAATGAGATACAAAACAATACCATAAAAATGGAAAATGAATTAGGTGGTTTAAGAATTGTTTTCCTGCTGTGTGCTGATAACTCAAGGTCTTACTTACCCCTAGCTACTCTGGAGGTTGAAATCTGAGGGTGGAGGTTGGAAGCAAACATCCCAAGGAAAGCCTGTGGGACTCTTCTCTCCAATTAACTACCAAAAACCCAGAAGCAGAGTTCTACCTTGAGCAAAAATGAAAATTGGTGACAGTGTCCAAGCCCTGAGTTTATGTCCCAGTACTGGCACAAATATATGTGTATATATGTATACAACACACATATACATATATGCATATTTTTCTACTGATGTGCAGAAACATTTAAATTTGATGCAGTCATTTCTTGGCCATATTTCCTGGGTAACAGGAGTCCTGTTTATAAATGATTATCTGTTCCCTTATCGTCAAGAGATTTGCCTCTAGTAGGTTCAAAATTTCATATCTCACCTTAATACCTTTAATACATTTTGCATTGAGTTTTGTAATGGTGAGATTAGTCAGTCTTCTAGGTATACATACAGAGTTTGCTTATCACCAATTTATAAAGAGACCCTCTTCTCCAGCATATGGGGTTTTTTTGCCAGTCATGGGCTTGAACTCAGGGCCTGAGCACTGTCCTTGGACTTTCTCAAGGTTAGAGATCTACCACTTGAGGCTCATCACCATTTCTGGTTTTTTCTAAGCATGTGGTACCAAGGAATCGAACCTGGGTCTTCGTGCATGCTAGGCAAGCACTCTACCACTAGGCCAAACTCCTGGCCCCGTCCAGCATATGTTTGGACAATAGAAAAATCAGATGGCTGTAGTTATGTGGCTTTATTGCTGGGTTTTCTCTTCTAGTCTGCTGGTCTCCATGTAGCCCAAGGTTGCCTACAAATGAAATTCTGGTGAAAATAATCCCAGTGAAATGACTTTTCCAAATATCCCTCTCAGAGCTTGTAGCCCAGAGAAGATCTTTTCTCAATGGGAAGTTTTCCACTGGTGTTCACATTTCCATGATATTCCATGCTTCCCATGGGACTTAACCAATTCCTGAGATGTTCCGATTGTATCTTGGGAAGATACACTGCTCTGACACAAAACTTCATGTTCATGGTGCGAATCTCTCACACATTGGTCTCAAATTATCATCTTCCCTATCTCTCAATCAAAGTGATTGGGCTTGCAGTTAGAACCCTTTATGTCCAACTTATACCCAATATTATTAAAATGCCAAAATAGGAGACATCATTCTACAAAACATTGAATTTGATTTCCAGTCTTTCCTTTTCCCCTTAGTGTAGACCTTTCATGATCTGCTTCTGGGAGCTTTCCACAAAACTAGTCCATCTTCAATTTAACCACAAGCTTGAGAAGTTAATTATGCCTTTGCTCTTTCCAAATGGCTCTTTTATGGGGGGGCAGTTTTGGGGTTTGAACTCAGGCCTGGGCACTGTCCCTGGCATTTCTGTGTTTAGGGCTAATGCTCTATCACTTGAACAACAGCACCATTTCCGGCTTTTTGTGTGTATGTGGTACTTAAGAACCCAGGGCTTTGTGCATTCTAGGTAAGCACTCTACCACTAGGCCACACTTCCACCCCCAAATGGTCCTTTCTAAGGTCTATTAAGTAGCATTCCTTCCTTTTTCTGAACTCTTGCCACACTCTTTTTAACAAGTTTGTCAAATAAGTTAATGGAAGTGAGAGAAACAAGACCTACTACCTGGCTGGAACTAGGACTTCGCCAGTCTTCAGTCCCACTGTGGCACTCCTAATATTGCAACCTCCAAGGTCAATGCAAGTCAAAGCATTTGCTGCAGTTATTCCACATGGGAGTCAGGCAGTTACGACAGCCTTTAAGGAAAGGGGGTAGTGTTGACAGTAAAGGTGGGCCTCTGTTCCCCACATAATTGATTCTCTTTGTCAGCATCATGAAGCAGTAGGGGCAGAATGGTTTCTGTTATGCAGAACATGAGGTTGGTTGTAAGACTTGAAGCAGAGCCCTCAGCCCATCACTGTATCCTTCAGTGGTACTCAGGACCCCTCCTCTTCACCAAAATCATATATTTGGCATCTCATAGAGAACACACATCCTAAGCCAGCAATCACCCTGTGGCCATTCAATTCTCAGGATTCATGATAGACCTATAGATTTTTTATAATGCAATAAAAAGTCTGAGGAGAGGACTCACATGACTTTACTATTGAGCCTGTCCTTGAAACAGATGAAATAGTTCTGGTTCTGTAAATACTGGCAGAAAGATTCACAGTCTAGACAGTGGGATTCCACACTGAAAATAGTACACCTGGTTAAGTCCCAATCCTCCCATCAGATGACAAGCCAACCTCATAGTCACAAAGCCCAGAGTCCCAATTTTGATAGGCATGGAGGAAGGCTGTCGAGGTTTCTGCACAGTTATCTTGGTGCACCTGTGCCTGAGACACTGCTCAGGCTGCATAGTTCTGTGTGTCTCTGACTATTTTCTACTTCATTTGACCTGGAACAAGCACACCCTGACACTGTACCCCTTTTCACCAGGATTCTGGGAGTGGAGTAAGAAGTCCACTTCAAGGGTGGACCCAGATGAGAGAGAACAAGAGCTGCCTCTGAGGTGCAACAAGCCATGTGTGAACAGCCAGCATTACTTGGCCTTGTGACTCCTCAGCAGGACAGAACACGCTAAAGACCTCACCTTCCAAGAGGTTCCAGTCTGAGATAATTGAGTGTATGTGGAAGAAATGGGCGATGCAAAGACTTGGAATTTTAGTGCTATCATTGAACCTGTTTTTCAGAATCTTCATCCAGAAGCAAAACACACAATAGATGTAAAGTTTATGCACTAAATCCACATGTCCTCCTTGTGTGTGTGAGAAGCAGCCATGCTGGCTGACAGGAGACTGTGGATGAGGGATATTTGCTGCCTTTCCTCGTGGTTGGTGGGAAGTCAGCCAGCCACACAGAGCAGGCAAACTCTGAGCTCCTGATGGCTCAGTCTCCCCACCTGCTCATGGCCTTTGGGCTGGGCTCAACCCAGGGGATTGAGGAACATTTTCCTCCACTGCAGACAAGGCCACCAAAGTGCAGGGCCTCTGTCACCTCCAGGTTCTCAGCACCATCACCCTGGAAAGTGACCGCTTCTTAAGGAGCCCAGAGCAAGAATGTCAGCCCTGGACAGAAGTTCCTGACCCAAATCTCTCCAGGTCATTCCAGTGAAGAAATTTTAAGTCTGCCTCATTGGCTGAAACTACATGAATAATTAGAAAAATGACTCTGTAGTCATCTAACCTAACCACAGTAAGGTGTCGACAGCATCTGCTTTCTTCACCCTACTTAGATGCATTGTGATGAATCAGTGAGATTCTCAGAATTCCTATACTCAAGTGTACATGATGAAGGTAATGATGGCTCCTCTTTGGCTGGGTGGCCAAGGAAAGCCATGAAAGGATATCTGAGTGATCAAATTTCTATCTATATTCAATCCATATCCAAGATGTTTCTTCAGGACATTTTTCCTGGCTTGAGAAGAGGTCAATACTGGACAATATTGGATCTCTCTCCCTCTCCCCCTCTCCTCTCCCTCTCCCCCTCTCCTCTCTCTCTCTCTCTCCCTTTCTCTCTCTCTCTCTCTCTCTCTCTCTCTCTCTCTCTCTCTCTCTCTCTCTCTCTCTCTCTTTCTCCCCCCCTCTCTGTCTCTCTCTCTCCCCCCTCTTACACCCCCCCCACACACACGCACACACACACCACACAGAAATGAAAGATTTAAATTTTAGTGACATGCTGATGGGTAATACCTGTATACTTACAAACTCAGGAATGTTAGGCGTGAGACTGGGCCTTCAATGAAAGCCTGTAAAAGAAACAGCATGGGATTCTTACCTCAATTAGCCACCAAAACCCAGAAATGAAAGCTTGTCTCATGTGGCACAGTATTCATCTTGGGACAAAAAACAAATACCATCCAGATCCCAGTCAAAGATTCAAGGACAAATCTAAAACAAAATCAAGACAGGAAAGAAAAAAAAGAAGGGAGGAAGAGAAAAAAGACAGAGAGAAAGAAAGAAAGAAAGAGAAGAGGAGGGAAAGAAAAGCAGGAAGGAGAAAAAAAGAGTGAGAGTGGAAGAGGTTAGGAGGTAGAGAGAAAAAAGAAAAAGGAAAGAAAGAATGAAAAAAGGAAGGATAACAATTTTCAATGTGATAAGCACTTGAATAGAAGAGCAGAAGGTGATGTTTTCAAACACTGATCATTACTGACTGAATAAAAGATCTATGAAGAAACAAGAATGTGTTTCCATATATTCATAAAATACCCTTTTACAAGTTGCTTCTATACACCAGTGGTTTGTAAAGCAATCTTAAAGCATTTCTTCTCCTATCCAGTGGTCTCTGTTTTCTGCAGGCAAATGTATGTGTCTCTCCTCTGGTGTGGACACCTGTGGACACAAGGCCTGTGGTAACTCAATGAGGATAGCCAAGCCTGCAGCTGTGCCAAGCCCTGCCCAACCTCTACTCATTTGCATGTGCCCAGAGCTCATCCCCCTGCCCTGAGCACTTCTTCAGAGTCTGCCCACACCCTGGGCAGCAGTCAGTCCAGTCAGCACACAACATGGACATGAGAACCCCTGCTCAGCTCCTGGGGCTCCTCCTGCTCTGCCTCCCAGGTAAGGAAGGTCATTGCTAGGCCTTAACTCAGCCTAGGACATCCAGAGCTGTCTAGAACTTCAGGAAAACCTCTTGTACCATAGCAAGGAGGTTGATTGGGGTTTTTGTATGTCCACTGACAGGTTCAAGATGTGCTATCCAGATGACCCAGTCTCCAACCTCTCTGTCTGCATCTCCAGGAGACAGAGTCACCCTCAATTGCAAGGCCAGTCAGGACATTCACAAGAACTTAGACTGGTATCAGCAGACACCAGGGAAAGCTCCTAAGCTCCTGATTGGTTACACATCTAATTTGGCATCTGGGGTTCCATCCAGGTTCAGTGGCAGTGGATCTGGGTCAGATTACTCTCTCACCATCAGCAGCCTGCAGCCTGAAGATGCTGCCACTTATTACTGTCTGCAGTATGATAACTTTCCACCCACAGTGATACAAGTCATAACAAAAACCTCCCAGGAACGCAGAAGTGAGAGTCTGGGCTGAACCAGCTGCTCCTCCTGCTGCCTCCACCTGCTGACACAGCTTCTCAGATTCATCTTGAAGGATCACTTGAAGATTCGGGTAGAAGCATGTGGACAGAATTCTCTCCCTTCTAGCTCTCTGTCTTCAACAGTAGAAACATGTCAATGCCTCTCCTGTTTCAATAGAGGACACAAATCATAACAGGGAAGTAGTCTGTCAGAGCATTAAATGGGATTCATTTGGAAAGAAGAAAGATCTAGCTGATCCAAGTTGGTTATTTCTTAATGCAAGAAATGTATTCCATTTCAATACATGATTTGAATAAGGTCCTAAGCTTCGGGAAAAATAAAAAGAAATGTATTCTAATTGCCATTCCAATACTGGGAGTATATGACAGTATATTTCAACACAGAAATGCAGCGCCCTCTGGAGTTCCCTCAGACCCCAGATCTGTGAAACTGGAGGCCTCCTCACCGAGGTCCTTACACTGATTAGAAACCCAGGGCTGGGTGCCAATGCCCTCAATTGTAGATCCTGACATGTGACCCTCCAATCCTTCCCTCTGCCTCAGTGAGTGCCTGCAAGTTTCAGCACTTTCTAAAGCAGACTCTCCTAACTTCCCATCTTCATGAGGACTCCTCATGCGCAAACTCTATAGTAAATATTGGTGACAATGGCTTCCAGAAGGAAACAATGAGAAGAAGCCGCACACACACAGCAAAACCATGATGACAGCAATCTAAACCCCACTCCATTGCTTTCTTACTGAAACTGCACTTAAAATAGATGGACTAGAACCTGCTTTGTAAATATAAGAGGACAGATTCCATGGAAAGACACTGCCACTCCAAACTGAAAATCCTAACAATTGTGATGTCGCAAGTCTGCCACCAGAGGGCAAGCCAACCTCACAAGTTGCACATTTCCAGAATGCAGCACTTTCTTTTATGGTCTTGGGGCTTATGGCCTTCAGTCTGGGCTCAACCCCAGGGAGTGGGGAGCATTTTCCTCCACTGAAGCCCACAGGGCAGGGCCTTTGTCATCCCCAGGTTCTCAGCTCCATCACTCTGGAAGGCGACTGCTTCATTTTTAGCCCAGAGCAAGAATGTCAGCCCTGGACAGAGGATCCTGACCCAAATCTCTCCAGGTCATTGCAGTGCCTGAAAGTTGAGGTCAGCCTTCACATCTCCACATTCACTTAAACTTCAAAAATCATTAGAAAAATGACTCTGTAGTCACCTAACCCAATCATAGTATGGTATCCACATCTGTTTCTCCACCCTACTTAGATGCATTGTGATGAATCAGTGAGATTCTCACAATTCCTATACTCAAATGTATATGATGAAGGTAAAGATGGCTCCTCTCGCTGTGAAACTGGGCTGGGTGGCCAAGGAAAGCCATGAAAGGATATCTGAGTGATCAAATTTGTATCTGTGTTCAATCCAGATCCAAGATGTTTCTTCAAGACATTTTTCCGGCTTGAAAAGAGGTCAATACTGGTCAATATTGGTTCTCTCTGTCTCTCTCTCTGTCTCTCTCTCTGCCTCTGTCTCTGTCTCTGTCTCTCTCTTTCTCTCTCTCTCTCTCTCTCTCCCTCTCTCTCTCTCTCTCTTTCTCTCTCTCTCTTTCTCTGTCTCTCTGTCTCTCGTAGAAATGTATGCAGCAATAGTGATATCAGGGGAGACAAAATATTTCCACTCATTGGGAAAGGATAAAGCCATAGGCATGTTTGGTTGGAGAGCAGTGATTTTTGTTGAAGTAAGTATGGCCAGTATCAACACTTAACACTTCATGCTGATGGACTGTGAGAAGTAACACCAAATGATGAAAAGTGGCAAGATATGAGTGGTCTCAAATTGGGAAAAGTACAATCTATTTAAAGACTGGGAATAGAATACAGGTAAAGTTTCAATGGTAGATTTGTGAGACATTACTGAGAAATCAGAGTAAATACATCTACAAGAATGGGCTTCAATTTAAGTCCCAGAGATTATTGTTTTCCATTAGCCATGCAAAATCTGAAAGTGGAGCAGTGGCTCAAGTGATGAAGCACAATGCTGGACTGAGCACAGAATCTGAGAGACAGTACCTATGGCCTTAGTTCTTCCAGCAGGGTGATTTTAAACACACACACACACACACACACACACACACACACACACACACACCCCACCGAGAAATGAAAGATTTAAATTTTAGTCATGTGCTGATGGCTAGTACGTGTGAACCTACCTACTCAGGAGTGTGAGGCATGAGAATGGGTGTTCAAAGGCAGGCTGAACAGGAAACACCATGAGATTTTATCTCAATTAACCACCAAACAGCCAGAAATGAAAGAGTGCCTCATTTGGCAAAGCATTCGTCTTGAGAAAAAAGCTAATATCACCCAGAATCACTTCAAGCCCCAAGGACAAATCCAAACTAAAATCAAAGAAAGAAACAAAGAAAAGAAGGAATTAGAAGGAAAGAGAGAGGGGAAGAGGTTAGAGAAAAAAGAAAAAGGACAAAAACAGTGAGAAAGAAAAAAGAAAGGAAGAAAGAAAGATAACAGTTTTCAATTTCATAAGCACTTGATTAGAAGAGGAGATGTTAATATTTTCTTCCAGCAAGAATTATTGAGGAAATAAAAGATCTAAGAAGATCTTAAGAGTTGCTTCTGTACACCAGTCATTTGTAAAGCAGTCTTAAGGCATTTCTTTTGCTATCCAGTGGTCTCCGTTTTCTGCAGACAAATGTAAGTGATTCTCCTGTGGTGTGGACACATTTGGACACAAGGCCTGTGGTGACTCACTACTGAGGACAGCCAAGCCTGCAGCTGTGCCCAGCCCTGCCCAGCCCCTGTTCATTTGCATATGCCCAGAGCTCAGCCCCCTGCCCTGAGCACTTCTTCAGAGACTGCCCACACCCTGGGCACCAGTCAGTCCAGTCAGCACCCAGCATAGACATGAGGACCCCTGCTCAGCTCCTGGGGCTCCTGCTGCTCTGCCTCCCAGGTAAGGAAGGACAGTGTTGGGCCTTAACTCAGCCTAGGACATCAGGGCTGTCTGGAACTTCAGGAAGACGTCCTGGAACATGGTTAGCAAGGAGGATAATTGTGGGGTTTTTTTGTGCTTCCACTGCCAGGTTCCAGATGTGCCATTCAGATGACCCAGTCTCCATCCTCCTTGTCTGCATCTCCAGGAGACAGAGTCACCATCAATTGCAAGGCCAGTCAGGGCTTTAGCAGTTACTTAAACTGGTATCAGCAGACACCAGGGAAAGCTCCTAAGCTTCTGATATACAGAGCATCCAACTTGAACTCTGGGGTCCCATCCAGGTTCAGTGGCAGTGGATCTGGGACAGACTTTACTCTCACCATCAACAGCCTGCAGCCTGAAGATGCTGCCACTTATTTCTGCCAGCAGGATGATGAGTATCCTCCCACAGCAATACAAGTCATAACATAAACCTCCCAGGGAAGCAGAAGTGAGAGGCTGGGCTGCCCCAGCTGCTCCTCCTGCTGCCTCCACCTGCTGACACAGCTTCTCAATGGCAGCCAGACTCTGAAGGTCTCTTGATGATTTGGGTAGAAGCAGCAAGGCAGAAGTCTCTCCACTCTGGCTCTCTGTCTGTAGCAATAGAAACATGCCAATGCCTCCCCTAATTTAATAGAGTTCACAAGTCATGGCATGGGAGGAAGCTGTTAGAGCATTAACTCAGGTTCATTTGCAAAGAAGAGACATGCTAGTTAATCCAAGCAGGAGGCTCTAAATGTAAGATAGCAGTCAAATAATTTTTGACTCCTCAATGGTTTTGTACAAATTTCATCAGCAAATAAAGATCATTTCCTCTCTAGAATTTGGAGGAAGACATGCTGTAGACTGCATGTGAGGAAGGGATAGCAAACACCTCAGCACTGAGTAAAATCTCATGGATAAAATGAGAACTATTTCATACCTTGATTATATTCCGCAGAGATTTTTACATGTGCTCTAAATCACCATTTTTCCACTATTGTTTTCTTCAATAGACAGGAATAGCTTTTGAATTATCCTAAGAAGATGTTGACTTTTAAAAATATTTTAACTGCTGTACTTATAATTTCTCATACCTAATTTGTTAGAATGGTGAATTATATTACTCAATATAGATTGTTTTAAAAATCATCCAATTTTAAAGTGGTTTTCCATTTGCAAAATGTATTTAATTTGCTTAAAATGGACTGTGGAGAGAAGGATGAGGAAGAGGTACAGGTAGAGGAAAACTAGACCAAGATGAAACTCTCCCTTTCTGTTGGGGACCAACTGTGGGGTCAATGACCTTGGACCTGACCTTGGACCTACACAACTGTATACACAAGGAAGTAACTCTTATCAGGATGACTTTAAGCAATGTCAATCAGTTCTTATCATGATGACTTTAAGCAATGTCAATCTGTTCTTATCATGATGACTTTAAGCTATGTCAATCAGTTCTTATCATGATGACTTTAAGCAATGTTAATCCTTTCTCAATTATCCTATATGTGATTTGTTTACTATTTTGTATGAATGTAGCCTCTGGCAGTTCCCTAGTTTTAAGAAGAGTATTTAAGGTCGGAACTTAAAATAAACGAGAGAGTCTTAGGCAGCAGTCTGGAGCTCACAGCCTTCTTGGACTGCTGACTTGGGCTGTAGTCCTCCCGAACTCCATCTGTTTGTCTCTCTTCTATTTTTTCCTAGTCCTTGCCCCTATTTCAGGAATCCCAATCCACGAACCCTGGTTTGCTGCCGGCTGGCCCCGGCACCTTTCCTCAGACAAATGTTCACAACATGAAGAGAACAGAAAGTAGAGGGAGAAATCTAGGTATGTGTGACCCAAGTTCAGAGGAAGTTTTTGTCAGCTAAACTGAAATAAGATTGGAAGACATGTAGACCATGAAAATACAGGACTGTAATGAACCATGGTCATAGATGAAAATGCCTGAAACACACAAACATGTTGTGCATGTGGTCAATGTGATGATACTGGGGTTGGAACTCAGGGCCTTGAGCTCCCTAGGCTGTCATTGTACCACTTGAGCTGTGCTATCAGCCCAGTAAAATTAGTCTACTAGTTCCACAGGTAAGGACACTGAGGCAAAGAGAGGTAGGAACTGGACTGGTGCCAAACCATCACTAAGCAGGTGAAATCTTTTCCCTAACTCAACTAGTTTCACCTTGGGCCCTACATAAGAAGTTGGACTTGTGACTATAGATAAAGTCCTTTCTCCTGAGTGTGCAAAGATAATTCTGGAATTGAAATTGTAGGAATAAAGCAGAGGTGATAAAATGTATGGAAAGGCAAAGGAATTGTACTGCTACAGAGGAATAAATGTTCCCTGTATTGAAGGAAATGATGACCAGAGCCATAGACAAGTGAAAAGTGCTGCTTGAACTCCACATGGAGATTCCCTTGGAGAAAGCATAGCTAGCCAATAAGCACAATTTGGAGAAGCAGGAAAGTACAGCCTGGATTCCATGCTGACCAAGATGATGAGCTCGGGTCTCTAAGTGATCTACAGTAATGAATGATTATATATCACGTAGAGGATTTCACTCACTGTGGAGTTAGAAATAAGACACACTTCTTCTGTTTCTGTACTATTAAATTACACACACACACACACACACACACACAATGCTGTAGTCAATAGAATAATGATTTTTTACTAAATCTGTTAAAGAATTAGGAATGCATCAAGAAGGAAGAATAGTGAGGCAGGGAGGAGGTGTGTGAGGGAAGGAAGAAAGGAAGGAAGAAAGAAAGGAAGGAAGGAAGGAAGGAAGGAAGGAAGGAAGGAAGGAAGGAAGGAAGGGAGGGAGAAAGGAAGGAATGAAGGAAAGAAGGGAGAGAGGGAGGGAGGGAGGGAGGGAAACAGAAAGAAAGAAAGAAAAAGAAAGAAAGAAAGAAAGAGAAAAAGGGAAAGAAGGAAGGAAGAAAGGAAGGAAGGAAGGAACAAAAGGGAAAAAGAAAGAAAAAAGAAAATTACCAGCAGAATTGAGTAGCCCTTATATGGCTGGTGTCACAAGATCATTGTGCTCTGTTTAATTGGATCCTGAAGAAAATACAGAACAGTAAGAGCTGGTGTAATTTGTGATCCAGAATGCTGCAAGAAAATAGATGCTGATATACGGGTCTGAGAAATATGATTTATCCTAACCTCAAACATGAATCACAAGGCAAAACCTGAGTGAGAAGAGAAAATAGTGTCTATGTTTTTTCCATATCCCACAATTCTCCTTTCTCCTCAGTTTTAATGGAAAGTGTTTAATTTTCCATGGAATAAATGGAAGCATACATTTTTTAGACTTGATAACTATCATAACCTCATTTATTTGCAGTCCCCCTCATGCATGCAATAAGAAGACTGGAACCTCAAACACCATGAGCCAAATTAGACTTTTTCTCTTCACAACTGATCTGTAACAGAAAGATAACAAGAATGTTGAAAAAAATCAGTATCAATTTTATCCTTTATTTTTCTTTCTGTTTCATTTTATTTATTTATTTGGTTATCTTTAAGTAATTGTATCAGGAAGTTTCCATTTAATATGTCAGTTTAATAATGCATTTTGATCATCCATTTCATCATTCTTCCTCATCTCTCTCTAATCATCCCCTCAATTTACCTTGTCTCATTCAATTCTTATTTACTAACCTATTTCTCACACATTATCCATATTCAAGGCAGTACAACTTAGTGATGAGAATACATAGAATCCACCAGTGTGACTACCATGAAAAGGGGACAGGAGCCTTCTCAGAGATTCATCTCATAGCAGTTAATCACAAGGATACTGTATTCTTTTAAAATGGATGATCTTGAAATAGCCACTGAGGAAATTCTGAGAGTGCTCCTTCCTGACAAGGTATTCTCTCTGGTAACAGGCAGGCCTTCTCATTTGCTTCAAGATGACAGTGAGACACAAGATGGCCAGTAGAAGTCAGCACAATCACATTGGAAACAAAATACCAAAGACTCGAATTGCCTGATAATCTAGTTAAAATAGGTTAGAATTTTGTATCATTGTATGAACTGTACTCTGGCAGCATGCTTTATAGCCAGTTCCTCTAAAGCAGTGGCTTCTGGAAGCACAGTAGGAGGATTTTACTCAGGCATCAGTGTCATAACTTGGCCATTGCTCAGTAAGAACTGTTCAGAATGCCTTGGCTCCAGGCTGTGGAGACTGAAGGCCCAGACAGTCCTGGTCCCCATGGTGATGAGCTAGGATGGGACATCCAAGTCAAGGAACACAGGTGGCATTTTAGATGGACAAATCTATGTCTAACTTCTATCCCTATCCAAGACTCTTCTCAATGATCTTCGGCCTGCACTGGCTTGACAAGCAATCCAGACTATCTTCTAGAGAGGCCCACAGCAAAGCATGTGTCTGGATCAGGTTGATGTCCTTCCTCATTACTACTAAAAAAATGAATAACAACAAGGATAAACACCATAGGCATTTATGGTGAGTGGAGAGCATTGCAGGGAGTATGGAGATGTGTGCCGAAGTGAACAGGTTTGGCATGGTAATAAGTGGATTCATCATATATGGCAGAAGATCTGCAGAACGCAGAAGATTCCAAACAAAAAAAACTGTAGTTTATTTATTATAAAACAGCAAAAACATCTACAGTCCTGGAAGATGGTGAATTTGTGACTCAATTGGAACAGTTATACTTTTTGTCCTTACCCTGTGACTTCTTTCAATGAATTATCATTTTACTTTAAAAGACTAAAACTATTTTAAATCCATAAATCCTTTGTAAGAACGCAAAGTGTTTGTGTTCTCATTAGAGTTGTTTGAGGAGGTGGAGGCAGAGCTCACTTGGTAGAGCAAGAGGCTTGAGCAAATAAGCTTAGAGCCAGCGCACAGGCCCTGAACGTCAAGACACATCGTCAGCACAGAAACACAAAAGTAAAGTAAAGGAATTACTTGAGAGTGGCCATGGCCACAAATCTTCTTCTATAAAGGCATCATTTGGTATTCACACCCCAAAGTTTAAGCCAGTCGTGAATCTCCATGCAGGAATTGTGTTAATACAACAGACGAGTCTCCTCCCTAGCCTCTTCACCAGATAAGTTGGAAGCTGCAGTGTGGGGTCCTCTGGCTCTGTGGAGCTGCCCTAGGGCCTGGACTGTGTAATCCCGGGATTCTCCATCAGGTAGAAAACCCACAGGCGGCAACTGATGCTGTCACCTGAACCCACAACCTCTCTGGTGACTCTGTAGACCTCACCACTGGTCAGGTATCAGTCTGCTTATGGGAATTAAAAAAAAAAGTCCTTCCATTTTGCAAATCTCATAGAGGGAGCCCTTGTGATGCAAATTGTGGGAAATCTGAGGTGGAATAGGGATTTCAGAAATGGACTTGCACAAGCAATCATAATGATCATTATGAAATCATAATGATTAATAGAAATATTTCACCTAAGTGATGTACTCAAATTCACTTAAATTTGATTCTAAGTTTTGTCTTCCAATTTGGGATCGTAAGAAAAACTTCACTATGACTTGGAGAAAGCTATAAGAATTTGGAAATTTTGTGAGACATTACATGTTATTCATAATGGTACACAGTATGCAACAACGGAAAGAACTCTTTTTCTTTTCTATTTTTTCCCAGTCTTGGTGCTTGAACTCTTTGCTTGAGTGCTATCCCAGAGCTCGTTTGGTGGAGATTCTACCACTTGAGACAGCACTACTTCCAACCTTCACAGCAATTAATTGGCCATAAGAGTCTTAGCAGAAATTCCTTCGCGGGCTGTCCTTGAACTGTTTATTTTTGCCAATCCTGAGGCTTGAACTCTCTGCCTTAGCCTGTTCTGGAGTTACTTTTGCTCAGGGCTAACATTCTATCACTTGAGCCATGTCACCACTTCTGAAAAAACTTCCTTAATAAAACAAGTCAGATGCAAACTAATACCACAATGCATAAACAATGGAAACATAAATTGCTTAGCTTAAGAATCATTTTCCTGATGTATGCTGTGACTCAACCTTGTAATCCTAGATGCTCAGGAAATTGAGTTGAGCTCTGAGGTTGAGGGTTTGAAGCAAGCCCAGGCAGGAAAGTCTGTGAGACTCTTATCTCCAATTAATTACCAAAAACCCAGAAGTGGAGCTTGTCATACTTCTATGTGTATCAAATTAAAGTCATTGGGCTTGCAGTTGGGAGCCACTACACCTGACTTAGAACCAGAATTATGAAAAATCCCCTAATATAAGGCATAATTCTAGATAACATCCAACATTGTGCTTGATTTCTATTCTTTCCTTTTTCCTCTTAGCATAGATCCTTAATGGTCCAGTGTAGAAGTTTTTAGAAAACTATTTCCACGTTCAGTTTTTTCTTCTTTTCTTTTTTTCTTCATTTTTTTATTTTAATGTATAGTGGGGTTACATCTATAACCTCCAGATAGAAGGTGCATTACTTCTCACACTTCTCATGCTTTTGTCCCCATTCCCCTCCCCCCTCACCATCCCCTTATCTTCTTTTCCCCGTTCCCTTTCACATTTCAAACAAACAAATAAACATATATACAATATACCAGGTAACAAAGTCAGGTACAATAACATTATGAAATTAACAAAAGAGCAAAAAAACAGAAGAGAAGTAACATTGCACATTAAGAACAACAATCATATAAGATAAAGCACTTGTTTCCATATCCTAGAGATTCTTTCATTTAGTCTCATCCTATGTGGCTGTATGTATGTAGGCTTTGAGCTACTGTAATCTTCTGGTAGGAGAGTCCTAGGTTTGTACTAATTATAACAAATAAGGGAAACCATTGAGCCTATGTTCCTTTGGAGCTGGCTTGCTTCACTTAATATGATTTTTTTCAAGTGTGTCCATTTCCTTACAAATGGGACCATGTCATTCTTTCTGATGGCAACATAGAATTTCACTGTGTATAAATACCACATCTTGTTGATCCACTCATCAACTGAGGGGCATCTGGGTTGGTTCCATATCTTTGCTGTGGTAAAGAGTGCTGCAATGAACATCATTATGCTACTGGCTTCAATATGTCCTTGTTTCTGGACCACTGGATAAATGCCAAGTAGTGGAATTGCTGGGTCATAGGGGAGCTCTATGTTTAGTCTTTTGAGGAACTGCCATACTGCTTTCCATAGTGGTTGAACGAGTTTGCACTCCCACCAACAGTGTAGTAGTGATCCCTCCTGGCCACATCCCCTCCAGCATCTGTTGTTATTAAATTTCTTGATCATGCTCCACCTTCAGTTTGACCACAAAAATCAGAAGCTAAGCCTTTGTTCTTCCCAAAGGGCTCTTTGGTTAAACACTATTAAACACTATTACTTCCTACTTCTCTTCTTTATCATTCAGTCAAATAAGATAATGTTATTGATAGAAACTAGAACTGACTCTGAAAATTAGCTTGGAACCATGTCATGACCAGTCTTTCCTTACGGAGTCCAATTGTGTTGATCCTAATGTCGCAATGCAACAAATTGCATTGTACAAATGCAAGTCAACACAATTGCTGCAGTTGTTCCCTAAAGGAATCAAATGGTTAAGACAGCCTTTAAGGGACATAGGTAGTGCTGAAAACAATGGTCTGGGTCAGTTTCCTGGCTATCTGATTCCTTGTCAGCACCATGAGGCATTGAGTGGTACAGCAGAATGGCTTCTGTGACACAAACCACGAGACTGGATTGTAAGACTTCAGGCAGGGCCCTCCGCCTAGCATTGTACCCTTTATTCAGTGTCACTCAGGGCACCCCCCCCCCCTCTTCAACAAAACCACATGTTAGCCATCTCATAAGGAACACACATCCTAGGCTAAAAACCCTTTTGTGTGTTAAATTCTCAGAATTTATGGAGAAGCTATATTTTTTCTTTAACTGATATAAAGTGTCCCACAAGAGGAATCATTGGACTTTTCTACTGAATCTGGCCTTGAAACCAATGGACCATGACCAGCTTTGTGAATATAGGAGGAAAAAACATTCATGGTCAAGACACTGAAACACCAAGCTGAAAATCCTAATGAGTGTGCTTTCACAAACCTGCCACCAGAGGGCAATCTGCAAAGCCCAGAGTGCAGATCCTGAAAGACTTGCAGATTTTCTACTTGATTTGCAAGCAATATCCTTTGCCATACAGAAGCTCTGCAGTTTAATGCAGTCCCATTTATCCAGACTTTCTCTGCTATGCTGAATTTCTGGGTCCTTATTAAGAAAATTTCGACCTGTGCCAAGGAGACCTAGTGTATCTCCTAATCCTTCCTTTAATGTTTTCAGTATATCTGCTTTTACCTCCAGGTCTTTGATCCATTTGGAGTTAATCCTGGTGCAGTGTGACAAAGAAAGATCCAACTTTAGTTTTCTGCAGGTGCTTAACCAATTCGGCCAGCACCACTTGTTGAAGAAGCTGTCTTTCTTCCATTCTGTCTTTTTTTTTTTTTTTGGCTCCCTTGTCAAAGATTAGGTGGCCATAGGTCTGTAGGTTAATATCTGGGTCCTCAGTCTATTCCATTGGTCTTCAAGCTTGTTCTTGTGCCAGTACCAAGCTGTTTTGATAATTATAGCTCTGTTATAGAGTCTAAAGTTTGGTATTGAAATTCCTCCTGCGCTGTTCTTTCTGCTAAGAATTGTTTTTGCTATATGGGGTCTTTTATTATTCCATACGAAATTTTGGATTTCCTCTTCTATTGTTTTAAAGAATGACATTGGGACATTGATGGCTATTGCATTGAATTTTAGATAGTCCTTGGCAAGATTTCCATTTTCATGATGTTGATTCTTCCAATCCAGGAGCATGTGAAGTTTTTCCATTTCCTTAGTTCTCTTCAATTTTCTTTGTCAGGGTTTTAAAGTTTTCATGAAAAAGGCCTTTTACATTCTTAGTTAATTCCTAGGTACTTTATTTTCTTTGAGGCTTTTGCAAAAGGAGTGAGAAAGGAAAAAGGAAGGAAGAAAGAAAGATAACAGTTTTAAATTTGAGAAGCACTTGGTTAGAAAAGCAGAAAGTAATTTTTTAGAGTAAAAATTATTGAGTGAATAAAAAATCTAAAAAGAACCAAGAATGTGTTCCAATGTATTTATGACATACCCTGTTACATGAGTTGATTCTGTACACCAGACATTTGTGAAGCAGTCTTAAAGCATTTCTTCTCCTATCCAATGGTCTCTATTTTGTGCAGAGAAATATATGTGTCTCTTCTGGTGTGGACACCTGTGGACATAATGCCTGTGATGACTAACTGAGCACAGCCAAGCCTGCAGCTGTGCCCAGCCCTGCCCAGCCTCTGCTCATTTGCATGAGCCCAGAGCTCAGCCCACTGCCCTGAGCACTTCTTCAGAGTCTGCCCACACCCTGGGCAGCAGTCAGTCCAGTCAGCACACAGCATGGACATGAGGACCCCTGCTCAGCTCCTGGGGCTCCTGCTGCTCTGCCTCCACGGTAAGGAGGGACAGTGCTGGGCAGTAACTCAGCCTAGGACATCAGGGCTGTCTGGAACTTCAGAGAAGACCTCTTGTAACATGGTTAGCAAGGAGGATAATTGTTTTTTTTGTGTGTGTGTGTGCTTCCACTGCCAGGTGCCAGATGTGCGATCCAGATGACCCAGTCTCCATCCTCCCTGTCTGCATCTCCAAGAGACAGTCACCATCACTTGCAAGGCCAGTCAGAGCATTAGCAATTATTTAGCCTGGTATCAGCAGACACCAGGGAAAGCTCCTAGGTGCTTACACATCCAGTTTGGACACTGGGGTCCCATCCAGGTTCATTGGCAGTGGATCTGGGTCAGATTACTCTCTCACCATCAGCAGCCTGCAGCCTGAAGATGCTGCCACTTATTTCTGTCAACAAGGTTATAGTACTCCTCCCACAGTGACACAAGTCATAACAAAAACCTCCCAGGGAAGCAGAAGTGAGAGTCTGGGCTGCCCCAGCTGCTCCTCCTGCTGCCTCCACCTGCTGACACAGCTTCCCACATGCAGCCTGGCTCTGAAGGTCTCTTAACAATTTGGTAGAAGCAGCTGGGCAGAAGTCTCTCCACACTAGCTCTCTGTCTGCAGCGGTAGAGACATGGCAGTTCCTCTGCTGATTCCATAGAGGACAGGAGACATGACATGGGGAGGAAGCTTTTTCAGCATGAATTGGGGTTCATTTCAAAAAGAGACGTGCTAGTTAATCCAAGCAGTTTGTTCTAAATGTAAGATAGCAATCAATTAATATTTTTAGTCCACAAGGTTTTTGTACAAATAAATTACATCAGCAACTAAAGATCGTTGGCTACTGTACCTCTTAACAAAGCGTCTCTTTTTTTGTGCTGTCTACAATTTGGAGGAATACATCCTGTATAGTGTTGTATGTGAGGAAGGGATAGCAAACACTTCATCACTGAATAAAATCTAATGGATAAAATGTGATCTATTTCATCCCTTGATTATATTTCTCATAGCTTTTTACATATGCTTCAGATCACTATTTTACCATTGTTGTTGTCTTCCATAGACATGGATAGCTTTGAATTATCATGAATAGATGTTAACTATTAGAAATATTTTCAACTACCATACTTGTAATCTCTCATTGCTAATCTTGATAGAATGGTGAATCATATGGCTCAACATAGATTATTTTAAAAGTCATCCAATTTTAAAATGGCTTTCCTTTTGCACAATGTATTTAACTTGCACAAAATGGAGTGTGGACAGAATAAGGAGGAAGAGGTAAAACAAGATGGGACGTAGAGGAGGTCTAGAGCGAGATGAAACTCTCCCTTTCCTCAGACAAATGTTCAAAACATGAAGAGAACAGAAAGTGGAGGGAGAAATCTAGGTATGTGTGATCCAAGGTCAGAGGAAGTTTTTGTCAGGAAACTAAAATAAGATTGGAAGGCGTGTAGACCGTGAAAACACAGGGCTGTAATGAATCATGTCCATAGATGAAACGGCTTGAAACACACAAACATATTGTGCATCTGGTCAATGTGATGGTACCAGGGTACCAGCTCCCTAGGCTGTCATTCTACCACTTGAGCTGTGCTCTCAGCCCAGTAAAATTATTCTACTAGTTCCACAGGTAAGGACACTGAGGCAAAGAGAGGTAGGAACTGGACTGGTGCCACACCATCACAAAGCATGTGAAGTCATGTCCCTAATTCAACTAGTTTCACCTTGGCCCCTACAGGATAACAGAAGAAAAGAGAGGTAGGGAAAAAGTGTATGTGAGGGAAAGAAGAAGAAAGAACAAAAAAAGGAAGAAAGGGGAGGGAAGGAAGAAAGGAAAAAAGAAATAAAGAAGGAAAAAAGAAAAAGGAGGAAAATTACTAGCAACAATTAAGTGGTTCTTACATGGCTGATATCACAAATCCAAGATCACTGAGCTCTGTCTGACTGGATCCTGAAGAAAGTGCAGAGCAGAACACGCTGGTACAATCTGTCCAGAATGCTATAAGAACAGAGGTGATTATGTAGGGCCTTGAGAAAATGGTATGCTTTATTTAGCCTCAAACATGAATGCACAAGACAAAACTTGAGAAGAGCGTAAAGTATCTATCTTTTGTCCAAATTCCATAATAGCCCTGTCTCTTCAGTTACAATGGAAGGTGTTTAATTTTCCATGGAATGAATAGAAGAAAACAGTTTTTTTTTTAATTTGAAAACTAAAAAGTTTAGGGATTGAACATCGTATCCCTGTTTATTTGCAGTCTCCCATCCCCCTTTTGCATGCAACAAGGGGACTGGAGCCTCCAAAGTCATGAGCCAAATTAGAACTTTTCTCTTCACAACTCATATATAGTTTTGGTACCAGAAAGATAACAAGAATGTTGAAAAAAATCATTATCATTGCTATCCTTTATTTTTTGTTCTGTTTTTTTATTTATTTGGTTATCTTTAATTATATCAGGAAGTTTCAATTTAATATGGCAGTTTCATAATGTGTTTTGATCAATGTCACCCATTTCATAATCGTTCCCATCTCTCTCTACTCATCCCCTCAATTTAACTTGTCTCATTTCGATTCTTATTTACTAGAATATTTCTCACACATTTCTTTTGTATTTGCATTGGTTAGGGCTGGATTCTATAATTTTTAACAAGATCCCTTACTCATCCCTTATTCATATTCAAGGCAATACAACTTAGTGATGAGAATACATAAAATCCACTAGCATGACTACCATGAAAAGGGGACAGGAACCTTCTCAGAGATTCATCTCAAAACAGTTAATTACAGGGACATTGTGTGCTTATTGAATAGTTTGGTGATCCTGAAATGGGTGATCTTAAAATGAGGAAAATACCTTTTGGGTTTCCCACTAAGATACTGTGATCAAGCCGGGCATGGTGGCTCATGCTTGTAATCATAGCTACTCACGAGGCAGATCTGAGGATCAAGGTTCAAAGCCACCCCAGGCATAAAAGGACCTGAGACTTTTATCTCCATATAAGCTCTAGAGAATGGAAAATGGGACTTGGCTCAAGAGTAGGGTATAAGCCATGAGCTGAAGAGCTCAGGGACAGCACATTGGCCAAGTACAAGCCCTGTGACATACAAAAATAAAAGATGACCAGATCAGATTCATATGCATTTATCCTTTTAATGAGGAAATTCTGAGAGTGCTCCTTTCTGGTGTTCTCTCTGGTAATATGCAGAGGCCTTCACACTTGATTCAAGATGACAGTGAGACACAAGATGGCCAGTAGAGGTCAGCACAAACACATTGGAAACAAAACCTAAGATACTCCAATTGCCTGATAATTTAGCTAAAATAGGTTAGAACTGAGCATGTTTGTATGAACTGTATTCTGGCAGCATGCTTTATAGCCAGTTCTGACAAAGCAATGGCTTCTGGAAACATAGTAGGAGGATTTTACTTGGACATCTGTGTCACAATTTGGCTACTTCCAAGTAAGAACTTCAGAGTGTCTTGGCTCCAGGGAGTGGAGACTGAAAGCTCAGATAGTGCTGTCCCCATGGTGATGAGCTAGGACAGGAAAACAAGTCCAGGAATAGAAGTGACATTTCAGATGGCCAAATGTCTGTCCAAGTTTTATCCACATCTAAGGACCTTCTCAATCTTTTTCTGCCTACACTGGCTTGAAAAGAGGTCCCATCTCCCTCCTAAAGATGACCAGAGCAAAGCAGGTGTCTGGATCAGGTGGATGTCCTTCCTTATTACTCCAGAGAAGAAAAGAAATAATAACAGCAATCACAAACACTAAAAGCATTTATGGTGAATGGAGAGGATTGCAGGGGGTACTGATAAGTGTGCTGAAGTAAACAGGTATAGCACCCCTAGTCAAACTTTCATAGTGATAACTAGAATCATCACAATAGCAAAAGATCTACAGATGATAGAAGATTCTAAATTAAGAAAACTGTGTGGGGCCAGGAGTTTGGCCTAGGGCTTTGTCTGCATAATCCCGTGATTCTCCACCATGTAGAAAACCCATGGGAGGTACCTGATGCTGTCACCTGCACTCACAACCTCTCTGGTGACTCTGTAGGCCTCACCACTGGTCAGGTGTCAGCCTGCTTATGTGAATAAATACTCAAGTCTCCTGTTTTCCACATCTCATAGAAGGACCCATGGTATTCACCTTGAAGTAAAGCAGTAATGGGATAGGGATGTCAGATGTCAGAAGTGGGCTTCCATGTGCAATCACTGATGGATTGGGATAGCTGACAGCCTCGGGTGATCACTTTTCCCAAACTCTTTGAAATATTCCACCTAATTGATGCTACTAGAATTCACTTAAATTTGATTCCAATTTTGTCTTTCCATATGGCATTATACTGAGGGAAAAAAAACTTCATTATGCCTTGGAGAAAAATATAAAAATTTGTAAACTGTGTGAAACAACATGGTATTCATGATGTTACAGAGCAATAAACAACTGAAAGAACTTCTTTTCATTCCTATATTTTTTTCCAGTCATGGAGCTTAAACCCTATTCCTGACTTGCTGTCCCTGAGCTCGTTTTGGTAGAGATTAGTGCTCTACTACTTGAGAAACAGAGTCACTTCTGGCCTTTTCTGTGATTAATTGGAGATGAATCTTAACAGAATTTTTGCTAAGGCTGGCTTTAAAATGTGGTCTTCAGATCTCAGCTTCCTGAGTAGCCACGATTACACTGGTGTTCAGTGAAAGATTACTTATTTGTATGTTTGTTTATTTTATTATTATGTGGCTTGAACTCTGGGCCTGGGCATAGTTCCTGAGCTCTTCAGCTCAAGGCTACTGCCCTACCCCTGGACCCACAGTGCCACTACTGGTTTTCTGATGGTTAATTGAAGATAAGAGATTTACGGACTTTAGTGCCTGAGTTGCCTTTGAACTGAGATCCTCAGATCTCAGCTTCCTGAGTAGCTAGGATTACAGTTTATTTTTGCCAGCCCCAAGGCTTCAACTTTCTGCCTTAGCTCTTTCATGCAGTTCCTTTTGCTCAAGGAACTCTTTTCTCTTGAGCCATGTCACCACTTCTGAAAGAACTTATTTTCAGTGGGTCAATGGGTTGAAACTCTGCCTTGTCCCTGTCTCTGAGTTCTTCAGCTTAAGGCTACCACCCTACCCCTTAGCCTGGACATTGTCCCTGAGCTCTTCAGCTCAAGGCTACCCCTCTACCCTTTAGCCAAGCCCCACTTTCATTTTCTACAAGTTAAATGGAGATGATAGAGTGCTCATATTGAGCAAAAATGAACAAGAGAAAGAGGGTCCAGGTCCTCGGTTCACATCCTAATACTGGCACAAATATGTGTACACACACACACGCATGCGCGCGTGCGCACGCGCGCGCGCGCGCGCGCGCGCGCGCACACACACACACACACACATTGTCCAATTGATGTGTAGAAAGCTTTCAATTTGATGCAGTCCTATGGATCATTTCTTGCCCAGTTTCCTGAGCAACTGAATTCTTCTTTAAAACAATAACCTGTGTCCTTATCTTTAAGGACTTTTCCTATAGTAGTTGCTATATAGACAGTCACATGACTATCGTTGATGCATTTTGGATTGATTTTTGTTCTGGTGAGATTAGGGAGTTAAATTCAGTCTTCTATCTGTAGACATCCAGTGTTTCCATCACAATTTTGGATGAGATTCTTCTCAAGTGTATGATTGAACATTGATACACCCATGTGCGTCCTTTCTGTCCCACTGGTCTGCAGGTAGCCCAAGCTAGCCTGCAAATGAAAATTGAGGTCAAATGATCCCAGTGAGGTGATTTTCCAGGTGTCCCTCTATGAGCTGGTTGCTGTCCCGTCCGGCGGGACGTCAACTAGGGCCAAGAACCTAGAGGGAGGAATGAAAGGGACAGGAGACACGAAGAAGGCAGCAAGACAAGCATTCTGATCAAGCTGCGAATTTTATTTTTCACACAGAGGTTTATATGCCTCTTCAGGAGAGGCAGGAGGGGGTTGGGGTACTGCTCAGGGTAGGAGGTCAGGTGGTAGGATGTTAACATATCAATACAAGCAGGCATGAGTTGCTTAGTAACCTAATTTACAAAATGTTGCCCTTGGGACAAGAAACTATGCAGGCACATTCTTCTGCTAAGAATTCAGGGAAGAGGAGAATGTCTCCCACAGGTTGCCTGAAGGACATCTTTGCTCAAGGGAAGTTTTCCACATGAGTTCATTCACTCACTATCTTGCAACCTTTCCACTGGAGTTTAGCCAAATCCTGAGATGTTCTCAGTGTATCTTTCTCATTGTCCTGAGACAAAACTTCACACTAATGGTGCTAGTCTCTCCAATTAGTATCTACTTGTGACACTTCTATGTGTATGAATTAAAGTCATTGGGCTTGCAGTTGGGAGCCACTACACCCGACTTAGAACCAGATTATGAAAATCCCCCAATATAAGGCACAATTCTCGATAGCATCAACCATTGTGTTTGATTTCTATTCTTTCCTTTTTCCCCTTAGCATAGACCTATAATGGTCTGTGTCTAAAAGTTTTCCAGAAAAGGATTTCCAACTTCAGTTTGACCACAAAAATCAGAAGTTAAGCCTTTGCTCTTCCTAAAGGAATCTTCAGTAAAATCCCCAAACCTATAGATTTTTGACCTCCATAAAATGTCTGAGGAGAGGATTTCTTTTCTGAATCCAGACTGAAACAGATCAAATACGCCCAGCTTTATGAATACTGGAGGAAAGAGTAAGTCTAGACACTGAGACTCCAATCTGAAAATCCTAAAAGATTGTGATGTCACAAGTGGACCACTAGATGGCCAGCCAACATCACAATCTGCTAAGCCCCAGAGTGCAGTTCTAGAAAGACCTGGGGAGCAGGAGGGCTGCTACTTCCTTCTGGTCCACAGGAACCTGAGGCTGGCAAGCTGGCTGCACAGCTATCACCACAGACCTGTGCCTGAGGCTCTGCTCCCACTACCATGGGTCTGTGTGTCTGAATAATGATAACTTCATTTGATCTGTACTAAGGAGTCTGACAATGATGCTCCTTTTCAGCAGCTTCCAGGATGGGGTGACCACTCCAGATCGATGGTGGACCTAGATGTGTGAGCACCAGCGCTGCGTCTGAGGGTTGACGAGCCATTGTGACAGCCAGCATGACTTGACTTGTGAATACTCAGGAGGAAAGGACACCCGGAAGGCCCCATCTTCTCAGAGGTTCAGGTGAGGGATAACTGAGAGTATGAGGGAGCAATTGGAGATGGAAAGACTTGGAGAATTGCACTGCTCTCACACATCCTGTTTTCAGAATCCTCAGCGATGAGTGATACACACAATACATTTAAACTTTACACACTTAATGCACTTTTCCTCCTCGTGTGTGTGAGGAGAAGACATGCTGGCTGACAGGAGACTGTGGATGAGGGACATTTGCTGACTTTCCTCATGGTTGGTAAGAACGGCAGGGAAGTCATCCAGCCACACAGAGCAGGCAAACTCTGAGCTCCTGATGACTCAGTCTCCCCACCTGCTCATGGTCTTCGGGCTGGGCTCAACCCCAGGGAGTGGGGAGCATTTTCCTCCACTGCAGACAAGGCCACCACAGGGCAGGGCCTTTGTCACCCCCAGGTTCTCAGCTCCAACACTCTGGACGGTGACTGCTTCATTTAAAGCCCAGAGCAAGAATGTCAGCCCTGGACAGAGCTCCTTGACCCAAAAGTCTCCGGGTCATTCCAGTGCCTGAAAGTGGAGGTCAGCCTTCCCATCTGCACACAGGCTGACACCCCATGAATACTTAGAAAAATAGACTGGACACCTATGTCCCCTATTTGTTCAACCTCACCACAGGAAGATGCACGCGGTGTCTGCCTTCTTTTTTCTACTTAGGTGCCTTGTGATGAATCATTAAGAATCTCAGAATTCCTCCACTCCGGGTGCGCATGATGAGGGAGGAGGTGGTTTCTCTCATTGAGAAACTGAGCTGGGTGTTCAAGGAAAGGCATGACAGGATATCTGATTGATCCAATTTCAATCCATTTTTCATATAGGACATTTTTCAGCCACATTTTACTGGCTTACGAAAATCTCAAAACTGACTCTCAGTCTTGCCCCTTTTCCTCCAGATAAAAACAGAAGAAACACAGAAAGAATTTTTGAGAGTGAATAAAAGCTCTAAGAAGAAATAATTATATATTTCATATTTTTATGAACTACACTGTTCCATCAGTTGCTTCCAGGTGGTGTTATATATATTTTTTTTAATAATCCTTAAAGTATGTCTATAGCAAAATACTCCTGAGGAGAATTCTGAGAGGAATTCTATTCAGGGAAATGTATGTCTCTCTCCTCTGGTGTGGACAACTGAGGACACAAGGCCTGTGGTGACTCACTGAGGATAGCCAAGCCTGCAGCTGTGCCCAGCCCTACCCAGCCTCTGCTCATTTGCATGTGCCCAGAGCTCAGCCCACTGCCCTGAGCACTTCTTCAGAGTCTGCCCACATCCTGGGCAGCAGTCAGTCCAGTCAGTACACAGCATGGACATGAGGACCCCTGCCCAGCTCCTGGGGCTCCTGCTGCTCTGCTTGCCAGGTAAGGAAGGACAATGCTGGGCATTGACTCAGCCTAGGACATCCAGGGCTGTCTGGAACTTCAGGGAGGACTTCTTGTAACATGGCTAGCAAGGAGTATAATTGTTTTTTTTGTGCTTCCACTGCCAGGTTCCAGATGTGCCATCCAGATGACCCAGTCTCCATCCTCACTGTCTGCATCTCCAGGAGACAGAGTCAAGATCACTTGCAAGGCCAGTCAGGGCATTAGCAATTATTTAGCCTGGTATCAGCAGACACCAGGGAAAGCTCCTAGGCGCCTGATCTATTACACATCCAGTTTGGACACTGGGGTCCCATCCAGGTTCAGTGGCAGTGGATCTGGGTCAGATTACTCTCTCACCATCAGCAGCCTGCAGCCTGAAGATGCTGCCACTTATTTCTGTCTTCAGTATGTTAACTTACCTCCCACAGTGATACAAGTCATAACATAAACCTCCCAGGGAAGCAGAAGTGAGAGTCTGGGCTGCCCCAGCTGCTCCTCCTGCTGCCTCCAAGGGCTGGCACAGCTTCCCAGAAGCAGCCATCCTCTGAAGGTCTTTTGAAGTTTCTGGTAGAAGCAGTTCTCTGTCTGCAGCAGTACAAACATGGCAGTGCCTCTGCTGATTCAATAGAGCACGCAGAGCCTAACATGGAGTCTGTTAGAGCATTAAATGGAATTCGTTTGGATAGTAGAGACATGTTAGTAATCCAAGCAGGATTTTTTTTTTCGATTCCTGGGCTTTGAGCTCAGGTCCTGAGCAACCTCCTTGGGCTTTCTGAAGACTAGAACACTACCACTTGAGCCACAGCACCACTTCCAGCTTTTTCTCTGTATGTAGTTCTGAGGAACCAGACCTGGGTCTTCGTACATGCAAGGCAAGCACTCTACCACTAGGCCCAGCTCCCAGATCCAAACAGGATTTTTTAATGTAAGAAATGAATTAATTTTTATCATCCTCAATGTATTTGCACAAATTTCATCAACAAATAAAGATAATTTGCCACTTCATTTCTCAATTTTATGACATTTGTTTTCTTGCTTTATAGAAATTGGAAGGAAAAAATAAAAGAAGGGTTTCTCACTCATGCACTCTTCCCACCATTTGCAATATTCATATTCCTGATGATGACCATACTGATTAGAATGAGATGACATCTCAACGGGTTTTTTGAAAGATTTTATTAACACTGATTTTTACATCATATTTCAAATGTCATGTTTAACAAACAAGTATTTAAGAGGGAATCTCTATATGCAACCATGGGCACACAGATTTCAGAACATAATTAAAATGAAGCTGAGGGTTTGTATGTCATACATACATAATATATATATAATACATCTGTAGAGTATATATCCCATCATAGACATTTATTGCACAAGTGGAAGCCCTTCTACACCACTGGAGATAATGCAAGTGTGTGCAACCACTGCAGAAGGCTGTATAGAGACTCCTCAAAAAACTGAAACTATAACTGCAAGAAAGGAAACAATTCCAGAGCAAAGAGGCCATCTATATACTTGGATAAAATCATTGCCAGCTATTCATCTGACAGATTTATATCCAAATATATAAATAACTCAAAAATTAAACCTCAGAAGAGTAAATTGTCTAGTAAAAAATGAATGATGGATAAAGAAGGTGTGATATACAATGGAGATTTATGTGGGTATAAATAAGATATTTTGTCAGTTGCAGGAAAATATGTAGAAACAAAGCTAACCATGGTTAAGTGAATTAACCCAGACAAGTATTTTCTCTCATGTACAGAATCTATACATATTTTAAATACATGAAAACAGAAGAGACAATATGTGGGAAAAAGAAGAGAACCAAGATACACAATGGAAATCTATGCTGCTGTCAGAAAGAATGACATTGCCACATTTGTAAGGAAATGGAAAGACTTAGGAAAAATCATATTAAGTGAAGTAAGCCAGACTCAAAGGAACATAGGCTCAATGGTTTCCCATATTTGTCATAATCAGTAGAAACCTTGGGCTCTCCTAGCAGAGATTTACAACAAGCAAAACCTATATACATAAAGCCATATAGTATGATACTAAAAGAACCTCCAAGATATAGAAACAAAAGCCATATAATGAGTGATTGTTGTCCTTACTGTACTATGTTAGCTCTCATCTCTTTGCTATCCCTTGGTTATCTCACATTGTGACAGTATTTTACCTTGTTATCAGATATATATGTATATATGTATATATCTATATATATGCTTATTTTATTATTTGAAATGGGATAGAGAAGGGGGAAAAATAAAATGAAGGGTGGGGGTGGAGGAGGGAAATGGGGACCAAAACATGAGAAAGGGTATCAAGGTGTGTGAACTAATGTATCTTCTATCTGGTGAATATAATGTAATCCTTCTATTAATTACAATAAAATATATGAAAAAGAGAAGAGAACCCAAGGGAAGATATTCCTAGAGGAAGGATAAGAGAAGGTATTGAAGAGAGGAAGGATGTGATCAAAGTCTATTATATACATGTATGAACTGAAACACATTGTTTTGTACAATATAATCTAATAAAATGGACAAAATGGAGTTTGGCCTAGTGGTTAAAGTGCTTGCCTAGCATGCATGAAGACCCGGGTTCGATTCCTCCGTACCACATACATAGAAAAAAGCCGGAAGTGGTGCTGAGGCTCAGGTGGTAGAGCTCTAGCCTTGAGAAAGTCCAAGGACAGTGCTCAGGCCCTGAGCTCAAGCACAGGACTGGCAAAAAAAAATCAATACTATTTGGATCTAATAGCTTCATATTTAGGATATTATGTGCCATTTGTTCCTTTGGTCTTGACTTGTCTCACTCAACATTATTTGCTCTCGATTCATCCACTTCCCTGCAAATGCCAGAATTTTATCTTGTCTGTTAGCTATGTAGAATTACATTGTATACCACATTTTCTGTACCCATTCATCTGCAGTAGGGCAACTGGGTTGTTTCCATCTCCTGGCTATTGTGAATAGTGCAGAGATGAACATAGCTGAGCAGGTGTCCTTATCATATCCTGGGTTATAATGTTCAGCTTAGATGCCCAGAAGTGGTATGGTGGGATCATTGGGAAGTCTATTTTCATTTCCTTAAGGAACCTCCACAACATTTTCCAGAGTAGCTGAACTTGTTTACATTCCCACCAGCAGTGTAGTAGGGTTTCTTTTTCTCCACAACCCCACTGGCATCTGTCATTGTGTGAGTTCAGATTCTTGGCCATTCTAATTGGGGTAAGGTGGTATCTTAGGGTTGTTTCATTTGCATTTCCTTTATGACCATAAATCATGAGCATTTTCTCATATTCTTTTCTGCCATTTTAATCTCTTCTTTTGACAAGTCTGTCTTTAGTTCCCTTGCCCATTTAGTGATTGGTTTGTTGGGTTTGGGGGGTATTAGTCTCTTAAGTTCCCTGTAGATGCTGGATATTAAGCAATTGTCTGATGAATTATTGGTAAATATCTTTTCCCAGTTGCTTGGATGTCTTTCTACTCTAGTAGCTATGCTTTTATGTGGAGCACAGAAGTATTTCTAAATAGCTATGTCTCCTTTAATCTTAGGTGGATATCTCTCTATTCACTGGGTTCTCACAGACTTTACAAAGTGATTATTTCCACTATTTTATTTTATACTCCTCTATATGTTGCTACAAGATCCATCGGCAAATAATAATTTGCTTCTTTATTTTTCAGCTTAATGTCTGCCTTTATTTCTTGCTTCATGCAATTTGAAGCTGGCATTCTGAATAAGTTTGCAAGGAATTGATAATAAACGTGTCAGTATTCGATGTAAGCTGATGAGAAAAAATGGTATCATCACTGAGTATGATACTTGCCCTAGATTTTAACATTTTCCATTATTTCTGTCTTCCTTAGACATGAGTAGCTTTTAAATGATCATGAATAGATTTTGACTTTAAGAAATATTTTCAACAACCTTACTCAAAATATCTTATTACTAATCATGTTAGAATGGTGAATTAAATGGATCGACATAGATTATTTTAAAATCCTCTAATTTTATTTTTTTTTATTTTTTTATTTTTTTATTGTAATTAGTAAAAGGGTTACATGATATTTGCCAGGTAGAAGGTGCATTAATTCACATACATTGATACCCTTTCACATGTCTTGGTACCCGTTTCCCTCCTCCCCCACACCCCTCACCCGTCTTGGTTTTCCCCCCTTCCCCTATCAAATTTCAAATATCCAAATACAAATAAATTCAATATATCAGATAACAAAGTGAGATACTATACCAATATGAGATAACCAAGGGACAGCAAAGGAGATGAGAGACAGCATAGTACATTAAGGACAACAATCATTCATTATATGGCTTTTGTTTCACTATCCTGGAGGTCCTTTCAATTAGCTTCACATTATATGTCCTTATGTATCAAGATTTTGCTCTATTGCAAATCTCTGCTAGTAGAGCCCAAGGTTTCTACTGATTATGACGAATGAGGGAAACCATTGAGCCTAAGTTCCTTTGAGTCTGGCTTACTTCACTTAATATGATTTTTTCTAAGTCTTTCCATTTCCTAACAAATGGGGTGATGTCATTCTTTCTGACAGCAGCATAGAATTCCATTGTGTACAAATACCACAACTTGTTGATCCACTCATCAACTGAGGGACATCTAGGTTGGTTCCATATCTTTGCTATGGTGAATAGTGCTGCAATGAACATTGTTGTGCTAGTGGGTTTAGTATGTCCTTGTTTCTGGGTGGTTGGGTAAATGCCAAGTAGTGGAATTGCTGGGTCATAGGGGAGTTCTATGTTTAGCCTTTTGAGGCACTGCCACACTGCTTTCCATAGTGGTTGAACAAGTTTGCACTCCCACCAACAGTGTAGTAGTGATCCCTCCTGGCCACATCCCCTCCAGCATCTGTTGTCATTCGTTTTCCTGATCCTGGCCATTCTAGCTGGAGTGAGGTGGAATCTTAGAGTTGTTTTGATTTGCATTTCTTTTATGACCAGAGATGTTGAGCCTTTCTTCATGTGTCTATAGGCCATTTTTGTTTCTTCTTCAGAGAAGACTCTCTTTAAGTCTTTGGCCCATTTTTTAATGGGATGGTTGTTACTTTGGAGGTTAGTTTTGGGGTGATTCAATTTTTTGAGTTGTTGATATATTTTAGATATGAGGCCTTTGTCCGTTGTTTGGTTGGTGAAGATCCATTGGTGATTCAACAATGTGTTGTTCAGTCTCCATGAGTTACAGGGTTTTCGTTGGTGGAGATGTGTGTTCAGTTCCAGTTGGATGCCTTTGTGGTCTGAGAGTGTGCATGGAATAATTTCAGTGTTTCTGAATCTGTCCAGGTTTGTTTTATGGCCTAAGATGTGATCTATTTTGGAAAATATTCCATGTGCTGCTGAGAAAAACGTATATTGTGTTGTTGCTGGGTGGAATATTCTGCAGATGTCTGTTAGATCTAGTTGTTCTATATAGTTGTTCAGTTCTAAGGTTTCTCTGTTGAGTTTTTGCCTTGTTGATCTGTCCATAGGTGAAAGTGGTGTGTTAAAGTCGCCGACAATCACTGTATTTCGATCTATGTATGGTTTCAGTGTAAGTAAAGTTTGCTTGATGAAGTTTGGAGCTCCGGGATTGGGTGTGTAAATATTTAGGATCGTTATGTCTTCCTGGAGGAAAGATCCCTTTAGTAGTATGTAGTAACCTTCTTTGTCTTTTCTTACTAATTTTAGTTTGAAGTCTATTTTATCTGATATGAGGATGGCAACTCCAGCCTGTTTATGGGGGCCGTTAGCTTGATAGAGTTTATTCCAACCTCTCACTTTCAAAAGATGCTTGTTTTTTTGGGTAAGATGTGTCTCTTGAAGACAGTAGAACGATGGCTCTTGCTTTTTGATCCAACTAGACAGCCTATGCCGTTTAATTGGAGAGTTGAGTCCATTGATATTGAGAGTTAGGATTGAGAGATATTTATTAGGTCCTACCATTTTTAAAAGCTTTTATTTGGGCCTGTGTCTTGACAGTTCTTGTGGTCCTTAGGTGGTATGCTGTTTAGGTGCCATTTCTTTCCCTATATTGCATTTATTTTGGTTTTCTATGTATAGAACATCTTTCAGAATTCTTTGTAGTGTTGGTTTTGTTGCGACATATTGTTGCAGCTTTTCCCTGGAATGGAATGTTTTTATTGTTCCCTCAGTTATGAATGAGAGCTTAGCTGGGTACAGTATTCTTGGTTGGTAGTTATTTGACTTAAGGGCATGACGTATATGCTTCCAGTCACTTCTTGCTTGCATGGTCTCTGCTGAGTAATCTGGAGTTATTCTGATTGGTTTTCCTTTATAGGTTACTGATCCCTTTTCCCTGGCTGCCTTTAGGATCCTTTTTTTGGTTTCTACTGATCCAGTTCGGATTACGATGTGGCGGTGAGATGTTCTTTTCTGGTCAGGTCTGTTTGGGGTTCTAAAAGCTTCTTGTATCTGGATGGGTCTGCCCTTCTGGATATTTGGGAAATTCTCTGAGATGATTCCCTGAAGTACCATTGACCTCTTTCTCCAGACCCTCCTCAATACCAATTAGCCTTAAATTAGGCTTCCTAATTGTATCTTGGACCTCCTGAAGCGCTCTCTCATTTTTCCTTGATTTGGATTGACTCATTTTCTGTTCTTTCTCTATAATAACTAAATTATCTTCAGCCCCGGAAATTCTCTCCTCTGCATTGTCTAACCTGCTATCAAAGCTATCTACTTTATTTTTCATCTCCCTTGCTACTAATTGCTCATTTTTGATGCCTTGCATCTCTTCTTTTAGATCATGTATGGATTTCTTTAGCTCCTTGATTTCCATTTGCGTGGTTAGCTCAGTAGCTTTATTTTCTTTGAACATTTGCTGGAGTTCGGTCACCTTTTTATTTGTGGATTCTATGAATTCATCCATCTTTCTTTGAACAGCCTTTATTATGGCCTCCTTTATGGCTTCTCCTTTTTTACTTATCACCTTGTTTATGGTTTCCTCTTGTTCAGCTATGGCTTCCTCCCTTATCTCTTTACATTTTCACATTTTTCATTAATGATGTTTATCAATTGCATTTGTACAGCACTTGGAAGACTCTCCTCTAGGTTTGCCAGTGACTGTTCCATTGGCTGTTTACATTGGGTGGGGGAGATGGGAGATGTTGTTTCTTGATTTGACATTTTTCTTGAGTTTCTTGTTCTGCCCATTTGAAAATGGGAGCAAGATTAATACTAAACACGATTATAGTTTTTCAGATATAACCAACCTAGACCTCTGTAGCTGGCAGACTCTAGATGTTCACAAGTTTTGATTGGTGTTATCACTCTTTCTTTTTGTGCAGTTACCGACTAGTCTAATTATTCACTGATAAGCGATTTATATCCAAAACAATAAGCCTCTCAATCCAATCTCTATTGTCTTTAAGTCCCTCTGAGCCTAGAGACTGAATAAACACCTAGGTATACAATGTTGCTCAACAGCCATCAAGTGTAGATCCATGCAGTATAAGGGTTGAAAGAGGAGCAGAGGTCCAGAGATAGAAAAATAGAATGAGAGAGGTCAGGGGGTAAGTAGGTAGAGTATTTGAGTACAAAGTTTGGAAAGTATTAGAATAAAACTTATGTGTTGCTGCATGACTAGCTCTTAACCCAACCAGTGGCCTCACAGTGGACCATGGGATGGATCTGCGAGCTTCTGTCTGAGCGTGGTTGGCGGATGTTTTCCTGTGCTGCTTCCAGGGGGGGCCCCAAGCCAAGGGTGTGGGGATTGAGAGTTTCGGGAGCTCTCAGCAGGACCAGCAGGAGGCCCCTCTGTTCCCAGGGGCGGGGCCCAGCTGGGGACATGGGCTCCAAGGGTGGAGCCGCGCCTTTTTGGTTCTCAGAAGGGGAGCTTGGCTGCTGGTTGGCCCTTCAGATCCCTGCTGTGTTTCCACTGCTTTGTCAGAGTCTGTGACTGTGGGGGGGGGCCCTCGGTGGTGTCTTGCTCAGGATTCCCAGCTGGAGGATGCCCCGCTCGAGAATTGAGGGGGGGCAGATGCTGGCTCCTATTTACCCGCACCCCCTATCCACTTTTGTAAGGCAGGGTCCAAAGCCCTCCACTCTCCAGATCCAGTGGCCTGGGTGAGGAGCCTGGTGGGCGGGTGGGAGCTGGGACAGCTCCGCCTCCCCTGGTGGGGTGCTGAGTCTTAGGGTCCGCCCTCTTGTCAGTCTCCAGTCAGAGGGCTGGGGGTTGAGCCCGTTGGGTGGGTGGGAGTTGGGGCAGCCCCGCCTCCCTTGGTGGGGTGCTGGGTCTTATGGGTAGCCCGCCTGTCAATCTCCAGTCAATGGCCTGAGGGAGGGGGCTGTTGAGGGGAGGGGCCGGATTCTAAATTCCTTGCCCCCCTGCTCCCGTCAGTCTTTCTCGGGCTGGGTGTTGGGGTCTGAATTAAGTTCTATTGCTTGTCACCCGCTCCGCTTTCCCGATGTGTTTGGGGATGCGCTGTATTACTCACGCCTCTGCGTCCGTCTGCGGGTGCTCCACGGTGGTGGGGAGTCTTTCACTCCCCTCGGGTCTCCGCTGCAGCCTGTGTTCTGTGTCTGGGCTCCGCTGCTTGCTGTTCTGGTTCTGCGTCTGGGTTCTGCTGCTTCCGCCTTTCGCTGGCCCGGTTCCGTGCTGGTTTCTGCAGCCGTTGGGCTCCCAGCCTGGTGCCCTCCACTGCTGCCACTTTTCGTGAATTAGAGCTGGTGTCCGTCCCCGCCCCCGCTTTCCCCGCGTGGAGCCGGTGCCAGCTCAAGCCGCTTCTCGCGGCTTGGTCCTGCCCGGCTTTCCGAGGCTTTGGGCGACAGGTAGTCGAGGGGTCCTCGCGTTCCGAATTCTTTGAGAAAGTTGGATGTGAGCTTTATCTGGATTTCTTTTCCGGTTTGAGTCCTTCTCCATTGCTTTTTGAGTTTGTTGTTGTGGATTTCTTTAGATAGTTGGCTCGTGGGACTCCCTGGTTCTCTCTTTTTGTCAGAGAAAGCGAGGCAGCGTCCCTATTGTCTCGGCGCCATCTCTAAAATCCTCTAATTTTAAAATGGCTTTCCATAGGTGCAATATATTTAACTGCTAAAAATGCAGTGCTTGAGAGAAGGAAGTGGGACAAAAGAGAAAAAGAAAAACGAGATGAAAATTGCCTTTCTTAAGACAAATTATGATAATATGACAGAGGAAACTGGTTGTTCAGAGGATGTTTTCAAGTAATCTCAAATAAGAACCAAGACACGTGAGACAGTGAAAACACACAATCTACCATGGCCACAGAGGATGATACTCAAAATTAAAAAAAAAAAACTGAGTAGGACCAGAGTTTGGCCTAGATGTAGAATGCTTGCCTAGAATACATGAAGACCCAGGTTCAATTCCTTGGTGCCATATCCATACAAAAAGCTGGAAGTGGTGTTCTAGTACAAGTGGTAATGCACTGGCCTTGAGAAAGCCCAAGGACAGTGCTCAGGCCCTGAGTTCAAGCCCCAAGACTGGCAAAACAAACTTTTTAAATACTGTGAGCCAGATCAATATGGTGGTACTAGGGTTGGAACTCAGAACCTTAAACTCCTAGACTGCCATTCTACCACTTGAGCTGCACTCTCAGCCTAGTAAAATCATTCTAACACTTGCACAGATGAGGACACTGCGGCAAAGAGAGGCTAAGGGAGTGGACTGGTGAACACAATCCCTAAGCATGTGCAGTCCTATCCCTAACCCAGCTAGCTTCACCTGAAGCCCTGCATGAGAATAGTTGGACTGTGACTACTGATGAAATCCTTTATCCAGAGTGTGCTGAGATATTTCTGGAAAATTGAAATGGGGCAAATATACCATTATGGAGGTAAATAAAACAGAAGTACAAAGAGTTTGCCATAGGGAAAGCGTGTGATTTAGAGACATGAGGTCCAGAGGCAGAGACAAGAAGCAAAGTGCTGCTCTCACTGCACAGGAAGATGTCCGGAAACCAAGCACAACTACCCAATAAGCACAGTTTGAAGAAATAGGAAAATGTAGCCTGGATTCTATGTAGAACAGGACAATGAACATGGTTCCCTAAACACTGTGGAATAGAAACTCAAATTCTAGAATGGTGGCCTATGATATCACCAGGGAGATGGTGTCATTCACTGGGGTAATTCAATCAGAAAGTCCACTAATTCTGTCTTCTGTGCTATTGAAACACACACACACACACACACACACACCACAGAGAAATGAAAGATTTAAATTTTAGTGATATGCTGATGGCTAGTACCTGTGAACCTACCTACTCAGGAGTGTGAGGCATGAGAATAGGTGGTCAAAGACAGCCTGTACAAGACACAGCATGAGACTCTTATATTTAATGACCAAAAAGCCAGAAATGAAAGAGTGGCTCATTTGGCAGGGCATTCGTCTTGAGTGAAAAAACCAATAGCACCCAGACCTCAGTTCAAACCCAAGAACAAACCCAAACTAAAATGAAAGAAAGAAATGAAGAAGGAAGGAAGTAGAAAGAAAGAATGAGAGAGTGGAAGAGGTTACGTGATAGAAAAAAAAGGAAAGAAAGAGTGAGAAAGAAAAAAGAAAGGAAGAAAGATAACAGTTTCAATTTGAAAGCACTTGATTAGAAGAGCAGAAGGTAAAGTTTTCTTCCAGTAAGAATTTATGAGTGAATAAAAGATCTAAGAAAGAACAAGAATGTGTTTCAATATATTTATGAAATACCCATTACATGAGTTGATTCTGTACACCAGACATTTGTGAAGCAGTCTTAAAGCATTTCTTCTGTTCTCCATTTTCTTCAGGCCAATGTATGTGTCTCTCCTCTGGTGTGGACACCTGTGGACACAAGGCCTGTGGTGACTCACTGAGCACAGCCAAGCCTGCAGCTGTGCCAAGCCCTGCCCAGCCCCTGCTCATTTGCATGTGCCCAGAGCACAGCCCACTGCCCTGAGCACTCCTTCAGAGTCTGCCTACACCCTGGGCAGCAGTCAGTCCAGTCAGCACCCAGCATGGACATGACCCCTGCTCAGCTCCTGGGGCTCCTGCTGCTCTGCCTCCCAGGTAAGGAAGGTCATTGCTGGGCATTAACTTGACCTAGGACATCCAGGGCTGTCTGGAACTTCAGGAAGACCTCTTGTAACATGGTTAGCAAGGAGGATAATTGTTTTTATATGTTCACTGCTAGGTTCCAGATGTGACATCCAGATGACCCAGTCTCCATCCTCCCTGTCTGCATCTCCAGGAGACAGAGTCACCATCAATTGCAAGGCCAGTCAGGACATTAGCATTTGGTTAGCCTGGTATCAGCAGACACCAGGGAAAGCTCCTAAGCGCCTGATATATGGTGCTTCCAGTTTGGACTCGTGGGTCCCGTCCAGGTTCAGTGGCAGTGAATCTGGGACAGAGTTCAAGCTCACCATCAGCAGCCTGCAGCCTGAAGATGCGGCCACTTACTATTGCCAGCAGTAAAGCAACTTAGCACCCACAGTGATACAAGTCATCACAAAAACCTCCCAGGGAAGCAGAAGTTAGAGGCTGGGCTGCCCCAGCTGCTCCTCCTGCTGCCTCCATCTGCTGACACAGCTTCTCAGATTCATCTTGGAAGACCTCTTGAAGATTTTGGAAGAAGCAGATGGGTAGAAATCTCTTTACTCTAGCTCCCTGCCTGCAGCAAAACATACATGGCAATATCTCTTCTAATTTAATAGAGCACACAAATCATAACATGGAAGGAGTCTGTTAAAACATTATACAGGGCTCATTTGGCAAGCAGAAAGATGCTAGCTAATCCAAGTAAGTTACTTTTTTTGATAAATAAAATTATTGCATCTAATGTCATATTAAAAACCCAGATAATCAGGCCAGGAGTTTGGCCTAGTGGTTAAAGGGTATGCCTAGCATGCATGAAGACCCGCGTTCGATTCCTTGGTACCACATATAGAAAAAAGCCAGAAGTGGTGCTGAGGCTCAAGTGGTAGAGCTCTAGACTTGAGAAAGTCCAAGGACAGTGCTCAGGCCCTGAGATCAAGCCCAGGACTGGAAAAAAAAAAACCCCAAATCATCAAATCCCTTCTTGATATATAAAACAATACCCGTTTTCACTAGAGAAAACATATGCAAACATCAGCTTCCTACAACAAAAATAAAGAAGTGAAAGCCTGTCTAATTTAGGTCAGGTGATCATGGAAACAAAAAATATTCGAATTATTTATTTTATAATTATACACATTGAAGGAAAACATAATAGATAGCAGAGTTCTTTTTCACTATAAAATTATTACACCCGGACCAAGACATGTGAAAGGGTATCAATGTATGTGAATTAATGCACCTTCTATCTGGCAACTATCATGTAACCCTTTTACTAATTACAATAAAAGAAAAAAATTAATAAAAAAAATAAAAAAATAAAAAAAACCTTTAAAAAAAATTATTACACCCGGGCTGGGAGTTTGGCCTAGTAGTTAAAGTGCTTGCCTAGTGTGCATGAAGACCCGGGTTCAATTCCTTGGTACCACATACATACAAAAAGCCGGAAGTGGTGCTGAGGCTCAAGTGGTAGAGCTCTAGCCTTGAGAAAGTCCAAGGACAGTGCTCAGGCCCTGAGCTCAAGCCCAGGACTGGCAAAAAAAAAAAAATTATTACACCCATTTATTTAGCTAGAAACACTAGCTTGAGAGGTACTGGTATATTCCATTTGTAATAATTTTTCTACAGGAAACAATTGTCATATGTCTGGAAAATGTGGAAGAAAATAGTTGCATACATCTTTTCTGTCCTTTTGAGTCTCAATCACTAAGAGTTCCATGTCCTTTGGGAGAATCTTGGTCTCCTGAATGGCCTCAGGATACATTAAAATCAAGCAGTGTATTTGGATTCCATAAATACTCTTACATCCATACAAATGTTGCATGGGTTGTGGAGCTCAGACTTCTCCTACTGGCACCATTTTGACTGTATCTATGTATTTTAGGTAAAATTTATTTCACCATTCATAGCTCCTAGAGTGTTATTTAGGGAAAGCCAAAACAGCATGATAAGTCACACTAGCTACTATGCTACAGAAAACAACACCACACAGATTATTTTAAATATGCTTTCACTAAACTAATTGATTAAATTGAAAATAAGAAAAAAAATCTTTGCAGCCCATTTAATGCAGGACAGGAAAAATACCTACACCAGGGAAAGATGATAGATCTGTTAGTCAACTGGAACGGTTATACTGTTTCTCTTCCAATATTTACCATTTACTTTTAAACAAAAAGACTATTTTAAATTCATTAACACTTTGTAAGAAAACAAAGTGTGTGTTTTCACAGAAGAAGTATTTGAGGAAGTGTTGGGAGAGCACCACACATGGTAAATAAGCTTAGAGACCAGGCTCAGGCCATAAATATCAAGCCCCAGTGTGAGCACAAAAACACAAAAATAAACATAAAGAACTTACTGAAAGCAAGTTCAAAATCTAATATCTCATCCACTAAGACTATTCTGTGTGTTCCCTACAAACTGGGATCTGTTCCTGCATTATACAACACTATTAGATAAGTTACTCCATCCAATGTTTATGTGTAATGCACTACAAGTATAGACTCCAAGCATCTGCTGTGATGACATGGCCTCTGGAGGAGACAACTAACTGCAGAACACTCATGTGCCTTGCTGCCTCCTACTGTATACATGCATGAACACCTGCTGTGCTAAATTACTCTAATGAAATGGCCTCTAGGAGAAGAACACTGCCTGCAGAAAACTGATGTATTCTGTGATAATCATGAACACCTGGCTGTGCTGAATTACTGAAGTGAGCCTGGCCTGCAGCTGTGCCCAGTCCCGCCCAGCCCCCGCATTTGTATATGCCCAGAACACAGCACGCTGCCCTGAGTATTTCTTCATGGTCTGCTCACCCCTGTGCAGGAGTCAGTCCCATCAGCACACAGCATGGACATGAGGGCCTCAAGGCAAATCCTGGGGCTGGGACTCCTGCTGCTCTGGCTGCCAGGTAAGGAAAAACAGCAATGAAAATGTCATCAGCTCACTGTGCTCAGTTCTGTGTGGTTGTATGGGAGATCCTCAGAAATCCTGCATAATGATGTGGACATTTCATTCTGTTTCCATGTCAGGGTCAAGAGGTGCCATCCAGATGACCCAGACACCATCCACCCTGTCTGCATCTCCAGGAGACAGAGTCACCATCACTTGCAGGGCCAGTCAGGATGTTAAAAAGCATTTAGAATGGTATCAGCAGAAACCAGGGAAAGCTCCTAAGCTCCTGATCTACTACACATCTAATTTGGCATCTGGGGTCCCATCCAGATTCAGTGGCAGTGGATCTGGGACAGATTATTCTCTCACCATCAGCAGCCTGCAGCCGGAAGATGCTGCCACTTATTACTGTGTGCAGTATGATGAGTTCCCTCCCACAGTGATACAAGTCATAACATAAACCTCCCAGGGAAGCAGAAGTGAGAGTCTGGGCTGCCCCAGCTGCTCCTCCTGCTGCCTCCACCTGCTGACATAGCTTAACACATGCAGCCTGGCTCTGAACATTACTGCAAGCTTTTGATGGAACTTTCTTTTTTTGGGGGGTCTATTTCATTTATGTATGTATTTTATTGTGGGGGTAACGTGTAGAGGGGTTACAGTTACATTCACCAGGTAGTAGGTGCATTACTTCTCACCTTCTCCTGTTTTAGTCCCAATTTCCCTCCCCCCACTCCCTCCCAATCATCTTGTTTGATCCAACTTTCTACAAATGCTTCTTTGAATCTCTATTTTCTCCTCCTCTGACCCAGAAGCACAGACCTGGCCATGTGTCTTCTCATATAAACACCTCATTTGTGATTTACACAGTAAAACAGAAGCAAGCCAAGATCCCTCCAGTAGGACTTGTCTTAATACTTGAAATTATTCTCAACCCTACCTTTTCAGTTCCTGAGGTACCAGAAGGTGGACCTAGGGGGTTGTCTGGATCCATGGAGCTGCCTGAGGACTTGAGTCACATAATCCTGTGTGAATAAAGCCAGTGTGGGCCGATGCCCTCACCTGCCCGCATCCTCTCTGGGGGATTCTCCAGGCCTCACCTCTGATCAGGTGTCAGCCTGCTTATGTCAAGAAATCCACAAGTCTCTTCTGTTTTCAAAATCTCATAGAAAGTCTCCTCATGATGAAATTCTGCAGGAAGCCAGAGGCGGAAAATGGATTTCAGAAATGAGCCACCACAAAGCAATCATAATGACCATATTGATGGTCATTTTCACAAACTCTCAGAAATATTCCAACTAAATGATTCCAAGTTTTTTCTACCAATCTGGGATCATAGTCGGAATGTGAGGAAAACTATAGGAAGAAGCTGGGAATGATATGAAACATCATAAGTTGCTCATGAGTTTATGCAGCAACAAGTGCCTGAAATACCTCTTTTTGTGCCAGTTCTGGGGCTTGAACTCAGAGCCTGAGTTCTGTCTTTGAGCTTTCTCAAGGATAACACTCTACCTTTGAGCCACAGCACCACTTAGAGCTTTTTCAGTATATGTGGTACCAAGGAATTCAACCCAAGGCTTGATGCATGCTAAGCACCCAGCCCGAAAGAACTTCCTTAATCAAAGAAATCCTATGTGAACAATACCACAGCACATAAAAATCATAAATAAATTGCTTTATTTAAGAATTGTTTTCCAAGAAAGGCTGGATAAGTTGAACTGCATTAAACTGCAGAGCTTTTGTATGGCAAAGGACATACCTAGTAAACCAATTAGGAAGCCTACAGAATGGAAGAAGATCTTCACCAACCTCACACCCGATAAAGGCCTCATATCTAAAATATATCAACAGCTCAAAAAATTGAATCACACCCAAACTAATCTCAAAAGAAACAACCATCCCATTAAAGATGGGCTAAAGACTTCAAGAGAGTCTTCTCTGAAGAAGAAACAACAATGGCCTATACACACATGAATAAATGCTCATCATCTCTGGTCATAAAAGAAATGCAGGGGTTGGGAGTTTTGCCTAGTGGTTAAAGTGCTTGCCTAACATGCACAAAGACCCGGGTGCGATTCCTTGGTACCACATACATAGAAAAAAGCTGGAAGTGGTGCTGAGGCTCAACTGGTAGAGCCCTAGCCTTGAGAAAGTCCAAGGACAGTGCTCAGGCCCTGGGCTCAAGCTCAGGACTGGCAAAAAAAAAAAAAGAAATGCAAATCAAAACAACTTAAAGATTCCACCTCACTCTAATTAGAAAGGCCAGGATCAAGAAAACTAGTAACAACAGATGTTGGAGGGGATGTGGCCAGGAGGGATCACTACTACACTGCTGTTGGGAGTGCAAACTCATTCAACCACTATGGAAAGCAGTATGGCAGTTCTTCAAAAGACTAAACATAGAGCTCCCCTATGACCCAGCAATTCCACTACTAGGTATTTACCCAATTGTCCAGAAACAAGGTCAGACTAAATCCACTAGCACAACGATGTTCATTGCAGCACTATGTACCATAGCAAAGATAAGGAACCAACCTAGATGTCCCTCAGTTGATGAGTGGATCAACAAGATGTGGTATTTGTACACAGTGAAATTCTATGCAGCTGTCAGAAAGAACGACATTGCCCCATTTGTTAGGAAATGGAAAGACTTAGAAAAAATCATATTAAGTGAAGTAAGCCAGACTCAAAGGAAGATAAGCTCAATAGTTTCCCTCATTTGCCATAACCAGTAGAAACCTTGGTCTCTCCTAGCAGAGATTTGCAATAGAGCAAAACCTAGATACATAAGGCCATATAGTAGGACGCTAAATGAAAGGACCTCTAGGATATAAAAGCAAAAGCCATATAATGAGTGGATTGTTGTCCTTAATGTACTATGTTATCTCTCATCTCTTTTGCTATTCCTTGATTATCTCATATTTTTACAGTATTTCACTTTGTTATCTGATATACTGGATATATTTGTATTTGGTTATCTGAAATTGGATAGGGAAGGGGGGAAAACAAGATGAGGGGTCGGGGTAGGGGGGGAGGGAAAGGGGGACCAAGACATGAGAAAGGGTATCAATGTATGGGAATTAATGTACCTTCATTCTGGTGAATATAATTTAACCCTTCTATTAATTACAATAAAAAATATTTTAAAAAAGAACTGTTTTTCAGCTGTGTAGCTATGACACATGGCTGTAATCCTAGCTACTCACGGAGTTGAGATTTGAGAGTGGAAGTTTGAAAGGAGCCTTGGCAGGAAGGCCTGTGACAATCTTACCTCCAATTAATTACAAAACACTGCAGAAATGGTGCTTGGCTAAAAACATAGAGTGCAAGCATTGAGTATAAATGAAGTTCAGAGACAGTGTCCAGGCTCTGAGTCTATCCCTCCCAGTACTAGCACAGGTGTGTGGGGGTGGGTGGGGGTGGGTGTGTATCATTCCTTGCCCATATGTTCTGGGCAACAGTAGACCCTTTATAGTTAATTACCTGTGCCCTTGTCTTCAAGGATTTACCCTATATTAGTAACAAAGTATCACTTCTCAGGTATCTTTCATGTAGTCTGGATCAATTTAGACCCTATGTTTATAAAATGTCAGAATACTAGGCATAACTCTAAACAACATTGTGTTTGATTCCCATGCTTTCCTTTCCCCCTTAGTGTACACCTTCCATAATTTGCCTCTAGGAATTTGCAGAAAACTCTTTCCCTCTTCAGAGTGACCACAAGCACACAAGGGAAGCCTTTGCGCTTCCCAAAGAGCTCTTTACATATGATTTCCTAAATATTATTACTACCTCCTTCTGTTCTCATGCCATTCCATCCTTCTGGAAATCAGTCAAATAAGCTAATGTGAGTGAGCTAAACAAGATCTAGCCATGAGAAAATGACAAAATTTGGCTGTAGCTAAGTCTTCTCGAGTCTTTGCTTACGGAGTCCCACTGTGCTGACCCTAATGTTACAAATTCCAGATCAAATGCAAGTCAGTGCAATTCTTCCATTTAGGAATAAGATAATCCAGACAGCCTTTAAGGGAAGGAGTTAGTGTTGAAAACAATGGTATATGTCAGCTTCCCAGCTGATTAATCACCTTTGTTAGCAGAGCAAGGCACTGAGTGGAGTGGCAGAATGGACTGCATCACGCAGAGCCTGAGGCTGAATGTAAGGTCTGGGCCAGAGCCCTCAGCCTGTTGTACCCTCACTTGTCACTCAGGGCCCCTCCTCTTGCCAAAATCACATCTTAGGCATCTTAGGCATAAGAAACACACCTCCTAGGCCACCAAATACATGTGCCATTCAATTCTCAGAATTCATGAGGAATCAAGATTCTCTGATAAACTGTTAAAAAAGAAAAAGTGTCTGATGAGAGCTGGGAGTGTTGTCTAGTGTCAGAATGCTTGACGAGCATGCACAGAGCCCTGGGTCCAATTCCTTGGTACCATATACACAGAAAAAGCCAGAAGTGTTACTGTGGTTCAAGAGGTAGAAAGATGGGCCGGGAGTTTGGCCTAGTGGTAGAGTGCTTGCCTAGCAAGCACGAAGACCCGGGTTCGATTCATCAGTACCCCACATACATAGCAAAATGCCGGAAGTGGTGCTGAGGCTCAAGTGGCAGAGTGCTACCCTTGAGAAAGTCCAGGGACCATGCACAAGCCCTGAGCCCAAGCCCAGGACTGGCAAAAAAAAGAGGTAGAAAGAATGCTAGCCTTGAGAAAGCCCAGAACTGTACCCAAGGCCTGAGTGTAAGTTCCAGGTCTGCCCAAAAGAAATGTCTCCTAAGAGGAATCAATTGATTTTCCATTTGAAACTGGCCTTAAAAGAGATGGACTAGGACCTGCTTTGTGAATATTCCAGGACAGATTCCACGTAGACACTGGGACTCCAAACTGAAAATCCTAACAATTGTGATGTCACAAGGCTGCCACCAGAGGGCAAGCCAACCTCCCAATCTGCACATTCCCAGACTGCAGCTCTTTGTTTTATGGTGTTGGGGCATGAACTCTGGGCCTGGACTCTGTCTCTAACCACTTCAATGCAAGACTAGTGCTCAACCACTCAAGCCACAGCACCACTTCCAAGAGTGCAGATCTTCAAAGACATATTAGTGCTATCACAGATGCTGTTTTTCAGAATCCTCAGCCATGAGCAAACCCACAATAGATGTAAATTTTACACACACTTGATCAACATTCGTCAAGTGTATAAGAATTTACACACCTGACCCTTGTGTGTGTAAGGAGAAGATATGCTGGCTGACAGGAGACTGTGGATGAGGGACATTTGCTGACTTTCCTCATGGTTGGTGAGAGTGGCAGGGAAGTCAGCCAGCCACACAGAGCAGGCAAACTCTGAGCTCCTGATGACTTAGTCTCTCCACCTGCTCCTGGCCTTTGGTCTGGGCTCAACCCCAGAGAGTGGGGAGAATTTACCTGCACTGAAGACAAGGCAACCACAGATCAGGGCCTTCCCCCCCCCCAGCCCAGGTTCTCAGCTCCATCATTTTAGCCCAGAGAAAGAATGTCGCCCTGGACACAAGATTCTGGCCCAAATCTCTCCTGGTGATCCCATTGCCTGAAAGTTGAGGTCAGCCTGCACATCTCCACACTGGTGAAGCTACAAGAATACTTAAAAAAATGACTGCAGAGTCCCTTTGAGGCCTCACTTGTTCCAACCTCACCACAGTAATATGTCCCTGGAGGCTGCTTTTTCACCCTACATATATGCATTTTGATGAGTCCCTAAGACTCTCAGAATTAGCAGACACTGTGGTGTGTATGCTGAAAACACAGATGGTTCCTCTTGTTGTTACACTGGGCTGGGTGTTCAGGGAAAGGCATGATATGACATCTGATTAATAAATTTCTATCTAGGTTTAATCCAGATCCAAAATGTTTCTTCAGGGACATTTTTCCTGGCTTGAAAACAAGTCAAGACTCTCTCCCCCCACATCACTCCCTCCCTCCTTCCCTACCTATTCCTCCATTTCTACCTCCCTCCTGTCCCCTCCACTCTCCCCCCAGCTCTCTCCAAGAGATGTAAACAGCAATACTGGTATCAAGGGAAAAAAAGGGGCATGTATGGTTTGGCACCAGTGATTTTTGTGAAAAAAAAAGGATGTCCAGGGTGATGGGTACCAAGACATGTGAAAGGCTATCAATGTATGTGAATTAATGCATCTTCTACCTGGCAAATATCATGTAACCCTTTTATTAATTACAATAAAAAATTATAAAAAAGTATATCCAGAATCAACACTTATCACTTCATGCTGATTAACTGTGAGAAATTAAATCAAATGGCACAAAGACGATAACACATAAGAAGTCTCAGATTACAAATCATAGAGTCTATGTAGATACTGGGATTAGAAAACACCTAAAATTTCAATAGTAGCAATTTTGTGAATCATACGGAGACATCAGAGTAAAAATGCATTTGCAAGAGTTACTTCAACTTACATTGTAATAGCTGTGATTAAAATTACCACAAAATAGATTTCAATACATTCAGTAAGCTTTTATATTATGTGCTTAGTTAAATTATACAGCTGAGCCTCTGTGTCTCACACTTAGCTACTCAGTAGTCTGCAGCTCAAGGATTGCAATTTAAAGCCAGCCAAGACAGGACAGTCCATAAGACACTTATTTTCAATTAACCATCCAAAACCTGCAAGCAGAGCTCTGGCTAAAGTTGTATAGCAGAGTGCTAGCTAGAGGATCAAGGTTCAAAGCCACCCCAGGCATAAAAGGACCTGAGACTTTTATCTCCATATAAGCTCTAGAGAATGGAAAATGGGACTTGGCTCAAGATTAGGGTATAAGCCATGAGCTGAAGAGCTCAGGGACAGCACATTGGCCAAGTACAAGCCCTGTGACATACAAAAATAAAAGATGACCAGATCAGATTCATATGCATTTATCCTTTTAATGAGGAAATTCTGAGAGTGCTCCTTTCTGGTGTTCTCTCTGGTAATATGCAGAGGCCTTCACACTTGATTCAAGATGACAGTGAGACACAAGATGGCCAGTAGAGGTCAGCACAAACACATTGGAAACAAAACCTAAGATACTCCAATTGCCTGATAATTTAGCTAAAATAGGTTAGAACTGAGCATGTTTGTATGAACTGTATTCTGGCAGCATGCTTTATAGCCAGTTCTGACAAAGCAATGGCTTCTGGAAACATAGTAGGAGGATTTTACTTGGACATCTGTGTCACAATTTGGCTACTTCCAAGTAAGAACTTCAGAGTGTCTTGGCTCCAGGGAGTGGAGACTGAAAGCTCAGATAGTGCTGTCCCCATGGTGATGAGCTAGGACAGGAAAACAAGTCCAGGAATAGAAGTGACATTTCAGATGGCCAAATGTCTGTCCAAGTTTTATCCACATCTAAGGACCTTCTCAATCTTTTTCTGCCTACACTGGCTTGACAAGAGGTCCCATCTCCCTCCTAAAGATGACCAGAGCAAAGCAGGTGTCTGGATCAGGTAGATGTCCTTCCTTATTACTCCAGAGAAGAAAAGAAATAATAACAGCAATAACAAACACTAAAAGCATTTATGATGAATGGAGAGGATTGCAGGGGGTACTGATAAGTGTGCTGAAGTTAACAGGTATAGCATCACTAGTCAAACTTTCATAATGATAACTAGAATCATCACAATAGCAAAAGATCTACAGATGATAGAAGATTCTAAATTAAGAAAACTGTGTGGGGCCAGGAGTTTGGCCTAGGGCTTTGTCTGCATAATCCCGTGATTCTCCACCATGTAGAAAACCCATGGGAGGCACCTGATGCTGTCACCTGCACTCACAACCTCTCTGGTGACTCTGTAGGCCTCACCACTGGTCAGGTGTCAGCATGCTTATGTGAATAAATACGCAAGTCTCCTGTTTTCCACATCTCATAGAAGGACTCATGCTATTCACCTTGAAGGAAAGCAGTGATGGGATAGGGATGTCAGATATTAGAAATGGGCTTCCACGTGCAATCACTGATAGATTGAGATAGCTGTCAGCCTCGGGTGATCACTTTTCCCAAACTCTTTGAAATATTCCACCTAATTGATGCTACTAGAATTCACTTAAATTTGATTCCAATTTTGTCTTTCCATGTGGCATTATAGTGAGGATAAAAGACTTCATTATGCCTTGGAGAAAAATATAAAAATTTGTAAACTCTGTGAAACAACATAGTATTCATGATGTTACAGAGCAATAAACAACTGAAAGAACTTCTTTTCATTCCTATATTTTTTTCCAGTCATGGAGCTTAAACCCTATGCCTGACTTGCTGTCCCTGAGCTCGTTTTGGTAGAGATTAGTGCTCTACTACTTGAGAAACAGAGTCACTTCTGGCCTTTTCTGTGATTAATTGGAGATGAATCTTAACAGAATTTTTGCTAAGGCTGGCTTTAAAATGTGGTCTTCAGATCTCAGCTTCCTGAGTAGCCACGATTACACTGGTGTTCAGTGAAAGATTACTTATTTGTATGTTTGTTTATTTTATTATTATGTGGCTTGAACTCTGGGCCTGGGCATAGTTCCTGACCTCTTCAGCTCAAGGCTACTGCCCTACCCCTGGACCCACAGTGCCACTACTGGTTTTCTGATGGTTAATTGAAGATAAGAGATTTACAGACTTTAGTGCCTGAGTTGCCTTTGAACTGAGATCCTCAGATCTCAGCTTCCTGAGTAGCTAGGATTACAGTTTACTTTTGCCAGCCCCAAGGCTTCAACTTTCTGCCTTAGCTCTTTCATGCAGTTCCTTTTGCTCAAGGAACTCTTTTCTCTTGAGCCATGTCACCACTTCTGAAAGAACTTATTTTCAGTGGGTCAATGGGTTGAAACTCTGCCTTGTCGCTGTCTCTGAGTTCTTCAGCTTAAGGCTACCACCCTACCCCTTAGCCTGGACATTGTCCCTGAGCTCTTCAGCTCAAGGCTACCCCTCTACCCTTTAGCCAAGCCCCACTTTCATTTTCTACAAGTTAAATGTAGATGATAGGGTACTCATATTGAGCAAAAATGAACAAGAGAAAGAGGGTCCAGGTCCTCAGTTCACATCCTAGTACTAGCACAAATATGTGTACACACACACACACACACACACACACACACACACACACACATTGACCAATTGATGTGTAGAAAGCTTTCAATTTGATGCAGTCCTATGGATCATTTCTTGCCCAGTTTCCTGAGCAACTGAATTCTTCTTTAAAACAATAACCTGTGTCCTTATCTTTAAGGATTTTTCCTATAGTAGTTGCTATATACACAGTCACATGAATATCGTTGATGCATTTTGGATTGATTTTATACTGGCGAGATTAGGGAATTAGATTCAGTCTTCTATCTGTAGACATCCAGTGTTTCCATCACAATATTGGATGAGACTCTTCTCAAGTGTATGATTGAACATTGATACATCCATGTGCGTCTTTTCTGTCCCACTGGTCTGCAGGGAGCCCAAGCTAGCCTGCAAATGAAATTGAGGTGAAATGATCCCAGTGAGGTGATTTTGCAGGTGTCCCTCTATGAGCTTGTTGCCTGGAGGACATCTTTGCTCAAGGGAAGTTTTCCACATGAGTTCATTCACTCACTATCTTGCAACCTTTCCACTGGAATTTAGCCAAATCCTGAGATGTTCTCAGTGTATCTTTCCCATTGTCCTGAGACAAAACCTCACACTAATGGTGCTAGTCTCTCCAATTAGTATCTACTTGTCACACTTCTATGTGTATGAATTAAAGTCATTGGGCTTGCAGTTGGGAGCCACTACACCCGACTTAGAACCAGATTATGAAAATCCCCCAATATAAGGCACAATTCTCGATAGCATCAACCATTGTGTTTGATTTCTATTCTTTCCGTTTTCCCCTTAGCATAGACCTTTAATGGTCTGTGTCTAAAAGTTTTCCAGAAAAGGATTTCCAACTTCAGTTTGACCATAAAAATCAGAAGCTAAGCCTTTGCTCTTCCTAAAGGAATCTTTAGTAAAATCCCCAAACCTACAGATTTTTGACCTCCATAATATGTCTGAGGAGAGGATTCCTTTCCTGAATCTGGCCCAGTTTTGTGAATATTGGAGGAAAGAGTAAGTCTAGACACTGAGACTCCAATCTGAAAATCCTAAAAGATTGTGATGTCACAAGTGGACCACTAGATGGCCAGCCAACATCACAATCTGCAAAGCCCCAGAGTGCAGTTCTAGAAAGACCTGGGGAGCAGGAGGGCTGCTACTTCCTTCTGGTCCACAGGAACCTGAGGCTGGCAAGCTGGCTGCACAGCTATCACCATAGGCCTGTGCCTGAGGCTCTGCTCCCACTAACATGGGTCTGTGTGTCTGAATAATGATAACTTCATTTGATCTGTACTAAGGAGTCTGACAATGATGCTCCTTTTCAGCAGCTTCCAGGATGGAGTGACCACTCCAGATCAATGGTGGACCTAGATGTGTGAGCACCAGCGCTGCGTCTGAGGGGTGACTAGCCATTGTGACAGCCAGCATGACTTACCCTGTGAATTCTCAGGAGGAAAGGACACCCGGAAGGCCCCATCTTCTCAGAGGTTCAGGTGAGGGATAACTGAGAGTATGAGGGAGCAATTGGAGATGGAAAGACTTGGAGAATTGCAGTGCTCTCACACATCCTGTTTTCAGAATCCTCAGCGATGAGTGATACACACAATACATTTAAACTTTACACACTTAATGCACTTTTCCTCCTCGTGTGTGTGAGGAGAAGACATGCTGGCTGACAGGAGACTGTGGATGAGGGACATTTGCTGACTTTCCTCATGGTTGGTGAGAACGGCAGGGAAGTCAGCCAGCCACACAGAGCAGGCAAACTCTGAGCTCCTGATGACTCAGTCTCCCCACCTGCTCATGGTCTTCGGGCTGGGCTCAACCCCAGGGAGTGGGGAGCATTTTCCTCCACTGCAGACAGGGCCACCACAGGGCAGGGCCTTTGTCACCCCCAGGTTCGCAGCTCCATCACTCTGGGTGGTGACGGCTTCATTTAAAGCCCAGAGCAAGAATGTCAGCCCTGGACAGAGCACCTTGACCCAAAGGTCTCCGGGTCATTCCAGTGCCTGAAACTCGAGGTCAGCCTTCCCATCTCCACACAGGCTGACACCCCATGAATACTTAGAAAAATAGACTGGACACCTATGTCCCCTATTTGTTCAACCTCACCACAGGAAGATGCACGCGGTGTCTGCCTTCTTTTTCCTACTTAGGTGCCTTGTGGTGAATCATTAAGAATCTCAGAATTCCTCCACTCCGGGTGTGCATGATGAGGGAGGAGGTGGTTTCTCTCATTGAGAAACTGAGCTGGGTGTTCAAGGAAAGGCATGACAGGATATCTGATTGATCCAATTTCAATCCATTTTTCACATAGGATATTTTTCAGACACATTTTACTGGCTTACGAAAATCTCAAAACTGACTCTCAGTCTTGCCCCTTTTCCTCCAGATAAAAACAGAAGAAACACAGAAAGAATTTTTGAGAGTGAATAAAAGCTCTAAGAAGAAATAATTATATATTTCATATTTTTATGAACTACACTGTTCCATCAGTTGCTTCCACGTAGTGTTATATATATATATATATATATATATATATATATATATATATATTTTAAATAATCCTTAAAGTGTGTCTATAGCGAAATACTCCTGAGGAGAATTCTGAGAGGAATTCTCTTCAGGGAAATGTATGTCTCTCTCCTCTGGTGTGGACACCTGTGGACACAAGGCCTGTGGTGACTCACTGAGGAGAGCCAACCTGCAGCTGTGCCCAGCACTACCCGTCCTCTGCTCATTTGCATGTGCCCAGAGCTCAGCCCACTGCCCTGAGCACTTCTTCAGAGTCTGCCCACACCCTGGGCAGCAGTCAGTCCAGTCAGCACACAGCATGGACATGAGGACCCCTGCTCAGCTCCTGGGGCTCCTGCTGCTCTGCCTGCCAGGTAAGGAAGGACAGTGCTGGGCATTGACTCAGCCTAGGACATCCAGGGCTGTCTGGAACTTCACGGAAGACTTTTTGTAACATGGTTAGCAAGGAGGATAATTGTTTTTCTGTGCTTCCATTGCCAGGTGCTAGATGTGCCATCCAGATGACCCAGTCTCCATCCTCCCTGTCTGCATCTCTAGGAGACAGAGTCAAGATCACTTGCGAGGCCAGTCAGGGCATTAGCAATTACTTAAACTGGTATCAGCAGACACCAGGGAAAGCTCCTAGGCGCCTGATCTATTACACATCTAATTTGGACACTGGGGTCCCATCCAGGTTCAGTGGCAGTGGATCTGGGTCAGATTACTCTCTCACCATCAGCAGCCTGCAGCCTGAAGATACTGCCACTTATTTCTGTCTACAAAGTTACAGTTATCCTCCCACAGTGATAGGAGTCATAACAAAAACCTCCCAGGGAAGCAGAAGTGAGAGGCTGGGCTTCCCCAGCTGCTCCTCCTGCTGCCTCCAAGGGCTGGCACAGCTTCTCAGAAGCAGCCATCCTCTGAAGGTCTTTTGAAGTTTCTGGTAGAAGCAGCTCTCTGTCTGCAGCAGTACAAACATGGCAGTGCCTCTGCTGATTCAATAGAGCACGCAGATCCTAACATGGAGTCTGTTAGAGCATTAATTGGGATTCGTTTGGATAGTAGAGACATGTTAGTAATCCAAGCAGGTTTTTTTTTTTTCCGTTCCTGGGCTTTGAGCTCAGGGCCTGAGCAACTTCCTTGGGCTTTCTGAAGGCAAGAACTCTACCACTTGAGCCACAGCACCACTTCCAGCTTTTTCTCTGCATGTAGTACTGAGGAATCAGACCTGGGTCTTCGTGCATGCAAGGCAAGCCTTCTACCACTAGGCCAAGCTCCCAGATCCAAACAGGATTTTTTAATGTAAGAAATGAATTAATTTTTATCGTCCTCAATGTATTTGCACAAATTTCATCAACAAATAAAGATAATTTGCCACTTCATTTCTCAATTTTATGACATTTGTTTTCTTGCTTTATAGAAATTGGAAGGAAAAAATAAAATAAAAAAGGGTTTCCCACTCATGCATTCTTGCCACCATTTGCAATATTCATATTCCTGATGATGACCATACTGATTAAAATGAGATGACATCTCAATGGGTTTTTTGAAAGATTTTATTAACACTGATTTTTACATCATATTTCAAATGTCATGTTTAACAAACAAGTATTTAAGAGGGGAATCTCTATATGCAACCACGGGCACACAGATTTCAGAACATAATTAAAATGAAGCTGAGGGTTTGTATGTCATACATACATATCAATCTATAATATATCTGTAGAGTATATATCCCATCGTAGACATTTATTGCACGAGTGGGAAGCCCTTCTACACCACTGGAGATAATGCAACTCTGTGCAACCACTGCAGAAGGCTGTATAGAGACTCCTCAAAAAACTGAAACTATAACTGCAGGAAAGGAAACAATTCCAGAGCAAAGAGGCCATCTATATACTTGGATAAAATCATTGCCAGCTATTCATCTGACAGATTTATATCCAAAATATATAAATAACTCAAAAATTAAACCTCAGATGAGTAAATTGTCTAGTAAAAAATGAATGATGGATAAAGAAGGTGTGATATATAATGGAGATTTATTTGGGTATAAATAAGATATTTTGTCATTTGCAGGAAAACACGTAGAAACAAAGATAAACATGGTTAAGTGAATTAACCCAGAGAAATATTTTCTCTCATATACAGAATCTATACATATTTTAAATACATGAAAACAGAAGAGACAATATGTGGGAAAAAGAAGAGAACCAAAATACACAGTGGAATTCTATGCTGCTGTCAGAAAGAATGACATTGCCACATTTGTAAGGAAATGGAAAGACTTAGGAAAAATCATATTAAGTGAAGTAAGCCAGACTCAAAGGAACATAGGCTCAATGGTTTCCCTCATTTGTCATAATCAGTAGGAATATTGGGCTCCCCTAGCAGAGATTTACAACAAGCAAAACCTATATACATAAAGCCATATAGTATGATACTAAAAGAACCTCCAGGATATAGAAACAAAAGCCATATAATGAGTGATTGTTGTCCTTACTGTACTATGTTAGCTCTCATCTCTTTGCTATCCCTTGGTTATCTCATATTGTGACAGTATTTTACCTTGTTATCAGATATATATGTATATATGTATATATCTATATATATGCTTATTTGATTATTTGAAATGGGATAGAGAAGGGGGAAAAACAAAATGAAGGGTGGGGGTGGAGGAGGGAAATGTGGACCAAAATATGAGAAAGGGTATCAAGGTGTGTGAACTAATGTACCTTCTATGTGGTGAACATAATGTAATCCTTCTATTAATTACAATAAAATATATGAAAAAGAGAAGAGAACCCAAGGGAAGATATTCCTAGAGGGAGGATAAGATAAGGTATTGAAGAGAGGAGGGATGTGATCAAAGTATATTATTTACATGTATATACTGAAACACATTGTTTTGTACAATATAATCTAATAAAATGGACAAAATAAAAATAAGTAAATAAATAAATGAAAAGAGAATTTGGAGGAGGACATCCTGTATAATTTTGTATGTGGGGAAGTAACCTTTCAGCATTTAATACAACCTGTTAGACAAAATGTGACATATTTCACCCCTGTGTATGATATTTCTCATAGATTTTTACATATGCCTTAAATCACTAAGGTATTTCCCATTATTTCTGTCTTCCTTAAACATGAATAGCTTTTGAATGATCATGAAATAAACGTTAATTTTTAGGAATATTTTTAACTTCTTTACTCACATGATCTTGTTCCTAATCTTGTTAGAACAGTGAATCATATGGCTCAATATAGATTATTTTTTATATCTCATAGTTTTAAAATGGTTTTTAAAATGGTGCAATAAATTTAACTTACTCAAAATGGAGTCTTTGAGAGAAGGAGGAGGCAATAGAGGAGAAGGCAGTAGAAGGCAAGGAGAACAAGATTAAATTCTCCCCTTCACTAGACAAATGACAGCATGAAGAGAAGAAAAAGGTAGGTATGTGTGATCAAAGGCCAGAGGAAGTTGTTGTCAAGTAAGCTTGGAAGACAAGTGAGACCGTGAAAACAAAGGCTGTAATCAATCCTGGCCAGAGATGAAATAGGCCTGACACTGACACAAATTGCCTGTGAGGCTGCTCAGTGTGGTGGTACTGGGGCTGGAATTCAGGGCCTTGAGCTCTCTAGGCTGCCATTCTACCACTTGAGGTCCACTCTCAGCCCTAACACTTACACAGATGAGGACACTGAGGCAAAGAGAGGCTAAGGGAGGGGACATTGCACAAGATCCCTAAGCATGTGGAGTCCTGTTGCTAACCCAGCTAGTTTCACCTGAGGCCCTGCATGAGAATAGTTCTTCTGTGACTACTGATGAAGTCCTTTGAGTGTGCAAGGATAATTCTGCAATTGAAATAGTACAGAAAACAAAACTCTGCATAAACCAGATGGAAAGGCAGAGGAGTTCCCGTCATAGGGAAATATGTGATTTAGAGGAATGATGACCTAAGCCACAAACAAGTGGCAGAGTGCTACGTGACCTCCACAAGGAAATACCCCAACACTCACAGTTTGGAGAAGCAGGAAAATACATCCATGGTCTTCCATCTTGACCAAGATAATGAACACAGATGGGTGTCTTAATCTCTGTGGAACTAAAAACCTGAATCTAGAGTGGTGGACAGTGCTACCTCGAGGTAGATGATGTCACTCTCTGTGAGGTAAGAAAAGGCCCACTTCTTCTGTATTATTCAGTTGCCCCCACCACACACACACACACACTGTTTTGGCCAATAGAGTAATGCCTTTTTCTCATTCTGTTAAATATACAGGAAGGGATCAAGGAAGAAATAAACAAGTCAAGTAAAGAGAGAGAAAGCAAAAGAGAAAAAGGAAGGAAAAAAGGAGGGAGGGAGGGAAAGAGAGAGAAAGAAAGAAAGGAAGGAAGGAAGGAAGGAAGGGAAGGAGAGAAAGAAAGAAAGAAAGAAAGAAAGAAAGAAAGAAAGAAAGAAAGAAAGAAAAAAAGAAAGAAAGAAAGAAAAGGAAAAAAGAAAGTTTCTAGCAGGAAGTGAGTGGCTCTTGCATGGCTGATGTCACAAACTCCAGGATCTGTCTGACTGGATCCTGAAGAGAATGTGGAGCAGAACACACTGAAGCCATTTGTGTTTCAGAATGTTGCAAGAGCAGAGGAGTTGGTACAGGGCCGTGAGGAAATAATATAATTTATCCTAGCCTCAAACATGAATGCACAAGACAAAACTTGAGTGAGAGGGGTGAAACGTGTCTGGTTCCCCCCATTTCATATAATATCCATCTTGTCATATATAACGGAAAATATTTAATTTTCTATCGGCTAATGGAAGTATACATTTATTATACTTGAAAAACAAAGTATTTTCAGGGATGAACATTGTTTCCCCATTTATTTCTGTTTATTTCTTTATTTATTTCTCCCACTCCCCTCTTACAAAGGGGTTGAACCTTGTAAAGCCACAAAGGGTTGAACCTCCAGAACCATAGCCAAAATAGACCTTTTCTCTTCAAACATCGGGTTTAGTCACCTTAACAGAAAACTAACAGGTATGGTAAAGTAAGCAGTATAACTATATCCTCATTTCTCTTTTTTTAATCTTTAATTAATTTTGTAAGAGAGTTTCGATTTAACCTGTCAATTTAACAATGCGTCTTGCTCAGTGTCACCCATTTCATAATTCTTCCCCGTTGCTCTCTACTCATCCCCTCCATTTACCTAATTGCATTTCAATTCTTATTTTGCAATATATTTCTCACATTTTTTATACTTATATGTTAGGTCTGGTTTCTGTGACTTGTGACACCTTTCTGACTCATACTCCTATAATCAAGGCAATTCAATTTAGTAACCATAATACTCCAGAATCTACTAATATAACTACCACAGAAAGAGGCCAGGGGGCTTCTCAGAAATTTGTCTGACAGCAACTAATAGTAATCCACCCAAAAATGTATGGATTATTCTTTATAATGACTCCTCATTATCTATTAGGTTTTTGTTCCTCTTGGCCTTTGCCTTTTGAATTCAAAAGATATTCTAACAGCTCATGGTTTAGAAACAGCATAGACTTCCATTCAACACCACCCTCATGACATCTGGAAACTTCAATAGAGAAACCTGTTCCTTGATTCTGGAAATTCTCCAGGATTACTTCTGCTATGAAAATACAGAAGAAAGAGTAAAGAGATTCATCACAGAGATACAATATACTTATTGAATAATTTGGTGAGCTTGAAAAAGATTACAAAATAAATATATTATCCAAAAGTTCCATTTTAACTTCTTTATCCACATTAAAATACAGACTGCATGCTCAGGGCTTTTAACCCCTGCATGACTATGCTGAAAGATGGCCATAGCTCATCATGCTTTAAATGTAGAACAAATACATTTATTTGCCAGCATATTAGAGGTAAGGTGCCAGAGAACAGAAAAACAAACATGACCTCTGTACGTGTTTCAACCGGGAAAATAGAATTTAGAATGGGCAGACCAACAGGAAGCAAATTTGGAAGGCAGGTAGAAATCAGGATTTCAAGACTTGTAAGTTTTCATGTCTATGTAGTTGTGTTTATATTTCTAATACATGCCCATAGCAGTGGGTATGCAAACACTGAGTCCTGGCTCTTGTACTATTTGGATCTAATAGCTTCATATTTAGGATATTATGTGCCATTTGTTCCTTTGGTCTTGACTTGTCTCACTCAACATGATTTGCTCTCGATTCATCCACTTCCCTGCAAATGCCAGAATTTTATCTTGTCTGTTAGCTATGTAGAATTACATTGTATACCACATTTTCTGTACCCATTCATCTGCAGTAGGGCAACTGGGTTGTTTCCATCTCCTGGCTATTGTGAATAGTGCAGAGATGAACATAGCTGAGCAGGTGTCCTTATCATATCCTGGGTTAAAATGTTCAGCTTAGATGCCCAGAAGTGGTATGGTGGGATCATTGGGAAGTCTATTTTCATTTCCTTAAGGAACCTCCACAACATTTTCCAGAGTAGCTGAACTTGTTTACATTTCCACCAGCAGTGTAGTAGGGTTTCTTTTTCTCCACAACCCCACTGGCATCTGTCATTGTCTGAGTTCAGAATCTTGGCCATTCTAATTGGGGTAAGGTGGTATCTTAGGGTTGTTTCATTTGCATTTCCTTTATGACCATAAATCATGAGCATTTTCTCATATTCTTTTCTGCCGTTTTAATCTCTTCCTTTGACAAGTCTGTCTTTAGTTCCCTTGCCCATTTAGTGATTGGTTTGTTGGGTTTGGGGGGTATTAGTCTCTTAAGTTCCCTGTAGATGCTGGATATTAAGCAATTGTCTGATGAATTATTGGTAAATATCTTTTCCCAGTTGCTTGGATGTCTTTCTACTGTAGTAGCTATGCTTTTATGTGGAGCACAGAAGTATTTCTAAATAGCTATGTCTCCTTTAATCTTAGGTGGATATCTCTCTATTCACTGTGTTCTCACAGACTTTACAAAGTGATTATTTCCACTATTTTATTTTATACTCCTCTATATGTTGCTACAAGATCCATCGGCAAATAATAATTTGCTTCTTTATTTCTTAGCTTACTGTCTGCATTTATTTCTTGCTTCATGCAATTTGAAGCTGGCATTCTGAATAAGTTTGCAAGGAATTGATAGTAAACGTGTCAGTATTCGATGTAAGCTGATGAGAAAAAATGGTATCATCACTGAGTATGACACTTGCCCTAGATTTTAATATTTTCCATTATTTCTGTCTTCCTTAGACATGAGTAGCTTTTAAATGATCATGAATAGATTCTGACTTTAAGAAATATTTTCAAGAACCTTACTCAAAATATCATGTTAGAATCGTGAATTAAAAATGGATCGACATAGATTATCTTTTTTTCTTGTTTAATTATTTTTCACATATTTTTATTATAATTAATATAAAGGTTACATTACATTCGCCAGATGGAAGGTGCAAGGTGCATTAATTCACATACATTCATACCCTTTCTCATGTCTTGTTCCCCATTTCCCTATCCTCCATCCCCTCCCCTCATCTTGTTTTCCCCCCTTCCCTATCCAATTTCAAATAACCTAATACAAATATATCCAATATATCAGTTAACAAAGTGAGATAGTGTAAGAATATGAGATAACCAAGGGACAGCAAAAGAGATGAGAGATAACATAGTACATTAAGGACAATAATCACTCATTATATGGCTTTTGTTTCTATATCCTAGAGGTCCTTTCATTTAGCATCATACTATAGGGCCTTATGTATCTAGGTTTTTCTCTATTACAAATCTCTGTTTAATACTTTTTAAAATACTGAACATACATATATTAGATACGACATAGATTATTTTAAAATCATCTAATTTTAAAATGGCTTTCCATAGGTGCAATATATTCAACTGCAAAAATGCAGTGCTTGAGAGAAGGAAGTAGGAGAAAAGAGAAAAAGAAAAACAAGATGAAAATTCCCTTTCTTAAGACAAATTATGACAATATGACAGAGGAAACTGGTTGTTCAGAGGATGTTGTCAAGTAATCTCAAATAACAACCAAGACACATGAGACAGTGAAAACACACAATCTACCATGGCCACAGAAGATGATACTCAAAATTTAAAAAAAAAAAAAACTGAGTGGGACCAGAATTTGGCCTAGATGTAGAATGCTTGCCTAGAATACATGAAGACCCAGGTTCAATTCTTTGGTGCCATATCCATACAAAAAGCTGGAAGTGGTGTTCTAGTTCAAGTGGTAATGCACTGGCCTTGAGAAAGCCCAAGGACAGTGCTCAGGCCCTGAGTTCAAGCCCCAAGACTGGCAAAACAAACTTTTTAAATACTATGAGCCAGATCAATATGGTGGTACTAGGGTTGGAACTCAGGACCTTAAACTCCTAGACTGCCATTCTACCACTTGAGCTGCACTCTCAGCCTAGTAAAATCATTCTAACACTTACACAGATGAGGACACTGAGGCAAAGAGAGGCTAAGGGAGTGGACTGGTGCACACAATCCCTAAGCTTGTGCAGTCCTATCCCTAACCCAGCTAGCTTCACCTGAAGCCCTGCATGAGAATAGTTGGACTGTGACTACTGATGAAGTCCTTTATCCAGAGTGTGCTGAGATATTTCTGGAAAATTGAAATGGGGCAAATATGCCATTATGGAGGTAAATAAAACAGAAGTACAAAGAGTTTGCCATATGGAAAGAGTATGATTTAGAGACATGAGGTCCAGAGGCATAGACAAGAGGCAAAGTGCTGCTCTCACTGCACAGGAAGATGTCCGGAAACCAAGCACAACTACCCAATAAGCACAGTTTGAAGAAATAGGAAAATGTAGCCTGGATTCTATGTACACCAGGACAATGAATATGATTCCCTAATCACTGTGGAACAGAAACTCAAATTCTAGAATGGTGGCCTATGATATCACCAAGGAGATGGTGTCATTCACTGGGGTAATTCAATCAGAAGGTCCACTACTTCTGTCTTCTGTGCTATTGAAACACACACACATACACACACACACACACACACACACACACACACACACACACACACGCACCACAGAGAAATGACAGATTTAAATTTTAGTGATATGCTGATGGCTAGTACCTGTGAACCTACCTACTCAGGAGTGTGAGGCATGAGAATAGGTGTTCAAAGACAGCCTGTACAAGACACAGCATGAGACTCTTATATTTAACCACCAAAAAGCCAGAAATAAAAGAGTGGCTCATTTGACAGGGCATTCATCTTGAGTGAAAACGCCAATAGCAACCAGACCTCAGTTCAAAACCAAGAACAAATCCAAACTAAAATGAAAGAAAGAAATAAAGAAGGAAGGAAGTAGAAAGAAAGAATGAAAGAGTGGACGAGGTTACGTGATAGAGAGAAAAGGAAAGAAAGAGTGAGAAAGAAAAAAGAAAGGAAGAAAGATAACAGTTTTCAATTTGAAAGCACTTGATTAGAAGAGCAGAAGGTAAAGTTTTCTTCCAGTAAGAATTTATGAGTGAATAGAAGATCTAAGAAGGAACAAGAATGTGTTTCAATATATTTATGAAATACCCATTACATGAGTTGATTCTGTACACCAGACATTTGTGAAGCAGTCTTAAAGCATTTCTTCTCCTATCCAATGGTCTCCATTTTCTTCAGGCCAATGTATGTGTCTCTCCTCTGGTGTGGACACCTGTGGACACAAGGCCTGTGATGACTCACTGAGCACAGCCAAGCCTGCAGCTGTGCCCAGCCCTGCCAAGCCCCTACTCATTTGCATGTGCCCAGAGCTCAGCCTACTGCCCTGAACACTTCTTCAGAGTCTGCCCACACCCTGGGCAGCAGTCAGTCCAGTCAGCACACAGCATGGACATGAGGACCCCTGCTCAGCTCCTGGGGCTCCTGCTGCTCTGCCTCCCAGGTAAGGAAGGTCATTGCTGGGCATTAACTTGACCTAGGACATCCAGGGCTGTCTGGAACTTCAGGAAGACCTCTTGTAACATGGTTAGCAAGGAGGATAATTGTTTCTTTATGCTTTCAATGCTCGGTTCCAGATGTGACATCCAGATGACTCAGTCTCCATCCTCCCTGTCTGTATTTCCAGGAGACAGAGTCACCATCAATTGCAAGGCCAGTCAGGACATTAGCAATAACTTAAACTGGTATCAGCAGACACCAGGGAAAGCTCCTAAGTGCCTGATATATGGTGCTTCCACTTGGACTCGTGGGTCCCGTCCAGGTTCAGTGGCAGTGGATCTGGGACAGAGTTCACACTCACCATCAGCAGCCTGCAGCCTAAAGATGGGGCCACTTACTATTGCCAGCAGTATAGCAACTTAGCACCCACAGTGATACAAGTCATCACAAAAACCTCCCAGGGAAGCAGAACTGAGAGTCTGGGCTGCCCCAGCTGCTCCTCCTGCTGCCTCCATCTGCTGACACAGCTTCTCAGATTCATCTTGGAAGATCTCTTGAAGATTTTGGAAGAAGCAGATGGGTAGAAATCTCTTTACTCCAGCTCTCTGCCTGCAGCAAAACATACATGGCAATATCTCTTCTAATTTAATAGAGCACACGGATCATAACGTGGAAGGAGTCTGTTAAAGCATTATACAGGGCTCATTTGGAAAGTAGAAAGATGCTAGCTAATCCAAGTAAGTTACTTTTTTTGATAAATAAAGTTATTGCATCTAATGTCATCTCAAAATCCCAAATCATCAGGCCAGGAGTTTGGCCTAGTGGTTAAAGTGCTTGCCTAGCATGCATGAAGACCCGGGTTCGATTGCTTGGTACCACATATAGAAAAAAGCCGGAAGTGGTGCTGAGGCTCAAGTGGTAGAGCTCTAGCCTTGAGAAAGTCCAAGGACAGTGCTCAGGCCCTGAGATCAAGCACAGGACTGGCAAAAAAAAAAAAAACCCAAATCATCAAATCCCTTATTGATATATAAAACAATACCCGTTTTCACTAGTGAAAACGTATGCCAACAACAAAAATAAGGAAGTAAAAGCCCTACTCATAGCCTGTCTAATTTAGGTCAGGTGATCATGGAAACGAAAAATTTTCGAATTATTTATTTTATAATTATACACATTGAAGGAAAACATAATAGATAGCAGAGTTCTTTTTCACCATAAAATTATTTACACCCATTTATTTAGCTAGAAACACTAGCTTGAGAGGTACTGGTATATTCCATTTGTAATAATTTTTCTACAGGAAACAATTGTCATATGTCTGGAAAATGTGGAAGAAAATAGTTGCATACATCTTTTCTGTCCTTTTGAGTCTCAATCACTAAGAGTTCCATGTACTTTGGGAGAATCTCGGGTCTCCTGAATGGCCTGAGGATGCATTAAAATCAAGCAGTGTATTTGGATTCCATAAATACTCTTACATCCACACAAATGTTGCATGGGTTGTGGAGCTCAGACTTCTCCTACTGGCACCATTTTGACTGTATGTATGTATTTTAGGTAAAATTTATTTCACCATTCATAGCTCCTAGTGTGTTATTTAGGAAAAGCCAAGACAGCATGATAAGTCACACTAGCTACTATGCTACAGAAAACAACACCACACAGATTATTTTAAATGAAATATGCTTTCACTAAACTAATTGATTAAATTGAAAATAAGAAAAAAAAATCTTTGTAGCCCATTTAATGCAGGACAGGAAAAATACCTACACCAGGGAAAGATGATAGATCTGTGAGTCAATTGGAACAGTTATACTGTTTCTCTTCCAATATGTATCATTTACTTTTAAACAAAAAGAATATTTTAAATTCATTAACACTTTGTAAGAAAACAAAGTGTGTGTTTTCACAGAAGAAGTATTTGAGGAAGTGTTGGGAGAGCACCACACATGGTAAATAAGCTTAGAGACCAGGCTCAGACCATAAATATCAAGCCCCAGTGTGAGCACAAAAACACAAAAATAAACATAAAGAGCTTACTGAAAGCAAGTTCAAAATCTAATATGTCATCCACTAAGACTATTCTGTGTGTTCCCTACAAACTGAGATCTGTTCCTGCATTATACAACACTATTAGATAAGTTACTCCATCCAATGTTTATGTGTAATGCACTACAAGTATAGACTCCAAGCATCTGCTGTGATGACATGGCCTCTGGAGGAGTGAACTAACTGCAGAACACTCATGTCCCTTGCTGCCTCCTACTGTATGCATGCATGAACACCTGCTGTGCTAAATTACTCTAATGAAATGGCCTCTAGGAGAAGAACACTGCCTGCAGAAAACTGATGTATTCTGTGATAATCATGAACACCTGGCTATGCTGAATTACTGAAGTGAGCCTGGCCTGCAGCTGTGCCCAGTCCCGCCCAGCCCATGCATTTGCATATGCCCAGAACACAGCACGCGGCCCTGAGTATTTCTTCATGGTCTGCTCACCCCTGTGCAGGAGTCAGTCCCATCAGCACACAGCATGGACATGAGGGCCTCAAGGCAGATCCTAGGGCTGGGACTCCTGCTGCTCTGGCTGTCAGGTAAGGAAACACAGCAATGGAAATGTCATCAGCTCACTGTGCTCAGTTCTGTGTGGTTGTATGGGAGATCCTCAGAAATCCTGCATAATGATGTGGACATTTCATTCTGTTTCCATGTCAGGGTCAAGAGGTGCCATCCAGATGACCCAGACACCATCCACCCTGTCTGCATCTCCAGGAGACAGAGTCAACATCAATTGCAGGGCCAGTCAGGATGTTAAAAAGCATTTAGAATGGTATCAGCAGAAACCAGGGAAAGCTCCTAAGCTCCTGATCTATTACACATCTAATTTGGCATCTGGGGTCCCATCCAGATTCAGTGGCAGTGGATCTGGGACAGATTATTCTCTCACCATCAGCAGCCTGCAGCCTGAAGATTTTGCCACTTATTACTGTATGCAACAACAGAGTGACCCTACACAGTGATGTAAGTCATAACATAAACCTCCCTGGGAAGCAGAAGTGAGAGTCTGGGCTGCCCCAGCTGCTCCTCCTGCTGCCTCCACCTGCTGACACAGCTAATCACATGCAGCCTGGCTCTGAACATTACTGCAAGCTTTTGATGGAACTTTCTTTTTTGGGGGGGTCTATTTTATTTATGTATGTATTTTATTGTGGGGGTAACGTGTAGAGGGGTTACAGTTACATTCACCAGGTAGTAGGTGCATTACTTCTCACCTTCTCCTGTTTTTGTCCCAATTTCCCTCCCCCCACTCCCTCCCAATCATCTTGTTTGATCCAACTTTCTACAAATGCTTCTTTGAATCTCTATTTTCTCCTCCTCTGACCCAGAAGCACAGACCTGGCCATGTGTCTTCTCATATAAACACCTCATTTGTGATTTACACAGTAAAACAGAAGCAAGCCAAGATCCCTCCAGTAGGACTTGTCTTAATATTTGAAATTATTCTCAACCCTACCTTTTCAACTCCTGAGGTACCAGAAGGTGGACCTAGGGGGTTGTCTGGGTCCATGGAGCTGCCTGAGGACTTGAGTCACATAATCCTGTGTGAATAAAGCCAGTGTGGGCCGATGCCCTCACCTGCCCGCATCCTCTCTGGGGGATTCTCCAGGCCTCACCTCTGATCAGGTGTCAGCCTGCTTATGTCAAGAAATCCACAAGTCTCTTCTGTTTTCAAAATCTCATAGAAACTCCCCTCATGATGAAATTCTGCAGGAAGCCAGAGGTGGAAAATGGATTTCAGAAATGAGCCACCACAAAGCAATCATAATGATCATATTGATGGTCATTTTCACAAACTCTCAGAAATATTCCAACTAAATGATCCCAAGTTTTTTCTACCCATCTGGGATCATAGCTGGAATGTGGGGGAAACTATAGGAAGAAGCTGGGAATGATATGAAACATCATAAGTTGCTCATGAGGTTATGCAGCAACAACTGCCTGAAATACCTCATTTTTTGCCAGTTCTGGGGATTGAACTCAGAGCCTGAGTGCTGTCTTTGAGCTTTCTCAAGGATAACACTCTACCTTTGAGCCACAGCACCACTTAGAGCTTTTTCTGTATATGTGGTACCAAGGAATTCAACCCAAGGCTTGATGCATGCTAAGCACCCAGCCCGAAAGAACTTCCTTAATCAAAGAAATCCTATGTGAACAATACCACAGCACATAAAAATCATAAATAAATTGCTTTATTTAAGAATTGTTTTCCAAAAAAGGCTGGATAAATGGAACTGCATTAAACTGCAGAGCTTTTGTATGGCAAAGGACATACCTAGTAAACTAATTAGGAAGCCTACAGATGGAAGAAGATCTTCACCAACCTCACACCGGATAAAGGCCTCATATCTAAAATATATCAACAGCTCAAAAATTGAATCACACCAAAACTAATCTCCAAAGAAACAACCATTCCATTAAAGATGGGCTAAAGACTTAAAGAGAGTCTTCTCTGAAGAAGAAACAACAATGGCCTATACACACATGAATAAATGCTCATCATCTCTGGTCATAAAAGAAATGCAGGGGTTGGGAGTTTTGCCTAGTGGTTAAAGTGCTTGCCTAGCATGCACGAAGACCCGGGTGCGATTCCTTGGTACCACATACATAGAAAAAAGCCGGAAGTGGTGCTGAGGCTCAACTGGTAGAGCCCTAGCCTTGAGAAAGTCCAAGGACAGTGCTCAGGCCCTGGGCTCAAGCCCAGGACTGGCAAAAAAAAAAAGAAATGCAAATCAAAACAACTCAAGGATTCCACCTCACTCTAATTAGAAAGACCAGGATCAAGAAAACTAGTAACAACATATATTGGAGGGGATGTGGCCAGGAGGGATCACTACTACACTGCTGTTGGGAGTGCAAACTCATTCAACCACTATGGAAAGCAGTATGGCAGTTCCTCAAAAGACTAAACATAGAGCTCCCCTATGACCCAGCAATTCCACTACTAGGTATTTACCCAATTGTCCAGAAACAAGGTCAGACTAAATCCACTAGCACAACGATGTTCATTGCAGCACCATTTATCATAACAAAGATATGGAACCAACTCAGATGTCCCTCAGTTGATGAATGGATCAACAAGATGTGGTATTTGTACACAGTGAAATTCTATGCTGCTGTCAGAAAGAACGACATTGCCCCATTTGTTAGGAAATGGAAAGACTTAGAAAAAATCATATTAAGTGAAGTAAGCCAGACTCAAAGGAAGATAAGCTCAATAGTTTCCCTCATTTGCCATAACCAGTAGAAACCTTGGTCTCTCCTAGCAGAGATTTGCAATAGAGCAAAACCTAGATACATAAGGCCATATAGTAGGACGCTAAATGAAAGGACCTCTAGGATATAGAAAAAAAGCCATATAATGAGTGGATTGTTGTCCTTAATGTACTATGTTATCTCTCATCTCTTTTGCTATCCCTTGATTATCTCATATTGTTACAGTATTTCACTTTGTTATCTGATATACTAGATATATTTGTATTTGGTTATCTGAAATTGGATAGGGAAGGGGGGAAAACAAGATGAGGGGTAGGGGTGGGGGAGAGGGAAAGGGGGACCAAGACATGAGAAAGGGTATCAATGTATGGGAATTAATGTACCTTCTATCTGGTGAATATAATTTAACCCTTCTATTAATTACAATAAAAATATTTAAAAAAAGATTTGTTTTGCAGCTGTGTTGCTATGACACATGGCTGTAATCCTAGCTACTCACACAGCTGAGATTTGAGAGTGGAAGTTTGAAAGGAGCCTTGGCAGGAAGGCCTGTGACAATCTTACCTCCAACTAACTACAAAACACTGCAGAAATGGTGCTTGGCTAAAAACATAGAGTGCAAGCATTGAGTATAAATGAAGTTCAGAGACAGTGTCCAGGCTCTGAGTCTATCCTTCCTAGTACTAGCACAGGTGTGTGTGGGGGGTTGTGGGTGTGTATCATTCTTTGCCCATATGTTCTGGGCAACAGTAGACCCTTTATAGTTAATTACTTGTGCCCTTGTCTTCAAGGATTTACCCTATATTAGTAACAAAGTATCACTTCTCAGGTATCTTTCATGCAGTCTGGATCAATTTAGACCCTATGTTTATAAAATGTCAGAATACTAGGCATAACTCTAAACAACATTGTGTTTGATTCCCATGCTTTCCTTTCCCCCTTAGTGTACACCTTCCATAATTTGCCTCTAGGAATTTCCAAAAACTCTTTCCGTCTTCAGAGTGACCACAAGCACACAAGGGAAGCCTTTGCGCTTCCCAAAGAGCTCTTTACATATGATTTCCTAAATATTATTACTACCTCCTTCTGTTCTCAGGCCATTCCATCCTTCTGGAAATCACTCAAATAAGCTAATGTGAGTGATCTAAACAAGACCTAGCAATGAGAAAATGACAAAATTTGGCTGTAGCTAAGTCTTGTCGAGTCTTTGCTAGCGGAGTCCCACTGTGCTGACCCTAATGTTACAAATTCCAGATCAAATGCAAGTCAGTGCAATTCTTCCATTTAGGAATAAGATAATCCAGACAGCCTTTAAGGGAAGGAGTTAGTGTTGAAAACAATGGTATGTGTCAGCTTCCCAGCTGATTAATCACCTTTGTTAGCAGAGCAAGGCAGTGAGTGGAGTGGCAGAATGGACTCCATCACGCAGAGCATGAGGCTGAATGTAAGGTCTGGGCCAGAGCCCTCAGCCTGTTGTACCCTCACTGTCACTCAGGGCCCCTCCTCTTGCCAAAATCACATCTTAGGCATCTTAGGCATAAGAAACACACCTCCTAGGCCACCAAATACATGTGCCATTCAATTCTCAGAATTCATGAGAAATCAAGATTCTCTAATAAACTGTTAAAAAAGAAAAAGTGTCTGATGAGAGCTGGGAGTGTTGTGTAGTGTCAGAGTGCTTGATGAGCATGAACAAAGCCCTGGGTCCAATTCCTTGGTACCATATACACAGAAAAAGCCAGAAGTGTTGCTGTGGTTCAAGAGGTAGAAAGAATGCTAGCCTTGAGAAAGCCCAGAACTGTACCCAAGGCCTGAGTGTAAGTCCCAGGACTGCCCAAAAGAAATGTCTCCTAAGAGGAATCAATTGATTTCCTATTTGAAACTGGCCTTAAAAGAGATGGACTAGGACCTGCTTTGTGAATATTCCAGGAGAGACCATGTAGACACTGGGACTCCAAACTGAAAATCCTAACAATTGTGATGTCACAAGGCTGCCACCAGAGGGCAAGCCAACCTCCCAATCTGCACATTCCCAGACTGCAGCTCTTTGTTTTATGGTCTTGGGGCATGAACTCTGGGCCTGGACTCTGTCTCTAACCACTTCAATGCAAGACTAGTGCTCAACCACTCAAGCCACAGCACCACTTCCGAGAGTGCAGATCTTCAAAGACATATTACTGCTATCACAGATGCTGCTTTTCAGAATCCTCAGCAATGAGCAAACCCACAATAGATGTAAATTTTACACACACTTGATCAACATTCGTCAAGTGTATAAGAATTTACACACCTGACCCTTGTGTGTGTAAGGAGAAGATATGCTGGCTGACAGGAGACTGTGGATGACGGACATTTGCTGACTTTCCTCATGGTTGGTGAGAGTGGCAGGGAAGTCAGCCAGCCCCAGAGAGCAGGCAAACTCTGAGCTCCTGATGACTTAGACTCTCCACCTGCTCCTGGCCTTTGGTCTGGGCTCAACCCCAGAGAGTGGGGAGAATTTACCTGCACTGAAGACAAGGCAACCACAGATCAGGGCCTTCCCCCCCCCAAGTTCTCAGCTCCATCATTTTAGCCCAGAGAAAGAATGTCGCCCTGGACACAGGATTCTGACACAAATCTCTCCTGGTGATCCCATTGCCTGAACGTTGAGGTCAGCCTGCACATGTCCACACTGGTGAAGCTACAAGCATACTTAGAAAAATGACCGCAGAGTCCCTTTGAGGCCTCACTTGTTCCAACCTCACCATGGTATTATGTCCATGGAGGCTGCTTTCTTCACCCTACATATATGCATTTTGATGAGTCCCTAAGACTCTCAGAATTAGTAGACACTATGGTGTGTATGCTGAAAACACAGACGATTCCTGTTGTTGTTACACTGGGCTGGGTGTTCAGAGAAAGGCATGATATGACATCTGATTAAGAAATTTCTATCTAGGTTTAATCCAGATCCAAAATGTTTCTTCAGGGACACTTTTCCTGGCTTGAAAACAAGTCAAGACTCTCTCCCCCCACATCACTCCCTCCCTCCTTCCCTACCTATTCCTCCATTCCTACCTCCCTCCTGTCCCCTCCACTCTCCCTCCCTAGATCTCTCCAAAGAGATGTAAACAGCAATACTGGTATCAAGAGAAAAAAAGGGGCATGTATGGTTTGGCACCAGTGATTTTTGTGAAAAAAAAAAGTATGTCCAGAATCCACACTTGTCACTTCATCCTGATTAACTGTGAGAAATTAAATCAAATGGCACAAAGACGATAACACATAAGAAGTCTCAGATTACAAATCACAGAGTCTATGTAGATACTGGGATTAGAAAACACCTAAAATTTCAATAGCAGCAATTTTGTGAGACATACGGAGATATCAGAGTAAAAATGCATTTGCAAGAGTTACTTCAACTAACATTGTAATAGCTGTGATTAAAATTACCACAAAATAGATTTCAATACATTCAGTAAGCTTTTATATTATGTGCTTAGTTAAATTATACAGCTGAGCCTCTGTGTCTCACACTTAGCTACTCAGTAGTCTGCGGCCCAAGGATTGCAATTTAAAGCCAGCCAAGACAGGACAGTCCATAAGACACTTATTTCCAATTAACCATCCAAAACCTGCAAGCAAAGCTCTGGCTAAAGTTGTATAGCAGAGTGCTAGCCTTCATCACAACATCTGATAGCATAAAAAGGCATAGCTTAATTTTAATGATGCTCTTAAATTTATGTGGCAGTGATTGTAGATAGAGATTACTTTCCTGAACATTTTTTATTGAACACGAAATTTGAAATATGTAAAAATGCACTGTTAATAAAAAACGTTTTATTAAAAAAAGAATTATGAACTTTACCAAAAAAAGTCTTCTATAATGAAATGTTCTCCAGGGATAAACACATTCTCAACAGGTAAATTTGTTTCCTAGTCTAGTGTGCACACATGTGGATGCAAGGCCTGTGGTGACTCACTGAGGACAGCCAAGCCTGCAGCTGTGCCCAGCCCTGCCCAGCCCTGCTCGTTTGCATGTGCCCAGAGCTCAGCCCACTGCCCTGAACACTTCTTCAGAGTCTGCCCACACCCTGGGCAGCAGTCAGTCCAGTCAGCACCCAGCATGGACATGAGGACCCCTGCTCAGCTCCTGGGGCTCCTGCTGCTCTGCCTCCCAGGTAAGGAAGGACAGTGCTGGGCATTGACTCAGCCTAGGACATCCAGGGCTGTTGGAACTTCAGGAAGACGTCCTGGTTAGCAAGGAGGATAATTGTTTCTTTATGTTTTCACTTCTAGGTTCCAGATGTGCCATTCAGATGACCCAGTCTCCATCCACCCTCTCTGCATCTCCAGGAGACAGAGTCACCATCAATTGCAAGGCCAGTCAGGGCATTAGCAGTTATTTAGCCTGGTATCAGCAGACACCAGGGAAAGCTCCTAAGCGCCTGATATATGGAGCATCCAATTTGGACACTGGGGTCCTATCCAGGTTCAGTGGCAGTGGATCTGGGTCAGATTACTCTCTCACCATCAGCAGCCTGCAGCCTGAAGATGTGGCCACTTATTTCTGTCAGCAGTATGATGAATTTCCTCCCACAGTGACACAAGTCATAACAAAAACCTCCCAGGGAAGCAGAAGTGAGAGTCTGGGCTGCCCCAGCTGCTCCTCCTGCTGCCTCCACCAGCTGACACAGCTTCCCACATGCAGCCTGGCTCTGAAGGTCCCTTGAAGATTTTGATGGAAGCAGCTAAGCAGAATTTTCACTATTCTAATGCTCTTTAGCAGCAGTACAAGCTTGGCAATGGGCAATGCCTCTACTGATTCAATAGAGCACAAAAAATATAGCATGGAAGAAGCTATGAAAGCATTAATTGGGGTTCATTTGCAAATTAGGGACACACTTGTTAATACAAGACACTGTTTTATTTTTCTAATTTTTAATCATTTTTATTTTATTGTTGGGTTAATGTATAGAGGAGTTACAGTTACATTTGTCAGGTAATGTAAGAGAAAATTATATAAGCCGCAGCCATTTTGAGAGGAGGTTATGTTACTGAGTAAGGTTAAATACAGAAATGGAGTGTGCTCTGGAGTTCCCTCAGACCCCAGACCATCTTCCTGTGGAACTGCAGGGCTCCTCACCTAGGTCCCTGTCCTGTCTAGAAACCCAGAGATAGGTGCCAATTCTCTCCACTGCTTGCAGCTCCTTACAGGTGACCTTCCAATCCTCCCCTCCTCCCCAGTGTCTGCCTGCATGTCAATGGATTCTAAAGCAGACTCTCCTAACTTTCCATCTTCATGGGGACTCCTCATGCACAAACTCTATAGGAGAGTTTGCTAACAATGGCTTTCAGAAGGAAACAATGAGAAGCTGCACACACACAACCAAACCCTGATGAGAGCAATCAACTCTCCACTCCATTGCTTTGTTATAATTCGTGAGTCTGCTCATTAGAGGATCCTTTTACTGGTGTTTTCTTTTTTGTGCTGATCCTAGGGCTTGAACTCAAGCTCTAGTGCTGTCCCTCAACTTTTTGTGCTCAAGTCTAGCACACAAGCCTTGAGTCATATCTCAACTCTGACTTTTTCCATGCTTAATTGGATACAAGAATCTCACAGAGTTTCCTACCCAGACTGATTTCAAATCTCAGTCCTCACATTTCATATCGTAGCTAGGATTATAGCAGTGAGCAACTGGAACCTGGATCTGGTTTTTATAAATTGTTCATTATTAAGCAGTTGTACAGGAAAAAGAGTTAGTGAAATGAGTCATGTAATGAATAGTTCTTGAATTTCTATGCTGCCACTTCATTACTTTTTGTGTATATTTATTTCAGGCACACTGATTTAACAGTAGCTGTAAAGCAAAGAAGGAAAATAGAGTCAGAAGGCATAATGCCTTTTAGTTTTTTTTATTTTGTCGATTCTTTATTTCAAATTAGAGACAACTAAAAACAATATTTTTCCTATTTATGAGCACAGAAATATTTTTTAAAAAGTTAATTAACTGATTTTTATATCATATTTCAAATGATGTGATTAACAAACAAGTATTCAAGAAGGGAATCTCTATATACAATCACAGGCACTTAGAACATAATTAAAATTAGGCGGAGGGTTTGTAAGTCAGATGTACATATTAATTTATGTAATAAAATATGTCTATAGAGTCATACACTTTTATGTCTAAGTTGTTGTGTTTGTATTTCTAATGCTGTGTCCAAAGCATCGGGTATGCCAATACTGAGTCATCGCTCTTATATTGTTTGGATCTAATAGGCACATATTAACGATACCATGCACCTTTTTTATTGAAGAATTTATTAACATTGATTTTTATATCATACTTCAAATGACATGTTTAATAAACAAGTATTCAAGAAGGGAATCTCTATATACAATCACTGGCACTTCGATTTTAGAACATAATTAAAATTAGGCTGAGGGTTTATGTGTCAGATACATATATACATGTATTAATCTATGTAATAAAATTATGTCTATAGAGTCATAGGTTTGTAGTTGTGTTTATATTTCCAATACATGTCCATAGCATTTGCTACACAAATAGAGTCCTCCCTCTTGTACTATTTGGATCTAAAAGCTTCATACTATGCCCCTTAGGTTCCTTTGGTCTTGACTTGTCTCAGTCAACATGAGTTGCTCTAGATTCATCCACTTCCCAGCAAATGCCATTATTTTATCTTGTCTGTTAGCTATGTCGAATTCCATTTTATACATAAATACCACAATTTTTGTATCCATTCATCTGCACTAGGGCACCTGGGTTGTTTCCATTGCCTGGCTATTGTGAATAGTGCAGAGATGAACATAGCATAGCAGGTGTCCTTATCATATCCTGGGTCATGATGTTCAGGATAGATGCCCAGGACTGGTATGGTGGGATCATAAGGAAGGTCAATTTTCATTTCTTTATAGAACCTCCACAGTGTTTTCCCTGGCTGAACTTGTTTACACCCCCACCAGCAGTGCAGTAGAGTTCCTTTTTCTCCATGATGCCACCAGCATCTGTCATTGTCTGAGTTCAGAATCTTGGCCATTCCTGTTGGGGTTAGGTGCTATCTTAGGGTTGTTTTATTTGCATTTCATTCATGACCATAGATGATGAGCATTTTCTCATATGCTTTTCTGCCATTTTAACCTCTTCTTTGATGAGTCTGTCTTTAGTTCCTTGCCCATTTAGTGAATGGTTTCTTGGGTATGGGGGGGGGATTAGTTTCTTGAGTTCCCTGTAGATACTGGATATTAAGCATTTGTCTGGTGTATTATCAGTAAATATCTTTTCCCAGTGGGTTGACTGTCTTTTTACTATAGTAGTTATGCTTTTATGGGGAGCACAGAAATATTTCTAAATGGCTATGTCTCCTTTAATCTTAAGTGGATATCTCTCTATTCACTGTGTTCTCACAGACTTTACAAAGTGATTATTTCCACTATTTTATTTTATACTCCTCTATATGTTGCTACAAAGTTCATCAGCAATTAATAATTTGCTTCTTTATTTCTCAGCTTAATGTCTGCATTTATTTCTTGCCTCATGGAATTTGGAGCTGACATCCTGAATAAGTTTGTTTTCAAGGATTTAATAGTAAACATGTCAGTATTTAATGCAAGCTGATGAGAAAAAATGGTATCATCACTGATTATGATACGTGTCCTAGCTTTTAACATTTTCCATTATTTCTGTCTTGCTTAGACAAGAGTAGCTTTTAAATGATCATGAATAGATTTTGACTTTTAGAAATATTTTCAACAACTTTACTCATAATATCTTATTGCTAATCATGTTAGAGTGGTGAATTAAATGGATCGACATAGATTATTTTAAAATCATCTAATTTTAAAATGGCTTTCCATAGGTGCAATATATTTAACTGTTAAAAATGCAGTGCTTGAGAGAAGGAAGTTCGAGAAAAGAAGAGGAAAAGAAAAAGAAGATGAAAATTCTCTTGCTTAAGACAAACTTTGACAATGTGACAGAGGATACTGGTTGTTCAGAAAATGTTTTCAAGTAATCTGAAATAAGAACCAAGACATGTGAGACACTGAAAACACACAATCTACCATGGCCACAGATGATGAGGCTGGAAACTTACAAAAAAAACTGACAAAAAAAACTGAGTAGGACCAGAGTTGGGCTGAGTGGTAGAGTTCTTGACTAGAATGCATGAAGACTCTGGTTCAATTCCTTGGTACCATATCCATACAAAAACCTGGAAGTGGTGCTCTAGTTCAAGTGGTAACCCACTGGCCTGCAAAAGCCCAAGGATAGTGCTCAGGCTGTGAGTTCAAGCCCCAAGACTGGCAAAAAAAAAGTTTTTTTTAAATACTGTGAGCCAGATCAATATGGTGGTATTAGGGTTGGAACTCAGGAACTTGAGCTTCCTTTGCTGCCATTCTACAACTTGAGATGCACTCTCAGCCCAATAAAATCATTCTACCACTTACACAGATGAGGACACTGAGGCAAAGAGAGGCTAAGGGAGTGGACTGGTGGACACAATCCCTAAGCATGTGGTGTCCTGTCGCTAACCCAGCTAATTTCACCTGAGGCTCTGCATGAAAACAGTTGTGACTACTGATGAAGTCCTTTGTCCAGAGTGTGCTGAGATATTTCTGGAATTGAAATAGTGCAAATATACCATTATGGAGGTAAATAAAACCGAAATATATAGAGTTTGCCCTAGGGAAAGTGTGTGATTTAGAGGCATTAGGTCCAGAGTCATACACAAGAGGCAAAATGCTGCTCTCCCAGCACAGGAAGATGTCCTTGAACCAAGAACTACTACCCAATAAGTACAGTTGGGGAAACAGGAAAATGTAGCCTGGATTCTATGTAGACCAGGACAATGAACACGGATCCTTAACCACTGCAAATCCAGAAAGCAAATTCTAGAATGGTAGCCTATGATACCACCAGGGAGATGGTGTCATTCATTGGGTTATTCAAAGAGAAGGCTCACTACTTCTATCTTCTGTGCTATTGAAACACACACACACACACACACACACACACACACACACACACACACACACACACACACCTGGTCAGTTGAGTGATGCTTTTTACTTTATTAACATTTTGTCAATTCTTAGTTTGAACCTCAACCCAGCAAGCACTAAAGAACTATCAAGAAGCCTTGGTGTTAAAAGGAAAGAAATATACCATTATTTATTTTCTCCACAGATTATATGAAATATTTTCTGGCTGATTCTAGTTGATAGGTGAGTTGGAAGGTCACAAGGACTAAAGTTAGCCCTCAGGCTGAGGGGTGGAATTTTCTCACAATCAATATTCAGGAATATTTAGTGCAAGGAGAGGCAAATGGCTCTGAAGCTGAAAGCTTAGCTAGACCCCTTCCAGCTGCATTGCATGCTCTTTCCATTCTGCTCAGACCTCTGTCAATCAATTCCAAGGCTGATGTCTGGGGCAAATCTGCCTTATGTACAATTCATGGCCTTTCAGTTAGGTTCAATTCCAGTGAGTGGAGAGAATTTTTCATCAATGAATCCAAGGCCACCAAAATGCAAGGCCTTTTGTCACCCCCAGTTTCTCAACTCCATCACTCTGGAGCAAAACTGTCAGCCCTCAATGGGGCTCCTGATCCAATCTATACAGTTAATTCCACTACCTGGAAGTTGAGTTCAGCCTTCACAGCTCCACACTTCATAGCCTTGAAAAAAATGAAGATCAGGGACAACATCCCAACCAAGCTCTCACCGTTATATGGGAAATATATATACATTTTCATACTGATTCGCAGAAACACTTAGAATGGATGCAGTGTCATGTGTCATTTCTTCTTCATATATCCAGGGCAGCAGGAATCCTGTTTATAGTTACCTATGACTATACCTTCCAAGAATTTTCCTAACATAGTTACAAAGTTTCACATCTCATATTCATGTCTTTGATGCACTTAGGATCTTTTTTTTGCAGTGGTGAACCTAGGGAAGAAGATTCATTCTTCTTTACGTAGAAAATCTGTTTTCCCATCACCAAGTTTTGAAGACTCTCTTTTGTCCACAGTATGCTTTGACACTGGAAAAAATCAGATGGCATAGTGATAGAGAGTTTTTTTTCATGTTCTCTCCAGTTCTGTAGGTCTTCAAGTAACACAAACTTGCCTGAAAATGAAATTCTAATCAAATGAATCCCAGTGAAATGACTTTATGGATGTCACTCTATCAGCCTGTTGCCCAGAAATCTTTTCTCAGGAGGTTTCCATGTGAGTTCATCCTTTCGCAATGTTGCAAACTTTCCATGAGTGTTTAGTCAATTCCTCTGGGGTGCTCAGTGAACCTTTTCTAATGTCCTGACAAAAATCCAAGTTATTGAGTCTAACCCCTCAAATTGATCACAAATTGTCATCCTTATCTATGTCAATCAAAGCAGATGTATGTGCAGTTATAAATCACTACACCCAATGTAGAACCATTATTTTGACAATGCCAGAGTAGAAGGCATAATGCCATATACCACTAGTTTCATTTCCATTCTTTCTTTTTCCTTGCTAGCATAGACCTTTGATGATCTGGCTCCTTTTCAGTTTGACACAAGAATCTGAAGCTAAGCCTTTGCTCTTCTCAAAGGGCTCTTTAGTTCTGGTATATTAAATGTTGTTACTTTTTTCTTCTGTTCTCATGTCATCAGATCCTTTATAAGTCAGTCAAATAAGTTAACATTAGTGACAGAAGCAAGGTCTACCATTAGGAAAATCCAGAAATTCAGCTGGAACCAAGTCTTAAACAGTCTTTGCTCACTGGGTCCTGGGGTGTTGATCTTATTGTTTCTTCCTCCAGTTCATATGCAAGTCAGTGCAGTTTTTCCAATTGTTCTATATAGGAAACAGATGCCAGAGCCAGCCAGCAGCTAACCAGGATTCCTGACCTTGGGGGTGAAGACTGGGAAAAGAAGAAGATGAAAAAGATGGGGTGGGGAGGACTACAGCCCAAGTCAGCAGTCCAAAACTCCAGCTTAAGGCGAGTTTCGGGCTAAAGCCTAAGGCTGTGAGCTTAAGACCAGAGCACCATTTATTTCAAGTTCCAACCTTAAATACCTTTCTTAAAACCAGGACACGCCAGGGGTTAAATTCATACAAAACAGCAACCAAATAGGTTAAATGAGAAGCGATTGACACAGCCCAAAATCATGATAACAGCTTATTTCCTTGTGTACTCAATTCTGCAGGTCCAAGGTCACTGACCCCATACTCGGTCCCCAACATCTCCCCTAATCCCCAACAGGTCAAGATAGCCTTTAAGGAAGGAGATAATGGTGAAAACAAAGATGTGCATGAGTTTCCAGTTAATTGACTCTGTCAGTACTACTAGACAATAAGTGGTAGGACAGAAAGGTTTCTGTGATGCAGAGCGTGAGTCTGGATTGTAAGACCTGAGCCAGAGCCCTCACCCCACAGTTGTACCCTTCAGGCACAACTCCACATCCCTCTTTACCAAAATACATATTTGGCATCTCATAGGGAGCACACATCCTACCTAGGCCACCACCTAACCTATGGCCACTTTCAAGTCTCAGAATTCAAGAAAACCTCTAGACGTTTTTTCTTTGACTGCTATAAGATATCTGAGGAGAGGACTCATTTGAATTTCCTACTAAATCTGGTTTTGAAACAGTCTGAATAGGACCAGCTTTGTGAATATTAGAAGAAAGATTCACAGTCTAGACACTGGGACTTCCAACTAAAAAAAAAAAAAAATCCTAAAGATGGTTATGTCACAGTTGGCCAGCAGAGGGCAAGCCAACCTCACAATCCCCACAGCCCCAGCGTCCAGCTCTTCAAAAGGCATAGAGAGCAGGGGGGCTGCTGCCACTTACCAACAGGAAACTGAGGCTGGCAGGCTCACTGCACAGCTATCCTGGGGCGCCTGTGCCTGAGACCCTACTCACACTAACCTGGTACAACACGTGCATGTTTCTGAATATTTTCTTTATTTGATCTATTATTAACATCCCCTAACAATGGTGCTCTTTTTTTTAATATTTTTTATTGTAATTAATAAAAGGATTACATGATATTTGCCAGATAGAAGGTGCATTAATTCACATACAATAATACCCTTTCACATGTCTTGGTCCCCATTACCCTCCCCCCACCTCCCCATCTTGGTTTTCCCCCCTTCCCTATCCAATTTCAAATAATCAAATACAAATATATCCAATATATCAGATAACAAAGTGAGATACTGTAACAATATGACATAACCAAGGGACAGCAAAAGAAATGAGAGATAACATAGTACATTAAGGACAACAATCATTCACTATATGGTTTTTGTTTGAATATCCTAGAGGTCCTTTCAATTAGCTTCATATTAAATGGCCTTATCTATCAAGGTTTTGCTCTTTTGCAAATCTCTGCTAGTAGAGCACAAGGTTTCTACTGATTATGACAACTGAATGAAACAATTGAGCCTATGTTCTTTTGACTCTGGCTTACTTCACTTAATATGATTTTTTCTTCTAAGTCTTTGCATTTCCTAACAAATGGGGTGATGTCATTTTTTCTGACAGCAGGATAGAATTCCATTGTGTACAAGTACCACATCTTGTTGATCCATTCATCAACTGAGGGACATCTGGGTTGGTTCCATATCTTTGCTATGGTAAATAATGCTGCAATGAACATTGTTGTGGTAGTGGATTTAGTATGTCCTAGTTTATGGATGGTTGGGTAAATGCCAAGTAGTGGAATTGCTGGGTCATAGGGGAGCTCTATGTTTAGCCTTTTGAGGGTCTGCCATACTGCTTTCCATAGTGGTTGAACGAGTTTGCACTCCCACCAACAGTGTAGTAGTGATCCCTCCTGGCCACATCCCCTCTAGTATCTGTTGTTATTAGTTTTCCTGATCCTGGCCATTCTAATTGGAGTGAGGTGGAATCTTAGAGTTGTTTTGATTTGCATTTCTTTTATGACCAGAGATGTTGAGCATTTCTTCATGTGTCTATAGGCCATTTTTGTTTCTTCTTCAGAGGAGACTCTCTGTAAGTCTTTGGCCCATCTTTTAATGTGATGGTTGTTACTTTGGAGATTAGTTTTGGAGTGATTCAATTTTTTGAGCTGTTGATAGATTTTAGATATGAGGCCTTTGTCTGTTGTATGGTTAGTGAAGATCTTCCCCCATTCTGTAGGCTTCCTAATTCATTTACTAGCTATGTCCTTTGCCATACAGAAGCTCTGCAGTTTAATGCAGTCCCACTTATCTAGCCTTTCTCTGATTTGTTGTGTTACTTTGTTCTTATTGAGAAAGTTTCGACCTGTGCCAATGACACCTAGTATATCTCCTATTCCTTCTTGTAAAGTTTTCAGTGTGTCAGCTTTTACCTTGAGGTCTTTGATCCATTTGGAGTTAATTCTAATGAAGGGTGAGAAAGAAGGAGCCAACTTTACATTTCTACAATTGCTTAACCAGTTCTGCCAGTATCACATATCTTCCTTCCATTCTATTTTTTTGGCTCCCTTATCAAAGATTAGGTGGCCAGAGGTCTGTGGTTTAATAGCTGGGTCCTCAGTTCTATTCCATTGGTCTTCAGGCCTGTTCTTGTGCCAGTACCAAGCTGTTTTGATAATTATAGCCCTGTAATAGAGTCTAAAGTTTGGTATTGAAATTTCTCTTGCGCTGTTCTTTCTGCTAAGAAGTCTTTTTGCTATACGGGGTCTTTTATTATTCCATATGAAATTTTGGATTTCCTCTTCTATTTCTTTAAAGAATGGCATTGGGATATTGATGGGTATTGTGTTGAATTTGTAGATAGCCCTTGGCAAAATTGTCATTTTCACGATGTTGATTCTTCCAATCCAGGAGCATGGGAGGTTTTTCCATTTCCTTAGTTCTCCTTTAATTTTCTTTTTCAGGGTTTTAAAGTTTTCATCAAAAAGGTCCTTTACATTCTTAATTAAGCTAATTCCTAGGTACTTTATTTTCTTTGAGGGTATTGCGAAAGGAGTTGCTTTCCTGATTGTTGCCTCGTTCCTCTCACTGTTTGCGTAGAGGAAGCAGTTGATTTTTGAGGGTTAATTTTATAGCCTGCTACCCTTCCAAAGTTTTGAATCAGCTCAAGGAGCTTGGGAGTAGAGTCTATAGGATTCTTTAAATACAGAATCATGTCATCTGCAAAGAGGGATTATAGGATTCTTGAAATGGCATGAAAACTGCAGTCAACAGTGGACTTCGGTGTATGAGAACAAGCTCTGCACTCTGAGATGTGACAAGTCACTTGTGCACAGCCAGCATGCCTTTTGAATTCTCAGCAGGACAGAACACACTGAAGGCCTCACCTTCTAAGAGGTTCTGGTGAGAGTAATGGAGGGCATGTGAACGAAATGGAAGATGGAAAGACTTGGAAATTTTAGTGCTATCACAGACCCTGTTTTTCAGAATCCCCAGTAAGAAGCAATATACACAACAGGTATAAAGCTTATACTCTTGAAGAACATGTCCTCTTCATGTGTAAGGAGAAGGCATGCTGACTGACAGGAGACTGTGGATGAGGGACATTTGCTGACTTTCCTCATGGTTGGTGAGAACGACAGGGAAGTCAGCCAGCCACACACAGCAGGCAAACTCTGAGCTCCTGATGACTCAGTCTCCCCACCTGCTCATGGCCTTCGGGCTGGGATCAACCCCATGGAGCAGGGAGTATTTTCCTCTAAGGAAGTCAAGGCCACCACAGGACAGGGCCTTTGTCACCCCCAGGTTCTCAGCTCCATCACCCTGGAAGGTAACCCTTGCTTTTTGAGCCCAGAGTAAGAATTTAAGCCCTGGACAGAGGATCCTGACCCAAATCTCTCCAGGTCATTCCAGTGCCTCAAAGTTAAGGTCAGCCTTCACATGTCCACATGGCTAACACCACAGGAATGTTTAGAAAAATGCCTGCAGACTCACCTTTGGACCTGACTTGTTCCTACCTCACCACAGGAAGATGTGCATGGCATGGCTTCTTCATCCTATTTAGGTAAATTGTAATGAGTCACTAAGACTCTCAGAATTCCTAAACACTGGGATATGCATGATAAAAGCAAAATGGCTCGTCTTGCTGTGTAATTGAGAGGGAGGATTCAGGGAAAAGGCATGATATGATATCTGAGTCATCAATTTTCTATCCATTTTTCATCCAGATCCAAAATATTTCTTTGGGAGTATTTCTCTCTCTCTCTCTCTCTCTCTCTCTCTCTCTCTCTCTCTCTCTCTCTCTCTCTCTCTCTCTCTGTCTCTCTCTCTCTCTGTGTCTCTCTCTCTCTCTCTGTCTCTCTCTCTCTCTCTGTCTCTCTCTCTCTTTAACTCTCTCCCCTCTCTGTCTCTCTGTTTGTGTCTCTCTCTATGTCTCTCTGTCTCTCCCTATCACTCTCTGTCTCTCTCTGCCTCTCTCTGTCTCTCTGTCTGTCTCTGTCTGTCTCTGTCTCTCTCTGTCTCTTTCCCCTCTCTCTCTCTCTCTGTCTCTCTATCTCTCTCTCAATGTCTCCCACTCTCCCTCTCTCTCTGTCTTTCTCTGTCTCTCTCTCCCCTCTCTCTCTGTCTCTGACTCTCTCTATGTCTCTCTGTCTCTCTCTGTCTCTCTCTCCCCTCTTAGTCTCTGTCTCTCTATATATCTCTCTGTCTCTTCTCTCTCTCTCTGTCTCCCTCTCTCTCTGTCTCTCTGTCTCTCTCTTTCTCTGTCTCTCTCTCTCCCCGCCTCTCTCTCTGTCTTTCTCTCTTTTTCTCTCTCTGTGACTTCCTCCCACCCATCTCCTCTCCTCTCACAAATCTGCATATCAAAAGACTGGTATCCCTGCCAACAGGCTATTTTTACTCACTGGAGACAGTGTCATGTATCTCTGTGTGGCAGAGTCTCATTTCCAGCATCAACATGTAGGAAGTTAAGCCCATGAATTGTGGTAAATAATATTAAATGATAAAGAATGGCAAGATGTGAGAGATCCCAGATTAGGAAAAAGTATAATCTATTTGCAAACAATGGGTACAAAACACCCAAAGTTTCATGCTGGCTAATTTGGGTCATTATTTAGGAATCACAGTAAAACTGCATTGCAATATTTGCTTCAGGAATTGTTGATAGTAAATAAAAGATTTAAGAAGAAACAGAAATATATTTCAATATATGTATGAAATACCTTGTTTCATCAGTTGCTTCTCTGCATTACACATTTAGAAATATATATAATTTTCAATTATCTACAGGCAAATTTATGTATCTTTCCTCTGGTGTGGGACACCTGTCGATGTATGGCCTGTGTTTATTCACTGAGAGCAGCCAAAAGTACAGCTGTGCCCAGCCCTGCCCAGCCCCTACTCATTTGCATGTGCCCAGAGCTCAGCCCACTGCCCTGAGCACTTCTTCAGAGTCTGCCCAGACCCTGGGCAGCAGTCAATCCAGTCAGCACACAGCATGGACATGAGGACCCCTGCTCAGCTCCTGGGGCTCCTGCTGCTCTGCCTCCCAGGTAAGGAAGGACAATGCTGGGCAGTAACTCAGCCTAGTGCATCCAGAACTTCAGAGAAGACCTCCTGTAACATGGTTAGCAAAGAGGATTAATTGTTTTTGGGTTTCCACTGCCAGGTTCCAGATGTGCCATCCAGATGACCCAGTCTCCATCTTCCCTGTCTGCATCACCAGGTGACAGAGTCACCATCAATTGCAAGGCCAGTCAGGGCATTAGCAGTTACTTAAACTGGTATCAGCAGACACCAGGGAAAGCTCCTAAGTGCCTGATATATGAAGCATCCAATTTGGCATCTGGGGTCCCATCCAGGTTCAGTGGCAGTGGATCTGGGTCAGATTACTCTCTCACCATCAGCAGCCTGCAGCCTGAAGATGTGGCCACTTATTACTGTCTGCAGTATCAGAGTGACCCTACACAGTGATACAAGTCATAACATAAACCTCCCAGGGAAGCAGAAGTGAGAGTCTGGGCTGCCCCAGCTGCTCCTCCTGCTGCCTCCACCTACTGACACAGCTTCTCAGATTCATCTTGGAAGATATCTTGAAGATTTTGGTAGAAGCAGATGGGCAGAAATCGCTCTACTTTAGATCTCTGCCTCCAGCGAGACAAACATGGCAATACCTCTTATATTCAATAGAGCACACCAGTCATAACATGGAAGGAGTCTGTTAAAGCAATGTACAGGGCTCATTTGGAAAGTAGAAAGACGCTAGCTAATCCAAGTTAGTTACTTTTTAAAGCATAAATCGAATTCTTAGCTACAACCATTACAACACGGGGCTACATTACTGAGTAATGCTAAACCCAGAAATAGAGAATCCCCTGGAGTTCCCTCAGACCCACATCATCTACCTGTGGAAATGGAGGTCTCCTCACCTTGGCCCTTGCACTGTCTAGAAACCCAAGGGTGGATGCCAATGCTCTGCACTGATTGTAGACCTGACAGGTGACCCTCCAATGCTCCTCTCCTTCCCAGTGTTTGCCTGGCTGTGTCAGTGCATTCTAAAGAAGCTCTCCTTACTTCCCATCTTCAAGAGGACATCTCATGCAGAAACTCTACAGGGAACATTGGTGAGAATGGCTTCCAAAAGGAAACAATGACAAGAAGTTGCACACACACACACACACACACACACACACACAAAGCAGAGCAAATCAGCTCTCCACTCCATTGCTTTCTTCGAAATCACCTGGTTGTGCACTGGTAGATCACTTTCCTGATCTTTTCTTGTGTGTATTTGTTGGTCCTAAGGCTTGAACTCAGGGCCTAGCTGCTGTCCCTGAGGATTTTGTGCTCAGAGCTAGCACTCTGTTATATCCAAAGTTCAAATGAGACTCCATGACCCTCAGTTAAGAAAAACACGTGGCATCCACTTCCCACAACTGAGAGAGTGAATCACCATCCTGATACTTGAAAAGGCACCCATGCTTTGAGTAGGATAGGATTTTATAAGCAAGGATTACAAAAGCTGGCCTTCCAAGACTATTGTGCCATAAATTCTTCAGTATTTATTTAATTAACTTTAAGCCCATTTGTTCTTCATCATAATCGTTAGACATCGTAACTCTCGGTAGGCTTGCACACTCTGGCACCACACCACGGCTATTTCTAATTGGAAGGCATTGGCATCACTGGTGAGTTGTGTTGCTAAGGCCAGCAAGCAAGCAGGTACAGAAGCAAAATGGCAGTTTAGCCTTGTGGTATTAGGGTACCACAAATGTATTCTTTACTCAGGGCATCCTGATCTTGGTTCTCTTAGTGCAGCTGGAAGGCTAAATACCATAGAATGTTTTCTTTCCTAAATCATCTCAGGGCCTTCTGGGCCCTTTTTTTTTTTTTTAATGGTCGGTCCTGGGGCTTGAAGTGTGGGCCTGTGTGCTGTCCTTCAGCTCTTCAGCTCAAGGCTAGCGCTCTACTAATTGAACCTCAGCACCATTACTGGCTTTTATCCATGTTGTGGTACCTAGGAATCAAACCCGGGTCCTCATGCATGCTATGCAAGCACTCTGCCACTAGACCAAACTCCCGGCACTTCTGGGTAATTTTGGGGGTTGGGGTGATTAATTGGAAACAATTGGATACAAGAAGTGAAGTAAGCCAAACTCAAGGGAAATTAGGCTCAATAGTTTCCCTCATTTGTCATAATCAGTAGAAACCTTGGGCTCTACTAGCAGAGATCTGCAATACAGCAAAACCTTGATACATAAGGCCATATAGTATGAAGCTAATTGAAAAGACCTCCAGGATATTGAAACAAAAGCCATATAATGAATGATTGTTGTCCTTAATGTACTATGTTATCTCTTATCTCTTTTGCTGTCCCTTGGTTATGTCATATTGTTACAGTATCTCCCTTTGTTATCTGATATATTTGTATTTGGTTATTTGAAAATCCCATTGGATAGGGAAGGGGGAAAAACCAAGATGGGGGTGTGTGTGGAGGGGAGGGTAATGGGAACCAAGACATGTAAAAGGGTATTAATATATGTGAATAAATGCACCTTCTATCTGGCAAATATCATGTAACCCTTTTATTAATTACAATAAAAAAAAACAGAAAAAAAAAGAATCTCATAGACAACGGGCATGGTGGCTCATGCCTGTAATCCTAGCTACTCAGGAGGCTGAGATCTGAGAATCATGATACAAAGACAGCCCCAGCACTAATAGAGTTCAGTCTATGAATTGTTTCATGTTAGGTATTCCATGTATTTTCCTCAATTGGAAATAAAGAAAGTTTTGCCAGGACCAGATCTGCTGTGGAATTATTTTGGTATGTCCACGAAATCTTTTGTCTTCACAAGTTTCTCACTAGAAGCAAATGCAGTTACCTTTCAGCTTCACCAAATTTACATTCACAGACCAAGGGGTGGGTAGGTAAAAGGCCTAAGGGTATAAGAAAGTTGAAAATCACTAAAGAGAAGACACTTCTTATCCTGTCTTTGTATAGGATTGCTCTGTAATATCAATCACTCCTAAACAGGACGAGGCAAGCACACAAACCAGCAGTTGGTTGTCTGCTGGCATTCGACATTCACATGAACCAATCAGTCATATTGGACATTCAATTGCCAAAAGTAAAGGCATAGGACAAGCTATGTGCTATTGATTGCTGAGAATGACTGAAGACAAATAAATGTGGAAAGAGGGAAAATAGCTTTGCGTTATTCTCCCTAAGATGAGGGGCTCAGGTATGCATGCAACTATCCTCTCATGGCCACTGAGGAAATTCTGAGGGTGCTCAGTCCTCACATGGTGTTCTTTTTGGTGTGTTGGTACAGGTGTCCACTCTTGCTTCAAGATGACAGTGAGACACAAGTTAGCCAGTAGTAGTCAGCACATGTTGCAAAACAATACCAAGATACTAGCATTGCCTGATAATCCAGCTAAAACATAGATTACAACTTTACATCTTTCTAGGAAAGTAATTCAGAAAGCATGCTCATAGCCAGTTCCTGCAAAGCACTGGCTCCTGGAAACACGGTAGGAGAATTTTACTTGGGCCTCAGAAAGAACTCGTAGTATCCAGGCTCTAGGGCAAGGTGACTAAAGGCACAGACAATCTCTGTCACCATGGTGATAAGCTAGGATTGGACAACAAAGTCAAGAAATAGATGTAACATTTCTGATGGTCAAATGAATGCACAGCTTTTCAAGACTATTCTCAATGTTTCTCTGCCTACACTGACTTGACAACATACCCAGACTCTCTCCTAAAGATGCACACATCAAAGCAGGTATCTGGGTTTCTGGCTCAGGTTGATGTTCTTCCTCTATCTTCCTACTAGTGAGGGGAAAAAAAGACAAGAAACAGTAACAATAAAAACCAGAGGCATTTATTGTGGAGTTCCTGTGCAGAGAGTACAGAAATATTTTATAAATCGAACAGGTTTGACATCACTAGTCGACTTCCCTGATGGTAAATGGAATCACCACGAATGGCAGAAGATCTGCAGAACATAGAAGATTCCAAATGAAAAAAAAAATATGTGGCTCATTTAATACAGAACAGGAAAACACTGGAAGATGGTGAATCTGTGAGTTAATTGGAATAGCTATCCTTTTCCTCCTTCTCTATGGCTTCTTCCAGTGAATTATCATTCCATTTTAAAAGACGAAGACTACTTTAAATCCATGAACTCTTTATAAGAACACGAAGTGTATGTGTTCTCATTAGAATTGTTTGAGGATGTGGAGATTTTGCTCACTTGGTAGAGCAAGAGCCTTCAGCAAATAAGCTTAGAGGCAACAGCCAGGGCAGACCACATTGTCAACACAAAAACATTAAAAAACATAAGAAAGAAGAAACCAGAATACATTTCCACATTAGAAAACAAGTATTACAGATGATCACTGTCATATCAAAAGCACCAAGTTTCAGAAGAAAGAATTCCCATTTCCCAAAGGAGGAGAATTTAGCAACCATCCAAGAACATGAATGGGATTGATGGACTATAAACTAAATATGTAAAGTGTAAGAATTTGTCATTGTGATAAAAACAAAACTGCACAAAAAATAATTACTTGAGTGTGAGTTAAAAAGAATAACTCATCCTCTAAGACTATTTTGTGTGTTCCCTTCAAACATGGATATGTTTCTGCATAACATCACAAGATAAGTTACTCCATCCAATGCTTATGTGTTATGCACTACAATTATAGCTTTCAAAGCATCTGCTATGATGAAATGACCTCTGGGAGAAGAGCACTGTCTGCAGAACACTGCAGATCCTGCTGCACACTGCTACATGCGTGACCACCTGGCTGTGCTGAATTACTGAAGTGAGCCTAGCCTGCAGCTGTGCCCAGTCCAGCCCAGCCCCTGCATTTGCATATGCCCAGAACACAGCACACTGCCCTGAGTATTTCTTCATGGTCTGCTCACCCCTGTGCAGGAGTCAGTCCCATCAGCACACAGCATGGACATGAGGGCCTCAAGGCAGATCCCGGGGCTGGGACTCCTGCTGCTCTGGCTCCCAGGTAAGGAAAGACAGCAATGGAAATGTCATCAGCTCACTGATGTCTGGCCCTCTGAAGGTTCTTTATGTGATTATTGAATCTCTGTTCCCATGCCAGGTGCTAATTGTGCTATCCAGATGACCCAGACTCCATCCACCCTGTCTGCATCTCCAGGAGACAGAGTCACCATCACTTGCAGAGCCAGTCAGGGCATTAGCAGTTGGTTAGCCTGGTATCAGCAGAAACCAGGGAAAGCTCCCAAGCTCCTGATATACAAAGCATCGAATTTGGACTCTGGGGTCCCATCCTGGTTCAGTGGCAGTGGATCTGGGACAGAGTTCACACTCGCCATCAGCACCCTGCAGCCTGAAGATGTGGCCACTTATTACTGTCTGCAGTATCAGAGTAACACTACACAGTGATACAAGTCATCACATAAACCTCCCAGGGAAGCAGAAGTGAGAGTCTGGGCTGCCCCAGCTGCTCCCCCTGCTGCCTCCACCTGCTGACACAGCTTCTCACATGCAGCCTGGCTATAAACATCACTGCAAGCCTTTTTCTTTTTCTGTTCATTGGTTGTAGGGCTTGAACTCAGCAGTTGGGCACTGTCGCTAATCCACTTGGTGCTCAAAGCTAGCACAGTACTAATTGATCCACAGCTCCACTTCTGGTTTTGAGTGGTTAATTGGAGATATGAGTCTCACAGCAACTTTTCTGCCCTGTCTGGCTTTGAACTGTGATCCTCAGATCTCAGCCTCCTGTGTAGCTAGGATTACAAGTGTGAGCTATCAGCTCATGGCTACTGCAAGCTTTTGACTGAAATGTTGACAAATGCTCTCCTGTATCTCTGTCTCTTTTCTCCTCATTTACCCCAGAAGCACATGCATGATCACTTACCCAGTCATATAAAGCATAATTGGGTTTCACACAGTAACAAAATCATCCAGCTAAAATGAACTTTACAACTTTACAACTTGGGAAAGGGGTGAAGGAGGGAAAGTGGGAGAATAACGTGGGAAGGGGTAACAATGCTCAAGAAGTAATGTACTGGGAGTTTGCCCTAGTGGTAAGAATGCTTGTCTGGTATTTATGAAAAGCTGGGTTTAACGCCTCAGTGCCACATATGTAGAAAAAGACAGAAGTGGTGCTGTGGCTCAAGTGGTAGAGCTCTAACCTTGAGAAAGTCCAAGGACTGTGCTCAGGCCCTGAGTTCAAGCACCGGGACTGGCAAAAAAAAAAAGTAATGTACTCACTCTCCTACATCTATACATCACCCTGATAATAATTTTAAAAAAGAACCCATCTCAAGGTCTTTCCTGCTCAGGCTGGCTTTGATCCACAATCCTCATCTCAGCTTCTTGAATAGCTATGATTCTAGGATTACAAGCATGAGTCACAGGCATCAAGCAGGAATTTTTGTAATAAAAGAAATGAGTCTAATCACTAAGCTTCTTAACTTGTGAGGTAACCAGAGGACTTGGAACTAAGCAAATGGGATTCTCCTGTTTTGTGAAGCTCTTTTAGAATTTTGCCACAAAATTCTGTGATTCTTTACCCTCTGAAAAAAAGCCAAGTTGGGCTAATGGTACTCTCACCTGCCCCAACAACTTTTCTGGGGAATTCTCCAGACCTCCCTTCTTTCAGGTGTCAGCCTGCTTATGTCAAGAAATACACAATTCTCCCCTGTTTTCCAAATCTCATAGAAAGTCCTTCAATGACACAACTCTACAAGAATCCAGAGAAGGAAAAGGGATTTCAGAAATGAGTTTCCACAAGCAATCATAATGATGAGAAAGATGGGTTGAGATAACTGACAGCCTATGGTGGTCCATTCCCCAAACTCTTACAAATATTCTACCTAAGTGATGGCACTAGAATTCACTTAAATTTGATTTTCAAATCCAAAATGATTTGACCAAAAAAAAAAGACTTCATTATGTCACAAGGGAAGCACTGGAAATTGTGTGAAACATCACATGTTGTTTATGCTCAGCACAAACGCAGCAGCAAACACTTGAACTTTTTAAATAAAACAAATGAGATACAAAACAATACCATAAAAATGGAAAATGAATTAGGTGGTTTAAAAATTGTTTTCCTGCTATGTGCTGATAACTCAAGGTCTTACTTACCCCTAGCTACTCTGGAGGTTGAAATCTGAGGATGGAGGTTGGAAGCAAACATCCCAAGGAAAGCCTGTGGGACTCTTCTCTCCAATTAACTACCAAAAACCCAGAAACAGAGTTCTACCTTGAGCAAAAATGAAAATTGGTGACAGTGTCCAAGCCCTGAGTTTATGTCCCAGTACTGGCACAAATATATGTGTATATATGTATACAACACACATATACATATATGCATATTTTCCTACTGATGTGCAGAAACATTTAAATTTGATGCAGTCATTTCTTGGCCATATTTCCTAGGTAACAGGAGTCCTGTTTATAAATAATTATCTGTTCCCTTATCGTCAAGAGATTTGCCCCTAGTAGGTTCAAATTTTCATATCTCACCTTAATACCTTTAATACATTTTGCATTGAGTTTTGTAATGGTGAGATTAGTCACTCTTCTAGGTATACATACAGAGTTTGCTTATCACCAATTTATAAAGAGACCCTCTTCTCCAGCATATGGGTTTTTTTTTTTTGCCAGTCATGGGCTTGAACTCAGGGCCTGAGCACTGTCCTTGGACTTTCTCAAGGTTAGAGATCTACCACTTGAGCCTCAGCACCATTTCTGGTTTTTTCTAAGCATGTGGTACCAAGGATTCGAACCTGGGTCTTCGTGCATGCTAGGCAAGCACTCTACCACTAGGCCAAACTCCTGGCCCCGTCCAGCATATGTTTGGACAATAGAAAAATCAGATGGCTGTAGTTATGTGGCTTTATTGCTGGGTTTTCTCTTCTAGTCTGCTGGTCTCCATGTAGCCCAAGGTTGCCTACAAATGAAATTCTGGTGAAAATAATCCCAGTGAAATGACTTTTCCAAATATCCCTCTCAGAGCTTGTAGCCCAGAGAAGATCTTTTCTCAATGGGAAGTTTTCCACTGGTGTTCACATTTCCATGATATTCCATGCTTCCCATGGGACTTAACCAATTCCTGAGATGTTCCGATTGTATCTTGGGAAGATACACTGCTCTGACACAAAACTTCATGTTCATGGTGCGAATCTCTCACACATTGGTCTCAAATTATCATCTTCCCTATCTCTCAATCAAAGTGATTGGGCTTGCAGTTAGAACCCTTTATGTCCAACTTATACCCAATATTATTAAAATGCCAAAATAGGAGACATCATTCTACAAAACATTGAATTTGATTTCCAGTCTTTCCTTTTCCTCTTAGTGTACACCTTTCATGATCTGCTTCTGGGAGCTTTCCACAAAACTAGTCCATCTTCAATTTAGCCACAAGCTTGAGAAGTTAATTATGCCTTTGCTCTTCCCAAATGGCTCTTTTTGGGGGGCCAGTTTTGGGGTTTGAACTCTGGCTTGGGCACTGTCCCTGGCCTTTCTGTGTTTAGGGCTAATGCTCTATCACTTGAACAACAGCACCATTTCCGGCTTTTTGTGTATATGTGTTACTTAAGAACCCAGGGTTTTGTGCATTGTAGGTAACTACTCTACCACTAGGCCACACTTCCAGCCCCCAAATGGTCCTTTCTAAGGTCTATTAAGTAGCATTCCTTCCTTTTTCTGAACTCTTGCCACACTCTTTTTAACAAGTTTGTCAAATAAGTTAATGTAAGTGAGAGAAACAAGAACTACTACTGGGGAAAAAAAATCACAAAATTTGGCTGGAACTAGGACTTCGCCAGTCTTCAGTCCCACTGTGGCACTCCTAATACTGCAACCTCCAAGGTCAATGCAAGTCAAAGCATTTGCTGCAGTTATTCCACATGGGAGTCAGGCAGTTACGACAGCCTTTAAGGAAAGGGGGAAGTGTTGACAGTAAAGGTGTGCATCCTTTCCCCAGATAATTGATTCTCTTTGTCAGCACCATGAAGCAGTAGGGGCAGAATGGTTTCTGTTATGCAGAACATGAGGTTGGTTGTAAGACTTGAAGCAGAGCCTTCAGCCCATCACTGTATCCTTCAGTGGTACTCAGGACCCCTCCTCTTCACCAAAATCATATATTTGGCATCTCATAGGGAACACACATCCTAAGCCAGCAATCACCCTATGGCCATTCAATTCTCAGGATTCATGATAGACCTATAGATTTTTTATAATGCAATAAAAAGTCTGAGGAGAGGACTCATTTGACTTTACTATCGAGCCTGTCCTTGAAACAGATGAAATAGTTCTAGTTCTGTAAATATTGGCAGAAAGATTCACAGTCTAGACAGTGGGATTCCACATTGAAAATACTACACCTGCCTAAGTCCCAATCCTCCCATCAGATGACAAGCCAAACTCACAATCACAAAGCCCAGAGTCCCAATCTTGATAGGCATGGAGGAAGACTGTCGAGGTTTCTGCACAGTTATCTTGGTGCCCCTGTGCCTGAGACATTGCTCACGCTGCATGGTTCTGTGTGTCTCTGACTATTTTCTACTTCATTTGACCTGGAACAAGCACACCCTGACACTGTACCCCTTTTCACCAGGATTCTGGGAGTGGAGTAAGAAGTCCACTTCAAGGGAGGACCCAGATGAGAGAGAACAAGAGCTGCCTCTGAGGTGCAACAAGCCTGTGTGAACAGCCAGCATAACTTGGCCTGTGACTCCTCAGCAGGACAGAACACGCTAAAGACCTCACCTTCTAAGAGGTTCCAGTCTGAGATAATTGAGTGTATGTGGAAGAAATGGGCGATGCAAAGACTTGGAATTTTAGTGCTATCACAGAACCTGTTTTTCAGAATCTTCATCCAGAAGCAAAACACACAATAGATGTAAAGTTTATGCACTAAATCCACATGTCCTCCCTGTGTGTGTGAGAAGAAGCCATGCTGGCTGACAAGAGACTGTGGATGAGGGATATTTGCTGCCTTTCCTCGTGGTTGGTGGGAAGTCAGCCAGCCACACAGAGCAGGCAAACTCTGAGCTCCTGATGGCTCAGTCTCCCCACCTGCTCATGGCCTTCGGGCTGGGCTCAACCCCGGGGACTGAGGAACATTTTCCTCCACTGCAGACAAGGCCACCACAGGGCAGGGCCTTTGTCGTCCAGGTTCTCAGAATCATCACCCTGGAAAGTGACTGCTTCTTAAGGAGCCCAGAGCAAGAATGTCAGCCCTGGACAGAGGATCCTGACCCAAATCTCTCCAGGTCATTCCAGTGAAGAAATTTTAAGTCTGCCTCATTTGCTGAAACTACATGAATAATTAGAAAAATGACTCTGTAGTCATCTAACCTAACCACAGTAAGGTGTCGACAGCATCTGCTTTCTTCACCCCACTTAGATGCATTGTGATGAATCAGTGAGATTCTCAGAATTCCTATACTCAAGTGTACATGATGAAGGTAAAGATTGCTCCTTTTTGGCTGGGTGGCCAAGGAAAGCCATGAAAGAATATCTGAGTGACCAAATTTCTATCTATATTCAATCCAGATCCAAGATGTTTCTTCAGGACATTTTTCCTGGCTTGAGGAGAGGTCAATACTGGTCAATATTGGATCTCTCTCCCTCTCCCCCTCTCCTCTCCCTCTCCCCTTCTCCTCTCCCTCTCCCTCCCCTCTCTTTATCCCCCCCTCTCTCTCCCCTCTCTCTCTCTCCCCTCTCTCTCTCTCCCCTCTCTCTCTCTCCCTCTCTCTCTCCTCTCTCTCTCTCTCTCTCTCTCTCTCTCTCTCTCTCTCTCTCTCTCTCTCTCTCTCTCTCTCTCTCTCTCTCTCTCTCTCTCTCTCTGTCTCTCTCCCTCCCTCTCTCTCTCTCTCCCTCTCTGTCTCTGTCTCTCTCCCCTCCCTCTCTCTCTCATAAAGATCTAAACAGCAATAGTGATGTCTCGACAGACAAAATATTTCCACTCATTGGAAAAAGGATAACATCATAGGCATGTTTGGTTGGGGAGCAGTGACTTTTGTTGAAGTAAGTATGTCCACTATCAACACTTAACACTTAATGATGATGGACTGGGAGAAGTAATATCAAATGATAAAAAGGGGCAAAATATGATTGGTCTCAAAGTGGAAAAAGTACAGTCTATTTAAATACTGAGAATAGAAGATAGGTAAAGTTTCCATGGCAGGGTAATTGTGAGACATTATTGAGAAATCAGAGTAAATATATCTACAAAATGGCTTCAACGTAAAGTCCCAGAAATTATTGTTTCCCATTAGCCATGCACAACCTGAAAGTGGAGCTGTGGCTCAAGTGGCAAAGTAGAGTATTAGACTTGAGCACAGAATCTAAGAGAAAGCACGTAAGGCCTCAGTTCACCCAGCAGGGTGATTTTACACACACACACACACACACACGCACACACACCACAGAGAAATGAAAGATTTAAATTTTAGTGACGTGCTGATGGCTAATACCTGTATACTTACAAACTCAGGAATGTTAGGCATGAGAATGGGTGTTCAATGAAAGCCTGTAAAAGAAACAGCATGGGATTCTTATCTCAATTAGGCACCAAAAAACCAGAAATGAAAGTTTGTCTCATGTGGCACAGTATTCATCGTGAGACAAAAAAACAAATACCATCCAGATCCCAGTCAAAGATTCAAGGACAAATCTAAACTAAAATCAAGACAGAAAAGAAAAAAAGGAAGGAAGGAAGAGAAAAAAAGACAGAGAGAAAGAAAAAGAAAGAGAAGAGGAGGGAAAGAAAAGCAGGAAGGAGAAAGAAAGAGTGAGAGTGGAAGAGGTAAGGAGGCAGAGAGCAAAAAGAAAAAGGAAAGAAAGAATAAAAAAAGGAAGGATAAACATTTTCTTTTTTTTTTAGTTTTTTTTATTGTAATTAGTAAAAGGGTTACATGATATTTGCCAAATAGAAGGTGCATTAATTCACGTACATTGATACCCTTTCACATGTCTTGGTATCCATTTCCCTCCCCCACCACACCCCCCACCGTCTTGGTTTTCCCCCCTTCCCTATCAAATTTCAAATATCCAAATACAAATAAATTCAATATATCAGATAACAAAGTGAGATACTATACCAATATGAGATAACCAAGGGACAGCAAAGGAGATGAAAGATAACATAGTACATTAAGGACAACAATCATTCATTATATGGCTTTTCCCTCATTCGTCATAATCAGTAGAAACCTTGGGCTCTACTAGCAGAGATTTGCAATAGAGCAAAATCTTGATACATAAGGCCATATAATGTGAAGCTAATTGAAAGGACCTCCAGGATAAGGATAAACATTTTCAATGTGATAAGCACTTGATGTTTTCAACCACTGATCATTACTAACTGAATAAAAGATCTATCAAGGAACAAGAATATGTTTCCATATATTTATAAAATGCCCTTTTACAAGTTGCTTCTGTACACCAGTCGTTTGTAAAGCAGTCTTAAAGCATTTCTTTTCCTATGCAGTGGTCTCCGTTTTCTGCAGAGAAATGTATGTGTTTCTCCTCTGGTGTGGACACCTGTGGACATAAGGCCTGTGGTAACTCAATGAGGACAGCCAAGCCTGCAGCTGTGCCCAGCCCTGCCCAGCCCCTGCTCATTTGCATGTGCCCAGAGCTCAGCCCCCTGCCCTGAGCACTTCTTCAGAGTCTGCCCACACCCTGGGCAACAGTCAGTCCAGTCAGCATCCCTGCTCAACTCCTGGGGCTCCTGCTGCTCTGCCTCCCAGGTAAGGAAGATCATTGCTGGGCCTTAACTCAGCCTAGGACATCCAGGGCTGTCTGGAACTTCAGGAAAACCTCTTGTACCATAGCAAGGAGGTTGATTGGGGTTTTTTGTATGTCCACTGACAGGTTCAAGATGTGCTATCCAGATGACCCAGTCTCCAACCTCTCTGTCTGCATCTCCAGGAGACAGAGTCACCCTCAATTGCAAGGCCAGTCAGGACATTCGCAAGTACTTACACTGGTATCAGCAGACACCAGGGAAAGCTCCTAAGCTCCTGATTGGTTACACATCTAATTTGGCAGATGGGGTCCCATTCAGGTTCAGTGGCAGTGGATCTGGGTCAGATTACTCTCTCACCATCAGCAGCCTGCAGCCTGAAGATGCTGCCACTTATTACTGTCTGCAGTATGATAACTTTCCACCCACAGTGATACAAGTCATAACATAAACCTCCCAGGAACGCAGAAGTGAGAGTCTGGGCTGCCCCAGCTGCTCCTTCTGCTGCCTCCACCTGCTGACACAGCTTCTCAGATTCATCTTGAAGGATCACTTGAAGATTCTGGTAGAAGCATGTGGGCAGAATTCTCTCCATTCTAGCTCTCTGTCTTCAACAGTAGAAACATGTCAATGCCTCTCCTGTTTCAATAGAGGACACAAATCATAACAGGGAAATAGTCTGTCAGAGCATTAAATGGGATTCATTTGGAAAGAAGAAAGATCTAGCTGATCCAAGTTGGTTATTTCTTAATGCAAGAAATGTATTCCATTTGAATACATGATTTGAATAAGGTCCTAAGCTTCGGGAAAAATAAAAAGAAATGTATTCTAATTGCCATTCCAACACTGGGAGTATATGACAGTATATTTCAACACAGAAATGCAGCGTCCTCTGGAGTTCCCTCAGACCCCAGATCATCTACCTGTGAAACTGGAGGCCTCCTCACCGAGGTCCTTACACTGATTAGAAACCCAGGGCTGGGTGCCAATGCCCTCAATTGTAGATCCTGACATGTGACCCTCCAATCCTTCCCTCTGCCTCAGTGAGTGCCTGCAAGTTTCAGCACTTTCTAAAGCAGACTCTCCTAACTTCCCATCTTCATGAGGACTCCTCATGCACAAACTCTATAGTAAATGTTGATGACAATGGCTTCCAGAAGGAAACAATGAGAAGAAGCCACACACACAGCAAAACCATGATGACAGCAATCTACACCCCACTCCATTGCTTTCTTACTGAAACTGCACTTAAAATAGATGGACTAGAACCTGCTTTGTAAATATAAGAGGACAGATTCCATGTAAAGACACTGCCACTCCAAACTGAAAATCCTAACAATTGTGATGTCTCAAGTCTGCCACCAGAGGGCAAGCCAACCTCACAAGTTGCACATTTCCAGAATGCAGCACTTTCTTTTATGGTCTTGGGGCTTATGGCCTTCAGTCTGGGCTCAACCCCAGGGAGTGGGGAGCATTTTCCTCCACTGAAGCCCACAGGGCAAGGCCTTTGTCACCCCCAGGTTCTCAGCTCCATCACTCTGGAAGGCGACTGCTTCATTTTTAGCCCAGAGCAAGAATGTCAGCCCTGGACAGAGGATTCTGACCCAAATCTCTCCAGGTCATTGCAGTGCCTGAAAGTTGAGGTCAGCCTTCACATCTCCACATTCACTTAAACTTCAAAAATCATTAGAAAAATGACTCTGTAGTCACCTAACCCAAACATAATATGGTATCCACATCTGTTTCTCCACCCTACTTAGATGCATTGTGATGGATCAGTGAGATTCTCACAATTCCTATACTCAAGTGTATATGATGAAGGTAAAGATGGCTCCTCTGGCTGTGAAACTGGGCTGGGTGGCCAAGTAAAGCCATGAAAGGATATCTGAGTGATCAAATTTGTATCTGTGTTTAATCCAGATCCAAGATGTTTCTTCAAGACATTTTTCAAGCTTGAAAAGAGGTCAATACTGGTCAATATTGTTTCTCTCTCTCTCTCTCTCTCTCTCTCTCTCTCTCTCTCTCTCTCTCTCTCTCTCTCTATCTCTCTCTCTCTCTCTCTCTCTCTCTCTGTCTCTCTCTGTGCCTCTGTGTCTCTGTCTCTGTCTCTGTCTCTGTCTCTGTCTCTCTCTCTCTCTCTCTCTCTCTCTCTCTCTCTCTCTTTCTCTGTCTGTCTGTCTCTCGTAAAAATGTATGCAGCAATAGTGATATCAGGGGAGGTAAAATATTTCCACTCATTGGGAAAGGATAAAGCCATAGGCATGTTTGGTAGGGGAGCAGTGGTTTTTTTTGAAGTAAGTATGGCCAGTATCAACACTTAACACTTCATGCTGATGGACTGTGAGAAGTAACACCAAATGATAAAAAGTGGAAAAATATGAATGGTCTCAAATTGGGAAAAGTACAATCTATTTAAAGACTGGGAATAGAATACAGGTAAAGTTTCAATGGTAGATTTGTGAGACATTACTGAGAAATCAGAGTAAATACATCCACAAGAATGGGGTTCAATTTAAGTCCCAGAGATTATTGTTTTCCATTAGCCATGCAAAATCTGAAAGTGGAGCAGTGGCTCAAGTGTTGAAGCACAATGCTGGACTGAGCACAGAATGTGAGAGACAGTACCTACAGCCTTAGTTCATCCAGCAGGGTGATTTTAAACACACACACACACACACACACACACACACACACACACACACACACACACACCACGAGAAATGAAAGATTTAAATTTTAGTCATGTGCTGATGGCTAGTACGTGTGAACCTACCTACTCAGGAGTGTGAGGCATGAGAATGGGCGTTCAAAGGCAGGCTGAACAGGAAACAGCATGAGATTTTATCTCAATTAACCACCAAACAGCCAGAAATGAAAGAGTGCCTCATTTGGCAAAGCATTCATCTTGAGAAAAAAGCTAATATCACCCAGAATCACTTCAAGCCCCAAGGACAAATCCAAACTAAAATCAAAGAAAGAAACAAAGAAAAGAAGGAATTAGAAGGAATGAGAGAGGGGAAGAGGTTAGGCCATAGAGAAAAAAGAAAAAGGACAAAAACAGTGAGAAAGAAAAAAGAAAGGAAGAAAGAAAGATAACAGTTTTCAATTTCATAAGCACTTGATTAGAAGAGATGTTAATATTTTCTTCCAGCAAGAATTATTGAGGAAATAAAATATCTAAGAAGATCTTAAGAAATACCCTGTTACATGAGTTGCTTCTATACACCAGTCATTTGTAAAGCAGTCTTAAGGCATTTCTTTTGCTATCCAGTGGTCTCCGTTTTCTGCAGGCAAATATATGTGTCTCTCCTCTGGTGTGGACACCTGTGGACACAAGGCCTGTGGTGATTCACTGAGGACAGCCAAGCCTGCAGCTGTGCCCAGCCCTGCCCAGCCCCTGCTCATTTGCATGTGCCCAGAGCTCAGCCCCCTGCCCTGAGCACTTCTTCAGAGTCTGCCCACACCCTGGGCAGCAGTCAGTCCAGTCAGCACCCAGCATGGACATGACCCCTGCTCAGCTCCTGGGGCTCCTGCTGCTCTGCCTCCCAGGTAAGGAAGGACAGTGCTGGGTATTATATCAGCCTAGGACATCCTGGGCTCTCTGGAACTTCAGGAAGACGTCCTGGAACATGGATAGCAAGGAGGATAATTGTGGGTTTTTTTGTGCTTCCACTGCCAGGTGCCAGATGTGCCATTCAGATGACCCAGTCTCCATCCTCCCTGTCTGCATCTCCAGGAGACAGAGTCAAGATCACTTGCAAGGCCAGTCAGGGCATTAGCAGTTACTTAAACTGGTATCAGCAGACACCAGGGAAAGCTCCTAAGCGTCTGATATACAGAGCATCCAACTTGAACTCTGGGGTCCCATCCAGGTTCAGTGGCAGTGGATCTGGGACAGACTTTACTCTCACCATCAACAGCCTGCAGCCTGAAGATGCTGCGACTTATTACTGTCTGCAGTATGATAACTTTCCTCCCACAGTGATACAAGTCATAACATAAACCTCCCAGGGAAGCAGAAGTGAGAGGCTGGGCTGCCCCAGCTGCTCCTCCTGCTGCCTCCACCTGCTGACACAGCCTCTCAATGGCAGCCAGACTCTGAAGGTCTCTTGATGATTTGGGTAGAAGCAGCAAGGCAGAAGTCTCTCCACTCTGGCTCTCTGTCTGTAGCAATAGAAACATGGCAATGCCTCTCCTGATTTAATAGAGTTCACAAGTCATGGCATGGGAGGAAGCTGTTAGAGCATTAACTCAGGTTCATTTGCAAAGAAGAGACATGCTAGTTAATCCAAGCAGGAGGCTCTAAATGCAAGATAGCAGTCAAATAATTTTTGACTCCTCAATGTTTTTGTACAAATATCATCAGCAAATAAGGAACATTTCCTCTCTAGAATTTGGAGGAAGACATGCTGTAGACTACATGTGAGGAAGGGATAGCAAACACCTCAGCACTGAGTAAAATCTCATGGATAAAATGGGAACTATTTCATACCTTGATTATATTCCGCAGAGATTTTTACATGTGCTCTAAATCACCATTTTTCCACTATTGTTTTCTTCAATAGACAGGAATAGCTTTTGAATTATCATAAGAAGATGTTGCCTTTTAGAAATATTTTAACTGCCGTACTTATAATTTCTCATTCCTAATTTGTTAGAATGCTGAATTATATTACTCAATTTAGATTGTTTTAAAAATCATCCAATTTTAAAGTGGTTTTCCATTTGCAAAATGTATTTAATTTGCTTAAAATGGACTGTGGAGAGAAGGATGAGGAAGAGGTACAGGTAGAGGAAAACTAGAGCAAGATGAAACTCTCCCTTTCCTCAGACAAATGTTCACAACATGAAGAGAACAGAAAGTGGAGGGAGAAATCTAGGTATGTGTGACCCAATTTCAGAGGAAGTTTTTGTTAGCTAAACTGAAATAAGATTGGAAGACATGTAGACCGTGAAAATATAGGACTGTAATGAACCATGGTCATAGATGAAAATGCTTGAAACAGACAAACATGTTGTGCATGTGGTCAATGTGATGATACTGGGGTTGGAACTCAGGGCCTTGAGCTCCCTAGGCTGTCATTGTACCACTTGAGCTGTGCTCTCAGCCCAGTAAAATTATTCTACTAGTTCCACAGGTAAGGACACTGAGGCAAAGAGAGGAAGGAACTGGACTGGTGCCACACCATCACTAAGCATGTGAAATCTTTTCCCTAACTCAACTAGTTTCACCTTGGCCCCTACATAAGAAGTTGGACTTGTGACTATAGATAAAGTCCTTTCTCCTGAGTGTGCAAAGATAATTCTGGAATTGAAATTGTAGGAATAAAGCAGAGGTGCTAAAATGTATGGAAAGGCAAAGGAATTGTACTGCTACAGAGAAATAAATGTTCCCTATATTGAAGGAAATGATGACCAGAGCCATAGACAAGTGAAAAGTGCTGCTTGAACTCCACATGGAGATTCCCTTGGAGAAAGCATAGCTAGCCAATAAGCACAATTTGGAGAAGCAGGAAAGTACAGCCTGGATTCCATGCTGACCAAGATGATGAGCTCGGGTCTCTAAGTGAATCTACAGTGATGAATGATTATATATCAGGTAGAGGATTTCACTCACTGTGGAGTTAGAAATAAGACACACTTCTTCTGTTTCTGTACTATTAAATTATACACACACACACACACACACACACACACACACACAATGCTGTAGTCAATAGAATAATGATTTTTTTACTAAATCTGTTAAAGAATTAGGAATGGATCAAGAAAGAAGAATAGTGAGGCAGGGAGGAGAGTGTGTGAGGGAAAGAAGAAATCAGGAAGGAAGGAAGGAAGGAAGGAAGGAAGGAAGGAAGGAAGGAAGGAAGGAAGGAAGGAAGGAAGGGAGGGAGGGAGGGAGGGAGGGAGGGAGGGAGAAAGGAAGGAATGAAGGAAAGAAGGAGGGAGGGAGGGAAACAAAGAAAGAAAGAAAGAAAGAAAGAAAGAAAGAAAGAAAGAAAGAAAGAAAGAAAGAAAGAAAGAAAGGAAGAAAGAAAGAAAGAAAGAAAGAAAACGAAAGAAAGAAAGAGAAAAAGGGAAAGAAGACAGGAAGGAAGGAAGGAACAAAAGGGAAAAAGAAAGAAAAAAGAAAATTACTAGCAGAATTGAGTAGCCATTATATGGCTGGTGTCACAAGATCATTGTGCTCTGTTTAACTGGATCTGAAGAAAATATGGAACAGAAACAGCTGGTGTAATTTGTGATCCAGAATGCTGCAAGAAAATAGATGCTGATGTACGGGTCTGAGAAATATGATTTATCCTAACCTCAAACATGAATCACAAGGCAAAACCTGAGTGAGAAGAGAAAAGAGTGTCTATGTTTTTTCCATAACCCACAATTCTCCTGTCTCCTCAGTTTCAATGGAAAGTGTTTAATTTTCCATGAAATAAATGGAAGCATACATTTTTTTAGACTTGATAACTATCATAACTTCATTTATTTGCAGTCCCCCTCATGCATGCAACAAGAAGACTGGAACCTCTAACACCATGAGCCAAATTAGACTTTTTCTCTTCACAACTGATCTGTACTCTTGGTAACAGAAAGATAAAAAGAATGTTGAAAAAATCAGTATCAATTTTATCCTTTATTTTTCTTTCTGTTTCATTTTATTTATGTATTTGGTTATCTTTAAGTAATTGTATCAGGAAGTTTCCATTTAATATGTCAGTTTAATAATATATTTTGATCACCCATTTCATCATTCTTCCTCATCTCTCTCTAATCATCCCCTCAATTTACCTTGTCTCATTCAATTCTTATTTACTAACCTATTTCTCACACATTATCCATATTCAAGGCAGTACAACTTAGTGATGAGAAAACATAGAATCCACCAGCATGACTACCATGAAAAGGGGACAGGAGCCTTCTCAGAGATTCATCTCATAGCAGTTAATCACAAGGATACTGTATTCTTTTAAAATGGATGATCTTGAAATAGCCACTGAGGAAATTCTGAGAGTGCTCCTTCCTGACAAGGTATTCTCTCTGGTAACAGGCAGGCCTTCTCATTTGCTTCAAGATGACAGTGAGACACAAGATGGCCAGTAGAAGTCAGCACAATCACATTGGAAACAAAATACCAAAGACTCGAATTGCATGATAATCTAGTTAAAATAGGTTAGAATTTTGTATCATTGTATGAACTGTACTCTGGCAGCATGCTTTATAGCCAGTTCCTCTAAAGCAGTGGCTTCTGGAAGCACAGTAGGAGGATTTTACTCAGGCATCAGTGTCATAACTTGGCCATTGCTCAGTAAGAACTGCAGAATGCCTTGGCTCCAGACTGTGGAGACTGAAGGCCCAGACAGTCCTGGTCCCCATGGTGATGAGCTAGGATGGGACATCCAAGTCAAGGAACACAGGTGACATTTTAGATGGACAAATCTATGTCTAACTTCTATCCCTATCCAAGACTCTTCTCAATGATCTTCGGCCTGCACTGGCTTGACAAGCAATCCAGACTATCTTCTAGAGAGGCCCACAGCAAAGCATGTGTCTAGATCAGGTTGATGTCCTTTCTCATTACTACTAAAAAAAATGAATAACAACAAGGATAAACACCATAGGCATTTATGGTGAGTGGAGAGCATTGCAGGGAGTATGGAGATGTGTGCTGAAGTGAACAGGTTTGGCATGGTAATAAGTGGATTCATCATATATGGCAGAAGATCTGCAGAACGCAGAAGATTCCAAACAAAAAAAACTGTAGTTTATTTATTATAAAACAGCAAAAACACCTACAGTCCTGGAAGATGGTGAATTTGTGACTCAATTGGAACAGTTATACTTTTGTCCTTACCCTGTGACTTCTTTCAATGAATTATCATTTTACTTTAAAAGCGTAAACTATTTTAAATCCATAAATCCTTTGTAAGAACGCAAAGTGTTTGTGTTCTCATTAGAGTTGTTTGAGGAGGTGGAGGCAGAGCTCACTTGGTAGAGCAAGAGGCTTGAGCAAATAAGCTTAGAGCCAGCGCACAGGCCCTGAACGTCAAGACACATCGTCAGCACAGAAACACAAAAGTAAAGTAAAGGAATTACTTGAGAGTGGCCATGGCCACAAATCTTCTTCTATAAAGGCATCATTTGGTATTCACACCCCAAAGTTTAAGCCAGTCGTGAATCTCCATGCAGGAATTGTGTTAATACAACAGACGAGTCTCCTCCCTAGAATCTTCACCAGATAAGTTGGAAGCTGCAGTGTGGGGTCCTCTGGCTCTGTGGAGCTGCCCTAGGGCCTGGACTGTGTAATCCCGGGATTCTCCATCAGGTAGAAAACCCACAGGCGGCAACTGATGCTGTCACCTGAACCCACAACCTCTCTGGTGACTCTGTAGACCTCACCACTGGTCAGGTATCAGTCTGCTTATGGGAATTAAAAAAAAAAAGTCCTTCCATTTTTCAAATCTCATAGAGGGAGCCCTTGTGATGCAAACTGTGGGAAATCTGAGTTGGAAAAGGGATTTCAGAAATGGACTTGCACAAGCAATCATAATGATCATTATGAAATCATAAGGATTATTAGAAATATTTCACCTAAGTGATGTACTCAAATTCACTTAAATTTGATTCTAAATTTGTCTTCCAATTTGGGATCGTAAGAAAAACTTCACTATGACTTGGAGAAAGCTATAAGAATTTGGAAATTTTGTGAGACATTACATGTTATTCATAATGGTACACAGTAAGCAACAACGGAAAGAACTCTTTTTCTTTTCTATTTTTTCCCAGTCTTGGCGCTTGAACTCTTTGCTTGAGTGCTATCCCAGAGCTCGTTTGGTGGAGATTCTACCACTTGAGACAGCACTACTTCCAACCTTCACTGCGATTAATTGGCCATAAGAGTCTTAGCAGAAATTCCTTCGCGGGCTGTCCTTGAACTGTTTATTTTTGCCAATCCTGAGACTTGAACTCTCTGCCTTAGCCTGTTCTGGAGTTACTTTTGCTCAGGGCTAACATTCTATCACTTGAGCCATGTCACCACTTCTGAAAAAACTTCCTTAATAAAACAAGTCAGATGCAAACTAATACCACAATGCATAAACAATGGAAACATAAATTGCTTAGCTTAAGAATCATTTTCCTGATGTATGCTGTGACTCAACCTTGTAATCCTAGATGCTCAGGAAATTGAGTTGAGCTCTGAGGTTGAGGGTTTGAAGCAAGCCCAGGCAGGAAAGTCTGTGAGACTCTTATCTCCAATTAATTACCAAAAACCCAGAAGTGGAGCTTGTCATACTTCTATGTGTATCAAATTAAAGTCATTGGGCTTGCAGTTGGGAGCCACTACACCCGACTTAGAAACAGAAATATGAAAAATCCCCTAATATAAGGCATAATTCTAGATAACATCAAACATTGTGCTTGATTTCTATTCTTTCCTTTTCCCCTTAGCATAGATCCTTAATGGTCCATGTGTAGAAGTTTTTAGAAAACTATTTCCACATTCAGTTTTTTCTTCTTTTTTTTCTTCATTTTTTTTATTTTAATGTATAGTGGGGTTACATCTATAACCTCCAGATAGAAGGTGCATTACTTCTCACTCTACTCATGCTTTTGTCCCCATTCCCCTCCCCCCTCACCATCCCCTCATCTTCTTTTCCCCGTTCCCTTTCACATTTCACACAAACAAATAAACATATATACAATATACCAGGTAACAAAGTCAGGTACACTAACATTATGAAATTAACAAAAGAGCAAAAAAACAGAAGAGAAATAACATTGCACATTAAGAACAACAATCATATAAGATAAAGCACTTGTTTCCATATCCTAGAGATTCTTTCATTTAGTCTCATCCTATGTGGCTGTTTGTATGTAGGCTTTGAGCTACTGTAATCTTCTGGTAGGAGAATCCTAGGTTTCTACTAATTATAACAAATAAGGGAAACCATTGAGCTTATGTTCCTTTGGAGCTGGCTTGCTTCACTTAATATGATTTTTTTCAAGTGTGTCCATTTCCTTACAAATGGGACCATGTCATTCTTTCTGATGGCAACATAGAATTTCACTGTGTATAAATACCACATCTTGTTGATCCATTCATCAACTGAGGGGCATCTGGGTTGGTTCCATATCTTTGCTGTGGTAAAGAGTGCTGCAATGAACATCATTGTGCTACTGGCTTCAATATGTCCTTGTTTCTGGACCACTGGATAAATGCCAAGTAGTGGAATTGCTGGGTCATAGGGGAGCTC